>NC_140590.1:236124954-237549329 GCF_964204655.1 Triturus cristatus
CATGGTCTTTCTCGCAACAGCTGCAAGTTGCTATTTTGATGTTTTTATACACCACCCATGGGTTTGACCTTCATTTAACTTAGTGACAGCGATCAAAAAACTCATGTTATGCACATCGACACAGAGCAATGACATGATCCCATGAGGTTGACCGTCGGTGCATCTCTTTACTTCTGATAATACTAACATAACAAAAATTAAGCAAAATAAATTGAAAATATAACCTTTCCTCTTAGACAGTCCATTACATATATTACTAATTTCTGATCACATAGTACCATTAACACGAGCCAGTATGGTACCTTGTATAGCAGCTCTCGCTGTAGATAAGTGTCTGGTAAATTGGCTCTTTTAATCAGGGACAGTAATTACACAAAAGAATATCTATATATATATATTTCCATTTCTTCCCTCCAAATGAAGCTGCACTCCCAGTGAGGCTTGTATTAAGAGAGAAAGTATGTTAACGTTGGAAAGCATGCATTTGTGCCTTACACGTTTTGGACTCTCTCCTCCTTGATCACAGGCTGCACCAATGACATCACAAACAAGGGAATACCAGTTTTATTATTCACAGGTGGGTCAATTGTGGTGCTGGTAGTTTCAAAATAATTTCTTCCCCTCCAGTGGGGGTTTGCTCATGCCAATGCTTTAAAGCGTTTCCATGTTGCGGAGGAGTGCGGCTTCGTTTGGGACATGCATGGTGATCGTAGCGAAGCCTGCACCACCGCTGTAGAGGGCGGGTCTGTGGTCTGGATTGCAGGGACCGTGCACGGAACGGAAACTTTTGAAATAAAAAATCGTGCAAGTGATAAGCAGAAATCCACTGGAGGATAACAATAGTACAATTAAGGACTTGTGGCATTATGAACTGGAGGGTAAAGTAGAAACTACAGACTCCATTTACCAGCATGCATTTTCACCTGCGTAGCCCACGAGAGGGCAATAGAGGCCATTCTGTTAATCAGCGAGTAGTCTGTAATGATTGTGATACCATGAAGTCAGCCTGTGAACAAGGATTTTGGCGATCAGAAACACGCAGGGTGAACTAAGAATAATGCTGTTGCAATTGCTAGTTTTTACCGACAGGATTGAATGCAGTCGCTGGGGAGTGCGGCTTCGTTCGGGACATACTTGGTGATCACACACTCACTCACTCACTCACTCACTCACTCACTCACTCACTCACTCTTTTGTTTCAAACGTGTTTTAAGACATTTTCACCCAGTCACTCTAATCTTCCCCCCCCCCAATGAATTTCAGATTTTTTATTGTTGGTAATGTCACTGACCATGATTGATGTTATATGTGAGGTCATAAGCAGTTTGTTGTGGGTGCGTAAGTTATAGTTTGCTCAGGTAACTAACTGCTTAATTTCTACAGTTTTGTGCGTGTACAATCTGAGCCCAACTATAACTTTCCTGTAACTTTTGTTTTCTAACATTGATGTCTGAGGTTAGAAATTTACATTCAAATAAGCAAAGAGTGTTTAGAACAGTCTTTTAATACATTTTTGGGATTCACAATGGTGTGACAAAATCATGAATCCTATGTGACATAGGAACAGTTGGATATTATGGTTAAAGCACCTTTCAATCATTTATAAAGGAAGTCCCCTTCCAGTTGTTTTCAGCTTTGAGTGTGAATGTGAAAAATCACACTTCACAAATCTACATCTAAAAGTTTTATTCACATTTTTTTATCTGCTACAACTATGGCATCTGGAAGTGAAGAACATCTAGAGCCCAGGAGGGGAAGCTCTCTATCTGATGAAGAACCACCTGTGAAAGTGTATCGTCTGTCAACTTTTCCCCATACTATCGTGTGAAAAGAAAGTTCTTGCACAAAAAGTAAAGTGCAACCTCTATGACAAACTACTATCTAGAGGAACATCCCAAAAATATTTGTGTGGTACATCTAGCATGATGAGACACTTAAACACTATACATCACCGTCATCTTGTTAATGCTGAAAGAGAAAGAAATGCCAAGAATTCATTATCTTCTGCAGGGCAGGTAGTTCCTGGTAATCCTGTTGCAACCTGGAGTTGCACAACCGCTACTTCCCAGTGTTCTGGAGTTTTCCATATTGGATTTTTTTTTATATAAAATGCAATAAGGTGCAGAGTATGGGACAGCAGACTCTCTGCTATTGCTGAGCTTTGCTACACAAGTTATATGCGTTTTGTTTTGAGTTCATTTTTCATAGTTTTTTTCCCAAAACGCAATTTTCTTTTGTAAACTCAAAAAAAAAGTTCAAAAACTGAGAAAACAAAACTGGTTCTTGTGAGAACCACCTTTTCTGGTTTAAAAAATACAATGTTATATGTTTGTTTGTAAAAGTGTGAATACCTGTTGCTATGTGTGTATAAATGTTAATTTGAATGGGTGATGCATGGTTGTCTGTGAGTGGCTGTATGGGTTGGTAACTGGCTGTCTGTCTGCCTGTATGTGTGCGTGACTGGTTGTGTGAGTGGCTGCATGGGTGAGCGGTTGGGTGTGAGTGGCTGTATGGATGAGTGATGTTGATTGTGTGAGTGGCTCTGTGATTCGCTGTACAGGTGTGACTGGCTATGTGAGTGGGTGTGTTGTTGTATGGGTGATTGGGTGTGTGAGTGGTTGTATGAATGGGTGAGTGTGTGTGGCTCTATGGGTCTGAGTGGCGCAGTGTGGGTCTGTTTGTGAGTGGCTGTGGGTATTTCTATGGGTCTGTGATAGGGTGTGTGAATGTCTGTGGGTCTGTGACTGGGTGTGTGTGTGACTGGTTGTGTGAGTGGCTGCATGGGTGAGTGACTGGCTGTATGGGTGAGTGGTTGTGTATGGGTGGCTGTATGGATGAGTGATGGAGTGGGTGTGTGTGAGTGGTTTTATGGATGGGCGTGTGTGGTTTTAGGGGTGTGCGAGTGGCTGTAGGGGTGAGTGGGTGGGTGTGTGAGTGATTATTGGTGAGTAGCTGCGTGAGTATCTGTATGGGTGAGTGGCTGTGTGAGTGGTTGTATGGGTGACTGGGTGTGTGTGTGGCTGTATGAATGGGTGGATGTTTTTGGCTGTATGATTCTGTGAGTGGGTGCAAGTGTCTCTATTGGTCTGTCATGGGTGTGTGAGCGAGTGGGCCTATGACTGGGTGTGTGATTGAATGGGTCTGAGTTGGTCTGTGAGTGAGTGGGTGCTTGTGTTTGGCTCGGTCTGTGTCTGGTTGGATCTTGGAGTGGGTGTTTGTGTCTGAGTGGAAATGCAAGTGTTTGTATATATATTTATTTGATGGCAGAATTTGTGGATCTGCCGTGATTTTACTCAGGGGACTGAGCATTGCGGCAGATCTGCAAATCCGCACACAAGGAAAAAAAGAAATCTGTCCAATCATGAGTCATTCACAGACACCTATATTGCACCCATGGGGTCAGGGTACCTCTACATTGACCCCTTTTATTGAATTTCATGTGAATTTTCATTCCCCAGGACCGTTCTCCAATATCTAAAATGGCGGTTGCAACTTTTTACTCTGGTTGCAGCGAGCCGATCGTAGCATTGCTAGTGGTGCTCGAATCCATCCTGGTGGATTTGCGATGGATCCGCGTACCTAGATATACAAATTTGTTTTTTCCTTTAATAGCTCAAAAAATACTGAATAGATTTGCACCAAATCACGTAGATCTTCCTGGACCAAGATGTACCTTTCTGCCAAATGTGGTGCTATTCCATTCAGTGGTTCGAGCTGTTGTCGGGTCTAAAATCTCGATGTGAAATAACATTGGACATTTTTTTTTAATTTTATTGATTAAATCATAATAAAAGTGTTTCAGTTTCAGGAACTAGCATTAGCCATTCATTCAGTTATGAAAAAGGGTTGGGAAGGTAAGAAGTCTTAGACTGTGCTATGTTAAATGAAGAAATGAATCTGAATGATGAGAATTGAAAACTCTTACAAACAGCTGCTTTATTTTTCCCAGTAACCACCTCGGTTACACACAGTGGTAAATTGTTTCAGAGTTCAGCTTTAGTAAAATGTGTTACAGCAAAGCATAACATAGTCCTTTCCATTGTATCTTGAAGCACAATGGTGATGTCACTACTCCTAGAATGGCTTCCTTTTTTCCTGTCTCATTGTTTGCAGTGCCTTCAGGTTGAGAGTTCATGGTCCCTTTCACATCCTGGTACCTTTTTGAGTGCCTGTATTGTTTATTCTTTTTTCATATATTGTCTAGCATGCATATTAAACTGCTTGGTATTAGAAGTTACATACGTCTTCATCTGCCTTTATGGCAATTATATTCTGCTATGCCAATGTCCACCACTCCAGGAGCAGTATTTGTGATAGATGCCTGGATGTTGCAGCACTTTTGGAAATCTGACCTCTCTAAAATGGCGTTTTTTTTTTGCTTGTTTCTTCTACCAGTTCTTCACTCATGGCTAATCTTTTTTTCTGTCTTGGGTAAATGTTATGTGTGATCCACTATGTTTTAGTTGACCTTTGCTCTGGACTCCTCCCTCAATGGCTTTAATGGTTAAGGTTCTTGTGTTTTCGTTTACCTTCTTTTTACGCTGTTCTCCATCACAGCCTCCCTGAATTCTGTATCGGGTAATAATAATCATATCTGCTTAATTAGCTGTGCTGGTATTTTCATAATTTTTAAGATTTGCAGAATGACTTTAAAGGCACTTTGGAAATGCCAACCTGAATCTGCCACGTTACCTAAAAAGATTGATAGACTAGAGATAGTAAAATTCAGGAAATATTTCGATTTGAACACCCTAAATTCGACCATGCTAAACTGTCTGTTGAGAACTTGACTTTGGAAGTCCTTCTCCCTTAGAATATTAACTTGTGAAATTAGACTAACCTCCCCCACTCTTGTATTTCATAAAGATCTCAAAACATATTTTTTAATTTGCTTTTCCTCCTGTTAGTCAGTTGTTAATGTATTTTGTTTTTGCTTAAGTTTTCTTATTTCTTACTCCCTTTATTTTTACTTGAATTGTATTATAAACCATTTTATTAATTTTTTTTTTTTTAAACAAAATTGTTTGAACTGTGCTACATTTGCTGTTGGAATAGGTTTAGGTTTCAGCCTTTATACAGTTTCAAAGAGAGAATGTTGTATGACTGCTGTTTGAAGTGGAAAATATTCACCTGAGCAAATCGCCACACTCGGAGTAAAGCCGAAAATGAGTCTTTTATTCAAAATTAGACCTGACAGTTGCTTTGTTTCACTCCATGAAAAGCATTTCTCAGGTCTGATAACTAATAACAAAAATGTGCAGCTTGAAAATGCAAATCCAGCAACTGTGGCATGTGTAATAAAGATATATAGAAGACAAAATTGAAGTTCAGGTTGTCTTTTATATTGCTCCTTTTTAATATAACTTGCTCAAGGCCTCTTCCTTTACTCTGAAAACAAGACCGCTTCATGAACCCAGAAGACCTCCCCAACTTTCACCTTATCACACACCTACCCTTTCCTTGCAAGGTAAGCAGTTGTCACAAAGCTTAACCAAAGACCTCCTCAACAGTTCATGACCACATATTTGATGGCAAACTGCTTTACAGTACTGAGATGACGATCCAGACCATAGACTGTCATGAGACAGCAGTTCTTTCTACAGCTGGTCCAGGAACTATGGCTCCACTAGGTGACTTTTATAAACTTGGATTCTTTGTCACCTGCAACATCTCCTTAAATACAGATAGCCATTGAAAACCTACAGCATGCTGGCAGCTATTCTCTTGCGCATGAATATTGCTCTGATAGCCAGCATCTCAGACCCTTGCATCATCCCTTCTAATATATTTCTACTGGCAACAACCACAGTATTGAACAGAAATGCAATGTCATCCCCCACCCTAGAAGAATATCACTGGTTCTCTCTCCTAGCCTACACTAACTCTTAAAACATGTTGCACTGTCTACAAGACTGAAACCTTCAAAATGTCACATCTGGCCATAAAATCAACCTCTCAACTATGTTTTCACCATGTTGGGACGCCAAGAGATGCAAAACAAATTGAAAAAACAATCCACCTCAAGCTGTACACCTTGGGGTCATTTTCTAGGCTATATAATGACATTTCTTTATGATCATGAATTCCTCTACTTTAGTGTTTAGAAGGTTCTGAAATCTTATTTGCTCAAGGAATTTTTAGCCATCATTAACAAAGCCACATGGAGCCCTATCTGCCTATAGAGGCTTGAGGCATCCCGTACTGTACTGCTAATTTTCTTTGTCCTTCAATCTGTTCAGTGCTGTGTATATGCATATCGTATGTAGACGTGCAGATTGTAATATGCTATTTTTGGTACAGTTTAGTTACAGGTTACACAGATGCTAACCTTACTGTGTGTGCACACACATATATATCAGCGCTTGAAAAATCCACTCACATTGTCGAGCAAGATTTAATCGAGACCAGCTATTTATAGAGACTACTCGACCTTTCCGGCGAGCTGAAAATCCTCTAACTTTAGTCACAGAAGAAAAAGTAAATGTATTAAGACAAACTTTCTTTTGACATTGGTCTGTAAAAGTGGAGAAAATGTGGCAAGATAACAAGATTTAAAGGCATCTTTATTGCTCAAAGTAAAAGAGCAATAAATATGCCTTTAAATCTTATCTTGTCACATTTGCTGGCTTTCAGAGATGGAGGTCAAAAGTCAGTTTGTCTTCCTACATTTATTTTTCTTTCTGTGACTGAAGTTGGAGGATTTTGTAAAGTGAACGTTGTGACAATTGAACTGTGCCAAGCATGTGAAATTAAAGTCTGTAAGATGTCAGGCATTTTTCTAACACAACACTGACATAGCTAAGTGAACTGTTCAACCATTTCAAATATATTTCACTAGTTATGAAGATATGTTTTTGTAATTCTGTGTTGAAAGAATATTTTTATAGGATCAAAACAAATGTGAACACTTTACTTGGTGATGTGCAAATTTTAAATATTTTTAAAGAAACCCAATTTCCAGATATTGTTTATGCGCTATTAGTGAAACTACATGTTAGTGGGAAAGTTTTGTGGCCATTTCAATGGAAAATATGCCATCTATAAATGACAGTGCACTACTACATCATGCTTTAGTAATATATTTATGAAAAGTACGTTTTTAAACATGAACTGGGAATTATTACTGCTCCTGCCCAGATGACCGTGCAATAAGAACTAAGAGGCAAGCCAGGGATCATGTGTACCCTATATATGGGCTTGATTCCTGTTATACATGGAGCCAACATTTAGTCTAGTAAAGTTTTTTTGTACAGCTAAAAATAGTGAACTTGCACATTTGAAGGTGCTCTCTTAAGTGATAAAGATAACGGCGGCTCCATAAGACAAAATATTTACCTAGGATCACACAATTTGAGACCAATTAATGGGTCAAGTGCTTTACAGTTAGGTTGAGTAGATTATTTAAGTTATTAGACCTGCAGGTCTAGTAACATTTTAATGATTTTTCGAGCTGTGTGTATTTAATGGGTGTGTAAATATGTATCACCTATTCAGATGTGCTGATTGTAATATGCTATTTATTTCAGTTGTTGTTTGATTTGAATCGCCATTATTGTAGTGGTTTTGTGTAAACATTTTGTTTGTATGTGTGATGTAAATAGTCTTATTTGGTGCATAGACGGATGTCTATACAAGATTGGCTGTATTAAATCTCTGAGAATTGGTAAGTGCGTTACCTGGCTTGAAGTGTGGCTTACGATTTAAGAGTATGACCTCTGACCAGGGTCCACAGTATCCCTTTAAAAAAGATAGCTAAGTACTGGGTATTGGAAATAGTGTTGTGTTGAAATTAAACTGTAAATTGTTTTGTGAAATAGAGTGCTTCTGTGACCTAAGGGAGGTCTAGTTATATGGGGCTGCAGAGTTCTGTTCGATGTTTGGGTATTGTTCTTACTGTGTGTTCTGTTTGGGGTGTGATTACTTAATATCATTGGTACTGTTGTGAGCTTGATGATTCCCAAATAAATAAATCTGAGCTCTGTGGAATATTTGCTCAAAGTTTTATCTGTGTTAAGTTGGTCTTTTTATATTGTTTCTTAATGAGTCACATCTGTATGTTGCACACTTCTGTACACAGTAGTCTAATATGCACTGCTGTGTGTTTACTGTTCTTGTTGATGCACAACTATTAAATGTCTATGACGAGGTATAGTACTGTCTAATGTACTTTGATATTTGAGATGTTTCATCTGTTTCCTGATGCATTTGGGAACTAGATGTTTGAGCCCACTTTTAGCTGCAGGATGTTTTGTTGTAATATGGGCTGGCAAGATGCAATTCAGCCTACACATTCAGACACTTGGAACCACCAGGAGCCTACCCTGCTTGGACAAAAACATTAACAAATATGTAACAAGCAGAAAGTTTGATATTTTTGGACAAGGAACAGAGAAGAGTGTGGCGGAACCCTCAAAAGGAAAATAACATGTTTGGAGTGTCCGCCTCCGGATTAGCCAGTGGGGGAGATATGAAAGCTGTCACCCAGACGGAGCTATGACCCTCAAGGGCTTGGGCAAAGCTCAGATGGGAACTTATAGGGTGATGTACAGACATATTTTCCAGTTACAAAGCCTGTGATTGGCAAAATCAGTGTTTGCCACTACAGAATACTGTTTTGGTACTTGCGAAAATCCATTTATGAGTTGTAAAAGTCTTTCTGAATTGCAAATTTATTTTTGTGATCCTGACTGAGTTGCAAATTGGAGCGTCTTATCTGTATTTGGGATAGTAATCTATCAGTCCTTTTTATTTTAACTCAACCAACATCTGAAAGGGGTTGGTATCTGATTTGCAAAGGATGGTATCTCCGTGGGATGCTTTCCCTTGAAGAATGATATCTATATATCTATCTATCAAGCTAGGGGTATTCGCAAGAAGATCTGAAGGTCAGATGATCTTGGTTCCCTCACACACCTGTTAGGGTGTCATGCTTCATCATTTGGCACTCCTCATCAGGCATTGCAGCGCTGCAATGCCTAACGGGCCTAGGGGCTCTTAGTCAGATCTTTTGATCTAAGAATGCCGTATGGATATGTGCAAATGAAGGGGCTATCTTAAAGGCGAAATTTTGTAGGGAACCGATACCAGGTCTAAATAAAAATAGTGGTGCTATTGTGTGGTCTTAAAGTACCAGGCTAGCTGTTAGTGTACAGAGGTTAACATGTTTCGTGCCACAGAGTTCAAGGATCGGGCGGCACTTCATCAGGACCAAGAATAATCAGGTATGCCCCTCTCTGGGGCCAGAGGTCTCTTCTCATAAGGGATTACCTAGTGACATTTGCCAGCTTCTTCCCTGTGAAGCCGGTCTGTAGTTCCACCTCAAAAGAGAGGGAGACATAAGGTGGAAAGATACATGCTACAGGTAATTTAAAAACAAGTTCTCAGTCACCCTAGTGATACCTAGGTGAATTCATCCATGCATCTAGGATGGGTGATGTTTTTCTGATCAGCCAAACAGTGAGGTGGCCAAAAAATAAAATAGCTAGGTAGCAACACGTAGATGTACTGTATAGATGGTGATTCAATAACTTGCATCTAATCCACGCTCATGATCTTGTGGCTACAAATGCCTGCACACGTGTTGTGGTAGTTTCTCAGTTTAGTTGTGGAAGTGACTTACCTCAAAGGAGGTAGATTATTGCTCCTTAGGAAAGATGGAGGGTCCCGGTCAAGTTGAGGGACACCTTTATTGAGAAAAGAAGAGAAGATCCCAAGGTCATAGGTCACACTAGAGGTATCCTCTGCTGAGACTGACACTCTGTGGCTAAAGGAGTTTAAGGTAACTGTATAATGTTGGGTCAGTAACATAGAGCGCGTGTTGGAAACAGCCCCACTCCCACTCCGCAGGGTGGTGGTGGACCTTCCCAACACAATGTGGTAGCTTGGCTCGAGTGGTCAGGAAACAGGCGCAGTGCTAAGCATACAATATACCCATACAATAACCATGCGTGCATCCGTTCCAAAAACGACTCTACACCGTAAAAATTATGAAAATATTCTTCTTTATCTTTTTCTCTTAGTTGCTGATTGGAAAAATAAATAAGACAATCACAATATACAAATTTAAATAGTGCAGGTCAAATAAATACTGGCTGTTTGATGAAATAAATAGGGGTGATCATAAATAACAGGGCATAAATACAAGTGCAATATATACAGACAATTAAATACTTTGAGGCAATAAATACTGTATCAATAAATATTGTACACCAACAAGTCCTGTGGACCTATAAATATAGTGCAGCAATAAATAGGTAAAAATTCAATAAATACAGTACCCCCAATAAATAATTAAAAGTATACAGCAACACTCATGTAATCAGATGACACTTCAATTCTTAAGGGCAGATTTGGCCCAGGCACAGCTTGTAGGGTTGTGGAAGGCTTGAGGGGGGCTACTCCCTGGCTGGGACAAGGCTGAGGCCTAAGCTGAGGTAGATCAAAGGGGGGAATACCAGTGCCCTGGCTTTCTCTCTCCACACAACCTCTCTAGGTTAGTCCCAGTTCACCCCTTGCACAGTCAGGTGGGTTTCAGCACCTCCCTAGCCCCTTAGAGTAGTCTCTCAGGTCTCCACAGGGCCTAAGGCGCCCTCTACTCCACTTACTGCCCTTTTTCTGATGTTCCGACGCCGCTGGAGTCGTGTCGACGCCGTGAGGCGATTCCGGTTCGGTCTCGGCGGCCTCGGCACAATGTCAGTTCTTTGACGACGCCGGCAGGCGGTTCCGGTCCGATGTCGGTGGCCTCGGTTCGATCTCGACCTCCGATTCGACGGCGTCGGGCAGTCTCTTCACGATGTCGACTTCGGGCGGCTCCGGTCCGATGGCGCTCTCGGCTCCGATGACGTCGGCCGGCCTGGCCTCGATGTCGACTTCCGGCGACTCCGGGGTGCGATCCTCACCCCCGACCTCCGGTGTTCCTCCTCACAGGTTCCGGGTGACTCCGGAGTGCGATCCTCACTCCCGACCTCCGGTGCTCCTCTACCTCGGTCTCCGGCGACTCCGGAGGGCGGACTTCACTCCTCCGATGACGCCGCTCACTCGACCTCGGTTCACTTCCTTCTCGACCCTTGGTATTCCTCTCGACCTCCGTCGGCGCCCTCTTACGACCTCAGGCGGCTCCGGGTACGACGTCTGCTACCTCAGTCAGCGCCGCTTCTCCACCTCGGGCTCCAGGTCTTCGGCTACTCGACGCCAGACTCCAGGGAAACGAGTTCTCAGGTCAGAATCTTGCTGTTTTCTTGGTTCTAAGGCCTGTTCCTGCTGTCCAGGTCCTTAGGATAAGTTTCTTCTGTCTTCTTCCCACACAGGGCTATAGGCTGGGATCCATCAGTAGGGACAAGTATCAAGGGTGGGTTTATGGACCCCACTCCAGGCACAAGTTTCCACCCCTGCTGCTTCACTCCTTCCTCCTTCACTGTTGTGCTCCTCTCCCCTCACCAGTCAGGTGCCAACTGCCAACTCCAACTGCCTCTCTTATCCTCCCAACATTCTAAACCGCCTCCAACGGTCACAGGGTTCTGGAAGCTCCTGGAATGTTCTGGAAGGTGCTGGTAGGTTCCAGTGGATGCTGGTGATGTCACAGGTGTCCACCATTTTGTGCTCCAGGCCCTCAGACAGAAGTTTCAGGGGTAGCTAAAATGGCTCCCTGAATCTGTAGCAACACGAAAAAGTCTGGTGGTTCCCAAAAAGGAAAAATTCAAACAGGGTTTGAGGCAAAAGTGGGACAAAATAAATAATGATGAGGAGGGACCACCCAAAGGGCTGACAGGTCTAACAGCGCGGTACATATTTTCAAAACTCTCCAACTCAGGAGGAACTAGTTGGGTTTAGTTTAAAGCCATGGTGCGCTGTTATCAATAAAGTTAGTACAGGGAGGAGTGTAGTGCCTAGGTGGCCCGGGTCGGAGTGTAGTCTAGGGCTGTTGACTTGTAAGGAAGTGGCCCACATGAAAAGTATGTGTCTCCCCAGGGGGAGTGGTTATTTGAGTGAGGTTGTAAAGGCAATAATCCTTAATATTGAGGTTGTAGGGTATTTATCTTTGCAGATGGTGGCACTGAGCTAACTGAACCGTTCTGTCATGCTGGCGTGTCTGATGCTCTCAATAGTACTGGGGAGACGAGGGGTGGTGAATTCAATCGTGGGTTTTATAAAGAGTGCCGGATCCAAGGGTGATTTCCAGTTATATATACAGATATCACCTGAGGCTCACCATGTACGCAGAGAGTTGGCACTGAAAACTTTGCTGCAGGAATGAGTCACGGGCAATAGTCCTGAATAGAGAGAGGCCGTCTGGGGAGCGGGTCTTGGCCCGAGGTCGTGCTCAAGAAGTAGGTATATAATAACAGCGAAGAGTTGCAAGTATCTGCTATTTCAACGCTGCGCACCTAGGAGGAATTTTCCATTGAAGGTGCCAATGACTATGCTAGGATATCCACTCACATTCTACTGAGGAAGATGGACATCAATACACCTCCTACGACATTAAGTCCTTTCAAACCAATTTCCTTGTTCGTTCCCATGACGCCTCGAGATACAATCGACATTCCATGACCATATGGTGGAAGAGCTCAAAAAGTTACAACATAAAGCTTTACGAATGTGCAAAAAAAAAAGAAAACCTTGTGATAAGCAATACTGGACTCTAATGAACAAGTTACAGTCCAACAATGAGCTAGTGATTAACAAATCTGACAATGGAGGCGATGTTGTGTTGTGGCCCAAAAGTGAGTACATCAGAGAAGCTTTCGATCACCTTAATTATTCCTCTTGCTACAAAAGGTCCAACTTGCAACAATTCAAGACAGTCAGAGACGCACTTAAAAAAGACCTCACAAAATGGGAAAATAATGGACTCATTACCAACGATGAATATCTTTTTTTTATTCAATGAATTTCCTGTACTGCCTGTTATGTATTTTATTCCAAAAATTCACAAACCGGTATCCCCAATTCCAGGTAGACCGATTATATCATCCAACAATGGTCATTTGGAAAATGTCTCGATACATAGATTGTTTCCTTCAAGAGTTTGTTGTGACATTTCCATCAGAGACACCAGTGACTTTCTTAAGAAACTGGATAAGGTGTGGTGGTCAGAGGATTTAATCCTCATCACTTTAGACATTTTGTCTTTGTACACCAGTATCAATTACAAAGATGGCCTCAAGGCAGTTTAAACTTTTTTGCGCCAAAGACCGATTAATCTGTATAAGCATACTGCCATGTTGTTACAAAGTATCAACTGGTGTCTGAACAACTATTTTTTAGTTGTTGGAACACTTCTTTCCCAAATAAGGGGTGTGGCCATGGAAGGCGGCTTCACCCCAGTTATGCGTGCCTGCATGTAGGCTGGTGGGAGGAGCAGGAGGTACTCCAGGTATCCTATAAATCAACAAGGGTAACTCATGTGGTCAAATGGATGCAATACATCAGTGATGAGTTTGTAGTTTGGAATGGGACATTAGACAGCGCAACAGCTTTTGTTAACAGCATTAATGCGAATGAATTGAACCTAGAATGTAATGCCCTTATGCACCATCAATGTATTGATTTCCTAGATGTACATATATATACAGCGTGCGACAAACTAGAGTCTACATTACACCGAAAGGGTACAGCAAGTAACTCAACATTACATGCCTCCAGTTTTCATCCTAAACACCTCATCAAAAGCATCCCCTACAGAGAATTTCTTAGGCTGCTTAGGATCTGTAGTTCTAATTGGGACCTAGTTCAAGAAATTAAAAAGATTCTATGCCCAAGGATATGATGGAATGTAGAAGATGCTCTAGCCAAATCTAATGAAATTACCAGGAAAAGCATGCTTTCAGATAATATGAATACCAGAATGCCTACACAAGATTCCACAAGTCAAGAATCAGAAGATCATATGGAGGTAAGAAAGGAAAAGAAGATCTATCATTAACAACCGACGGCCAATAATAATGACAGATGCCAAAGGCCAAAGACTCACCAAAAGACTAATTCTTACATTCAAACGGGCTCCATCTATGAAAACAGAGCTAGTCAAAAGTAGCCTGGAGGTCCACAGCAACAAACACATTTACACATGATAAAACCAAGTGGCTTTCACCCAAGAGTGGGTTTTAGAAGTGCAGCTCATGTAGAGCTTACCGTTTCGGAGTCAAAGTAGAGTATATGTCAGCGTTTAGCCCCAAACCCATTGCTTTTAAGGGTGTGTACAACTGCCGCGCAGATCATGCTATATATGTCCTTGAATGCACCTGTGGACTTGGATATGTTGGTAGTACTAAACTACAGATGCATCTTAGAATACTTCAGCATACAAGGGCAATAGTTAATTCAAATCACACCTATCCAGTGGTCAGACACTTTAAACAGCAATATATCGACAAACTTACATGTTTAAAATACTTTGTTATAGGAGCTGTGCCACCATTGAGAAGAGCGGGTAACAGAGAAAGAATGCTCCACAGACTTGAATCCAGATTTATATTGGAACTAGATTCCATGGTACCGAATGGCCACAATAACTATGGAGTTGCACAACTTTTTATAAAAGTTAGTGGATACCCGTTGAGGCAATCGACGTAGATTTCTCTTTCAACTACCGATGAACCAGCATTTCTTTTTTTTATTTTTTATTCCTTGGTTTTCTGCTTGAAGATAGATGACCAGCAGGTGACAATGGCATATGTCAGGCTGTATCAATAGGAACTTCTTTGTATAGTAATGACAATGTCAGCCGTCCCTTTTAAAATGAATGTTCAAAAAGGATATTGAATATTAAAAACGATTAGTTGTATGCATACTTTTTGCACAGCACATAGCACTTTACACACATTGAGCACTTTAATCATTTTTGCACTATTTAATTTTGTGACCCGTGTACTTGGTCCAAACCATACATTATAACAATGACTTATTCTTGTGTTTCTTTAGATCGATATGAACATTATCATTTTTATTTGTCATGATCACTGCCTGTAATCCCATGTGTTGAACCTATTAATCAATTAGCATAGAACTTGTGACAATATTAGACAGCACACGTGTGTTTAAATGTATACCAATATATGATTTTTCATGATATAATGATCATTTGATGCATATTACAACCAGAAAATAATTTTGTATGGATCTATTTTCCTGGGCCAGTTCACTATGTCGATCATAGCATGCGTTGTATGTGATCAAGGCCACAGCCAGTGGGCGAAACTAGTCCTAATCATGTTTAAATAAAGAATAAAGTCACTGCAGCACAATGGGAGTCTGCCCTTTTTTTGCCAGTAGCGACAAAAGGGATTTCACTAATATATATATATATATATATATATATATATTACCTACTGGCGGTCGCCAGTAGGTAGTTATAGTTAGGACCCCTTTTCCATAGGAAATCCGCAACATTCTATTTTGAATAACTTTGGCGCCGGTCGATGAATCCTCGCGAATTTCTCAAAATAGGTGGGGCGCTACGCTCCGCTCCTACCCTGAAAGTCTCGGGGGGATTCGTCAAGCGGGGGCTGAGATAAAAGGGGGGTCCCAAAACGCGTTTTTCCCATGCATTTTTCCATAGGACCTTTAGAACGAGCTACAGCCCGAACGGCTGAACAGAATTACTAGAAATTTGGCAGAGAGGTAGTCCCTATGTCAAGGAAGTGCCTTTTGTAGGTTTGGTGTAAATCTGTTCAGTAGATTCTGAGAAAATAGCCTTTAAATCAATATATATATCTGAGCCCGCTTACCGTACGCTTACCGTACGCTTACCGTACGCGTACGGTGGCGTGCGCGAGCGCGATTCTGATTGGCTCTTAGATCTTAGTAAACATTCGAATCGGCCGAAACCAGGAAGCGGCGTCCGCCATTTTGTCTCTCGCACTGAGTGTTATTTATCAAACATGATGCCCAAAAACATGTTACGGGGCTGTTTTGACAACTCCCTCCCACATAGTCATGTTGAGGGAGTCCCCAAACATCCCCCAAGAGCAAAAACGGTTTTATTTTTTTTTCGGCAATTTCGCCGAGTACGCTTATCGTACGCTTACCGTAAGCGTACGGTAAAAAATAGCAATAAAAAAAACACTATCCACACTTACCCCACCCCCTGTGCTTTTGGTGGCCGTAGGCCACCAAATGTACAGGGCTTATTACATCAGTAAAAAAACTATATTTTGGCAACATGAAATTATAAAATCGAAATAAAAAAAACACTATCCACATTGACCCCACCCCCTGTGCTTTTGGTGGCCGAAGGCCACCAAATGTACAGGGCTTATTAAAGTTGATAAAAACCGTGCACGGAACGCACTGCGTTAAGTGGGCGCGCACGCCTCGAATGGCGTAAAGTAACTTAGCATTTAAAAAACCGTACAAATTCACTGAAAAAACCATAGGTTTCACACACGTTATAGTTAGGAATTAGCATTTAAAAAACCTTGCAAATTCACTGAAAAAACCATAGGTTTCACACATGTTATAGTTAGCGGAAATTTTACTGATAAAAAACCAATGAAATTGCCCCGTTATAGTTGGTGCTGGCAACTATAACTCACGCGACCGCAATCTTCTGCTGATGACCTGTGTCTTTATAAAAAAAAATATTTGTAATATATGTATAGCTAAAAATGTATGGAAGAAGACATGGGCAAATAAGTGTCTAAATACAGTATTAGCATCAGCAGAGGATTGCGGTCGCGTGAGTTATAGTTGCCAGCACTAACTATAACGGGGCAATTTCATTGGTTTTTTATCAGTAAAATTTCCGCTAACTATAACATGTGTGAAACCTATGGTTTTTTCAGTGAATTTGCAAGGTTTTTTAAATGCTAATTCCTAACTATAACGTGTGTGAAACCTATGGTTTTTTCAGTGAATATATATATATATATATATATATATCATCTCCAAGCAACTTTTTTATTTTGCTAGTTTTGAATGTAAATACAGGGATGGTGATCTGCTGTCACTTACATGCCTCCATCACTTGATTTGCTGTCAATTTCAAGGGATTGCAACCTGCTTCATCCCTCCCTCCCAACAAATTGCACATCTTTTTTGTGTATGGAAATAGTTAATCGGGCCTTAGTCTTCTGCTGTTAGATGCCATGGTTGGGTATACTTAAGAGGGGCGTGTCCTAGGATGATGGCTGACAGGATGTGGTCTGAGGGACTTCGTTTATCCTCCAACCAATACTGCATTAATCCTGCCTGTTCCGCACCATATTCGTCACATGGCTTACTCCTGGGTAAGCTGGAGTAGAGGTGTGGAGGGTTTTGTTCACCCCAGACCGATTTCTGCCACTTTTGGAGCCTGCAAGGTATAGGACCTGCTTTAGTGGGCATACCCGTGATCGGCAGTCCGTGCCCCTTCTGCGGTCCTAAGAGTTGACCGGCGAGTATCTTGCAGGCTGCCAACCTGCTGGGAGGCTGCAGTGCCCCACATTCCGACCGGCGAGATCCTGAGACTGCAGAGTGAAGAGTGGGCTGGGCGACAGATGTAGACTGGCCCCTAACGGCTGGAGGGACCTGAAGTGCTGAATGCACAGGAGGAGGCCTGCTTGGTTTGCGTAGTTGCAAATATCCCTAATACTTTATTAGATTCTCAAAAAAATGAGACGGAAACACTGTAAACCAGCATTGCCTTTAGACCAAGTTATTTTAGAAAGAGAATTCCATAATTAACATTTTGGGCTACAACTATATGGGTGCTAACATTGGTGCTTGTTTGCTGACCAGATTGCATTGCAAAGTGAAGCTGTACGCTAGAGTGAGAAGGTGTATTTTGTGTTCCATCTGGTGAAGTTGGAATGACTACACACATCAAAATATTGGGTACTTCTGACAAAGGACCAGTATTTTAGTTGTTGCATCTTGCTCACAGGACTTCTCTTTGGGAACATTAAAAGCTGGTAAGTCCAACTAAAATAAATGAACCTGCAAGGATGATAGTGAACATCACGGACTTAATGACAGTAAAGGCACCAGGAGAGGAAGCACTTCCTAAACAAACGCCATTGATCAGCAATTAACATTTCCTGTCAACTAAGTAAATATATCACAGGAAACACAATGCTTTTAAGTAGAAACTACATAATTTGCATCTGAGGTATTACAAAAGGGCTACTTGAAGCTCTATCACTAAAACCTAACGGAAATGCACTTGGGACAATGTAAACATCCTCAAAAGACCACTGTCTTGATAGACCGCCTATCAAAGCAGTGATAGCGCTTGAGAAGCACATAAGTCACTTGATGTATGAAGATGACCCAAAGCCCCTGTAATTTTTATTGGAACCTATATTTATGCAAAGCTATGTTCCTATCACCTAGCAGTAAGCTGGTGACCAACTACATCTACAGCCAGATACCCATGACCAGAAGTCTTAATTTAAGCATGACGAGCATACCCAGGATTGCCTGCCTTCCACCTCTGACGAAGACTCCTTGGATTCGAAATTGCATGCCAAACTCTGGCTACTAAAATTCAACTCCAACTTGCTCATTCATACCTGGTCGTTAAGCATCCGCTGCACCAGATGAAGCTGTTGGACTAACCCCTTAAACCAACCATAAATACAACTAATCGAGAACTGCCACTTAAAACACTGAAACAGTGACTAGCTGCTATATCAGAATTTGAATTACTGAGCTAAACAGCCTACGTCAGCAGGCCAACAGTGTCCATTTGACAAATATTGTAAAATAGCAAAAATGCGAGCAAAAAACTAAATCCCATGGTATGTCTCAAATGGAAATGCTCAAAGTGCATAGTCCCCCACCACGTTTCTTATGTCTTAAGGTCGTGGACCAGGGTGAAAACGGACTCGATAATTCTCGCCTCGGTACCTACTCTAACCAGGGACACACTCGGCAACTCTGGGCATTAGCTTGCCTCATCTCCACAACGGCCCCCCACATTCGCTGGGGATGCCTGGTTTCACCTTGGAGATACCCTGGAGGGACCATCTCACAGGGATAGCCAGGACGGGTTCCCCAGCGGTCTACAGCGCCAGGACGCCTCAGGGCAGCAGTGCGCTTTACAAGACACATACATACATACATACATACATTAATTTCCCCCAGTTGACCTTCCCCAGCTAGTTATTCTCCCTCTTTACTGATCTCATGCCTCTAATTGCAATATACATAGTCTAAAATCAACAGGAAAGAATCCTACCAACTTGAACAGGCACCACATCATCCAATTTTAAACTTGAGCTCCCTGTGACAGTCCAATGTCACTTAGTATCCAATACAACCATAGCCTATAGTCTGAGAATTTAGAAGTAAACTAATTAAAAGAAAAACTGTTATCCCCTTCCTTTCGGAAATGAACATTTTAGTAAAGTAGTGGCTAACTGAAGCCTTCAATATGGTGATTCCTTTCAAAATGTTGTTGCTATGGCCCCGCAACTGGAACACTAGATGGTTCAACTCTTGACGAACAACTTAGAAAGACAAATCAGATGCCTCGAAAGAATATTCAGGAAACAACCATCCTGAAAGATAAAGCAGCTCCAAAGACAGTGCAGAATCTCCAGAACTTTCAGAATAAAAGTAAATAGATCCCACTAAGATAAACAACTCATTCACACTAGATGTCCTATGAAAGAACATTTCAGAGCAGTCAGTTGATTTGATGGCTCTTCCAGATTCGAAGCAGGTGTAAAATATTCTCATGAACTCTGTGACCCTCCCTTTGCTCACACTTCATTGAAAAAGCAGCTAACCTTGAATTTGACTTCCACTCAGTGCCAAATTCCAGTCAGAAGCTTCACAATGAATAGCGGCTACTTTTAATGCACAACCTAAACCTGGCCCTTCAACTTGTTTTACATGTAAACTTTTCTTCTTCAGCATGCTGACTATAATGTAGCATAGACCTAAACTTTGTATGCTTCCTTGATGATCTACTAGATCTCCTAGAAATTATTTGTTGCTTTCTGGTGACATATCATTAACTTCTCTCTATCAACAGGTCAATTTCCATGGGAAAAAAAAAGCAAATGTCAGTGATTAACCCAGTTCCTACAAGAGGGAAGAGGAGTGCAGAAAATGTGCATCCAATAATTAGGTGTTGCTCTGCGCAGGCCCCCTGAAGAAAGGATGGAGCCCAGATCTCTAGAGCCAATGCAGGAGAAGCTCCTCTTTGTTTTCTTCAGAAGTGATTTGGCAGTAATATCAGCTAGAAGTGTAACTTAGGCCTCAAAGGAGCTCTTTGCAGAGAAAACTTGCCAGAGGTCTTTTCATAGACCAGTTGAGGTTACTATCTTAATGTCCCAGAATGCTGTGCAGCATTCTGGGACATCTTAGGATTTGCCAGTAGTGTCTAGCATCTTGAACTTACCACTCCCACTTATAAACCCTTGCAGTATGGAGAGGCAGAGATGAAGATTCTTCAACAACAGCGGAGTAACGGACAACTAGAAGGAGAAGCCATCAGATACCTTACTAATGACTTTGTCTTCAGCTGAACACCCCCCCCCCCCCCCCACAGGACTAGTTGGGTCTCTCCAGGGCCAGTGGTGCTTGCGCCCCCCCCCCCATGACTCTTGGGGATCAGTTTGTGTAAGATCTGGTCTTCACTGCTTCCCCAAGTGCTTTGCAAGAGAGTCAGGAGGCTCTAGGGCTTGGGAGATGCGGGCTGGTGGGTGCTCTGGTGGGTGGTCCAGAGAGGCACAGCAAGATGGTCCCACCAGCAAGAGAGGAGAAACAGTAGTCACACAGGGGAGGTAGGGAGCCCTTAAGTTATTCTCCCAGCAACGTGCACCTCTTTATAGGCCAGGGGCCTATTGCGAATGCTCCAGGTGGCTAGGTCTGTCCACGAGGAGCAAAATTAGCCAAAGATCTTGAAAATCGCCAAGGGTGGGCCGGACTCTTGGGTTCGTGAAGTATTCATTTATTATTTTCCTGGGGTAGCGGCTGTGTGTGAGGACCCCGTCCACCCCCATGCTATTTAAAGCCTCCTTCCCACCTGCATGCACTGAGGGTGAGAGCATGCAGGCTCCTTCACAGCACATAGTTAGCGGGCGGGAAAGCGGCTGGACAGCTGCAGAATGTGCTTCCTGTGCTGCCCCAATGTTTTGTGAGGCTGTGGGTAGGACCTGAGCACCCACGATTAAAACAAAGAAAGAAAAAGACGGAAAATGAAGAGCGCTGGAGTTTTTCATTAATCTTCACTGCTCCCATCCTGGAGGGCTCTTAATGCCCTGCAATGGGGCCTATTTGCATATTTGTTTGTAGTCTCGTTCAATCAATACGTTGTGGGGACTGAAGGAGGTGCAGCAGCCCCCCAAGAATGGGTTATCTAAGCATCTCCGGAGCTGGTGATGGGTGTTTTTCAGTTTAGGGGTGCAAGGACTCCTAGTTGTTGACTCCTATGTATACGGTATTTCGCCTGAGTGTGTAAATAAGACTTTGACGCGTGATTGAAAATTGAAAGTATGTTTCTCATAGTCTTTTAGATGAACAATGCAATTCTTTATTAAAAATTAATGCCTAGGAATGTAGCGTCTCATTGTGGAGGGGTCACCAAATAAATATACATGGCAAGCATATTGGCTTTGTCAAGAGGTCAACACTGTAATATATCAGTCAATAGGCCTTCCTTATTTGAAAATGTCAAATGTGATACATGAGTGTCATGAAAGGTATTTTACCTGCCTGATGTGTGTGTATATATGTAAATGAATGTGCAACGTGTGTGGTGTGTGTGTGTGTGTGTGTGAGAGAGATCTACTTTTTAAAAGAAACCGCCCTGACTGGAAAATAATTTGACTGTTGCGTGCCAGCAATTGGGCATTACTAACCCACATTACCTGCCCTGAGTAGTCTTTGGACTGCTGAGCTACCTTGAGTCGTGGTACAGTGGTGTGAGTACTTGGTTCCCAAAATGGAGATAATTGTGAATTATTACTTGCGCAGGACTCACATCCTGCACAACTAATAACCCTGGCACCTACCAACGCTGGAGAGCTATTACAAACGTTTGCGAATTTAGTGTGCTCCTGAGATAAAGGTGAGGATTTTATTATAAAATAATGCACTTAAGCCCCGGTGGGCGGTGGGCGGCGGGGGGGGGGGGCGAGACTCCCCCCTTGGTCACATTATGGTCCCCACCCAGACGCTCTCCTGGCTTCGCCAAGGAGATGGACAATTACTCCGGATGTTGATTTTTTTTGTTTGTTTTTGTCAGTGTTTTTTGTCGCTGGCACAGCTGTCTAGAAGGGTTTTTTTTTTTTTTTTTTGGGTCTGGGTTCCCTCGTCCACTTTCCTTTGTTACACTTCGAAAGCTACCTTACAGTCGAATTGACGGTCTGGGTTGTCGCTCTCATGTGATTCATATGGCCAGCAGCTTACATCGCTACCTGCTTTGCCTCTGGACCCTGGATGCCACACACCCCTCTTAAAGTCCTTACGCTAAATGTAAGGGGATTGAATAATCCTGTTAAACGCAGAGCAATCCTTAGCTACCTGGAACACTCGAAAGCAGACATATGCCTCCTACAGGAGACCCACCTTTTGGCTAAGGACCAGCATAGATTGCAATCCCGGGCCTTTCCTACACAGATGTTTTCTTCTGCCAATTCCAAATCAGCTGGGGTGGCTATATTGGTATCCCGATCCTTCACTGGCAGGGTATTACAAAAAGGGGCAGAGATTAAGGGCAGATTACTCCCCTATCAGTTCCTATCAGGGGGGGGGGGTGACCTTTGGGGTTGGTTCCATATATGCGCCCAAAGAAGGACAGATCGCATTCCTTCTCGAGGCCCTTGATGAGGGCGCCGCGGACCGCTGTCTGCTACTGGGCGGCGATCTCAACATTGACAGGAACGATCTAAAGTATTGTCAAAGACAGAGAACTGGTCAAAAGGGGGTTCTTACTGCCAGCGGCCGGGCTCGGATTCGTGACCTGGGGCTGTCTGATCTCTGGCGCCACTTTCACCCGACCAGTAGAGGTTATACCTTTTACTCGGGGGCACACAAAACGTACGCGCGCCTAGATTATTTTCTTAGCTACCCCCCACTTCAGGCCCACGCCTTGAGCACTGAAATTTGAACGGCCTCCCTCTCAGATCACTCCCCGGTTCTGGCCACCTTCCAGCTCCCACCTTCTTTGCAGCCTCTCCGACACTGGTGCTTGCGCGACACATTGCTACATCACCCCTCTGTCGTCGAGCAGCTCCAGAAAGCCATCACGCATTTCCTCACTCACAATGCTAACCCGGACACGACTCTGGCGACGCAGTGGTTGGCGCTGAAAGCAGTCATGAGGGGAATTTATAGCTATATCCTCCGCCCACAACCGCGGGCGGAACTCTCCCAGCGCGTTTCGGAGCTCGAGCAGATGCATCAGAGAACCGGCGCTTCCCGTGCTTGGCGGCAACTCTGCTTAGAAAGAAAGTTATTGTTTTTTTTTCTTCTCCTTCCTTTTTCTCTCTTGTTTCAGGAGGGTCATCTATATGAATCAAAGTATAAAATGCTTTTGGAAAACGCTGTCACTAGGGTTGGATCACCATCCATCATACACAGACCTAGAGAGGTCTGTTGCCTTATTTCACGGGGAGGGGGGTGGGGGGGCAGGGGGGGCAGGGGGTTTGGTGGGAAGGTAAGGGTAGTTAAGGGGGTAAAAAAACTGAAAATTCAGGACAGCAATGTAGTTGGACAGAAGGTCAGACGTACTAGTGGAGCTGCAGCAGTTAATGTCAGGAGGGGCCAAAAGTGGCTCGGAAAGTTTTTTGTAAAGGCATGGATTTGAGTGGTAGGGGAACAAACAAGTATAAGCTAATATGGGTAGGTTAACTATATCTACAATTAACATTGCTGGATTAAATGATAGAGATAAAAGAAATAGGGCTGGAGAACTGCTACGAGGAATAGGGGCAGATATTATATGTCAGCAAGAGACGCACATTCCATGGCAGAAAAGAGGGATTAATTTTATTCCGGGGTATGCTCTGGCTGCCTGTTCCTCAGTCTACCAATACGAGAGGGGTGGCTATACATGTCTCTCAGCGACTGCTACCGATTAATCGCGTTAAGTCTGATAAATGGGGGTGGTGGGCCATTGCTTCCGTACCAAATTTAGTTACTATGTGTACAGTGTATGGCTCTAATTTCGATGACTTTGACATATGGACAAAGTTGGAAACTGAATTAGCATCCTGGCCAACACCATTAATTATATGTGGTGATTTAAATATCCATGTGGATATTGGAGGATGGGGTAAGGCAAGATATATAGGGAGGAAACCACAGGTTTTTAAAGCTATTAACGCTCTCATTGATGGTCACGGGCTGGTCGATATGTGGGCTTGTAAGAATGCAGAGGATCCAGGGTATACCTATTTTTCACATCCGCATAGGAAGTATGCCAGACTTGATTATTTTTTAGCTTCAGCCTCTCTCATTGAGGGAACGGATATTAAGAGACTCCCAAAAGTATTGTCAGACCATAACCCATTAATTATGAGTATTGATGTACCGGCATATATTAAGGGCTTGCAAAAGTGGTCTTTTGATAAACTGCTAGTTACAGAAGGATTTATTGCACATATTAGGGGATGGACAAAGCAGTTTTTTGATGATAATAGATATAGTACATCTAGGGAAAATGTTTGGGATGCGTACAAGGCAGGGCTTGGGGGCGAAATTACAACCTTTGGGATATTCCACCAGAAACAACTGAGAGGGGAAATACTTGCTCTTATGGAGGAGCTGAATAGGGATGAGACGACATATGGAAGCCATAACCCACAAACAGAGCGACAAAAGATCCTAGAATTAAAAGTAACTAGGACAAAGGCCAAACTCAATGGAATCTATAATAAAAAGGACGCCGAAAGGTATCAAACGGCAACACAGGAGAAGTATGAATACGGGGAAACATCTGGCGTTACGGATAAAGCAAAGGGCCACGGCAAATAATATTTTACAATTAAGAGGGGCAGACGGAACGATGGCTACAGATTTAACAGGCGTACTAAATGTGCTTACAGACTTTTATCAGGATCTGTATAGATCTAGAGGTCCGATAAGGGATGGAACGGAGATAGTATTGATTAATGAAGATTCCCAATTGTTAGAGCTTGAGGCGGATATCTCGCTGAATGAGGTTGCCGAGGCTATAACAACAATGGCTATGGGCAAAGCATCGGGCCCAGATGGGATACCAATGGAAGTTTACAGAGTGCTACAAATAGAATTAACCCCGTTACTCCTGGATCTGTTTCTATGAATTCAACAGAAGGGGATTCCTCCACAATCTTGGCCAGATACTAATATTGTACTATTCTTAAAGAAGGGCAAGAACCCGGAAGATCCTGCCGCATATAGACCAATATCATTAATTAATGTAGACGAGAAATTGTATTCTAAGATATTGGCCTTAAGATTATCTAAGGTAATAGGGACCCTCGTCAGCCCATGGCAACATGGCTTTATCCCAGGTAAAAGCACCATGGATCATGTCCGTAGAGTTATTACATTATTTGATATCGCCGAAGCCACAGGGACACAAATGTCGATGATCTTGCTGGACGTTCAAAAAGCGTTTGATCAAGTTGAATGGGGGTACCTGTGGAAAAACTTAAGACATAAGGGATTTGGCCCACGGATTTTAACAGCTATACAAGCTATGTACTATAAGGCACATGCAAAAATACAGTTAATGGGGAAGGAATCAGCCAGGATTAGGATTACTAGGGGGACACGGCAGGGCTGTCCATGCTCTCCTATACTATTTGCACTTTATATCGACCCTTTGATTAGGTCTATATTGTAGGATCAAGCGATTAAACCAATAGAGACCCTGGGATATAGCACAAAACTCTTAGCCTATGCAGACGATGTTGCAGTAGTCACCACAGATCCGTCTGGTGCCATAAATCAGATTGAGAGACTCGCTGTCGAATTTGGGGAACAATCAGGGTATAGTTTAAATACAGACAAAACACAAATCATCTGTACAAAAAATACATGGTTTCAAGATACACGCAGGACAGAGGCAGCCACGTATTTAGGGATAACTATAGCAGCCGAGATTGGTATAATATGGGAAATAAACATGTCACCTTTAATTAAAAAAAATTAAGGCGGATCTGAAGAGATTGGATAACCTACATTTATCGATCATAGGTAGAGTAAATGTCATTAAAATGACGATGTTTCCTAAAATATTTTATCTTCTGCGATGTATACCATTAGAGCCGGAAAATTTAATATTCAAGCAGATGGAGCAGATATTTAGTCAATTTATCTGGGGCTATGGGAAAATTAGAAGATCAATAAAATATATGTCCCTACCACAACATCGGGGGGGCCTCGTAGCTCCAAATATGTTATACTACTTCTGGGCAATAATGCTGCAACATATGAGTATCCTTTTTAGGCCACAGACCTTGGGTTCAGCCGGGGTAATTAGCCTTATAGAAGGGGATAGAGATACCCCACCATCTATCTATGAACTGGCTATGGGTAAACGAGCACCAGGTTTGGTTTTAAGGCAGCTGGACGGTAGCTACTATAAAAGAACTAGTTTTAAGGTAATTAAATCAACCTGGAATGTATGGAGCAAGATCGGTAAACACATGAATACCCAGGATTAATAGATATTTATTATTGTGGTGCTAATCGGCTTTTCCGGCGATATTGTATGATAATATCGGTAGAATTTGGGACAGAGCATGTATAAAAAACTTACGCGATATTACGGATCTGAATGGGATAGTCTCGTTTGGGGTCCTCCAGGAACGATTTGGAGTAGATACCGGCACGATATTTAAGTATATACAAGTCAGGGCGATAATAAATAATCTGTCCCCACAACTAAATAATCTATCTCGCATTACCCTTTTAGATTATGTGACAAAAAAACAATATAGAGTTAAGGATATATATACAATGTTGATGGAGGCTAATAGTGATGATATCCTTAAAGTAGAAAGTGCCTGGGCAGGCAAATTAAATAACCCAGATGTAGACATTAGCCGATCACTTGAGCTGTCCAAAAAAACCTTCTTGACGGCAAATCTTAAAGCCCAGACTTTTAAAACAGTGTTTAGTCTCTATTTCACTCCGGCTAAACTTTGGGCATGGGGGAGAAGAAGTAATAATAAATGCCCTAGATGTGATCAGGGACCAGCAGATATAAGCCATATGTTTGCAGATTGTTACAAATTGAATAGCTTGAAGAAAGGTATTGAAAGCTTTTTATGTCAAAATTTGGGGCAATCAGTATCTCTTACTCCAACCTTGTTGATACTTGGTTTTGATGAAAGTTTACATTTAGATCAACGTTCAGTTTATTTTTGTTTTATGGCAACAGCTATCTATCGCTTGCTTATATCCACTAGGTGGAAAGACACGGATCCCCCTACATACCAGGCTTGGTATGCCAGAGTATATCATATCTTTAATTTAGAGTTGGTACTCTATAAATGTAAGGGTAGGAGTGGGATGGCAAGGCTTCAAAAAATTTGGGGGCCAATGATGGAATAATTACCGATTCAGGTGGAGAACATATGTCGGTAATATGGTTTCTGGCTAAAGGTAATCTATGCCCAGGAAGTATGGGTCTGTGCTGTTATCATATTGCTTTTCGTTATTTTTTGTTTGCTTTTTTAGGTTGTTTCTGTATATTTTCAGATGGAATAATCTGTTGTAACTTGCCTGCGTGCTCATTGGTATGTCTTAGAATTAATTAATGTACTCTTGCTGCCTGTTCAAAATAAAATTAAAAAAAAAAAGAAAGAAAGCAACTTGCGGCCTTAGATCAGGATAGGGCTGAGTTTGCGGCCATTAGGCTCCGACACTCGTACTATACGGGAGGGGATAGATGCGGCCGCCTCTTGGCAAACAAGCTACAGGAGGCTAGACAGAAGCAGGGGGTTCACACAATCCGGACCCCAGGAGGGGAGGCCGTAACGGACGACGCAACTATAGCGGATGTATTCCGAGACTTCTATGCGGACCTCTACACGCGGGAACCCCTAGAAGCCCAGATCAGTGCCGATTACATAGATACGGCCAGTATGCCTTCTTTAACCCCAGCGCAAGCAGATCACCTAGATAGGGCTATTCAGATAGAGGAAGTCATCTCTGCAATCTCGCGTCTCAAGGTGGGTAAATCGCCTGGCCCGGATGGCTACACGGCTGCCTTTTATAAGACATTTTGCAACCAAGTGGCCCCACTCTTGACGGGTTTGTTCAACACCTTTGACCAAGTGGGAGCTATCCCAGGGGAAATGTTAGAGGCCGCGATAGTGGTTATCCCAAAGCCTGGGAAGGACTGGACAGCTTGCGGCGCCTACAGGCCCATATCTCTGTTAAATATAGACATTAAATTATACACTAGCATTATAGCGACTCGATTGGCACCGCATATGGCCCACCTGGTTGCCCCAGATCAAGCGGGCTTCATCCCTCAGAGGCAAACAAGTGACAACAGTAAGTGCATTTTGCATCTGATTGAAAAGGCATCCCGCACACACGGGGAATACATGCTCCTGGCCATCGACGCAGAGAAGGCCTTTGATAGAGTGCACTGGCCGTATCTGGAGATGGTCCTGGTAAGTGCAGGCTTTGGGGAGAAATTACGCACCAGGATCCTTAACTGTTATCGCTTCCCTAAGGCGACAGTTCGAGTCAATGGCTACACCTCCTCCCGATTCCCCATAGAGAGGGGCACTAGGCAGGGATGCCCCCTGTCGCCCCTCCTATTCGCGCTCTCTATGGAGCCCTTGGCCCTTCTAATCCGACAACATCCCCTTATCACTGGGATCAAATTTGGAGGGGACATTCACACCATTAGCTTTTATGCGGATGATATTTTGCTCTCCCTATTGGATCCAATACCGGCCCTACGCGCTCTCTTCATTGAGCTCTATGGCTTTGCGCGTGGGTCGGGGTTTAAAATCAATTTGGACAAATCCATAGCGCTCAACATCTCACTCTCCCTGCTCACTCTGGCCCATATTCAAGAGGAGCACACCATGAGCTGGGCATCCGCCTCGATCCCCTACCTGGGAATTCAACTAGTCCCGACCCTCCAGGCTACCGTGGACATTAACTACTCTAACCTCTGCTCCCACATACGCAAAGAATTGAACAGATGGAAAACGTGCACGATCTCCTGGCTAGGCAGGATTGCGGCCACCAAAATGACGGTACTTCCACAGATTTTGTACCTTTCAGACCCTCCCCCTCCGACCCCCGTCGGGTTGGATCCAACAGACTCAGGAGGATCTAGTGCGTTTATCTGGCGCGGCCGCAAACCCCGATTCCGGCACGCGGTGGCAGTTCTCCCGCCGGAAAGGGGTGGGGTTGCCTGACCTTCAGCTCTACTTACATGCCTCTCAGCTTAGGTACTTAGTGGAGTGGCACTGGTTGTTCCAGGACCAAGCGGTGGCAGCCAGGCTGTTGCAAGGCATTCCCTTTCTTCGTAAACAGCATAGACCTCCCAATCTCTACGCCTCTTACATCACAAGCACTGTTATGGAATCCTGGGATCGCACTAGCCTTACCCACCGATTGACCTCCTTTCCGTCACCTCTTACTCCAATATTTGACAACCCGGAGTTTCATCCCGGGGCGGACGCCCGGACCTTTAGCGCCTGGCGTTCCTCCTCCTGTAGGTCATTGGGTCATCTTTTCGATTTTGATGGCATAATTATATTCCCGCAGCTCAAGGGAACACTACGGCCTCCCAGAATCAGAGCGCTTGCCCTATTTGCAAGTTAGACACTGGGCACTCCATCCGCATGTTAGACCTCAGGCACAGCGACTTCTGACCTCTTATGAAAAATGGCTGGTAATTTGCACGTCTGATGAGAAACTAATCTCTGACCTCTACAAAATGCTCTTAGACACTACCACACACACACACATACAATGCAGGCCGGGCTCGCTGGGAGAGGGACCTGGGCAGATCCCTAAGTCATAAAGAGTGGGAAGGCATTTACCATAGAGCACGACACTCGGCATACCACATGGGACTTACAGAGACCATGACCAAAATTGCCACTTATTGGTAGTACACGCCGGAGCGCCTGCATCGCTTTGAGTCTCGCCGGAGTGCGTTGTGTTGGAGGGGGTGCGAAGAAGTGGGCACTCTGGAGCATGTTCTCTGGAGTTGTACTTGTTTACAACCATATTGGTCCCAAGTTTTGGACGAAATTTACCTCCACCTGGAGACGCAGCTTCCGCGATTTCCTGCTCATGTCCTCCTGGGCCTGCCCAACATCGCTGACATACCCACTTAAAGTCTCGGAGGGGCCGGTTGATTGCTATTGCCCTAGGAGCAGCGACGCAAAACATACTGATACATTGGCGCTCTGCCCAGCTCCCAACACACTCCGGATGGCTCCAGAGACTCTGGCTGGTACTAGGCATGGAGAAACTCACTCTCACCCTAGCTGGTACAGGGTCCGAATTCCCAGAGTTATGGAGACCCTTTCTAACCCTGCTAGTGTCCGAATTTCGGGAGTTGACCTGTCCCCGCTATCTTCGATTGCTGCGCCTAGCAGACACAGAAATCCCAGATGCCATTCCCCAGAACCGCCGCAAACTACGGCGTTGACCCCTAGACGATATTTTCACTCTTTCCGTTAAAGTGGACGAGGGAAAGGGAGGAGGGAGGGGGGGTACTGATGAGGGTTTGTATTTTGATTCATGTGTTTTTCCTTTGCTTATTTTATGGGCCCGCTCCACGTTAACTGCCCTTTGTAATGATATGACAGGCAACCCGGTTGTCTTATTGGTATTGTGCCCACGAAGTTGTGGGCTCTGATTTATATGTTTGCGTAAAATCAATAAACAGATTTAAACCATAAAATAATGCACTTCACGTTTTAACATTGTGGTTTACTGTTGAAAATATTTTCTGTTGTGGTGGATGGGGTTTTTCTTTTTGGTTTGTCAAAATGAGCATTTTTGTTGGTGGGCTGTAATATTTTGCTGGTGCAGTAAGCTGCACGCCCCCGAAGGAAACCTCCAAGTTCGTTGTAACATGTGTTGCGTTGTTGTCCTTGTCTGTGGTCATAGTTCCTTTTAGACCCGAGTCCTAATGGGGAGAGTGTATCATTTTCTCTCTACCTGGTTCTTCCTCACAAAAGGCAGTGTATTGCACACGTGTTGAAAAACTTCATTTATGTGTCTGTTTAAGGGCAAACCCCTTTTTTTTCTCTCATGTGACTTTATGGCGTGCCTATTAACTTTTTTGCGTGTTTTGGATTCCTTTTTCCCCAAAGCTATTGTGAGAACTCTAAAATGGCAGTCTTGTGAAATTATTTGATATGAATCAATGTAAAGTTTAGTTTCCAAGTCTAATTTCAAGCGTCAGAGTGAGTCCTTCAAACTGTCAGAAAGGTACTCGGATTCATCAGTGACTGCGCTAGAGAGGTTATTCTTATAGACTATCACCCCCTACTTTGAACAATGTTCAGGGTGAGAGTGTTCCATCTTTATTGACATCTGTTAATAAAGAGAATGTAGAGTGAAATACTCTTAGCAGTTTAATAGAATCTTCTTCACATTTCAAAAGATAACATATAGGAGGATAAAATGCAAAGTAAATACCTATTGCAACTCAAAGGTAACAAAGATCAATGTTATCAAGAGCGTACTTTTGGATTTCTGAAATAAGCCTGAGAGTGCAATATGTGGAAAACACCATGCCTAACATTTAAAGTGTTATGTATCACACTTAAAACACTTAAACATCATTGTGTATGCTAATTACAGTAGCTAAATATATTACACAATAACCCCATACTTTTACATCGGTACCCTTCAGTATATTTTGTGCATTGCCATTTTCTGTACCACCATGATTCAACACATTACTGAATCAGGTAGAGGACGTTGGAGCCACCAGTGACTTCATTATTTATGGAACGTGTCACCAATGTCGTTACTAACCTCTTTCTCCCGCATTACTCCTTTTAGCGCTGCATTCCCTTCATGCTTCCCCTTTTGAAGTTCCATTCCGTTTTACTGCACCATCATGTGTTTATTTATGAATTATTTTCTGTCCAGATTCCAGTTAGCATGTGTTGGGACGTGTAGTCTTCTACATAGCCCTGGAGAGCGTGCTTCGCTGCTCCGTGTTTAGCTCCTAGTTTAATTAAACGGGGGCAACCTAAAGCTAGAGCCATTCAAACATATAAAGAACAGGGGTTCCATGTTGGGTAGTCAACTAGAAGTGCATAAATTAGCAATCCATTGGAGCTACACAGATAAACAATGTGAATTATAAAGATGTAGATTACCTTATAGATTTGCATACATAATCATTTTTACAGCTTCATAATGGTGTTCAGGTGATCAGTCTGTGAGTAAGTGCAGGCCGTGCATAATGCAATTACCAATGGAACAGCGCTAAAATTATACACATGCACAGTTTGTCATGAAACTCAAACACCAAATCATTTTATTAGTATTTTGTACCAATTGCCAGAATTATTGATGGCATTTCGACCTCCTAGGAGATTATGGTTCATCACACACTACCAAGTAAGAAAGAGGGTCTGAGGGAGATTTACAGACCTGCGCGGATAAGTCCCCCTACCATATATACCAATACCATAGAATCCGCGGGTCCCTAGAAACATTGGATATAGACAGACAAGTCAATTGCGCAAACCAACAGGAAACCAGACATTGGGGGAAGTCCTATTTAAGAGGACGGAATCCCATCACCCCTGAGGTGGCATGCATCATCATTAGGGATCTCCTCTTGGCTGCAACCTGGTGCAGCCAAGGAGCTACTACTCCTTGCTAGTGTAATGGGGGAGCTCGCAGATGTTTTAGTATGATCCGGGGGCTAGATCTCCTAAAATCGATGGAGCATGAAACAGTGTGGTGAAAGTACGTGGTGCAGTGTATGAACCAGTGAGTTAATATTGACTACCAGGAGAAAAATTAATTTATTAAGAATCCCGTGGTGTCAAAAGTTAAAAGCAGAGCACGGTCTGAATGAATGTACGAGCGCCCTGGTGAAGAATGTTAGGGAGGTCTACATGTTTCAGCCAATCTTGATCACGAATTGATCATGGCTTTCTTCAGGACCTAGTTGTTACTACTGCAGAACTAAGTGAGTGAAAACTATCACAAAACAAAATGAATAACAGGATATTGGGAACGATACAAGCAACATTATACCTGTGTAGTACTTGTAGTGGGAACTACAGGGATACGTGGTAAACACCCGTATTAAATCGGGAGGACTACCCACCGCTCCTGGTAACAACTTGGGGCGTGAGGCAACGCTCAGTCCGTCACTACTCCGGGCTCGATCATGGATGTCATGATGAAGCATGCCACCACGGTGGGTGATGGGAATCCGTCCTCTTAAATAGGACTTCCCTCGAGGTCTGGTTTCCTGTTGGTTTGCGCCGTTTACTTTTCTGTCTATATATAATTTTTCTAGGGACCCGTGGATTCTATGGTAATGATTATGGTTCATCATCAGGACAAAATAATTCACATGAAGCAAGAGACAATTTTTGTTTCAAGTGTTAAATAGCTGTACAGGAAGAATAGACAGATTAACAGCATAATATTGCGATAAAATGTGGTAAATATTCCCCCCCAAAATGTCACCATTACCTGAATGCCCCCCACCCCCCAAAATCCAGATGACGCATTTAGCAAAATGAATCGTGAAATCAGAACTTTTGTAAAAGTCCTGCGATAAGGTGCGCCCAAAAACATTTGTTTAAAAGGAACGTTGAGGCTAATCCTCCTTTTATTGGCTCTGTTCTGTGTAAATAAAAGGAGGGTGAGCAAGCTACTAGGAGGCAGAAGTGTTAAATTCCTCTGTCACCTGTATTAACCTGTGAATATCAGCCTTCCTCTCTCCCCGATGCCCTTTGTTTCGTGGCACCTAGCAACCCTTGATTCTTTTTTTAAAGCACTACACAGGCGGTAATGTAGAGCTTTATATGAACCCCAGTTGCATTACACAAGGTCACATTTTGTTTTTGTAAGCACTGTGAAATTGAGTGAGTTTCCCAGAATCACATGTTGCTGAGAGGACGCTGGGACTAAAGTTTGGTTTCCCCGTCTGTAGCTTTTGGCCTGAGCACCACATCCTCTTTACACCCCCTCACCCTCCTGTGGCTGAAGCAACTCCAGGACACTCATCCCACCCTTCTCTTTCCCCTCCATTGCCCACACTCCCAGTGTCCTGTGTGCCTGCCACTCCCAGCGACCCCCTGCTAGGCTGTGCAACTTTGGAGTAGTGGTTGGCGGATTCCAGAGAGCGCTGTATTTTCAAATGACATCCACTCTACTTTTTTGCAGCAAAATTTGTTATCCCAGGGTTCAAAATCCTGGTGGGGGAGCAAAGTGTGTGGTCCTAGGCAGTAGTTTAATTTCACTTTCCTGGCTTTTTCTTCATTATCACATATATGAGCACCTTGAAATACAGGACTTAAGGATGCCCGCTGTTCAAAACCTTCTCCTGTGTTTGATTTTAATAAACCTTTATTTTTCTTGTATAATACGAACCCAGGTCACACAAAGAGTGCACAAAGTAACGAACTTGCCTCTTTTTAGTTCTCTATTGCCATTGTTGTCAGATTGGGCCGAAGAATTAGGATTTATAAATTCATGTTTGAAAACCATCATTTTAAAAATACTTCTCAATGCACTGATATAATCTGATGTACTAAAGTGAAAAGGTTCTGCATATTAATTAAATAAACTTTAATTTAGCATATATTTAAACCTTTTCTACAAGATGGCTTAAATGGTAGTGCTCCTAAAGTTAAGTGGTGCAGGACTCAATAGTTACTTCCTTTCTTTGACACCAATTAGCCTTTAAATAAATGCTTGCCTGTTAATTTAACATCTTTTTATTATTCACATCTCTCTAGTAAAGAACAGCTGAATGTTGTACACCATGGGGCCGGATTTAAAGGTCAGGAGGGTTGCAGGCCAAGGGTCTAGAGCTTGACCCTGAAGTCAATTTGACATGCATAGTGCACACTCCGCTGTGGTAGAGGAGTTTGTGTATCCCTTAGGAGGGGTTGCCTTCTACTTCATCCTGGTAAAGTTTGTGCAGTCTTCCTTACCTGGGTTCCTTTTGACCCTGTCATGTCAGGGATGTGTATTTTGAGGACCAGTGTGCCCTGTTGGTGAGGATGGTAATTCATGGTATTTTAATACAAGTTGAACTATCATCTGTTTTGCTGGACATTTCAGCTCCCCGTGCCCTCCCTATTCCTCGTAGAAGCTTAGCGGTTTGTAATGGGTACTAGCTCTTATCTCAGCTCAGATTTCCTCTGTTGGGACAACTCCCTCCCTTTCTGCTGGGTATTGGTCTGAACTTCCTGGGCTGGAGTTCATTAAAAATCCTCTCTGGGGATAGCCCGAACAGTTACCAGGAGACTAGGAAGGAGGGCAGTAGACCCTTCTCACACCCGGTTTATCCAATAAACATGAATGACAATCCCTTAGGATTGGAGGGGCAACCCAGAATAGATCAGCCTTTCTCTCAAGGAATTCTGCCTTCTATGAGTGCACCTGGAATTCTCTTAGTATTTTTTTTTCTTCAGTGGGCTTTGTTTAGGTGTCGACCATTTGGTGATATGTTCCCTTATATAAGACGTATGCCCCAGAAACCATTTCTTCTTCAGATTGTTTCTTCTTTTTGGCGACTTTCCTGTGTTTGGTTTCTCCTCTTTACGACTTCCTCATCCCTCCTCTATCCTCCTCAATCCAAATAACCGACTAATATCCACCACTCAAACTGCTTTTATATTTCACTATACTAATTCAACCCTAATCCTTATGGGTTCCGGAGTAGCATGCTACTCGCCAAGAAAGTGCTTCAACACCTCATTAGGGTTGCAAGCACTATATAAATGCAAACCTTTTTTCCCTCTTCTATCCCTCTACTATCCTTCTCAATCCAAATAACTGACTAACCTATCCACCACTCAAATTACTTTCATATTTCACTATACGAATTCAACCCTAATCCTATGGGTTCCGGAGTTGCGTGCTACTCGCTGAAAAAAACGCTTCGACGCCTTGTCAGGGGTAGTAAGTGCTATATAAATGCAATTACAAAGTGGGTGAGCTGCTTGTAAATCCATATTTTTGTTCAAGCTGCAAAATTACTACCTTTCCTTTTGCTGTGTTAATCTTTTCTGTATTCAAATACTGTGCATAGATTTTATGGCGTTTTTTTTTCTTCTGTCGATAAACTACGTCTTAGTGTCTATTTGCCAAAGAAGTGTTTTAGCACTTTGTTCAACTTCAACCTCCTTATTGGCTTGTCTAGCCACTGTGAGAAAGTGCCATCTTTCTTGCATGGTATGCCCCCACTTTTTGCTGAATTGCTGAATGTACTTTGACTGAGTGTGCCCTGGACTCCTGCCAATCAGGTGCCCATGGCCTATGTTCCTTCCCTAAACGAAAACCTCTAAATCAAATTGGCAAACCTGGCCACATGTCAGCCCCTGGTAAGTTGTACCCTAAGTACCCAGGGCCTTGTGACCAGGGAAGGCCTCTAAGGGCTGCAGCACTCATTGTGCCACCCTTAGAGGCCCTGTACCCTAACACACACACATTGCCCTGGCAGGCTGCGTGTCTGGGTACAAGACAAAACAAAGACGACATGGCACACATCCCTGTGTGCCATGCCCACAACCTACACTGCCCTGGCATACATCAGCCACCCCTCTAGCTGGGTGCCCTATGCCAGTGGTGTGGGCACAGAGGCAGGAGCCCTGTGCCCCTACAGTACCCAGGTCAATTCCTGGGCCCTGTAACTGCAGTGCTGCCATTTAAGAGTACATGGTGCTGGGAGCTTGTCAAACACGAACTCCACAGCACCATAATGGCAGCACTTAAGACTGAAGTTTGGTATCAAACTGCTCAGCACATTAAATCCACACTGATGCCAGTGTGGGATTTAATGTACCAAGCACCACAGAGGGCATCTTAGAGAGGCCCCCTGAAACCTAACCTACAATCCACGTCTGTTCTGAGGCTGCCTAGGCTGCCACACAGCAGACATGTTGCTGGACCCCTGGGTAGGAGAGCCCCTGCTCTCCTGGGTAGGAGAGCCCCTGCTCTCCTGGGTCTGCAACAATGCACATCCCGGGCGAGGTGCTAACTCTCCTCCCACAGGATTGGCAGGGGGAAGCTTCAAAGGCATGCCGCCTCTGTGAGCTTCCCCAGGCCACTGAAACCCCTCCACTCTGGCGGGAAGCTTGGCCGGAAACCCCAAATAAGGACAGGGGATGTGCCAGCCTGCCAACCCCACCCCTCAGGTGGGGGAGGCGAGGTGAAGCACATCCCCGGGCTCTCGTCATCTTGAAGATGGGGAGCCCTGCCCAATCAGGATTAGGCTACTGCCCCCCTCCCACAGGAGAGAGGCAGGATAGGGGGTGTACCCACCCCAGGACAGGGACTCCCTCGACACTCCTGAAGAAGCCTGCAGCCTCAGAACAAGGTGCCCCCCAACCACGATCAACTGAGGGTAAGATTTCCCAACACCAAAAGTCACTCCTGCACCCGGCCCCCAGTGCCCAATCCCGGGGTACCTACCTATCCTCCAACTACCCAACTTACCTCTCAAAGTGGTGGTGGCACCTGAAGAATCTTTGTCCCCGAGCTTGCAGGCTTTTTCTTAACCGAAGATTTCCCATTGTAATCAATTGAGCGCCCAAAGGCTCAAAAGCACCCTGCACCCAGCCGCCAGAGTTGCCCTGGCAGTGCAGCCTCTACACCTACCTACTTCCCCACTTGCCCTGAGTAAGTGACCAGGAGCCCAGCTCCCACAGCCGTGTGGCCTGCTAGTCAGCAGCCACCAGCCAAGGCCCCCCTACCTCTCATAGGATAACATTGGGCCTAACTCTCTCTGCACCCGGCTGCCCTTGTGCCGCTGAGGGTGAACCAACTATACCTACCTGACCCTGGGAGACCCCTGAGTCTAGGCCCAGAACCTTAACTCTACCAATCGAGTACTTACCTTTAAACCGATAACTAAATAGGGTAACATTGACTGGCTTTTTCCTGAAATTTCTTTTAAGTGTGGACTTTTCAAAACTTAAAATACTCACCAAAAATCAGCCGAGTAATAAACGAAAATACTCACCTGCTATTAGGTGAGCTCCCAGTGCTGGATCTTGGAGCCCAGCACAGACTCTGAAAAATACTTACAACTGTACTTACCAGTAACCCAATTTTCTTCCATAGGAACTCTGTGAAATTTCTTCTAAGTGTCAATTTCTGCAATCTTTAAATATTCTTTAAAAATCGTATAATATCTGAAAACGTAATTACTTACCTGTTTTGGATAAAGGTCCCAGTACTGAGTCTAGGCACCCAGTACTGGATTACAAAAGTAACGAGAACCTACTATACCTGCAACTTTAATTTTCTCCCATAGGAAATCATTGACTGTTTTCTATGAAATATTTTCGAAGTGTCAACTTTTAAAATAGCAAAATATTGTCTAAAAATCATCACAGTAATTAAGTCGACTTTTATCACTTGATTCCAAGTACTGACCCAGGACTGAATCTAGGATCCAGTCCTGGAATTCCAAAAGTAATCCTAAAAGTAATCTGTGGCAAATAACTTGAAACTTCCATTGAACTCAATGCATTATTGTGTTTTAGAATTGTATTGCCTATTGCAACCACTTGTAACTTTCTACAAAAGTCAATTGCATATTGCAAAAGTATCTATATAAAGCATCTCCTTCTGAGAAAGTATATTTTAATGCCTATTGTTGGTTCTAAAATAAAAATAAGCATATATTTTTTTTATATAAACCATTGGCCTAGAGTTCATTTCTTGAGTGTGTGAGACCATTTGCTGGCTGAGTGTGTGCAACAAATGCTTTACACTGTCCTCTGATACTGCCTTACTGCTCGACCAAGCTATCGCTTTAGAGAGTAAGGTTATATCTAACTTTGGCCTCTGCCAAACCTCTGGGGACTGTGGACTCTCTACACCCTGTACCTATTTGGGAACAGTATATACAGAGCCACTTTCTCACAGCCACACACTGTTTTATGAATGTGTGTGCTAATGACTGTGGCTGCAGCGCAGTTATTACTTAGCGCTACACTTCCCAAATAGGTGAGGTTTGCTCTTTGTTGAAGGAACAAGCGGTAAAATCCGAGTGGTTGTGACCCATACCTCTCCCAGGACTTACTTGTAGATAGTGCATATTGGATAACGAGCATTCTTATCAGAGACTGCCAGGTGTTCTGGTGCCTCTTCCCTCAAAAGATTAACAAATCCAAATTATATATTTACTGTGCTATTAAATATTAAAGCTCACTGATAGTGCGTGCAGAATATGACTGAGCATTATTGCAGGAATAAAAACTGTAAAAAATGGGATGCCTGTAAATATTTGGAAATAGCAGCATATCAGATTGTGATCATTAAATCAATGACTCCCTTCCTAACCACTAGCTAATAGATATATCAGCATCAAGAAAACATACACATCTTGCATTCCTAGATAGCCCATGTCTATCAGTCTGTCTGTATTTTGCTAGTGTTTGCTTGCGGCAGATAGCACCATCCTTTGCCTGTGTATGGCCTTAAGGCAGCCTAGTGACTAATTTGATGCTCTTGCCTGTGCACCCAACTTACATACAACATCATAGCATTATTATGAGAAAACAGGCATTGTGATGTAAGGTGTGAAAACAAAACACATGAATTTCTCCTGCACATTCATTTATGCATTGTGATGATTCTTTAAAGAAGTCTTCAAATCTTTCCTAAATTGGAGTTAATGGATAGCATTGGTGTTGTTCCTGATCCTGGGTGCATAGATTGAAAAGGCCTGTTGTCTTGTTTACAATGTGTTACACTTCTTAGCCTGCAGTCCGATAGTGTCCTTTGAGTGTGACGAGATTAACATGAGATGATGAGCTAGTCTGCATGATAAGTTGGGGTGCTGATTGTGATCGCTTTTCTTCAATGATGCATCTATTTGGGGATGGTGTGGGCCAGCAAGGGGAGCCGATGGAGTTCTGCCAAGATGGGGGTGATGTGATTATCTTTCTTCAGACCCTGGATGAGACGTGGGTGCCAGTGTGGAGCCTGAGATGCCATGCAGTAGGGAATTACCACTATCCAGTGGGAAAGTACAAATGCCTGAACAGCAATTCTGATGTGACTTTCCAGAACAAACTTGACTTTCTTTAGGAGAGAGAGCTGGTGCCACGCTGTTTTTATTTTCTTTCTTTTTTTGTTTTTGTTACATTGAATCAGTAGATCTATGCATTTATAAGCATATCCTGTGATTCTGGGCAAATCACTTAATCTTCCTGTGCCTCACAAAAATGAATGTGTGTCTTCCTGTAACGTAACTGGTGCTATGTAAAGCTCTCTGATACCCGATTCGGGTCAAGTTCGCGCTGTATAATACTATTATAATAATAATGGTTTCCTATCTTTCTCCTTTTCCAGAAAAGTTTACATTTGGTTTGGCTATCCAATTTATTTTAAAATATTTGAGGGTTAGCCAGTCTTTCAATTCTCAGTAGCATTGCTTGATTTTGTGCAGACCATACTTTCTGCTGCATCTAGTACCTATATCTTCATGCTAGTAGATGCCTACTGTGTACAGATAGTTGTACTATACTCATAAGTAGTTCCTGCATTTCGTGCTGTCTAGTCACTACCTGTTCTGTTTAGGTAGTTGTATTGTCCACATTTCCCTACCAAGCAGCACATCTCGTCCCACCTGTTTCAGGCTTGTGTTTAATTGTGTGGCGTCCAGGCCAAACCGTTTCATCAGCTATTTATACCACTCTTCATTAGTAAGTTCTGATTTTCTAGGACCGTGTCTCAATCATTTTGTCAAATATTAGCATGGCCAGTGCAAAATAAGTTTAAAATAAAATCTGAGGCACCTTATTTCTCTTCTACCATGATAACTTCTCACAAAGATTTTTTTTCCTTCTTTTTTGGCCTCATTCTGCCAACTCTCTTGCTGGTAGGTGCTCTTATCCCAATTACCGAAGCATGGAGAAGAGCCTTTCCACCCAAGAATAATGCTGTTTCCACTTCTACCCCTTCACCAGTGTGCCCGTACCAGTGGGAGCCAGGACCAACAGCACTTTTGGCTTAATCATCGGACATCCTGGAGTGCTGGCTCCGCTCGACCAACAGTGCACAGACTTTTCCCGGCTTCTAGAGACACAGGCCATGTCAATATGACTTGTGGAAATTGTTTTTAACACAGTCAGAAAAGCAAGGAGGACTTCCGAAGCCTACAGATCTCCCGTCTCGCCAGGAGGATCACGTAAAAAATAAATCTGGAGATAAGTGTTTATTGGAGCTGGACCGTCCTGATAAAGCCAAAAAAATATGAGATTGGGGCTTAACTTAACTTGTTGACTGGTTACTTCCACCAAAAACGTACATATCTCAGTCCAGTACCAGGTGATATTCGGGCACTTCATAGCCATATGGATATCATCCGCCGAAGGGTGCATCCATCTTGCGCATACATACGGGTTTCCTGTGACTCTTGACAGCTTGGCTGGAGACAAATAGACTCTGTGGGTGGTAAAAAGATGGTTACGCTTCAGGAAAGCAGGTTACACGACCGCTTGTAGAATAGCAAAAGAATAGAGCCAGACCTCTTTAAGAGTTTTCACCCGCTAATTCTGCCTCCCAAAGCTTTGAAATATCCATGTTAAGGTTGTCGTCCACCTCTACCAAGGCCTGATACCACAGAGAAACTTCCTTTTTCAGAGGGCTATTCTCATCGCCTGATCAAGCCAGGAGTCGTCTTCCTCCTCTACCCAAACCTGCCTGGCCCACCAGGAGGATACTTGGTAATATTTAAATGTAGTTAATTGACCCCTGGTGCAGTTACTCAGCGCTTCATCTCTGGCCAGCTGGGAAGTAGTTTTGAGATCAACCTAATAAAGTAGCCTTGCAGATTGTAATGGCAGACTGAGCTGGTCTCTCAAACATTCAGGGGTTCTTGGAGAGCCCCAAATCGTGCCAGGGAGAAGTAATAAGGTATTCCTAGCTTTTCCCGAAAATACACCCAGGTTCTTAAGGCCCCCTGCAAGATCTTCAACCTCACCTTCTTGAAGTACTTCAGGTCCCCATGTTTAAAGAGAAAATGACTCTGCCCATAGCTCAGTTCACTTAACATTGCCCCAAAGAGTAATCCCAAGGGAGACCAGTCAACTTTATTTGTCAGCATATGAAAGTTCTTAAAATGAAATGCATGACAGTAGGCCCAAAGATCCGGGAGAGCCAGCCTCCCCCAACCCCCTTCTCCGGCCGCCTCCTCCAACTTTTTCCAAGATATCCTGGGTCCTTTAGAGGACCAAATAAAACTGCCAATCTTCTTCTGAAGTTTAGCTATATCCCCTTTATTAAAAGTTAAGGGGATAGAGTTAAAAAGGAAAGTGATTTTAGGGAGGACAATCATTTTAATGATCGTCGCCCATATATATTTAGGGGTAATTTCGCCCACCTGACCAAAAGGCTCCCAATCTCTTGACCTACTTCTTTTCAGTTAGCTCTAGAAACATTAACCAACTTCTGCATGATTATAATACCCAAATAGCGCATTTGGACCTTAGCCCCCAAGCTTTCCCTAGGCTGGTTCCATTCCATGATATTGGTTTTCCTGCTATTCACCTTACAACCCGAGATCGTTCTAAAGGTTTCCGCCTTGGCCATTAAATTGGGGATTGCCACCTCTGGATTAATGGTAGAGTATAAGATCGGCCATATACAGAGCCTGCTTTGTCACCAGCCCAGCAAAATTAAATGGAAAGATGGTAGAATCCGATCTGATCAAGGAGGCAAATGGCCCTATATTAAGGTCAAACAAAAGCGGGGACAAGGGACACCCTTGCCTCGTATCTCGTGATATTGAACCAGTCTGATAGCTCCCATTTAACCAAAACCCTGGTTCTAGGCAGATGGTACAGATTTTGAACAGCCCTTACCATATTCTGCGGAAACCCAAAGGTCTTTAAAGTGTCCCGAAGGTAAGGCCAGTGTACTTGGTCAAACGCCTTTGCAGCGTCCACAGCTACTGCTGTTACAGGTAGATTTTGGATTTCTGCCAAATCATCAACCCCAAGCATCGTTAAGCTGCCTTCCAGGGATAAAACCTCTTTGGTCCTAATGAATAACCCCCTTGATGACCTGGGTGACCCTAGAGGCTACTATCCCTGAAAAGACCTTATAGTCTGAGTTCAAAAGAGATATTGGCCTATAGGAATCCACTTCCAGTGGGTCCTTGTTTAATTTCAAAATTAAAGTAACGGTGGCCTCGGCCCACGACCGCGGGACTATTTCGCCTTCAATATATATAGCGTTAAATAGGCATTTCAGCACTGGTACATTAATGTTGAGAATAAATCTCAACTGGGAGGCCATCTGGTCCAGCGGCCCCCCCCACCCTCCCTGCCATCTTCCTGATCTGTGCCTGGACTTGGTCCTCTGTGATCTCGGCATCTTAAGAATCTCTTTTGGTTATTATTTAAACTTGGAAGCTCAATCATATTTAACCAGGCCTCTATGCTCTCCTTCCCGGGCGATATATCACCGCTGTATAGACTGCACTTATATCTACGGGCCTTGGCATATAACTCCAGATTGGTATCCAATAGAGCTCCCGTTTTCGCATCCCTCAGGTTTCAAATTAAATTTCTAGAATTATCTATTTTTACTTTTCCAGGCAATAAGCTAACTGCACCTCTCTCCATATGAGAAATGTTGCAGCTTACTTACTCTCCTCCACCTGTCCAGTAATCTTTTGTCGAGCTGCTTCTGATATTCTGCCTGGAGATGTTCTAGTTCTTTGCTAAGAAGAGAAACTCTACTGGAACCCTCCAGTTATGCCTTTTGTAGATCACATTCCTTACTCTTAATCTCATTGATTTTCTCCTCGTATTGCAGCTTCAGGGCCTGCCTCTTTCCCACCATTATGGAACTAACTATTTCCTTTAAAAATCCCAGATGATTTGAATTTTTGCTGAGCCAATATTGGCCTGAAAGAAGATAGTGGCCTTATCCCTTATACTTGATACCACCCTCTCGTCTAACAAAATAGTCCTTTCCAAGGTCCACCTTTTCATACCAGGTTTATAGTGATGACTAAGGGACAAGAAAACTGCTGAATGATCTGAAAGAATGGCGGGCAGATGGTTAGCCTCTTCGACCTCTGCTAATAGATCCTGATCTATCAAGAAGTAGTCTGCGTGAGTGGTGGGCATATTTTTTTTCACTAATGTGGCAGGGACTAGACTATCCTAGCCTCTGCTATTCTGATCCGTCCATCTGAGCCAGGAAGGTATCCACCTTCTCCGGATTTCTGATATGCATTTTGTTACGCCACATTATTCTCAGCATTGCATGGAACTTCACTGGACCTGGGCTCCCTTGCTGCGTAGATCATTCATTGAACCCAGCTCCCACTGTCTGTGCGCGGTTCTCTTACCAATATCAGATCGTATTTGGTAACTGAGGTCCCCAATTTTAAGGAAGCTTTCCTTCAAGGCACATCCCTGCACTAACTCCTCAATGGCGTAGGAGAGGAAATTTATCAAAATTTTCCTTGGTGTCTTCCTCGCGGGGTTTAACCTGAAAGGGTCCCTATGCACTCTTTGGATCTCTCTGACCAAATCAACATCTGGCCTATCCTGGACTAAACCTTCCCCCAGAAGTTTACATATAAAACCTTTGTTTGTTTCAGAACTTTCAGGGATATTAAGAAGTCTCACATTATTGCGCTTGGACTGTATTTCGAGTCTCTGAAAGTTCTCCTGTAACAGCTTATTTTGTGTTTTATGATCTGCAATATCACTGGTGTTCCCAGCCAGGACAGCTGACGGAGACTTTACCTCACCTTCCAGGACTGAGGTACGTTGGGCAATTCCATCTAGTTAGGTCTCGGCTAGCTTTGCTGCGCACATGCGCAGCTCGCTCGGCGAGATTTAATGTAAATGAGGACTTTTAGAAAAGGGGTTTAAGCCCCACCCCTTTTTCCATTGGCCGGCGTCACTGTTTATGCTAAACGGTGGCCAGCCATTGGAAAAGAGCTTTGTATATTGCCTCCCTTTGGCTTTTTTGGACGGCTCACTTGGACTGGCTCGCCTGCTTTCCTTCTGGCGTAAAAGGTTTCTTATCTTTATGGGGCCATGTGTTTAAACACATGGCCCCATAAAGACAAGAGATCCTCACTCTTTCGCTTTCGGGTCTGCCTCTTTGTCATCCCTTTTAAATCCGTGCCCTGTTCTGTCCACCTGTCTTACACCCGTCCTTTCCGCCTCCGTTGCCTTTCTTTCCCCTGTTTGAGCTTCTCTCTCTCACCCACCTGCCCCCTTCCCTCCCTAGGTTGTCACGCTCTTTCCCTGCCTTTTTCTACCCTTTCTTTCCTCTTGCTCCCTCTCCTCTGCTTCACCCCCCCCCCCCGCCCCTCCCCACCTCCTCCTGTCTACCTTCGCGCCCGCCTCCTGTCTCCCCTCGCCCCCTGGTCCCCACACTCTCCCCCTCTCGGCTGCAGTTTGGGAGACAGCGCCATCGAGGTACTTGCATCACGTTCCCAACCTCGTTGCTCCTGACTGCTTGTTTTTTATCCTGTTCGGTGCACACAGTTGTTTTACCTAGCAGCACGCAGGTATGTGTTGCATTGGGGTGCCCCCTTCGGCGTGAGTGTACTCTCGCCTAATGCCTATTCCCTAGCGGGCACCTCAGGCGAGCACTATCTGACTGGGCAGTAAGTGGGTGAGTGACCGGGGTACGTAGTCATCAGAACATACCTTAAGACACTGAATTTTCAGTCTAGGAACTGGGATGCAAAGCGCTTAGGAGAAAACGGGGCGCTGCTCTGTAAACCGAATCGGGGCGGGGGCAGAGCTTGAGAGGCACTCATGATAAGGGGGGGGGGGGGGGCACTGTCCTACAGGAAGGACCGTCAGAAGAGAAGAGTATGCAGAATGCATGGGCAAAATATGTGAGAGCATGTCTCCTGTCCTGGGACTATATATGAGACAGCATGTACCCACACTGTATGAGACAGCTTGGCTGCTGTCACTGGGGCAGTGTAGAAGATGTCTTGTCTTCTGTTCCGGGACAGTTATAAGACAGCATGTGCCTTGATCCGCGGTAGCGTATGAGACCATCTCCTGCTCTGTGACAGTTTGAGACAGCATATTTCATGGTCTAGGACAGTTTATATGAGACAGCATGTGTCCTGTCCTGGAACAGTGAAGGACAGTGTCTCCTGTCTCGGGACAGTGCAGGACACAGCATGTGTCCTTTCCATGGACAGTGTAGGACAGTGTCTCCTTTCCCGGGACTATATATGAAACCGCATACACTTAACACTATGAGCCAGCATGCACCCACACTAATTTGAACAGCTTGGCTGCTGTCACTGGGCAGTGAGGAGATATCTTGTCTCCTGTTCCGGGACAGTTAAGATACAGCATGTCCCTTGATCCGCGGTAGCATATGAGACTGCATCTCATGCTCTGTGACAGTGTAAGATATAGCATGTCTCATGGTCTACGACAGTGTATGTGAGACCGCATGTGTCCTGTCCAGGGACAGTGTAGGACAGTGTCTCCTGTTTTGGGACAGTATATGAGACAGCATGCCCCTTGTTCAATTGTAGCATATGAAATAGCATGTCATGCTCGGTGGACGTGCATGAGACCGCATGTCTCATTTTCTGGGACAGTATATATGACACAGCATGTGTCCTTTTTCTGCACAGTATATGAGACAGCATGTCCCCTGTTCCGCGGCAGCATGTGAAATAGCATGGCTCATAGCATGGACAGTTTATATGAGACTGCATGTGTGCTATCCCAGGATGCTCCAGGGGACAGGGTGTCGCCTGTTCGCGGACAGTGTTCCACAAGGTCACATGGTGCCAGGCCCAGCCTGCTTCTTTAACAAGCCTCTTTCAATCTAGAACCTTCTCGGGTTCCTCACTGTGTCCATTATTCTGTCTGTGTGGCTCCATCTAACATTCAAAGGGTGCGCTGTGTCCATAGCTGTTTAATTTTCCCAGTGGTAAGGTTACTAGATGACTCCACGTCACCAGCGACAAGGTGCTCCACTCCTGGGGTTTACTTTAATAACCTAGTGAACTCTGACTCCATATGCCTGCACGTGTCTGCTCTCTTTCTATACCTGCAGTTAAAAGTGAACGGGGAATCTTACTGCACGTGCTTGCTCGCACTCTTGATTAGCGGCAAATATCTAATCGGAGAATTTCGCTCACATATTATATGTATGTTAGCACGCTACACTAGAAGTAAAACGAGCATTGAAAATGCAATATGTCTCGCCTTTGATTAAGTTAAAGCCATTTGCTTTGCTAATGGTATTGTATAGCAAAGCAAATGGCTTTAACTTAATGAAAGGCGAGACCTATTGCATTTTTAATGCTTGTTTTTCTTAGTGGCCCATTTTTTTTTAATACCCCTTTCATTACCTTCACAGATCTCAAACGTTACCAGAATATCTTGTCTCAAGGTGAAAAGTAATTTCTCAACCTGGTTTCCTGGGGGAGACTCCTCTTGAGGGCAGTATTCCGGCCCGGACACCCCGCCATTGTCCTGAGTCAGTCTAGGACTCTGATCCGCAGCCAAAGATTTATTTTGATATTCTTTTGGTTTTCCCTCCAGTGTGGCCTGCTAGAAAAATGCCGATTTACTTCTTTACTCTCTGCACCATGGCATTTGTCCATATCATTAGGTAGAAATCTGCTTCCAATGGCCTCCACCTATGGCAGTTTCAATTTGGAGTAAGGGGTGATATGCACTATCCTAAATTACATCAAAATCACTTTTGTGTGCATTCATGTTTCATTCTACTTGTCCCTCTCAACATCCCTATATATTATCCATGTATCCCTCAGCCTAAAAGAATGAAGCCACACAGCCTCAAAATTCACGTTTGACAACTTCAAATGTGACTTTTTCCCCAAGACGGTGGATTATATTTTGTGTTTTTATCTATTTTTTAAGGACTGCATGGACCTTCACGTTTAAAATATCTATCTAATATGAAAACCATAGACTGGATTCTTAGACCAAGAAAATCTAATAAATGTGGACTCCATAAGCATCCTGAAAGCATTGCTTCAGTCTGCAAGGTCCAGTTCTTTACTGCTAGTTTCAGCTATTTATTGCAATGTTGGTAGCTATCCTCACGTTCTCAATGTACTTGGAAATCAAGTTTTAAAGTGCAGGTGTAATAAAAGCTTGCCAGATAGCAGAGATAGGTGTTTGGTGAATATGATGTAAGATTGATCTGTACTGTATGGTTTGCTTTTATGTTTCTTTAATAAATCACTGCAAACCAAACAAATGAAAGGAGCTACTGAATGCAACCGATGAGGATCAATGAAAAAAAGTCCATGGCTTAAAGTAAAGAAATGATGCAGGATTTTTGGGAGTAAAGAAGTCTTCCGAGATTTTCTAATGGTCATATGAAATGGTAGAAATCCTGAATCAATAAGTAGGTCACCCAGCTCTGTACCTAATAAAACAGACAGACTCCAGTTAGCCATTGCCTGGTAGTCTTTTTGACTTGTAGGCTAATAAAATGTTTCTTACTGCTTCTTTTGAACAGATACGTATTCACACTTGGCGCTCTTCACACCCAACCTCTCCCCACACTCACAGCCTAACTACAAACGTATGCAAAAGGCAGAGCAAGTGTGGCATACTTAAGAGTTGTGCCTTCTTTTTTGATGTGTGCTATGATTGTATAGTAATTTCATGTTTACGTCTGAAAGCGAAGTGTCATGTAACTTTGCAAATTATTTATGTACGCTGCAGAAATACTCATGTTAATTCTGTTTTTTGTCTTTTAGGTGGCAGTAGCACAGGATGCAAGCCGCCTTCCAACATCTGCCTGCCTGCCTCATTGGGGTTCTCTCCCACTGAGCCAAACATGTCAAGCCAGCACAGCCACGCCCCCTTCTCCAGCATCCAATCCATGGCTGAGCATCAGGTAAATCAAAAGCAAACTAATTGCTCTATCCATGTATAAAACGGTTAGGGTAAAGTTGCCTCTCGGAAATCTTGTGTTTTTCTGGGTTAGATAATTTTGAAGTTTATGAAGCAAACCGATTTTTATTTTTTTTATTTCTGTAGCGCAAACCTAACAGTTTTTAGTGTAGAAGGGGCTCCAAAATGTAATCGAGCTTGAGGGACATACAGTGACCGATAGAAAACAGCGCAAGTCTGGCACATTGCAAAAAAACCTAATGGGAGGAAAGGAAACTGCATAATAAAAATTTAATTGAGGGGTTGACGCAGTGCAGGAGAGATTATTGAAAATACAATCAGTAGTAGTTTTGTAGGGGGAAGTTAAAACAATAGTAAGGCTAGTAAAACTCAAGTCTTTTGAAACTGTCACTTGACATTTGGCTGTTTAAAAAGTAGATGCTGAGCTTTATGTACTGATGGGAAGGCCAGTCAAGGGGTGGTTCTTGACAATTTCACTATACTTTTCAATATGCAGCCTTATGTTTCTAAAAACTGTTTGAACATCTTTTTTTTTGGTCTCGCCTAGCGACGCAGCGCATGCGTTGCTCACCTTGGCGAGACCTATAGTCTCCGGTTTCTCTGCCGAAGGGAGACAGGATGTGGCATTGCGCGGACCAGAGATGTGCACTCGCGGACAGGAGATGTGCACTCCGTACACGTGCACATCTCCAGTCCCCGCGTGAACACAGCGCGCGCATGGCGCACTTTCACTTTCCCTCCCTCCTAGTTAGTTTCAGTGTTGCGCTGCCGGCTGCGCTCTCCGACACACATCACAGAGGACAAAGCAGGAAGATTGCTGCCCGCGGTGTGATGTTATCCCCCGAGGAGGGTGAACTCCACAGGTTACCAGAGACACGCACCTCGTTAAACTGATGACGTCCTTTCTTTTCATGAGCGCAGCCGCTTCTTCCTGCTCCATCCACGTAAATTGCCTTGTTTATCTCCGTTATTAGGTTAATGGGCGTAATGTGTTTTAGATCTCTGTATCTGCATCACTAGCATTCCGCAGGCAGAAATCTCAACCAGATGTCTGAATCTCGTCCAACCTCCGCCACACGCTCCCTTTCATGTGGTCCTTATTAAAGAGAATAATAGCTTTGCACGGCGATCCAACCCTTACACTTAATCACAATTGGGGCTGTTTAATCACATTCTAGTGTACGGCGGTGCTGATAATGTTCAAAGGCCCGGGGGCTGTGGTCTGGACATTTACATCAGGCCGCTCAGGGGGTAGTAGGCGCGAGCCGCATAGCTAATACCAAGCCCCCCCCACTACCCATCCAAATTGTCAACCCAAGGAACTGGCTTCGAAACCGAGCCCGGCTGAGGGGGCTTCTCACCTAGAAATAGTATCTGAAATTAACTTTCTTTTATATTTTTTGTCCAGTGTGCGCTGCTTAATGACAACCGCAACTAGGGAGGGAAAAGGAGGCATTGGGTAAAGATTTATCCTTGATGTCAACATTTACTGTTCTAAAGCGCTCTGATACCTTCGGGTCTAGCTAGCGCTATAAATAACTCTCAAATAAATAAGTTACAGTAAGAGATGATAGTTGCAGCTCCTTGAACTGGCTGAATTGCGATATAAAGCTCTACGTAACAAGTATTATTACTATTGTTTGCACTGTCAGGGCATATGTAAGAGAAACACAATATCAAACATTTGCAATGCAATAGGTCTCGCGTTTACGAGAGTTTGAGCTATTGGCATTGTAAACGACAATGCCTTTTATGTGTTGATTTTTAAAACCTAAATAAAAGGCATTTAACAATGCCAATAGCTTAAACTCTCGCAGATGCGAGACCTATTGCATTGCAAATGCTTGTTATTGTTCCAGGATTTTAGAACTCTTAGCTCGTTGTGTCCTAATACTCCAAGATGGAATGGTCTTTACATTTTGTAAAATTCACCCCCATGTCGGTCAGAGGATCTGTGTTGTAGGCTAAAAAAAATGACTACTAGTTTCCTTAGTCTACTATGCCCTGGTTATCAACTAATATCAACCGATCAGTAACCTGCCTCCTTGTGGCATAATTTAAAACTACGTAAAAGTAGTTCTACTTTGTATACCAGGCCCCACCTCTTTCCTAGAAGGTTACCATTGCGTCCACCACCCTCTTCAGTGCTTTTGGTGTGGACTAAAACATTGCTCTCTCGCACTCTGTGTTTGATGATATCTGAAAGATACTTCTAGCTGCAGATTCCTTACCTTAGAATTATCCCCAGGTGTCAGACTGGATATAGAAATTGTTTGTGAGCTTGTACCCCTGTGCACCGGTAGGTGGCGTCCTTCTGCTGCGCATTGTTGTCCACACTGGAAGTGATGTACACCCAGTCAGTTATTGACTGACGTTTTTCCACTTTTTGTCAATTTTTTTTTTAGATTTTTCTCATGCTTTGGCAGGATGTCCACTAAAGGCTGGCTTCAAACCCTGCAGCACCTTCCACTGGCAAATGTCGATGACTGACTCGCACATTATTTGCCTTTTGTGCCTTGAGCACTATCACATTGCGACGACCTGCATTGACTGCCTCACCATGCACCCCAAGGCCTTCAGGGAGTGCTCCCTCAAGCTATTTGGTGCAGCGTTGCATATCGGGCAGCAGTCTTGATCCTGGGCGAAAGGAAGCACCTGGGATCGGGCAGAGCCCAAGATCCTTGTCAAACTCCAAGTTGTATTTGATTTAGTCCCAAAAGCGTTAGAGTAAGAAGTTGGACAGGCTTTGAATTCACCCCGTCAATCAAAAGTCATCCGACAAGACACAGCAACGTAGTTATTCGGGGCCTGGCTCTGCAGTTCAATCTGCGCCTGGGCCAACTCCGCCCCTCCCTTAGTTTCTGAGAGCCGGAGTTAACCCCACCCCAACTTCGCTAGTTCTAGGGGACCCTGCACCTCATTCTTGGGCGGCCATTTTCCGCTGGTGCGCCCTCAGCCCCACAGGTTCGGAAGTTACCCCAACTTGTTCTCTGCTGGCGGTTCCGCACCTAGCTGCAGTCTGGCTTCTTAAATCCACAGATGGATCCAGACCAGTACCGCCTTACCACCTTGACCTTCCCCGGCGTTGATGCCAATCGGGACGCTCCTGGCGCCAACTGTGCCCTCCGGCGAAGCAGTCCCCATTCTTATTCCAGACTCCAATGCAGAGCACGAGTGGCGTTGACAGACGCCAACTGGAGCCATTCCGACCAGGCCAGAGCCTGAGCCCTATTCTTATGGTCTGGGAATCGGGGAGGATTGAGAGGGGTTGCTGGAATACCAGCACCTAGACCCCAGCATGGACTGGTGTGAGGATTTGGCAGACCCCAGCGGACTGGACACCTCTCCAAATACTGGCATGGTCTCTCTCCCTACCGTGGCTATAGAGAAGGGCGCTTCTTGTGCTATGGTGGAAAAAGCGGCTGATGTCCTGGACCTTCGCCTACTCTCAGTGGCAGTCAGGACTAACGTCTTGACGTAGGTTGTTTAGACAGGAGTGACCCGCCTCAGAACCGCTTCTTTCATTTTATGAAACCTTCTCATATGTCCTGCCGGGAACTCGGTCCAAACCTTGCTTTGGGGCTTCCTGTGAACAGGAAGATTGCCCGCCGCCACTCCTCAGCCCCTGAAGACCCCAACTTCTTCATGCATCACCCTCGCCTAGAGAGCCTGGTGGTCCAACTTCCATGTAAATCCTGGCACATTCCCTACCACATAAAGTGGTGATCTAGATAACAAAATGAGAACAAAAATCGGGTGCAGTAGCATTACTTTTTAAGACGAGAACCCTCACTCACCCTAGGATGACATGCTTCATCATTGGGTCACTCTTCACCCTGGGACCGCAAGGTAGCCAGTGTGGGCTACAACTCACCCTAAGGCGAGGAACGGGAGGGTTTGTTTTTTGTTCATCCCTTTATCGAAGTCTGTAGGGGAGGGAGGGGCAGAGTGCATACAAAAATTATATAGTGAATGTGAGTTAAAAATACCTCTCGGTGGGCATAATAAACTTTATTCTGGGACCCCTACTGGGTAGGATTAAAACCAAGCTAAGTGAAACAGGGACATAGATTTTCTCCTATTTCACATTTTGGTTAATATATTTCCCCGTTTCACTTAGCTTTTTGTGAGATACCACATTCCTTACCGCCCCACTGGATCGGCAATCCAAGAGGTTGGATACCTTAGGAAAGAGAATGTTTTCTACCACCAGCCTGGCACTGCAGTCTGTGAACACTGTAGGGGCATTGTTCCCATGCCCTGTGGGATTTGGTTATGCATGCGCGGCCCGTGGGACTCGGAGGAGGTCTGGACCATACTCTCCCATTCTATGTTTAATGGGAGAGATGCAGCGAAGTTTATGGTTTGATGTGGACTAGACCCGCCCGACTCGCTGGGCAGAGTGGTTTCTTCTTCATGGCCTTACGGCGCAATGCTTGGCTGAGAACTGGCTTTTCCGGGGATGTCCAAGCGTCGCCTATGGACATTTCCTTTGATGGCTCCTGTCTCTTCGGAGACTAGAGTTTTCAAGGATAGCAGAGCTACGGCCAGGTCATTGGGCCTTTCCATGGCCCCTCCCCAACCCCACTTCACCTTTCGGGTCTTTCATGGCCAAGAAAGGGGCTTCCAGCTGTGCCTTTACCAGCCTATTAACCATGGCACTCAAGCTCCCCATCCTGTGCATGGTTGGGGATGCGGTACCCAGAGAACCCGTGGGTCGGGCAGCCAGAGGTCAGACCAGTCCTCCGCTCGCCCAGCAGCCGTTGTCTCCAAACACCTTTAGTTTTCCCTCTGACCATCACGGGCACCCATTTGGAGGCAGGATAAACAATCATCTGACCCGCATATAGGTCTATAACATCAGACTGCTGGGTTCTTCATATTCAAAGGGGCCCTTCGCGACTACCTATGTTATCCACTCGCGACAGGCTGATGTAGGACGAGCTCTCCTTCCTCCGCCAGGAATTGATGGCTCTTGGTCATTGGAGCCATAGGTAGGTCGTGGTTATTTCTGCTAATTTTTGGTGGGCAAGGATGGAGGCCTTCGTTCCATCCTAGACCTGCGCCCTCTCCGTTTTTTCCTCCCAAAAAAATTTAAATGATCATGCTCTCCCAAGTCATTTCTGCCCTGTACACTGGGAGATTGGATGGTAGCGTTGGACTTGCGTGACTCATACTTCCTCATACCCGTCCTGCCTGCCCATAGGTGTGCGGTTCACAGTGGGCCACGCCCAGTTTCAGTCCGCCGTGCTATTTTTTGGCCTTACCAGCACCCCTTGGGTGTTCGGCAAATTAATGATGGTGGTTGCAGCTCATCTGCGGAGATCAGGGTGCCAGTCTTCCCTAATCTCAAAAACTGGCTGTTAAAAGCGGGCTTGCCCCTGGCTGTCATCTCCCATCTCCAGACTACGGCGGACCTCCTGCACTTGCTGGGGTTCACTGTCAACATGCCAGTCACACCTGACTCCTTCTCAGATGCGCTTTCATCTGAGCTGTTCTGGACACAGTACAGTTTCTGGCATATCCTTCTGAATGTCAAGTCCAGGATATTCAGGCTAATACCAATGTTTCAGCCTCTGTTCTGGATTTCGTGTGACTGACTCTGAGGCTGCTGAGCCTCGTGGCCTCAGGCATCCTGCTTGTGTCGCATTCCCGCTGGCATATGCAGGCTCTACAGTGAGATCTGAAGTTCCAGTGGGTGCAGCATCTGGACAATCTGACGTGGTCCAGATCTGGAAGGGAGCTGGAAAAGATCTGCAGTGGTAATTAGCGAGCCCCGATTGGGACAGTGGCAGCCCCCTTTCCCTTCCCCAACCAGATCTGACAGTGGTGAAAGATACCGGTCTCCTGGAATGGGGCAACCCTCTGGGAGAGGTGGAGATCAGAGCCCTCTGTTCTCTGAGGGAATCTGGACTCTACATCCGCATAGTAGAGCTCCGTGCATTCTGGCTGGCATTAAAAGGTTTTCTGTCCTCCATCAAAGGAAGGCCAGTGCAGGTGTTAATGAACAACACTAATGGTGTGTGGTACTGCAATAAACAGGGCAAGGTGGGGTCATGAAACCTCTGTCAGGAGGCTCTGTGTACATGGCTGGAACCTCAAGGCATATCCCTGGTGGTTAATACCTGGTGGGTTCTCTGAATGTTATGGCGGACAAACTCAGCCAAAGATCCCTAGCATATCATGAGTGTAATCTCCATCCGGAGGTGTTGCATGATCTCTTTCAGCAGTGAGGAGAGCATTGGTTAGATCTATGTGCCACTGCCGAGAACACGCAATATCAGCAGTTTTGCGCGATGGAGTTTGCTAGGCAGCTCTCGCCCAGAGATGCTCTTCTCGAGTGGAGCTCAGGCCTCTTGTATCCCCAGCTGTGGTATTCCAAGCTGTTTCACATGGCCATTGGTCCTCCAATCAGGCTACCTCTTCAGGAGGCTCTTCTGTCGCAACAGAAGGGTATGGTTCTCGACCCAAACCTGTCAACACTGGTCCTTCATGCTTGGAGATTGAGGAGGGACGGTTGACAGCTTTCAACCTTCTGCCCGAAGTCTGCACTGTTATCTTGGCTGCCAAGCGTCCCTCCACCAAAACTGTATATGCCTGCTGTTTGTGGCTTGATGTGGAGAGAAACAGGTTGGCCAGGGCCGGACTGGCCGTAGTGGGCATCAGGCATTTTCCTGGGAGACAAGATTGGTGGCAATATCAGATCTGGCCCCCAGTAACAATGCAATTTTGCAATTGCCCTCTCAGGCTCCTTACCATCTAGATGGCCTCCCTGGTGGCAATTAACATCTGCCCAAAGGGTCGGTGAGCTTCAGGTATAAAGGGTGGGCTGAAAAAGCATGAACATGTACCCAGACAAGCTGGTTCTTACTAGAGCTTCCTTTCTGCCGAAAGTTGTCACTCCTTTTCATGTGGGCCGGTCCATCACCCTGCCTACCTTTTATGATCTGCCGCAACCCTCCAAGGAAGTGGAGCGACTTTAACGCCTGGCCCCCAAAAAATCGTTAGCGTGCATCAGAGAACAGGATCCAAGTTGTTAACAGCCAGTCCTTTTCGTTGTCATTGAGCAAGCAATCCTACTCGTGGTACAAATCAGAGAGTGAGTGATGTCGTTCACAAACGACGGCTTCTTCCTCTTTTTCCGCCTGGCAGGTTCTTGTTCTCAAGAAACTTCAGCCGACGATTCCTGCTCCATTTGCTGTTCCTGCTAAAGTTTAGGCTCTTCCAAAGGCCATGTTGGATCTTTTCAGTACTACCCCTTCTTCCAGATATGCTTTGATCGTAACTACTATAACTCAAAGTGGTCAGAAGTCATGCTTTTTGCACGTTACCTCTATGGTAGTGATTGATTTTTTATTTTTATTAAAGACATAGGGAGTGCCTAAGGCTCTTGCCGTCTCCCACATTCAGAGCTAATGCCACCACATCCATCTACAACAATGGGACTATTCTCGTCCGAGCCTCTAATCGGAATCTGGGAATCTTGGTCTGTTTCTCCATCATTAAAAAAACTCTTGACCAAGGGGAAACTTCCAGCCACACAATTGACGCTAGACCCACAACCATTCCTCAGGACCTCCAAGATCTTTCCTTACTGAGCCCTAATCACCAGGTGACTTCCCATAATACCTTGGTCAACACTCATTTGACCTTTGCTCTATCGCTTCTAGATTGCTCTGACACCCAACATCTCCAGACTACCCAGACGTCACCCCTACACTCTAGGTTGTCGTGGTCCAATGATAGCCATAGTATTGACTACCTCTCTAACACTTCCTCCACTCCGTTACTACCTCCTTGCTCTTACCTAAATCTCATGCCGCCGCAAGGTCACCCGCTCTCCACTTTGAAGTTGGATCTCCCAAACCTCAATAACAGTAATAGACCTCACTCCTTCACGATTCCCCAACCCTTAAACTTAACTCGCTTGCCACCCAAGCTCTTGCACCACCCCAATTCCTGCTCCCATCTGACCAACAATGCCTGAAATCCTTATCTGGGTGCGGCCCCACGCCTGATCGGCCCCTTTCGTGGATTCCCCAATGTCTTCCCTCACTAATGACACTGCTCCTCCTCCCCTCTCCAAGAGCTTGGTTCTTCAATCTTTTCCCGCCTCTAGACTCAAGGAAATAAACCAGGAGCTTCTTAAACTCAAATCTGACATACAAAAACTCAAACACCACTTCGGATCTGGCCCTTGACCTAGCATCCAACAAGTCTTCACAGGAGTTCCCGCAACTAACCAACCTGCACCTAAAACTCCAACTACTTCCTCTGTGTTAACTAGTGACCCTAGGCCTAATTTGCCCATCCAGAACTGGAGTACCACTCCCATCCCTAACGCCCCCTCCAGACCCATCAGATTCGAAAACCAACTATCTGAACCAGACATTCTCTTTCACCTCAGAGCCTATAACACCTCTCAATCTGTCTCCCAAGTTTCTCCTAGAACAGGGCAAACGTCCCCACTAAACCCTCCTGCTACTATTTACAATCAGGTCATATCGGAGTTTATCCAAACTATTCCACCTAACCCCCACAGAGCTCCCAGACACAACTCCAATGCCCTAAACACTGCTAACCTTATGCAAGTTCCTATTACACAGACTACTTTCACAGACTACAAAGCACACCTGAAATGCAAGTTACTCAACTGTAGATCAGCTGTGAAACATGACACTGTCCTCGCTGAACTCATCCTTGATGAGGAACTTTACCTTCTTATCCTCACAGAAACCTGGCATAACGAATCCTCAGGTCCCCTCCTCAACATCCTAGTCCCTCCAAGTCACAACATCATCGGACCCGATCGAATTAAGAAAACTGGTGGTGGTATTGCCTGTATCCACCATAAGTCTCATCAAAGCAGTCACCCTCTGCAACTCTCTCATCCTGTGAATATCTGTGCATAGACATCATCAGCAAACACAGATACTTATGCAACCTGAACGTCTTTTACCATCCTCAGGGAGACAAACCTCCCTCTGGTCGAACAAACTATGGAAACCATCTCGTCCAACTTGGGTCTCTACGGCCCAATATCTTGCTTGGAGACTTGAAACTACACTGGAATGACCCTGAATGATCAGGCGGTGAAAAGTCTCAAACTTTATAGCTGACCTCAACATGACTCCATTCTGTGACAGCCCGACGCACAACTTCGGCTCAACCCTCGATTTAATCATCTCCAATCCCAACACCATTCAACTTGAATCTATTTTCCCTTGTGACTGGTTGGATCATCACTATATCACCTTCCGTATCCTAGAAAGATGGCACACCAAAATAGTCCAACCATTGAAACAATAACACTGGAAAAGAATGTTGAAAAAGGCAAACCTAAATAAGCTCATATCATGTTGTAATCTGTTCCTGCCTCCTCCTGCAGCCATGTCCGACCCGACGTCCACGAACTCACTGATCATTACAACAACTCCATGTTGACAGCCTTGAATGCAATTGCCCCCTTCAACTTAAGAGTCCAACAAAGGATCCAAACCTTGGTTCAATGACAGCCTAAACTCTTGACAGACGCAACCTGAGACTAGCAGAATGTTCTTGCAGATCCTCTCCATATACTGATTTCTCTATGATTTTAAGGCTGAGAAGGAGTGCTTACAACAAACACATCAGAATGGCGAAAGTGTTCTTCAGAAGCCAAAAATCGCCCCAAAATGCTGTTTGATCTGATTCAGCTACAATCCAATAAAACGCCCAACCTACCTCCATTCTCCTCCTGTCCACAGCCAAACTGTGAGGACTATGCCGCTTGGTAAGTCTAGCAAGATTGAATCTGAACTGAGGTCTTCCCTGACCGATCTTGCACTCCCTCCAGACTCCTCACCTTCACAGCTTCTTAGTGTTCCTTGTCTCTCCCCTAAAAAGGCCTCTTGGAGTAATTTCTCACCCTTCAATGACACATCCATCTTCAACATTCTCTCAACCCTTAAACTGTCCAATCACTTCAGTGATCCACTTCCCCCGAATTTCATTAAAGAAATAAGGTCACTAGTCCCACTCTGGTCAGTGCCTGAAGTCTGGTCTGGTTCTGCCTATTTTCAAAAACCTACGGCTGACTCTAATGATTTGAAGGCTTCCATCACGGCCACAGCACCGAAACAGCCATCACTCATATAGTGGACGACGCTTTCACATTGCTTGACCAGAACCAATCCTGCCTGTTAATACCTTTTGACCTCTCATCTGCCTTCGGTACTGTCAAACTTAACAATTTACTGAATCTCCTGGAACGTAGGATGGGGCTCTAGGGCTCTGTACTAAAATGATTTGCCTCTTTTCTCAACAACAGATCTCAGAATAAATTCCAGTCAGTCACTTTCCAATTTCAGTCCCTGCTCCCTGGGGGTTCCCCAACGGTCCTCTCCCCCACCCCCCTACGCTTTTCAACCTTTTCATGGAACCTCTTACTGAAACCCCCAAAACATATACTGTCTAATATCACATGTATGTGGATGACATCCAGCTGTACATGAAAATCTCCTCTCCTGACGATATCAAGACACTCAACGAAACCCTGCACAAAACTCAAAATTGGTTAACCTTCAACCACCTCAAACTGAACGCCCTCAAAATGGAATTCCTTATCTCACCGACGAAGCAAGCCCCCATCGTGGAGAAATGTTTGAAAAATCTCTCCGCTCTCAACTGCACTCCCTCCATCATAGACACTACGAAATCGCTGGGAATAATGCTGGATAAGAACTTAAACATGCAGTATCACCTCAGCCTGGCTACCAAAGGAGCGTACTTCCAACTCCGCATCCTTTGGAAACTTAAACCATTTCTTCCTTATGACGACTTCAAATCTGCTGTGCAAGCGTTGGTCATATCACGGCTGAAATCTGGCAGTGCAACCCTCTGTGCCTACTGAGATACAGCTTAGCGCCTCTTAGGGCTTCACTGAATGCAGCTGCTAGGCTCATCACAGGCTCCAAGAAATTCTACCACATCTCTCCGGACCTGGCTTTCGTTTTGAGGCAAAGATTCAGCTAAAACTTGCATGTATGACACACAAAGCACTGCACTTCAACACTCCTCTGTACTTTGCAAACAAGCTAGAATTCTCCTGCAGTGCTCGTTCTTCAAGGAGCTCCCAACCTTGCTGCTCAAACCTAAGTAAGTTTAAAAAATGAAAATGTACAATCGAGCATTCTCAGGTATTGCCCCAAGAATTTGGAACTCCCACTGCCGGAAACTAGACTGATTCCTTAAACATTTTCCTTCAAAAAGGAAGCGAAAGCCTTACTGATGAGCACCTCATGGAGTTCAGATTCTGTTTTTCCAGACTGCTCTAGTGGCTCCTCCGAGCACATCGCTGAAGTTAGAAGCCTCTGACCTTCCAGTCTGATCTGGAGGCTCCTCTGAGCCCAAGGCTTGCTCCTCCTCGTATAGATTCTTAATGACTTTGTTTTATTCTACTCGCATGTCTTCTTTCTTCCTTTTACACACCGCTGCTTACTTTTGCTTCTGAACAACTATTTGGTCCTATTACATGCCTCTATGATGGCACTATGTACTTGTTGTAATTTGTATTTGTGTGCTTTTTCTCCCACAATTGTCTACCTTGTGTGTACCACATCTCGTCTGTAAAGCGCTCCGATACCCTCCAGCGTCATGTTAGCGCTATATAAAACTTTTTATATATATAAGTACCATTTTTTCTTTGGGGTGTAGCTAAAGGCATTAATATTTCAAAATCTTAATGGATGTACTGCCAGACCTTTCATTGGTATACAGAGTGAGAACATGTATCCTTTCAATGGTAAAAACATTTGTATATTACTTGGTCATTATGGCTGATTCATCACTTCTGAACAAAACCACATGGACCGGATTAGCAACAATCAGCCTATGGAAGTGTATGTGCCTTTTGGCGTTTCTTGCTTATGAAATTCTAGACTCGTGATGGCTTGTTGGTGGAAAATGTAATTGTCATTTCAGTAGCCCAAATGTTTGCTTGTGTCTACCTGGATATCGTAGCTGTGTTTTGGGTTCTGTAGTGCTGGCAAGACTCCATGTATATAGAGATTTCTAAAATACAAGCTAATTTACAATGGGATGCATTTTTTCTTTGAAATCAGTAATTAAAAAGTTTGCGTTTATGAATATTAATGAAGATGCCATGAAAGAGAACAATAGAGCTCAAGGCATGCAACCTGTAGATCACATGCTTTGCATACTCCTGCCATCTAGTGTTGGGTCTGGATGTTTGCAGGTTTTTTTTGTCTTCGAAGAAGGCTTTCCAGTCACGTGGTACGGTGACTCCTCCTTTCGGTGATAGTGTGCATGGTAATCGCCTCCATTGTTAGAATGTTTTTTTTCGCCATTGTTTTCGGACCTGTATTGCTGCACTATGGTTCGAAATAGTTTCTCGGGTACCCCTCGGTGTGCAATCCACTCTACCCTCAACGGTATTGTTTTGAACACGTTTCCCACTTCAAGTTTCGATTCGGTCAATGAAATCACCTTTTCTGGACGGAAAGTTTTGTGGGCAGCCTTCAGCTGCGTCTGTCAGGCTCTTTGTTGGTAGACTGGGCTCCATTTAAATTCTGCCCTCAGTGCCACGCAAAGCACCCGCGTACCGGCTTGCACCTGGTGTGTAACTTGTGCTAGTCTCCAGAGAACAAGACTGCGATGTGTGCAATTCTTTCAATCCAAGAAAACTTTCTGAGATCGTCTGGCTAGATGTCGGGAGATGCAGCGCCAGCGTATCTACGACACGCCGGTTCTCTTCAGCGAAGACTCCGAGCAAGATGATCATTAACCCACAGCAGCTGAGAAAGAACCGGCCTTCGAAGTGTCGGACTCTGATTCAGAGTTGGAGCTAGACCGCTGCATCGATGTGCCGCAGGGACGGGGTGACATGAGTACTGAAGACCCCTTGTTCAGTCAACCCTTCCCTCACAAATCTAAGGCTTCGGCACCACCTTCGCTTTCTGGCCGAGGTCGGCACTGAGACAGTGTTTCTGACGCTCTGCCTCGGCACTGAAACATACTGTCCAGCCTTCAGGCTTGGGACTGTGTTGACCCAAAGCCACTTTAGAGCCAAAACCTTCCGGTTCGAAGCACAAAGTTGTTTCGGAGCCGAAACCTTCGATACCAAAAACCAGCAAACAACCTTCGGAGCCGAAATCGTCTGTGCCGAAAGGTCACTCCATCTCAGATCTGAAACCTTCGGTACTGTAAACCAAAGAAACCCCTATGGCACAGTTCGATACGAAAATAGACATTGTACCATCCAAACCGGATCACAAGCAAAACAAACTATATTAATCCTGACACAAGACCTATTCATGCCAAGACACTATCCAAGCATAAGCTCCCAGATGACTATAGTAATTAAAAAATCCCTTTGAAAAAGAAAAATGTTGGTACTAGCCCTTATCATCCATTACCATCACCACCTCCTCCTCCCCAACTTTATATCCTTTACATATTACACCTCATCACTCTCCATTATCTCACCATGGAGGAGACCATACTGATGAGGGAGACACATATGTTCCAGTGGATCCATGGACGGATCATACAATTGACCCTCCAATGGATAATGATCCTGACCTTTACCCTGCCATGCCATCTCCACCTGATGACAATTTCTCTTCTCAAGAACTCATTGCCAGGGCTGGAGCTCCATGGGGTGGAGCTCCACAAAGAATCCTTAGAGACTTTCTATTGAGACTTTAGGATCCATACACCGGTCAAACCACACACTCCCTGTGCTCAAAGGTATGATGAGGCACACAGACAAGATTTTTAAAGACCATGTAACTGCACGAGTTTTCACTCTTAGAGTCAACAAGAAATCTAAACCTTCCCCTACAGATAAAGGCAGGTTACCACTTAATTCTTTAGTAGTATCTAACGCTAGTAAGAGAGCAATTCTCAAACTTTGGGAGACTTTCCTCCTCCAGCTAAAGAGTCAAAACTCATCAATGCTTCTGACAAAGCTATAGCTGCACAAGCGGCCAATCGCTGGTGCATTGCTAACACGCAGGGCCTTCTAGCCAGACATCTCACACAGGCCGCACAGTGTTTTGCTACATCCCTATATACCCCTGGCCAGTAGAACCTATTGCGGAGATACTTCAGAGTGTTTTCTTTCCCATAATGTCCGCCCCTTGTTTGGTTGTGGGCCAGGTGTAAAACGTGCTCAAGAAACAGGAGGGGCACGATTAGCTGTGTGTTGGAGTGTTCCCCCGTTTTTTTCAGATCTGTACAGTAAACCCCCTTTTTCAAAGAAATATGTTCCTACCTGATCTGGTTCTTGCTCCCGTACCTGTTCCCAGGCATATATAAGGGGGTTGTCTTCTCTCTGAGCTGAGCGGAAGCTAACTGGGGCTGTCTCACCTGGATCTGTAAGGGAGAGAGGAAAAGCATGGTGCGAGGTCTGTGTCTGTATGTATTGCCTCTTCTCTCTCCTTCTTTCGTATTTGCTTTTCCTGTCCTTTCCTGCTTTTCCTTCCAGTTCACTGTTTATGAAAGGGGCCTCCTGTAACCAAGTAGAGTCCTTCCCCTTAGTCTCGTCCAGATACTGTTCGAATCAGGGTTGGTCAGTGCCAATGATGACCGCCTCAGGCAGGGATGATATGACCCCCACTTTTCTCAGGTGTGGGTCGTTTGATACCTCTAACAGCACCTCAGCTACGGGATACGCTTTAGTGTCCCCATGGACGCAGGTAACATGTACTTTTTCGCTCTTTTATTTATGGTCGGGATACCAGGGCTCTGTCCACTACAGTCCCTGTGTCTAAAAGAGCCTGGTGTTTATTCCCGTTTAAAAGAACATCCTTTCTGTACTGATGGGAACCTTTACCGGTTACATAGATACGCCCCCTGGAGTACCCCACCTCCATCGGTTCAGCTGCTGGAGCTCGATGAGGACACTGTCGGGCTATGTGCCCCCACTCGGCACAGTGGTAACATTGTGGTCCTTGCCCACTTGGACGAGGGGTGGGGTGACTAAGTCTAGGGGGTATGCGTGATTTCGCCTGGGGCTTTGTATCGGGTCTAGGTGTGGCTCTTGGGGCCAAAAAGGGGTTTCGTGGTATACCAGCCTTGAACTCTGGGAATCTGTGGAAAGCGCATGCTAACTCCACTGTCCTTGTAGACGTTAGGTTAGGATGTTTTACCCATGAACGGGTGGTTATTGGTAGTGCGTCCAGGAACTGTTCCATGAATACCTTTTCTGTGACCTCTTCCATGCTAGACACGTGGGTTGCCATCCAACGGTTGCCCAGATCCTTAATCCTGTAGTACAGGGCATGTGGGTTGTCCCCAGCTGTCCATCTTTCCCCTAAACTTAGCTCTTTAATACTCCTGGTCATACCCCAACCGCTCTAGTATGGCTTTCTTCACCTCCTCATAGGATGTTGTACTGGCGGGCTTGGCGGCCTGATAGGCGGCTTGGAGTTCTTCGGACAAGAGGGGCGATGTATTGGCTCCACCGTTCCTGGGGCCAGGCTGCGGTGGTTGCGACCCTTTCGAAATTGGTAAAAAAGTAGACTGGGTCCTCCTCCTCCTGAAACTTTTGGTGAACGGACACAGGGACATGGGGGTGCACTCCAGGGCTCACTTTGGCATCTGTGAGCTGGGGTATTGCTGTGTCCTGAACCTGCTGGTTTGTGGTAAGCAGGGCGGCTTGGTCTCTCAAGGCATCTTGCAATGTTTCCCTATCCTTTTGGGTGGTTTGGACCTGCTGTTCAAACACAAATTGTAGGTGTCGCTGTCCTTCCGCACGCTGGCTGATGATACTTTACGCGGTTACGGGCACGGGTTAGAGTATGTGGTTTTATTATGGTCCTCTCGATGGGAATGTTCAAGGTTACAAACAAACAAAAAGGTTACAACTAGAAAAGGCAACATAAAGGTGGAGGAGATGGTTTCTCTCCTGGGTTCCTGGTTCCGGGCCGTCAGGGTCTGGACAGGTTAGGGTTCTCCGGGTTTCTCTTGCTCTCTTGGACACTCTCGATGTGCAGGGGAGGGAAAAGAAAGAACAGGTCACGTCAATAACTACTCTTGCGGATTTAGGTCTAGTCAGTGCTACCGTCGCCAATTTGTGAGTGCAGGAAGGGTTGTGCAGGATTTCACAATGTGAACCACCTTCCCTCCCCCTTCGAGTGCCTTACCTCCCCGTGCCTTCCCACCAGAACGCTCCCCTGAGGGGTACTCGCCGTATGCCACAGCCCGTCTCCAGGGCCGTGGTGTCGGGACCCGGGGTGTCTTCTCCCTGTCTCTGCCCGCCGGGTATGGACGCGGTGTACAGGGCACTCTGCTGGCTCCGTCCCCTCCGCTTCTCTTCGCCTTCCTCTGCTCTCGCCGTCCTCCGCCTCGCTGTTTCTCTTCCTCCACTCCGCCCGTCTTCTTTTTTTTCTCGCCTTCCTCCTCCGTGCCTTTGGAGTCTCTCCCTTCTGCTTTTCTCGGAAGCCCCTCCCCGCTCTCTTGGGCCAACACTAGACCGCTGCCTGCTTCCGGTCCGGGTTGGGTCGGTGTCGTCTTTTTCCACTTCCGGTCCGCCCCGGTGCTGTCATCCTCAGTCCTCTACAGTTCCTCCCATGGAAAGTTGCTTTCCTCATTTCTATCACTTCATTGAGAAGAGTTGGTGAGCTACAGGCTTTAACCCTGGAAGAACCTTTCTTTCAACTACATAAAGATAATTCTTCGCACCAATACAAAATTCCTTCCCAAAGTGGATTCTGCTTTTCATATTAACCAATCAGTTGAGTTACCTGTGTGTTTTCCTCAACCTGATTCAGTAGCAGAAAGAGCTCTCCACATGCTAGATGTTAGAAGGGCTTTACTATATTTTATGGAAAGTACCAATGACTTTTGCAAAACCAAACTACTATTTGTTGCATTTGGGCCCCCTCACAAGGGCAACCCCATCTCTAAATCGGGCATTTCAAGATGGATTGTTAAATGCATTCAAATATGCTTTGCTAAAGCCAAAATAACTTTATCCATACCCCAGAGCACATTCTACTCACAAGATAGGGTCTACTATGCTCTTTTTAGGCAACATTCTTCCAGCTGACATATGTAAAGCAGCTACATGGTCTACACCACACAAATTTACTAAACACTATTGTCTAGATGTGTTAGCAAGGCAACAAGCTAATGTAGGCCAGGCAGTTCTTGAAACACTGTTTCAGACAACTGCAACAACTACAGGTTACCCACAGCTTTCGGAGTGTACTGCTGTATAGTCTATGCAAAGCATGTGATCTACAGCCCACTTGCCTCGAACGGATAATGCTACTTACCAAGTAAGCATCTGTTCTTGGCATGTAGAGCTGTAGATTCACGTGCACCTGCCCGAATCTCCGGTCTCCTGTAGTTGTTGCAGTTTCTCAGTTTACATACATACGCGTAGACCGCTCTAGTCTACACTTACTAACTCAATTCACACCCTCTGCGGGAAACCAATCTAACAATGGAGTCGATGATGATACGCTCTGTCACCGAAAAAAGTCACTGCACCTAATGACTGGAAAGACTTCTTCGAAGACAAAAACAAATTGCAAACATCCGAGCCCAGCACTAGATGGCAGGAGTATGCAAAGCTTGTGAATCTACAGCTCTGCATGCCAAGAACAGAAGCTTACTGGGTAAGTAACATTATCCTTACACTTGATTTCCTTTTTCTGGTGCACATTGCTGTACCTTATTCCTACTAACTTAAACCTTATTCTCCGTTCTCAATTAACTTCACATTCCTTGGCCTTTAGATCCTAACCCTTTTTTTTAATTTTTAAATAAACATGTAAATTGAAAGTAACTTTGCCAGTATTGCACGTTTACTATAGTTACAATAGTAATTGAGTGCTCGTTTACCCTAGTTACAATGGTACTAGAGTACTGACTTGATTTGAGAGCAGTTTCCAATTTCCCGTGTAGTTGAAGTAAATTGTTTAGAATTTAGATTAGTTTGTGCTTTACAGTTTTTTCGGCATGTTCTTTTCTTCACAGGTTCTGCCGGATATGACAATTTTGCAGAGGAGGATTCCCTTAACGTTCCGGGATTCTGCCACCGCCCCTCTACGTAAACTGTCTGTGGATTTAATAAAAACATACAAGCACATCAATGAGGTGAGGAACACGTACTTTCATAGTGTAAACCTAAATTGTATTTATTTCTATGTTTATCTTGATTCAGAAAACCAAATTTTCTAGATAGATTTACTGTTGCGGTAACAGCTGATTTGTGCTTAGTAAAAAATGGATGCCAAACAGTGCATGTTCAGTCAGTCATAACATTTTTCCTTCTCATATGTTGTCAGTTGGGTATATGAATTTCCGATTACATAGCTGAATGACCAGTAACCTGTGAACTCTAAAACTGTCCCACCTTTTTTTATTCTGTATGCATATCTTGTTCATAATCCTATACTCAAAATATAATTGCTGATAAGCCTTGTGCTTCCTAACAGATGATTTGCTCTTGAGGCACGTAAAAACCTGTCCTTGTATTTCATTAAAAAGTAATAGTTTTAAGGGTTGACACTATAATGAGCCTTCTAATGATGCATGATCGCCATGGTTCCCAGAAAGTCAGGTGGTAGCGCTTGGATGCCAGTAGAATATTTAACCATATTTAGGTCGAGCCTGAGCAGCGCATGCGCTTCTCTGTGAGCCATGCTGTATTGGAGTATGTATTTGAAGCCCAACCCACTCGCTGACCATATGTCATTTGCTTGTCATTGTCCTTCGTAAATTCTGGCTTCCGATTGGTTATTAGGCTTGATAGTCCCTCCTTAGTACCCCCTTGTCTTCATTCGTAATCTCCCATGAGGACTGGCCCTTTTTCTTCGGTTGTTACACGGTACGTCTTCTTTAGTCTGTAAGCACTATTTATTTTCTTTAATGATTTTCTTCTACTGCAGGAGGTTCTCTCATGATGCAGTTGTGACCATCAGTTTGTTTAACTCGTAGCAAACTTGAAGCTCTTCAGGGGCCATGGGGGGACAGAAGGGGGCAACTCAGGGATGGCTTTAGGGAGGTCAAAGATGCTTGATGTAAATTCCTCTAGATCTGTCATGTTTATTTTCTAAACAAACATCTATGTTAAACATGAATATGCTTTAGGTTTGCTCCTCCGCTCACTTTCAACAAAGGGCCCATGCTCTCTTTTCTCAATTTGTTCCTCTGTGAAATGGATCCAAAAAAGAAAAACTCTGGCTGCAAGTATCTCTTTGGATACACACTCCCGCAAGCGCGAACCCGACAGGAAGGTATTGGAGAGCTTTACTGAGCAGTTCTCCAGTTCCAAAGTGGCAGCACGCTGCGCTTTGCTTCTCGACTCAGATTACCTGTGAAGGGTGTGCTTTCAGCCCTAGTTTAACATTGCTCTCGCTCCTTTGCTTTTCTCCCCCTGCCCGTGTAATTTCTCGATCGTTTGCTTCTCTATGCCCTCTGTTCCCCTTCCCCCACTTCGCCATCATTTTTGCTTCCTCACACCTTCCTGGTCGGTTCCTTCTGCTACCTTCTGTTTGTAACGCCCCCCCCTACTCCGCCCCCCCCCCCCCTCCCCCTCCCCAAATCACTTTTAAACCAGCCTTTGGAATGCAATAGGTCTCACATTTGCTGGAGTTTAAGCTATTGGCATTGTACATAGCAATGCCTTTTATCTATGTTTTGAATGGGGCCTGTTGAGGTTACTAGCATAGTCTACTGGTGAAGCAGTTCTTCCCTAGCTTGAAGCTGATAGATCAGTGATGCAAATAGAGTGCATGTTCATTGGTGTTCAGATGTCCTGTGTCTGGACTCCTGTTTTCTCCCTCTGCCTTTCCCTGAGAGGTTGATGACAGAATTAAATCATTGATGCAACCCATCTAGGGTTGGCATCAGGGTCCTATTCTCAATTGTTGCACTGTAATAAGACAGCTGAGGTAATGTCGTGAGCCAGCAGTACAAGACATCTATGGCAGTCCGTGATACCCACTACAAGTGCTGCCCCCCTGGAAATCTCTGTAGCCATGCAGGGGCAACATTCTTACTCGTTGGTTTCAATTTGGAGGATGCTCGGATCTGAGTAACGGGACCAAACGGGAAAAACTGTTGACCACTAATAGTTGGTTTTTGCTGTCCATATTGGTTCTCATTGAATAGACTTCATCAGAACAAATTAAGTATAAGTGTACAGTTGGAAATTTGGATGTTCTTCACTTTTTTTATTTGGAACGTTATGAGTAGTAATTTTTAAGCAAACATTGTTTAACCAAAAGTGGGCACTGCATCAAACATTTCAGCTAGAAAGCAGCGGGATTATCTGCACCCAAATCTTTTTCTCCTTTGCACCTTCATTGCAGTACATTTATCCGTTAAAATAGTATGATTAAAGCATATCAATTTCGATTTTAGGTTTGGAGCAATTCAGTACGAAAATGGTTCTGAAAATCTGTTTAGTAAGCCTCTGATCAGTAGAGTTGACAAGCTGAAAGTACCTTAATTATTGTTGGACAGAATCCAAAACGCGATCCGTCCAAGCAGTCCGCAAATGTTCCTTTTACCTAGGCCGCCTCAAATTGGTTTCACTAGCAAAGGTTTTCTAACTGGTATCAATGAATATGTAAGAAATGTGAGTCTTCATATGGCAATGCAAACTTCGGATTTTGTGGTATCTTAGTGTCGGTAGTATTCGAACGACCATGATGTAGTTTGGAATGTTGGAACATTGAAGGGTTTAGATGATGCAAGACTGTTGAGGTGTTGCGATCGAGGGAGAAAAGGATAACGCGTTTTAAAGAGATTAACTACAGCTGATCATCTTTCATGTGTGTATGCGTGCAGCATGATATTTTTCTGAGACCTACGTTGTCCCATCTAAGGTATTGAAATAAATAAAACTTATGTCTTAGTAAAGTGGGAGACAGAGCACATAAGTTATCTTGACTTAATTTTACAACTGGCTTTTCAAAGGTAAGGACCATGCTCTGTGGATAGAAAATATTTTAATTTATCTCCAGTGATTTATGACAAAAGCGTTCAAGTATTGATATTTGGATACTTTTTTATAATGCAACCCCCATCTTTACAAACCTACTTGGGTTATCCGTGTGTAAAAGAACAAACTTGTAGTTATTTATTTTCTTACTACTTAAGTTAAAAAATAGTCAAAAGCAACTCGGCGTAAAATTTGTAAGAAATGCGAATATATAACCTTTTTGTGAAAAGTGTATTATGGTCTTTATGTCCTGATTAAACACTTGCCTTACAAACCAGAAATAAAGTGCTGTTCGCTTTTCTTGCACTACTTTTGTTTTTTTACATGGTCAATTTCATGATATTTTTTTGGGGGGACGTTGCGAGTTTTGCAATTAAATAAAATGTGACCAATGAAATAGTATTGCTGTCTTTGCAAATAATTTCTCTTGGTTTTGAGATACTGACACAAAGTACATTTGTGTGTGCGCATTCTGCTTCGCGGTTTGTGAATATCACTAGGCAGTGGTCGGATTTAAACTTGTTTATTTCCCTAGTACAGTCTACTCTGCACCCTTTCGAATTTTCGCCCACTTAGCGTAGCTTTATGCAACGAACACGTGGTGACAAGTGGCACATTTAGAAACTGCTTGCTCGATGAATAAAAAGCGACAAATGCTCCAGAAAATGACATCAAGATGTCCTCATGAAAACACTTCCATTTAATGGATAAGAAGAGCATTTGCATGATTGATTTTACCCTATTTTCGAGCTCCCCTCGGTACACTGGAAACGAAGACTGCTCTCTACTGTCACGTTATGGCCTGTCGCCTCTCTGATGACACGGGGCACCTTCCCGTCTTGACTTTTTAGCAAGTCTGTACTTCAGAAATTAATTACATTTAATAGATACTGGAAATTGGAAACGTGAACGTTTTTGATATAACATTCTGAAGTGCATAAAGCATTTATAATTTAATGTTAATATTTTTTTTCTTTCTTAATGGATGGGGTTGTTGTAAGTGAATGTGATATCGTTTAAAAAAATCGAAGTATAATACCAAGTTTTATATACAATTATCTTATTATAACGAGTGAAGGCTTCAAATCGTATTTGGGCCTTCAAACAAATGCTGTTCTTTGGTGCCACCTTGTGGATTGTCGCCAAACGTACCTAAGACGCGTCTTATTCACTGTCAAAAAATTAAGCAGTAGATGAAACACTGTTGCCCCACGTCGCTGAGCAAGTTTTTATGCATAGCTTCAGTTATCAGAAGGCCTGCTTGTTAAAGATCCTATTACAACTACCTAATATAACATAATTAATAGTAATAACGTGATAAATGTTTCAGTGAATGAAATCCCTGATTTTCCATTGAATGCATTTGTACAGGAACGACATGAAAGAATTTGCTAATGGAAAGGTTGTACAGTTGCAGAATCTGAAATGTCCAGCGGTCTGTCATGTCCCACATTTCTATGATGGGTGGGCTGAATGGGGGTTTTATTCAAAAATGTGTTCAAGATATTGAAGCGAATTATCATTCTGTTTGAATGCAAAGAGAAATCTAGGCCTGGCAGTCTAGTTTCTTAATCTTCCTGTTTGAAGCGGAAGTAGTGAGCGGTTTAACCAATCGGCACATTGAGGCTTATATATATTTGTTTACTTAATATTTCTGTGGCTGTCGGGAGATCAGATGTAGGCTTTTCTAAGAGGTTTGTTTACCCATGGTCGAATTTTTTTTGGGTATGAGCTTATCCAGGATTTCATCTATCACAACCAGATCAACACAATAGTGATACAGCTCAGCCAAAGGGACTTCAGATTTCTAATCGGGGTCTTTGGGTCGTGAATAATACTTTCTGAAAAAATTGCAATGAACTGGCTTGCAGGATAAGATCCTGAACTAGTGTTTTTTAGTTGGAAAAATAATTATTTAGGGCATTATCTCTCTCATTCAATAAAATACGAGCAACCTACCCTTCCTGCCATTTCAGAGGCGTACTATGTACACCCACAGTTCAGTTAATAAATGTATTCAAGGGTGTCCTCTTTGGGGAGGCAGAAATACGTGCACATTGGCTTAATGGTTTGGAGTTTTATCAGTTTTGTAATGAGGTAAATCTGTTCCTTACGAAACATTAATGTAGTATCATTTTTGTAGCATGTGGTGCTGTAGTTATTATACAATGTACAGTCCTGCCGTCTAGTGTTAATCACGGATGTAGCATCAGGATCCATCGAGTTGATCTAGGGCGCAAAGATCTCGAGGGACCTTACTCAAAGGGTAAGACCAGCTTAGTCAAGTGAAAGATGGTCCTGATACTTTTTCCTCAGATGCCTTCAACATTGAGAAAGGGACATATTCTGGAATCCCAAAGTAGCTTACAGCTAGGTTAGAAAAAACCGATGAGACCAATAGCTTGAAAGTCTGGGGTTTAGCCTCACAAAGAGTTGCATAGCCAGAATTATACCCCAATTATTTATCCGAGTCCTCATTATTTTACTTCAACCACTACAACCAAGCCTGCTCAGTATTGAAAGCTGGTCTCTGTTCCAGAGAAGACTTGAACCAAATGCGTCCAAATACAACTCGAAACCACACCTGCCAAGAGCTACTGTCCACACATGTTTAATGCCGAAATAAACCTCAAACTCAGCACCAAAAAAGCCCGTGGCTTTAACTTAAGGGTTGAGTGAATGGGCACCCACACTGAAGCTTTCAGAGTGTGTGGTTTTAGTCAAATGACTGTGTACATCTACCTGACATCAAGAAAGATTCTAGTTGACCTCCACACTAATAGTCTGAGCCTACGCACCACAAGAAGAGGAGACTAACTTTTGAGGAGGCTATCTCGGAGGAGCTACAAGTCCAATCCCCATAAAGCATCCCCAAATTCCCTAAAAGCCTAGGCAGCAAAACAGCAGCCCCACCACCACTGCCAAGCTCTATTCCTTCATCAGCGCCATCACCATGTAGGCCACCATTACAAAGGAATTTGTACACATTCGCACACTTCAATCTCCTAATTGAACCTTGACAGCCGGTAAAAAACACAGGATCCATACTTTGAACCACTTCTGATGCAAGTTTGGGAAGAACCTTGGGAGTACTATAATGATGAACCTCAAGAGGACTATATTCAGTTAAGGTCTTACCCCCAGATGACTCAACAGCATACTGTGCCATCATTCAGAGGGTATCTGAGCATCATTACGTCAATTTACAAATTGTGAAAGAAAAGGTGGACTTTGTAGTTGAGACTTTATTGAAGACTGAACGTTCTGTGCGGCTCTAGCCCATGCTAAGGAGCATTACTAAAGTGTGTCCGAGAACGTAAACAGTCAGTGACGAGCAGGGCAGACACACTCTGAGCTGAAAAAAATTAAAAGCTATCCCAGAAGACCCAATCTACAACGGGTCCTGTTCCTACAGATGTGTTAGCTTTACACAGCTTGCAAATGGATGTTTGCACAAAGCACGGATGATGAACCTTCTCTCGAAAAGGAGAGCCCAAATATTGACCTGAAAAGCATATCGCTGTGACGGCAGCTACAAAGTGGCATATAGTCAATTTGGTTGGTTTTCAGAAGGTATTGTTGAGAGCAGATAGAGTAGTTAATCAGCCCAGGACAGTCTGCCATACTAACATCCATAGTGGGTTGGCTACAGCATTTACTGCGTCCAGGTAAGTCATCATCAGCCTACATAGACTTGTTAAGGCCCTAATACTTTCGCCAAAGCAGATTTGAACACCTTGCCGCCCCTTTCCAAACACAGTAGCCTCAAGTTTTGTAACTTCAGTGGCGAACCATGGCGATGTCCATGTGGGAGGCGGTTAGGATTGGGATAGCAGGGACTAGATCTTGTCCTTAATACGCCAAGTACTGCTTGACAAAAAGGAGTGGTCTTAACTACTACCTAGATGCTTTATTTGATTGTGCAAGATTACCTTAAACCATTGCCTCAAAATCAATTACTTCACAAAGTGAGAAGTTCAGAATTTAGATATTCACTTACATTCGACTGTCCGATACCATTAAAAAACCCTACAACCAAGGTCCTGTCGAAGTATTCCCTGAACACGGTTAAGGCACCATCGTACGTCTCCAAATTCAAACATGAATGCCAGCAAACTGGTTCTCCCAAAAGGCTTGTTTAATGCTGGTTTCAAAAGGAGAAAGCGTCCTTGGCATGAAACCCACTGGAGACCTACATACTCCTCTATTGCTGTTGCAGAGGATAAATTGCGTTGGCTAGCCGCCAGTCATTGGGAGTGGTTCCTATTTGTACAGGAACTCCACCCTTTTTCTGGAATTCTAACTGTATCCAGAATGGCTGCTGCTGCTTCATAGGGCATGTTTTTTACACAGCCTCCTCTTCCTGTACACAAGTTTCAGACCACAACATTTACACACAAACACCTCAAGTCAACCAGCAGCTCTCAGGGAGTGGGTGCAAATACATGCTAGGGGGTCCATTGAAGTGCTGCAGACTTTTCTTGCTATATGATGCGATTAGGGCCCCAGACTCCTAGAATCCCTGACAACTTGCGTGAATAAGAGTGTTGTCCAGACGTCTAGCTACACCTTGGCACCTTTTAACAGTGAACACCCCTTCGGGCCTCAGGTGGACATGACGCTCAAATAAAAATATATGAAGACATGGATACTGTATAGGCCATGTAGGCACTCCAGGACACAACTAGTATCTAGATGTCTGTGTCAACAGATGCGTGGAAATGCAAAAGCTGCCATACTACCGTATGGTTCAGGCTACCGCAGTATCACTCCTTTCAGGCGGGCCAAACCAAAATGTCCTTTCCCTGTGAAGGATTCAGAGATAATGGTCATGGAAGAGATGGCTCTGGAATTGGTGCCTCATCTCAAAGCAGTGACTTGCAAAAATCACCCATGATAATACAGCTACTGTTGAGGGGAGGACAAATGGTTTATTCCTTCTCCAGTGGGAGGAAATACCCTTGGACTAGTAGGCTCTCTGACAAGTGTGCCCTTTCTGTAGTACAGCAAGGAAAACCACCACTGCAACTGCATACAATCAGCCAGGAACATAGACTGCCGAAAGAAAACATACAAGTACTTCGCAAAGGGGGCCATCTAAACAGTGCCCACACCAGCAGGGCAAAGGAGTGTACTTCCTCTTCTTACTCATTCCAGAGAAAAATGGTAATCTGCACTCTAATTAACCTCACACCATGGAACCGCTGCAACTAGTTGAAGCTTTTCAAAATGACAATTCTGAAGGACATCCAAACCTCAAATCAATTTAGCTGTTTGATATAGTGATTTTTCACATGAGGTCCTAGAGTTTGGGTACCTCAAACCACCAGAGGAGTGCATGCTAATCTTGGGTAAGACATAAACCCACCATATATGCATGTCATGCCGCAATGTGATTTATTTTATTCATTGTATTATAAATAGACAGAACCCTAAAAAGCATTGGTGTAAGACATCTGTTATTTGCTTCAGCTTCAAAAGTCTGGTTCCGCATCCACATCCATTTGACCCCTCTCGTTCCCATATTCCCCTCACCTGCTTTATTTATTACCAATTACTAAGCAGTTGGCTGACCACCTTCCTTCTGAATAACCACACACATCACACACACAGTCATCAGCGTAGGACATTGACGCAGGGGATGACAGTCTCCCCTATGACACTGCCTACTTTCCAGACCCACAGGAAGATCCAGATAGTGTTAATGACCCATGGGGTCACTATGAATTAGACCCTATAGACGACACTGATCCCGACCTATACCCTAACCTCCAGCTGATACAACAACCTACCATGAGGTCCTATCCTATCATACACACACATACATACACACACACTATTATAAGGTGGATCTCCACACATTACAGGATGACGAGGATTTCTTAGTGGAAACACTAAGTAGGTCTCTCGGAACAGTACAGTTCTTGCCCATGTTAAAGGGTATGCTTAAGCCCGAATTCCGCAAATCACCATTACAACCAGGTGGGACCTCAGGCCACTCAACAAATATATCCTACCACAACACACCTTCATATGGTAACACTACAGGAAGTAATACCATTGCTACAGCAAGGAGATCGCATGACATCCATGGACCTCAAAGACTCCTCCTTCCACATTCCAATACACCTAGCACATCACTGCTATCTCCGTTTTCAAGTGAATTGACAGCACTATCATTTGAAGGTGTTGCAATTCGGAGTAACTACTGCAACAGGAGTATTCATAAAATGCCTCGCAGTGATTGCAGCGCATTTCCGGAAGGGGTGGGTGGGTCTAGATGATTGGCCGATCAAGATTGATACTGACCTGCAATGTCTGCAGGACACTCAAAAGGTAATCAAACTTCTACACAAATTAGGCTTCACACTCGATGCAGCAAAATCTCACCTGCAACCTCTGAAACTGCATCTTTAAACTCTGTTACAGCCATGGCCTATCTGAGTCCAGAAAGGGTGCAAAAGTTTGTTCCATTACCTCTTTTTCAGTCACGTCAGTCAAAACACTGTTTCCTTGGGAGGATGGCGTCCTGTATCTCCCTAGTGCAGCACGCACAACTGCAAATGCGCCCACTTCAACGCACTCTGCAATCACAGTGGTCTCAAGCGGAGGGGCATCTACAAGATCCAGTGTTGGTAGAGCCATTGACCCATTACTCTTTGCAGTGGTAGAAAAGCAGCAATCTGTTGCAGGGTCAGCCTTTCAAAGGCCGAATTCTGCAAATCACCATTACAACAGGTGGGTCTCTACAGCATTGGGGGGGGCCCATATGCGGCACCTTGCAGTACGTGGCCACTGGTCCCCCACCTCAAAAAATATTTTCACATCAGTCATCTTGAGCTTCTTGTGATTCAACTAGCTTCGAAAGCTTTTCAGCAACATATTCACAACAAAGTAGTTCTAGTCCGTACCGACAACATGTCCGCAATGTATTCTATTAAAAAGACAGGGGAGCATACACTGCATAAGCTCTCCCACATAGCGGAGCAGGTATGGCACTGGCCCATACATCACAAAATCCACCTCCTAGTGGAACACCTACCAGGGGTGGACAACCACTTCGCAGATATGCTCAGCAGAATGAATCCGCAAGTACACGACTCGTATTACCAACGGTGGGGAACCCCAGAGATTGACCTTTTTGCAACCCGGCAGAATGAAAAATGCCAAAGCTTTGCATCCAGGTTTCCTCACCCACAATCCAAGGGCAATGGTCTGTGGATTAACTGATCAGGCATATTTCCTTATGCTTTTCTCCCTCTCCCACTCATTCCTTACGTGGTTCAGAATTTAACAAACCTACCTCACACTAATCCTGATAGTCCCGACATGGGTGTGACAAACCTGGTTCGCAACTGTACTACAACCATCTGTAGTGCCACATGAAAACCTGCTTCTTTGGCAACATCTTATAATTTAGGAACAGGGAAAAGTAATACATCCAAATTCCATGCAGCTCAATCTGGTGATTTGGCTTTTGAGGTCTTAAAATTTGTGCACCAAAATCTACCACAAGAAAGCATGGACATTCTAAACAAGCATGCAGGCTAGCCACGCGAGCCTGTTATGCCGCCAAATGGAGAAGATTTGTACATTACTGCTTAGCCAAACAAATCCAACTACTCTCGCCGGCAGTGCAAGACCTTATTGGTAGTCTTTTATTTACATCAAGCAGGAATTGCATATACCTCTGTTAGACTACGCTTAGCAGCTCTTGCTGCTTACAAGCAAAACATACCACATATGTTGCTCTTTAAAATTCCAGTAATCAAGTCATTTAAGGAAGGACTAAAAAGAGGCTTCTATCCCACAAGCACCAGTCTCGCTTTAAATATTGTTCTCACTAGACTCAAGGGAACACCCTTTAAACCACTACATTCTTGTGATTTACAGTTCCTCACATGTAAAGTAAATTTCTTAGTAGCCATCACTTTTCAGGCGAATAAGTGGACTTCAAGTGCTCATTTTAGAAGAACCTTTCTTCCAAATCTATCCAACTAAATTGGTACTTTATATTAATCCAAAATTCCTACCTAAATTAGTTTCCGCATTCCAAGTGTGTCAAATAATTGAGCTACCAGGATTCTTCCCTAAACTAGATGCAATATCAAAAAGAGCTCTACACTTGCTTGATGTTAAGAGCATTAATGTATTGCATCAACAGAACTAAACATTTTCATAGAACACAAGTTGTTGTATTTTCAAATCCCCAAAATGGTTCCCCCTATAATCAAAAGCTGGAATAGAAAGATGGATAGTAAGATTTATTCAAACTTGCTACCACAAAGCAAAAAGAGCTCTACCTGTAACTCCAAGGGCTCACTCTACACGTAAAAAAGAAACCTCAATGGCTCTTTTGGGAAACATTCCATTAGCAGATATTTTTAAAGCAGCAATATGGAATAACCCACATAAATTCACAAAACACTATTGTGTTGATGTTTTAGCTAATCAACAAGCCAAGCTGTTTTACGAATCTTAATCTTTTTCAAACATCTACATCAGCCACTAGCTAACAACTGCTTTTGGGGAGCACTCCTTTACATTCTGTGCTAAACTTATGTATCCGCAGCCAACACATGTTACAAATGGAACGTTACTTACCCTGCAAGCATCTGTTCGTAGCATGTAGTGCTGTGGTTCATATGCACCCACCCTCATCCCCGGAAGCTAATGGCTAACTTATTCACTTTACTACTAAAACCTTTTACCGTATCTTATCTTTACTCGCAAGCTCATCTTTTCTGTCACTATACTGCTCCTCTGCTAAGCTCACACGATGAGCCAGAAACAATCTAATATGGGAGCTGATGAGCATGTGCATTACAGACTATAGGAGGAGTCACAGTACCTTCTAAATCGGAAGACTTGTTCGAAGAAAACAAGTTGCAAACTTCTGAGCCCAATACTATATAACGTGAGTTTGCTAAGCATATCAATCTACGGCATTACACACTACGAAGAGATGCTTACGAAATAAGTAACATTCCTTCAAACATCTGCTTGCTAGCCACCGTGTTAGCATGAGTGTGCTGCTTTGTAGTCTGTGTAGAACATAAGATCTACAACAGCATATGCTAAACACCTCAATGTGTGCTCCCTGCACACATGCTGTAGAAATCTGGGACCTCCACGACACCCGCTCGCCAGACATCGCCTTCTTCACAGAAACCTGGACCAACGCCTCCTCTGACATCGCCACCACCATTCCATTCCTGACGGGTACAAGATCCAGAGGATGGACCGCCCCAGCCACCCAGCAGGAGGGACTTCGCTTCTCACACAAGAGCTCCCTCCAACTCTCCACCTCCACCACGAGCGGCGACTCCACCACCGAACACCTTAACTTCCAGATCCAGACCAGCCCTAGAACCACACTTCCCGGGACCCTCGCCTACAGACCACCCCGACCTCGCGCACCGATCGCCACTACCAACGCTGACCTCATCGCACCCCACGCCATCGCCTCCATGGACTACATACTCATCGGAGACCTGAACTTCCATCTCGACGACCCTAGCGACCCCAACTCCGCCACCCTCCTGAACAACCTTGCCAACATCTGACAAACAGCTAGTCACCACCCCTACCCACAAGGCAGGACACACCCTCGACCCCATCTTCACAAGTGGGAACATCAGCTACAAGCAGATCACGCAACACCCATGGATAGACCACCACTGTGTACACTTCCTCGTCAACAAACCCACGGTGCCCAAACCTGCGACCCGCCCTCCACGAAGAAACTGGAGTAAAGTCAGAGGAGCAGCTCATCTCCACCCTCAACCACGAGCCCCCTACCACTTCGACCAACGCCAACCTCGCAGCCAAAGAACTCCACAGATGGATCACCAACTGCGCAGACTAGCTCACACCCCTACCCAACACCGACAGACACCGCCAATGAAGGCAGCCTGGATCACCGCTGACCTCCAAGAATCCAGCAGACGCCTTGAAGAACTGGAGAAACAATAAAACTCGATCGCACCACCTACAAGAACGCCACGACGGAATACCACCAACGCATCAGATCCACCAAAATGATCTTCATCCAAAACAAGATCCTCGTCAACTCTAGTAACTCCAAGGAACTCTTCAATGTCATCCAGGATTTCACTAAACCTCCCAGCGAAACCACAAACATCACCCCCTCCCAGGACCTCTGCAACAAGCTTGGCTCCTACTTCCATCTAAAAATCAAGGGCCTTTGACAACTTCAACGACCAGACACCTGACTCCAAAACCACTCCCTCCTCCAGCAACGCCTGGACCCCAGTCACCACCAAAAACACTGCATCGACCATGAAAGGCATTCACTCGGGTGCCCCCATGGACCCCTGCCCCCCACACATCTTCTCAGAGCCACAGCTGCCATCGCTTCGGAACTACGACACACCAACTCCCCTTCGAAACCGGCATCTTTCCCGACAATTGGAATCACGCAGAAGTTGGACCCCTACTCAAGAAGCCTTCGGCAGATCCTACGGACCTCAAGAACTACCGACCCATATCCCTCCTCCCCTTCACGGCCAAAGTCACACAGAAGACTGTCAACGTCCAACTAACAAAATTCATCTAAGAAAACTGCATCCTTGACCCCCTCCTAATCCGGATTCCACAGCAACCACTGCACCAAGACCGCTCTACTCTCTGCCACAGGCATCTGCACCCTTCTCGCCCAGATCCGACGTGACCATGTTCAGCATCCTTCTCCCACCGCACACTCGCAGCCAAACTCCATGATGCCGGCATACAGGGAACCGCCCTCGAATGGCTCCGCTCCTTCCTCACCGGCAGAACCCAAAGAATCCGAGTGACACCCTTCCTCTCCAAACCCACGGCAATCAACTGCGGAATACCCCTAGAATCGTCGCTCAGCCCCACACTCTTCAACATCTACATGGTCCCCCCTCGCTGCCATACTCAGACAGCATGGACTCAGCATAGTATCCTACGCCGACGACACCCAGCTCATCCTCTTCCTCACCAAGGACCCCATCACCACCGGACTCAACTTCCAAGAAGGAATGAAGGGCGTCGCATCCTGTATGAACAGCAGCTGCCTGAAGCTCAACTCGGGGGAAGACCGAGATTCTCTGCCCCTCCCCCTCTGCATAGGACAACACCTCGTGGCCCACCGCCCTCTGCAGCCCCACCCCCACGGACCACTCCCAAAACATCTACATCGTACTCTACTCCTCCCTCTCCGTGACCCAAGAGGTCTACGCCGTCGCCTCCACCGGCTTCAACACCCTCAAAGTCCTTCAAATGGATGCCCCCCTCACCGCCGAATCAAGGAAGACAGTCAACCACACACATAACCAGCAGACTGGACTACGGAAACACCCTCAATGCCGGGATCAACAAGTCTCTGCTCCGTAAGCTCCAGACCATACAGAACACCGCAGCCAGACTCGTCCTCGGCATCCCTCGACTCGAACACATCACCCAACACCTGCATAATTTCCACTGGCTCCCTGTTGAGGAGAGTAACCTTCAAGATACTCACACACGCCTATAAATGCCTCCACAACACTGAACCCCAATATCTCAGCGATAGAATCTCCTACTACGTACCCAAGAGAAACCTCCGATCCGCCGACCTCGCCAAAGCCCCGCTCATCTGCAGAGCAAGAACAGGTGGGAGAACCTTCTCCCACATTGCCGCCAAGACCTGAAACAAGCTCCCATTCGACATCAGACTTAGCCCCACCCTGAACATCTTCAGGAAGACCCTCAAGACCTGGCTTTTCAACTAACCATTGCTGCTTCCCAAACTAGCACTCTTTATCCAACCTAGTGGTTGTTTTGACAATAATTATCCATTACACTAGATGGAAATAATGAAACTCATAGAATGTATATGATTTTACATAATCAACAATAATATTCCATTTAGCAACTCTACCTCCTGCACAGTTTCTGGTTGCATCTTTTAGTTGGAGGTGCTGGTTTGTGTTACAAATGAAAGGCTCACAGGGCTGAGAGGGCAGAAGATGCTATGTAAGGTGTGGTACACATTAACTAGTGCCTTATATATACTGTAAACAAACCTGTTTAGGCTCTCAACTCTTTTGACCAAACAAAAGAAGCCTCTGGTGTTTTTACTGAGACCTATTCCCCACTAAATAGCCTTGCATGCATTCACCAATCAATGCTGCATGAATATTGATGTGTGTTGATTGCAGGCATTCATATGTGAGGTTTGTAGCGAAACAGCTTCCCTCATTGTATGGTGTAAGTGATGGACACGTCAGTTGTTCCTAGGCATCCTGAACATTGCATTGGGTGCAGATGACCCTTCCTACTGAACTATTTTGTTGGAGAAAACCTTAACATGCCATGGTTGCAATGAAATATAATTGAGTTTTTAGGGCCAATAGAAAATCTGTTTGATAACTTGGAAGAGGTGGTTGTGAGTCTGTTGTATTAGAGAAGACAAAAAACATGTGTTCGAGGCATATGAGCTGCAGACTATACACTGTGCATAGATCGCCATCTGGTGTTGGGCCCGGATGTTTGCAGTTTGTTTTTCCTCTTGGAAAGTCTTTGGGAGTCACGAGGTCGGTGACTCCTCCTCTGGTTAGTATTGCGCATGGGCTTCGGCTCCATCCTCAGATCGTTTTTTTCCGCCATCGGGCTCGGATGTAATACTTCGCGCTCCGGTTCCGAACTTCTCAGTTCACCGATCGACGCACAAATCCTCGCTCATCAAGCTTCTTCAAAGATATAAATCATCTTACTCATCTTCTCTTCGGCACTTATTCGATTCCGGTGGTCGACGGCGGCCTTCGGGCCTATTCCGGCTGATGGAAAGAACTCCCTTCAAGAAGTGCCCTCGATGTGGGTCCAAGTTTCCCCACACCGATCTCCATGAGGTGTGCAACCTCTGCCTCTCCCCGGAACACGAGACCCGAGACTGTCCCGCCTGCAAGTCTTTTCGCTCCAAAAAGACCATTCGAGATCGATGGGCTAGACGCAACATGGCGCACTCCTCGACCTCTGCTCCAGTCGACATCTTCGGGGACGACGTCGAAGCTCCGGGACAACAGGACATAGAACAGGAGGACGACTACCTCGTCAGCGCTTCCGAGGCCGACGACTCAGATGTGGAGGACATCACCCCGGCGCAGCGGGTCGTGAGTACAATTCCCACGCCGATACCGAAAAAGGCTTCGGTCACACCTTCGCCTCCGGGCCTAGGCAAGACCAAGGACATTGCTTCTCACACCCCACCTTCGGGCCCGGTAAAGAAGCCTTTAAGCCTTCCGGCAGCTCGGGCTCGAGCCAGCCGGCCACCGGTGCCGAGAAACACCCTTTGGCACCGAAGAAAAAATCGGCCTCCACCTCCACACCGAACCCGGCACCGAAGTCTTCGGTGCTGAAACCTGCTGCTCCGGTGCCGACCAAACATCACAAGGCCCTCGGCACCGACACTCACGTGCCGAGACCTTCTTCGGCACCGACCAAAAAAACGGAGGTTCCCAGGAAGCACGGCTTCGACAAACCTAAAAAACCGTCGGCCCCGAAACCTTCGGCGCCGACCGAACAACCAGTGTCGCAGGAACTCTTCACACCGGATCCTTTGCAAAAAACCCTCACCAAGGATCCAAAGACCGGACACTTGACATTGTTTTAAAAAAAGAGACACTTGGACAAGCCGACTCCACCTCCACCTCCAAAGAGAAAGGACATTGCTACCTCTCCTCTTAGGGTGCCTTCCCCACCTTCTCCACCCTCCCCACCTCCACCCCCTCCACCTCATCGTTCCCCCCACATTGTCTCCTGTCCCAGATGATTTGGGGGACCATTACTATGATCCAACAGATGTGCCACAAGACCCCACCCCTTCTGGATCTCCAGACCCATGGGATGATTATAACAATCCGGACATCCCAGATGTCCCACAGGATGACCTTTATCCATCTAGGCCATCCCCTCCTGAAGATTCCTTGGGTTTTCACCATTTGTTACAACGGGCGGCACACTACCACGGGGTGGAGTTGCATACCGACCCAGTGGAGGAGGATTTCCTCCTAGACACCTTTGACGATACACATAGGTCCACTGCCATTCTACCTATGTTAAAGGGCGTAATTAAACATGCCCCTGAAGTTTTTAAAGACCCAGTCAGGGCCAGGGACCTAAACCCTCGGATAGAGAAAAAATACAAAGCCGCCCCTACAGACCCTTCTTACATTAAAGGCCCTGCACCATTAGATTCCCTAGTGGTATCTACAGCCAGGAAGCGCTCAAATTCTCAGGCGTCAGTCGAGGTGCCCCCACCTGACAGAGTCCAAGCTCCTAGATGCGTCAGGGAAGCGCACTGCGTCACAAGCGGCCAATATATGGCGTATTGCCAATACGCAAGCACTGTTGGCCCGATACGACAGGGCGCATTATGATGAGCTAGAGACCATCATGCACCATCTCCCTGAAAAGTACAAGACTAGGGCTAATGAACTTATTCAAGAGGGAAAAACAATAACCAATACCTCGATACGATGTGCCCTAGATGCAGCAGATACAGCCTCCAGGGCCATAAACACAAGTGTTCTTCTCCGTCGCCATGCTTGGCTCAGGGTTTCAGGGTTTAAGCCAGAGGTTCAAGCCTCTATATTAAATCACCCATTCGACCAAGATCATCTATTTGGCCCTAAAGTAGATGAAGCCCTGGAAAAAATGAAAAAAAATACACACGGCGAAATCTATGGGAGCCCTACAAACAGACTCCCAGGCGCTCCTTTCGCCGTTCTTCCTTTCGGGGCACGGGCAGAGGCTACTCCTCGGACAGTGCATCCACGTCCTATAAATCCCCTCCTCAGTCACCTTCACAAAAGGTTATCAAAGAGGCGGATACAGAGGCAATAATAATAAGGGCAGAGGCAAAACAAATACTGCCCGCTCTGCCACACCTCCTGCCCAATGACTTTCCCCCGCTCCCTCCAGACCATTCCACTCCGGTCGGAGGCAGACTACAACATTTCCTTTACGTCTGGGAGACAATCACCTCAGACAGATGGGTGACACAAATTATTCAGTCAGGGTATTGCCTAGAATTAACATCTACACCCCCCAACATTCCACCCAGGCACAGCCCTATGTCGCAAGAACATACTGCGCTACTAACACAAGAGGTGATCTCCCTCCTGCAAAAAGGAGCAATAGAGCAGGTCCCCATAAATCAGCACAATTTAGGGGTCTACTCCCTGTACTTTCTAATTCCAAAGACGGACGAGACCCTACGACCTATCTTAGATCTCAGACCTCTAAACACCTACATTAATTCAGACCATTTTCACATGGTAACCCTCCAACAGGTTCTTCCACTTCTCTCCCAGAACGATTTTCTCACCACTCTGGACTTGAAAGACGCGTACTTTCACATCCCACTACACCAGTCTCACAGAAAGTACCTCAGGTTTGTGGTAGACGGACAACACTACCAGTTCAAGGTGCTCCCGTTCGGGGTAACAACAGCACCAAGGGTTTTCACCAAGTGCCTAGCAGTAGTGGCTGCACACCTCAGAAGACAGCACATTTGCGTCTTCCCCTATCTGGACGATTGGCTCATAAAAGCCACGTCCTACCAACAATGTGTGCAACATACCGCCGCTACGGTCCAACTACTTCACCAGCTAGGTTTCACGGTGAACCATCAAAAATCCCACCTGGTACCATCTCACACAAAACAATATCTCGGTGCCACCATAGACACCTCAAAAGCCATAGCCTATCCCAATCCTGCCAGGATTGCAAAAATACAGGCGCTGCGTCTCAAATTCCTATCTCAACACTCTCTCCCGGCAAGAGTGTTTATGCAGCTCATAGGGATGATGGCCTCTTGCATCTTTTTAGTGCCCCATGCAAGACTCCAAATGCGTCCACTCCAAGAGTGCTTGGCGCGCCAGTGGAACCAGGCCCAGGGACAACTGACCGATCTGGTGTTGGTAGACGGACGCACCCATCGCTCTCTGCAGTGGTGGAACACCACAAACCTTTCCAGAGGTCGACCGTTCCTGGACCCGGTCCCACAAATAATCCTAACTGCAGATGCATCGCTCTCCGGCTGGGGAGCTCATCTGTTACATCTCACAGCACAGGGCACATGGACACCGCAACAGAAGTTACTCCACATCAACCATCTGGAGTTAATGGCGATCTTCCTCGCCCTAAAATCCTTCCAGGCGCAGATTTCAGGCAACGCAGTCCTCATTCGCACAGACATGACTGCCATGTACTACATTCAAAAACAGGGGGGCACACACACTCTCCACAGCTCTCTGTTAGCACTGAGCATATGGAGATGGGCAATTCCACAAAAGATTTTTCTCCTAGCCCAACACGTCCCAGGAGTACAAAACACCGTGGCAGATCTGCTAAGCAGACAGACACAGCAGATCCACGAGTGGGAACTTCACCCACAGGTTCTTCACCCGTTCTTTCAGAAGTGGGGGCATCCACACATAGACCTATTTGCCACCCACGAAAACAAAAAATGCCTAAGCTTCACCGCCAGATATCCACACCCATTGTCGGACGGCAATGCGATATGGATGAACTGGTCAAACAAATTTGCATACGCTTTTCCACCTCTCCCACTAATTCCATTAGTGGTGCGAAGGCTACAGCAGCATTCCCTAACTCTGATCCTAGTAGCTCCAACATGGGCCAGACAATCGTGGTACACCACACTGCTGGAACTCTCAGTAGTACCACACCAAAAGCTACGCTTCTCGCCCTGCCTCCTAACCCAGAACCATGGAGAGATCAGTCACCCGGACCCAGCTCAGCTCAACCTTGCGATCTGGCTCCTGAGGTCCTAGAATTTGGATACCTTAACCTTCCCCCTGATTGCATGAACATTATCAGGGAAGCTAGACGCCCTACTACTAGGGCGTGCTATGCAGCAAAGTGGAAAAGATTTGTTTACTGCCACAACAAAGCAATCAATCCTTTAAACGTATCCATACAGCACATTATATGTTATTTACTCCATTTACAAAGGTGTAACCTAGCATATACCTCCATTCGGTTACACCTCGCTGCAATTGCTGCCTATTTACAAAATAGGCAGCACCTCTCACTTTTCAAAGTGCCTGCCATCAAAGCCTTTATGGAAGGCCTTAAAAGAGTAATTCCACCCAGAGTGCCACCCTCACCTGTTTGGAATTTGAATATAGTCCTCACACGGTTAATGGGACCCCCTTTCGAACCATTACATAAGTGCGAGCTGCAATTCCTCACATGGAAAACAGCTTTTCTAGTGGCCATCACTTCCCTCAGAAGAGTTAGTGAAATACAAGCACTCACTATACAAGAACCTTTTCTTCAGATGCATCACAACAAGGTTGTACTCCGCACCAATCCCAAATTTCTACCTAAAGTCATTTCCCCATTCCATCTAAACCAGTCTGTAGAATTACCAGTCTTTTTCTCGCAACCCCAAACAGTTGCGGAAAGAGCCTTACACACACTGGATGTTAAAAGGGCTTTACTTTACTACATCCAGAGAACACAACCTTTCAGAAAAACCAAACAGCTATTTGTTTCCTTCTCCCCACCACACAAAGGCAACCCTATTTCCAAATCAGGGATAGCTAGGTGGATTGTAAAATGCATACAGATTTGCTACCACAAAGCAAAACGAAAGCTATTGGTTCCCCCTAAAGCCCACTCTACAAGGAAGATAGGGGCTTCTATGGCTTTCCTAGGAAACATACCACTAGATGACATCTGCAAAGCATTGACATGGTCAACGCCGCACACCTTCACAAAACATTACTGTGTAGATGTGCAAACCAAGCAACAAGCTAGTGTGGGCCAAGCTGTACTAAAAACACTGTTCCAAACTACTGCAACGGATACCGGTTGTTGCCGCTAGGGTTGGGTACTGCTATATAATCTATGCACAGTGTATAATCTGCAGCTCATATGCCTCGAACAGAATATGCTATTTACCAGTATGCATCTGTTCTTGGCATGTAGAGCTGCAGATCTATACACGCCCACCCGCCTCCCCGGCTACCTGTATCCGTTCCAGTCTTATTTTTTTTAGATACAATACACATGGGTTTCTTTACTGTTACTACTACGCTCCATCTTTCCCTGCTGGCGAAAAACAATCTGAGGATGGAGCCGAAGCCCATGCGCAATACTAACCAGAGGAGGAGTCACCGACCTCGTGACTCCCAAAGACTTTCCAAGAGTAAAAACAAACTGCAAACATCCGGGCCCAACACCAGATGGCGATCTATGCACAGTGTATAGATCTGCAGCTCTACATGCCAAGAACAGATGCATACTGGTAAGTAGCATATTCCTTTTGTGTACGTTTTGAGGACCACCTCATCAAGTATTGTTAAAAATCTGTGGTAGCATGCCTTTACCTCGGGTTTGTCTTCCAAACTGACTGCGGATTGATATTTTGACTGGGCACTATTACAGAAACAAATTCAGATTGTGCATTCTATTTTTAGGTACATTCTAGGTCATTTGGATCTGTTTTGGTTCTACACTGAAACTAGTCCACAGAATGAAACTAACCCTTACAAACATTTATTTTTTTCTTTTGGGGAAAAAAACATTGTTGGAGTACTGCACACTGCCCTTTACTTATGTATGTTTGGGGTCTCACTTGCACAGTGAACAATGGAAGTGGATGGCTTTCAAAATGGTGACATCTGTCTGGAAAAACAATATGACTGTCATACTCAAATGTTAAATGGTGATTTTCCTGATAGTTTAAATTATATTACTTCGTATGCTGAATATCCTTGGAAATTCATCTTTATGGTATCCAAGGGTGTGTGTAACCTGTTTCTGCTCTCTAGTGCAAGAGATTGTCTTATAAACTCATAAAGATGGGGTAAAGGAAAAAGCCACCATTAGCTGTCTGAACCACTTTTTACATAGTGTGAGCTTTATTCACCACTCTCGTTCAGTTCATTTAAAACCTTTGCTATGGAGGGAAATTTCATAATCCATACTATATATGCGTATAGTGGAATCTTGGTGCCTGCGGGTGTCTTGTCTGGCAGGAACTGGCAGAATAATGGAATGCAATACTTACTTTTCCTAGCTGCATTAAAAACCAGCATTGGCATAGCCAATAGGTCTCGCTTTTGGGACCTTCTAAGTATTTAGTTATGCAACTGTTGCATGGCTAAACACTTATAAGGTCCCAAAGGCGAGACCCGTTAGCTATGCCAATGCTTGTTTTCTTTCTAATCGCGGCACCGGTGCTTTACTTTTAACATTAAAAGTAAAGCGCGGGTGCCGCGATTATAGCAAAAGTAAAGAAATAGGTTTGTTTCTATTTCTTTACTTTTGCTATAATCGCGGCACCGGCGCTTTACTTTTAATGTTAAAAGTAAAGCACCGGTGCCGCGATTAGCAAGCTAAAAATGCTACCGCCGGCCACAGCTTGCAGTGCATGTGCGCAAGTGATGCGCGCACAGCAGTAATCACGCCATATGGCACCTCTGCTGAAGCGCGCACACATGCACTGCAAGCTGTAGCTGGCAGTGGCATTTTTTAAAGCCCTTACTAAAGTCTCCGAGCAGCGCATGCGCGCTGACTCAGCGAGACCTAAAAGCTAGATCTGAACTCCTCTGGGAGGTTTCACATCACCTTGGTTCAGCAATATATAATGTGGAAGTAGTTGTGATGTCAATAGTAAAATATTTGTCTGTAATGCCAGGTGTACTATGCTAAGAAGAAGCGTCGAGCCCAACAAGTCCCACCTGAGGACTCCAACACGAAAAAGGAGCGAAAGGTCTACAACGATGGATACGATGATGACAACTATGATTACATTGTGAAGAATGGGGAGAAGTGGATGGACAGATACGAAATTGACTCTCTTATCGGAAAGGGTTCATTTGGGCAGGTAATATATGCAGACTTGATGTTATCATCTTGGTTCTAAACACTGTAGATACTTAAGTTCGTTTTGCTAATGCTTTGCTGGCATTTACAGTGTACTGTTTTCTGGTACTACTTATGTATATTCAGAGGACTTTATTCTGGTAGTACTTCTGTGGTATATCCAGAGGCACTGATTATTGCCTAACAAAGCCATTCGAGCAAAAATGGCAAGGACACTATAGCTGTGACAATTTTTATTAACAATTTTAGTACTTATGAAGCTTATAGCTGTTTTAGTTTTTTGTCTATGCACACGAATTTCACTTCCCTCTACAGAGCCGGTGTTGTAGTGTGTCAAATTGTGAAATATTTCCTATGTGGTATATTAGTGGATTAATGTAAATCAATCTTATCCGGTTTTATCTTTTTATCTTTTTATGTCAAGTGTCTTATTCTTGCGATTTTGTTTGTTACAAGTTTTAAAAGTTCTTCTGTATGATTGTATCAAATGGTTTATATTATGAATTCTTAGATTTTTTAACTGATGTTCGATGTCTTTAATGATTTGATAATCGAAATAAAGACCAACTGACTGGCTTAACAAGTATTTAGTTTTGATATGGCATGTTTCCGTTCCTTTTCAGGTAGTGAAGGCTTATGATCACCATGATCAGGAATGGGTGGCTATTAAAATCATTAAGAACAAGAAAGCGTTTTTGAACCAAGCCCAAATTGAGCTGCGGCTACTTGAGCTTATGAACAAACATGATACTGAAATGAAGTATTACATAGGTAAGCACATATGTATTCACAAAACAGCAAATATGTTACTTGGTATTATGCTCTATAAACTGGTAAAATCCATTACTGATAATCTTAATTTTATCAAAGGAAAAGGGGACACTTGACATCAAACCTTAATAAAGGAAATGTTTCTCCCTTGCGTGGCTCTGCATACACCTGCCTTGTAGTGTTGGGCTCAGACGTTTGCAAGTTGTCTTTCTTCTTGGAGGTCTTTCGAGTCACCAGATGATGCGACTCCTCCCATATTGGGGAATGTGCATGGTACAGACTCAATTGTTTTTTCCCCCTGCTATCGGGTTTTGATGTTTACAGAGAAGGTTCTGAACACTACAAATCCTTAACATGTATTTTGGGCCCACATGGTTAGTTTTCGATGCAGACTCGTTGGGATAACCAGTTCTCTTCTCGACGTCCCTTCACACTTCCATTGCACATAACCCCTCAAAGGCATTGACGGACAACTCTCCATGCCCCAGAGGCCTCCGGCCTTCATTCGCCCTTTGGCGACCATTTGCTTTTCATCAGCCCTCAACACCAGAGAATGCAGACTGTAAGGGAGTGATGCAATGGATTCTCTTCTAACATAGCCCCCAGTGCAGTTTTAAATATCTGTGGTGAGACCGTTGTAACGTCTACAACTTCTTTCCTCCAACCATGAATCCACCTCCTGTAAGTTCTGCCTCCCCTTCCGTTAGAAGAAACCCCTAATTTATTAAAGGGAAAGGCGCTAGGCTCAGCATAAGATGCACCAGCAGACATACTCAGACTTCAGATATCTTCAGGGAAGATCTAGTTGGTGTCGAACGTGAAGAGGCCAGTTTATCCTGGATTCCAGCAATGCAGGCAGCTCAGCCCCGAATGGGGCTCTTTGAGTCTATCCGACCTAGAGGAGCTACAAGATGTCAGTCCGGTACTGAAGATCACCGACTCTTGTATGAAGACCACACTTAAGTTTGTACGTACACCATCTGTCCACGAAACCCACGCCTCCAAGCACAAATGGTCCTACACGAATGTAGAGTACTTCTTCCACGGAGTCTGTCATGGAGTCCCTAGCTGGGCACAAAAGGCTGAGCCCGCATGCCCACTGCCTTCGGGCTCTGACCGGCATCTGGACAAGCCTTTAAAGTCAACCAAGGCCACATCCAAGGGCATTGAGAACCAAGAGTCCCAACCTCACTCCTTCCCCGCCCTCAAACCCTAAAGACCCAAAGGGTGGTAAGCGTCTCCGCTTCCACTACACTATAAGGCCAAATGCACCATCAAAGCCACCACTGAAGATTTCTGATGGTGAAAGTTCCTTGGATGCCAATCCCCTCGTCAGCAGCCGCATCTGAGGAATCGAAGGTCCAGATCAGTGGTTCCAGAATCTTGATGCCAGGTAGAAACACCTCTTTATACATATTTTTAATGATCTACATTTTACTCCCACTTTCACAGTGGGATAATATTGCATGATAACCCAAGGGCAGCATGTAAATCTTGGAACAAGATGGAGTGCAAACCAGTCTTCAATGATCTGAACATTGACCGCTTAAAACTTCAACTTTTACCGAATGCCACTTTGATGCGCTCAGGCAAACAACCTCACCCTCAAGTAATGCACCGCGTAAAAAAAGACTGCTTGGTACCAGCTCTTGTCTAAGTCAAAACAATTTTTTCCAGAAAGCACCTTCAGAAATACTATTTAAGCCCTTGTACTCTCTCATCTGGATGTGGTAATGCCCTACTCCATAGTCTCCCACACTTCTCACTGGCAGTCCCTATACTCCTCCTATACACCAGAGCCCGTCTCATCGAGGGCCTGAAGAAAGATCGCACCATTCCCATACTGATGGAACACAATCTTCAAAACCACCATTTTAGTGCAGACTAAAAAATGGTTGCGTTTGGTAAGTGTGCCCATGCTTATTGTGAACGCCTACAAAATTAAACTGTCTGCCACATCAAAGGCTTTTTCCCCCCCTCTCTTTTTAGCCATGCTGCACAGTATCCTGGAAACTGTACAGCATAGCTAAAACGATTGACAAACCTAAAGAGTGCCAAAAGTGAGACCTGTTGTATTTGCTATTGCCTGTTATGTATCCTCCTGTATATATTAACAAGTTCTGCATCATAGGATCTTCATTAATAGTCATATAAACTGATCCTGCTGTTCTCATGGAAGAAAGCTATGTAAAAAGGAGTTCCCCAAAATGCGTCGGGAGAATATTCTAGTGTTTGACTCAATTAAGATATCTACGATGCAGAAACAGGAATGCATGTATGTTACATTTTCTTTCGATGGACAAAATTAAGAGCAGACCAGGGGATACAGAGATGTGTATATATAGAGGCAGACCATTAGTAGTGCAGGGTTTAAGATATTATTTTCTGAGGGTCCAGAATCTAGTGAAATTTACACAAGGATGAGAATATTTGAAGAGATAAATCTTCAGTTCCATCTGAAAGTGAATAAAGGAGTGAGTTTGCCTGACAATAAAAGGCCTTTCTGCCCTTTGTGGTCTTTTGCTTTGCGATGTTGTTGCTGAGGGTATTTATGTACAGAGAACTTGGTTTTGTTTACCAGCTCTGATGGGTGACTGTCATAATCATCAAAAACTTTATTCGGTTTTCCAAGTAAAACCGTAAGTCATACGAACAGTGATAAAACATCACCAGATTACAAATACACAATACAGTACATCGAAGGTAGTCTAATTACTGGGTAAAAGTTCATGAATCCCGATGGCAAGATAAGTTGCAACTTGACCCAAGTCTAACAGCAACACGTAAAAGGTGAAGCATGCAAAAATAGTATCCTTAGAGAGGAGTTTAAAAAAAATAAAAGCTGGTCTCACCCTCCTAAAACAAGCCTTTTTAAGAATAGGGACAATAATTAACTTTCTGGAAGCTGCATAAAAACTTCAAAACATTAAAAAGTGCACCATGTCCAGAGGAGACTGACCGTCAACCACAGGGTATGAGGCACTATCTCCTGGTTGTGCCAGGAGATAGTGAACAAGATCAAGCCGAAATCTCTTAAAAACAAAAAAGCGATCATGAATGCTTTTAAGCCCTACAAGATATGGTTCAGTTTTTGGTACAGTTTTTAGCGCAATGTACCTACGCATGCTGGGCTTACACAGCCGTTTCCTCTCTTTCATTATGGCTCCTACTTGAAATACACTTTAGCCCAGGCAAGGTCCCTCTTGCATATCAGCTCGGCGTTGTCAAATAGTACTGCCCTACCTTGTCTACAGAGGCCTATTCTTATATACTGTAGCCATTGGATGCGTATGACGTGGTCAAGAGAAAGACAATCCTTTAAAATGTCTTTGCTAAGTGCGTTTTCTTGCTTAGCCCAAATCTTTAACCACAATACTAGTGGACAGAAAGCCAATTTGTCTGAAAGAAAAGGCATCCTCAGCTCTTCATGCACAACGTAGGACGGGATGCTTTGCGGTACTGAAATGACTCGTCGCAGGAAGGAATTTTAAGCGATTTGCAGGGCCTCTACCCCAATATGACCGCATAATCTCTCTTCCATAGCTGGCCTATGTTTCGCTTTATATATCTGTCATACACAAGAGAACCTCGTGTCAGACATTCACGGGTTACTATTACATGTGCTGTTTAGGAAATTTTATTTGTGAGTCATAGCCATATATATGGTTTTCGATTTTTATTTTTTGATTACAGTTACAGTACTTGTGGATTGTAATACATATATGCATGTGTGGCAGCAATAATTTTAATAATAAAAGTACAGTTTTACCTTTCTTAAAATTCTGTTTTGTTTCTTTTGCAGTGCATTTGAAACGGCACTTCATGTTCCGAAATCATCTCTGTCTGGTGTTTGAGCTTCTCTCCTACAATTTATATGACCTTCTTCGTAACACCAACTTCCGTGGGGTATCTTTAAATCTCACTCGCAAGTTTGCCCAGCAACTGTGCACGGCTCTCCTATTTCTGGCCACTCCTGAACTCAGCATCATCCATTGTGACCTGAAACCTGAGAACATTTTACTTTGTAACCCCAAACGTAGTGCCATAAAAATTGTGGACTTTGGTAGTTCCTGCCAGCTGGGGCAAAGGGTATGTACAAGCCTGGTTTTCGAAAACAGAAGATTGATTCCTAGTTAGGAAGCAAATGCTTTGTAGACGCACCCTGGATTGACAATGTGTAATTTTGTATGATGAAGTACATGCTTAGGAATTTTGGGCCAATACTGTTCTATATGTACAACTTAAGTTTTAACAAAACATGCCCTAACTTGTAATTTAAGCAGCTGTTTAACTGTACGAGCATTCCTGCATTATTCCTGAATTATACATAGTCAACAGAAATAAGTGGTTACAGGAAATATGTGCAAATTCTTAAATTTAATTTTTTCATCATATTCTATCAACTGTGGGCCTAATTCGCAAAGCATTCTCTGTTTTTAAGTTAAATATAAGTATGTAAAAATACCGCTGTTGTATAAAATCCCAGTTTTGGTTCCACAGAATCTGACAAGGTGGATTTTTATGTTCCGAAGGTGAACTAAGGATACGGAACTTCTACAATTTGAAATGCTCCAAGCATTAACGAGCATACAATTTGTGGTGGCGAGTTTTCCTAGTAGTCTTAGACATCCATGAGTGTGCAAGGTATTCATGAAATCTTGAAAAAGTCACACATTTGGTCCACATCTAGGAGTAATTTTATCGCAGCAAATATTAACACTCTTTCACAATCCCTTTGTAAGACAGCGTGCTGTGAATCAAGTTTTTTTGTTTCTTTTAAGTAGGTCCACCATCAGGACCCCCATTTGTTGCTTTCACTGTCCTATTCTTTTCTTAACTCTGCTCTCATTTCTCATGCCTCATCCTATCTCCACGACCCCGTCTAGGGCTTGTGTTGACGACACCTTCAGCTGTACCTCCATGTGTTGGGTTCCCTGTTTTCTTCTCTTGTGTGTTCAGACCTTAACATCTTTCCCTCTCCCCTCATTTTGTACTTGCTAGACTTCTGTGGAGCTGCTTGTTGTAAAATTCATACTGTGCATCTTCCAGAATGGTAGTAGCCGCGCGCTCAACAAATACCCAGTAACATAACATAACATTTATCAAGGGTATTTGGTGATATGAGCATTGCTTCTGGTCCTTGCTGGAGTTTAACAAAATCAAAATAGTGGCTTCTCTCACATTTGTAAAAGCATGTTTGATGCATGTGTGCTGTAGATGCACATGCTTTGCATTCTCCTGCAATCTAGTGTTGGGTCCGGTTGTTTGCAAGTTGTTGTTCTTTGAAGAAGTCTTTTCCAGTCACAAGTGAAGGTGACTCCTCCTTTCGGTGATAGTGCGCACGGGTATCGACTCCATTGATAGATTACGGAATCTCCTTGGATCGCAACCCACTGTATCCTCGTCGGTATTGTTTCAAATGCATTTTTCCATCCTCTGTGTTTTCAAAAATCAGAAAACTATCATAGTTGAATCATCGAAATTCCGACCACGGCTTTTGGACCTAGCCTGTTCTTTCACTTCCACTCGAGAGATCAATATCGAGTAAATCTGCCAATAGAACGGAAACCATTCTAATTTTGCCTCGGTGCCACTCCAGATATCTGCGCAACCACCTTCACAAAATATGTAACTTGTGTCCATCTCCAAAGCACACAGAAGGAATCTGCGATGCTTGTTAATCAGTCCGCTCGAAAAAGATCCTCAGAGACCCCCAGGCTCGTAAGAAAGAAATGCAGCGACAAAACATCGAAAAGACCCCCGTCTTCTGCGAAGGAAGACTAAGCCTTCTCCGTTCAAGATTCAGATTCCGAGCTCGAGATAGAATTGGAGTCCCAAGACTTACCAGCCAGTCAAGGTGCTGTGAGTACTGAAGCCCCTTTACCCACAAAACCTGCTTCTATAAAACATAAAGCTTCCAGGCCACCACTTACATCTGGCCATAGTAGGCACCTAGACTTCTAATGCCCCGCCCTCTGGCTCGGCACCGAATGCGTAAGTCAAGCCTTCCGGCTCGAGTTAAGATAGTACGCCATCTAAAGATTCAGCTTCAAAAGACAAAGTTAAATCCAGCTCTGCACCGAAAATGTCAGCACTGAAACAAAGATACTATTCAGAAGCCCCCACAGCCAATTTTGGAGACCATGCAGAAAAAAAAAGGATCCAAAAAAGAACAAAACGCATATAAAAACTGACACTGGACCTATTACAGCAAAACCAGTGATACCATCCTCCAAAAGAAAAATACTCTGGATATAAAATCCCTCTTGGGACATGGCTACTAGCCCTCGTCATACCCTCCACCCTCTTCACCAGTACCCACTGTACCACCAGGAGGCCCTCTAGACATCACACCACAAGGCTCTCCAAATAAAGATCCTGATACAGGGGATGGGGATGACAATCATGGACAACCTCCAGATCCATGGAATGATTACAATATCGATCCTCCTACAGATACACACTTGGATCTATACCCTGCTAAACCTTCCCCTCCTGATGACAACACCGCATAGCAGGAGTTAATTGCCAGGGCAGCTACATACCATGGAGTTGCTTTACTTAAGAAATCATTAGAAGATTTCTTATTCGAAACATTAGGAACCACACACGAGTCATTACATATGTTTAAAGGTATGATGAGGCATGCTGAGGACATTTTTAAGGATCTAGTGAGGGCACGTATTATAACACCTAGGGTGGAAAACAAATATGAACCCACCACCATCTGATCCAATTTTTATTAAGGGCCAGCTTCCTTTGGATTCCTTGGTTGTATCCAGTGTTCGTAAATGAGCAACTTTGCAAACTACAGAGGATGCACCTCCTCTCGGACAAAGAGTCCAAACTAATAGATGCCTCAGGTAAAAGGGTGGCTGTACAATCAGCCAAACCACTGGCGTATAGCCAGTACACAATGTCTTTTGGCTAGATATGACAGTGCCAACAGGTACGAAATGGAAGACTTACTTCAATATCTCCCAGAAGAACACAGAAAAAGAGGGCACAAATTAGTACAAGAGGAAAAACTAATTCCTATTTTAGATGTGTTACATGCTGCTGATACTGCAGCTAGAGGAGTCAACACTAGTATTATCTTTGGACGACACACATGGTTGCGAATCTCTGGTTTCAAACCAGAAGTACAACAAACCGTACTAAATTTTCCATTAGACAAGGAACATCGGTTTGGTCCTCAAGTGGATGAATCACTTGAAGAAAGATACAAAAGTAGCAAAATCTATGGGGGCGCTATGTCACCCTCTAACAGATTCCTTTCGCTGCTCATTTTATAGGGCAGGTTTGAAAAATACCTCCACAGATGCCAACACACATTCCTATAAACCATAGAGCCAATCCTCCCCCTCTAGAGGATTTTACAAAGCACTTACAGAGGGAACAATTTTAAAGGCAGCGGTAAAGGTACCCCAACACGTGCCTCTCCATCTCCCAACAAACAGTGACTTCATAACAATTTCCCCCGATCATCATACACCTGTCAGGGGAAGACTATATCAATTTCTTCCCATTTGGCAATCAATAACATCAGACAAATGGGTTTTGGATATTATCAAACATGGTTATTGCCTGACCCTCATAAGCAGTCCTCCCAATTTTCCACCTCACATTCACCAACTCTCTAGAGCACCAACAACTGATCAAACAAGGGGTACAAGCTCTTAACAAACGTTATAGAACCAGTTCCAATACAACACCAAGGATCAGGGGTTTATTCACTTTACTTCCTAATCCCAAAAAAGGACAGTTCTCTGTGGTCAATATTAGATCTCAGGCCTCTAAATTATTCATACTTTCCGAACACTTCCCTATGGTCACACTTCAACAGGTGCTTCGTCTTTTACAACAAAGCGACTTTGTCAGCGCTAGACTTAAAGGGACGCATGCTGTCACATCTCTATAAACCCAGCATATCACAAATACCCAAGATTTGTGGTAGCAGGAAAACATCAACTCAAAGTGCTGCCATTTCGAGTAACTTCAGCACCCAGAGTATTCACTAAATGTCTGGCAGTAGTAGCAGCAGCAGCACATCTAAGAAGACAACAAATTCATGCCTTCCATTATCTATCTAGACGATTGACTCATCATAGCTAACACACATCTCAAGTTTATACCACACACTCAAATTACAATAAATTGGATTCACAATCAATCTGCAAAAATCCCATCTTCAACCTACAGAGCTGCAACTCTATCTCAGAGCTATCCTAAACACTCAAACAGGTTTAGCCTATTCCAATGCAGCTCAAATTCACAATTTTCAAAACACTGTTACTACATTTTCAAAGCAACCAATATCGAACAGTAAGAACTTTCATGCAACGTTTAGGGATGATGGCATAATGCATTGCCATAGTATCTCATGCAAGATTAAACATGTGTCCTCTACAGGAATTCTTAGCACGACAATTTAATCAATCACAGTGTCAACTAAAAGATATAGTGTTGGCCAAACCCATCGCTCTCTGCAGTGGTGGAATACCCAAAACCTGTCAAAAGGGTGGCTCTTTATCGACCCTGTTCCACAAGTTGTGCTCACAGTGGATGTATCCGTTACAGGGTGGGGTGCCCATCTAAAACATCTAATCGTTCAGGGTCTCTGGGATACCAAACACAAAGGTCTCCACATCAACTACCTAGACCTTTTAGCGGTTCATCTAGTGCTCAAAGCCTATCTACCTCACCTAATAGGTAGGGAAAGTTGACTTACTCCAGACGGACAATGACAGCTATGTATAATGTACAAAAACGGGGGGTGGTGGGAACACACACTCTACAATTATGTATGTATGTATGTATTTGTGTTCTTATATAGCGCTCGACTTACCCTTGGGCATCTCGGCACTTGCATTGGGAACCCGTCCTGGCTTTTTTCCTGTGAGATAACCCGTACTGGGCATCCCCAAGGTGAAAGCCAGGCATCCCGCCGCGGGGGGGGGGGGGGGGGGGGGGGGGGGGGGGGGGCCGCAGTGAAGATTAAGCAAGCTATTGCCCAGAGTTGCACAGTGTGAACCCATGATTCGAGTAGGCACCGAAGTGAGAATTATCGAGTCCGTGGACACTTGGGCTCAGACCCTGCCGCGTCGGGAATTGAACCCTGGTCCCGGGTCTGACCTCTGCTTCAGGGTATGCCTCCTCTAACCAGTGAGCCAAACTTCTCCACTATCACTCCTCTCTCAGACCATTTGGCAGTACATCACAAAATCCAACTGCTAGCAGAACACCTTCCAAGGACAGACAACAAATTTGCCGACATTCTCAGCAGAATGCGCCAAAAAGTCCACGAATGGGAACTCAACCCTCAAGTTCTCCCATTCTTCCACGAATTGGGGGGTTCCACAGATCTCTTCACAACAGCAGAGAATGCAAAAGGCCCAAACTTCGTCTCCAGGTTCCCACACTCTGTCCAAAGGTACTGCCCTATGGATGAAATGATCAGGTATATTTGCTTACGCTTTTCCGCCTCTCCCTCTTCCATTTCTGGTTCGGAAGCTCAGAAAAACACCCCTCATCAGCAGGTCCCACATGGGCTTGTCAACCATGGTTCACCACACTTCTAGAACTCTCCGTAGTTCCACATCAGAAGCTTCACATCCCCTCAAACCTTACTCAAAATCTTGGAGAAATTAGACATCCAAACCCCAGGGAGCTCAACCTAGCGATTTGGCTCCTGATGTCGGAGTTTGGATACCTACATCTACCGCAAGATTGTATGACAATTCTTAAAGAAGCAAGTAAGCCTGCTACTAGAGCATGCAATGCAGCCAAATTGAAAAGGTTGGTTATATGTTGTATTGACCAAACCATTGATCCATCAGATCCTTGTATACAACAAATTCTTTGTCATCTACTGCATCTACAATGTGCAGGCCTTGCCTACACATCCATACGTCTACACCTTGCCGAAGTAGTGCCATATCTTCAAAACAGACAACACTTATCTCTATTTAAAATACCAGTCACTAAAGCCTTTATGGAAGGCCTTAAAAGAGTAGTACCACCAAAAGTGCCGCCTGCACCTGCACGGAACCTTAATTTTGTTCTAACAAGACTTGTGCGTCCACCTTTTGAACCATTGCACAATTGTCCACTGCAATTTCCTGATTGCTATCACTTAACTAAGACCTGTCGGTGAGCTTTAGGAACTAACTTTAGAAGAACCATTCTTCCAGCTCCATAAAGAGTGGTTCTTCGAACTAACCCCACGTTTCTTCCAAAAGTAGTCTGTTTCACAATTAACCGCTCGTTTGAGTTACCTGTTTTTTTTCCTTCAACCTCCTTCAGTAGCAGAAAGCGCACTACATTAGATGTCAAAAGAACAATATTGTATTATATTGATAGAACAAAAGATTTTCACACAACTGTTTGTTGCTTTTGCTCCCCCTCATAAAGGAAAACCTATCTCTAAATTTGACATTTCTCTATGGATTGTTAAATGTATCCAAACATGCTATATTAATGCTAAAATAACCATCTATTATTCATGGATCACATTCTACATGTAAAATAGGAGCATCTATGGCCTTTGGTAGCATTACTATAGCTGACATTTGTAAAGCAGCTACATAGTCTACACCACACACTTACCAAACATTGTGTGGATGTATTAGCACATCAACAAGCCAATGTAGGTCAAGCAGTTCTAAAAACACTTTTTCAAACGACTGCAATGCCCACTGGTTAGTCACCGCTTTTGGAGGTTACTGCTATAAAGTCTATGAAAAGCATGTGTATCTACAGTATTCATTCCTTCTAATGGTTTGTTACTAAACCTGTAAGCATCTGTTCTTGGCATGTAGAGCTGTAGATTCACATGCTCCCTCTCTCCTCCCCGGACACCTATGGTTCTTATTACATACATTCTACATGCATGGCCATCTCTATACTACACTTAATTCTCACTCTCTTGCAGGAAAACAATCTAACAATGGAGTCGATGCCCTTGCACACTATCACTGAAAGGAGGAGTTGCCTTGCTTCATGACTGGAAAATAGTTCTTTGAATAAAAGCAACTTTCAAACATCAGGACCCAACACTAGATGGCAGGAGTATGCAAAGCATGTGAGTCTACAGCTCTACATGCCAAGAACAGATGCTTACAGGGTGAGTAACATAATCCTTTTCTTTTGACTGAGAAATATAAGGTTCAGTGGCATGTGTGGCTGTTGATACATATGCTATGCATACTCCTGCCATCTAGTGTTGGGTTATGAGTTGTGCAACTTGTTTTTTCTTTGAAGTCTTTCGCGTAAAGGGGTAGAGTGACAACTCTTTTCACTGATAGTGCGCATGGGCATCGACTCCTTTGTTAAATGTTCTCTTCCCTGCCGTTGTGTTCGGACGTATTTACCTCTCCTCAGTATTCAACTCCATTTGGTACAAGTCTTCTGTGCTATCCGGTCTTCGATGGTATAGTGAATCTTTATGGGGATTTTTCAAATGGTTGCCTTTCTGTAATCTTCAGGTAGGACATCAATCGATTGCCCTTCGTGGTGCCTCCAGTCTACCTTTGTGTGCACTGTTGGTACCAGAGATGTGCTCCTGATGGAACAAACACCTTTTCGATTCTGCTTGCAGTGTCGTGCTAAATATCCACTCCCTGACCTACACTAGTTGTGTAACTGACTGTGACGCTAGCAAATCTTTCTAATCCAAGAAGACCCTTCTTAATCGAATGGCAAGTCGACTGGAAAGTTCTTGCCACAGGGAGGACGAAACTCCCAACTTTTGTGAGGAGCATGCGGGAAAGTGAAGAGAAGGATGCAGCGTTCTCAGTCGAAGAGATCTTCAGCTCCAATGTGGAGAAACAGCTCGAGTACACCTTGCCTCTCGGGCAGCGTGTGAGTATTGCTGCCACCAACTCTGGTCCACCGAAAGAGTTCCAAATACTCGCCTCTTCTAACTCTAGAGGTCGACGGGCCATCACTGCCTTTGGGCCATGGTTGGATCTCAAAAGAGGCTTTGCATTCCCCACCTACGGGCCAAACTACGCAAACTGCCGTTAAACATAAACCTTTTGCTTTGGCACCAACCTCAACAAGCGCATTATTTTGTCTCCACCAAGCTTTTGGAACTGACCCAGCAACCGACTCAATCTCCTTCGGTGCTGGAAAAGAAATCATCTAAGGCCTCAGTTCTGAAATCGACCAAACTCAAACATTCAAAGCATTCTTCCGTTTCTTTATCTTCAGTCGAGCCAATTCTTGTAAAGGTGGACATTAAACAGAGGAAGATCCACTCTCAAAGGCACAGGGCGAATCATACCCGCCTCCTCCTAAAAGGCAGTTAACCTGAGGAAGACTTGAACATTCCTGTACCTCCCCTCAAAAAAGACAAGGCTACAAGCCCTGCACATCATCCTCCTCCTCCACCACCACCACCACCTACCCCCACATCCACCACCATCTCCTCCTCCTGCTTCACATCAAGACCCTTTAGACCATACACCTGCACGCTCATCACTAGGAGATTGAGGAGCCCATTAGGGGCACCATATTCTTGGGATGTTTGATACAGACCCCATAACTCCAATGACCCAGATATTTACCCAGCTCACCCTTCACCACCAGAGGATGGTGGTCCTGATCAACAAGTAATAGCCGGAGAAGCTACCTTTCATGGAGTCCAGCTTCATAGGGAATCTCTAGAACAATACTTCGTATTTGACACTTTGTCATCCACTCATAAGGACACCCAGTTTCTGCCCATGCTTCCATGCATGTTACAGTGGTTCCGTTGGGTGAAAGTATTGCTTTACGCATTAGGCATAGTCAAGCGTTATTCAGATAATATACAATAATTAAACTGTAAGCAACACACAAGGCAATTCAAATGCAAAACAAATTCTTTATATATAAATTACGTCATTCATATATGTATGCATCAATATTTCATGAAGGGCCGTCAAGCAATAGTGTGATAACACAAGTGACACAGTGAATAATAAGTGCTCGGTGACAGTGTGCGTGATATGTACAGTAGTTTAAAATCGAGGATATTCGAAAGTGGCCAGGGGGTGTACAATAGTAAAGCTGCGTAATGGAAGAGTTCCTTTTGGCGCAGATTCTATGCGAAGGTCCACATGATAGTCGACGTTTCAACCCTAGTACTGCACTTTTGATAGGTCAGTGCGGGTCTTCATCAGGACTTGAATTAAGCGTGACGGCCTTAGTAGGAGAGAAATTCAGATTCAAAATAGTCTAAGTCTATGGAGTAGGTAGTCATCCAGCATGAGTCTCAGGATGGAGTTCACTCCAGTGGTCTATCTTGTTGAAGGGCCTATGTTGATTCACTGGGCCCGTAGCATTCGGGGCTCCACCGTTGTATCTAGAATGGTTGTATCTATTTACTTGCGAAGTGCTGTCTAGAATCCAGACGCTTCTATTCCCTTAGTGTGGGTAAAGTTGGCTTCTTCAGACGAAATTAACTCATTCGGAATAACGGGCAGCAGGCCTGGGGGTCCTGGCTCATCTGAGCCAGGACCCCCAGGCCTGCTGCCCGTTCTTCCGAATGAGTTAATTCGACTATCATGTGGACCTTCGCATAGAATCTGCGCCAAAAGGAACTCTTCCATTACGCAGCTTTACTATTGTACACCCCCTGGCCACTTTCGAATATCCTCGATTTTAAACTACTGTACATATCACGCACACTGTCACCGAGCACTTATTATTCACTGTGTCACTTGTGTTATCACACTATTGCTTGACGGCCCTTCATGAAATATTGATGCATACATATATGAATGACGTAATTTATATATAAAGAATTTGTTTTGCATTTGAATTGCCTTGTGTGTTGCTTACAGTTTAATTATTGTATATTATCTGAATAACGCTTGACTATGCCTAATGCGTAAAGCAATACTTTCACCCAACGGAACCACTGTTTACCGTATAAACTTACTGCCCAGGTTCTGAGGGATACTGGGTCACCCCATTATTTGTTTACCTATCCATGCATGTTACAGCACGTGGATGACATATTTAAAGAACCAGTATGTGTCCGAGGCTGATAAAAATATAAATCAACTCCCCCGACTCACTTTTTTGACGTAGCCAGGTCCCACCAGACATTGTGACTACCACAGCTCTTGAATGGGCAGATAGGCAAGTGGAGATACCCCACCTCCTGAGAGAGAGAGCAAACACATTGAAGCTGCTGGGAAACAAGTTGCAGTTCAAGCAGTCAATACTTGGCATGTTGCTCACTTCCAAGCCCTACTCGAACGTTATGATAGGGCTCACTGGGATGAATGGAAGAACTGCTAGAGTATCCTACAGAAGAACACAAAAAAAGGGTCAACAAGTAGTTGGCGAAGGTCAGGCCATAACCAATAATTCAATCAGATGTCCCTTAGATGCAGCTGACACAGCCGATGGAGGCAGCAACAGCAGTACACTGCTCAGAAGACATGCCTGGCTCAGACGCTCCGCTTTTAAACCAGAGTTTCAATAGGCAGGTTTGAACATGCCCTTTGATAGAGAGCATTTATTTGGCCCTTAAGTGGGCTACATTTTAGACCGCGTGATAAAAGACCCAACTCAATAGCAATGGGAGCACTTTAAACTCCTACACCTTGCGGTTCCTTTCGCCCCTAATGCTATAAGGGGGGGGACACAAATCCTTTGCCACAGTTGCCGGCACTTCCCAGCAAAAGTAGGCACAATCCACTTACACTAAAGAATTTACACTAAAGAATTTTACAGAGGCTCCTTTAGAGGCAATAATAGAAGAAGGGTAGGGATGCTTCAACACATGGTGCAGCCTCTGCCCCCAAACAGTGTCTGCCATAGTCTTCCCCCTATCACATAACGCCCGTTGGAGCAAGACTATAGTCCTTTCATCTTTCACCTTTGATCCTAGTAGTTCCTACTTGTGCAGAACTGGTTCACAATGCTCCAGGATCTCTCAGTAGCTCCCCAACAGGCCAGACCTTCTCACTCAGAATCCAGGACAAATGAGGCAACCAGACCCCAAAATGCTCAACCTAGCAATTTGGCTCCTGTAGTCTTAAGAGTTTGGTTATTTTAAGCTTACCAACAGAAGCTTAGTTATCCAGTATTGGAATATCTTTCATAGATTCACATGCCTGAATCATTCCCCGTCATCTGAGTGGGAGTCCCACGATACATAAAGCAATAAATATGCACATAATAACCATACCATAGGTAACATAGAACCAGGAAGTAAAGTAGCTAGAAACTAAAAGGAAAATACTTCCACCTCTGACTCGTCCAAGTCCTTATATATAGTCCAAACTACAGCCAATCAGGCGACAGCACCCTCCAGAATGTTCTCCTCAGAGGCTCAGGCTCTCAGATTTTCTTCCTCACGTCATGTGAAGGGAGTCTCCGTAAGCTCTGCTCAGTACTTTTCACATTTCTCCAGGAATTCTTCAGTTCATGATGTCTTCTTCAAAGAAATCTTTCAACCTTGTGAATCTTGTGGGAAGCTCCGGTTGTTTTCTGAGGACCCCCACAAGAAGTGCATTTACTACTTGTATCCTGATCACCAGGTAAGAGACTGTAAGATCTGCAGAACCTTGTCTCAAAAAACTCTCAGGGACAGAGAGGGACGTCTTCTTCTGTGGCTACAGAAGATTAAAGATCAAGACAACCCCTTATCTGAAGTGGGCAGTATTGCCTCTAGTAAGACTTCGTCCTCTAGGAAGAGGGTTGCTGAGGAGGATTTATCTTCTCCTGGGGCTAAGGTGTTGAAAAAACAGCACACCTCTAAGAGTGCTGAACTGCCTTCCACTTCAGAAAAGGCTCCTCCACCTTCAAAGAGTAAACCTCTGTCTACTACGACCCAGAGAAAAACTGCGAAGTCTCTGCCTTCAAAACTAGTTTGTGAGAAGGATTTACCTCAGAAACGGGTTCCCTCGTCGACTATCTCGACGACGACATCTTCGTCGACGAAGCCTACCGTCGACACTACGACGACGTCGACTGTTACCTTCTTGTTGCCGAGACCTCATGATCATGTCGTCGGCATCCTCGCCGTCGATACTGGTATCAGTCGTCGTGAAACCAATCTCGTCGACGAAGGAAGTGAAATCTACCGCCGACTCCCCTTCGACGAAGATTAGGATCTCGTCGACGATTGCCTCGTCGACTATTACTTCATTGACCCCAGCTTCGTCGACGACGACTTCGTTGACGGCTCCCTCGTCGACGCTACAGTTATCTTCATGCACAGCGTTGCAGATTTGGTCAGCGTCTAGGGCCAAGACCGCTTCTACATCGTCTACGACGTCTGCGCAGTTGCCTCCATTGACAACACCTTCCTTGCGACAAAGACGTGGATCTTCAGTGGAGGATCCTCTCCACTTCATATTTCCCCTACTAAGGTTCCTCTGGAGTTACCTGAACAGTTGCTGGATTATGGAGAGGATGCGGAATCCGATGAGGACGATAGGTTTCGCACTGCCAGGAGCCCTTTGAGTTGTATATTAAATATCAGGAGGAGGATCACGATGATAATCCTTCCCTAGAGACTGTTTGTCCAGCTCCAGATACTATCCCTACGGCCCAAATGCCTTTTAGCTCTACTAAATCTACAATTTATGTTGGATGATTATCACCGTTTCCCTCCATCTGAATCTGCTTCTTCTGTACCACCTACACCTGTTCCTCAATCTTCCTCTTCTGCATTGAGGTCACCCAGACCAACTTCTCCAGTACCTTTTCATCATTCTCATGATGCTAACACCACGGATGAACATAGGGAGGAAGGAGAATTGGATGACAGATCGCTTCTCACGGAGTGGGACGATTACCAGATACAAACTCCGTCTCCTTCTACTCCGGCTCCCATCAATTCTCCTCCAGTTGACATCAGAGGTTTTCATCTTCTGATGGGAAGGGCAACACAAAGGTTCCTCCTTCCTATGGAAAAAAGGAGGAGAATTGATTCCTATACGATTTTAGAGATCAACCGAGGAAACAAGTACGGACTATTCCAATCATTGACTTCATTTGGCAGGAGGGACTAAAGGTCATCAAAGCTCCTGCTTCTATTCCTGTGGTCCTGCCCTGTCTCGACAAGAAATACAAGGCACCAGACAATTCGCCAGCATGCCTCATAGGTCAGCCAAAGGCTGATTCTGTTATCGGCCAAGCAGCGCAACAACGAGCAAGAAATCCCTCCTCTCAGATTGCAGCCCCTCCGGATCGGGATGGCAGATGAATGGACGCTATTGGTAAAAAGCTTTCCACCATGGCAGCGACAACCTTCCGTGCTGCTAACTCTCTGGTCATCTTAGGACGATACGACAGACCGATGTGGTAGGACATTTCTCCCTACATCGACATGTTGCCTGAACCATCTAAAGCAGAAGCACTAAAGATCCTGCAGGAAGGGGGAACGTATCTCTGCTGAGATTATAGATTCGGCTGTGGATGTTGCGTCAACAGGTTTTCGGCAACTAGCTGGGACTGAAGTCCTACAGCAGCAAGGCTGGCTGAAATCCACTTCATTTCGCCAGGAGGTTCAGGCAAAAATACTTGATATGCATTTTGATGGCGAATCTTTGTTTGGTCAGCATGTGGACGAGGTCTTCCAGGCCATTAAAAAGGATACCGAGACAGCAAGATCTCGCGGAACTCTCCAGTTTCGGAAGCCGCCTTTTCGTGGCTCAAATTAACCAATGCTACTCTTCTCAACTCCAACAATCCTACAGACAACCAAATACCTTATTCACAAAACAGGAGAAAGACTACTTACCACGGACGTGATAAGTCTAAAAAGCAGTAACAACTGCCACCTGTTCTACTGCCTACCCCTTTAAAAGTTGTAGGAAGAATCTTCCAATTTTACTCATATTGGTCTGCCTTAACATTAGACAAGTGGGTCTTGGACATTGTGGCCAGAGGCCATGTTCTAGAGTTCGTAAAGATTCCTCCCAAGGGCCCACCTCCAGCTCATCTCACGGAGCTTTTTCCCCAAATAAATTTGATGTTACGAAAAGGAACGATCGAAGTGGTCCCTCGATTACAAAGAGGAACCGGGTTTTATTCACGATTTTTCCTGACAAAGAAGAAATCGGGAGAATGGCGTCCCATTCTAGTTCTTTGCTCCCTTAACAACTATCTAAAAAGGTTATCATTCCGGATGTTGTCAGTTCAAAAAATCCTTCAACTCCTCACTGTGTGGGAATCCCATGCCACCCTCTACCTCCAAGACGCGTAGTTCCATGTACCAATTTTACCCAGACACAAAGTTCTTGCGGTTTAGAGTTGCTGGCAGGGACTTCCAGTTCAAAGTCCTTCCTTTCGGACTGCGTTCCGCACCCCGTGTTCTTACCAAGGTTCTAGCACCGGTGGCCGCACACCTTAGTCTGGAAGGAATTAACATTTTTCTATATCAAGACGACTGCCTTATCAAGGCGAATTCTTTCACAGTCGCAGATGGCCACATTCAGAGATTTATGTCCCTTTTCCAATCTCTGGGCCTCCCATCAATTTCGACAAGTCTCATCTCATTCCATCGCAAAGAACAACGTTCTTGGGAGCCACCATAGACACTCGGCTGACACAAGCCTTTGTCTCAGACGAATGGCAACAAAAAATTTGCAAACTTGCCCAGCTACTGCGATCAAAAAGGTGCGTTTCAGTCTGGCAGTTCAAATCATTTCTGGGGATACTGTCTTCCTGCATTCCTTTAGTCTCCAACTGCCGTCTCAGAATGAGACCCCTGCAAGAGGAGCTCAGCAACCAATGGTTACAGATTTCGGGGTCCTTCGATCTCATCCGCATCACACCCCGGATTCGGGAAGCCTTACTCTGGTGGACTTGCAAGAGGAACGTGGCAGCAGGCTAACGGAAGCTCCAAGTTTCGTCATCACCATGGATGCCTCCCTCGAAGGGTGAGGAGCACACCTTCAAGGGCTGACGGTCAGCGGCAAATGGAACGTTCAGCAGCAGAAGTGGCATATCAACCTTCTAGAATTTCTAGCTATCTTCCTGGTCCTAAAATCTTTTCGCACCATCATTCTCGGGGCATCAGTACAACAACACAACAAGTAAGCACTACTTGAAAAAACAAGGAGGAACGAGGTCTGCCCTGCTGTCTCAACAAGCCCAGCAAATTTGGGATTGGGCGATCCGACACCGGATCAGCCTATCGGCGATCCATGTTCCGGGAGTTTCTAATGTCCTTGCGGATTCCTTCAGCAGGTCAACAGTTTCCAATTACGAGGGGGAGCTACATCAACCAACGTTGGATCAAATTTTTCAGGAGTGGGGTCGACCCGAGCTAGACCTGTTTGCGACCAGTCAGAACCACAAATGCCTAATCTTCGCAAGCTGGCTTCCCCACAAAGGATCGTGCGAGTATGCGTTTTTGATGAATTGGTCGCAGATCTATGCTTACGCCTTTCCACCGATACCGTTGGTTCCCAGAGTTCTCCAGAAAATGAAGGAGCCTTGTCGCCTAATACTCATTGCTCCCAGGTGGCCTCACCAATTCTGGTTTACCGAACTCTCCCTTCTCTCCTTATGCGATCCCATTCAGTTTCAACCAATACCGAACCTTCTATCCATTCAGAACAGACAGTTCTGCCACTCGGACCCTGCATCTGAGATTAGTGGCTTGGAGCCTGAACACCTTGAATTCGCTCATTTAGACATTCCTGCGGACTGTAAGGAAGTCTTAGCCAATGCTAGAGCGCCTTCCACTGTCAAGACGTACAGGCTTAAATTGAAGCGATTTTGTCTGTGGTGTCAAGCCCGCCAACATTCATCCAATCCATTCAAAACCGGAGCAGATTATGCCCTCCTTTTTGCATTTGGCAAGATCAGGCCTTTCCCATTCTACTCTTAAAGTTTAAAGTATTTTTAGCGGCTATTTCAAGATTTCGACAAGATGGTTCCAACTCTCTTTATTCTGCTAGGATCATTCATCAGTTCTTCAAAGGATTGTTTCGAATGTTTCCTCTCATGTGCTGTCAACCTCAATCCTGGCATTTTAACGTGGTGCTTGCACAGCTTATGCGACACCCCTTTGAACCTATTCATAGGGTGGACTTGAAGTTTCTGTCTTGGAAGGTGGCTCTACTGTTGGCTTTAACATCAGCTAGGCGGGTCAGTAACTTTCAATCCTTCACTATTAAACCGCCTTTCCTTCAATTCACCTCAAACTCGGTAGTGCTACGCACAAACCCCAGTTTTATGCCTAAAGTACCTTCGGACTTCCATCTAAACGAACCAATCATTTTAAAGACTTTCTTTCCTAATCCTCAGTCACCTGCGGAAAGAACTTTGCATACCCTTGACGTCAAGAGATGTCTAAAATTCTATGTACAACGGACTTCTTCAATCCGAAAATCTGATCAGCGGTTTGTGGTCTAGGGTAAGATGCACCAGGGACACCCAATATCCAAACAGACCATAGGTCGGTGGATTTCTGCTGCAATTTGTTTGTCATCAGCAAGTAGGAAGACCATTACAAACAACTCCTAGAGCGTATTCTACTAGAACAATTTCCTCTTCTACTGCTCTCTTTGCTGCTGTGCCTCTTCATCAAATCTGCAGAGCTGCAACGTGGTCCAGCAGGCACACCTTTACTAAGCACTACTGTTTGGAAGCTGCCAGCGAAGCAGACACGTCTGTGGGACAAGCGGTTCTCCGTAATCTTTTTAAATAAAGTGAGCCTCTGTTCTTCCCTCCTCCTCTTCAGTATTTCTCAGATACATATCTATGATTGTATATTTTTATATACAGTTATATGTTTATATATATATATATATATATATATATATATATATATATATATATATATAATCTATCCATATGTTAGAGCATAATGTCTCTATGTACATACGCTTTATTATGTGTATGATATCACGAGCATTATTTTGGATGTACTGCTTTCTACTCTGATTCAGACATGTGAATCTATGAAAGATACCCCAATACTGGAGAAGAACAAAAGTTACTTATCTGTGGTTCTCCAGTATTGGTATCTTTCATAGATTCACTTGCAACCCACCCACCTCCCCTGATTGGCTGTAGTTTGGACTATATATAATGACTTCGAGTCATAGAGGCTGAAGTTTTTTCCTTTTAGTTTCTAGCTACTTTACTTCCTGGTTCTATGTTACCTATGGTATGGTTATTATGTGCATATTTATTGCTTTTTTATGTACCGTTTGACTCCCACTCAGACGACTGGGAATGATTCAGGCATGTGAATCTATGAAAGATACCAAAACTGGAGAACCACAGATTACAGGTAAATAACTTTTTGTTCATATTCTTAAACAGACACTCAGACCCACAACTAGAGCCTGTTACCCGGCAAAATGGAAGCGTTTTGTAAGCTATTGCCAACCTACACACATTAATCCTATCAAAGCCACTGTTCAATACCTTATTTGCCATTTACTTCATTTGTAAAAATCACATTTGGCATACACTTCCATTTGATTACATCTTACTACAGTTGCTGCCTATCTTCAAAATAGACTGCATTTATCACTTTTCAGAATTCTTGTCTTTAAAGCATTAATTAAAGGACTCAAACAGGTCACTCATGTGCCTCCAGCACCCTCCTGCAACCTAAACATTGTGCTTACTTGGCTATTGTGTCTTCCTTGTTAGACTTTACACTCATGCTCACTTCAATTTAGTTGCCATTACTTTTCTCTGGCATGTTAGTGAGCTCCAGGCATTTTTCAAATGCATGAACAAAAATCTGTACTTGAGACTGATCCAAAATTCATACCAAAGGTAGTTTATAAATTTCATCTGTCCATTGAACTACCTATTTTTTTCCCGAACCCTGTTTCTGTAGCAGGCAAACCTCTTCACTGCACTGTAGATGTAAAAAGAGCACTCATATTCTACATAGATAGAACTAAAACTTTCAGGAAGACAAAAAAGCTGTTTTTGGCTTTTTCCCCACCACATAAAGGGAACACTATATCCAAATCCGGCAGAGCAAGATGGATAGTAAAATGCATCCAAACTTTCTATATTAAAGAAAAAAAAAAGTTACCTACAACTCCCAAAGCAGACTTGAAAAAAAAAGGGAGCAACCATAGTATTTTTAGGAAATATTTCCATAGCTGAAATTTGTAAAGCAGCTACATTATCTACACCATATACATTTACTAAACACTTTGTGTAGATGTGTTAGCTCGCCAACAAGCCAATGTAGGTCAGGCTGTGCTTTCAAGCTACTGCAACTCTCACACGCTAACTCCACTTTTTTAGGAGGGACTGCTTTAAAGTCTGTGCAGAGCCTGTGTATCTACAGCCACTGAACGGATTATGTTACTTACCCTGTAAGCATCTGTTTGTGGCATGTAGTGCTGTAGATTCCCATGTGCCCTCCCTCCTCCCCAGACACTTGTGGCCGTTACAGTTACACTTTACACAATTCTTTTAGCATGGCCTCTTAACTTTCACTCCATTTTCACCTGCCTGCGGAAAAACAATCTAATACAGGATTTGATGCCCGTGCACACTATCACCGATAGGAGGAGTCACTCTGCCTCATAACTCGAACGACTTCTTCAAAGAAAAACAAGTTGCACAACTCTGAACCCAACACTAGATGGCAGGAGTATGCAGAGCATGCTAATTTACTGCACCACATGCCACGAACAGATGCTAAGAGGGTAAGTAACATAATCCTTCTCTTGTAGAGGATTTCCATTTGTAGACTTAAGCACTCAATTGTCCTGCCCAAGTGCTGGGAGCCAGAAGAACTTCAATATATAGCTTCCTAAGTGTTGACTTTCGCTTATCTTCAAGAAGGCCTGCAAAGACACTTAAAGAGACAAATTGTGCAGCTTATGTGCTTAGGCTACAATGGCCGTATTCGTAACCATGAAGTAAAAAAAGAACCATACCAAAATATTTGTGTACAATTTCAAGATGTTTTAGCAAACAGCATAAATCTCCCTCTCAAACCCGTTTTTTAGGTCGAGCTTGGGCAGCGCATGTGCTGCTGCAAGGCATGCAGTAGCGGAGTATGGCTTCTAAACCCCGCCCACCACGCTCATATTTTTTATTGGCTTTTGTCGTTGTCCTTTGTAAATGCTGGCTTCGGAGTCGTTATTAAGCTTGCTGGTCCCTCCTTGGTACTGCCTTGTACACATTTGTAACCTCCCATGGCGACTGTCCCTTTTACTTCTATTGCGACACGGTAGGTGTCATTTAATCTATAAGTACCATTTTCTTTAATGAGTTTCTCCTACTGCAGGTATGACGTGCTTTCTTCGCCATGCCCGTTTTCACTTTTAAGCAGCCCCGGACAATGGTGGCCGCTTCTTTAAAGTGAAATAGGTAACAGATTTACAAGAATTTGAGTTATTGCCATTGTAAATGACAATAGCTTAAACTCTCATAAATATGAGACCTAGTGCACTGCAAATGCTTGTTTTAATGGAGTGCAGTGTAGCCTAATAGGCTGTCATTAGAAGGTTCAAAATAGTCTCTACCTTTAAGAACCTAGAAACCACCAATATGCCATCATGCTCAGACGGTGGCAGTTGCTTCAGTTCTTTACTGACAGAACCCTAATGCAATGAGCTACGCCTCTTCTTTAGTTTTTATTTTGTCTCACAATTTTGTACAAAACTTTGTGACCACACCTTTATTCAATGTCTTTCATCTTTCCATGCCTTTTTCTGATAGAATAGTGAGGTGATGAGTCAAATGAAATACCTTTATTATTTGACCAAGATGTGAGAGAAAGAAGGCCAAAGCAGACCCTCACTAGGTCTGTATCATCTGTCTACCACCATCTCATGTTCCGGACTCATGTCGTCATTGCAGGAATTGTTGTCGAAGCCCCTTGCGTGAAAAGAAGATGATTCACCTTCATGGGACTGAAGAGAGATGAGTCTCTCAAACCCTGCCTGGAAGTGAGACCTCTGAGCAAGAGGAAGGTCAGTCTTCCACCAGGGCTCGCTCTTCAACCACTAGAGGATGTGAAGGGCCTGAAAAGAGATTCTGGCCAAAAACATGGGTCCCTGGCAACGTCGAAAGGATTGACGTTAATGGAAGGTATTGCCCTGACTTGTTCGCTGTCGAGAGCTAGATGGAAGCACCGTCGTTCGATGTAAAGTCAACATCAAAAGACCATATACCGCTTACTTGCAGGCTGCAGTTGAGGAGTGCATCGTCGTGTGAAAGGAGAGTGGCGCAACATTGAGAAATAGAACAACTTCTAAATGTAGTGAAATGTTGACATCGAGGAGACTTGGAAGGAGGAGGATTTATTCTTCTCTAGACTCTGAATATTAGTGTGTATTAACCATGTCCCATTCTGGTACCATCATATCAGCCCCTCATCCTACCAGCCCCTCATCCTACATCACCTGCTCCACCTAAGTCTCCTCTGCCACCACCACCACCGGTGCTAGCACAGCAACCATCCTCGCCTCTTCCACCACCACCACCTTCACCAATAGCGTCTCCTCCACTAACTCCAGTTCCTCCTAGAGGCACTCCAGCTCCGAGGAGTAGGTAGCACTCTTGAACATGCCACCGTTCTTCCCATCATGGTTATCATAGTCCTGGACACTCATCAAAATCTATTTGCTGGTCTCATCGACGCCATAGGTTTCACCATACATGATGTAGATCAAGATCGTATCGAAGACATACTGATACTTCCTCCACGTCTACAAGAGGATATTCTCCAACAATATCTGACTCCCCACCACCTTGTATCTCATCTTTGGGATGACATTACAACCTTCCAAGAGGTCCTGTACGAGGGACGGCTAAACTAATTATGAGGATGTCGGTTCCAACACCTTCCATATCGGTGATATTCGAGACACTACCCCAATGTACAGCTTCTAGACTTACTTTTGTTGGTCCCTGACCTCCGAGAACCTGCCATGGAGCTGTTTATGGGTGGGAGTGTTTGATTGGTTCTGATGCTCCGTCCATCACCACCCCCTTTTGTGGCGCTTTGTTCGCCATAAGTTGGCAGGGTATGCTCAGACGTTGAGTCTCTTGCTCGCTTTGCCACTGGATTCAAGCAAGCCTGGCTGAAGACGGCTGATATGTCAGAAACCGGTCTTATGAAGCTTGTCAGTCGTATACCACTGCTGAACAGCAGCCAATTAGCTGAAATCTTTGGATTTTACCATCAGTGAGCTGAAGTTCCGCTTGAGCCACCCACGGAGGATTCCATTTATTGGGCAGCTTGGACATGTTGGTGTTAAACGTTTTTCTTCTGTTACAGAGCATCAGATATTCAGGGTATGATCCCGATGTTTCGGTATCAATCCTGTGTTTTGGGGAGGATGGCACTGAGTTATCTTGGTCTTTTGTCCTCCTCATTTCCGAATGCTAAGTGCTGCATGCAGACCCTTCACTGGACCATCAGATCACAGTGGGACCAGCATCACTGCTGTCTCTTGGACTCCATTCAGATCTTGAAGGAAACGGTGCAGACTCAGCAGTGACGTATGGTGGACGCTCATTTTTCCTCACTAAGAGTTCATTGGTAACAGGCCCTTGCTGCTGGCTTAGAGGGGTTATGTGGGAGTGGTGCAGATGAAAGTACTGGCTGCATCTGAGTTCTGGACTTTCGGGTGATCCACCTGGCCCTGAAAGCCTTCCTGCCACCCATAAAGGAAAGGCTGGTGTAGGTCCTATGGATAGCATTGCCATGTGGTACAGTGGCAAGCAAGGTGGAGTGGGGTCCTAGCTATCCTGGCAGAAGAGGGGCGAAACCCCGAAACCCGTCCTAGGATGCTTGTTTCCGGTCCAGGAAGGACCTGGCTTGGCAGTTCGGGCTGGACTGTTCCCATGAGGCACAGGGTCAGACTGATTTGCATATGGCCATGTCTGAACTGGGGTGGCAGAGTGGGCTAAAGATCGGTGATGGATCAAACCCAGATCTGTTGACTGGGTGTGAGTGTTGGATTGGTTCTGATGCTCCGTCCATCACCGCCCCCTTTTGTACAGCTAAGAGGCTAAACAGGCAACTGGATCCAAACCATGCGTCGTGGCCCCCCCACCCCTCCCACACCACCGCAACTCACTCCGGTAGGGAGTAGTATTTCTCTGTCTAACAGGGTGGCAACACATCATAAAAAAAACCTGGCTTCTGAATATTGTGCAAAATGGATATTGTCTCAGGTACACCACCCCACCAGCATCCATTCCTCCTAAACCGTCCAATTTCCTCACAGACAATGGGGGAAGGACATTTACTCCAGTTACTTCCTGGTTGAAAAGAAAGACAAAGTAATTCAGACCATATACTCTATCGCAAAAAAGCCAACAAGTGGATTCGACTAGTGAAGTTTCAGATGCTGGCATTAGATCTACGCCCAACTACACCATAGATATTGGCTTTGCTCACTCAACCTTCATTCACAATGCATACTTTCACATTCCAATTACCAAAAAGCATTTAAATATTTTAAGGTTGGTTGTGGGACAAGACCATTATCTGTACACAGCACTTCAGTTTGGCCTTAAGTCAGCAACCAGAACTTTTTCAAAGCGTGTGGCAGTGGTGACCGCTTATCTGAGAAAGCACTGAATCTTCGTCTGCCCATACCCAGATAGCAGGTTAATAAAGGCGTTAATGTCTCAGGAAGCCCAACTTCACTTCAAGTGGACTTGCAATCTCCTTCAGTGGTTGGGGCTTCGGGTCAACCTCAAAGTCCACCGCAACTCTGGTTCAGAATTTGCATTACTTGGGAGCCTCCAGCGACGTCTATTGATCCTTCAGAAATGCCATACTCTCACGAAGGTATCTCATCCAACGGTGAAGGCAGTATAATATTTTCTTGGCTTGATGACCTCCTGCATCTTTGTTGCCCCAAATACTCGCCTCCACGTGTGTCGTCTCCAAGAATGTCTAGAGGACCAGTGGGACCAACTAGTGGGCAACTGGGAAGACCTGGTCAAACAGTCTCAAAACTGTGCAAAACAGTCCCTGAAATGGTGGTTCTCTCCAACCAATCTCTTGCAAGGCATGCCTCTTCACTAACGGGTCCCCTTCTCAGACCACCGTTTCAGATGCATCACTACTAAGATGGGGAGCCCCTATGGATCACATCCAGATTCAGAGCAGATGTTCAGATAGATGTACCATATCAATCTCCTAGAGCACCGCATAGTTATTCTATTGCTCTAGGCCTTTCACATATCATTTACGACCACACCTTTGCTTGTTCAGGCAGACAATATAACCACCATGCACTACTTCAACAAGTAGAGAGGGATGAGGTGCCGAGCCTGGTAACTACAGGCCCAGGTGATTTGGAGGTGGCTCTTAGCCAGGAACCTGAAAATAATGGCAACTCACCTCCCAGGTGTCCAAAATGTTGAGGCAGACACACTCAGTAGAGTTCTCGCTGAAAACCACAAGTGGGTCTTGCACAACGAGGTCGTACGAAATATCTTCCAAATGTGGGGCTCCCCAACCACCGGCTTGTTCGCGACCACAGAAAACAGAAAATGCTGCGGGACACTGGGGAATGCCCTATGAATTGACTCATCCAACAAATTTCTTTATGCTCTTCCACTGATTCTCCTGATCCCAGCAGTCCTAATCAAGCTGTCTCACTCGAGAGCCAAGATGATCCTCATAGCTCCAGAGTGTCCACGTCAATGGTGGTTCATGGACCTTCTTCACCTGTCAGAGCGTCCACATCTCAAGCTGCCATACAGCCCAGACCTACTAACGAAATTCGGAGGCCAGATGCTTCAACCCAATCTCTCCTCCTCGAAATTAGCTGCATGGCTCTTGAGCTAGTGCAATATGAATATTTGAGCTTGCCACAAGAATGCCTGGAGATCCTCAGGGAGGCTATGCAGCCTTCCAACTGCTCAGCTTCCACCTTCAAGTAAAAGATTTAGTTTGGTGTTCCTCGAAGACCGTGAACCCTACTAAGTGCCTAGAAGATTTTGTTCTTCCATACATTCTACACTTGGCTAAATGTGGCTTGCAATTCTCTTCTATAAAGGTGCGCCTGGCAACACCTACTGGCTACAGAAAATGTCCTTCACAAACCTTTTTTTTTTCTTTTTAAAATCCCAGTCATTAAGGATTTTTTAGAAGGATTGAACAAGGTTTTCCCTCCCATCAGGGATCCCTCACCTCCCTGGGAACTTAACATAGTACTTTCATGCCTTATGCAGGATCCCTTTGAGCCTATTCCTAAAGCCTCCCTGCAACACCTTTCTTGGAAGACCGCTTTCATTGTAGCGATAACATCAGCTCGCAGGGTTAGCGAGATCCAAGGACTGTGTTCTCATAAACCATTCACAGTCGTCCACTCCAATAAAGTGGTCATGAGGACTCATCCGAAATTCCTCCTTGGGGTGACTTCGGAATACCATGTCAACCAGACCATCTCATTACCTATATTCTTTCAGAATCCCTCTACTCCAGCAGAAATAACTTTTCCTTTCCCTGGATGTGAGGAGAGTTTTAAGGTTCCATCTCGATAAAACACGGTACATCCGCAACTCGAACCAATTGGTTAATAACTATGGTCTAGTCCATATTGTTTTAGCCACTTCCAAACAATCCATTTCCAAATGGATAGTTACTTTTATTCGGTTCTGCTATCAAAAAGCTAACCAAACAGTCAGCTAAACCTGGCACACTCCACTAGAGATAAAGCGGCTACTGCTGCCTTAACGAGAAATATTTCTATAGCGGATATTTGCAAAGCAGCAACGTGGAGATCAGTTCACACATTCACCAAACACGATTGCCTAGGCTCTGATGCTAGAGCAGACGCTCAAGTAGGAATCTATTTGCATAAAGGCTACCTTAGTTGATCCTATATCTTCACTGCTGTTAGTGGGGATGGGCTTGCTACTCTATCCCGTGCTTATGACTATAAATATAAATCCCTTACGAAAGAAGAAATAGTTTCTTACCTGTAACTCCTGTTCTCTCATAGAGCAATATCCATTATAGTCATAAGCAGCAGTCATAAGCAACCCTCCCTCCCTGGTGGAATGGACAGATGTACCCATGGAATCTACATATCATACATTGCCTTAAAGAAAAAAATGAAGCAACTGCCACCTGCTGAGCATGATGGGATACTGGTGGTCTCTGGGTTCCTAAAGGCACAGTCTCTATATTTTTAACCTAATAATGACAGCCTGTGAGGCTGTGTTGCCCTGCTCTTCGTCTTTATCATAAAACATGGGTTTGTGAGTGAGATTTATGCCGTTTTCTAAAACATCTTGAAATTATACACAAATACTTTGATCTGGCCCTTTTTGTACTTCATGATGAATAATTTGGCCATTGTAGACATGTATATAGGCTGCTTAATTTGTCTCTTGTGTATTTGCAGGCCTTCCTGAAGAAAGGCGAAAGTAAACATTTAGGAAGACCTGTATTGAAGTGCTTCGGGGTCCCCTGCATGTAGGTGGGACTATTCAGTTATTAGAACTGTAATGGCAATTCCCATATGGGAGAATAGGAGTGGCAGGTAAACTATTCCTTCCAGTGCCTCATGTTGGTGGAGAATTTCAAGGTTTATGAATGCAATGAAGATTCCTATGATGGGAATCTAAGGTTGCATGTAAGTAACTTTTACTACTCCTAATATGGGTGAATGCTGCAAAGCTAATCTGACCTAAACGGGGGGGTTCTAAATGTATGTGCCTCTTTTGATTTTTTTAGCACTTGTTTATAACATTGTTTTCATGGCTTCTAGATTTACCAGTACATACAAAGCCGGTTCTATCGCTCACCTGAGGTTTTACTTGGAATGCCATATGATTTGGCCATTGATGTGTGGTCCTTGGGATGCATTCTAGTGGAAATGCACACGGGTGAACCTCTTTTCAGTGGTTCTAATGAGGTAAGCACTGTCAATTATTTTCTTCTGTGTACTTTCACTTTTTATATAAGGCAGCAGATCTGTTTTTCACATTGCAATTTTTCCTCCTACAGATCATTCAAATGTAAGCAGTACATATTGCAAATGAGATCCACGCTCATTCTGTTGATTAGCCTTTTGACAATTCTGTTTATAGTTCTGTACAGTAGTAGGAACATTGAGCGTTTTGGTGAACACAAAGGCAGAGGAACACATTTGTATTGGTCAGTGAGGCCAAAACAGTAGGAGCATATATGAAACGTCAACTCCAGTATTTGCATAATATATTTTCTGGTTGGGGAGCAGATCAAGTGACAGGAGAGAGGTAATTAATGTATTATATAATCTGTTGTCAGTTGGTAAGACTGAAAAAACAAAGAAGTAGTAGTTCACAGGTTGACTATATCATAAGTTCATTGAAAAGGTCTGAGGAGGCAGGAAGATCCAAATCTATATGGAGCACAGGCTGTATTTGGAGAGCAAGATTAATAAAACTAGATGAACCGATTGCATATAGCTTGTGTTTGTGTAAGATATTAAGTCAAACTATGGATAGTCTTGAGCATCAGAATTAGAAGCTTGTGAAGGGCTTAGCGAATGATGGATAGTCGGTTAGCTTGTTGTTGGTAGGGTGGAGTGGTAGTTGGCTTAAGATTGAAAACGTTAGGCATGGTGAACTGCATTATTACTCTGGGAGAGCAGATATTTGTGTAGACTGATGAAACAACTGTCCAGCAAAGGATGTTGTTGTTAAGGCTTTTCATCAGACGAGGGTCATTTTTGTAGCTAAGGGGCACTTACATCATTATGGCATTGGCTTTAGTAAAGGTAAAGTATTCAAACCATATGTTGGAGCTTAAGGGTACTTGTGAGCAGTTGGATTGGTCTGAGCACAGATACCATACATACAAGGAAGTGTATATTTGTAGGAAATGCATTGTTTAACAATAGGGGTAGAGAAGACCTACTTGCCCATTAAGAGTGGATTTCCTTTTGAATTTTGTGGATGCAAAGATAATAGGGAATAACTTAAACCTATCTATCTTTCTGCATCTATTTCCCCCTTTTTTCCTCCGCTTTTTTATGGATTTTCACCCGTATATTTAACAGTATCATACATGGTATGCAGGTGTGTATGTATATGTATATATGTGTATATATATATATATATATATATATATATATATATATATATATATATATATCCAGTCGCTTCACAAGAGGATTCGTTTTCGGGATCCATATCCCATTGTCAGGTGGCGTGTTGCACTCGGCCAATCCCACCGCCGAGTTAAAGTCAATAAGGTTTCCTGCTACGATAAGCAAAAACACGCTCTCAGAAAGGTACAGCTAGTGGGAGTTTATTCACAAGATAACGCTACGCGTTTCAGCACATAAGTGCCTTGATCACACGTTGTGATCAAGGCACTTCTGTGCTGAAACGCGTAGCGTTATCTTGTGAATAAACTCCCACTAGCTGTACCTTTCTGAGAGCGTGTTTTTGCTTATCGTAGCAGGAAACCTTATATATGATATATATATGATATATATATGATATATATATGATATATATATTGAACCGTACAAAGAATGATATTGACTTCTGAGTAACACGATATTGAGGTATGCATGGCTTTTACACTTGCGCTCTGATCCAAGGAGGCTCAAAATCATTTGATGGTGCCCAGTGAAGCCCGTGCCGCGGACACCAGGTGATCCCAAAGAATGCAATGGTAAACTATATTGAAGGCCGCAGACACGTTTCATCACCAACAGTGCCACGCTTTCAGTGAAATTTTGCATATTGTCCTGAAACTGGAAGAGAGCTGACTTGGATATGAAACATCTGTGTGCAAAAAAAACGTTCAGAGAATACTCTAACAAATACCTATAGAATATGTCTAACGGAGCATATTTGGCATTTTTGGTGCAGGGTTAGGAGATTTTCTCTAGCTCTTTTGAAATGCTTAGGTTTGATATGGACTACCAGAAAAATCCATATCTTAAAGGCATTTCCCGAAGTTTTTTTTCTTCAAGATAACGATTTTGTCTGCAAGGTATTCAGGGGTGTCTATGTTCAATGGCTGTTTTGGGTACCATAGACAAGTCGGTCAACAGTGTGTCATAGTTTTGAAGGAAGTAGACATTTTCTTTGGAAGTCCAGTGAGTAAGGAATTCCTATTTTCAGTCCATGTAATCAGTGGATTGCTAATTTGTCTTCTATTTCTGCTATGACTTGCAGGTTGTAGTTAGCTATGGTTTTGATGTGTGTTTCTTAGTCCAATTTGAAAGCAGGTGATTCTCTGAGATTTGGTAGAGGTAACTGTCCTCCTTGAAGTGCTTCCTATATTGCCCTAAGGGCCATTCTATTCTGATGGAAACTGATCGCTGGAGCGAGGAGTAACAATTTAGTTTTTTGATTATTTGAAGTTCATGTCTCAGCCATGATTAGGCCTCAGATGAACATGTTAGTGTATGAATGTTATTTGTGCAGTCTATTCATAGGTTAAACTGGTTATCGACTGCATATGGGTGGAAAGATACTCCAGACGTGTAGTAACTTGCCTGAAGGTTCAGCATGTAGATTGAAATGTACAAGGGCAACAATAAAGCTTTGGAGAACTCTGAAGGGTTCTGGTGTCACTCCAGAGGAAGAGTTGCCAATTTTCGCACACTGGAATCAATTTGTGAAGTGTGGTTTGAAACGCCTTAAGGATTATGTTGTATAATCCCAGCTTCTCGTGTAGTAAGTCCAAGGGAATGTCTGGTTCAATTTTATCAAATGCAGAAAATAGATCTGGCTTCACTGGCAAATTTAATAAAAAATGCATTGTCATTAACTATCCCAAGAATGCTAGTTTCCATAATGTGGATGTGCTCAGACCTAAAGGTTTATTAAAAGCAGCCCATGATATGATGTTCAATAAAGTTGGATTGAAACACTTTTCAAGTAATTTGTCAAAGTTGAGAGGCCAGTGATACACAACATAGCCCATTTCAAAGTATTTACAATGTTGAGAGAGATGGGACAAAGCATTTATGAAAGTCTTTGCGCTGCTTATCTTGAGTAATTTGGGACTGCTGCAACAGATTTCTTAATGGTCTTCATTATTGGGGGGCATGACAGTCCAGATCCTGTGGCCACATAATCTGGGGGTCTCCACATCATCCACTTGGAACTATTAGCTTTCCATGTAGTGTTCATTGCTTTTCTACTACAGATTCAAGCGAAAGTAGTCTTGGTGGGCACAGACAAAGTGACTGCCATGTTCTATCTTCGGAAACAAAGAGGCTTAAACTCACTTTACCTGTCTGCTCTAGTGCAACAGATTTGGTGTTGGGCCACCCATCACCAAGTTCACCTTCTGGCACAGTACCTTCTGGGAGTGAACAAAAACTTTGGAGACCTGCTCAGCAGGATACAGCAACAAGTCCACGAGTGGGAACTCCACCCACAAGTCCTTGCTTTTGGTTACCTGGTTTGCCACATAAGTGTATGGACATACTCACAGAAGGCCTTATTCCCACCACATGTACTTGCTACGCTGTTAATTGGAAGCGTTGTTTTCATGACTATCCCAACCAACATCAGTCTGGTCACCCCTACAGTGCAGAACATAATTTGTTACCTCCTACGTTTTCAAAAGTCAGGGTTGGCTTACACATCAGTCAAGCTACACCTAGCTGCCATTGCTGCATTTATGCAGGTAACATTCTTCCCTTTTCAAAATCCCAGTTGTCAAAGCATTCATGGAGAGCCCTAACTATGTAATTAAACCTCAGGTGCTCTCTGCCCCAGTCTGCAACCTCAACATTGTCCTCAATAGACTGGTGTGGCCCCTTTCGAGCCACTGCATATGTTCTCTGCAGTTCCTTTATTGAAAGGATGCCTTCTTAAAGCAGTCACATCACTCGGGCACATCAATGAATTGGAGGCCCTCATCCTTCAGGAACCTTTTTTCCCACAACCACAAACGCAAGTTGTCTTTTATAACCAATCCTAAGTTTTGCAGCATTAATCCTTTTCTGGATTGACATGCTGTGCAATATTCCGCCATCTAGTGGCTTGGTCCCGAATAGTCGCTTTTTTTCTTGTTTTTGGGCGTAGTCTACCACCTTGGTGCCAGGGACGTCCCGCCCTGGCGGTTGTTGTACGTAGTAGCCTTCTTCAGATTATTTTTCCACCGTTGCATCTGGAAGCAAGAGGGGACGCTACCGAAAAACTCTGGAAAAAATCACGTTTTATAAAAAGACAAACCTAAACATTGCATCGACGACACGACCGGAGAACACATCTGGCCTTCGAAGACATCTTCAATACAGAATACCGCCACCACGACACATGGTTCGACAAATGGCGAGGTAGGGGCCATGGAAAAGACCCACTTTAAATTCTGCCCTGAGAGCCACCACAAATTCACCCAACGTGATCCACACAAGATGTGCAACCTCTGTCTGCCCAAGGATCACAAGGACCAGGATTGCGACGCTTGTACGTTGTTCCTGTTGGAAGATTCTCAGGGCACTCCGAAAGCAGAGAGAGGACCACTACGCGACAATGACCCAGGGACAGAAGAAACCTTTCTTGAAGGACTTCGATCTCTCCAGCGACGAGGAGGACCAAGGGGTCCCAGCGGAATCGACACACAAAGGTTTCGGTCGTCGAAATTCTTGAGGGTGACTCGGAGAAAAATTGCACCCAGAAAAAGATGGCAAAAGGTGCAGAGTAAAAGACGGACAAGGTAAGACACCCACACCCAAAGGCAGCCCTGACGGTGAAGAAAGACGATTGAAGGTCAGCCGCGATCCAATGAACCCCACGGAACCTGGCCGAAGGATTCCGACTAGGGAAGATCGCTTAAGGCGTCGTAGCTGAGGGATGAGCAAGAACCCGCGAAGGGAGCTACACCACCCTTGAATACGGAGTCCACCACTCCGAAAAAGAGACTCTCCGGTCCCCGATGCCGAGAGAACCCTCAGTTGAAAAGAAGAAAAGACTCCTAGAGGCAGAAATGGCAGCACTCCTACAAAAGAAACGGGAGTTTGAATCACTCAAGGGATTCCGTATCCCTGCGTCGACGCAGAAAAAGAGAAAATGCCGAAGAGGAAGAAGAATATTCGTCTCCAACTCCAAAATCACAGAACAAGGACGTCGAAGAGTACATCAACGCACAAGAGGAAGAAGCCTCTGAGATTTTCGAGGATCAATGGAACAATCTTAACACGGAAATTCCAGAGGAAGAAATATGCTGCTGGCCCTCTAAGGCTTCGCCTTCAGATGATATCGCCTTATATTACGGACTCATAAAAAGAGCAGCAGACGTTTTTGCGGTCGCCCTCAAAGGAGGAAACCTGCTTCCTCTCCTCTTGGAGATATTAGACCCTGCCAACAAGATCACACAGTATCTTCTCATGCTGCCAAGCATCTCGGACCAAGGCAAGGAAGCCTTCAACGAGCCAGACTCCGCCAAAGGAGTGACAACAAGGGTTGAGAAGAAGTACAAACCGTCCTCCAAGGACCCGAAGTATACACAGGGAAATACTGTACCAGACTCTATTATCCTCGCCACAGCAAGGAAGAGGGGCAATGCCCTTTCCAACACCGGTCCGCCTCCAGAGAAGGAGAGCAAAAGAATGGACATGGTGGGCATAAAAATAAAACCAGCATCGGCATAGCCAATAGGTCTCGCCTTTGGAACCTTATAAGTGTTTAGCCATGCAACAGTTGCATAACTAAATACTTAAAAGGTCCCCAAAGCGAGACCTATTGGCTATGCCGTGCGGCCGCGAAAGTAATCGCGATCAAACATCAAAGCGGCCGCGAAAGGGAAAGTAATCACGTTAAAGCGCGGCGCGCTCGCGCACATGCACTGTAGCTCTAGGCTGGCCTGGTAGCATTTTTTGGAGCCCTCTCAATAAGTGTCGCCAGACCAGCGCATGCGCTGGGTCAGGCGAGACCTAAAAAGGAGGCAACTACGCAACGGTGCATAGCAAACTCAAACACCCTGTTAAACATGTATGGTCACCAACAATGGGAGGACATCGAGGAGCTCATCAACAAGCTCCCAAAAGAAGACCGGAAAAGAGGAAGATCCATTGTCCAGGAAGACCAGAATATTGCAAATACATGCCTAAAGTCAGCACTCAATGGTGCAGACGCTGCCAACAGACAAATGTGCACAGGCACCACACTAAGGAGACATTCCTGGCTAATAATATCCGGCTTTAAGCAGGATGTGTAGACCTCCATCAACAGACCATTCACAAGGGACACCCTGTTCAGCAAAGGTCGACGAAACCCTCCAACAAATTAAAAAGGACAACGCAACTGCAAGAGCTATGGGAGCCCTGCAACAAAGAGGAGGTTTTTAACAGAAGGAAACAAATGGGAAGCACAGCCTTTGCACATAGACCTTGAGACCCTCATGGGTGAGCTGCGTGCTTATAATTCCCTGATTGAGTGATCGAACAAATACCTCATCCACAGCAGGGCCAAGGAAACGGTCAACAGTCAAGCTAATTGACCGGATATCAAGGCTTGCAACAACAGCCAAAGCTGTCCTTTCGTAGAAAGAGTACACGGATCAAACTGACTCATGCACAAAAGACGATCCACACACCAGTGGGTGGCAAGATAGCACAATACCTGCAACAATAGAAAAATATCACTGTGGACAAGTTGATATTAAATATGATAAAATATGGGTATTGCATAGAGCTGGCTAGAAATAAGAAGGTACCACAAATCAGAACTCAAACAGTTGAGATCAGAAATTAAAAAGCTTTTTCAAAAACGAGCAATACAAACTGTACCAAGTGAAGACCTTTTCAAGGGAAACTACTCCCCTGGTTTCCTAGTGCCCAAGCAAGACCTTACACTGAGACCCATCCTAGACCTAAACCTAAGGTTCATAAACAAGTTCATCTTTACGCAACATTTCAAGGTGACTACTCTTGCCTAGCTGCAGTAGCAGCACACCTACGAAAGAAGGAATACATGTCTATCCTTATCTAGACAACTAGCTCATAAGAGTAAATACAAGACAAAGATGTCACAAACATGTTCATCACAATCCAAAAAATAGGATTCTCAAAAAATCACAAGAAGTCCTCCACAAAGCCAGAACAAGAAAAAAATCTTGCTAGGGGCAACACTCAACTAAGTTCTTGCACAAGCTTATCTAACGCAAAGCAGGATACAAGCCATCAGGCAGGAAATGTCACTTTACCAGAGGGGTCAATCCCTGACAGTGAGGAGAGTCATGAAACTCATGGACATGATGGCATCATGCATCCTACTCATTCCTCATGCCCGCCTCCATATGCGACCCTTCCAGGAATGATTTTCCAACAATTAGTCACAGGCCACAGGGAGTTGGGAAGATCTAGTGGTTGTTAGGCAGAAACTGCAGGCAGAAATACAATGGTGGGCATCCCAGAAGATAACACTAGGTTTCCTTTCAAAAGCCCAACTTCCTCTACGGCAATAACATATGCATCCCACGGCGGGTGGGGAGCGCACCTCAGCTAATTGAAGATAGGTCAGTGGAACAACCTAGACTCCATAAAACACATCAATTGTGTGCGACCAATTAGACTTAACATCAATTACCTAGAAATTAAGTCATTCCTCCTAGCACTAAAAACCTATTTGCAACAATACAGAGCAAGAAATGCCAGTTCTTTGCCTCCAGGTTTCATCACCATCTGTCAAAAGGAAATGCCCTGTGGCTAAACTGGTCATAGACCTTTGCATAAGCTTTTCTACCCGTTCCCCTAACCCAAAGAGTCAGAGAAAAAGCAAGACACTACCAGGAACAAACCTAATTCTCATTGCTCCACAATGGGCCAGACAAACATGGTACTCAGGTCTACTAGAACTGTCCAAGGGACGAATAATCAAACTCCAGGCAGACAAGGACCTACTAACAATGCAACAGGGCCAAATCTTCCGCCCAGAGCCAGCGACAATACGCCTAGCGGCCTGGCACTGAGGACCGTAGAGTTTGGTCATCTAAACTTGCCTCTGCGAACAATGGAAATTCTAAAGGAGGCAAGAAAACCAACCACAAGACAATGCTGTGCAGCAAAATGGAAAAGGTACACCACTTGGTGCACGACAAACAATCTGATGGACTCAATCTCCACACAAGAAACAGTGGTCATATATTTAAAACACACCTGGACAGTCACATTAATTACTCAAGCCTAAAAGTACACCTTGCAACTATCGTAGCCTACACCTGAGGAAAATCATGCAAAAGCTTCTTCACAAGATCTGTCATAAAGACATTCCTAGAGGGATCTTAAAGAATTGCACCCCCAAGGGCATCTCCAGCTCCCTGTGAAGTTTAAACCGAGCCATCACGCAACTTATGACCGAACCATTTGAGCCCATGCACAAAGCAGACCTCAAACAGATCACTTTAAAGACAGCATTCTTAAGTCGTCCCATCTTTACGAAGAGTAAGTGAACTACAAGCATTAACCATAGACGAGCCATACATTTAAATCCATACGAGCAAAGTAATCCTAAGAACAAATCCTCAATTCTTAATCAAAGAGGTGTCTAAGTATCACTTAAATCAAAGCATTCTCCTACCAGTCTTCTTCAAAGACCCGCAAACAAAAGAAGACTCTCCATACCCTGTATGTAAGGAGAGCTCTACTGTACTATCTACAGAGAACAGAACAAGCTCGCTAGAGCAAACAACTGTTAGTTGCATATTTGCTTATCAAGAGAGGAACACCTGTCACAAAGGCAACAATTGCACAATGGATAGTCCAAACCATCCAACTATGGTTTGCCACCGCTGGAAACACCTTAAGCGTGCGGCCCAAAGCTCACTCAACTAGGAAAAAAGGAGCAATCTTAGCTTTCATGGACAATGTGCCAATAGACACCATATGTGCTCCTGCAACATGGGCTTCTCCACACAAATTCACCAAGCATTACTGTTTGGACTTAGATGAATAAGGAAGCGCAACTAGGATAAAGAGTACTACCTGTTCGCAAAGTCTTCCTCTTACCACAGCCTCCCCAAGAAGGGAGAAAACGCTACGTAATCTGATGCACAGCATGTGAATCCAGAATTGGATTCATGCCGCAAAACGAAGTGGTTACTTACCAGTAGGAGTAGTTTTGCAGCTTGAAGAGTTTTCTGGATTTACATGCCACTCCTCCTCCTCCTACAAGGAATACAAACAGGTGTGGAACTATAATAACAATTCACTAAAGTACCATCTAAAAGACTATAAGACTAAAACTCAGAAAAAAGAATCCGAAGATGGCTACAAAGCACAACAACCTCCAGAGCGCCATCTGACGTCACACAGGGGTCGTACTTGGCACTAAATGGTGGTCGCCGACACCCAAAAACAAGAAGACTATTCCGGACCCAACCACTAGATCGCGGAATAATGCATAGTATGTGAATCTAGAAAACTCTTCAAGCTGCAAAACTACTCCTACTGGTAAGTAACCATTTCGTCTTTTCCCAGGGTTGTCTCCCCTTTCACCTAATTCTATTGAGCACCCTGTCTTTTTTGCATGTCCTGACTCGGTAGCTGAACGAGCACTCGACACGCTTAATGGTAAGCGTGATCTTTGGTATTACATAGAACCAAATCCTTTCTCAAAACACAACAGCTATTGGTAGCTTTTTATAGCCTCATAAAGGACACACCATTTCAAAGGCAGGGATTAACAATTGGATTGTCCAATGCATCTAGTCCCTTTATGCAGAAGCAAATAGAGCCCTTCCTTCCTGCCCCAGGACACACTCCACCCGCAAACAGGGCGCTACTATGGCTTTCCTGGGGAATATATACATAGAAGATATTTCTAAAGCTGCACCGTCGTCCACTCCATACACCTTTACAAAATACTACTGTGTGTACATCCTAGCAAAAGAGCAGGCTAGAGTTAGTCAATCTGTGTCCAGACCTCTGCACCATTCACAGGATAGCTCCTGCTTTACAGTCTGCATAGTATATGTATCCATAGCCACACACAGGCTATGAATGGAATGTTACCCTGTGAGTATCTGCTCTTTGCATGTAGTCCTGTAAATTAACAAGAACCAGTGCTCCTCCCCAGTAGCCAGTGGCTATTGCTGATAGCTTTCACTTTGAAAGGATTATTTTCTCCTTGCATGTTCAGAATTTCTTCTGTGCATGCTACTCCATATTTGCTCTCTTCCGCTGATTAAGAAATAATTTAACATTGTAGTCGGTGACCGTGCACATTTACGACTAGAGGTAGTCACCTAGATCTCGTGACTCGAAAGACTTCCCAAGTTAAACTTTGGCACAATGTCACCTGCAGTTTAAAGTTTTTAGTGTCGGAGGGCATGGAAGGAGACAGATTATGAAAGTCATCACTCAAAGTTAGCACTTTTTTTGCGGCTTGGCTCAGTCACTTTACAGGCGGCAGTTTGAGTTCACTACGTAGCCACAAGTCGCCGCTGAACGATGTACAGTAAGCATTGATAAAAATTAATACAAATTTACTCATCTAGTATGATCCTGTGGAGCATTCTAAAAGTGAGGAATGTGCAGTTAAAGTAGCCACCTGAAAGAGCTTTGATGAAGATAAGTAACTTGTCTTTGAGCTACAGCAATATAACAAGCATTTACAATGAAATAGGTCTCACCTTTGGCGCCTTATAAGGATTTAGGAATGCAGCATGTTTTGTGGCCCTGGAGCTTTCGTGGTGCTGAGTCGCTGATGAGCAAGCGATTGTCCTGTGATTTTGTGCAAATCACTCAAAATACAAGCCGCGATCTCGGAGGGGTAGTGGGGGACAGGGGAAGGGTTAGGTAAAGACTGCACAGGGTGAGCCACAAGCAGGAAATACGAAGCCATGGGGAAAATGAGCAGTGTCCTGGGATTTTGGGCAAACCACTTAAAATACAAGCTGCGATCTTGTCGTGGTGGGTGCGGGGCGAAGGAGTAGGAAGACACGGCACAGGGCAAGCAGGAAACAAGACTCGATGGTGAAAATGAAAGCGGTCAGGGGGTGGGGAGAGATGGCACACAATGTGACTGGAACAGCATTTGAGCTTGTAAATGACTTATCTGGAAACATTTAAAAAACAGCATGAAACTGCTTCAGTACATGCTGTGAAGGGCGCGCGGTCAGAGCTGCCAACTCGGGAGTTCGAGTCTTTGTATTGGCTCAACATCCTGTGATTTAGGCAAAACACTTAAAATACAAGCAACAATCTCAGATGGGTGGTGGGGGCAGGGTGAAGGGAGAGACTGCACAGAGCGAGCAGGCTGCCACGAGCAGGAAATAAGACAAAATGGTGAAAATTGAAGTAAAGCTATAATTAAACCTGCAATGCAAAAGCTGACCAAAACATGAAGCACAACATCCGTAATGCAGGCTCTGTGCTGATACACAAGGTGAGGCAAACAAGAAAAAAAAAAGTGCGCACAACAGAACCTATATAAAAAAAAAAAGTAAGACCACGTGTAAAGGAGCAGTCTCCTGGGTGGGTTTGAAACTCAAGAAGGCGGGACTATTTAAGCATGTTGACCAATTATAAGCATGCATTTATAAAGGGGATGAACAGGAATTAATGGAAACGATGGGAGGTGCTTCAAGCCCCAGTCTAGATTACAGCATGCCTCACAGAGCAGCGCATGCACTGCCCAGGCTCGATCTAAAAATTGCAATCCACAACTCATTGTGATTTCTCTTCCTATGTTTACAAATTTTTTTCCAAAACCGATTCAAGTCCCTAGAAGGTCAAAGAGAAGTCCCTTCTTTATTGTCATATTTTCCCATCCGCATGTAGTGAAAGACTAATTTTTGTATCTTACAGTTTAAATTTAAACACTGCGATGGTGGACTTGACATTTTTCAAGGCAGTTACATCTGGCTTATATAGTTTTGAAAGTAGCATTCAAAATATACTGCTGGATTCGATTTTAGGTTTAGGCTATATAAAGCTTTGATTGTCAACAGTCAATCAAGAATATTTGTTAAAAAAATTCACACAGAGATAAATGGCGTACCAATGGCTCAATACACTTTGTCCATTGTTCTGTTCAGCTGTCATTTGTGTTTTGCTTCCAGCCACCACAGCATACAGCATGGGACACTGGGTCAGCCCACTTCTCCCATTGACCATCTTAACACTGTGTGGCAGCGTTAATGACTGAACATCCTGTTAAAAAGAAGTGCACTTCATTGCCACAACTGATGGGCTAGTGCTTTTTTTCCTTTCCATTTTATATTATTGTAACAGTAATTCCGAGCCAATAATACCCTTTTCTTTGTGGTTATGAGAATATTTTCCTGTGATGTGTATTGAAATTAAAATGGGCTTCTACAGCTGTTCTAAGTACTCCTATTAAGGCAGCACCCATACTGTTCTACGAACATTATTTCCAGTGTTTATATTTTTGTGTAAATTAAAAAAAAAAATTCAAGCATATGTTTGACATGCTTAGGCGGCAGCATGTTTTTTTTGTTTTCCATTTGTGCAGCAAACCTGTTTTAACCATTGCACAAGCTTTCCAAGTCAAGTACTATGGGCTTTGCCAATAGGTATTTATAACGCACAGTCTTGCTGTATGTCTGTTTATAAGCTCCTATTGTACGAGTCGCCTCAAGTATACTTTTGAAATATGACCCTTAGATCAAACCCGCTCCCCCCCAGGTTAAACAAATCTATATATTCCATCCTATTTGTATAAATTGCATGTTTAGGACCTTTCTAACAGATTTACGCTACCCAAACAGTCTATATGCCCCGGCATACACAACTGGGGAGGGAGGACCTGTTGTAAGGAGGTGATGCATACAAAAACAGACTTACCTCCATATTTTTTTTTTTTTTTTTTTTGTTGAAAAACCTTTATTGACATTTCAATCATTAACAAGTATGGGCCTACAACCCCCCTGGGCCGGCCGCTAAGCAATCAGAGCAATAAGAGCAAATGTAAACACAGGCGGCACCTCGGAGATCAGAATCTTCATTCCAATATAGTCCGGCCAGTGAGCCGCGCAGGTAGGACACCAGAAGAAAAAGGGTTTTTCATTTTATAATGAAACAAGACAGTAGGATCAGGTGCCAAACAAGTTCCCAACAGCGATAAGGGGCAAAAATAATAGACGTAAGCAATAAGCAGCAATCTATTGGATCAATGGCGCAGACACGGGAAATTCCGGATGGGGAAGAATATCAAAAACAGTTGCGCCTGCAGGCCCCGGTACCTAACGCCCAGAGAACACCCCGGACACTGTGGCACACATGAAGAAGCAACGATTCACAACAAAGGAGGTGTACCGCGCTGATCCCAGAAAAGAAAAAACAAGAAGAAGCGGAGAAGAAAAAGGAGGCCATGGAAAAAGTGATAAAGACTAAAGAGTCCCCTCCCCCAACCCCCCACCCTGCACCTCTGCAAATGAGTATGGCCCCCCCCCCCCCCAGCAGTGTGCCTGTCGCCCTGGAACTAGACCCGAAATATAGAAGAAACAGGGAAAAAGGAGTAAGAAAGAACCCCACCAGATGGGGGGGTGGAGAAAGTATAATAAACTGGAGGAGGGCCTTCAAAACATACCCCCGGCTTCTCCCTCCCGCACGGTGAAGTCTCCCTACGGCAAACAATAAGCAGCACCAAATCGACCATATCAAAAAGGGGGAATGGGGAGCATTATGCACCAACTATGCTAAGAACCATGAGAGTACGCAACCATAAGTCCGCCCGTCTACTAGATGACCACCCCCGAAGGATCAGCCTCATCCTTGACCACTCTTTGCAATTCTGCCCATGCCTACCCCTCGACCCAGCACCATGTCCGATGTTCCAAGGTAAAGGAGTGTCCAAAAACAACCGGGAAGCGACGCACACAGGTGGGGTGGAAGTCTCTGAGTACCAACACAGTCCGCATCATGGAGGGACGTCTTTCCCAGTGCTGCCCCAGGATCTGCACTGCACACAAGGTCCAGGAAGGCTGAATCAGCCAAAGTAGACAAACGTTGCTGGAATTGTCCCTGGGTCGCCGGAGGCCGTGCACGGGACAAGGCCACCACCTTCCACTCAGGTCCAATACCTCCGGAACAGATCAAACCCTCAGTTAGCCGATCACACGGTGGCATACTGTCCGGAGTGTCCGGCTGTGCACTAATCGCAGGGGTGGCCGCGACATTATCCTCCTGTGTGCAGTGCGGGAAGCCCCTGTGTACCTGTGGACCAGCATGCCGCCACTGTTCCAACGCTGATGCCACACCATCGAGTTTACTCCCCAAGACCCCGGCGCCACGAGCCAAGGAGAAGTGAAGGGCACCAAGGGCCTCTAGGAGGTCGCCGTACCCCAGCACAGCTCTCTGCGATCGCTCCGCCACACTCCCAAAAGTCACACACCCCCAATCCTGCTGCGACCCAGTGGACAGGATGGTAGGCTGCATAGCAACAAGATGGCCGCCGGGAAGGCCCGACTCGTATTGGGGCCGGGACCCAGGGACAAGCGCCTCGAGGTCCACGTCGCTGAAGACAGGGGTCCGGGGGCAGGCACAAACTCAGCCGTTGCGTGGTCACGGGCAACAGTCGTCCCCGCCACGGACCAGCTCCCGCGAAAAGCCGGGAGCAGCCCGCAAGGATCAGGGCGAGCTAGGGGCGGCGTCCGGGCAGCTCACCGTCAAAGGCAGGGGCAAGCACCGAAGAATCTGAGAATTGCACCCCCGGGCATGTCCTCGGTCCGCTACGCTTAGCAGTGGGAGCGACTACGGCAAAATGCAGGCCGAGGGCAGCACCGCTCCGGTGGACCGACTCCACCCAGTCACCACAGGCCGCTGTTGTTAAACTGCCACCCGGCCAAGACGTCCACTCGAGGTCCCGGCTCCGGGGCTGCACGGGCCGCAAAGTTCAACTGCAGATTTCTCCGGCGGTACGGCAGCCAGAAACCTCGGAGTCACACGATCGGTTGCCACTCTCATTCACAAACACGATCTCATAGCGCAGACTGAGGATCTCGTGCAGGATATCCGTGCGGGATGCGGAGGTTCACGGAGCCGGGAATCTATGCTGCCGTCCCGGTCGCCATCTTGGCTCCTCCACTTACCTCCATATTAATTTAGTTGGAGTACAACGTTGGGCAGCAAAAAACTGTTGCTAAACATTTAGAAATGTCATGATGATGGGGTTGAAGGGAAGAGTGGAAAATGTGTTTCCACGTATGCATAATTTGCAAGAAGACCTAAACAAGGGTAGAATGTTGTCAATTGAAATGTTGTTAGAGCAGAGGAGAGGGGCCATACTGACAACTGTGGATACTCATGGAGTTAGTGAGAGCAAGTAAAATCGGCTAGAGAAAGGTTTGTGAAATGAGAAGCCATTAGAGCAGTGGTTCTTCACCACAAGCATTTAAAGAGTCTAACCACCTACACATCATATATTGGAGAGAGATGAAATACTTCCACTTCCCAGTAGGTGCTCTGGTATAATGCACACCTGCTTTTCTAGCTTTAATAAAATAAATGTCTTTATCTAAGGCCACTATCAATTAATCCAGTTACTACTTCTATCACTTATGAGACCTCTGATTTCAATTTTACCCATTGATTTATGAATTCAACCGGAGTTTTACACCAGTGTATAGTTGCTTTCATGTTTAACTTGCAGTTGCATAGGAAAGTAGATGTGCTAAGTTCATAAAGAGTGCTTTCGTTATCTGTGTGTATTTTGTATTATTGTTGAGCTAAAATTGTAGAAATGGATTGGGGATCCCTGACTTCCAGTTGGCAATTCAGTGGGGGTCTGTAAAGTTTTAGAACCACTGGTTTGGGGTAAATTCAGATTCACATGCAACTCTCTCCAGACGAGGAGCGTGGTTGAGGTAGTGAAAAAAATAATCTAAACTGGTGATTGCTTTGTGGAGCATTGTAGGCCAAAGGCAGTTGTACATCTCAGATTTTGTGTTAACACCCACTAAAGGTACAGAATGTTTATAGTGAAACACTTACCACATAGCCCCTAGATGACAGGATTATGCACAGCATATGAATTTAGAGGATATTCAGGTTGAAAAAACATAGTTTAAGGCAAGTAACTGTTTTATTTGAAGTGAAACAGACCATTCCTTAGAAAGCTTGCCCTAAGAATGCTAGTCCTGTATACCCATCACCCCAATTACCAGGACACTCCATTATATCATTCACCTCACTCAGACCCAAAATATGATCCGGATGCCCAAGACCCTTGTAAGCCAATCCCTGCTGTGAAGGGATATGGTCATTGGCACGACTAGAACATGAACACCAAGGAAGATCTATTCTCCATACCCTTCCCAGTGAAGATTTTGCCACCGGTTGACAAAAAAGCTTACGATGCAGTTATCCAGAGGGCAGTGAAAATGCATGTTATTACAAAAGAATATGGTTTCTTGCTGAAACTCTTGCCTACAACAGTGTGCTTGTATTGAGTGTGCCACAAATAAATGCATAGATTGATACTTTGTGTTTCCTGTATGTTACATACCACCCTCCTGACATCTAATGTGTGCAATGCCCATAACTTCTACATTGGTTGTTTGGGGTTATGCGAGTAGGACATGTTACTGTACTAAAAGTTGCATCCTCTGACAGTGAGAACAGTCATAAAATTGGCGAGGATGGCATCTTGCATTGCGATAGTTCCAAATGCGAGCCTTCACATGCACTCACTTCAGAGCAGTCTGCCTGGCAGTGGTCACAAGCAGTGCGTCACTGGATGACCGTGTTGCTAGAGCCAAGAGTTCAGCACAGTCTTAAATTGTGGAACACCAAGAGACTGTTACAGGGCAGGTCATACGTGGACCCTATTCCGCAGCAGACAGTTACCACAGATGCCTCCCTCACAGGGTGAATTTTGCATCTGGACAACATGACCATTGTGTGTAAATAGATGCACCATCAAAAGAAAATGCACATTTCTTAGAGCTTATGACAATGTCTAAAACATTAAGTGCCAATTGCACTAATTACCAAAAGATAGTAGTTAGCAAACAGACAATAGGACTGCTGTGTACTACATTCAGACATTCTGTGAGGGTGGACATCAACTTTATGGACATAAGTGGGAAATGAATCCTCGAGTACTTCAGCAGTACTTTCAGAAATGGTAGTGAGGAATAGGAGACAAACATCCATGAGACTCATTCTGATCTTTCAAACATGGGAAAAGCATCCATGGTACCCACTGCTGCTGGACAGATCTGTTCACCCACGTAAGAAGTTATCCCTGAGTGGAACTTTTTACTCTGGATCAGGGCAACTTTAAGACATTTGAGTCTCAAAAAAATGGACCTTGCATTTCGATGCTTGATGTCTTAGATTCCTTGCCTACAGCTTACTGTTGAGTGCATGCTCCTTTTGAGTGAGACGGGTGTAGTTATGCCCCAGAATGGAAAATATTTGTACATTACTCTCACAGTGGCACAAACTACCTCTTCAAGGCTCTGTTCACGACTTTCTATCAGTTACACTTCTAAAAAAATCAGGTCTAGCATACACATCTATTAGGCTTCATTAGGCTGCAGCTGCTTATATGCAGAAACGACTGTATAGCATACTATTTAAGGTTCCAGTTGGTTAAATATTCACGGAGGGCTTTGAATGAGCTATTCTTCTCTAGGACACCACCAGCCCAATCAAGAGTTTTTATTGTAGTCCCTGCTTAACTAATGGGAGCTCCTTTTGAGCCCTTACATTCTTCTCAAATGCAGTTTATCGCATGGAAACTGGGCTTCCTAGTGGCAATTACTAATTTGTATAGAGGTAGTGAGTTGCAAGGCTTAACGGCGGAGCAACCTTTCATTCAAGCTCATAATTATGGAATCATCCTGAGGACAAACCCACAATTTCTACCAAAGTTTGTCTTCCTGTGCCTTGCCAACGAGAACATGGACTTAATGATTTTCTTTCCGCTAATTCTGTCAGTTTCTGAAAAAAGCATTACGCACATTAGAAGTAAGGAGAGCATTCTTGTATCCATAGAAGGCACTTAGCAGTCAGGGCTTGCACGATGGATAATGAAGTGTCTACAGGTATGTTAGGCTAAAGCTAAGCAGACTCTTCACAGTATCTGTAGAGCTCGTTCCACACAAACGATTCACAATGGCTTTCCTTGTAAACATACTGCTTGAAGACCTATGCAAAGCAGCTACATGGTGTACTTTGCACACTTTCACAAAGCATTAATGTCTGGCGATTCATGCCAGACCAGAGGAATAGGTCCGGAAAACAGTCCTTAAAACATTTGTAAGATCTGCTCTCAAGCCACTGCTTTAGAGGAAGAGCTCTCCTTTTAAGTCTATGCAAAATGTGTGCCCTACAGTTGTACATGCTACAAACGTAAAATGATACCTGTAGCTAGAAGTTTATAGTGCTGTAGATTCAGATGCTCACTCCCACCTCACCAGATGTGAGATTATTCCCCAGGTGGGGTCTACATTGTATCTCTTACTGACAGCGGCGGCTCCTCTGCTACGGCGGAGGAGCATCACCCCTAGCACTTTAATTATTTTTAATAAAGCTATCATAAAACGAGTTTAAAACCAGTTTTAGTATCGTTTTATTAAGCTTGTGCCGAGGCTTGGTGCCAGGGTGATAGGCTGGAGGGGTAGTGGTGGGCTTTACCTACAGTGTGCATGAGGGTTGGGTGGAGAACATCGTAAGTGTGCATGAATGTTTGGCAGGCCCCAGACGGCCCGCCAAACATTCATGCGCACTTGCAAAGTGTGCTCGCCACTCCCGCTACTCATGTGTCAGAGCAGCCGTGTCTCGCCCTGCAGAGCTGCCGCAGCAGGACAAAATAAAATTATGATAAACTTGAGTAATTTTATTTTTTCTTTGTCGCTGCTACACAGCAGTGGGGCACCGCTCCTCCGACTTAGCAGAGGAGCCGCCACTGCTCCCAGTCAGTCCTGTAGCTCAAATCATCGGCGCTCAGGCCAATCCTGAAGCTGCTCTCATGCATGAAAGCTCCATGTGCAAGGCTTAGATTATCGTGAGCTATTCACATATCCCAGCCCTCAAAACTCCCACTGAATGGGTACAGAGTATCCTGTTAATACGACTCTTCAGGACAAATTTTCTAGAGAGCTCCGTAGGTGCCTCACATTGGGGGTTAACCCTTTGTTAAAAACACTTTCCCCACCAATACAAAAAATTGAGATGCTGTTCCAGGGGTCTAGCTTACAGACCTTGCCACACCTCTCAATCTGTACTTCATCAGCTGACCCAGTCCTTTCGAGGCAGAGTATGTGGCACTGTTAAAATCAAGAGTCTCAGTCCTCCAATGTTTCATTGCCAGATAGCCCAAAAACACCCTGTTCTTCACTGCCAGTGTCTAAGGCCCTTCAGACTTTTAGCCTTTTCTGCACTTTTTACCTGATGGTTTGAGACCTACTTTTCTTTTTTTTTTTTTAGTACTGCTAGAATTTTAGCCAGCTAGTGTTGACATCCTCCATTTCATCCTGGGTTGTTCTAGAAAGCTTTGTCATCTGTAATCTTATACACAATTAACTGGTAAAGGCCCAGTCTCCCTCTACATGTCAGGGGAACCTTTAGATTGTTTTTGATACCTTTTTCATTCTGGAATGATCCATCAATTTGAAGGTCTCACCTTTAATCTTAGAAAGTGAAGTTCATTAAAGCAGTTAGCTTTTCTGATGTCCAACATTTCATCTTTAGAGCAGACTGAATCCTTCCTACAAGCAGTGTACCCTTTTAGAAGTTCAGATTTAGGCATGGTGTTTGGACATCAACTTTAACCCAGATAGTACCTCATCATAACAGAGCAAGGGAAACGTGAAAGACAATATCCTTGGCAGGCGCCTCATAAAGGAAAAATGAAGTAAAAAGTTCTGATGACTTCTCTTCAAGATCTGGGGCTTTCGGTTGATGTTTTTTAAACATTTTTTTTTTATTTACCTCCCAAAAAAGCTCAAGCATCTTGTTTGAGAATGATAAAAAAAAAGCCCTCAGGAAACGCTCTCCTCTTGTATTTGATGTGGACATTCCCATATGGTTTACCCCGTCATCAGACTCGTGAAATGTAAGATCCTGAAACAAACTCCAGGCAAACTGCTGACCTGTTTTTGTAGTTGTCTTCTGGTCTGCAGAATTGCTTCCGGTGGACAATTCCCCCATACCCCCCCCCCCCCCCCCCAAGACCCGAATCTTGTGGCTTGAAGTAGAAGCTTGATTCTTTCACCCTGCTTTCTGTTGCTGAACCATTGGTACTGTTGCCCGAACAACTTGTTTATGTATGTTCTGGCTTACTAAAAGACAAGAGTGTATAGAAAGGAAGTTAGCTACCTTGATTCACTATCAAAGGAGATTGCTCCAATACTGTTACTGCCACTGGACAGGAATTTAGATTGTCTAGTATCACATTAGATTTCTGCAAATGTTACCCAATATCAAACTCACTGTTTTACGGTTACGTGTGACTACCCGTTTACAAGGCATGTTGGTCAGAAACCAAGTTAGGTGTGGAGAGGCTGCTCGGACTTATTGGGTTTAAAATTGCTCACATTTTTGCTGATGTTTGGTGTCGTCTGAGGCTTATGTAAAAAGAGCATGAGCTCTCAAAAGACCTGTGGAACCTACCAGGTGACTGGCTTTAGAGGTGGCTTTAAAGGAGGGAGGGATGCACTACAATGACATAATTCAGCAAAGTAAGTGATCAGTAAAAGAGTAGCACCAGAAATGGGTATAACTGCAAGTCAAGCAAGGAGCTACTTGTGGTGGACAATGTTGGGCGCAGATAACTAAAATTAGTGTAACTGCACCACCACAATCTAATGTCTTGTACTTACAATAAGTTGGTTTCAGTTCTCTTCCTAAATCTCAGTACACTACTAGAGCATCAGCTTAATAGCTGTCTACCATTTACATGTTGATAGAAAGACTATTTAAAGTACATTACAAAAACACATACTTTGTTAGCATGCTTGGGCCTGGAGCTAAGGATCCAAATACTATTACAGTTCCTATGCACTCAGTGCTTACATTATCATATAAGCAGCACTCTGGTCGATGCTGGAACTTTGGATCTCATCACCGACTTTGAGAGAACCTCCAAATGACTCCAGGCCCCACACCCTCCACAATCATATCCCTCTACCACCAACTTTCCTTTTGAGTCACTCAGTAATGTTTAGTATGGGCATTGGATGCAAGGCTTATGGACTAAATCCTGTTAATAGTACTCCTCTAGGCCCTAATCTAGGTAGCTCTGTAAGCTGAAACCTGAGCTTCTGCAAAAAAAAAAAGCAAAATCTTTAGTACCTGTGCTGAACTTTAAAATTGTTATCTACTGTGGCTTTAGATGTATTTTGAAAATATGTAATCTAGAGAGATGGTTAAATCACTACCAGAATCGGAATAAGATTCCCCAGCAAACTGAACAAGACCCTACACGTGATGAACTACCCCCCTAGTTGTTCTTGGATAGAGAAAGGCCCAATATGGAACATGATGGTGTGTGTGGATTAAGAATGATTTGGGGGGAGGGGAAGCGTGGCCTAGACGCGCATGGAGTGAGACGTGTGCTCCTGAGTCTCCGCTCTGGCGCCTTCTGTATAAGCGGTTTCCCTGGCCACCGAAACCTCCATCTGCACTGCTGAAGCCCTGCTGTCCTTGAAGATCCCTGCTGCTGTGATCTGCTACTGCTAGCTTGCTTAGCCTCCACACCGGCCCCAACAGCGCTAAGGATGCCTGGCTTCACCCTGGGGGTGCCCAGGAGTGGACACTTCACAGGGAAAGCCAGGAGGGGTTCCACAGCGGTATGAGTATCAACGCCAGGAAACCGCAAAGACGACACCGCAAGGTGGCCGTCTGGTGACAGTGCGCTCTATAAGTACCTTGACATTTACATTTTGACATTTACTGTGGGCCCTACCCAGGGAGCCGACTGACCGGAGGTCTTGACTGGCGCAGTCCGGCCCCTGGTTCGCCGTCATTTTCTTTGCAAGCTGTGGTGCGGTCGCGGGCGGGAACAGTTGCCCTGCCTCGCTGTCCAGATCTGACGCTTGTGCCCTGGGGCCCTCCGGCGGTCCTCTCCTGCTCCCGTACCACTTGGAATGCAGCGGGTGACTGCCTCTTCTCTCCGGAGGCTGGAATCTGCCGGGAGGCAGCGAGGAGGATACCCTTCAGGGCCCCGTTGCTCTGAGAGGCGGTGCTACCAACAAGCTCCGGCGGAGACGGAGCTGAGCTGCACTGCGGCAGAAGGTACCGGGACGGGGGTGTCACCGCAGGCCTGTGCGGGCTGAGAGACCCTCGCTGAATTTGTTGGCCCTGCCGCCATTTTGCCTTTCATGCGGCCTGCGGTCCCCCGGCCCTGTGGTTTGTGTCTCTCCTTGTGCCTCTCCTTGCTGCTTGACCCGTGTCTGGGATAGGTGACCTCCCTGAGGACTAGCGCTTTGGCCCCCTTCTCTCTGTTTGCTTTGGGACCTTCTGCACTCAGGGCCCATTTGAGATCTCCACCTGCTTCCTGCGACCCTTGGAGCCCCCTGGTCACTGTGGGGACATGCTCTGGACCTGCTGTGCCAGTACTGCCGCCCGCTGACTTTATCCTTCGTCCCTGGTTGGGCAGATTAACTTCGCTGCACCCTGGTGATTTTTTTGTTGCCTCGGACCTCGCTTCTGCCCGGGGAATACATTCTGCCCTGCTGTCTTTGCCAGCCTGCTCCCCTATCGCACCGGCCTCCGGGGTCCTTGGTCGCTATTCTACTGTCCCTGCACGCCAGTAACCTTCTAGCCTATGACTTTGGCCTGGGTGATCACACAGCCTTGGTAGTCGAGCCCTTTATTGCCTGGCTGGCCCCTCCTGGGTCCTCACCTGCTCGTACCCTGCTTTGATTGTGCGCTATCCCTTTTGGCGAGGCCCCTGGCTTTCTCGTGTGTTGCAGAGATGCCTCCTAAGCATAGGAACACTAAGAATTCTGACGCTGCAGCTTCCCGGAGGAATCCGGTGACCTCCTTATGGTCCAAGACTCTATCCAACACGATCAAATTCCAATGGGGTCACCCTTTTGCCTTGCTGTTATCCTGGGAGGGTAGACGACAGAGTATCCGATCCCTGCAGGAGGTGCAGCGCCTTCTCCGTCTCCCCGTTGACCCGGAGAGCGACGACCTCCCTCCCACTGGTACACGTCTTATTGGTTCTCTTCGGGAATGGTCCACTGTGCGTTCTCACCCTCGACGCCTTTTCAGGGACCATGACTCTGCACAAGCTAGGCAAGAGGCCATTAATCAGGTGCGGTCTCTGAGTGCCTCTCCGTCCCTTTTGAAATAGCTGTCTTCAACGATGCAAGATCTCTGGCTGTGCCTGTCCCCTGTGCCTTCCCCTCCAGTTTTTTCAGCTAGGTCCCAATGACTGGACCTTGGTGTGCCTTCTTTTCCCCTTTTTTTCCTTCAACCATGCATGGAAGGCTGGTGGCGACTGTGTGGGGTTGGATGGGCTTTTATTTGTATGCTTGCTGTATGTTGGCTGCGGCTGCTCTCGCCCCACTGCTTCCACCCCTTCTGTGTTCGCTCGGTGAAGGGAGGGGGTGGGGGACGGCACGGTCCCCTCTGGATTAGGGGCTCATTCCTTGGGTTTGCTCCTAACTGGATCACGGACTTCTCCTTGCCCGCGCATTGCTAACCCTGGGTTGCGTTCAGCCCTCTCCCTCACACTATGGCCTGCACCGTCACTTTCCTCTCCCTTAATGTAGAGGGGCGCAACTCTCCCTCTAAGTGTCGTCAGGTTTGGCGCTATCTTTCCCAACACAATCCTGATGTGGTCTTTCTTCTGGAAACCCACCTGCTGTCCTCTGACACGCACCTCATGTCCCACCGCAAGTATCCCATCCAGTTCTGGGCGAGTTCCCCTACCAAGACTGGGGGAGTGGCGCTTTTTTTTAAGTCTGGCTGGCGAGCAACCTCCTCCCAATGCATAGCTGACGAAAATGGGAGATTTCTCAAAATCGAAATGGCTTGGGAACGGGGCACATGCACCTTTTTGTTAATATATATGCCCCTAACCAGAATCAGGATATTTATTTGAGACAGCAGTTAGAGACGTTACTCCGTGCGGTCTGTACCCCTATTGTCCTTGGCTGAGATTTTAACTTAGTTTGGGAGCCTGAATGGGATCGTACGGCGTAGGCGCGCCATGCCTCAGGGGCAATGTCATCGCAGTTGAAGAGAATCATTACTGATCTTGGTTTAGTTGATGCCTGGCGATAGCTCCACCCTGACTCCCGCGATTTCTCTTATTATTCCCATGAACACCGTTCGTACTCGCGGAATGATTATTTTTTCCTCTCACTTCCCTTGATTCGGGACCTGGGTTTGGCTGATATTTCAGACCTCTCCATCTCTGACCATGCACATGTTTTACTTACGCTACAGCTTCCCACGTTTCGCGCTGATCCCCTCCCGCGATGGCGTTTGCCCCACCAGGCTCTCCGAGACCCGGTAGATGTTGCGGATAGCCGTAAGGAGATTGACTCTTTCTTTACATCAAATACCCTTGACGATACATCTGGGGCTGTTCGCTGGGATGCCTTTAAGGCTACTCTTCGAGGGGTCATCACTTCTATCTCTATTGCCCGGACCCATGAAGCCCGCTTGGTGGAGACCACTCTTTCCCGGGGGATCAAAGATCTTGAGCGCGATGACCACGCCACCCCCACTCTTGCTAATAACCGCCGCCTGACCGTCCTGCGAGGCCAACTTCGCCTAATAAGGCAGAACGGGCACTTGTTAACCTTAAGCAGAAATTTTATGTAGGGGGTGATAAAGTTGGAGCGTTTTTAGCGCGACGCTTGCGGGCCCAGGTTGCTCGTTCTCATTCCCAAGCTCAGCCGCCCTGACGGATCCTGGGCCACTTCGGAAAAGGACAAGGGCTGTACCCTTATGGCCTTCTATAAAGATCTTTATGCTCTCATGCTCCACGGAGGCGTCTGTCAGCTTTCTAGATGCATGTACCTGGCATCCTATTGACCCTTACTTTAAGGGGTTGCTCGATAAACCGATCTCAAAGGATGAGCTTGCCAAGGCCCTGAAACAGCTCCCTATGGGCAAGAGGCCGAGTCCTGACTGTCTTCAGCTCACTTTTTATCGGGACTTTTACCCGCAGCTGCGGGATCATCTGCTCCATCTCTTTAATAGCTTTACGGATACTACGGGCCTCACTCCCACGATGAGTGAAGCAGAGATTGTCCTGGTCCCTAAACCCGGAAAGGACCAGACCCTGGCAGCCTCCTTCCGCCCCATTGGCTTACTAAATATATACGACAAACTTTTCACAAAAGTTTTAGCAAACCGGTTAGAGCCCCACTTGCCGGGACTTATTGACCCTGATCAGATGGGTTTCATCCGACAGTGGCAGGGTGCTGATAATATCCGACGTATTGCCCACCTGGTAGAAAAATCGCGCATCAGAGCCATCCCTGCCTGTTTAGTTTCTCTTGATGCCGAGAAGGCGTTTGACCGTGTGGACTGGGGCTACCTGCGAGCGCTCCTTCACAAAATTGGGCTGGGACCGGGCTTTATTTCTAAGCTGATGCCTTCTATGCCAAGCCTACTACCCATATACGATTCAATGGCTCTACCACCGCCCCGATTTCTATTTACCGGTGCACAAGGCAGGGATGCCCGCTATCTCCCCTCCTCTTTGCGCTCGCTGTCGAACCCTTGGCTATTGCCATCCGAAATCATCGCGACATCCCCGGCATTCGTATGGCTGGGGTGGAACATAAGGCTTCTCTCTTTGCTGATGACCTATTGCTGTCTCTCTCCTCTCCGATGTCTTCTCTACCTGCTGTGGCTGAGCTCCTGGGCTCCTTTGAGGTTGCGTCGGGCTATCTCATCAACTTAGACAAATTCCACACTCTTAATCTTGCGCTGCCTTCATCGGAGGTCCAGCGATTACGGGGCCTCCTCCCCGTGCAGTGGACTGACTAGTCTATCCAGTATCTGGGCCTGGATTTAACTCCTACGCACTCTACTTGGACCTCCTCGAATTGGCCTAGTTTCCGCAACTCTGTTCGAGAGGAGATGCGACGGTGGGAGGGACTTCCCTTGGCATGGTTGGGTCGTCTGCATGCTGTTAAGATGTCTCTTTTGCCCAAAATCCTGTATTTGTTTCAATCTCTCTCCACCCCTATACCACACGTGGATATTCGTGCCCTCCAACGGGTCTTTATTAAGAAGCAAGATTTTGGCAAGGAAGCCAAATTGCTTCATTAGTGCAGACACTAATTGTGACTAGAGTCCACTTACCTGCGGGTAACAGAACTGGGTCTCCCTATTTTACATAGGGCTTCAGTTTATATTTTTTGTTTTAGATTTTCTATGTTTTTTATAAAGTAATTTTGTAAATGTTTCTTTTGTAATTCGAAAATGCACTGTTTTAAGATATTTTTATATCGAATAAAGCTTATACTACTAAGTTTATCTGGGGGAAATCACGTCCCCGCTTCTCCCACAGGATACTCCTCCTTCCCAGGTCTCGAGGTGGACTGGCTTGCCCCAACTTACTGGAATATTATTGGGCCTGCCATCTCCGTTTTATTTCAGAGTGGATTGTCCCTGAAAGCGAGAAGCACTGGCTCACATGGACCGGGCGGTGGCTTGTAGACCGCTTTGGGACCTCGCCTGGCTTCTGCATGCAGCGCACACGCAGTGCCTATTTGGCTACGCCGACGAGAACGGTCTTCGAGATCTGGGATGGACTGGCGCTTACCCGGGCTCTCACGACTTTCCCCTCCAATAGCACACCGTTTACGCGCAATCCTGCGTTCCCCTCCCTGCTCTTCAGCCCCGGCCCTTTGAGGCCTGGACCGTAGAGGGTCGCCACATTCGCCAGGACTTCTTCCAGGGTTCCACTCTTCGGTCTTTTGATCAATGTAAACAGTTTTTCAGACTAACTGACAAAGAGTGTCTACAGTACTGCCAAGTGCGTCATTGGCTGTCATCTCCAGAATATCTCAGAGAAGTGACTCTGCGTCTCACCCCCTTTGAATCCCTGGTCCGCAGATTCGACGGCTCCACGGGCCTCATCTCGAGAACCTATTCAGTTCTTCAACACTCTGGGCACCTCCCGCTCCATGATTACCAAACTCACTGGGCCGCCGACTTAGATGTTGAGACCTCCCCGGAGGAATGGGACCGCTTATGGGCGGTTATCCCCAAGGTATACCGTAGCATTCCCCAGCGTGAATCTGCCTATAAACTAATGACGCAGTGGTATTATACTATTATACTACCACTCGCCTGCATCAGATGTTCTTGGACACCGACCCCCTGATCTGTTGGAGGTGCCGGACTGATAGAGGAGATTTTCTACATATCGGGTGGCCTTGCTCGGAGCTTACTGTGTTTTGGAAGGAGGTCCTCGGCCATATCAAGGAGGTGGTGGGTTTCCTGATCCCTGCTACCCCATCTGTAGCACTCCTGGGCATTCGGCCCAACACGCTAAAGGCCATGACCTCGGCCCATTGGTACCTCATTCTCCATCTGTAAGGCGCAGCGCGACAGACCATTGCTTCCTGCTGGAAGCGACCCCATTCCCCTCCTACTGCTGCATGCTTTCTTCGACTGTGGGACGTTCTTTCCCTGGAACTGCTTACTTCCCGCCTTGCACACACTGATATTCGTTTTAATCGCATTTGGCGTCCTCTCGTCCACCACCTTACTAAGCTTGAGCATTCCCGTCTTATGCCACCTAGACTACGGGCTTTGCAATTGTTTGATGACCCATTGGAGCCTTTCTCTAGAGGTGAGCGACCGGATCTCTTGCAATAGTCTGCAACGCCTATGGGGCGAGCCTCCTGACCTCTAAAACACCCCCAAGCCCCCCCCCCCCCCCCCCTCCCCCACCGCCCCAACTGGCGCATCCACTCCTTCACTTCTTTCTCTTCTCTCTTGTTGCTCTCTTCTCTTCTCTCTTGTTGCTCTCTTCACGGCTTTTCTTCTATTCTGGAGTTTTCTTTTCTCCTTTCTTTTCGTCCTTTTTTTTGGTTTCTATTGTTTGTTAATGGTTCATGTATTGCCTGCCACAAATTGTAATGATGCTGATACACTGACCTATGCTTTATATGGGGGCGGGGATGCTGGCCCACTTGCAATCGCTACTTAGGAGCCCTTCTTCGCATTCCCGTGCACTGCCTGGATCACTTTCAGATAGTCCAGCTTTTTCATACAGGCCCCTGAGACCTTGATTCCCCCCCCTCCCATGGCCTCTACCTGGACACTGCAAGACAGCCCACCTTCTCAGCTTGACTTTTCAGTCCTGTACTCTGGCTTTGCTCTACCTACATATGTGATGCTGCTCTTTGTAATTTGTGCATCATCTTCCGTATGTTGGGGGCCTACACCGGGGGGTCCTGTTTCTCCTACTGTGTACTCAATATCCCCTTGCCCCTCCCTCTTAACTTGGGGGGCATTTGTTGCTTTGTATATGCTTTGTTCCAATAAACAGATATTCAAGGAAGAATGATGGAGACGCTTTCATGAGTTGCTGCACCTCAACTCTGAATATGTAGATCTTGATTCTGTGTTTATCGTAGTCAGTTGTGCTATGGGGCATCTTGTGGTTTATGGGAGATATCGGTCCATTGAGACAACCACTGTGCAGATTGACAAGTTAGTTTGCCCATGTGCCCATCTTCCGGAGATCAGGTTGGTTCCTCACACCAATGCAATCTAGCCCCTTGTACATGCAGGCTACCAGGTCAATACAGACAAGGCTTCATACAATGTTAGAACTAGGCCTAGGCCCATGCTGGAAGAGAAAGAGGTAGCCTGGCAGAAATTCTATCCTCACTATTTCATGTGCACCTCAATAGTGTACATGGTCATCTGGAAAGTCCAAATGAATATTAGTTATTGGTAAATTTGGAGGAGGGAGGTGCCGTAGGCTGTATTTATCCTGGTACTTGGAGTGGCAAATCAGATCCAACTGGAGGCTTATTTGTTTCTCATGTTGCAATGCAGTTGGAGTGCATCATGTGTTGTACAGGTTTTCTCGGGTTTTGGAGTCGCAAGTTGACTGGTCAGACCAGTCTGGCATATTTTGATGATCCCAGTTTTTGAAAAGCTCTGCATAGGTCCTGGTCTTTGAAACAAGAAATAATACAGGAAAAGCTACTTTGTCCAAAGGAGTGGGCTGGCACCCTGCTCGTAACCACTGGGTTGAACAGATTTCATGGAGGAGTCTCTGGGAATAAGTTTATTTGTGCTGGTACTTGTACCCTTGACAAATCCAGTCTGACTAAGTAAGAGTCAGCGTGCTAAATACTGTTGAAATAGACCCCATCATGAATCTAGTACATATAAAACACAGACTCCTTAGTCTCATACACATGAAAGACAATAGGCTCCCATTATAAGGACTGGGAAGACCTTTAAACTGTGAGATCCGGAAAGTATTCTCCCCATAGGGGTAGATATTGTCAAGCTAAATGTATCCGTTGAGTGTTCCTTGTCCTGCACCTGCTCAGAGAGGTTCTATTGTTGAGGAATTTAATAGAGATGCTTGGTAATAAGAACATGTCTTCACTTTTTTCTTTAAGAATTCCTCTGCTAGAAAGAACTTAGCAGGCAAGGGCCATCCATTGCATACATAAACTGTCATGTAGGAGGAGGTGTCTCCGAGAAACGAGAATGTAATACTTCAGTATGCTAATTGCAAGGTTTTTGCATGCTACAACATTTCAAGTCCCTTTCTGCTGGACTACAGCTTGTATGTATGGGGTTAGAGCTAAGCTAGCATTTGTTGCCTTTCAGCGCCATGACCTTGTATTTACTTTAACGATCTGTCTGCCCCCGCTTCTAAAAATTGTTTTCTTAAGGTGGCTGCCTTCTTTCAAAATTTCATGTGTTGCTGTTATTAATATGAACATAAAGGAGTATTTAATTCCTGCATATAAGAATTATTTACTATATAAACCTTTGTACTGGTAGCATTCACACCTGCCTTGCTCCAGATGGGCGAACGTCTTGGCCTTAAATACACTCCTCTTAAGAATGGGTTGAGGAAAGAGACAGTGTAGATGGGCCCCTTGGAAGGCAGTGGCAAGGACGGAGCATGCAGTGAGCGCATCCCAGGTTCCTCTGAAAAATATTTCTTACTCAGCTTGGAGGAATATGAATTAACGTGCAAGGGTCAGTGTGGGGTGCAATTTAAGGATTGCAGTGGTTTCTTCACTGTATACTTCGTGTCTTTTTTTTGTAACATTATGAATTTACTTTGTAGGTGGATCAGATGAATAAGATTGTCGAAGTGCTAGGAATACCTCCAAATCACATGTTGGATCAAGCGCCAAAAGCACGGAAGTACTTTGATAAGCTTCCAGAAGGAATGTGGACGGTTAAGAAAAACAAAGATGTGAAGAAGGTATTCATCAAAAATACTGGTGTTAACAGCTTCGTATTTCTTGCTTATTTGTAGTAACACTGACGTCCCCCCTATTCATTACTTAAAAGATGGAATCTGCATATGTCACTGCATAACTAACTCATTCTTTCCCTGTCTTCTGCACCATGAAGCTTTCACAAATTTTGCTGTAGAATTTGCTGACATTACTCACACAAAATGCAGGACTGGTGGGTATCGGACTGTAGGACTTGGCCCTTTTTCCCTCATTTGTTTTCATTTTTCATGTTGATGCAGATTCAGGGAGCCATTTTAGCTACCCCTGAAACTTCTGTCTGAGGGCCTGGAGCACAAAATGGTGGCCACCTGTGACATCACCAGCATCCACTGGAACCTACCAGCACCTTCCAGAACATTCCAGGAGATTCCAGAACTCTGACAGTTGGAGACCGTTTAGAATGTTGGGAGGATAAGAGAGGCAGTTGGCAGTTGGAGCTGGCAGTTGGCACCTGACTGGTGAAGAGAGAGGAGCACAACAGTGAAGGAGGAAGGAGTGAAGCAGCAGGGGTGGAAACTTGTGCCTGGAGTGGGGTCCATAAACCCACCCTTGATACTTGTCCCTACTGATGGATCCCAGCCTATAGCCCTGTGTGGGAGGAAGACAGAAGAAACTTATCCTAAGGACCTGGACAGCAGGAACAGGCCTTAGAACCAAGAAAACAGCAAGATTCTGACCCGAGAACTGGTTTCCCTGGAATCGGGCGTCGAGTAGCCTGAAGACCTGGAGCCCGAGGTGGAGAAGCGGCGCTGACTGAAGTAGCAGACGTCGTACCCGGAGCCGCCTGAGGTCGTGAGAGGGCGCCGACGGAGGTCGTGAGGAATACCAGAGGTCGAGGAGGAAGTGAACCGAGGTCGAGCGAGCGGCGTCATCGGAGGAGTGAAGTCCGCCCTCCGGAGTCGTCGGAGACCGAGGTAGAGGAGCACCGGAGGTCGGGAGTGAGGATCGCACTCCGGAGTCGCCCGGAGCCTGTGAGGAGGAGCACCGGAGGTCGGGGGTGAGGATCGCACCCCGGAGTCGCCGGAAGTCGACATCGAGGCCAGGCCGGCCGACGTCATCGGAGCCGAGAGCGCCATCGGACCGGAGCCGCCCGAAGTCGACATCGTGAAGAGACTGCCCGACGCCGTCGAATCGGAGGTCGAGATCGAACCGAGGCCACCGACATCGGACCGGAACCGCCTGCCGGCGTCGTCAAAGAACTGACATTGTGCCGAGGCCGCCGAGACCGAACCGGAACCGCCTCACGGCGTCGACACGACTCCAGCGGCGTCGGAACATCAGAAAAAGGGCAGTAAGTGGAGTAGAGGGCGCCTAAGGCCCTGTGGAGACCTGAGAGACTGCTCTAAGGGGCTAGGGAGGTGCTGAAACCAACCTGACTGTGCAAGGGGTGAACTGGGACTAACCTAGAGAGGTTGTGTGGAGAGAGAAAGCCAGGGCACTGGTATTCCCCCCTTTGATCTACCTCAGATTAGGCCTCAGCCTTGTCCCAGCCAGGGAGTAGCCCCCCTCAAGCCTTCCACAACCCTACAAGCTGTGCCTGGGCCATATCAGCCCTTAAGAATTGAAGTGTCATCTGATTATATGAGGGTTGCTGTATACTTTTAATTATTTATTGGGGATACTGTATTTATTGAGTTTTTACCTATTTATTGCTGCACTATATTTATAGGTCCGCAGGACTTGATGGTGTACAATATTTATTGGTACAGTATTTATTACCTCAAAGTATTTAATTGTCTGTATGTATTGCACTTGTATTTATGCCCTGTTATTTATGATCCCCCCTATTTATTTCATCAAACAGCCAATATTTATTTGACCTGCACTAATTGAAACTTGTATATTGTGATTGACCTATTTATTTTTCCAATCAGCAACTAAGAGAAAAAGATAAAGAAGAATATTTTCATAATTTTTACGGTGTAGAGTCGTTTTTGGAACGGATGCACGCATGGTTATTGTATGGGTATATTGTATGCTTAGCACTGCGCCTGTTTCCTGACCACTCGAGCCAAGCTACCACAGTGTGTTCGGGGAGTCCACCACCACCCTGCGGAGTGGGAGTGGGCGTTTCCAACATAAATTGGTGGCAGCGGTGGGATAGAGCTGTGCCTACGCATACTCAACAATAACTGTGGGTAGTCCATAGGCCTACACCGGGAGTTTTCTCACAGCGGCCTTCCTAATTGTGGGTTTTTGTTTTTTCCAAATTTACTCTGGTGGTGGGAGGAGGTATTATAAAAGGTACCCCCCTGCATTGTTACTGCACAAAACCTGTCCTCTAACCTGAGTGGGCAAGATGGAGTTTGTACTAGAAAATCTAAAAACGTACACTGTGGCCCAAGTCAGGAAGTTAACAGACCGGAGGGAGAAAAGACAGCTCACATGGGATTTAGCAAGGCTGGAGAAGGAGAGGGAGGAGCAGAGAATGGCTCATGAGATGGAGGAGAGAAGGATGGCGCACGAGCTCCGGATGAAGGAGTTGGAGCTGCGTGCCCTCCAGATGAGTGTGTCCAGTAAGGACACTGGTGGCAGCATACCAGAAGCTTCACAGGAGCTAGAAGTTTATTTACCCCAGGATGACATCACCAGGGTGTCTGAGGAGGCATTGGGGTGGGAACCTGACGGGGGTAGTGCAGGGATCTCCCAACCCAGCGAGGTGGGAGAAGTGGCAGATAGCCCGGCTAGGTCCCAGGGAGAGAGGGTTGTAGGGCCTCACGACCTATCTGTAGGAAGGCGTGAGACGGGGAGGTGTCCCGAGGTGCCCCAACCGAAGTCTCAGGGCCTGGAGAGTTCCGCAAGGGAGCCCCAGGTTGGGAGCCTAGGCTGTCCCGATGTGCCCTCCAGTGCAGGGGAGCCCCTAGTGTCAGGAGGACCCAGGGCGACTGTAACCAGCGCGCCTGAGGTTCTGGGGTTGGCCCAGTTTCAGGGTTTAGGTCCTGGGCTGGGATGCCAGGCTCAGGGGTTGCCTGACCTGGCGGGTGGGGCCTCTGTTAACCAGGTCCCCCCGAAATTGACTTCCAGGGGTACTTTTCCCGTTAGGAGGGTGCTGAAATCTGGAAGGGGGTGCAGAGGGAGGATGGTCTCGCCTCGGGCACCGACTCAGCCTAAGGGTTTAGACCCTAGGTTGAAGGATCAGTTGAGGGGTCAAGGCCCTAGACTGAGGAGGAAGTGTTGGTCTGAGGGTGCCTTGCAGGGTAGGGTGAGGAACCCCAGAAGGAGAGTTAGGGGGAGGAGAGCCTCGCCCCTGACGGCTGGTCAGCCTAAGGGTGTGAACCCCAGGAGGAAGGACCAGAGGCAGTTTAGGACTGCAAGGAGGAGGACCGGAGTGGTCAACGGGCACTACAGGCCTGGGGCTACTGCCCCCCACTCCGCGAGATCACCCGGGCCAGAGACATCTGGATGGCCCAGGGGCCGGTCCTGGCCACAACTAGCTAGGGAGCCCCCGTGGGGTGGTTTTGTTGGTCCAGGGAGGTTGGTTAGGGAACCATTGGGTTCCAGAGCGGAGGAGAACTTGCGGGTGCTCCTGCCGTTGCGGGCCTGCGTCCACCTTTTCTCGCCCCAAGCAGGGAAGACCATCAAGGCATTGATCGGTCTACCCTGGCTTTTGGCTGGAAGGGGGTTATGTAGGACTTGGCCCTTTTTCCCTCATTTGTTTTCATTTTTCATGTTGATGCAGATTCAGGGAGCCATTTTAGCTACCCCTGAAACTTCTGTCTGAGGGCCTGGAGCACAAAATGGTGGCCACCTGTGACATCACCAGCATCCACTGGAACCTACCAGCACCTTCCAGAACATTCCAGGAGATTCCAGAACTCTGTGACAGTTGGAGACCGTTTAGAATGTTGGGAGGATAAGAGAGGCAGTTGGCAGTTGGAGCTGGCAGTTGGCACCTGACTGGTGAAGAGAGAGGAGCACAACAGTGAAGGAGGAAGGAGTGAAGCAGCAGGGGTGGAAACTTGTGCCTGGAGTGGGGTCCATAAACCCACCCTTGATACTTGTCCCTACTGATGGATCCCAGCCTATAGCCCTGTGTGGGAGGAAGACAGAAGAAACTTATCCTAAGGACCTGGACAGCAGGAACAGGCCTTAGAACCAAGAAAACAGCAAGATTCTGACCTGAGAACTGGTTTCCCTGGAATCGGGCGTCGAGTAGCCTGAAGACCTGGAGCCCGAGGTGGAGAAGCGGCGCTGACTGAAGTAGCAGACGTCGTACCCGGAGCCGCCTGAGGTCGTGAGAGGGCGCCGACGGAGGTCGTGAGGAATACCAGAGGTCGAGGAGGAAGTGAACCGAGGTCGAGCGAGCGGCGTCATCGGAGGAGTGAAGTCCGCCCTCCGGAGTCGTCGGAGACCGAGGTAGAGGAGCACCGGAGGTCGGGAGTGAGGATCGCACTCCGGAGTCGCCCGGAGCCTGTGAGGAGGAGCACCGGAGGTCGGGGGTGAGGATCGCACCCCGGAGTCGCCGGAAGTCGACATCGAGGCCAGGCCGGCCGACGTCATCGGAGCCGAGAGCGCCATCGGACCGGAGCCGCCCGAAGTCGACATCGTGAAGAGACTGCCCGACGCCGTCGAATCGGAGGTCGAGATCGAACCGAGGCCACCGACATCGGACCGGAACCGCCTGCCGGCGTCGTCAAAGAACTGACATTGTGCCGAGGCCGCCGAGACCGAACCGGAACCGCCTCACGGCGTCGACACGACTCCAGCGGCGTCGGAACATCAGAAAAAGGGCAGTAAGTGGAGTAGAGGGCGCCTAAGGCCCTGTGGAGACCTGAGAGACTGCTCTAAGGGGCTAGGGAGGTGCTGAAACCAACCTGACTGTGCAAGGGGTGAACTGGGACTAACCTAGAGAGGTTGTGTGGAGAGAGAAAGCCAGGGCACTGGTATTCCCCCCTTTGATCTACCTCAGATTAGGCCTCAGCCTTGTCCCAGCCAGGGAGTAGCCCCCCTCAAGCCTTCCACAACCCTACAAGCTGTGCCTGGGCCATATCAGCCCTTAAGAATTGAAGTGTCATCTGATTATATGAGGGTTGCTGTATACTTTTAATTATTTATTGGGGATACTGTATTTATTGAGTTTTTACCTATTTATTGCTGCACTATATTTATAGGTCCGCAGGACTTGATGGTGTACAATATTTATTGGTACAGTATTTATTGCCTCAAAGTATTTAATTGTCTGTATATATTGCACTTGTATTTATGCCCTGTTATTTATGATCACCCCTATTTATTTCATCAAACAGCCAATATTTATTTGACCTGCACTAATTGAAACTTGTATATTGTGATTGACCTATTTATTTTTCCAATCAGCAACTAAGAGAAAAAGATAAAGAAGAATATTTTCATAATTTTTACGGTGTAGAGTCGTTTTTGGAACGGATGCACGCATGGTTATTGTATGGGTATATTGTATGCTTAGCACTGCGCCTGTTTCCTGACCACTCGAGCCAAGCTACCACAGTGTGTTCGGGGAGTCCACCACCACCCTGCGGAGTGGGAGTGGGCGTTTCCAACATAAATATTTAATGTTTTTAATATCCACATTTTCAAGATAATGGCTTTTTCGGAGTATGGGAGTCTCATCAGGGTCACAGGAACGAATTCCATACATTCTTGTGTTACCAGTTGCATGTGTTCCATCATAGTATTGTCTTTGATATTTATAAACCTAGAAGATTTCTGATAAACTTCCAACCACAGATCTCTAGGTGCCAGACTGGATTGGGAAAATTCTACCAGCAGTGCTCCCACACACCAATAGATGGCGCTGTATGACTAAGTGGTGTGTGGAAGTAATGTAATAAAGCGGTGCATGTTATCAGTTCCTTTCTTTCTCTTCCCTTCAATCTGAATCCAGAGCTACGCTCCCAACTTTCAGGCTTCACGATGACTCCCCAAAACCTTTTTAGGTCTCGGCTCGAAGGCTACGCTTGCGCAGTCTCGCTCCTAGATTTAATGTTTTGGAGAAGAGGGGCTTGAACCCGCCCCTCTTCTCTCCTCTTCTCCATTGGCTGGCCTCTTGAATGCTGGGCAGCCATTGGAGCAGAGGATTGTCTCGCCGAACAGGCCCCGTCCTTTTCGGATTCGGGGGCGTTTTTTTAATTGCTTTTTGGTTGCTTTTCGATTTTTGGCAGCCCGCCCCTTACACGCCCACAAGACAGCATATCTTCACGCTGCCTACACGCGCCAGTCGGCTCTCTGATTGGTTGGCAACTACCAAATAAGCACTGTGATTGGTGGACCTTGTCAACCAATCAGAGAGCCTACTGGTGCGTTGTGTGATGTCTTGTTTACCCTGCAGGCGTTTGTGCCAGCAGCTGCCATGTTTATGCGGAACCAGGGACAGGCCTCCTGCAACCAGCAAGAGAGGCTGCTGTCCCAGCCCGCAGGACTGTGGTGGTATCCGGACCCTTGTGGCGGCGCCATGGTGGGTAATACATTGCCGAGGGCCGTCTGTTTGGACGGTGAGTGGGAGCACCCCCTACCTCACTGCACCTGACCAGCAGGAGACGCGACTCCCGCAGGTGGCATCCATTCACAATCACACCACCTCTGTCCCTTGGCTAGTCTCCAGTCCCGCCTCCCCCGAAGGCGCCTCTGCCGCAGCTGCCATTTCCTTCATCCTAATAACCCCCCCCACCCCCACCCCCTTCCTCCCCCTCCCCCCCCCCCCCCCAGCCACGAGCGCCTCCTCTTCGCGAGTCCCGCATAAATCACATTTTCTGCATCGAGCATTAAGCTGCCCCTCCGCCTTGATTTCAAGCCCCCTTTATATACAATCGTATCTCTCACAGAAACAACACCTGTTGCAGTTCTAGAGATCACCCCCACCGGAAGCGCCCCCTTCCGGCAGCCCTCAGCACTGAGAGCGCCGCCACACTGATCTCCACACTCGTTCTCACCCAGCCCCACCCCCTGCTCAGGAACGGGCATCTGTTGTACGGCCAAAGGGCTCCTTCGTCCATTCCACACCCCAGCTATAACAACCCGCCCCTCGCAGAACCAAGGAACAGCCAAGGTGTCCCCCCCCCCCCCCCACACACACACACACACACACACTTATAACCGCACCGGTGTCCCCCTTCCCCCCCCCCCCCCCCCCCCCCCCCCACGCTTGTAAGAGCACCTCCCCCCCCCCCCCCCAGCATCCCCTCTCGCAGAACCAAGGAACCCTCCTCACGGTTATCACCCGCCCCCCTCCCAGCTGCTGCCCCCACCCCTGCTGGACCAAGGGCTTGCCTTATATCAGAGACGCACCCCGCCCAGAAGAGCTGCACAGACTGCTGGAGCGCCCCGTGCTTACCCTGCTCCCCTACAGGGGCATAGGCAGTTTCCAAGTAGGTGAATTTGCCCCCACCCAATAAACCATCAACCATTCCTTAAAAACAAACCTTTTCCATACCATATGTTCCCGCCCCGTTCAAACCAAGCACATTGTGAGTAGCTGTGGGACCACCTAATGCCCTCCCGTCCACCATCATAAAACTGCTCCCCCTTGGCACCTCGCATCTTTGGAGGCCAGTACATTCGACACAGCTGCCCCTTCTCCCCCACTTGAGCACCCTTTTACTACACACGACCTTAAGTCCTCACGACCACCCCACCCGCTCTGTGCCCTCCCACCACTGCAGCTCTGTTCCAGATACAATCGGAGCCCTTCCTACCCTCCCCCCTTCATACCCAGTTGGTGTCTCCCATCTGCGCACCCATAGCCCCCTTCAAAAGTTCACGAGCCTGCCCGCGACCAAGTGTCACTGTCGCCCCCATCCACCCGGCAGTCCCCACCCCTTCTTCCAAGGTGTGCCCCCGTCGTCCAAGCAACAAGCATTTACAATGCAATGGTCTCGGCATTGTTAAAGTTAGAGCTATTGGCATTGCTCATGACATCATTTTTAGGTCTCGCCTGACCCAGCGCATGCGCTGGTCTGGCGAGACTTATTGAGAGGGCTCAAAAGTGCTACTAGGCCAGCCTAGAGCTACAGTGCATGTGCGCGGGCGCGCGCACCGCGTTTTACCGCAATTACTTTCACTTTCGGCCGCTTTGATGTTTGATCGTGATCGGATCGCGATCACTTTCACTTTCGCGGCCACATGGCCGCTTTGCATAGCCAATAGGTCTCGCTTTTGGGACCTTATAAGTATTTAGTTACGCAAATGTTGCATGGCTAAACACTTATAAGGTCCCAAAGGTGAGACCTATTGGCTATGCCAATGCTTGTTGTTTTTGTTTTTAAAACATCTCTCTCTCACAAAAATAAGACTTATTTTTGTGTGAGAGAGATGTTTTAAAAACAAAAATGTCATGAGCAATGCCAATAGCTCTAACTTTAACAATGCCAAGACCATTGCATTGTAAATGCTTGTTGCAGTGTGCTAGGGAACAGTGTCCCCACCGAAAGCAACAGGGGTTTAAGTCATCCTGAGACTTCAGGCACAAAATGTCCATCACAGACCCACATCAGGGATGCCTATGGTACTTGTACCCATGTACCCTTGTGAACCCTAAGACCAGGAAGCTAAACTGTGCATCACTGAATAGAAGATTGCTTGCAGTCAAAGCAGTATTACCACTCACTGCCTTGCTTGCGGACTCAGTCACGGGGCCACTCCCAGAAAGAAGTTAACATCCTTCTCAAAGCCTTCTGGTAAGCCAAAGCGTAGGTGTACATATAAGCATAGGAAGGGCAAGCAGAACTCTACCCCATCCTGCCACTCTAAAAGTGTAGCTTGGTGGCATGAGGGCGTCCTGATAAGTCTGACTCCCCGGATGTTTCTAGTTTTGAACTGGTAATGCAGTTGGTCCCAGCTCGCCCCAGTTTCCCTGGCAGTTGTCTGCCTGCAGGAAACAACATCCTCCAAAGAGGCCATTGTCGATTTTCTTGGTGCAATTCCAGCTCCCTCTGGCTGCAGAGCCGCAGGGGTTTCTAGTTAAACATTGGCCAGCCGGTAGGCCCTGAGGAAGTCTGCCCCCTCGAGACCTGCTACTGTGGCCATACAGACTCTGGTATTGACTTCTACTCCAGTGCCATGGTCTAATTCCTTCTGTACAAATTCAAAATCCTCTGTCCGCCGACTTCAAACAAACATGTCACACTGTGAAATTATGAAAGCACTGCCAGTTATTTAAACATATTCCAATTCCATATGTTCACCTCGATGCAAGGGTTCACACCCCTCTTTCATTCTCATTCAGGCCTAGTTCAAGAGGCCAGTATCTCTTAGGACACATGATAAGGAGATAGATTACTGGATCCTCTCTATACTGGTGATACATTCTATTTGGACTTAGAAATTGCCAGTGAGCAATGACCTATCTCCTGAAATGGAGCTAGGCTCTCCAGTTGGTCCACCAGAGTAAAGTACTTTATTTGCGGTGGTGGTTCAGAGGGCAAGTGAGACAATTCAATTGCAATTGACTGCTATTGAGATGAAAACATATGTATTGACTGAGATTCTTCAAACAAAGTCAACTTCATCTGAGCCATTATTGCAATTTAATGAAGCCCTTACTGTTGTCCTGCTGGCAATATTAAAGAAAGGCTCTTTCAGGACCTATGTTATTTTATTTGAGACTACAAAGAGTTCTCACCTGCCAACAACGGAAGAATTAAACAAAGAAAACCATATATTTATTAACAATTTTTATTTATATTTTTTTAAATTTTATAAGCACTCATTGAGAAATTTTCTCCATTATTTTCTTAACTTATCACATATATATTCATTTGATAGTATCCAAAACCCTAACACATGATCCCGTGGCTAATCATATAAAAAACAACTCATACTCTCACACATACATCAGTCATACTCATGTTAAAATATAGCACTAAACATTTGGTTGTTTGGCATAGTCTCCAGGACAAAGAAGTAACAGCAAATACAGTTGTTTCAGATAGTATTGAGTCTCTGGGGACCTCTCCTCTGGATGGAAAGGGGCCTACGCGCGTTTCGGTGACAAGACACCTTCTTCAGGGCCACCAACAGGAGGGGCAACAAGCCCTAAATGATGTGGGGGAGTCTGTAAAGGGTTAAATATAATAATTATAAATAAGGCAGGTAATGTATTTTAACAAAATTTATAGACTCCATACTGTAATTGTGGATCTGGGTTCACTCGGATATTTTACAAAAAACCAGCATGGTTTAATTCTGTATGTATATAGCTTACATCTTTAGAGTGACTAAAAGGATAGCCCCTACACCAGAAAGGTAAGTGAAATTCGATAGTGAGAATTAAAAAAGGAAAAAATAAAAAGGTTTATAAACAACAAAGTACCTTGATAACTAGATGCCTCAGTAATGTATCAATCGAAAAAATATATTTTTTTGACAAATAAAACCAATCTTGTTCGGTCACTGCTTTTCGGGAACTTCTGCGTCTGTGCAGAGAAAGTATTTATAGTTGGTATTCTGACTGGCTCTGGATAAGTATAATGTTATACATGCTCTGCGTAAAGGGAAATACCTACCTTCACATAAATACGATACTCTTTGCTTCGCTATTACAAAAGACATGTAGAGGTGCGGATAATTTGCTACCACTTCTGCCGTGGGATAACGTCCCAATGAGTCCGAGATATGGGTGTAGCTTATTTGGTTCTATGGAAAATGTCAGAAAATAAGAAAAAATCGGTTGCACTAAATAAATTGTCAGCCTGATATCTTACTTAGCTACGCAGCAGGTAAACAGATAGTTCAGCTGTGCCTGGTGGCTTACCTTTATGTGGGCTTCATGTGTCCCAAATAAAAGTTTCTAGTGGGTCCTTAAGACGTTTGTCACTGCGGAACACTGTTTCCGTTCAATCGGTTAGCTCTTGCTAGTAATCTTGATGTCTCTAGGGAAGAAACATGTATGTTTGTTACTGCCTATTAATCCTTTCATTTCTAATTGTTGGTAATCTATTCTATAGATGGTAGGTTATCATGGGAAAAATAACTCTTTTATTTGATTTAGACTACTGAGGGCTAATTTTTACGTATATTCCGAAGGACATAGCCGTTGTAGGCGCGGAACTTTACATGCGAGAAATACGTTCCTGTTTTAGACGCTAAGATTTTAGCAAATAGGTACGGTCTGGTATCAGTAAATTTCATTCATCACAGATCAATAGTACATGAGATAGAGTTCTTTACAGCGCTGATATTTATGGCAAAAATGTGATGCTAAATGTTTAATGTATCTTATTGACGAAATAAGAGCTTATACTTGGCACCAAGTGTCAGACACTAGAAGCATTATTCAACGCTTGCCCGATAGTTACGGAATAGCGACCTCGCTAGTATATCTACATACTATCGCGTCTTATTGACAAAATGCGTCTTTGTAGTATATGGGATAAGGATATACGCTTAACACTAAATATGGAGCAGTAAAGACATTTCACAGAGCTTACCCGATAACCGCAGAGTAACGGACCTCGCTAGTACATCCACTTCCGAGAAACAGTCGGGGTGTGTGATGTTTGCGCGAGTTTTGAATGAGATACTGGATGGCGATAGGTCAGAGGGTGAATCACGTGATCCTAAAGACTCAAGCTGTTAGTGATTGGTCTAACGAGAGATCACACGGTATATTACGCGATCGCAGCACAGGCACTTACAATCTAATACAGAGTCTGGGTAGTTGGCGCAGCCATTTTGTAGTGTGAGGCTGGCTATGCTGTAGCTGCATCCTATTGCTACTTTTGACGAATATAATGATTATAAAGTCTTTAAGGGTGCCGAGCAACGATAACCCAGCTGTTACAGATATTAATACACTACCCAAACAAATTTAGTTGTTTGGTGAGACATTTCATAGTTTCTAGATTTAAATATAAGTACTGACTCATAGCGAGTATACCGTTGTCAGACTCAGGCTTTTAAGATGTAGTAGATATCCCAGTATATATATTTTTTGAACTCACCACGTAGGCAGTATATGTAGGCAGATACATATGAGTGTATATATTATACATTATTGGTCATCGCAACTGGTGGGCCATAGGTCATAAGACTATTCAGAAGATATATGGATACGGTGAGAAGCATATCATCCAACAGTCGTTAGGACTGAGTAACTCAGCCCTAACGACTGTTGGATGATATGCTTCTCACCGTATCCATATATCTTCTGAATAGTCTTATGACCTATGGCCCACCAGTTGCGATGACCAATAATGTATAATATATACACTCATATGTATCTGCCTACATATACTGCCTACGTGGTGAGTTCAAAAAATATATATACTGGGATATCTACATCTTCTTAAAAGCCTGAGTCTGACAACGGTATACTCGCTATGAGTCAGTACTTATATTTAAATCTAGAAACTATTAAATGTCTCACCAAACAACTAAATTTGTTTGGACAGTGTATTAATATCTGTAACAGCTGGGTTATCGTTGCTCGGCATCCTTAAAGACTTTATAATCATTATATTCGTCAAAAGTAGCAAAAGGATGCAGCTACAGCATAGCCAGCCTCACACTACAAAATGGCTGCGCCAACTACCCAGACTCTGTATTAGATTGTAAGTGCCTGTGCTGCGATCGCGTAATATACTGTGTGATCTCTCGTTAGACCAATCACTAACAGCTTGAGTCTTTAGGATCACGTGATTCACCCTCTGACCTATCGCCATCCAGTATCTCATTCAAAACTCGCGCAAACATCACACACCCCGACTGTTTCTCGGAAGTGGATGTACTAGCGAGGTCCGTTACTCTGCGGTTATCGGGTAAGCTCTGTGAAATGTCTTTACTGCTCCATATTTAGTGTTAAGCGTATATCCTTATCCCATATACTACAAAGACGCATTTTGTCAATAAGACGCGATAGTATGTAGATATACTAGCGAGGTCGCTATTCCGTAACTATCGGGCAAGCGTTGAATAATGCTTCTAGTGTCTGACACTTGGTGCCGAGTATAAGCTCTTATTTCGTCAATAAGATACATTAAACATTTAGCATCACATTTTTGCCATAAATATCAGCGCTGTAAAGAACTCTATCTCATGTACTATTGATCTGTGATGAATGAAATTTACTGATACCAGACCGTACCTATTTGCTAAAATCTTAGCGTCTAAAACAGGAACGTATTTCTCGCATGTAAAGTTCCGCGCCTACAACGGCTATGTCCTTCGGAATATACGTAAAAATTAGCCCTCAGTAGTCTAAATCAAATAAAAGAGTTATTTTTCCCATGATAACCTACCATCTATAGAATAGAGTACCAACAATTAGAAATGAAAGGATTAATAGGCAGTAACAAACATACATGTTTCTTCCCTAGAGACATCAAGATTACTAGCAAGAGCTAACCGATTGAACGGAAACAGTGTTCCGCAGTGACAAACGTCTTAAGGACCCACTAGAAACTTTTATTTGGGACACATGAAGCCCACATAAAGGTAAGCCACCAGGCACAGCTGAACTATCTGTTTACCTGCTGTGTAGCTAAGTAAGATATCAGGCTGACAATTTATTTAGTGCAACCGATTTTTTCTTATTTTCTGACATTTTCCATAGAACCAAATAAGCTACACCCATATCTCGGACTCATTGGGACGTTATCCCACGGCAGAAGTGGTAGCAAATTATCCGCACCTCTACATGTCTTTTGTAATAGCGAAGCAAAGAGTATCGTATTTATGTGAAGGTAGGTATTTCCCTTTACGCAGAGCATGTATAACATTATACTTATCCAGAGCCAGTCAGAATACCAACTATAAATACTTTCTCTGCACAGACGCAGAAGTTCCCGAAAAGCAGTGACCGAACAAGATTGGTTTTATTTGTCAAAAAAATATATTTTTTCGATTGATACATTACTGAGGCATCTAGTTATCAAGGTACTTTGTTGTTTATAAACCTTTTTATTTTTTCCTTTTTTAATTCTCACTATCGAATTTCACTTACCTTTCTGGTGTAGGGGCTATCCTTTTAGTCACTCTAAAGATGTAAGCTATATACATACAGAATTAAACCATGCTGGTTTTTTTGTAAAATATCTGAGTGAACCCAGATCCACAATTACAGTATGAAGTCTATAAATTTTGTTAAAATACATTACCTGCCTTATTTATAATTATTATATTTAACCCTTTACAGACTCCCCCACATCATTTAGGGCTTGTTGCCCCTCCTGTTGGTGGCCCTGAAGAAGGTGTCTTGTCACCGAAACGCGCGTAGGCCCCTTTCCATCCAGAGGAGAGGTCCCCAGAGACTCAATACTATCTGAAACAACTGTATTTGCTGTTACTTCTTTGTCCTGGAGACTATGCCAAACAACCAAACGTTTAGTGCTATATTTTAACATGAGTATGACTGATGTATGTGTGAGAGTATGAGTTGTTTTTTATATGATTAGCCACGGGATCATGTGTTAGGGTTTTGGATACTATCAAATGAATATATATGTGATAAGTTAAGAAAATAATGGAGAAAATTTCTCAATGAGTGCTTATAAAATTTAAAAAAATATAAATAAAAATTGTTAATAAATATATGGTTTTCTTTGTTTAATTCTTCCGTTGTTGGCAGGTGAGAACTCTTTGTAGTCTCAAATAAAATAACATAGGTCCTGAAAGAGCCTTTCTTTAATATTTTCAGTTTTTCCCCCTTTCTCTTGGACCTCAAATTACTTTAAGGGGGGGCCTTTCGCTTAGATTTATGTTGTCCTGCTGGCTACATGGTCCAGGCCATACTTTCAGCTGCCAGTTGCCCGGTCTACCCGACAAAGCAGTCTACTTGTGAGAGCCTGATTGTTCAAACTTCAACATGCAATGTCAATACAAATACCTTTTCGTATTCGACCAGTACTGTTTAGGGATTTAAATAAACATGTTGCTTGTAGAAGAGATTTTCCTTTGGCTACTCTAGCCCATAGCTCTATAAAGGCTGTTAGTCTTTTTGGTAGGTTCACCCACGCATTCAGGAATATGGCCAGTGATATTTTGCCGGCTATCCTGGAAGACCCCAGGGCATCCGTGACCGAAACTGTACAGAATGGTCAGGATGCAGCAAAGTATTTGGCCAATGCTGGCATGGACACTCCATTGCATTGGCAGAGCTTTTTGTCACCGGCATCGTGCTCAGGAGGCAAGCCTGGATCAGATCAACCAGATATTTTAGAGTCAAACAGGTGTCCCTACAGGTGTTCCTAATGGACATGCCCTTTGATGGCTCCATGCTCTTAGTAGAAAAAGCTGTTGCAGCACTAGAACGATAAAATGACAGTCGCGCCACAACGGTACCTAAGGTCTGCAGAGTCAGGAACGGTGATGGATCCTTTTCCAGAATTGCTCCTGAAATATGGAACACATTGCCTTTACACCTCCGATTGGAAATCGATCACAAATTCCGTAGATCCATTAAAACCTGGCTTTTCTAGCACTGTCGCCCCTGTTCTTCTGGTTTTTGAGTATTAGCTAGCGCTATGAGACCTATGGGTGATATACGCGCTTAATAAACACATACATACAAACGACCTAATATTTGGAGGTAGTGACACTTGTTACAAACACTTTTCCCATAAATACATAAAACTGAGATGCTGTCTCAGGGGACTAGCGTACAGACCATGCCAGCTTTCCCAATCTGTACTTCATCAACTGACCCAGTCCTTTTGAGGCCGAGGATGTGACACTGTTAAAACCAGCAGGAGTCGCAGTCCTCAATTCTTCCTTTCCTGTTGCTGTGATCTCCAAGCTGCTTTAGTTTTTCCTCTTAGGCCTGTAGGATAGAATCTCACTTTTTGTCAGATTAGAGCTCACTCCACTTTTACAGTTGGGGGGGGGGGGGGGGGGGTTGTCTTGTAACGCCTATCCACGCCTCCAGCCTCATATGCTAGTGTGACTTTTGGGGGAACACTGCAATTCTGACACAGGAGGTCAACCTTCTGTTCGAGGGTGTCATCAAGCAGGTACTTTGCTCCAGGCCATGTTACGAGGGATTGTAGCCTGAAGCCTATTTTGGATCGATGACTCCTGAACACCTTTATGAGGAAGGGCAGGTTCAAGAGGCTCAGTCTAGCTCAGATCTTGCCTACTCTTAATGCAGGAGAATGGATGGCTTCATTTGACCTCCAGGGTAGGCCAGGAATGCTTTGAATTTACTGTGCTCCCTTTCAACGTTACTTAGGCCTTGTTGGGGTTCAGAAAGTGATAGCTGTGGTCGTCGCTAATTGGATGATTGGCTGTTAAAGACAGGCTTGCCGGTGTCAGTCGTATACCACTGCTGAACAGCAGCCAATTAGCTGAAATCTTTGGATTTTACCATCAGTGAGCTGAAGTTCCACTTGAGCCACCCACGGAGGATTCCATTTATTGGGCAGCTTGGACATGTTGGTGTTAAACGTTTTTCTTCTGTTACAGAGCATCAGATATTCAGGGTATGATCCTGATGTTTCGGTATCAATCCTGTGTTTTGGGGAGGATGGCACTGAGGTATCTTGGTCTTTTGGTCTTTTTGTCCTCCTCATTTCCGAATGCTAAGTGCCGCATGCAGACCCTTCACTGGACCATCAGATCACAGTGGGACCAGCATCACTGCTGTCTCTTGGACTCCATTCAGATCTTGAAGGAAACTGCGCAGACTCAGCAGTGACGTATGGTGGACGCTCATTTTTCCTCACTAAGAGTTCATTGGTAACAGGCCCTTGCTGCTGGCTTAGAGGGGTTATGTGCGAGTGGTGCGGATGAAAGTACTAGCTGCATCTGAGTTCTGGACTTTCGGGTGATCCACCTGGCCCTGAACGCCTTCCTGCCACCCATAAAGGAAAGGCTGGTGTAGGTCCTATGGATAGCATTGCCATGTGGTACAGTGGCAAGCAAGGTGGAGTGGGGTCCTAGCTATCTTGGCAGAAGAGGGGTGAAACCCCGAAACCCGTTCTAGGATGCTTGTTTCCGGTCCAGCGAGGACCTGGCTTGGCAGTTCGGGCTGGACTGTTCCCATTAGGCACAGGGTCAAGACTGATTTGCATATGGCCAGGTCTAAACTGAGGTGGCATGGTGAGCAAAATAATGATGGATTTAACCCAGATCTTTTGACTGAGGGTGAATGTTTAGATTTGTTCTGCATACCGTCCCATCAGGTTTTCGGTGCTCTTATTTGTGACGTTTCCATGTTTTCAGGAGGCTTATGTGTAACACTTTAATTCCTATTGTGTGACGCTTTGTCACTTGTAAAACAAAGCAGTAATTTCGATTTAATGAAGTACATTTCAGGAATCAACACCTCATGCAATAGTTTGGTCTAGAAATTCCCTTCAAATAGCGTCATGATTCGGCTTTTACATTTGAATGTAACTGGGATCACCTTCCCTGGGCCAATTTCGGCCTGCCTTTATCCATTTGGGGATGAGGGGGGGAGGGCATGGCCCTGGAAACCTCACCCCCGGGACCCAGCCATGTGTCCTGGGTACCCCAAGGGCACCCACTGTGCTATGGGACTGAGGGAGTCTCATGGACCCTGCGGTCACTGCTGGCTCCCTGCCTCATGCAGGAGCCGGCAATGCTGCTGCCCGGAGTGAGCTGCTGAAAGGCAGCTCCCTCCGTGCAGGATCAATCCTTTTGTATTTTTCCCTGCCCAGTTGATAGCAGGAAGGCTCAGAGTTGAAAACTCTGCTTCCAGCAGACAGGAGCATTTAGTCAGACCTTGCTTGCTGGAAGTGGAGTATTTGTTCTGACTTGACAGAGCTCCAACCAATTCAGAGTCAACACCATATCTCTGGGTGGGCACCCCGGTACATAGCAGGAACTGGCCCAGTGGGGTGGCGGTCCCCAGGGCCATGTATGACTCCAGGAGGGGGTCCATCATGATCCTCTCCTCTTTGCTTGGGCCTCCCCGGGGAGGTGGTTGTGGTCCCTGGGGCATCTTTTAGCCCATGGTTTTTAATAATCCCTGCATGCCCCAGGGACCTGGCCCTCCTGAGGGCTACTATTTAAACAAGCGTGAGAACCCGTGATCGTATTTTTAATTTATTGCTCCAAATTTTGACTTAAAAATAAAAAAAATGCGTTCGAGGCATATGAGCTGCAGATTGTACACTTAGCATAGATCGCCATCTGGTGTTGGGCCCGGATGTTTGCAGTTTGTTTTTCTTCTTGGACAGTCTTTGGAAGTCACGAGTTTGGTGACTCCTCCTTCGGTCCGTACTGCGCATGGGCTTCGGCTCCATCCTCAGATTGTTTTTTTCCGCCATCGGGCTCGGATGTGATACTTCGTGCTCCGGCTTCGAACTTCTACGGTTCCAGCCTCGACGGAAAATCCTCGATTCTTCGAGTTCCTTCATCATCTTCATCTCTCGAAGCGGCACTTTTCTCCATCCCGTTCATTGACACCGGCCTTCGGGCCCTCCGCGACTCCGGTCCCGGCCAATGGAAAGGACTCCGTTCAAAAAGTGCCCAAAATGTGGGTCTAAATTTCCCCACACCGACCTCCATCAGGTGTGTAACCTTTGCCTCTCTCCGGAACACGAGGCTAGAGACTGCCCCGCCTGCAAGTCTTTTCGATCGAAGAAGACCATCCGAGATCGAAGAGCTCGACGCACCATGGCGCACTCATCCTCCGCAGCTCCACCGGACATCTTCGGAGACGACGCCGAAGCTTCGGGGCAAACACACACCGAGCAGGAGGAAGACGTCGTCAGCGCTTCCGAGGCCGACGACTCCGACGTGGAGGACATTACACCAGCGCAGCGGGCCGTGAGTAATATGCCCCCTCCTACCCCCACGCCGAAAACCAAAGAGACTCAGGTTACTCCCTCGCCTGCCGGCCTGGGCAAAACCAAAACCAAAACTTCGATCACCCCACCTTCGGGCCCGGTGTCGAAGCTCCCAAAGTCTCATGGCAGCTCGGGATCGAGCCAGCCGACACCCGGTGCCGAAAAACAGCATCCGGCACCGAAGACTGCAAAATCCAGCTCGACTCCGAAACCACCGGTGCCGAAGCCTGGACACTCGGTGCCGACCAAACACAAACACAAATCTGTCGGCACCGATGCTCCGGCGCCGAAACATCATTCGACGCCGAAACACCCGGAGACCTCAAAAAAGCATGGCGCACACAGACCATCGAAACCCCCGGTTCCGAAATCACCGGTGCCGACAGACGACTCGACACCATTGGCTCTGTTTACACCAGACCCTTTACAAAAGACTTTGTCCAAAGATCCTAAAACTGGGCTTTTGACTTTAACTACCAAGAAAAGACGCCTTGATGCTCCGGCTCCTCCTCCTCCACCCAAAAGGAAGGACTCTGCTACTTCTCCCCTCAGAGTGCCCTCCCCACTACCGCCTCCCCCACCTCCTCCACCACCTCCACCTCACAGGTCTCCGCCACCTGTACCTCACTACGATCCGACCCCATCCCCAGATCCGGATGATGGGGATCCGGACAATTACCCGGCGGACGCCCCAATGGATCCCACTCCACCAGGGACCCCAGATCCATGGGAGGATTATAATAACCCTGATATACCCAATGTACCTCAGGACGACCTATACCCATCAAGACCGTCTCCTCCAGAGGACTCCTTAGGGTTTCACCATTTAGTGCAGAGAGCAGCACACTACCATGGGGTGGACATGCACAGTGAACCAGTAGAAGAAGACTTCCTACTGGATACATTTGATATACAAGACAAATCCACTTCCATTTTACCCATGCTTAAGGGTGTCACCAAGCACGCTACAGAGGTGTTCAAAGACCCTGTCAGAGCCAGAGTACTGAACCCTAGAATAGAGAAGAAGTATAAGGCGGCACCCACAGACCCTGCTTACATCAAGGGCCCTGCTCCCCTAGATTCCCTAGTTGTCTCCACAGCTAGAAAGCGGGCTAACTCCCAATCCTCAGGAGATGCCCCACCGCCAGACAAAGAATCTAAACTTCTGGACGCGTCTGGTAAACGCACCGCCTCCCAAGCTGCAAACATGTGGCGCATTGCAAACACACAGGCACTGCTTGCGCGATATGATAGAGCACACTATGACGAACTAGAGGCTCTTATGCAGCACCTTCCAGAAAAATACAAGCACAAGGCTCATGACCTGATACAGGAGGGTAAACTAATTACAAACACCTCCATTAAGTGTGCCCTCGATGCAGCCGACACTGCTTCTAGGGCCATAAATACCAGTGTCCTGCTTCGTCGCCACGCCTGGCTCAGGATCTCAGGTTTCAAGCCTGAAGTCCAGGCATCCATACTCAATCACCCCTTTGACCAGGAAACACTCTTTGGGCCAAAGGTAGACGAAGCGCTCGAAAAGATGAAGAAAGACACAGACACAGCAAAGTCCATGGGGGCACTCCAAACACAAGCCTCCAAACGTTCCTTTCGACGCTCGTCCTTTCGTGGCACAGGCAGAGGCTCCTCCACCGATAACGCCTCTACCTCCTACAAGTCCCCTCCTCAAAATACCTTTTCAAAGGGCAATCAGAGAGGTGGTTACAGGGGTAACAACAATAAGGGCAGGGGCAAAACCAACAACACCCGTTCTGCCCCCCCCCCCCCCCCCCCCCCCCCGCACAATGACTCCCCTCCGCTCCCCCCAGACCATTCCACTCCGGTCGGGGGCAGACTACAAAACTTTATCCACGTATGGGAGTCCATAACATCGGACAAATGGGTAACCCAAATCATTCGGTCAGGGTACTGTCTCGAACTAACATCTACCCCACCCAATATCCCACCAAGGCACCGTCCAATGTCTCAAGAACATTCCACACTGCTCAAACAAGAGGTACTCTCACTCCTCCAAAAACACGCTATAGAGCAGGTCCCCGTCAATCAACAAAATCTAGGGGTCTACTCCCTATATTTCTTAATACCAAAGAAAGACGGGACCCTCAGACCCATTCTCGACCTCCGGCCTCTAAATGCCTACATACACTCAGACCATTTTCACATGGTCACCCTACAGCAAGTCCTCCCACTCCTCTGCCAGGGAGACTTTCTCACAACCTTGGATCTGAAAGACGCATACTTTCACATTCCAATACACCCCTCTCACAGGAAATACCTCAGGTTCGTGGTGGACGGGCAACATTACCAATTCACGGTTCTCCCCTTCGGGGTCACCACCGCACCGCGGGTGTTTACCAAATGCCTAGCAGTAGTAGCAGCACACCTCAGACGTCAACACATTCACGTCTTCCCTTACCTGGACGACTGGCTGATAAAAGCCGCGTCCTACGACCAATGTGTGCAGCATACAAACAGCACCATCCAACTGCTCCACCAGCTAGGCTTCACGGTGAACTACCAAAAGTCCCACCTCATACCATCTCACACAAAGCAATATCTCGGGGCCACTATAGACACCTCCAAGGGTATTGCCTATCCAAACTCAGCCAGAATCACAAGCATTCAAGCCTTACGCAAAACATTCCTTCCTCAACACTCTCTTCCAGCAAGAGTGTTTATGAAGCTCATAGGAATGATGGCGTCTTGCATCTTCATAGTGCCCCATGCAAGACTCCACATGCGTCCACTTCAAGAGTGCCTAGCACAACAGTGGAACCAGGCCCAGGGTCAGCTGACGGATCTGGTGTTGGTGGACGGCCGCACACATCACTCTCTGCAGTGGTGGAACACCACAAACCTTTCCAAAGGGCGGCCGTTCCTGGACCCGGTTCCTCAGGTGATTCTAACAGCGGACGCATCGCTCTCCGGCTGGGGAGCGCACCTCCTACACCTCACCATGCAAGGTCTATGGACGCCACAGCAAAAATCGCTCCACATCAACCACCTGGAGCTCTTGGCGATCTTTCTAGCCCTAAAATCTTTCCAAAAACAGATTTCGGGCAAAGCAGTCCTCATTCGCACAGACAATATGACTGCGATGTATTATATACAAAAACAGGGGGGGACACACTCTCCCCAGCTCTCCCGCTTAGCCCAGAGCATATGGAGATGGGCAATTCCCCAAAACATCTTTCTCCTGGCACAGCACGTTCCAGGCGTACAAAACACCATGGCAGATCTGCTCAGCAGACAAACACAACAACTACGAATGGGAACTGCATCCACAAGTTCTTCACCCATTCTTCCAACAGTGGGGGCATCCTCAGATAGACCTCTTCGCCACCCACGAAAACAAAAAATGCCCAAGCTTCGCCGCCAGATACCCACACCCATTGTCCAAGGGCAATGCGATATGGATGAACTGGTCAGGCAGATTTGCATACGCCTTTCCACCTCTCCCACTAATTCCATTAGTGGTCAGGAAGCTACAACAGCACTCCCTCACACTCATTCTGGTAGCTCCGACGTGGGCCAGGCAGCCGTGGTACACCACGCTACTACAACTGTCAGTGGTACCACATCAAAAATTGCATCTATCCCCATGCCTCCTAACCCAGAACCATGGAGAAATCAGGCACCCGGACCCAGCTCAGCTCAACCTGGCGATCTGGCTCCTGAAATCCTAGAATTCGGATACCTTAACCTTCCCCCTGATTGCATGAACATAATCATGGAAGCCAGGCGTCCTACCACTAGAGCATGCTATGCCGCAAAGTGGAAAAGATTCGTAATTTACTGCCGTAACAATACAATCAACCCTCTAGATGCATCCATACAGCACATAATATGCTATCTGCTCCATCTTCACAGGTGTAACCTGGCATATTCATCCATACGCCTCCACCTAGCAGCGATCGCTGCCTATCTACAAAACAGGCAGCATTTATCACTCTTCAGAGTGCCCGCTATTAAAGCCTTCATGGAAGGCCTTAAACGAGTAATTCCTCCCAGGGCACCACCCTCCCCTGTATGGAATCTAAATTTGGTTCTTACACGTCTAATGGGTCCGCCCTTCGAACCAATGCACAAATGTGAGCTACAGTTTCTCACCTGGAAAACAGCTTTTCTTGTAGCTATCACTTCCCTTAGAAGGGTTGGTGAAATACAGGCGTTCACCATACAGGAACCCTACATACAAATGCATCACAGCAAGGTCATACTTTGCACAAATCCGAAGTTTCTGCCCAAAGTCATTTCTCCCTTCCACCTCAATCAATCAGTGGAATTACCGGTCTTCTTTTCGCAACCCCAATCTGTTGCAGAAAGGGCCTTACACACGCTTGATGTAAAAAGGGCGTTACTATACTACATACAAAGAACGCAACCCTTCAGGAAGACTAAACAATTGTTCGTTTCCTTCTCTCCACCACATAAAGGCAACCCCATTTCAGAATCAGGGATAGCTAGGTGGATTGTAAAATGCATACAAATTTGCTATCAAAAGGCAAAGAGAACATTATCTGTTCCCCCTAAAGCCCACTCTACAAGAAAGTTAGGGGCTTCTATGGCTTTTCTAGGGAATATACCCTTAGATGACATCTGCAAGGCAGCCACATGGTCTACACCGCACACCTTCACAAAACACTACTGTGTAGATGTGCATTCCAAGCAGCAAGCTAGGGTGGGCCAGGCTGTACTAAAGACACTTTTTCAAACAGCTGCAACGGATACCGGTGGTCGCCGCTAAGGTTGGGTACTGCTATATAATCTATGCTAAGTGTACAATCTGCAGCTCATATGCCTCGAACGGAATATGCTACTTACCAGTATGCATCTGTTCTTGGCATGTAGAGCTGCAGAGTTGTACACGCCCACCCGCCTCCCCGGCTACCTGTATCCGTTCCAGTACATCTTATTTAGATACAGCACATGGGTTTCTCACTGTTATTACTACGCTCCATCATTTCCCTGTTGGCGAAAAACAATCTGAGGATGGAGCCGAAGCCCATGCGCAGTACGGACCGAAGGAGGAGTCACCAAACTCGTGACTTCCAAAGACTGTCCAAGAAGAAAAACAAACTGCAAACATCCGGGCCCAACACCAGATGGCGATCTATGCTAAGTGTACAACTCTGCAGCTCTACATGCCAAGAACAGATGCATACTGGTAAGTAGCATATTCCTTTTATGACGGGGAGGGGTCCCCCAAGGCTTGGGATTCAGGGTATTCCTACTTGCATTAGGTTTAAAATGGACCTTTTAATACTTTCAAAATGACTATTATCAGGGATTCTTAAAGCGTCAGTTAAGTGCATAGCAGTATCACTTAGAGCAGTTAAGTTTTCAGCTGAGCAGAGCAAGGGTCCCTGAACCACCTCTTTGTTTTTTAGGGCTTTTAGTAATCTCAAAACCTGCTCTGAAGGTTTTTGTATTTTTATTTGTATTCAGCCATCTGTGTTAGTGTTGCGTTTTTCTCCCCTTTTTATTGAGGTGTGACTCCTATTCTTTCTCTTGCTCAAGTGAACCTTCCAACTTTATTCCTCTGAGCCACTGTGCTGTCAAGGATGCTTACTATGTTGGTAAACGGTCCTGTCACCATTTTCCTCACTTTCTTTATTGTTTACCTTTTAAAAAAGATGGAGTAAATTCAGTGAATCTGTTTTGTTTCAGAATTAGCCTTTTGTAAAACAAACAGTTTTGATATATAAAACCTCTAGATCAGCTGAAGTAATTTTCTGTGTGTTGGTCTAGAAGTGTTTTTTAGGGTATTATAAGTAAATTGCTTTTTGGATTCCCCACTTGAGTAGGACTATTTATATGTTTGGCTTCAATGACAAATCTTGTGATGGCGAAACAGAGATTCAACAGACTAAGTTTCCTCATTCAGCAATTGTGAAGCAGGTGGCTTTTACACAACTCAACCCACAGATGTTGACGAATACTAAAGACAGGCTTTCTACAGCAGGGCATTAATTGGGCTCAACATAGATATTCCATTGGGTGTCTTTGTAGCTTGATACACCATGCACTTAGATTGGTTTCTCTTGTCACAGAACGTGGAATACAGAGTTTTCTGCACCCTTGAGTTCTCTTGCTGGAGTGTAGAGATGTGTTCAACCTGGCTGGGCTTTGAACTTCGATTAAATATTGATGCCTATCTTTGCTTCTGATGGTGTTTCTGAAGAGACTCGGGTGGCAGAAGTTATTCTTGTGGCCTCAGATTGGCAAAGCATGATGACTTCCTGCATTTCCATAGTACCCTATGCTCCACGTGTCTGCTGCAAAAATGTCTTTTTGTTCAGTGGTCATAAGTGGAGTGTCAGTGGGAAAATCCAGCCTTGATAAAAGGCCAGCGTTCATGACTATGCTGTGATGGAACAGCAACAAACTATTGTAGGGCAGGCCTTTCCACAAGCCATCATCACCATGAAACAGAAACCTCAGGCGACTACTTTTGCTTCCATGTTGGGGCCCACATAGGGAAACTCCTGCAGATGGAAAATGTTAACCTTCAAAGACGCCACGATGTATAAATGTACTAAACTCCACTCATAAGGCTAGTGCTCAGGCCCTTTAATAGTGCATTCAGAGCAAGTTGGCGCTTATCCTTACAACACTAGGACAATGTGTAACATTTAGAAATAGTGCAAGACCTGGTTGCCCCAACTACCCCTCTTGTACTGAGCCCTAAGGGATATGGTTCATAGTAAATTTTCCATCTTTGCGAGAACGACTTAGCAGAATTCAGCCATTCAGGATATTTACATGGAATCTGATCGAAGTCTTGCTTAATACATTTGGAAAATGGGTTCAGAGTGAATGTGCAGTTAAAAAGGATGGTGCAGGATTTTTACTTTGTGATTTTCCTCCGATGTCACCATTACTTAATTTGCCCTGACAAATCTGAAAATCGTTTGAAGATCTTAAGACACCATGGGCCCGATTCACAGAACTAACTTAAGACAAAATTCGAAACTTACTACCATTTTGGTATTCACAGAAGGCACTTACTCATTTCGGTATTCACAGAAGTTAGGAGTCCTAACTTTAGGACTCCTAAATGCCTTCTGTGAATACCGAAAGCCTTAAAATTAGGATTTTTCTCAGTTTAGTAGTAGTAAAGTTAGGAGTCCTAACTTTAGGACTCCTAAACTGAAAAAAAATCCTAATTTTAAGGCTTTCGGTATTCACAGAAGGCATTTAGGAGTCCTAAAGTTAGGACTCCTAACTTCTGTGAATACCGAAATGAGTAAGTGACTTCTGTGAATACCAAAATGGTAGTAAGTTTCGAATTTTGTCTTAAGTTAGTTCTGTGAATCGGGCCCCATGAGTGCTCCAGGTGTGGTACTCTCACTACCTAGAGTCCTTGATGACATTCCATATTAATATTAACTTCCTCCCAAGCTACTCTCATGGGGTGGTAGGCATCCACCACAGCAGACCCGACATTATTACATTTAGCTGAATGGATCCTAAGGTCTGAGGGTTTGGATATTTGGCACAGGAGAGTATGGAGTTACTTACTGATGCCAGGAGACCGGGCACAAGAACATTTTCACAATTTGAACAGTGTAATATTATGGTGCTTGGAGAACGACATATCACCTTTTCAGTGCACAATACTTGATATTTGTTACACCTCACTACGAAAGCAAAGATGTGTCAATCAAATTGCCTACTTCAAAACAATCAGTGGAGCAGTGCGGAAAGTCACACCTAACTGGGTGTACATAGGACCAAAATGTCCTACTTGGAGAAGACCAGTTACACAGCTGTTTGTTGCATACGTATCCTCCAACACAGTGCCATAGATAAACAAGAGCACATTTAACTGGAACACAAGGGTTGACAGTTGCTTTTCAGGGGAACTTCCTGTTGAGTGAGCTGTGCTGCTTCGCAACATGGAGTTCAAAAAACACTTTCACGGTACATTATTGTAATGGCATTCGTGCAAGAAGAGATTCACAGTTTGGGTAAGCAGCGCTTAAAAAATAAAATCACAACTGCTTCACCCTTGTAAAGACTTTCACACTACTGGCTTATTTTTTTCACAGCTTGTCAGTTCATATCCTATTCATGCTGCAAACAAAGCTGTTTTCTTCCTTGACACAGAATTTTTGCTCCTAGTTAACAAGCAACCTGATTCTTCATCAGAGGTAGACCTATTTACACACATGAAATTCATAAATACCTAATCCTTTAGTTGTTAACTCGTTCCGTGCTCATGACGGAACCACGTTGTCATGAGCCACGGTTGCCGTGTGCTCATGACGGAGTGGTTCCGTCATGCGGCCGTTGGCGGCCGCGCCGCCCACGCGGCGCTAATTCCCCGCCTGTGCGGGCGATTAGCGCCGTGGGCGGAGTCATGACGGAACCACTCCGTCATGAGCACAGCCCAACCGTGGCTCATGACGGAGTGGCTCCGTCATGAGCACCGCACCACCTCGCTGCCCCCCCGCGCCCCCCAGCGCTGCGGCGGAATTTCCGCCGCAGCGAAGGGGTTAATCCAGACAAAAGCTGGAAATTGGCAAATTGAGTCCTTACTTTGGCTCACATTAAACTGACTGCCTAAGCTAATAGAAGTTCGTACTGTAGGATAATAGGCCTTAAAGAGTAATATCAAGTTACCTTCTTAACAGATGATGCCTATATGCACCATTGTCCTCCTTTGTTTATCTGATTTGTGTACGTTTTTCTCCAGGACTACAAAGTGCCAGGTACTCGAAGACTTCATGAAGTACTAGGTGTCGAGACCGGAGGACCTGGTGGCCGCAGGGCAGGCGAACAGGGCCACTCACCTTCAGACTATTTGAAGTTTAAAGATTTGATTCTTCGAATGTTGGATTATGATCCCAAATCTAGAATCACACCTTTCTATGCACTGCAGCATAATTTCTTCAAGAAAACAACAGATGAAGGAACAAATACTAGTAACAGCAACTCAACTAGCCCTGCTATGGACCATAGTCACTCAACAAGTACAACTAGTTCAGTATCTAGCTCAGGTAAGTGAACATCTGCAATTTACTCTATCTGTTGCAAGCCTAACCGTTCAATCTTACATCTGAAGGAAATGGTGCACTTTGAATGCTTGTTTACTAAAAAGAAAATTAGACTTTCTAATTCTTTCAGCTAAGCTGTTTTAGCCACTACATCAGACATATCTATAGTTTAATGAAGTAAGGCTTGGATATATTAACGGTACTTAGCCCCTATTCTGAGTGTTTTGGGGGGATGAGGTAGAGTAGTTAATTCAAAATTGAGTACAGTTTGTATTGTGCAGAATCTCTAGATTTGTCCTGCACACATCTCTCCAAATGCCACCTGGAGGTTGTCACACAGGGAAAATAGGCAAGAACAAGGAAAGACATGCTGTTTTACAGTTTGATAATATTGTTCCTGAACATTCTCTCATTTACTTTCTCTCATTCTGTTGTGTGAATTTCTGAATCTGGAGGTAAAGCCACCTATCTAAAGCCACCTATCTGCAAAATCACAAGGCTGCAGCACTGGTATTTTCGCTGACCGTTTTACCTCCTGAAAATTCCACCTTCTTGGAATATTGTTTTAGAAGTCTTTCTTCAGAAATCTTGGCTAGAATAGTTACTGTTCTTTCCTTATTTTGCAAACCATAAAACCCTCCAGAGCTTCATTGGCATAAAAATCCTTATTCATTTTGTTCAGAGCAGGCAGTCGTGTATTTTATTAGGTTTTTCTCGTCACTTATTTTTTCCCACTAGAACATGCCAGTGGTGCCCACAGAGAAACTTATTTTGATTGATGTCAAAGAGGTGCTTGCCCCAGGGCTCTGTACCTTAAAAACCTAGGGCAACCACTGGTTGAGGGGGGTTCTGTGTAAAATGGTTTTGTTTAAACCATATTAGGTTTCTTGTCCTGTCCCTTCTGGAAAGTGAAGAGGGGATGCTGGGCATCCTTGGCTGCCTTGTTTATTGACCTTCTCTTTTGAAATGTCTGTACAGAACATTTTATATTACTTTAATCCTGGACGTTTCATTGACCTGACTAGCTTCATTTTGTGGTTTTAGCGAAGCAGTGGGAATGTTTTTAGAGTTTTGAGATCCATGATAAGGACCTGTCTTTCGCTCAGTTGATGCACATGAAACTTTCCCTTATCTAGTTATGTATGTGTCCCAGGCATTTTATAATGTTCTGTGTTCATAAAAAAATTACTGCTCTTTCCAAAGCGTTCTGCAATATTCTGTATCAATAGAAATGTCAGCAGCATGTGTAGTTATAGATGCATGTTCTCTTCCAGAGGATACTCATCAATAGTCATAAGCACTGAATAATCCCCACCCGCTTGCTGGGACCCTAGAGCATATACAAAAATACATATATGTATGTTTATCTAAAAAAGTGCGGAGTACCTTCGAACATACATATATACCTATATACATATATACCTGTATACATAAACATGCAGCCTACCATAACTCAAATAGGCTAATATGCCAAAATGATTAAGGAGAAAAGGCATGTGCAGTATTTTACCATCAAAATGGTCGTTCAAATGAGGATCTGATGATTTGTTATACTTGAACTAAATGGTAGTTCGACTTTTTTGTTGATAATGAGTGGGTTGGTTTTAGCTTTAGCAAGTTGTGACATAACAGGCTTTTTAAACCAAAATCCTATGTTTTCATTTTAAACAGCAGAACTAATTTCTCTAATATATCCTAAGTTCTTAATCTTTGACCACACATTTGGCAAATATTAACGAGTCCAAAATTAATGGTTTACCACCATTTTGTGTTTTACACCTCTCCCATTAACTGTATATTTGTCTTTTTTTATTTACTCTTAAACTCTTTGCAGCTTTGTAACTTTTTTCCTTTTTTTATTTGCGTCATAGGAGGATCAAGTGGTTCTTCCAATGACAACCGCAATTATCGGTACAGTAACAGATACTACAACAGTGCAGTTGCTCACACGGATTATGAGATGCAGAGCCCACAGGTATTTACTCAACGTTTGTGGTGTTAATTATTAGCTAGCCTAGTTTTTACAGGCAGCCACGCTGGATAAGATGTGGGCCCATAAAGCCTATTTGGGTATTAATCTTGGCATGACGGGGAGTTTTAAACTGCTTGGACACTGGCTTCATGAAGTATCATAAGGTTTCTCCAGTATTAGGGTGTCTTTCATAGATTCACATGCTTGAATATTCCCCGTCGTCGGAGTGGTAGTCCCACGGTAAATAAAATAGCAATATATATATATATATATAATAAAATATATACATAAGTAATCATATAATTAGCGCATGTAGGTGTAAAACACACATATTGTACCTATAAGAGAAAACTCCATAGGAATACAATGGAGAGAGACAAAAGACCTTTGTAGTCTATCTCTGTCATTATGTAAGTCCGAACTCCAGCCAATCAGGCGTCAGCCCCTCTCTAGAACCTTCTCCTCAGAGCTTCTCACCTCAGATTTTCTACCGCACGTCGTGTGACAGGGAGTCTCCCTGAGCTCTGCTCAGTTTTTGTCAGTGAGGATGTCTTCTAGTAAGAAATCTTTGTTTAGACCATGTTCTTCATGTGGAAAACTGCGTTTGTTCTCTGAGGACCCACACAGTAAGTGTATTTACTGTTTATATCCTGACCATGAGGTGGCAAAATGTAAGTTTTGTAGAACTTTTTCTACAAAAACTCTAAAGGACAGAGAAGGCCGCCTGCTATTATGGCTACAGAGACTGAAGGACAAGGATAACCCTCTCTCTGATGTGGAAAGTCTCTTTTCTGGTCGTTCTCAACCAGCCTCTAAGCGCAGTAGTGTGCAGGAGTTACCATCTCCTTTCCTGAAGAAAAAGAAGCTGGCTTTGCCTCTGACAACTGCCACCTTTGTGGTTTCACCTACTGCTTTGTCGCCTAAGGGACACTGTTCTCAGGCTGCTGAGGCGTCTACTTCCCATTCCTCGGGGAAAAATTTGTCAGCCTCGTCGACGATGCTCCCGACGACGAGATCTGCTGTTTCTACCTCGTCGACGGTGACCCCGACGACGACGTCAGCTGCTTCGTCGTCGACGAGCGTTATGTCGACGTTTTCCTCGTCGACGATTACCATCAGTTCTTCAAGGGCGGTGACTTCTGTTGTGCCCATTACTTCGACGTCGACGAAGAAGGTAAAGGTTCCGTCGACGAAGACTGTGTCGTCGACGAAGACGTCGGCGAGCTCGTCGACGCCCATTCCGTCGGCGAAGAAAAAGAAGATCCCGACGACGACACTGTCGACGGTGGTTCCGTCGACGAAAGCCTTGTCTACGAAGACCTCGACGACGGCTCCGTCGGCAGCGGCTCCGTCGACGGTGGCTCCGTCGACGATGGCCCCATCGACGGCGGCTCCGTCGACGGCGAATCCGACGACGGCAATTTTGTTGCCACAGACGTCGTCGACGATAATTCCGTCGACCATCTTTCCTTCGACGACGGCTCCGTCGACGAGTACATCCCCACAGACATTCGTAAGGGTACGAATACGCGGTGTGGCGGCTACCCAGAAAACAAGAAGGGAAGGAGTTTCTTGGACACCATTACCTCCTACTGTGGGCTCGGAGAGCCAGGAACATAATATTCCTTTGGGAGTTGCACAGCCTCCCTCACCATTATTCGCTACAGATTCGGATCAGGAATCCGAGGGGTTACCGGAGTCTTTCGGAACGGCACAAAGTCCATCCGACTTGGTTATTAAGTGCCAGGATGTCAGTAGTGAGGATGAGGATCCGGTATATATACACCAGGCCCCTCCGAAGCATAAAACGGCGACTCTTCCTCTGTCGCTCATTACTAATCTCCAACGCATGTTGGACGACTACAACCAACGGTTCCCTCTATCCCCTCAACGTTCAGAGGTTCCGTCAACCCCGGTGATTCCAGCAATTATTCCACCGGTACCTATTGTAAATCCTGCTCCTCAGATGCCGCCTGTACCTCCACGACAGGTTCCGGAAAGGTTGTTGCCTCATTATGAGCCTGTAGAGGAAGGCCCTCAGGACCCAGAAGAGGGTGAAATCCCAGATGATGATGGGGATGTAGATGACAATGATGATGATATGGCGGAGTGGGACAATTACCAGGCACAAACACCATCCCCCTCACAGATAGTAACAGGGGATTCACCTCCAGTGGACATAGCCAATTTTCACCAACTGATGGAAAGGGCATCACACCGTTTTAAGTTAACAACGGAGCGCAGGGAGGAAGATTGCTTCCTTTATGATTTCAAGAATCAACCCTACAAACAGACTCATGCTATTCCCATAGTTGAGTTTATTTGGGAAGAAGGCAAGAAATTAATGCAGACACCGAATACCTTGCCAGCTCAGGTGCCTCGATTAGAAAAGAAATATAAGGCACCAATAGGAACCCCAGCATGCCTCACGGGTCAGGCTAAACCTGAGTCGGTCGTTACGCAGGCAGCGCAACGTAAGGCGAAAAATCCGGCATCTTCTATCACCTCGCCTCCGGATCGTGACGGACGTCGGATGGATGCCATAGGGCGTAAATTCTCTTCTATGGCCTCTACGGTGGTTAGAGCAGCTAATGCCTTGGCCATCCTGGGACGATATGACAGACAAGTTTGGGCTGATATCTCGGATGTGGTTCAGGAGTTACCAGAGCCATCTAAGGTGGAGGCAATGAAGTTGCTCCAAGAGGGAGAAGCGGCATCGGCGGAAATAATCGATTGTGCAGTGGACATCGCCTGCATGGGTTTCCGTCAGCTTGCCGGAGCGGCTGTTCTGCGTAGGCAAGGATGGTTAAAATCTACATCCTTTCGTCAGGAGGTTCAGTCTATGATCCTAAACATGGCATATGACGGCGAGTCTTTATTTGGGAGCCACGTCGATGAAGCTCTACAGTCCATAAAGAAAGACACTGAAACAGCTAGATCACTAGGAAACCTTCAATTTCAGCGGAGTAATTTTCGTGGTGCACGCGGACGCGGCACCTCCTCAAGTTTTCGAAGAGACAATAAACAATACAAACCTTACAATCAAGGGTCCAACCGTTACTCTTATGGACAGCAACAGCAAACATCACGGCAGCAAACCTCCAAGTCATATAGAGGAAAATCCTCATACAGAGGATCCGCATCAAAGAGACAGTGACTCTTACCGGACAGACAAGGTTGGAGGTCGAATCTCTCTGTTCTTTTCCCAATGGTCCTCCATCTCAAAGGACCGTTGGGTTTTGGACATTGTGAAGAAGGGACACGCCTTAGAATTCACCAAATTCCCTCCTCCCACTCCACCCTCCGGACCGCCACCAGCTCACATGAAAGAACTGTTGCATCAAGTCCGACTTTTAAGGCAAAAAGGAGCTATAGAACTGGTACCAGTGTCTCAGAAGGGAAAAGGTTTTTATTCCCGGTTCTTTTTGATCACAAAGAAAAACGGAGAGTGGAGGCCCATCCTCGATCTAAGAGCACTAAACAAATATATAAAGAGCCAATCCTTCCGTATGATGACGCTGGTAGACATCTTGCGCTTACTCTTGCAGGAAGATTTTCTGGCGACTATAGATCTCCAGGATGCCTATTTTCATATCCCTATTTTACAGCGGCATCGAAAGTTCCTGCGTTTTCGAGTGGGTCAACACGATTACCAATTCAAAGTGTTACCATTTGGCCTGCGCTCAGCCCCTCGAGTGTTCACGAAGGTACTGGCTCCAGTAATAGCGTATTTGCGCCTCCAGGGAGTGCAAATATTTCCATACCTGGACGATTTTCTCCTGAAATCTCAGTCAAGCACTCACCTGCGACAACACACTCTTCTGTGCCAGAACGTGTTTCGCTCTTTAGGCCTGTCCGTAAATGTGGAAAAATCCCAACTTCATCCGTACCAACAAAGAGATTTCCTGGGCGCAACTCTGGAGACTGTGTCAGCGAAGGCATTCCTCTCCCAGGAGCGTCTCAAAAAGATGCTGCGACTGGTGGCTCTGATCAGATCAAGAGAGTCAGTTTCTGTGAGACTATTAAAATCATTTCTGGGGATGGCGTCATCATCCATTGCCTTGATCCCTCATTGCCGGCTGAGGACACGTCCTATCCAGGAAGCTCTGGATGCTCAGTGGCGTCAGGTAACGGGATCTTTCCACGACATATGTGTCACAGATCAGATAAGGTCAGCACTCGCATGGTGGGCAATTCCAGCCAACTTGACGGAAGGCATGTCCTTTCTGTCGCTACCACCGGACAGAACACTCACAACAGACGCCTCATTGGAAGGATGGGGCGCTCATTTGGAGGATCTCTCTGTGAAGGGAAGATGGTCCACACATCAAAGATCTTGGCACATCAACAAGTTGGAGCTCATGGCGATTTTTCTGGCTCTAAAATCGTTTCTGCCTTTGCTCCAAGGAGAGTCAGTGCTAATACAGACAGACAACACAACCTGTATGCACTATGTCAACAAACAGGGCGGAACAAAATCCCCAAGTCTCTCCAGGCTAGCTCAAAGAATTTGGGACTGGTCTCTCAGTCATCAGATCTTGCTTACGGCAGTCCACCTGCCAGGAGTATCCAATGTCCTAGCGGATTCCCTGAGCAGGTCCTCCTCGTCGACCCACGAGTGGGAGTTACACCAACCCACTCTAGAGAGGATATTCCAACTATGGGGCTGTCCGCAACTCGATCTCTTTGCCACGCCGGAGAACCGGAAATGCCGAAATTACGCAAGCTGGCATCCCCACAAGCAATCACAAGGGAATGCCCTTTTGATAAACTGGTGCAATCTATTTGCGTACGCCTTTCCTCCAATACCCCTCATACCTCGGGTTCTTTGGAAGATGAGGAGACAACCTTGCCACCTGATCCTAATAGCCCCGCGCTGGCCACGGCAAGCGTGGTTCTCAGAACTGCTCCTCCTGTCCCAATGCCAGCCAATCCTCCTGCAACATCGGACGGATCTGCTTACAATGAGCGAAGGGAGAATTTGTCATCCAAATCCCTCCTCACTGAGCTTATCAGCATGGAACCTGAACACCATGAGTTCGCCCACCTAGACATCCCCCAGGATTGTAGGGATATTTTGGCCCAGGCAAGAGCACCTTCTACAATCAGGACGTACAAGTTTAAATGGAAACGATTCTGCCATTGGTGTGCTGCTAACGGAGTTCATCCGATACATTCCACGGCAGAGCAATTGCTACCATTCTTCTTGCACCTAGCCAGTTCTGGACTGTCGCATGCAACCCTAAGGGTTTTTCTAGCAGCCATTTCCTGTTTCCGGCAAGATGGATCAAGTTCCCTTTGTTCCTCAAGAATAATCCGCCAATTCTTTAAGGGCCTATTCCGGAAATTTCCGCCAGTTCGGCGTCCTCCTCCGTTGTGGCACCTCAACGTTGTGTTGGCACAATTGATGAGACCTCCGTTTGAGCCCATTCACAAGGCCGACCTAAAATATCTCACTTGGAAAGTAGCTCTACTTCTGGCACTAACGTCTTCTCGTCGTGTCAGTGACATCCATGCTTTTACCATCAAACCTCCGTTCCTGCAGTTCAAACCGGATGCTGCAGTGTTACGCACCAATCCATCATTTCTACCCAAGGTGCCTACTGACTTTCACATTAATGAGCCAGTAATATTAAAGACCTTTTTTGCCAATCCTCAGACACCTGCAGAACAAAAATTACATTCTTTGGACGTCAAGCGGTGTCTTAAGTTCTACATCAGTAAGACAGCTTCTTTCAGGAAATCCGATCAACTTTTTATAGCATATGGACGCTGTCATAAAGGACGTCAGGTTACTAAACCAACGATTGCACGCTGGATCTCGGCAGCTATTGTCTTTTGTCACCAAAGGGCAAATAAGCCTCTGCAGTCTCCAGTGAGGGCACACTCCACTAGGGCAGTATCATCATCTACTGCCTTATTTGCTGGAGTATCTTTGCAACACATCTGCAGAGCAGCTACGTGGTCGACCAGACACACGTTTACTAAGCACTACTGCTTGGCAACTTTAAGCGAGGAGGATGCTGCAGTGGGACAGGCAGTGCTGCGCAATCTTTTTAAGTAAGGTGAGCCTCTTCCTCCCGCCTCCATATTGTTTCCATATATGTATTTTATGCATTTACAATGTTACAGTTGTTCAATACTGTTTTTATGCATAAGAAGATTGATAATCTATATATGTTGAATCTATTTTGGCATGGAAACAATGGTGATTGTTACTGCTAGCTATTCTATATTCAAGCATGTGAATCTATGAAAGACACCCTAATACTGGAGAAGAACAATTGTTACTTACCTGTAAACAGGTGGTTCTCCAGTATTGGTGTCTTTCATAGATTCACATGCGACCCTCCCTCCTCCCTTCAGAGGCTCTCTTCTCCTCATGCACTTTACAGTCACTCTGGTGCTACGAAAATCTGAGGTGAGAAGCTCTGAGGAGAAGGTTCTAGAGAGGGGCTGACGCCTGATTGGCTGGAGTTCGGACTTACATAATGACAGAGATAGACTACAAAGGTCTTTTGTCTCTCTCCATTGTATTCCTATGGAGTTTTCTCTTATAGGTACAATATGTGTGTTTTACACCTACATGCGCTAATTATATGATTACTTATGTATATATTTTATTATATATATATATATATATATTGCTATTTTATTTACCGTGGGACTCCCACTCCGACGACGGGGAATATTCAAGCATGTGAATCTATGAAAGACACCAATACTGGAGAACCACCTGTTTACAGGTAAGTAACAATTGTTCTTCTTTTATTATTCTTACTCTCTATTTATGCCATTGGTACCAACTTGTTATCCCTAGTGTTTCTCAAAAGATATTATTGTAATCTCTCTCCTTTTTCCCCTGCTACCTTCCCTGACGTGTTTCCCAGTTCCTTTTCCTAGTGGTAGCTTCCTTTCCTCCCCCGCATTTCCTCCCTCTTGGGACGGTCCTTGAGAGTTAACCTTGGAATGTTCAACAGGCTGTCAGTAGCGGAGAGTGGATGACAGAATAAAGACGCTTGAACTTTACCCGTTTCAGAGTGTCTTCATTTCAACACTGGCGACGAGGATGGGATACGAACCAGTGTTGAAATGAAGACACTCTGAAACGGGTCTTCATTTCAACAGATATGTTCATTCTAAAACCTTGTGAGTGCTTTCTTACCAAGACACGCTTATTCATTCCATATATTTGGAACTGTACATTACTTTTTACCTGTCTGACTTTTTGATTCTATAGTTTGAATTTACAGCCATTATCATGTTCCTCTTGCAATATGTTCTGTCCCCGGAATGGTTCTGGCCCACATCTCCCACACACGAAGTACTGCCTACCTTGTTAAGATTAAGCAGGTTCAATGTAAAAGTTTGAATTGATACTGTTTAGACGTTATTGAAAATTACATTGAGAATTCTAACATTCTTGTTTCACTAAACAGTATTATGATACTTTTTAGAGTTCTAAAAAATGGTCTTCTGTAGAGACCGTCAGGGCAACTTTACTGTTTTTTTGCTTCCAAAGTTTTTTCACAAACCATAATCCATTTACTCTGTTTACGGAATACATATGGGCTCATTGTCATTTAAGCTTTCAAAAACCTTATATCTAGTTTCTAACCTTTACCAACAAACCCAACTTCAGATTATATGCTTTCTCCATTGGCTTATGTCCTAGACAACATGGTGTCTTGCACTGCAGTGGTACTCTCTGTGTACCTGACAGTCTAACGACTGGTTTTAAGCCTGTTCTGCTTTTAGTAACAACACCTTCTATGATGACCAGAGTCCTGTTAATTTAATTGTTTTTTTACTTCTTACTTGGCCTTTTATCGCTCAAGCTTTCTCATTTTACACACCTATGCCACCCTAATAGGAAACATATATAATTGCTTTTGTCCAAAGAAGCAGTGGTGTACCAAGACCACCCAATTTTCCAGCTGAACAAATCCCACTAAGATTTAGTTTAGGCATGCAAATAGAGTTCTCTATTATTCTATAGTTCTTTCTCTGACAATTGTTTTTTAAAATATTCATTAACAGAGAAGAGTGACACCCACATACTGGATACTGGAACACTATTAAAAGCAGTGAGATAAAAAAGAAATCTCCAACAAGACAAAATAAAAGTGCCTATAAACGAGCAACATTTACTTTACATTTGTCATCTTTTTAAAACCAATAAACATTAAATATATTAAAACCCTATTAGAAAATTAAAAATTGATTTGGAATAATAAAGCTTTGCTGCTCAGAGTCCTTCTTTACATTTTCATACGTGACAAAATTAAACGAAAATGTCATTGGCATACAGCTTAGCGAAGAGAAAAATGGTGCCCTATCATTTTAAGGCTGCCATTAGACCACCATAATATCAGCATGTTGACAGTCCCTCAGACAGCACTCCGATCTGATTTGTTTTTTCTTTTTCGCATCTAATGAAGAATACCAGATCTATTTTTAACAGTCGAACACTGGTAAGTGTTGCTTTAAAATCCTTTTCTCTCCTCCTTCCTGCTCAACAGGGAGTGCATTTTTCTGTCAAGGATATACTCCGCAAGGGCTTATTGGAAAATCCATACAAGATTTTTATTTCCGCAGTTGGAGTAAGTAACAGGGACAGCAGCAGCAGGAGACACTGCAGCTGGTCATGATTGAGCCCACACACCACCCTGACAGAATAATTTACCACAGATCAGTACTGCTATTTTATTAAAATTCTGAATTCTTTTTGAACGGTAATGATACAGGAACGGACATTTTGTATGGGAATAAAGAGGCTAGTTTCAAATATACCTCTTCCACATGTTTAGCACTGTACTCATTGGGTGATAGAGTTGATTGTGTAAGTCTCTTCCCCATGCACTCCTTATCGAAGCTGAGACCCCAAACGTCTTTAGCTTGCAGTCTTCTAGTGATTCCACTGCGGAGAGAACAGGAATGAGGTAGTTCACAGAGCACAAAGATTTGAAATGCACATATCTAGAAAGTATTCTTCAGGCTTTTAATGTACAAGCTCTAGCCCATCTGCCCGTGTAAGTCGTCTTCATAATTGCCCCCAACAGAAAGTCCTTGGGCACGAAAGTCTTCATTCAAGCATTCAAACCAGATTTGCAATAAGTATAATTCTGAACTTTTCACAGCTTAGTCTGTTCACGTGAAATGTAGAACACAGAAGCTTAAGACTATCATTTTTGAACCATGAAGACTGGGTTTGTGCAAGTAGAAACGCCATACGTTCTGGTCTTTTAACTGTGTCTGCATCACAGAATCAATGAGTTAATTAAAAAAAGACACAGACCAGCAGTTGTTTCTATGTGAAAATGGTGGTTGTCGTATAAAATTGTATTAAGTTCGAGGCATGTGGGCTGCTGAATTCATATCTGTGCATAGATCGCCGCCTAGTGTTGGGTCCGGATGTTTGCACGTTGTTGTCCTGGAAGAGTCTTCGAAGTATCCTGGGATAGGTGACTCCTCCCCTGGACTACAGTGCGCATGGGCATCCTCTCCATCCTCAGATTGTTTTTTTCCGCCATTGGGTTCGGATGTGTTATCTTGACTCAAGTTAGGAAAACCTGTTTTCAGGCCAAAAGGCCTTTAGCTCGCGTCGGTACTGTTCTCGATCGGTATCGATAGTATCTTTGTTAGTTTACTAACTTCTGAAACAAACTTTCGCATCTTACCCGACCGTCGATTCGACATCAGCGATGGAATCGAGGACACCATTCAAGAGGTGTCCGGTATGCAATGCGAAATACCCCCACGTCGACGTCCATCCGGTGTGCAACAAATGCCTTTCACCGGATCACGACGAATCGACATGCATGGCCTGCGCCAGATTTCGATCCAAGAAGACTCTACGGAATCGACGAGCGGCGAGACTCGAGGCGCAGCAAGCGGCACCGGCCCCGGCCGACATCTTCAACGCCGAGACCGAAGATGTCGAAGAAGTGGAGAACCTACCCTCCAGTCCCGTTTCCGAACATGACTCCGGATCGGAAGAAGTCAACGAAACACTCTTTCAAAGAGATGAAGACGACACCGAGGTAGGAGACTACAATGAGGCCTTAGGGGCCGAAGAGAGTAGCTCCGGTGACGAGCAAGGCCTACCCGTTCAGACTGAAGAAAGCCCGGTGCAACAGTCTATGGCTCCGGTCGAGGGATCGCCTTCGGGCCTTACCCAAGACCTATCCCGCAGTTCTTCGGCCCCGCCCTCGGGCCCGGCCTCGGACATTCAGCGGCAGCCATTAATGCCCAAAGTGGCTGGTTTCCCTTCTTTAAAACCGAAACCGAAAGCTGTATTGGTTCACTTGAAACCGAAACCGAAAGTGGCGCTGGTCGGATCGAGGCCCTCCACACCTTCGACGCCAGCAAATCACATCGGCACCGAGCGCACCAAACGAGACTTCGGTGCCGAACTCGAAGCGGCCGACGTCGGAGTCGACATAAGGAAGAAGGCCTTCGGTACCACCAAACCTGCTCGGCTCCCGGCACCGACGCAATCGACTCCGACCCCAAAGGTCAAGCAGCCTGCTGCGTCTCACACCGCTTCCACGGCGACATCTAAACCACAATCATCGAAGAAGTCGACGGCCACTCCCGCCCCTCGACTCGATGACCCACCGGCGCCGAAAAAATCCACGACCGCCTCAACAGAACCGGTCGGTGCGAAAGACTCGAGGGCGCTCCAAACGCGACCCATTGCTGCGCAAAGCACCAAAAAGAAAATGGTCCTCCAGGACACGTCGGGCTCCGAGCCAATTAAAGCTCCAGCAGCCTCTTCGACACCAGCCAACATTACTTTTGGCCTGCCACCATCCACGGCCCCGAAAATGTTCCAAATCAGGACACGGGTGACCCATACCACCATCACGCCTGCCGAACACTCTGCGGAGACGTCTCCATCGCATATAATCGACGCCGACACCGGCAGGATGATTATCCACAAACGGAAAATAACTTCGGAGCCGGCTTTAGACTCCTTCAGGATTCCACTCAAAAGAAAGCTGCCTGGGGCTTCAGAACCAGTTCTTTACGAACCTTTCCACTCACCCTACCAGGATCCACAATCCTTCTCTCCCACACACTCCGACACGGATGCGTTGGGGGACTACATGGGTGACCAAGTCCCCTACCCCGGAGACATGGACCCTGACGGCCAACAGGACCCTGATCAAACTTGGGATGACCCTGTGGACCCAGGTGCACCTATGGATGCACAAGACCCGCAACTCTATGGAGCAAAAACATCTCCCACAGAGGACACGGCAGCGTTCAACGCTCTAATTGAACGTGCTGCGGCCAATCATGGAGTGCAACTTCACTCGGACACCGTCGAGGACGACTTTCTTATGGATACTTTTGCATCCTCAGAAAGAAATATAAAAACTCTACCATGTTGAAGGGTGTCCTCAAACCAGCAAAGGACATCTTCAAGGAACCCACCGGGCAAGAGTGATAAACCCCAGGATCGACAAAAAATACAGATCAGCGCCTGGGGACCCTACTTACATCAGAGGCCAATTACCTCTGGATTCCATTGTCGTTGCGAATGCTCGCAAGAGGGCACACTCACAAACAGGTGACGCTCCTCCCCCGGACAAAGAGTCCAAGGTATTAGAGACCTCTGGCAAACGGGTTGCCGCCCAGGCAGCCAACATATGGCGCATTGCCAATACTCAAGCACTCCTCGCTCGCTACGATAGAGCGCACTACGACACATTAGAGCAGCTAATCCAACATCTCCCTGACCAATTCAGAGAAGATGCAGAGATCCTCATCAGGGAGGGACAGCTCCTCACAAACGCATCCATCAAGTGCGCGCTGGATGCCGCAGACACAGCTGCCAGGGCCATAAACACTAGCGTCATGCTGCGACGACATGCCTGGTTACGAATCTCCGGATTCAAACCTGAGGTGCAAAACAACATACTCAACCAGCCTGTCAACCCCGACTATTTATTCGGCCCAGAGGTTGACACCACCCTAGAGAAAATAAAGAAGGACACGGACACTGCAAAGTCCATGGGGGCTCTCCAGACTCAGTCCTTTCGGAGCGGCTCCTTTCGTCGCCCCGGAAATAGAGGAGCAGGTAGAGGACAGGGGTCACAGCAAACATACAACAAGAGCAATACACAAACCACCTACGATAAAAACACCCGGGGTGGATATCGTGGCTCCAGTACAAAGGGCAGAGGACGCAGCTACGGAAACACCAGGTCCTCCCCCAAGAACAAGCAGTGACGCCCTCTCCCTTCCTCCCGACCACATAACACCTGTCGGGGGAAGGCTACAAAGGTTCCTGTCCACGTGGAACTCCCATCACCACGGACAGGTGGGTCAAAGATATTGTCAAATACGGTTACTGTCTAGAACTAACCTCCACTCCACCCACAATACCTCCAAAAACCCGTCCTATGTCCTCAGAGCACTTAACGCTCTTACAGCAGGAGGTGCAAAGCATGCTTCTAAAAGGCGCAATAGAGGTCGTACCCGTCCACGAGCAAGGTACGGGGGTGTACTCCCTGTACTTTTTAATACCAAAGAAGGACGGGTCACTCAGACCTATATTAGACCTGAGACCCCTAAACAGATACATTCTTTCCGAGCATTTTCACATGCTCACTCTCCAGCAAGTCCTCCCGCTGCTCAAGCAGGGAGACTTTCTAGCCACACTGGACCTCAAGGATGCGCATTTCCACATACCCATTCACCCATCACACAAAAAATACCTCAGGTTCACTGTTCAAGGACAGCACTACCAATTCAGAGTCCTTCCCTTCGGCGTGACAACGGCACCAAGGGTGTTTACAAAGTGCCTAGCTACTGTGGCGGCACATCTACGGAGGCAGCACATACACGTCTACCCTTACCTGGACGACTGGCTCGTTCAAGCGAAGTCAGCCCAGCAATGTGCCAGCCACATGTCCCGCACCATTCACCTCCTTCACAGTCTGGGGTTCTCACTAAATTACCCAAAATCCCATCTCCAGCCCGCACACGTACAACAGTACCTAGGTGCGACTATAGACACTCTGGCGGCCACAGCTCAGCCAAATTTAGTGAGAATCAACAGCATGCAAATGCTGATTTCCAAGTTCAAACCACAACACTCCCTACCCGCGCGAGTGTTCATGCAGTTGATAGGCATGATGGCCTCCTGCATCTTCATAGTCCCACACGCGAGAATACATATGCGCCCGCTTCAGGAGTGCTTAGCACGTCAGTGGAATCAGGCTCAAGGACAGTTGAAAGACCTAGTGTTGGTGAGCGGTCGGGCATACAACTCTCTGCATTGGTGGAATCCACAAAACCTTTGCAAGGGCCGACCGTTCCAAGAGCCTGTCCCACAAATGATACTGACGGCGGTCGTGTCTCTCCAGGGATGGGGAGCTCATGTACTCCATTACACAGTGCAGGGACTATGGACACAACAACAAAAGAAGATGCACATCAACCTTCTAGAGCTGATGGCAATCTTCTTCGCTATGAAAGCTTTCAAAGTACACTTGTGCAACAAAGTCGTGTTGATCCGGACGGACAACATGACTGCCATGTACTACATACAGAAGCAGGGAGGTACACACTCTCCACAGTTGTCTCATCTGGCTCAGAGCATGTGGAAGTGGGCCATTCAAAGGAACATGTTCCTCATGGCAGAACACCTCCCCGGCAAGGACAACCAGATGGCGGATCTGCTCAGCAGACACAGCCACCAGATGCACGAGTGGGAGTTAAACCCATCAGTACTCCAACCGTACTTCCAGCAGTGGGGTCATCCAGAGATAGACCTATTCGCGACAAGCGAAAACGCAAAATGCCAAAGCTTTGCCGCCAGGTTCCCACATCCGCAGTCGCAGGGCAATGCGATATGGATGAACTGGTCCGGCAGATTTGCGTACGCTTTTCCCCCAGCACCACTGATACCGCTGGTGGCACGCAAACTGCGTCAACACTCACTGACGCTCGTCCTGGTTGCTCCAACGTGGGCACGCCAGCCGTGGTACACCACCTTTCTCGAACTTTCCGTGGTGCCGCATCAAAGGCTGCGGATCAAACCCGAGCATTTGACGCAGAACCATGGAGAGATTCAGCACCCAGATCCGCAACAGCTGAACCTGGCAATCTGGCTCCTGAAGTCCTAGAGTTTGGCTACCTCAACCTGCCACCTGACTGTATGGACATCATTAAGGAGGCCAGGCGACCCACTACCAGAGCTTGCTATGGAGCCAAATGGAAGAGGTTCGTCCTTTATTGCAATAATAATATTAACCCGCTAGACGCATCCATCCAAAACATTATTTGTTACCTATTACACCTATACCGATGCAATCTGGCGTACACCTCTATACGTGTCCATTTGACCGCAATATCAGCCTATCTGCAGACCAGGCAGCACCTCTCTCTATTCAGAGTGCCTGCCATCAAAGCATTCTTGGAAGGACTCAAACGAGTCATTCCACCAAGCCACCCACCGGCTCCCATGTGGAACCTCAACTTGGTCCTCACACGCCTGATGGGTCCACCCTTTGAACCTCTACACTCATGCGAGATTCAATTCCTTACCTGGAAAGTAGCTTTCCTAGTAGCGATCACTTCTTTGAGGAGAGTTAGTGAACTCCAGGCACTAACCGTTCAAGAGCCATTTATACAGGTTCACGCCAACAGGGTCGTACTACGTACCAACCCCAAATTCATGCCAAAGGTGGTATCGCAGTTCCACATGAATCAAACCATTGAACTGCCCGTTTTCTTCCAAAACCCACAAACTGTCGCAGAAAGGGCACTCCACACACTAGATGTCAAAAGGGCCCTCATGTATTATATCGACAGGACCAAACCCTTTAGGAAAACACAACAACTTTTCGTTGCCTTTGCCCCACACCACAAAGGTAACGCTATCTCCAAAGCAGGAATAGCCAGATGGATCGTTAAATGTATCCAAATTTGCTATCAAAAAGCTAAACGTACTTTAACGATTCCCCCACGAGCCCACTCAACACGTAAGTTAGGGGCCTCAATGGCTTTCCTAGGAAACATCCCTTTGCATGACATATGTAGAGCAGCCACCTGGTCCACTACACATACATTTACCAAACACTATTGTGTAGATGTGCAATCAAAACAGCAGGCAGCTGTAGGACAGGCTGTTCTCAAAACTCTTTTTCAGACCGCTGCAGCTGGCACTGGTAGCCGCCGCTAATAAGAGGGCACTGCTATATATTCTATGCACAGATATGAATTCAGCAGCCCACATGCCTCGAACTGAATATGCTACTTACCAGTATGCATCTGTTCTTGGCATGTAGGGCTGCTGACATAAATATCGCCCTCCCTCCTCCCCGGCGCCTGTAGCAGCTGCAGCTCTCAGAATTACTGTAAGCATGGTCATCACTTTCTATATCTACTGCCACAATGGCGAAAAACAATCTGAGGATGGAGAGGATGCCCATGCGCACTGTAGTCCAGGGGAGGAGTCACCTATCCCAGGATACTTCGAAGACTCTTCCAGGACAACAACGTGCAAACATCCGGACCCAACACTAGGCGGCGATCTATGCACAGATATGAATGTCAGCAGCCCTACATGCCAATAACAGATGCATACTGGTAAGTAGCATATTCAGTATGCGACATGTACGTTGGTAGGTCTTCATCTCTACTTATGCAACGGTAAAACCCTGAAGACTAGGTAAATGGAGATTTAAGATACATTATTTTTTAACTATGATCAACATTTTTTTACTAGCATTTTGTGCTAAAGTGTCACAGGCAGTTTGTCTGGACATTAAAGGAACCCTTCCATCGATCTACATTTAACCTATCCATACCTTACTGGTTGTGTGAGAAGTAGTATGTAAATGTATGTAAATGTTGCCCGTCAGTCTGCAGCTGGCCTGTAAAATAGCAACATTGTCTCTTGTCACCGCATAACACATCATGCTTTATGTATTTCCATCATGCTTTATGTATTTCCATCATACCACATAAGGAGTAAATATACCTGGTGTTTTATCCCAGTGCTCATTATGCACCAATACACCACCAAAGACATGTTCATTGTAAAACCACTCGTATGGATTAAAACTTAAACATTATTTTAGCTGAAAAATATAATTAAGTTCCTCATCCATAATAATGCCATGTAATTCACAAGCCAGTCTTTGATACTGCTACAGACATTTATGAAAAAGTGTTCAATCTCTCCCTAAGCCCAGAGAAAGAACCCAAACCGTTTTAATAGCACTTTGCAGAAGAAACAACTTAAAATGTTGCTGCCTAGAGTAATTATAAATGTTTAGGATTCATTCAACCATATCTGTGCTGCATATTTTGGTTTTCTCAGTGGGATGCCCTGACTAGCTCATGCATTCACAAAATGGGCCGAAGGTTTACTGTGTCACAGTAATAGCTTAACAATCCTGGCTGCACTGTACATTCTAATTCTATGGTCTGGCCAAGCCTGATTGCTGAATTTGCAGCCTTGAATCTCATGCTGTGCAAACTCCTATCTAGTGTTGGGTGCAGATATTGCAAGTTATTTATCTTTGAAGATGTTTAGGTTTTGAGGTGACTGGTGATAACTTTCTCGAAATCCACTATCTGCCAGGACAGATAATCTACCATAGATTTATTTTTGTATCCACCCGCCATCTGGTTCAGAGGTATGTTGGAGTGCTCCAGTACCAGCACTCAACAGAAACTGACAAAGTTGAGGCTGAGACACTTAAGTGTCCGCTTCCAACATGAGAATAGTTTGTACAACAGTCAGATGCTTCGGAGTGAAATCATACCAAGAACCTTGGGCCAGGTCTTAAAGGACGCATGTAGTGGTTAGTTTGGAGAACATGCATGTTCAAAGCATGTGTGGCTGTAGATACATATGCTATGCATACTCCTGCCATCTAGTGTTGTGCCTTGATGTGTGGGTGTTTTTCTTCAAAATGTCTTTTGAGTCACACAGTACTGTGACTCCTCCTCTTGGTGATAATGCACATGGTCATCAACTCCATTGTTGTCTTTCCGCCATTGGGTTCGGACATGTGCTCCGGGTCGACCCTACTGCGTTGCTCTTTTCGGTTCACACGGTTTCTTTCCCCCTGTCAGTAGTGTACTTTATTCGCGTCTTTCTTTCTCTACATCTCTGGTCGGCGTTTGGTTACTTTGCACGAGCGGGGTCCGGGTTGACCACAGATTCACCCCCACAACCTTGACAAGGGTGGGGATGGGGTAGGAAACAAATAATTTAACACCCCTCCACAGGATGACCCAAGGGACTCCTCTGATGCAGACCCACTGTATGACACAGACACTGGCCTTTTACGTGCCCGTCCTGCCCCCCGGACAATTCCACATCCTATCAAGAAAACATTGGTAGGGCTGCCTTATTTCTTAAGGTGAACTCTATACAGAACCCTCGGAGGCTTACTTCCTTTTTTAAACCCTCTCCTCAACTCACCACTCTATTCCGTACCTCCCCATGCTCAAGGGCATGCTCCGCCTCACTCCTGATATCTACAAAGACCACGTCCGAGCCAGTGTCATCACCTACTAACTCCATTTACATTCTTGATCAGGTCTCTGCTGACTGTGGTGGTCACTACTGCTTGTAAGCGAGCCAACTTCCATGTCAATGGGGGATGCCCTGCCATCAGAGAAGGAAAGTAAACGCATACATGGGGCGGGAAAGGTTGACGGCGCAATCGGCCAACCAATGGCATATAGCTAATTCTGTAGGCCTTCTTGCAAGATATGATCATGCCCACTGAGACTAGATGGAGGAGCTCCTTCAGTATCTCCCAGACTCAGAAAAAGGGGACTGGAGATAGTCTCTGAGGGCAAGAAGAACCCCAACACCTCTATCCATTGTGCTCTAGATGCAGCTGACCTATTTGCCAGGGGGTTGAATTCCAGCTTTCGTCTATGCAGACACTCCTGGCTCCATAACTCTAGATTTAAGCTAGATGTTCAGCAGAACCTGTTGCACATGGTTGTTAAGGGCCAGCATCTCCTTCGTCCACAAGTGGACCAAAGTTGGAAAAGATACGGAGACCGCTAAAGCGATGAGTGCACTTCAAACACCTACTCCCTGCGGCTCTTTTCGCCGCACACCTCACCATGGAGGCTCAAATACCACCACAACACCCTGAAGCTTCCACATCCTACCAGCACAACCAGGGCCAGCAATCCTCTCCCAGGGTTATTTAAAGGCTCCTACAGGGACATCAACTCTAGAGGCAGAGGTAATGGTGGCTCCCCAAAAAGAGCTAGAACCACCACCAAACAGTGACTTGCCTTTTCTTCCTCCCTTAACTAAACACCAGTCAGGGTGGCACCTAAAATGCTTCTTTCCCACATGTCACACCATCACCTCAGACCAGTGGGTTTTGGATATTATCCAACATGGTTATTGTCTGAAGCTTACTTCCACACCACCCACCAGAACACTAAAGGCTACGAAGAGGTGGTCAAAGCGCTCCTCAAAAGAGCTATAGAACCCGCCCCCGCCATCAGCATGGCACAGGACTGTACTTGCTGAACTTCTTGATACCCAAAAAGTACGAGTCCCCAAGACTCATTCTGGACCGCAGGCCCCTAAATGAATACATCCTTTCACAGTACTTCCATATTGTCACTCCAGGATGTCCTTCCACTTCTCCAACAAGGCGACTTCATGATCGCACTTGACTGGATACATTTTCACATACCAATACATCTGTTTCATCGCCGATCTCAGGTTTGTAGTCAGCGGAAATCGTTACCGATTCAAGGTACTCCCCCATCGGAGTTAATACTGTGCCTCAGGTGTTCAGTGTGCCTCGCAGTGGTGGTCGCACACCTGTGGAGACAGGGCGCCTGAATGATCAAGAGTGCCACCTGCCAGCAACCCCACACACACGGGTAACCATTGTCCTTCATCAGTTAGGGTTTACCATCAATCCCACAAAATCCCACCTTCAACCCCTCCATATCCAGCCCTGCCTAGTGACTATCCAAACCCTGCCAGGATCTAGTACTTTCAGGCACTGCTCCTTTTTCACCTAAATCAACAACTCTGTTAGGTCATGCACCTCTTAGGCCTGATGGCCTCCTGCATTGCCATAGTACCCCATGCCAGGCTACACGTGTCTATTGCAGAAATGCTTGGCGCAACAGTGAACTCTGGTGGAGGATCATTAGGACGATGTAGTGTTGATCAGCTGCCTCACTGGTCGCTCTCTGCAGTGTTGGAACACCAACAACCTATTGCAACAGCGGCCTTTCCTTGAACCAGTTCCGCAGAGGATGGTTACAATGGGTGCCTCCCTTACAGGTTGGGGTGCACATTTGCAGGTTCTGACTGTCCAGGGACAGTAGGAGCCCAAACACCAGGGCCTTCATATCAACTACCTGAAACTTCTAGCCCTTCACTTAGCATTGAACCTACTTCACAAGGTTGTTCTTGTCTGGATGGACAATATGACCGTCTTGTATTAACTCCAGAAACAGGGGCGTATGCTCTCCAACTCTCTCAGCTATTCCAGAGCATTTGGCTGTGGGCTCTCTGCCACAAAATTCCTTTGTGAAGTACCTTTCAGGTCAACGATTTTCCAGACGACCTCAGCAGGAATTTCAAGAGTGGGAATTCTAGCCGCCAGTCGTCGTCCTCCACTTTCACAGATGGGGTTTCCACACAGACCAGTTCACAACAGCAGAAAACATGTGGACCTACCACCCGGGGCTGCTATTTGGCCGAGTGGAAAATATTTGTGTACTACTGTCACTCAAAATATATTGATCCTCTTAAAGCCACAGTGCAGGACATGGTCTAATACTTACTCTACTTGCAGGTTTCAGATCTAGCCTTTACCTCTACACGACTGCACCTGGTCACCATGACTGCCTACCTTCAGAATAGACAACTAGTCTCTCGTCAAGATACCAGTCATTAAAACTTTCATGGAGAGTTTCAAGAGGGTAATTCCTCCCTAGGACCCACAGGCACCCTAATGGAGTACTCACATGACTCATGGGCCCTCCATTTGATCCCCTCCACTCCTGCCAGCTTCCGTTCCTTTCTTGCAAGGTGGCATTTCTGGTTGCTATCACCTCACTCCGAAGCATCGGTGAGCTTTAGGAATTAACCTTGTAAGAACCTTTCTTTCAAGTACATAGGGATAGGGTTGTCCTCTGCACCAACCTCAAATTCCTCCCTAAGGTAGTCTCTCACTTCCACCTTAATCTGTCCATTGACTTTCCTGTCTTTTTCCCTACTACCTGAGTCTGTTGCGGAACGGGCGCCTCCATACTTTGGACATAAAACAAGCCCTTGTGTACTACGTTGACAGAACCAAACCATTTAGGAAACCCCACAAAGGGAAGGCTCTATCCAAGTCTTGCATTGCCAGATGGATAGTTAAATGCATCAAGACATGCTATGCTTAAGCTTACAGAACTCTTCCCCACTCAAGAGCACATTCTACTTGGAAGTAAGGAACCTCTATGGCCTTCCTGGGGAACATACCCATAGCTGATCAATGCTTTGCAGCTATTTGGTCCACACCACATACTTTCACAAAACATTACTGCTTGGAAGTTCCAGCCCGCCAACAAACTTAATGTTGGTTAGGCAGTTCTACGTAGACTCTTTCAATCTGATGCAACACCCACAGTCTAGCTACCACTTTTGGGAGGACTGCTTTACAGCATATGCTCAGCATGTGTATCTACAGATAAACACGCCTCAAACGGAAAATGTTACTTACCCTGTAAGCATCTGTTCCTGGCATGTAGTGCTGTAGATTCCCATGCACCCACCTTCCTTCCCGGATGCCTATGGCAGTTGGGTGTCTCTTACCATTGGCTCTTTTTACTCTTAAGTATGGACAGCTCTCTATAGCTCTGCTTCACATCCCATCCTCACCTGCTGTGCGGGGAAAAAATCTAACCTTGAAGTTGATCATCATGCACGTTATCACCAAGAGGAAGCATCACAGTAATATCCTAATTGTGCACCAAAAGAAGTGTCAGATAAGCACCATATCCAGTTATGGTTCAAGATGTTGAGTAGTGTAGTACCCCCCTTGTTCGTTTGAGTCACAGTCCCATATTGAAAGCAAGAACGCTTGTTTCTTTAGATACAGGTGTTCTCGCTCTCAATATGGGACTGTGACAAGGGGGGTACTACACCACTTAACTCATTACCTTGAACCATTACTGGATATGGTGCTTCTCTGACAATACTTCATTTGGTGTGACATTAGGATTTTACTAACCACTCAATCCTGATGAAGTCCGCAAGGACGAAACAAGTTGGCTGGGCTGAGGGGCTATTGTTACAATGATAAAACTTCAATAAAGTGGATTGAAACTCATGCAAGACTCCTAATGAATATGATTGGATATTAAATCATCAACATTTGTTGATAGAATATTTTTTGTAACTTGTACTGCCATCTTGGGACCAATGTAGACTTAAGAATCCGCTTCAAAGCTGGGCACTAGGTCAGATCCTTGCATGGCAGCTTCTTCCCCTGCCAACTCCATGCCAAAAACACTACTTGACATTTAAAGAAGTAATTTCTGAGACCTTAGGTCTTACACAATACCAAAAACAAGACCAGGAAACCCGTACAACAACCTGCACTGTCACCCTTATACTCTCTATTCCCAGCTCAGTCCATTCAGACTCGGACCAGAATGCCGTGGTAGACAATCCAAACCTGCACAATTATCCCATGCCCATAGTTTACTGAGACAACCCTTTGCACAAGTGCAATGTTTATCCTCCAGACAACACCTCTTTGGAGATATATCCTGTGAAACCTTGGCCACTCAACGAAGTAACCTCATACCGCACAGTTTAAGTCATACAACATGCGGCAAACCACCACAAAGTCAGACTTCATGTGCCGGAAGATGACTTACTTATCAAGATGCTCTCTAAAACTGAGTGGTCAGTACAGTTCCTGCTGATGCTAAAAGGCACGCTCAAATGCTCCCCTGGCAACTTGAAAGACCCAGTTAAAACAGAAGTGTTTACACCCAGGGTGGAGAGTGATATAAGCTTGCTTTATAATACCTGAACTTCATTTGTGCAGCATTCCAAAAGTACAAAGCTTTGGTTGGTATGATATCCTCTCGCATTCCTCTAGTTGCAAATTGCTTATGAGACCTCTTAAAGAAGAACAAGACACAAATGGACCCAGTCTTGAGGATGTTGTGAATATAACCAACCCAGTGAAATCTTGTGATTGGCGAATAAACGAAAAAGGGAATGACTTCAGCACTTTTTCTTCCCATTTCTTTGGCCATTGTAATGACCACTGTCTACTCCGTGAAATGGTTGGGAGCATACCTACAGGAGTTCATATGTGCCCTATGAAGCCATGAGGAGACCTTGCATCACATAAATGTACTCCAGCTTGGAGTGATTCACAACAGACTAGCCTTTTTCCATCCAAGTTTTCGTCATTCATTGGTTTTCATACTGACTGACAACACCACAAGCAATAAGGGAGTAAATAAACCAGCCCAGCAATTACGGGCATGGGCAAATCGCAGAAACATATTGCTCAAATAGGAGCACACACCAGGGGTTATTAGCGCTTAGACAGCCACTCTGGAGTGTAAGAGGAGAGTGCCGTGAATGAGTTCAGATGGCTGTTGATTCAGTGTTTTTGCAATGGGAACAGAATAGCCACCTCTTCATGACAAAAATTCATTAGAAATGTAGGTACTCCACCAGCAGGCGCCATCGTTCAAGAGCGAGGAGAAATACGTTTTCAGTGACGTGGACTTTAACATTCGCCTACACCCTTCTGCCATTTCTGCTTGTTCTATGGATTTAATGAAATGTCAAATTAGCACACTGCACCATCATTCTTGTAGCCCCGGCTTAGACCAGACACTACTGGTACTTGGAGCTCTCGAACCTATTGCGAGGCCTCCAATTCATCTACCCCAGTGTCATGACAAAGGCCATTTAATTTATCCAAACTCTTGTTGTTTTGCTTTGCTGGCATGGCTCCTGAACACTACGAGCTTGCAGAATTAGACATTCTGAGTAAAATAATCCTCGCTCAGGCCAGAGTACCATCTATAATGGAACATATCAAGTGAAGTGAAAGCTTTCAATGTGTGGTGTGCTTCTAAAGAACTTCCGCTGTTACATTTCTTACCACACCAGGTGACCTTGTTCAGTCAGAAAACCATCTGTGCAATGGGAGTCCAAACACTGTGCTCACTAGTAACGAACAGCGCCCTCAAGTCCATACGCAAGGCGAATTTGATTTACATTTCATAAACTGCATAGCTGCTTGCCCTTCGGTTATGAAAATTGTAGTTAACAATTAAATTGGATCCTAAATTTGCTAAAGACAGTTTTTTCACATACAAATCAATCCTTAATGCAAAAGATGCCGATAGGTTTCGCCCTCAAAACTATAGGAGAGTCTAGCATTTAGATGTGGGTAAGTGTATCATATTCTACCTAGCCAAGACAAAGCTGATGGATTACAGCAGCAGTAACATTAAGGCAGCAGCCGGTTAACTGTTGATCATAGTAAAGTTCACACTCTGCAAGAGGTGTAGCAGCCACATCAACTTTATAGAATAGTACTCGTGGAAATCTTCAGCTTAGAAAAACCATCATTCATCTACAAAGCACTGGTGCCTGGATGCAGAAGTAGCAAAGGGCTCTACTGTTTTTCACAACTTCCTTCTTTAAGGTTAACCTTGTTCTTATCTTACTTTAAAGAAATGTGATCTGGACCTCTTGCTGTTCTGATTCATGTGAATCTACAAACAAACCAATGTTAGAGAAGAAAATTAGTTGCTTATCTGTAATCTCAGTTGTACAATTTGTATCTTTCAGAGATGTACACATTGCCCAGCTTCCTGCCCTGCTATTGTTTATGGCTTTACATCTTGTATGCTCAAACTTTGAGTCGAGTTAATGGTCCTGCAGGGCTTTTTAAATGAAGGTGAATAGCTACTAAATATTCACCGTTATGTTTCTGTGTGAAATTGTTTTGTATACTGGTCGCAAGTTACAGGACGCTCTCTTTTCGAGCATGTGAATCTGAAGAGATACTATTGCTTGAGAATTCAAGTAACAGGCAAGTAACTAATTTTCGTTTCCTTTGCGTTCACTCTGACAAGTCCTGTTTGTAAGACCATCTCAGCTTTTTTCCTGACTCGTGCTTTTGACCTTTGCACAATTTTCCCCCAAGGCTGACCCTTAGCAGTCAAAGATACTTTCATTCTTCCGTAAGAAAATGCTTAGTTGGGACTGGAAGAGCACCAAAGGAAGTGAAGTTAGTTATGCTGATTCTGGGATTTGAAAACTACTGTTTTTTCTTCCCCGCTCACTTTTTTCCCTAATAGATCTGATAGCTCTAGGATTTAACTGGTATGGGTTTCCGTGGTGGACCACATGCCCTATTCAAGTAATGTTATCAATCGGCTGCCAGCATAACTAGGATTTTAATAGCTTCTGAAACAGTTCCAGGCCTGCCACAGGGTATTCAGTAATCTAATAAACAGGGTATTGCCATGTGGTCCTAAATTGGTAAATGGGCGAGGCACATAGGTTTTAAACACCACCACTCTTACCATCTCAGTTTCAACTTTTTCCTCTGAGCTTCTCTACAGAGCCTTGTTTATCACACATGCTTGTGAGTCTAGGTGAACAACAGGTAATGTTTTTCTAATACTACCATAATAGTTGTTTAGGTCTAAAGTATTAGTCTGAAGCTATTTTATTTTGTTGCTGATGAATTGCAAATTGTTTTTCAGGGCCATTCCCAACAGCAGATACGACTGTGGGCTGGGGGAGATGTTCCAGTCAACAACAGTGATTCCTATCCACAGATCTTGCCTCACAAACCAACACCCAGCCTGCCTCAGCATTTCCATGGGAGTGAACAGCATCATCCACACCAATTGTATCACCACGGAAACCGCCCACATTATCACCGGCAACTAGTTCCTTCTTCTTCCCCACAAATCCCAGAGTCCATGGAACTAACCTTGGGACACAGACACCCCCCGTCTTCCTTGCACCCACATCACCCTACTTTGGACTGTACTTCCTTTGGCTCTGCAAACTTACACCTGGGGGTTTCTGCTTTTCGGACTAGGACAGTGAGTGGACATACTGCCGAGACTGGTGTGCCTCTGAACTACCCATACTCTTCTAGCACATCAAGCATGGTTGTTCCACCTCATATCCGAAACAGGACGGAATCAGAAGACAGTGCAATGCTAGGTGTTTGTGTCCCTCAGAGTACAGCAGCAAGCTCTTGATGATTCTTTAATGTAAAAATAAAGCCATAACAATATTAGAAATACTGCTTTTGGGGGGTGGGATGGGTGGGGATACTGGTGACGGACGGGGTTGTAAAAAAGGGAGAGCTGGCTTTTATCACAACCATCAAATAATGTCAAAGTCTAGCTGTTAATGTAAATTGTTCTTTATTTATTAAAAATCACTACATGAGGAGTGTGAGGTGTGTTGACAATACGAAGCAGCGTTCACAAACTTATTTGGGACTGTCTTTTTAAAAAAAAAAAATAAGGAGAAAAAAAGCTTTTATGACACTGGTCAAGGTAACCCTGTGCAAGGACTCACTCCAGACATTTCCTATGCTTCCGTTTCTGTCATCTGTTCCTGGTCTGGAGATGCAGGAGAAGCCGACATACTCTCTACATCAGTGGACAATTGTTTACAGGCCAAACATCGCTCCCCAAAAGCATTGTCTGTGCCAGTGTCCCTTTGCTGCCATTCTTAGCATTAATTCGTACTTCTGCGTTCTTTCCTGTTTCATAAACCAACCTGGCTAGGGTACAGTTCATACACTTCACTGGAATAACCTTGGCTGCTAACTCCACTCTCGGAACTGGAATTGCTGCTAAAACTCTGCATCCTGCTTTACAAATAAAAAGTTATTTTTTCTTTTATTTATAACGTCCTGTTCAAAATTCAGTTTTAGATTTTCAAGGGAAGAATTTTAAGAGGCAATTTATTTTTCTTGGGAGTAGCTCTGCAGAAATTCAGTGACTTGCTTCGTAAGGGTATATTCTGATAACCTAATAGTCAAGTAATTTAGGAGAGGTTAGGACACTTGCTGTCTGAATCTGCTTATTAATCCGCTGATACGGATCATATTCTTTCTTCTCCAAAAGTACTATTTTCACTATTGGGGTCAGAATTCTACACCTAACTTTATTTTAATCAGTTATATTTGTGCACTGATTCTGACACTACAGTAACAGTTAAGAATGTGTATGTATTTGTGTGTATGTATGTGTATATTTGTGTATGTCTGTGTGTATATGTATATATATATATGTGTGTGTGTATACATATACACACACACATAAATACACAGATGCACATAAATGTACACACACACACACACTGCATATATGTTCCCTGCGGCAAGTTCAGCGTGGTCTCAGGTGGCAATCCTTGTTTGGGTGACGGAATAAATTCTAAACCCTTGCTTCAGTATTAATGCCACAGTCATTGCAATGCTGGGTGCTGTACATGTGTAGTTTTTTAAGGCTTTCAAAATGTAAAGTTGAATGACGCTGTCAATTTTCATATTTCTGTAGATAGTGATGTACTGGGATTTTTTATTTATTGTACCAAAGATGGTATTAAGGCATCACTTAGAAAAATCTGAAGACTTGTAAAATGAATGTCTTTTAAATGTTCCTTTTCTGTTCAGACACAGAATTTTGCGTAAATTCTAAATAATGTACAGTTGCTGGTGGACTTGAGGGCTTGTTTTCAGTCAAGTGCACTGCAATTGTATGGTTTTGGAGCCTTTCATAAAATCAGTGGCGAGAGACTGCTTCATAAAGTTGCAAGGTTGGTCTGGATGCTAGAAGATTGGGAATGTTGACATTCTGTCTTGAAACAGAAATAACAAAAGCCTGTGTTACTTGTATTGGAAAGCTCCTGAGTGATCCTTAGTAATTGGTCTGGTAAATGCAAGAGACAATGTAAACTGTCTTATTGTGACCCATTTTATTGATGAGAGTAAATTATGCAAGTGACTCGGATAGAATTGACAAATCAAAAAGAACTTAAAGCTTTGAAATCTGTTTATGCCAACACAAACGTCAGAGCATAGAATTTCAGTGTATCCATTGTCCTGATTGTTTTCCAATGTTTACTAGGACATTTTCATTCTGCTTTTTATATGCAAGAGTTTATTAATGTTTAATTATGTAACTTTACTCAAGTAAAGGAAATTTTCTGATAGATACAAATATTTTTTTCCAAATGTTTTGTTGTGTGTAGCATATATGACATCTTTTCCAATAGGGATGCTTAAGATTGTGCTTGTAGCTTGGATCTGATAACCCATTTTAAAGCTGAGGCTGAAACTGTATGCTGCAGTTAATCCTATAAAGTAGATTAGTCTATGCAGTCAGTCTACACAAGTGCTTGTTAGACACTCGTGCTAGGAAGAGATCATCACAATACTACTAAGTGGGGCCGTATCAGGGCATCGAAGATCGTTCTTGTTTAGATGCCCTCCACTTAAGCAAAGCCTTTAGCAGAGCTTTCTTTTAGGTTACTTGTGCAATGGATGGCCCTTGTCCATGTCTTTTCGGCATTCCCTATAAAAAGATTGGACTGCTTGCATTCCTCTGTTCTTGAGCACCATTGGTTGTTCAGACATTCTTTCAGCGGTCTCATCCACCCACATAAGAGGAAGACTGATAAAGCAAGCTGCCATTTGATCCTCTAGGGATGACATTTGTCTTCCTTTTGATTAATGATAAGTATCCGTCTTTAAGCATTTGTTAAATGGAAGTTGGCCTCTCCTCCAAACGTAACACTTTGTATCTGTTTGTCCAGTAAAGGCTCCTCATCATCTTTACTGGAATGTATATTTTGCTCAGGTTTATCTTATAATTACTTCAGTTTTTACCTTGTATGAACTGGCTTTGAAGTGCCATTCATCATCTTTGTGTGAACTTAAATATTAATTGGTGCCATCACTGTCATGCATTTGGAGAAGTCACGTGATGCTGGCTGCATGTTGTTTTTGATGATGAAATGCGGAAGTGAGTGTCCTGCGGGTCTATAAAGCACATCCTGCAGTTTTGTTAAGTTTTTGTATGAAGATCTGACATCCTGATGTATATTCCTTTCACTTGTTTGCTGTTTTCACATCCAGAATGGGTCTGGCTTTTTGTGCTTATTTCTAACTGGACATGACACAAGTATATTACTCTTTGACTTTTGTGATTTGGGGCATGCTTGGCTATTTTCCACCTGGAGCAGATTAATTCCTGCCTTTTCAAAAGTATCCATATACAATGTTTGAGGGAGTACTAATCATTATTTACATTACTGAGTGCCAGTAGTCTGGCAATATATTGCTATTAAGGGCACTTGTGACTGATAGGATTCCATTCAATGTGTACAATTCATGGCTCCATCGCAGAAGATTTTGTTCCAGTTGCACAATGAGATGCAGAGCAGAGTCTTTCTCATTTTTGGTAGTTCTGCAGACATGTACTTAAGATTGTGCTGTTGTGTGAGGTTTGAACCTACTGGCTGGCCAAGCTCAGAAAAGACCTTCTGAAATGGGGTATGACAAATGTATTTATAATTTGAGAATTCCAGTTTTATTCTTCATCCTGTACAGTTGATTGTTGGCATGGAATTAACGTAAGTGTCTCTAAAAGAAAGATATGATACCTAATGGTCTAAGGGCCAGCCTTGAAGATTTTTTCTTGACTATAGATATTAGCTGATTCCATTGCCATGCTTTAGGAGCAATCCTCACCTGCATCCAATCTCCAGAGAAACCTCTTTCAGTTGTCTGTGTAGATATTTGATGTGTATTTGTGATTGCTACTACTAACTGCAGATTTTCCACCTTTTGTTGGTCTTCCAATGATTTCTGAGTTCTCAAGACAGTGAGGGGAAGCTGTATATCACTGTGCATAAGAAAAAGTTGCAGATATTACTTATATCCTGTTTCCAAGTTGCGGCATGGATCAGAGGCTGTTCTTGTGACCACTCTACTTCCCAGTCAGAGTCTTTGGGTAAGTTAAAGACAAAGTCCAAGCAAAGACATGCATAACCTCATTATAGTGCTCTGTTTCCAAAGAGAAGGTGCGAGGGTGTCCAGATTTAAGGTCCCAAGCTATTGACGCAACACCTTAACTGGTCCTCAGAAGCATTGTAGTTTCCTTGGCTGCCGTCAACTGCACAGCAGATCCAAGTCTTCATGGAGGCCATGCTTCAAATCTTTATTGCTTTTTCGACTCCCTGTGGAGCACCTTAGGACCCCTCAGAATCACAGGGGGCTTCAGTGAGGTTTCTGTTGGTGGGCCAACCCGCCAATGACGGATGCCCGATTGGGGATCTGCTACAAGGCCTATTCCGATGCCGTTACAAGCTTCTACACCAGTCCAATGATCCACGTCAGTCTTCACCAGCGCCATTGGATGATCTGGTGCGGATTCCCATGTCTGACCCCGAACTGATGTTGGCCCAGGCTTATCAGAAAACTAGAGCGCAACCAGATGTTACTCTACCTTATTTTAACTCTGCTTCTCTACTACAATACAACTATTGTCAGGAAGCACCCCAGGATGCTGAAGGTTGAGGATGATTGCTTCCACCTCATTATGCTGATAAGACCGTATGCCTGGATTTATAGTGGGCTTTACCCCTCCCCTGAAACTGAATTGAATCACCACATTAGCCTCCAGCAGGCTTAAGTACTTGTCTGCAGTGGTGCTTCAGGGAGCATCTGAATAATTTCTGTTGTCCTCCAGACAAATGTTCTAATAGAGACTCGAACCTGGGCCGATGACCATGGAGCTGTTACTCCCTTTCAATGGCGCCATCATGGCTTCCTTGATGCTTACATGGCTGAAAATGTGTCCATCTGAGAAAAAAGTCTCTGAAATGGTTTCAGGGGAGGATTGAACCATCTACCTCAAAAGCAACTGTTAAATCTAAACCTTGAAAAACCCAAAGCTTTGACTGTATACATTCAGTCACCATTCTCGTTGTAATCTTTCCTCACCCTTACTGATGACATTACTGATGATGATTCACTTGTTGTGGGCACCATTGATGGGTAAGAAGCAATCTGCTACTGTCTCAACAGGGCCGTATGCATCCAACTCTCCCTCAACTAAGCTTCTTTGACAACACTGGTGTTGACGAGAGCTGTCATTAACAATGCTTAGGAAACTGCCTAACTACAGGTAAATCCTTGTAGACTACCCCATCTACCAAGAAATCATTAAATCATTTATGAAATTGCTGTTGACGATATCACTGTTGACAAGGCACCATTTCCAAAACAGGGTTACCATCAGAATATGCCTCAGCCTACTTCCCCAATTAAGGTATCTGATCAACCACCTGCAATCATTTTGGACACTAGGTTTAGAGGACGAAGGACCATTTGGTCTGGCATAACGCCCTGGCCAGCTGATGGGCAAATGCGAAGAGTATAGCCATGAACAAGTGTCCTGTATCAGAACACATGGAGGGAAACCTGAAGAGCCACAACATTCAAGTACCTACGAACCTTTTAACGAAGTCTTGCGTCCACCACTCTAGTAATTTCCCGAAGAGTATAACTCTTATGAAGAGCAACTGTACCCTAACCAAAATGCAATTCAACTCCTGATAGCTTTGGTGTGGGATCCCAGAATGGTGATTAAGTATTATTGTAAACGCTTTACAGACGAAGGCCAGCCGTAAGTTACAGAAAGTGATCAAATTCCACAGAGGGTACCACCATCAACTTCTCGATCTCAGCATGCAGTACAAGTTACCCAGGCTGTATCTCCTGCTTTATGCCATGACCATCTGCTTTGACCCTATCACCAGACAAGCTTCACAACTGATAGCGATCATGACAAAGGAAGGCACTTGCCTCCAAGAACTCTGGAATAGGAGGACTACTGAGCTCCTTCAATGAACTTGCTAGAGTTGGCACCAGTGGACTCTCCACCAGATGGAATAGTGGGGTTTCGCGCCATTATTGAAAAGGCTTCGAAACATTTTGATTTTCTATTATCTGTAATTATGTAGACTGTTTCCTTTATGACTTCATAGATGTTACTCAAATCCAAAGCAGTTATCCACATGTGGAGTAAGAGTCTAAAGTTCTTCAGAATCCAGCCACCGGTATACCTGGAGTTAAAGGCAGCAGATACTACACCAGCCGGCTTTATAGATCATTTAAAAGTAGACAGTAGTTTTGCAAGCGGGGCAAAGGTGGTGTAGAAAATCTATTTCCTGTATTGCTCTCCTGAGAGAAAGTTAAGGGGGTTGAATCACATTGGGACACGTTTCCTTAATGGCTGCTACAACAGTCAGATCTGCTACCTCTGTCCATTCTAGGCTGTTTTGCCGGACCAATCTCGGGACAGAGGTTTTAGAGTACGATTAAAAAAAAAAAAAAAAAAAAAAAAAATGGATGGATGGAGTGCAAACCTCAGCAGTTATTATTGAAGGATCCATGGATGTAGCATTCACAAGTTTTAGACAACTCAACAGAATAGCTGCTTAAGAAGACAAGAGGGACTCCAATGCATATCATTCCGGTGAGATGTGCAAAGTAAGATACAGACCAATTTTGGACTGCGCTACCTCAAAGCTTTCCTCAAAAAAACTATTGTTCAGAACGGTATCCTTGCAGAATATTCTCTACTTGCTTAGTCTCAGAATTCATGGCCACCCTTTTATAAAAATAGTTTGTATATCTTTAAATAGACATCTCAACAAAAATCCACCGAAGGGTTGTGGAGGTATTATTTAAGTAACCTGTAAATAAAAGCTTTATATCTTTTCAATGAGCTCAAAAAAATTATTGTAATGGATTGGTAAACATATGAAACTTTGTAAAGTTGTACACAACTACTTTGACACTCTTGGGGTGACCAATTCCGATGCAGAGCTAGTCACAGGGACCAATAAGGTCCAGTTGAACAGATACTTGTCAGTGCAGTCTCTAGTCTATTTTCAGGCTCTTTGGGGGAACTGCCATAAATGTTATTTGACTGTTCCTGATGCAAGAAATACAGGATGCTGAAGATGCTCAGCTACGCTTTACCAGTGACTGGGGTCGTCCTGGTTCCACCCCCTCAGTCCATGAACACCGTCGAGCAACTTTGGCCGCAGGGTTCGATATCTCTTGAAGTCTGGGTGAAGCCCAGCCAATAAGTTGCCGCTAGTAACCAGTTACAGCTAAACCAGCAGTTTCCTTTAACTGGTGGTAACTTCTTCGTTGGGTGTCCAAACTCCACTCTGACAACTCTTCCAGGTCCAGCAGACTTGGTGCAACTTTTGAGGGTCAAGACTATGTCTCCCAGGCTGCACTTCAGTAGTCAGCAGCAATCAGATATTTAAGGCTACCAAGGCAAGCTTCTTCAGCTTTTGCGGTCCTGTAACAGGAAGTCAGACAGCTAACTCTTGGAGTCACTTCTGTCTGAGGTTCTGAATAACTTTTCCTCACACTGGGCACCACAAGCACAGTCATCTCTTTGCTAGCCCAAGCAGCAGAAGGAGCAGTCCAGTCTTTGGTGCAGCCGCTTTGCTTTGTCCAGTGAATCTCTGCCACTAATTTCACTGTAACTGAGGAGAAAGAGCAATGCGACATGCTGAATAATTATGATTGCGCCAGCTTGGCCAGACAGTTTTTGGTTATAGAACTGCTAGTGGAGACTCCACAGGTCCTATTGGTGTTTCCGCAGGTCCTTCTGACCGAAGCCAGCGGTCAAGTCAAACATCCAGAGCATTTTTGAAGTTGCATGCTTGGCTCCTTACACTATTTATTTTCCAATGTAAACGCCCTAAACTGCTACAAAAAAACGTTAGAATAAGATTTCTGTTGACAAATAGAACCTCCTGTGCTAAATGGAAAATAATTTGTTCCTGGTGTGAGCCACAGGTTCTCCATCCTGTCTCTGCAATGCCACATCAAGTTCTTCCCAATTTGATTAGTCTCAACCAATCGGGCTGGCTCATACATCAAACCCATATAACAGTTTTGCAGCGTAAATCTTTTCTGGATTCACATGCTGTGCATTATTCCGCCATCTAGTGGTTGCGTCTGGAATTGTATTTCCTTTTTTTTTTTTATCTCTGTTGGTCGGCGTCGATGTACCACCATTTGCTGTCCCCTTGTGATGTTGTTGTGCTTCCTCTGGAAGCTCCCACCTTTGGTCGCCATCTCCAGAGTATTTGTTTCTGCCGTTGGGTCTGGATCGATACGGATTGAACTCCAAACTTTGAAGAGGAGAATAGACGAAAATCAGGAAAACATCTATGAAAATATACAGTACGGCCATTCAAGGTACCGGTCTTCAAATTAAGGTGAAGAGAGGGGAAAGAACAACCTTGTTGACAACCGGAAAACAATGTGCATTCAGGGGGCTCCATGTGCTTGGTGATGGACAAAACACTGTTCAAGTTTTGACAGAATTGCCATCACAAGTTCGCCCCGAAGGACCAACTTCCAGTCCGCAATTCTGCTTACCGGTAGATCACCAAAATGAAGATTGCAACACTTGTTCGGCGTTCACCTCGAAAGCCCGGAGGGCAAGGAAGAGGCAGAGAAGAACCAACTATAACATGCTGGGGCAGAGCACAGCACCATCGCTACGGGACCTTGGCCTCTCCAGCAAGGAGTAGGACAATGTTGCAGAAGGGGACACGGAGATGGACATCCAGGTCTTCTAGATCGAAAAAGCTTCAAGAGCTAAGAGAACCATCATCTTCGAAGAAATTAGATGACTCTCGAAGGGAGGCTCTGGAACAAAGCACTCGACGTCTGCAGCTGTGTCCTGAGAAAAACATACTGTAGGATCCTTAGACAAGGCCTACGTAACGGCAAAGACCCTTGAAAGATCCAAGATGTCAAACGGTCAAGGAAAGGGCTCGTCTGTCAAAACAAGAGTATTTGAAATCCGAAAAGCATGGCCGCTGCCAGCGTCGACCATCAAGGCACCTTCTACTGCAAAAAGAAAGGCTGAAAGTGTCAACTTCGAAACACACAAGTCTGAGATCACGAAGAAGAGGAAAAGGTTCAAAGTCGAAATGGGGATATTTTACAGCGAAAGGATTTTGACGAAAGCTTGGAACAATTCAAGATACCACCAAAGACCTGGATGGAAATTGAGAAAAGCGTTGAGGATTAGAAGCCTCCCTTGACCCCGAACCTCTAGAGGAACAGTAAGAGTTCTTTTGCGAAGAAGAGCAAATTTGCTTAGGATCGGGAACCTTCGATGTCCAAGAGCTACAATGGCAAGACCTCGACACACATTCACCAGAGGAGGCTGTCGACATCTATCCTTTGAGGCCTTCTCCACCAGACGATATTGATATATACAACCAAGTCATTAAAAAGGCAGCAGGTACCTATGGAGTACAACTCGAGGAAGAAAAACCTCAGTCATGTTTTTTGCTGGAAACTAATGCCTACACAATCAAGGAACCAATTCCTTCCTATGCTACCAAGTGTGCTAGACCAGGGATAGGAAGCATTTAAGGAGCCTGCGACATGTAAGGCAATCCCACCTAGAGGGGGGAAAAGTACAAACACTCCGCCAAAAATCCTAATTACATCAAGGGGTTGGACTACTGACCATCCTAACAGCCGCAGCCAGGAAGAGGGTTTATGTACCAAGTACTACTGGGCCACCATCTGATAAGAAAAGCAAAAGAATGGACCTTGTAGGCAGGTTGAAAAGTGTGGCGAACCAATGGTGCATCGCCAATTCTAATGCGTTTTGCACAACTGACCCACATACCAGCACTGGGAGGAGATAGGTGAGATACTAACGCACCTACCAGAACAATTCCAAAACGGAGTAAGGCACTTAGTAGAGGAGGGGTCGAATATAGCAAATACCTGCTTAAAATCATCCCTAGATGCTGCAAAAACATCAAGCAGGCAAATGATGATCTGTATCACAGAAATAAGACATGCATGGCTATGAATCTCGGCATTCAAGTCAGAGTTGCAGAATAACATACTGAATGCACCTTTCAATGGGGAACAGCTCTTTGGAAGCTTGGTGGACGGCACGCTAAACCAATTAAAAAAGGACAACGAGACAGCAAGATCTATTGGGGCTCTACAATTCAATGGTGGCATGTGTAGAGGGACCACCCCCTCAAGAAGGCCAGCGGGTAGGGCGAACTGTCAACCTACAACCTCGCATCAAACATATCAAGAAGCTTACCAAGGGGGAAACCAAATGCAACAACAGACCGCAACAAGGTTGGCAATATCAGCATGGAAGACAGTCCTTTCTAAGGCACCCCAGTGGAAGAGGACTTCCGCAAAGGGGGAGGGAAGTGGTACAAGAACCAAATGATTGCGCTCCAACCACAATACACACCCCAGAAAGATCAGGGAGTGTGCCCGCAAAGGGAGCAAGGCGACTAAAGATAAACAAACAACCAGTTCCTCCAACATTCTACACCAGGAGGAGACATGCTAAAAAACTTCATCCACAAATGGAGAGATCACTTCTGACAAATAGATCTTGAACATAATACAGTAAGGTCACTGCATAGAATTACTCAAACCACCTCCAAACAGAGGCCCAGGGAGGAAGGTACATTTGAAAGGGGAAACTACTCTGCTACCCCAAGCAGTACAAGAACTTCGGACGAAGGAAGCTATTGCGCTAGTGTCACACAAAGAAATGAATAAGGGAAATTACTCCACCTACTTCCTAATTCCAAAGATAGATGGAACACTGCCCCTTGTCTTAGATCTGAGGTTCCTTAACAATTGTAGAAGGACTTACAGGTTTAAGATGACAACCTTGCAGGAGCTGGTACCTTGGACTGGATCACTAATTTTCTTCAAGACCAGTCCTTTCAAGTTTTTCAGCATCCTTTCAAATCTGAGATCCGATCCCTGTTGCAAGAGATTCCACAGGGCTCAGCATTAAGTCAGACCTTGTTTAATGTCTACATGATCACTTTAGCGGATGTAGTAGCTAAACATGGGGTGAAGCTAGTTTCCTATGCTGATGATACTCAGCTGATTATCACTGGAATATAATGATGCTAAGGCTCAGAGCATGTCTAGTAGATCTGGCCAACTGGATGAAATCCGGTTGTCTGCAATTAAATGCAGGTAAAACCGACATTTTGGTAGTAGGCAAACAAACTTCTATTTGGTCCCATGCTTGTTGGCCTCCTGAATTAGGGTTGACCCAGGTCCATAAATCTAAGCTAAAAAAACCTAGGGGTGTGGTTTGGTGCTACACTGTCTTGTGATGAACAAATCTCAGCTCTGACTGGCACGTGCTTTGGCATGCTGAAAATTCTGCATACAATTATAATTTGCTACCACAGGCAGGGGAAAAAAAACATCACCCAGGCTTTCCCGCTTGAACTACTGCAATGTTCTATATCTTGGATCCACAAAAGGCAGAATGAGAATGTTACAGAGAGTAGAGAATACTGCAGCCCTCACGTTACTTAACATCCCAAGATGCTCCCCTTTAGGGTGGCTCTTGTAGAATTACACTGGCTCCCAGTGCAGGACAGTGACTTTTAAAGCTCTATGCTTCTGTCATAGTTTTAAATGCGAAAGGCCCTAGCTACCTGTTTCCGTTGATTATACACATCATAGGCCTATCGGGAATCCTAGGTCTTTGGGTACTGCAAGGCTGACTATCCCAAAAGTGCAGTGTGTGTGGTTGGGAGGAAGATCATTTGGCTTTCTTCCTGCAAAAATATGGAACCAACTGCCGCTGGATCTCCGGATGCAGCCCCCAGAAGTGCTGCTCTGTAGAAAGTTAAACTTGTTTTTTAGGATATCCCTGGCCAATTAACGGTGATGCAGCTGATGGAGTCTTTGCTTACTGACTAGGATAAGAAGTCTTAGCGTGGGGCACTCCATTGGAGTAACCAGATGCTTTATAAACTTTTGATCTTTATAAACCCCCTAATTTAACTACAAAAGGGGGCTACATGGCTACAATAGATTTAAAGGACACCTAATTGCACATCCCTATGAACAAGAAGCACAAAAAACTCTTAAGATGTGTGGTCAACAAGAGACACTTCCAATTCAAAGTGCTAGCATTCGGTTTAAATTCAGCCCAGAGGTATTCACTAAGTGCCTGGCAGCAGTGGCCGCTTTTCTAAGAAGGCAGGGAATCCATGTATACCGGTACTTAGGTGACTGGCTAGTAAGGTCAAACTCGTACACAGCCTGCAAACAACACACACAGGTAATAGAGAAACTAGAGCAGCTCGGTTTGTCCGTACACTGGGAGAAGTCTTCCCAAGAGCTAGAACAGGAGAATGTTTTTCTTGGGAGCGAAAATAAGTGTAGTCTTGGGGAAGGTATTACCAAGCGAAAAACTAACAGCCCTACTGAAGGAAGCACAACTATACCAGAAGGGACAAGCTCTGACAGTGGGGAAGCTGCTGGGGATGATGGCCTCTTGCAGTCACTTAATCCCCAACATTCGCTTACAAATGAGTCCATTCCAAGAATGGTTTCAAGCACAATGGTCACACGCAACAGGGAGTTGGGAAGATCTAGTGGTTGTCACTCAAAGGATATAGTAGGAGATGGTGGAACAAGACAAACATTTCGCAAGGGATACCTTTTACACAACCAACTCCAGCGGTGACCATAACTACAGATGCCTCACAAATGGGATGGGGAGGTCACATGAACAACCTCAAAATAAGGGGAGTGTGGACAGAGCAGGATGCAACACAACACATCAACATCCTGGAATTTAAAACACTGTTCCTTGCCTTAAAAGCATTTCAGAAAGAGCTCTGTGAGAATAACATTCTGATACAGACAACACAACCACCATGTTTGACATAAACATGGGGGGGGGGGGGGACAAAATCAGTAACACTCAACTCTAGCTCAGCAATTGTGGACATCGGCAATCCCATGGGAGATAAACATGGTAGCTATACACCTACCAGGAAAGGACAATGTAGAGGCGGACAGACTATGCAGGCAAGCTTCTTGGTCCCATGAGTGGGAAGTGAATACGAACTCAAGATCTTTCACAAATGGGGGACTCAAGTCAACCTCTTCGCAAAACACCCCACAATGCCAAATGGCAACGCTTCACATCCAGGCAATCTTACCAACAGTCCCTAGGGAATGTGCTATAGATAGACTGGGAGATATTTGCTTACACTTTTCCCTCATTACCACTACTCCACAGGGTGATCACCAAATGCAATATCAGCCACATGAAAAAGATTCTCATGGCCCCGTGGCTTCCAGCCATTTAGCAGGAGGCGTGCATTTTCGAAGCACATTGTTAGTTTTTAAACTACTTCTCCCATGAGACATACCGTCTTTCCTGTAGTTCTATTGATTTGGACACGGCGGCCGCCGTAGTCTTCTGTCACACAGCGTAAGGCGTGCCGTCGGTGGTGAGAGTATTTGAACACACTCCCGGTTCCGGTACGTTGCCTCCCACCCTGCTTAGGAAAGCCAGGGGCAACGACGGATAGGTGAGTTCTGCTGCTAACCGAGCGCCCTAATCCCGGTTCTTTATTCTGTTTTGCTTTTTGGCTCAATAGTCTTAAGTAGAGTTCATACGAGGCATGCCTATTAGCGCGCCTTACTGTTTAGTACTTAGACACTTGATTTTCAGAACTGGGTAGGATGGCTGTCTTTTTCTCGTCATTTTCTCGGCAGTTTGTTCAAGAGAAAGATGATGATGGACTCTGGTCGCTTACTAGCCAGAGTTACTAGCCAGCCCAAATATATATTTTTTAATAACAACATTACCTTAAGGAGTTGATTTACTGGGAGGGGGTTTTTCTGCACTGTAGGGGAGAAAACTTTTTGGGTGTTAGAAGGTTGTTACGCTTCAACGTAACGCGTTTGACCAACTAGGAGTACTTTTTGGCTCCTTGTTGATTCAATGTGGTTTTAAGTAACTATAAGACAAATAATACAAAAAAAAGATGTTTTTTGTTTCTCTTTACCCACGATTCAGAGCGGGGCCTCATTAACCTGAGCCAGGTTCCAGGGTAGGTGAGGTGCAATCCCTGATCACGTCGGGTAAGCATTGCGTTCCCTCTTTTATAGCAATGAACTAGGCACTTTTATGTTAAATTTGCTTATATATAGACGGCACAAGTTTTTCTGAATTGGTCCATGAGGTGTGCTAACTGTCCTTTCTCCTCAGGTGATGCTAGCTCCCTGTGATATAGAGGATTAGGACACAAGTGAGGTTGTATTTATTACTTCTTCCCACGCTAAATTGTCACATTTTATATTTTCACCTTTTTTGGAATCCATCTATTTGAATGCAGTAGCACTATTCTTTATAGGTCCTGAAGAAAGCCTTGGGCCACAATCCCGTGAAGGCTGAAACATGTTGACCCTCATTCAACAGTGACCAGTTGGCACTGTTTGATATATATATTTTTTGTTCACACACTTTTTAATAGAGATGTGCAGAAATGAGTGAAGTATATCGTACTCTTCACACAATCTCTTTTTAAACTTCACATTTTCTTTGCACTGCACTTCTTCTGTCTGGTGGTCACAGTCTGTCACGTGACTTTTGGACTTTTCTTTATCAACCCACACGAGCAAGAGAGCCTTACACTAACGAGGTAGTCTCTATGACGAAGAGGCATACCTCGGCTCTTAGTGGAGACCATATGATATAAACTGATTGTGAGAGGTGACTTTGCTCTCAACTTTGGTCTCTTTGGTTGAGTCGGTTTGATGGTTTTCCGTGCTCTGCTCTGACAATGTTTGGGTCTGATATTTCACACACTACTCTTCCTTTTCTTTAATCTTGTGCTGTCTACCAATAGACCCCCTATTCTGTTGTGTTTATAAAACCCGTAATGGGCAAGACAGACCTGGGTCTCAGAAATAGAGAGATCTCCAGGATCAATTCACATCCTCCCAAAGAGACAAGACTTGTTAATGCAAAAGGGAGGGGTACTCCACCCAGAACCGGAGACCTTAAGTCTCGCAGCATGGCTCCTGAGGACTTTGAGTTTGGGCACCGAAAGCTACTAGAAATCACAATGGCAATCCTAAGGGAGGCAAGAAAGCAGAACACTAGGAAATTCTATAAGGAAAAATGGGAAAGATCATCTCTATGGTGCCTCAAACGAGGACTTCTCAAAAAGAACACAAAAGAAAGGACAGTGCTTAAGTACTTAAAACATCTACTGCACAGTAAGCTAACCACCCCATTGCTAAAGGTTCATTTAGCGGCAATTGTAGCATATATAAGGGGCCACACAGGGAAGAGCTACTTCATGTCACAAATGGTCAAGAGGTTCCTAGAAGAATCAATAGTATTCCTTCCCCCCCCCCCCCCCCCCTTCCCCAGAGGGTGTCTGCACCCACATGGAATCTAAATATGGTACTTGTTTAGCGGCTCAAATGGTGCTTTCAAGGCCTCGCCACAAATGCTCACATTAAAAACTGATTTTTTAGTTGCAATTACATCACTACTTAGTAAGTGAGCTCAGGCACTAACATTACAGAAACCCTACTTCCAAGTCATGAGAACTGACCCACACTTCATTCCAAAGGTGGTCTCATAATTCCACATAAATCAATCCATACAGATACCAAGTTTCTTCCAAATTTCAAAGAAGCAGGCAGAAAGAGCATTGCACATTCAAGACTCTAGAAGTGCAGTGATGTATTACATTGAAACAACATTGAAAGAATACAGAAAGGCGAAACAACGAAAGAATACAGAAAGGCAAAACAACTTTGTATCATTTGCAAACAGTTTCCTTGCGAAACCAGTAACCAAGAACACAATTGCAAGATAGATAGCACAAACCATACAATTGTGCCACAAACAGGCAGGAGGAACATTACAAAGGGTCCCACTGGCTTATCCAGCCAGAAAGAAAGGAGCAACTATTGCCTTTCTAGCCAACACACCACTTCAAGACATTTTCATGGCTACAACATGGTCTTCTGTGCACACCTTCACAAAGCAGTACTGCGTGGACATCCAAATGAATAAGGAAGCACAAGTAGGACAAAGGGTCTTGCAGTATCTATTCACAGACCAACGCTCATCTTCGACCCAGCCACCACAGTACTAACAAACTGCTACAAAATCTATGCACAGGATGTGAATCCAGAAAAGATTCACACTGCAAAATGTATAGCTTATCACCTGTCGGTGTAGTTTTGCAGCTTGAAGAATTTTCTGGATTTACTAGCGAACCCACCCTCCACCTCCAAAGAAGATGAGAGAGAGGAGGAAAAGAATAAAAGAATCCGAAGATGGCGACCAAAGGTGAGAGCACGTCTACGTAACAAGGGGACACCAAATGGTGGTACATCGACGCCCACCAACAGAGGGAAAAAAAGGGAAATGCAACAATTCTGGACCACAAATGACAGAATAATGCACGGCATGTGAATCCAGAAAATTCTTCAATCTGCAAAACTACACTGACAGGTAAGAAACTATGGATTTTTTTCCCCATATAAGGGGAGCTCTAAACATTTCTCTATGTACTAATACAGTGATTAAGAAATTAATGAAAGGGCTCTTCAGTGTTTTGGCAACTATAATTAGTCCTTTTGCGGCCACAGTTTTAACCCATTCTTGAAACGGGGCTAAAACTCCTCTCCTGGAAGATGGCCTTCCACCAGTGATATCAGTGCAGAGGGTTCAAGAAATGTAGGCTGCCATGATTCAAGAGCCTTTGCTCCAATTTTGCAGCAACAGGGTGACGTTGGGCACTAACCTGACAATCTGAATGAGACCATTAGTTATGAATTCCTGATCTTCGAATTACCCCCAGGACTGGATCCGCAGAATTTTTTCCTCAGCAGTACCCCTGCACGTCGATGGGTGTCATCGGTCGACTCCACGTTCATCTTTGGCTTTGTGGTCGCTGGAATGACTTTGCGGTATCTACTTAGACACCGCCTTCGGTTGCTGATGTCAGTTCTTTCTTTTTCCGTGCCACCCAGTGCAGATCTGGAGAGAGCAGTACCTAGTCACTTTTTTACTCCATTTTTCGTGACTTTTGCAGCACTCTTTTTTTAGTCGATCGACTCCTGGTGCACGGAGGGATGTCACGTTGGACCGCCTTCAAGGCTTGTGACTCCTGTCACAAATGGACGTCGGTCCCGGTCCAGCACCTCGTGTGCCGTTAGTGCCTGGAGCGTGACCACGACCCAGAAGTCGTGCTCCGACTGCCGGTCCATGAATCCAAAGTCTTTGCGGGAGCGGTCCCGAAAGCTTCTCGAGGCCCGCCAGTCCTCTCCATGCCGTTCAAGGTCCCGGTCGAGACGGAGGTCGCGAAGCCATCACCACCACTCATCATCGAGGTCTTCAGTAAGTCAAAGCACAAGAAGAAGGCGAAGAAGCATTGCTGCTCTTCTCGTTCTCCCGGTCCATCGGCCGACGCATAAGGGAGTTGTCCGGCTCCGCCCACCGAGCCTATTTTCGACTTTGGCCTTTCCAGGACCCGGAGCAACCCCTGCCCAGCTTTGAAGCTTTTACTAAAGCTTACATTCTAACCTTGGGCAGCCTGACTCCACCGGCTTTCCCTTGGGCCCTGCTGACTCTGTTGGGGGCTCTAGGCCTTCGCTGTTGGCGGCTTCGGTGCCGCAGGGCCCCCAAGGATCCAGGCCCGGATCCGGATCGGCACCGGTAGACCTTGTGACACCTCCGGCGCCGCTTTAAGTGACACCCCCGATGCTGGTTGTGTCCCCAGCCGGCGAGGACGCCGCGTCGGATAGACGTCACTTGAAGTCGTAACCGGTGCCCGGCCACGTTCCGCCCAGAGCCACAGGCCTATCATTCGCCAGTGGGTGGCAGGATTCGCCATCACCTCCCCCACTGGCTCAACATCATGTCGGACAGGTGGTTTTTGCAGATAGTCCGATGGGGCTACTACCTCCCCTTCGAGACTACCCCTCCATCCATTCCACTTCAATTCCATTGCATGTCGGAGGATCACCTGGCCCTTCTCCAACAGGAAGTTATGGCTCTCTTGGCCAAGGGAGCCATGGAGCGCGTTCCTGTCCCAGAAGTAGGTTGTGGTTGTTTATTTCCACTACTTTCTGGTGCCCAAGAAGGACAAGGGCCTGCGTCCTATCTTGGATCAGCGGAACGTCAACCGCTTCCTCCGGAAGGATAAGTTCTAGATGTTGACTCTGGCTCAGGTCCTGTCTGCTCTCGTCCCTGGAGACTGGATGATAGTGTTGGACTTGCAGGATGCTTATTTTCACATACCCGTCCTGCCGGCCCCCCGACGTTGCCTGCGGTTCACGTTAGGCCAGGAGTACTTTCAGTTTTTCATGCTCCCCTTTGGCCTTACCAGCTCCCCTCGGGTGTTCACGAAAGTGATGGCGGTGGTCACAGCTCATCTGCGCAGATCAGGGGTTCCAGTCTTCCCCCTATCTTGACGACTGGTTGTTGAAGGCAGGCTCGCCCCAGGCAGTCTTTTCCCACCTCCAGACCACGGGGGACCTCCTGCATTCGCTGGGGTTCACTATCAACGTGCTGAAGTCACACATGACTCCCTCTCAGAAGCTCCTTTTCATCGTAGCGGTTCTGAACACAATGCAGTTTTTGGTTTTTCTCCCGAGCAGCGAGTCTGGGATATTCGGGCTATGATTCCTATCTTTCAGCCTCTATCCTGGGTTTTGGTCAGAATGACCCTGAGCCCACTACTGCCATCACCACCTTTGCTGCCAGAAATGGGGACTCCATCCCCCAATGATCCTCGCGGCAGGAGCTGTGCGAGTGTGCTAACGCGCCAGGAGGTGCTTTAAATGTCCTTCAGGGCTCCCGCAGCGTGTGACGTGTGCGGGTGTGCCCGGGCCGCACCCCGGCCAAGGGCGGGCCTCTCTGCCCCCGTCAGCGATCAGAGGAGGCGTGGCTGTGCCACGTCCCTAAGGTGTTAACTAAGATCTTCAGAATCACGGTAAGAGTGGTTAAAATCACCTAATATGAGCATAATCGTTCTATTGTGCATCATTCTATGGTTTCTGTTCGCTGTTTACAATTATGGGAAAACGTAAGCTTGCGGGTGCTGCCTCAGGCAGTAAAAACAAAAACGCAAGAATGAATGCACCTATTAAGAGTTATTTAAATACAGCGATGGGACTAATTAACAGTGAGATAGTTAATGTCGAGGAGCGTCTAGCAGCCACAAAGATTGCATTAACGACGGCGGTTGATGATACTATACTGGACGTAACTGCATTGGAGACTGTTTCAAATAAACCCCAACAAAAGAGTATAACGGCCCTAAAACCTCAGTACAGTGCCATGTGTATCAACTATACCACTGGAAATATCAGTTTTAACCGAAGGTACAGATTCAAAGACATCTCTAGTAACGAAAGGTAGTAACTAAAGGTAACCGTTACCGAAGTAAAAAATTAAAGGCTGCACTAAGCAGCCCCAATTATTGTCTGAGAAACAGAGTGGGTTTTTAGGGACTACCTTAAGCAATAATTGTTCTCACAATCTGGACTTACTTTTTAAAAAATTACATGGGAAGATTGATTCAATTGAAAGGAATTAAGAGCGATGTAGCCCAGATCTCAAAATTTAATTGCAGTCGTTAATATCTGAGAAATGTCCAAGTGTTAATAATTTAAATGATACAACTGACAGGACCGCCACAGATAATAATCAACAAATTACTATAAATAATGATCCACCAGGTTCATTGGGATCAGCAGTATTGGGTCGAGGAAAAACCACTGGAGATCATGGATAAGAATAGCCATACTGCGCTGCACTCTAATTTGTTAGCCCATCACGTGATAAAACAGACAAGCTAAAACGCTGATTAACTTTAGCACAGATTGCAATCCCCAAGGATCTATCAGAGATCCCTACATTTACCACCTTACACCATCATTCTGAAAAATGTGCCAGAACTAACGGATGGGGTAAATGAGGATTGGGTTGAACTGAAAAAGAAGGTTGTGTATTGGTTTACTAAATACGACCATTACAACACAAACACCTTGGTTCAAAATATCATTATTGTAAGAAGAGTACCTTGGGTGGGGAAATCACCAAAAGCCTGTGAAGGGGGCTGGGTTGTCATTTCCTTTCGATACCCAGAGATTGTTAGAACTTTGCTTGAAGAGATATGTATTAGAGGGGGAATGTCATCAAAGCCTCAAAACGAGACTATTACTGAGGTTCCCTTGGGTTTTTGTTTTTTTACAAACCAGTTATGGAACCTTTTAGTCAGCTTGGAAATGGTCTAACAACAGTGGATAAGTATAGACCACTTACATTGTCTAACAGATTTTTGCCCCTTAGAAGATGCAGCGACATGGACTGACTACGTAAGAGAGTTGAACAAAATCTCTGCACTATTGACAAGGATTTACCTTTAACTCAAAATCTGAAATCTAAGAAGCTGATCCTAGTAACATGGAACATTGCGGGTATTATTAAGAAACTGAATGATGCTATATGGCCTGAAGTACTAAACAACTGTCAAATTATTTGTATGCAAGAAATCTGGCACACGGAACCCTTTCACGTAGATGGTTTTTCAATAGTTGATACCCAAGCAACTCCCTCTCGAAATGGAAGGGCAAAGGGAGGCTTAGCAGTTCTACTTTCAGTTACATGCCCGTTGTCCCTGAAGAAAGCCTATATTGACTTATTTTCAGTTTTTGTGGTTCCATTCTATTATCAGTGTTTTGTAATAATTAACTTCTATAATAATGTTTTTAATAATACTAGAAATCAAGTTATACTGGCACCTGAGGGGGAGCTTGGTTTATTTTTAAAACAGATCAGAAGTGATTGTTTCCTGATATGGGTTGACCATTTTAATAGTAAAAAATGTGGTATTCTAGAAGGGAAATACTGTGGATATGGGAACGAGACTGGAGAAGTTGTTCTCACTTTCAACATAATCTTTACAGTGAATCTATTAATGGGGCAATGTATAAATATAACTAAGAACTATTGGATCAGTCTATACCGGATGGACAATCCCAGTTACTGACTTTTGAAGGTCATGTACAGTGCTCAATTATTGACCATATGTTTATCTTGGCACATGGACAAGATCAGATAGTGAAAATGGAGGTGATGAAAAGCTGTCTTGGTGATCGTCCTCTTTTTTTAAAAGTGAGATTAAATCATACTTCCCCTTATATCCACTCTGGGATAAAATTGTATTTCTATCAAATGGTCTGGGATAAATCCAAGTGAATTTGTGGATAGGCTAATGAATGATTGTAAACATGATATCGAATTATGTAATAGGGGGGATTCTACAAACAACCAGATTATTGGGGCCTTCAGTAATATTACCGTTGTGATCTCTAGGAGTTTAAACAGTAAGAAGAAACAAGTGAGTTTGTTTAACTCTCAATTTACTAAGGCTAACCAGTCCTTAAAAAATGTTTTAAAAATCAGAGGATGGTATATAAACAGACCCTTGCAAAAAGGAAAAGGGAGTTTTAAGATCTTGCATGGGACAAACTTACTCAGGCTGCCAATACAAAGGATGCACCCCTATTCTGGAAGAAATCACCCCTACTTTAAAGATCATTGCAGTGTTAAAATTGAGAGCTTGGTGAAGTCCCATGAGTGGATTTTGGGCAGGTTGTTAACCCAGAAAATGGAATTCCCATACCAGTAGAAAATAGTGACCTCGATGGCACTTTGAAACAATTAGATAATAAAGATTTCATCATTTTTGACCCCCCCACCCCAATTTTGGCCCCTATTACCCTGGATGAAGTCCCACTGGCTCTAGAAAGATGTGCAAACGGAAAGGCACCAGGCCCCGATGGGGTTCCAATAGATATTTCTAAATTTGATATGGCTCTTTGGGCCCCACTTTTACAAAAAGTGTTAAACACTGTTGTGGGGTACTTCATACCAAGAACATGGGCCGAAAGCATTATTGTCCCGATTTTTAAAAAGGGCGACCGAAGTGACGCCAAATGCTATTGCCATACTTCCCTCCTTGGCACAACCTCAAAATTGATGGGCAGGATCCTGTTGGAGAGGTTGGAAATATGGGCAGACGAAAATAAAATTCTCACCGAATCACAGTACGGTTTCAAGAGAGATGGGAACAATTGAACAATGTATTAATTTGCACTAATAGATTAGTAAATATACAACTGTGAAAGAGGGTCATTTACATCTTTGTTTTGTTGACCTCACTGGTGCTTTTGACCTAAAAAACCATGCGAAGCTATGGCAAACCTTGATTCATATGGTAGCACCAAATGATATAATTGTATCTCTTTCGCAAATATATAGCCGTTTGAGTACAATAGTTTAATATGGGCTAGGGGAGAGTGCAGCACCAGCTTCAGGGTAACGGGCAGGGATATGTCCTAGCTCCACTTCTTTTTTCCCTATATATAAATGGAGTAGATGAAGATTTGCCAAAGTTAAATGCTGATGTCCATAGAGTAGGCAAACGTGCTGTTCCGACTATGAGGACGATGCAGTTCTTTTATTGAGAACTGCGAATGGGCTTCAGACCTTAATAGAGAAATTTGCAGAATTTATGCATGAAAAGGACTTGATACTTAATCTGAAAAAGTCATTTACGATGGTGTTGGGGAAAGGAAAAGGAAAGACTTGGATCCACCACGTAAATAGTGTCCCTATTGCAGCAACAAATTAATTTGTATATTTAGGATTAGTATTTACAGCAAATGGACATTGGGGAGCCATATTGAATATTGTAAATTTAAAATTTATTAGGATAACTGAGGCGATCTTCAGACTTGAAAAAAATAAAAATGGGGAACAAACCATCGGGGAAATCATGACACTATATGAGCAAGTATCTAACTGGAACCTGGTATGGCCCATCACTTTGGGGAGCGGCAAATTGTGCAATTCTTCAGACTCAAGAAAACACCTTCTTAAGAAGGTTGTTAGCTGTTCCCAACTCTACTCCCATATACAATGTGCACAAAGAGCTGGAAGCCTCTTATATTAATGATTTTATTAGTACAGCAAGTCTAAATGTCTGGTATGGGATATGGAGTAAGGAGGGCACAAAGTTTACCCAGGACGTCATTAAGGATTGCCCTGCACTCGACCATGGGAAAAAAATCTCATGGCTGATGTACATTAAAAATCTCTTAAATGAATGCGCCACAAATATTGATTTTAACAATCCTTCCCAAATACTTCAGTATGATAAAGATCTGAAGATTAATCACGGATTGGTTAAGGTACGTTGAGGCAAACTCAAAACCACTGACCATGGCATACTGTGATAGGACCCTTGGGATAGGGATACAATATTATGTATTACAGGTCACAAACACAAAACATAGAAAGTGCTCTTGTGATGGAAAATCAGACCAGACAACGTTGCATTTTATTTTATTTTGCAGTTTTTATAGAGCTATTCGGAAGAGTCTCTTACGACCATTGTTTTTAAAGGAGAGACTGTTCACATATAAAATTGCCTTTGAGTTTATCTGGTCTAGCAAATGATAGTTTGCAATGCAGTTGCGGTTTATATTCAGTAGGCAATCAGATTAAGATACAATAATGCACATCTTGAGGCCCTTGTATATGAAGAAAATGGGTCACATATTACTGAATGATGTCCAGGGTTGTAGTTTTTAGATATTTTGCACAAGGCACTTTAAAGTTTTATGCCCTTTTGGATCTACTGATGAAATTCAAAACGTAATGCACTTTACTGTTTATTCTGTGAAGAATAGCGAAGTTACTAGGGTCACAGCCCCGCTATGAATTGGATATCCTGTACGTAGTACTTTATGCATATGGTTCTTTTGGGTTTGTTGCTGAGATTTTTATCTTTTTTTTTAATTTAAATGTATTTTTTGTGATATGTAGTTGTTAATTAATTTTAGGATGCTTTTATGGTTGTATTTTTAACCGAATAAAACTAGTTTTGATTTGACCCTGAGGCTTCTAGGCCTCATGGCCTCCTGCATCCTGCTGGTGGATCATGCCAGGTGGCATATGCGGGCTCTGCAGTGGGACCTGAAGTTCCAGTGGGCACAGCATCAGGGAAATCTGTCCGATTGCATCCAGATCTCGTAGAGCACTGCTCAACAATTGCAGTGGTGGCTCACGAACCAGGATTGGGTCAATGGCAGATCCCTCTCTCTTCCCCAACCAGAGTTTACTTTGGTGATGGATGCATCACTTCGGGGTTAGGGGCACATGGGAGAGGCGGAGATCAGAGACCTCTGGTCTCTGGCGGAGTAAGAGCTCCACAATAACCTTCTGGAGCTTCGGTCGATTCGTCTTGCACTAAAGGCATTCTTTCCCTCTGTCCTGGTAAGAGTAGTGCAGGTGTTCACGGACAACATCACTGCCATGTGGTACTGCAACAAACCGGGCGGGGTGGGGTCGTGGACCGCATGTCAAGAGGCTCATCCATTGGACATGGCTGGAACATCAGGGCATATCCCTGGTGGTTTAACACCTGGAAGGTTCTCTGAATGCCAGAGCGGACGAACTCAGCTGCAGGTGCATGATGAATCTCGAATGCCGTCTTCACTCAGAGGTAGTGCAAGGTCTCTTTCAGCAGTGGGGAGAGCCTTGGTTAGATCTATTCGCCACCGAAGAGAACGCGCAATGTCAGTAGTTCTGCGCGTTGGAATTTTCAAGGCGGCACTCGCTAGGCGACGCTTTTCATAGCGAGTTGAGTTGCAGTCTTCTATAAGCCTTTCCACCTATACCACTTCTGCCTAGAGTGCTGAAGATCAAGCGCGACCAGGCCCTAGTTATTCTTATGGCTCTGGATTGGGCACGAAAAGTCTGGTATTCCGAGCTGTTACACATGGCCATCGATCCTCCGATTAGACTGCCTCTTCGGTAGGATCTTCTGTTGCAGCAGCGGGAGACGGTCCTCCAACCGAACCTGTCCAGCCTTCACCTCCTTGCGTGGAGATGGAGCAGCAGCATTTGACTGCTTTCGACTTTCCTCCTGAAGTCTGTAACGTTATCTTGGCAGCCAGGCGTCCCTCCACTAAAATGGTATAAGCCTGCACATGGAACAAATTTGTGGCATGGTGCATGGCAAAGGCTGTGGATCCCCTTTCCGCCCCTCCTTCTGAGGTTCTCTTGTTCCTCCTTTCTTTTGCCCAGCAGGGCTTTGACTGGGCACTCTTAAGGGGTATCTATCAGCCATTTTAGCCTTTCTTAGGCTTCCGGATCAACCTTCTCTTTTCAAGTCCCCTATTGTAAATAGATTCCTTAAGGGCATTACTCATCTTTTCCCCCCTATTCCTTTCGTAATGCCTCTGTGGGACTTGAACTTGGTTCTGACTTATCTTATGTGCGCTCCCTTTGAGCCGCTACATAATTGTCCTCTCAAGCTTTTAACTTTGAAAACTGCCTTCTTGATAGCCATCAGCTCTGCTCGCAGGATGAGTGAGCTTCAAGCCCTTTCTTCTAAACCTCCTTTCTTGGCTATTCATCCGGACAAGGTTGTCCTTCGCACTAGGCCTTCTTTCCTTCCCAAAGGGGTTACCTCTTTCCACATAGGACAGACAATCACTTTGCCCACCTGCTTTCCACCTCTGCATCCTTCTAAAGAGGAAGAGCGGCTCCATCGTCTGGATCCAAAACGTGGACTTTCCTTCGATCTGGATCGCACGGAGAAATCCGGGTGGATGACCAACTCTTTGTTGGCTACGTGGGCGCCAAGAAAGGTCTCTCGATGGGTTGTTCTTTGTATAAAAATCTGCTATTCCTTGGCGAAAAAGGAACCTCCAGTAGGGTTGTGTGCCCATTCCACCAGGGCAATGGCAGCTACTACTGCTTTAGGACGTGGAGTCCCCCATCAAGATATCTGCCAGGCAGCTATGTGGGCTTCACTGCACACGTTTACCAAACACTACTGCCTGGACAGCCAAGTCCAGAGAGACGGCTTCTTCTGCCATTCGGTTCTCCAGGACTTTCTGGTGTGAACTTGGTTCGCAGGCCCACCACCGGGGTTGGTATTGCTGGGGTATCTATTACAAGGTGAGGAATCCATAACTAATTGCCTCTTTCAGTTGAACAAGTTACTTACCATCGGTAGCGATATATCTGTAAAAGACTTAGATTAGTTATGGATTCCTCACCGCCCCATCCATCCTCCCCGTTCTGCGAACTGACTTCTAGAGTAAGAGACACCCTTTCAGGACCCTAGTTTTCGTGCACCAGAGGTCAGTGTCCTGCATGGCTCTGCGCTTCTGGCGTTGAATGTCGTGTAAAGAACTGACATCAGCATGCGAGGGCAGCGTCTAACTTACCGCGATGTCGGTCCGGCGACTACGACGACGAATGTGGAGTTGACCGACGCAACCTATCAACGCGCAGGGGTACTGGTGAGGAAAAAATTCTCCGGATCCAGTCTGACGTCTGGGTGTAATTCTAAGGTGAGGAATCCATAACTAATCTATGTCTCTTACAGATATATTGTTACTGAAGGTAAGTAACTTGTTCCTTATTTCTAAAGTGCCTTCAGACTTCAGTCACTCTTGATTCAAGCATGTGAACCTATGAAAGATCCAGCTCTGGAAAAGAAAAAAGTTACTTACCTCTGTTGGTCATTCTTCATATTGGCATGTTTAATATATTACATGCAGCCTGGCCCTCCTTGCCACATACATCTCTCATTCCTTCACACAAGTGCCAGTCTGAAGGATGGTGGCCTCTAAGGTTGTGGTCTTCAACCTGATTGGCTAAAGTTTAGTTCTTTCCAAATGATGTCTGTTCTATTCCGGAAGCAAAAGACACACAGATGATTGAAACCGGTCGTAAGATGCTTGTTTTCAGTCCAAGGAGGACCTGGCCTGGCAGTTTAGCCTGGACTGTTCCCATAGATAGCAGGGTCAAGAGTGATTTGCATATGGCTGGGTTCCAACTGGAATGGCATGGAGAACAAATAAATGATGGATTCTGTTCATCAATTGTTCTTTTCAGTTTGTTCTATTCTATGGAACACTTCATCTTAATGTAGTTGTCCATAGAATTAAATTTCCAGGGCATTACTTCCACAACAAAAGGTTAGCGAGTTACAGGTGCTCTCTGTTCTCCCGCCATATACCAGCTTCTTTCCAGACACACTGGTTCTCCTCACTTGTGCCTCTTTCCTGACAAAGGTAGTGAAACCTTTCCACGTCAGCCAACCTACTTTGCTCCGCCTCACCCCTCTAATGAGGAAGACACTCCATCACCTGAACACAAAAAGAACACTGTTCTACGTTAATCGCACCAGAGAGCATCGGGTTGATGAGCAGCCCTTTGTTCGGGTTCGCCGGAGTGAAAAAAGGAAAAGCCGTGCAGAAACAGACTATCCTCAGATTAATTGTGCTTTGCATGAAGATCTGCTACACACTTGCCAAGTAGCAAGCCCATGAAGGCTTGCAAGCTCTGCGGTTGCTCTTTGGGCTTCTTATCACACGTTTACATGGCTCTGTGCTTCTGGCACAAAAATGCCACAAATAGAAACTGATGTCAGTGCTCTTTGGTGGCACCTTTACAGGTACTGCACACGTCGCTTCCAGTGACAGGCCGACGTAGACCGAAAGACACTACTTATTGGAATGCAGAGGTTCTGTTCAAGATATTCTGGATCCAGTCTGACGCTTGGGTAATATTTATGGTAAGGAGTCTGCAGCTAGATAGTTTCTACCAGATAAGGCTTTACTAAAGGTAAGTTATGTGTTCTTCTAGGTAGGATGTAAACCAGTTGAGTCCTATTTCGTTGAAAACCATATGATGTTTTAGGGTGTGTATGAAACCTTTGTGATTGACCTTGTCAAAGGCTGCTGAGAGAGCAAGAAGAATAGGAAGGCCTGATTCAGTGTGCAAATGTTCAACCATAATGAGCGTGTCCTCCAAGAAATTTCGTAGGGTTCCTTCAGGTGGCGTGAATGCTGTTTAAGCTCCAGTATGTAGCAGTGCAAATGAAGGCGAATATATTCCATTAAACTGATTTTCAGTTAGGTACTTTATTATTCCTTCTTTTTTCATTTTCAAGTATGAGACCAAGTTTTCAATTTAGCTGAAAAGATACCTTCAAAATATGGCTTAAGGTTAGCCAACACGTGTTTCACCCTATAAAGGTTTGCAATCCTAGGGCTTTTTCAAGGCTAAAGCAAATATCCCAACTTTAACACATATCAAATAGATCTTGTATACATAATTCCAAAAATTGGTTACAACACCCTTTATTTTGAAGAATCACCACCACTTATGATAATGTGATTAAAAAATAAAACTAGTGCAAAAATACTAATAAATATCTGGAAAAACAATAGTAAAAGACAAAGAGCCCAAGTGTATTTGAGTAAAATAGAAAAGTTTATAATAAACGCCAAGGAAAGGATCCAAGCTGAGTTTGCGGTGGGTAGCTAAGCTAGCACTGTCAGGGACTGTAACTATCCAAATAAGCAGTTAATGTTACCTGCATATCTAAAATATGCAACTATGAGGATTCAGTTAAATCTCAGTGTCTCTGACACTAGTAAAGTAAGCCTTACTAGGAGAGCTGTAAGAAATATTTAAAATCCCGCAATAAGAGATTAAAGTTCAGAGATTTGGAAAGTTTTCCAAAGATACCCCGAATTTCTTCATTAATATAACACAATCGGGTCAGATTTGTGCCGGTTATGTAACCCATGTGTAGCATTTTACTATTTCTTATTTGGAAGATATAGGTGTCAAAAACAAGTGACTGGTGCTGTAATACAAGCTGTTGTCCTTTGAGGATGGATGTAATAGTTGAGGGGCAAATACAAATAGATTGTGGGTATAACCCTAGAGAGGGTTGTGTGACTGCAAATCACATGGGGACGCTGTAATGTTAAAAAGCAAAGAGCCACTTCATGCATTCGGTATAAAGATAGCAAGCAAAAAGCTGCTCAACCTATTCTACAGTTAGTGAAAAGCTGATTGAATGCGTAAGGTGAGTAAGCTAAGATGGAGCTTAGTGCTGCAGAGCAAGCAATAATCCTATAAGATCCGGTATGTCCATTATGGGGTAGCAATACATGAGCAGTACGTATGAAATGTTTGTAGTCATTAAGCTGCAAAAGTTATCGAAGGCAGAGAGCGTGCAATGCTCTTGTAAGGGACTAGTGAAACTGAAGAGAAATCAAACTAAACCGTAAAAGCTAATTATTTCAAAGTGGTCATGTGGCAGCTAATCAAAACCACTCCAGAATTAAACAATGGAGTTAAAAACACTTAACCGAATTCAAAGAACAAGTCGCTTTGGATAGTCACTGCAGTTCGCTTTTTTCAGTTTTGCTTGGATTCCTCTTGGACACCATTTTTGAAGGGGCCATAATAGCTAGTCCTTCAGTTTAGTGTGTTGGTCATGTGGTGATCTCCACAATAAAGACGTGCCATCTTTGACGTGTCAAATGCATGATCTTCATCAGTTGGATATAAAAGAAGTGTTCATTACTGGTTTAGGTATGAGTAACATGGGTAATTATTGAAAAAATATGTTGTCAAAGCACTTGCCATTTTGTAGGCCAAGGTTTCTAGCGTTAAAGTAAATACGGTTCGCCAAATGTGTAATGGGTGACATTTTAGAAAAAGACCATGTGGGAGCAAATTAATCTTCAGTTCTGCGTAATGGTCAAGTTATGGACCCACCCCCCCTACCGACACGAGCGCACCGTCTTGAAATACACAAATTTCATGAACCTTATCAGTATCATCCAAGGTTATGTTTATCAACCATTTGCTATTGTTGTCTCACGTTACATTTGATGAAAATATACTCCATCTTAATTGCGTTGAATCTCCTAAGTTCATCTAAAGTGAGAACGATCACTCTACTGAGAGTGAATGAATTTGAGAAGCCTGAGATAATACATACATCTTGTGCCTAATATTTTTTGGTTTACCTTACTAAGAGCAAATGAGTGTGGGATGCCTGAGATGCAAATTACATCTTAACGGGGTCACTTCTCCACCTCATGATGTGCACTTCTGATGTTTGTCAGAAAAAACATCTTCCAAAGATATCAGTAGAGGGTATACATCCAAGTCAGAAAAAATGTATATCATGATTCAACCCCCTCTTGCTTGCACACACTATAAAATTCAGGTTGGGTACATTACTGCTCAACAAATTCACAAGTGTTTGAAATTTCATCGCCCAACTTCAGCGACATGCGTGTTCTGCAAACATGCATGCGAAGATGTTGAACACGTGCTATTTTTCTTTCTTAAGTATGATAGATTGAGGCGGAGTTGGCTCAAACCGCTATGCATTGCCATTGGAGTGAGACAATGCCGGGGGGTTCTCAAATTCTGTGGAATGACACCAGCCAACTTATAGCATTTGGAGTCAGTGCAGTGTTGTTATACAGGGAAAAGTCAGGGCTAATGTTTTAACATCTGTTTTTAATAACTTTTCTATATTCTAGTCTGTCGTATTTATTATGTTTTAAAGAAGATGTTGGGATGTTTTGGAAATTGTTTAAAAACTTTATGAAAATGCTTAGTGCTTTTATACATTATTAAATTTTAAACCACCGTTCTCTCGAATCTATATTGTATAGTTTGATACTTTTTAAACTGTAATTTTAGTTGTACAACATATTTTTTATAGGATGTATTTGACCATGATGATGTGTTTTATGGGCATGTGCCCGAAATAAACTTTGAATGTATAAAAGCAGGAAAATAGAAAGAAAAGGAGGAGAAGGAAAGATATAGATGAGTGAGAAAGCTGACATTTAGAACAAATCAAAACTGCTCCCTACACGAATACAGGCATTTCAAAACAAACAGTTTGTGCCTTTTCTTTATCTTTATAATTCATTCAGTGGACTACTGATATATTGGGTGTCCATGTTCCCCTCATAGGTCTGCAAATTTCAGTTCACAGTATTCAGGTATGTAATTCTGCATCCTTGTCAAGGCCTTTTTTGACTGTATCAAATCTTCGAATAACTTTGCTCTCCCATTTCCGGAGATTAAGTTCCTTATTACCTCCTCAAGCGTTCTTTAGTTTTTCCAAACTAAAGAAAATTAAGGTTCATTGGTGTTGGTTAAAAAGTGACCATCGCTGGCGTGGCTGGGCAAGATGGCCGAACAAACGTAATTCACCTCGGCTCCCGGTCTGTGTTCGAGTCTCGGATGCCTAATTGCCACTGGGCACCACCACTGCAGCTGCTGCTAAGACCTCCTCATGAGAGCCCCAAGATCAGTGCATGTAAGGAGCCCTTGATTTTAATGATCGCTTGCCCCTAAGGGCCACATCAAAGCCCCGCCGGTTCGGTCTCGGAGCTCATCAAGATGGTGACCGCCATCTTCTGGGACGTGGTGGCTCTCGAATGAAGAGGGAGTGAGTGCAGGGCTGGCTCTGAGACGGGACCCCCCCTCACTTTGGCCAAAAGCATGCACTGATCGACACCGGGGAAGCGGTGTACCTACACATTGCAACACTGGAGTGCTCAGGTGCGTTGAAGGCTTGGGTAACGGATGTATAACGTAGCAACAAGCGAGTGAGGCAAGGCAGGCAAAATAGACTTTACCTTGGTTCCGTGATTTTGAGATGCCTGTCGATCCCCGGGGCCCACACACACACACACACGCGCAATGCCTGACCTCAAGATGGCAGCTGAGACGCGACAAGGCATCGACGCAGGAGTGGTATCATGCACCGATCGAAACTTGATCACATTACCCACTCCGGGGACACATTGAACAAAGGTGAGCCACTCCAAGCGCAAAGAGCTGTACAGCCACAGGGAACTGACGCGTTCATGGGGCTGAGACTGCTTACTGACAACGAGCACTATTGAGAGGCAGTGGGGGCCCGCGCAATCATGAGAGGCAAAGACTGATTAAGAGAACGGCCCGAGCACCGCGCTCTCCCCGGGGCCTTGACAGGCCGCTAAGTTGGCAACGGAAGCGGGGCTCGCCTAGCGAAATGAAGACCATCCCCCACCAATGGGAAGAGCTACTAGCAGAGACCGATTCAGATCGGCCTAATGGGCAAGTATATACCCGACGTCTCTAGGCCATTGGGGTTGAGAGATCAAGAGGAGCGACCGGTAAGCAAACTCCTGCAGCGCGGCCTATCCTCGATAAGACTAGTGACACTGCCCTAAGAGACCAGAAGCTTACAAGGGGCGCGAAAGCCGATTTTCATTGTTAGCTCCCAACTACTTGCAAGTGAAGAATACAGTAGCGATGGACACTGCAATAAAGGGCTTCCCTTGCCATAGCAGCAGGGGTCCCACAGGGCCCGCCTCTATGGCGACGAAGAAGACGCTGAACAAAGCATCGAATAAAGTCTCCCAGCTTCTTTCCACCAGCGGACAAACGCCTGCCATCGGACCGCGACGAGGGAACGGGTGCCATGGCCCTTAAAGATGACTTCATGGCTTCCTTATGTGATTTTAAAATGGAATTCCGGATGGACTAGAGCCAGGACATTAAGGCCTCCATTGATAAATTGAAGTCCGATCTCAACACATGAATTGCCATCCTCCAACAAGACGTAGATTTGGTGGGCACCAGAGTGGTAGACCTGGAAGCACAAACTCAGGAAGGCGACAAACGCTCCTCCGAAATGCAGGATGAAATGCATGCCCTCCAAGATCAGCTACGCCATCCCCAATTAGAAGCTGCAGATCTAGAAAACAGGGCATGGAGGGAGAACCTACGAATCCGCGACCTGGAGCAAGGGGCAGAAGGGTCAGAACTTGAAGCTTTCCTCGAGGGCTTGTTCGCAGAGATCATAAGTCCGCAGACACTGAAGATCAAGTTGAAAAGGGTGCATCGAGTCGGAGGTCCAACGACCAGAGAAAAGAAATGGACGTACTCGCTAAATTCCACTCCGACAAGGTGAAGGAAGCGGTTTTTCTGGCGGCCATTTATCAGGATCTGGCGCCTGCTACCTTGGCAAGGAGACAGCAGTTTTGACCCATCACGTCCAAATTGCGCAACGACAAAGTCAGATATCGATGGACATACACGTTTGGGTTGAGCTTCGAATATAAAAACAAACCGCGATATATTACAGACTTGAGAGAGGGGCTAGATCTATTGGGTCTCTCTACGGGTGATCCTGAGCCCTCACAAAGCAAAACACAAGGAGCAACGGGGAATGGTTCCCCTATGTCGCAATGGTCCACAAGCTCATGGGGAAACCACAAATGATGCACAAATAAAGTAAATTCACATACCATTCAAGGTACGACGTACGTGCTCCAAAAGGTCAATCTTACTCAGTCGAGGGGCGCCTGCTGCCAGAGTTCGAACGATCGCTCCAGGAATGGGGAACGATTTGAAACGCTACATATGGAAACATTTGCAACAACACGATTGCGACTCATGGGACCACCAGCCCAAAGAGGGGCCACAAATGCGGACTATAATCAAGAACAGAACTGGCTACAGATTATAATCCCACGGGACTACAATTTCTACTGCAGCAGGACAGACAGCCCTGATTTAGAGCCACCCGTGGTCTGAACGCCAATGCCCGACCCTGGGACTCTGACAAACAGGGCCAGCTTCGCCAGACTGGCTACTCTGTATAGGCGATTAAAGAGTGTTCGGTATGGGTGCGGACGGGGACCTTGGTCGCACCCCCCCCCCCCCCCCCAACACGTTCAACAGGGTTACTCAACCCACTGTCGGGGAACTGTCATCAATCCGACACTTGTTGCTGTTGTGTTTTATAGTTTTAAGTTTGTTGGGAGGGGGAGGGTTTTGGGAATGGTGGCAGCATTTTAAATGTATTTCTCGAAGGTATGTTTTGATCAAGATGTTTTCCATACGACAGGCACAACTAGGGAGCCTACTAATCATGGCTTTTAATGCTGGATACATGGGTCCGGCGCACAGGTACAAGTGGGTGAAGGGGGGGGTCAACACTGATCATCCATTGGTAGTTTGGTATCAGATTTTTGGACATTTCTGTAATGTTCCTGAATCCTCTGTTAAACTGATCTGATGGTGCTACCTATGGAGGTTTTTTTTCTGCAAGGGCAGATGATCACATAAATGACACCTGTGCTCTCATAATTGATCCATTCTATTATCAGATGTTTGTGATTGCTTATGCTTGTGGTTTCAGTTTTATTCTTTACCAATTTGCAGATGGAGCAGTTTTGGCATGTAAAAAAACCTTTTGGTGTACCCAAGAATATAGTTTTTTTGGGCTCTTTCATCCTCAAAATGAGATCTACAGATTTTTTGACGTAAATTAGATGCTCTGTAAAGCTCAGTTGTTGGTATGGTTTTAATTCTTTTGAGGTTTGTGGCTTGTTCCTTAATAGAGACCAATGTTTGCAAAGGATTTTTCTAATTAGATGTTGACCATTGGAGAATTCTTTGATAAATCTGATAGGTTGTTTTTGATTTCATTGGGTCTTTCAAAAGTTCATGCCTTTCCGATACGTCATTTTACTGCAGTTTCTTTTTGCCCTGCGAAACACATTTTTTGTAATATTTTCAATCGGATTTCCGGAATGACAGCTCTTGTCTTGTAATATGAAGTTTTATGCTGTAATTTTCCTATGCATTTTGCTGTGTAGATGATCATTCTCCCCAAAGATCGTAAGATCCAGATATTGTATTTTCCGTTTAGGGATGTCTTGTATTAGTTATTCCCCATTTATAATCAGAAAGAGTCTTGATATAGTTGGTCAGTTATTGTTGTGTGCATTGTCGTATTATCAGAATATCATCGATATAGCGGCCCTAAAAGATAGTATTGTTACTGAAGTTTCTGAATCTCACATTGAACAGCCAGTATTTTTCAGTTTCTCCCATGGTGATACAGACATACGGAGGTGCGAATTTGGCACCCATCGCGCTGTTGTTGGCGATATGTTTTGGTTGAAAACATAGAAATTGTTAGGCAGAATTCCACCATTTCCAGAATCCTCTTGTTTCCCTATGTGAAGTGCACTGATCTTGTGGATAAGGCTTTCCCAATTGTCTCCTAACTATATTTGTGTTTGATCGAGGTATACAAGCTTACAACATCCGCCGTTGCTAGTACATAGTTTGGTTGAGTTTTTCTTAAAACATCTCTTGTATTCCTGATATACGAGGGTAAATCACGCATAAAGGGTTGTAGTTCAATCATTCAATCAGGGAATTGTGAAGCGTGCTAATCACCCCTAGGCGCATCAAGGCACTGGGGGAGGTGGGGGGGGGGTGAAGAGGGTGCAGCTCTGGTAAGTCAAAGAGCCAGGTCTTGAGGATCTTCCTGAAGATGTGAAGAGTGTTGATCAAGAGCTTGTTCCAGGTCCTTGCCGCGATGTGGGAGGAGGCTCTTCCAACTGTTCTGGCTCTGCAGATGCACTGGGTTTCGGCGAGGGCGAGGTCGGCGAATTGGAGGTTTCTCTTGGGTACGTGGAAGGAGATTCTTTTGTTGAGAGATTGGGGTCCGGTGATGTGGAGCCATTTGTAGGCGTGGGTGAGTATCTTGAAGGTTACTCTCTTCTTGACAGGAGGCCAATAAAGGTTTCGCAGGTGTTGGGTGATGTGTCGAGGGATGCCAAGGACGAGTCTGGCTGCGGTGTTCTGTATGGTCAGGAGCTTGCAGAGCAGAGATTTGTTGACCCTGGTGTAGAGGGTATTTCTGTAGTCCTGCTGGTAATGAGTGCGTGGGTGACGGTCTCTCTTGATTCTAGTGGGGGGTCCATTTGAAAGTCTCGTGGAGGGTGCTGAAGCAAGTGGAGGCAACAGCATTGATCTGTCTGGTCATGGTGAGGGAGGAGTCAAGAATAATGCCGAGGCTATCAGCGTGGTTGTCTTGCTTCGTCTATCAGAAAATACAGCTCCCACACAATGGCTCTGCACCCGGCGAAGCATAGACTTTAACACAGCACCTTTAGAAAAGGGTTTTATTTTACAAAATGCAAGGACTCTCTTTGAGAATAAGACTTGGGATTTTATTTTACACAATGCTCTCTAACAGAAAGGCTTTCCCACAAAGAGAGATATATATATATATATATATATATATATATATATATATATATATATATATATGTTTATATCCAAGCAATAATAACACACTTGGTAAATATAATGCCTGAATAATACTGATGAATAAACAAGCAGCAAATAATTGAGATAAGACTCAAGCTAATATACTGGACGTCCTGCAAGAGATCAGAAAGATATATATACATCAGATGATTACTTTGGATGTGAACCTCAACTCACGCCTACATGACAAAGAAAACACCTCAACTGATCAAAGCCACTGGCCAAACAGCACAATGGCAATAACCAAAACTCAATACATCACCTGGTGCAAACACTGCATCTCAGACTGGGGAAGTAAACAGCCATGATTGAGAGCCTCAGCAACCAGGGTCCACTCTGAGGTAGACGCGTCCGCCTCCACTCAGATTCCAAACTCCCGGTCTCGGAGTCTGCAACCCTCCGCTTTAAACACACTAGAAGGTTCGAGAAAGACCTCCCCCTGGGCCAGAGGAATCTTACCAGAACTGGCCAGGCTCCAAGCAAGCATTCCTATGGCAGGAAGGAGTTCTCACGTCCCCTTCTCCAAATCTTGCATGTTCCAGTCTATATCTTAACAAAGCTCCCAAAGCCTTTCAGAGAACTTAAACAACCCCTCCTTGAAAGTGAATAACCAAAGCAACTTGCAAGCGCTGCTGTGCACGCAGAAAAGGTGAAGCAAGGCAAAGTCAGGAAACAAGAATGACATGAGGCCATGTCAAAGCCAATAGTAAGAACTTCATAATTTTCATCAATGTACAACACAATACACAATTGTGCACAACTGCTTATAGATTCACACACTTCATCTCTCAATGTACAACACAGAGCACATGTGCTCATCACTACCCACTACACTGCTCTTCGAGACCAAAGAGTACATTCCACAACTCTCTCTTCCTCTAATGCTTTCAAATGCACATCCCACACATTCTATTCTTGGTAAGGCTGTCCTACTCCTTGACAGCTCCCACTGAAAGACTGCAAATTACAGGAACTAAACTTGTAAGAGAAGCAAGACATATGCAGGACCATCGTACATTCAGGCTAGGATAAAATAACACACTAAAGTCAGTTAAAATAATGGTAGTCAAAGGTCATCACTGGGTGTCAAACCACAAGAGTGCCTCTAGCAGTACAGTGGTCCATGGGGACTGGGGGGGGGGGGGCTGCCGAGGGCAGTGGGTCAGCAGGTGTTGTCCTATGCAGAGGAGAGGGTCCGAGGATGAGGACTACTGTCTTCTCAGAGTTAAGCTTCAGACAGCTGCAGCACATCCTTCATTCCTTTCTGGAAGCTGATTCTGGTGGTGAGGGGGCCTTTAGTGAGGGAGAGGATGAGCTGGGTGTTGTCGGCATAGGATACTATGCTAAGTTCATGCTGTCCGACGATGGCTGCGAGGGGGGCAGGTAGATGTTGAAGAGCACGGGGCTGAGCGATTCTGCTTGGGGTACTCCACAGTTGTTCTCAGTGGGTTCGGAGAGGAAGGGCAGAAGTCTAATTCTCTGGGTTCTGCCGGTGAGGCAGGATCAGAGCCAGTCGAGGGTGGTTCCCTGAATTTCGGCATCGTGGAGTCTGGCGGTGAGAGTGCGGTGGGAGACTGTTGATGGGTGCAGAGAGGTCGAGTAGGATCAGTGCCGCGGTGTGGCCTAGGTCGAGGAGGTTGCGGATGTCATCTGTGACGGCAAGTAGGGCCGTCTTGGTGCTGTGGTTGCTGTGGAATCCAGATTGGGAGGGGTTGAGGATGGAGTTCTCTTAGATGAATTTCGTTAGTTGGCCGTTGACGATTTTCTCGGTGACTTTGGCTGCGAAAGGGAGGAGAGAGATGGATCGTAGTTCTTGAAGTCTGTCGGATCTGCTGAGGGGCTTCTTGAGGAGGGGCTTGACTTCTGCGCATTTCCAGTTGTCGGGGAATGTGCCGGCTTCGAAGGTGGCTATGGTGTTGCGTCATAGATGAGGTGCAATGAACTCTATTAATCTGGACCAGACAGAATCATTCCTGAGATGATGGGTCGTCTTTTGGGTGAAAAGCCAGTTTTATGTATTCTAGTGAGTGTATACATTGTGGCGAAAGTGGTATACTTTACATATAGACATTGTATTTCTACCAATGGTATTGAGCCTTGGTGGAATCATTTACCCAGAAGTTGTGATAGTCTGCTTTGTGTTTCTAATGTTGGATCATCTTGTAGTTTAATATAACAAGTAGAATATGCTAGTTGTTGGTGGATTTCTTTAATGTAGTCATCTATTTGAAGGACTACGTTCCCACCTTTGTCCGTTTCCTTGATTATAATTTCTATATTTTGTTGTAATTCTTTAATTGCCGTGTTATGTTCTTTGGTTATGCTTCTGTAAGTATTTGATTTTAGAGAGAGATTTCTGATACTCATTAACCATGTCATTCAGTACTGCAGTATAGAATAGATTAATGGGATTCCCTGGTGCAAGTATTGGAGTAGCAGTAGCCGTTGACTTAGGCGTACATTACTTTCTCTGGAATGTGAAGTGTTAATTCCTAGTTCTGCTGCTGTTGTACATCTATCCGATATGTCTTCCAATTCTGAAAGTTTTGTAAGTAAGTGTATATCCTCCAAGTCCTTTGAAATTCACTGGTTGTTGGTTGATACCCTGAGGTTGGTTTTTAGTAGGTTTGTTTGCAAAGAATGCTGAAAGCTTAAGTTTACATATGAATTTAAAAAGATGAATCTTGGACTGTTATAAGACCCAATTTGCTGTCGGGCAAAAATATAATAATAATCTTCATTTGATTTTCTGTCATAGAAATAGATAAGTTCATCACTAATTGTTCGCTGTCTTTTTTCGCTGGATTGTTCTTTCTTTCTGGCTCGTTTCTATACCTCTGCGGTCGAAGGTTCGTCTGTTTTTGAATTTGGTGATCTTATTCTATTATCTTGTCTATTTGTGTTGCCTAATCAGTCATCTCTGTACTTCTTCACAAAAATCTGCCCCTATTTTTTGGGGGGGTCTGATTAGTCTTCACTTAGAGACTCCAAATCCAATGTTGCAGGGGTTTCTGTAATATCTGCTTGTTGGATGCTTCTTGTTTTTATGTTATCATATTTCTTAGCGAAAGTGTAAACCCTTCTAAGTTTTAGTACATTTGATCTTTTTGAATTTTCTATTTTTCCGCTTGATGATATACTCTTCATATTAATCTACGATTTTATTAAGAATCTCATAATTGAGTGCGCTTCATCTGTTATTTCCAGAATGGTTGTGTCTGTACTTCCTGAAGACAGAATGGAACTCATCCAGCAAGTAGTTGTTTTTTACTAATTGGTCTAGTTGCAGCATGACACAGCTTTCAATGATTTTGGCTAAGAAATGGAGACTAGAGATGGGCCGGTAGTTATCCGGGTCGGTAGTTCGTGTCTTTAAAAGTGGCAGATATATGACGAATTTTCAGACTGTCAGGAAATATCCTCTTGCAAGGAGAGGTTAATGAGCTGAGCCCAGTCAGGTAAGAGAACATTACACCTTCCTTTAGCCAGGTATTCCGAAAGAGAGTCAAGAAGTGGTTGGAGGGATTTAACTTAGAAGTGGTGTTGTAGATCTCAGCTGAGATAAATCGCTGAATGTATGCCAGTAACTGGGTGATATCCTGATGGGGAAAATGGAACCGTAGGAGGGCTTTAAGGAACATGATACTTCCATGTTTTTGATCTTGCAGTCAAAGTAACACCTCCATTCTTATCTGGTTTGGTTGTTGCCAAGGTAGTTTTGGCTTTTGTCACAGCTCTGATCACCTGAAAAAGTTTTTTGTGCACGTATCAATCTGACACTTCAAAGACTCAAATTTGCTTCAAAGACGTGTTATTGTATGGTCGTCTTGAGTTGAAGGAATGGAATGAGAGACAAAACATCATGCAATACATGTAAAACTGTTTGAGTGCAAGAATATATTTACACACACAGATTTTGCATCGAGAACCCGATGAGCTCCTTCTGACATACTTAATATATCCCAGGGACATTGGTGGACATTGAATGCTGTGACACGGAAATAATGCCTTTGCACTGTTTCCCATCGTGGATATGTATTTTCCCTGTCTGTTAAAGCCTCAACACTTGCAGTAAATATAGAACATATGCTAAATTACTAATTAATAATGCACCTCTAGAATTTACTCTCTAGTGCGCGGGACAAGCTCGCGCATTAAAAAGTTGCATGCCGCAGTGCTGCGTGCTAAGAGACGGGCAGCCTATCCGACACGCGTCTATATGTAAATCCGCTCACTGCTTATAGTTTTTACACACGTGCATTGCATAACACTTTTTTGGTACATGGCAAGCATACCTTTATTTAGTCACATGGGCCCCTGGAGTTTAAGATTACTCCTATAAGGATTTTCGTAACAGGAGCTTTCAATAAGTCTAAGGTGCTGCTTTTCTTCATTAAGGTCCTTTGAATACTTTTACTCCTAACTTCTTTCACATTGGAGGTACAAAATCATTCAGGATGGCGATATAATGTTGTTACATAGGTGAGATGCAGAGCTCGATAAGGCTACTGTAGTTAATACTCCATCCATCCATATTCTAACTTCTATGGAGAAGTGCTCCTTTTGACTGTCGCAGGAGTGACTGGGGTCTTGTAGGTGTTGACTACCAGTCGGTTTGCCAGCAGACATGTTGATAGACTGCCAAGAGGCAATCTGTTTTTTCAGAACTGGGAGACTGGGTTGTTCTGTGTGGTCGAGGCAGGAAATAGGGCTTGGGGATGGTGTTGGGGGTTTCAGTTCTAGTGATAAGTAGGTAGACTTTTGAGATTTTGGCTGAAAGTAGGTAAAGCTCTGATTTGAGTCTTCATACCTTGCGTGACGGAGTTTATAGCACCTGATAGTGCAAAGAAAATGACTGGACTCTGCCCAGAACTGAAGCAACTATTGTGGGGCAGACTTTGATGGTGGCCAGAGAAAGTGAGTAATTTATCTCTATGAATTTGCAAGATAGATGAATAAGTGTCAGTGTGTGATGTCTCAGCTGTGTGATAGGGCGTAAGGGATAGAGCAAGTAATGTCTGTATAGTGCGGGAAATGTGAAAAGGGAGTTGAATATTAGGGTTTCTTGGGTGTAAAATTAGTGGAGGGTGGAGAAGAGGGTAAGGAGAGTATATTCACCTGGTTTGGACCCTGAGAGGGGAGAGCCGTGCCGTGACTTTTCACACTGCGGAAGGGAGTGCAATTCCCGTCAGGGAGGAGGTAAGATCTGTCCCGGACTTAAATGTAGTGGGCACTCCACCAGTTTTATTAAATCATAATGTAGTGCCTAGTACTTCAGTTCCGCCTGAAACTGTTCTAGATCATGAGACTGAAGGAAGTCCAGTGATGGAACCCCCATGCAAAAGGAAACAAGTAAGGGTCAAAAACCCATCTAGACCCAAGATTACGAAAACTACAAAAAACTTTCATCCGGTTACACTCAGACACCCACTTGTCTACTGCTCTGAGTGTAGTTTCACCGCCTGCTGTTGATGTCCTATGCCAGAAATTGGAACAAACTCTTTCAACGCTTCTCCAAGTGCTTATTAGCAGGCTGCCCAAAATAGAGTATACCTTGACTTTGCTTTGTAATCGTGCCACTGCTCCTGGCTTGGCAGGGGTAAATGTGCTTAGGCATTACCAACCTGAACACCATCTGCCTGTTTGGACTGTCCTCCTGCCCCTACTCCGTTGCTCCAGGTGCCTGCATTAATACAGTTTGCTGGGAATGTGGCAGACCTGTGTAGTGAGAGAACCTATAATTCTATGCTTGGGGGCGCACACAGTAACTCCTCATTGGTTCCCCAGCCTCTAAAATCCTGCCCCACCATAGCAGCAGAGAGGTCCCAAACGGGGAGGGTGGATATTGGCACTACCCCAATTGCAAATAGTGGATGTCAGGCGGCTGGGGTACTGTTGATCCGGACCAAAGGCATGTAAAACTCCAAGAGGAGCGGGTATACAAATGAAGAGCAAGATTAGGCCTGCCCCCTGCAGCTTGCCCCTTTATCACCCTAGCCAATACCCCAGAGCTAAAACTGGATCAACAGGAATCCACTGAACTGTTAATGCATAAAGCTTTACACTGGCTGTTTACATTTTCAAAGAGCAGATTTAACTTGTACCAATACCTCATTATGGCTAGAAGGGTGAGTTGGGTGGTACCCACGCCGAAACTCATAGGGGGGGGACTGTATAGTCATGAACTTCAATAACTAGCAACTAGTAGGCGATTTGCTTACATTACTGCCAAAAACTCCATCCTTTCACACTGAGATTTGCGAGGGTGTAGCTAAGTCAAACATTGTAAAACAAAGGAAGGAAACAGACCCGTTCATGGGTTGAGGGGTTGGCTCGACCAGAATTGTATCAGAAGTGCCCTAGAACACGATAACAATTTAACAAACAAGCATACAATAAATCGCACCAACGGAGTACATTAGGAATCATTGTATAAAAAGCATGAGCATGAGAACAAGTTGATGCTGTTAAAGTTCATTCAAGAATAGCCGTTTGACAAGTTTCTTGAAAGTTGCTGTGGACAAATTGAATCTGATCTCAGGAGGCAGGGCATTCCAGATTATTGGAACAAAACCGGTGAAAGCACGATTGTAGACTTTTCATTTTGAATTTGGGCAGTTTTAAAAGTAGGTTAGACATACTTCTTAGGTTCCAGCCTGAGCCCGAAAGTTCAAGCTTATTTGCCAGGTAGACCGGGGTGTTGTAATGTATGACTTTATGCGTCAAGCAGGCTCTCTTAAAGCATATCCTGGCTTTTATAGATTGCCAATTCTGTTGCAAAAGGTCGGGAGAGATGTGGTCATGCTTCCTAGAGTACATGATGAGTCTGGCCGATGTGTTTAGGGTAGCTCTGAACGGGGCCAAGGTAGCTTTGGGAAGGCCAGCAAGGGTCACCAGTCCATATTCCAGTCTAGAGATAACCAGGGATTGAACCGCCAGCCTGATGGCTGGTGGGGGGGGGGTGTATGGAGGCTTGATTTTCTTAAGGGTATTAAGTTGAAAGTTGGCTCCCCTAATAGCTGCACTGATGTGTGCTTGCATATTTTTGGTGTTTGTCCAAGGTGATGCCTAAAGATTTAGCGGAGTCTACCACATGAGGGGTGCAGTTAAGAGCAGTGAGTTGTTTAAGCCAGTTCAGGCGCAGAGTGATTGGGGGTGGGCAATCAGAAGGAATTCAGTTTTGAGAGTATTTAACAGGCAATGGTTCTGGGCTAACAGTTGTTGCGTTTCTGCAAGTGCAGCATTTAGCGTTTTTATGTCCTCTTGAGAGGAGATCTTCAAATACAGTTGTGTGTCATCCCCATACATGTGGTACTGAATGTTAGCAAAGTTCAGAATGACAGTAAGTGGTTCCATAAAAAGGTTGAAGAGGGTGGGCGAGAGTGCGGATCCTTGAGGCACTCCGATCATGACAGGGGCACTGATTGCAAGGGAATGGTTAACTTTGATCCTTTGTGTGCGGTTATGTAGGAAAAAGGCAAACCAATTTAGGACTGGGCCAGAAAGACCCATCCTGTGTTGAAGAGCAATCAGGTTTTCATGTTTAATGGTATCAAGACCTGAGGACAGGTCAAGAAGGATCAGGAGACACGGGACATTTTGGTCAAGGGATTGAATTGAATTGAAGAGACTCTTATATAGCGCATGGCTACTCGAAAGCATCCCAGCGCTCGAACAACAAAAGTAACCCAAAGACAATAGAAGCGCCGCTAGCCAGTCCAGATATACACCTCTAATTTCTTGGAAAGAGCCAAGTTTTCAACTTCTGCCGAAACACAAGTAGGCTAGGCTCTTGGCGAAAAATCAGAGGGAGAGAATTCCAAAGTTTGGATGCATTCAGTGAAAAAAGACGGCCGCCCGCACGGGATCTGTTGATCCGAGGGACTACTGCCAAGTTCTGATCATTAGAACGGAGGTTTAAGGAGCACTTATAGGGGGTTACCAGATCTCCTAAAATGGGAGGGCCTTTCCCATGGAAGATTTTATGTGCCATACACAATGTTTTAAAGAAGACCCGCTCTTTCACCGGGAGCCAGTGCAGGGATTTTAATGCGGGTCTAACCGAAGTTTGCTGGTTAATCCCCAGTAAGAGTCGCCGCCGAATTCTGAACGACTTGAAGTCGTTTGATTGTGAAGGCCGGCGCTCCCAAATAAATGGCATTCCCATAATCTATCCTAGATAAAATCAAAGATTGTACCAGGATTATTCTGGCCTTTTCTGGCAGTTGTGGGAGAATTTTTCGCATAGATTTAAGAAGCCCAAAACAAGTAGCAGCAGTTTTTCTAGCCTGAGTTCTAAACGTTAGTTCGGAGTCAAGCCAGAATCCAAGGCTTTTGATTTTCGGTCTAGGGGTAGGACCCGGCCCCATGCACGAAGGCCAGAGGATTGCATTGTCAAAACTGGCCTGTCGTCCCAACAGCAGCAGCTCTGTTTTCCCACCGTTCAATCTGAGATGGGACCGATCCATCCAATCTGCAACGGCTTCTAAGCAGTTGCGCAGCAACAGCGGAGACTGTGTGAACTGGTTCAGGGAAAACACCAGCTGGGTATCGTCGGCATAACTCACCAACTGGACCCCGAACGGAGCCACTACTTCCGCCAGAGGAGCCATATACACGTTAAACAGTGTGGGGCTCAGGGAAGACCCCTGCGGAACCCCACACTGCAACAGAATAGGGTCAGAGCGATAGTCATCTTCAAAGACCCTAAAAAATCTGTCCCCAAGGAAAGATTCCAGCCACTTAAGAGCCTTGTCCGTAATTCCCATGTTGCTGAGACGGGAGACAAGAATGTGATGGTTAACCGTGTCGAAGGCGGCGCTGAGGTCCAGGAGGATAATGGCAGCGCTGCCACCGGCGTCCAGAATCCTCCTGGCCTCCTCCACCACCCTCAACAAGGCTGTTTCCATTCCCTGACCTTTCCTGAACCCCGTTTGTGATGAGTGAAGCAGTTTATTTACTTCCAAAAAAGAGGCTAATTGCATATTGACGAATTTCTCAGTCAATTTGCTAATCCCAGGTAGCAGGGAGATAGGCCGGTAGTTGGAAAAATCCCCTGGATCCAGATTGGGTTTCTTCAACCGAGCCCTGACCATTGCTATCTTCCACTCTCTTGGCACCACAGCTGACTCCATAGAAGCGTTCACCACATTCACAATAGGTTTACTAATAATAGGCAAAACTGCATTTAAGATATTCATCGGAGCAGGATCAAGCGGAGAACCACTTTTTATGGAATTCAATAGAGGTGGCAGAAGATCCTCCCTAGGAGAAAAGGAGGAGAGCCTTGGGTGGTCCAGATGGTCCTGACTGGCTGCTGACCGTTGAAGGTCCATAGGAAATATAGGAGGGAGCTTATCCATGATCTTTTTGATTTTTGTACTAAAAAAGGTCGCCAGATCTTCACATCGACTACCTGCTTTTTCCGAATCAGGCAGTGGGTCAGGAACTTTCATCAGAGACTTTACAATTCTAAAAATCTCCCTAGGGGCATTAGCGGAGGACTCAATTTTACTAGCAAAAAAAGCTGATTTAGTAGTGATCAGAGCGGTCTTATATTTCTTTAAGGCTGCTTTGTATCTACTTTTCTTTTCACCACTAAACTCTTTCCTCCATTGTCTCTCTTCCCTTTTACACTCTTGTTTAAGATCTCTTAACTCGCAAGTAAACCAAGGATGTTTAGTGGGGCCTTTCTTAAGAATTATCGTTTTTTTTGGCACCAGGCTGTCCAAGGACCGTTCTATCCACAGGTTAAAATCCCTGTTAGCTCTCTCCGCGTCCAGATGGACTGGGGGTTCAGTGTTCCTCAGGATATTTGTCCATTTAGACATCTCAAGCTTGGACCAGTGCCTAGCCAACCCTCTATGAGGAGTTGAAATAGGATTAGGCCGAGGCATCTTCCAAATAAAAGGAACTACCATATGGTCTGACCAAGGAACTGGAATGGGGATTTCGGTAATAAGGCCAGGAAAGTTGCAAAATATGGGGTCCAGGAGGTTACCCTTTGAATGAGTGGGGTATAGTACCTTTTGGCTAAGGTCATAGCTCCCCAGATCTTTTATGACTTCTACAGCAGCAGAATCCGACGAATTATTAAAACGGAGATTAATATCCCCCAGTATCATAAAATTAGAGACAGTGACAGCTACATCCATCACGGCCTCGACCAGGTTTTCCTGAAATTGCCCCAGAGATCCCGGGGGCGATAAATCAAGAAACCTGAGAAAGAGGAGGCTGGAGAGGTTGAGATGGCAAAATGTACACACTCACTGCCCGAAATTGAGAGCTCCAGTAAACGGCAAGATATATGGTTCCTATATATAATGGCGACCCCTCCCCCTGCCTTAGCGATTCTGTCCTTGTGCTGGATCAAATATCCAGAGGGCAGCGATTGAACAATATCAGGTGCTGAGGTAGGGCCCAACCACGTTTCCGTAAGGAACAAAATATCCAGCGACTTATCAAGGAGTAGAAAAGAGATCTCGACAGCATGTTTTGGCAGTGAACGGCAATTCACTAATGCCATTTTTAGTTCTGTGTCAAGTATACTTCCCATCTTATCATGCTCTGTGGCCCTAAAATCACAATGTCTACACCTAAAGAGGCCACGTGCTAAGTTAAGCGAATGGCAACAAACCGAGGAGATGTGACTCTTTAGAGATAATAAAAACTGACGTGAATGAACAATGCGCAGCATACATGTAACAACAGAGGTTCCGGGCCCTATGCCTGACCGTGCGCGAACGGGCGCAAACGGGCTTACCTCTGGCGCACCTCCGCGCACGTACGGCGCTCCCGCTGCGCGAATCCATACATCGTTTAAGTAGGCTGCCGACCTGGCCACCAGAACGCTAGAGCGCTGACAAAAATGGCGCTCCAAAGCGGAACTTCCTACCCCCCAATATGGCGGCAATGTCGAACTCTACCGGGCAGGGACCCGCTCTAAAAGCGGTGAAAATAACGATTAGAGTGCAAGAATGCGCAGGTGGGAAGATTGCTTCAGCACACAGTACCAGCAAGTTAAAAACAGGGCAAAAACAAATAAAAAACGAACTTAGATATGCAAACGAAGGAGTAGGTTTAAAAATATACCACAGCAAAGGCTGTGCAATAGCAGCGTGTACAAGTAGCAGCAGCGCTTCCAGCACCCAAGGGTACCTTGTTCAGGGATCTCAAGGCGTCATCTACAATGTGAGTTAGTGCCATTTCAGTACTGTGCCCTGTTCTGAAACCTGACTGATAGGGGTCAAGGAATTGATATTTCTCTATGTGGTTGCATAGCTGCGAGTGTACGCATTTTTCGAGCAATTTAGCCAGCGTTATGATGCTGGTGATTGGTCGGAAGTTGTTAGGATCCGAAAGATCTGAGTTGGACTTCTTAGGAATGGGAGTAACATGCACCAGGTTGAGGCAATCAGGGATCCTTCCCTGTATGAGAGATTCATGAATGATTGTGGACCACAGAGGGAGAATGGCTGAGTTGAGATCTTTAAAAAACTTAGCAAGTAGAGGATCACTAAAGAGGCTGGAGGGTTTAAGGGACGCCATGTTGTGTAGAAGCTCCTTGACATCTGGGAGGAGAAAGGAATTCCAAGAGGTGTCATTTTTGAGAGAACCAATGGGTGAGGATATTGCTGAGGGTACCACCAGCTCAGCTGATGATGCAGAGAGATTCAGAGGCTTAGAATTGGGGTGATGGGAAGTAGTTCCACCTCAATTTTTTTTGTTTTTTTAGAAAAGTGAACGGTGAAATCCTCCCCACTAGGGAGCAAGGACACAGAAGTCGTGATCGGATTGGAAGTGTTTAGCTTGTTGCTTGATGATTTCAAAGAGCTTCTTGGGTCTATTTTTAGCACCATCCAGCTGAGCCCTGAAGTGGTCTGGTTTAGCCATGCGGATGTGTTTGTTGTAGGTACTTCTAACCTTCTTTAGCTGAGTGAGACTTGTGGTGGAGGGCGTATTTCTCCAGATCCTCTCTGAGAGTCTAAGATTGCGCTGCTCATCATTTAGGGCACCGTTAAACCAAGGGTTGGATTGTTTGACTGGAATCCTTCTGAGTTGCTACGGTGAAATAGTATCAAGAATGTTAGACACAGTGTTAATGTAGCGATCAGAGAGATCTTCAAGGTTGGTTATGTTGGGAGGGGGCTGAAGTCTATTTTTGGTGATTGAAGTTAGCATATTGCTGTTGAGGTCTCTCATATTGCGCGTCAGTTGTTTAGCTTTAAGAGGTTGGCCCTGTCTCCACAAGACTTTTTCCAAGATGTGGAAGGAAATGTGATGATGAGCCAACCAGTCACAGGATAGGATGTCGCCCAGGTGTATGCAATTGTCTTTGGCAATGATAAGGTCGAGAGTGGCTCCTTGTTGTGGGTAGGACCCTTACAGACCTGTGAGAAGTTAAGGTCAGAGAGGAAAGTCTTAAAGGAACAGACTAAAGGATCATTTGAATCATTCCAATGTAGGTTAAAGTTTACGAGGAAGATGTGGCAGAGTTGGTCCGAACTCGAGCTAATTACCTCCATGAGTTGCTCTAAGAAGATAAAATTGTCACCCGGTGGATAAATCGAGTGCAGCACACAGGCCTTCTCGCCCTTATTCCAGATTTTGGTGACCAGCTGCTCACAGGAGGATAGCACAGCACATTGCGATTGCTGTACGGTGAGGTTGAAGCAATGCCCCTTGCCCCCCCCCCCCCCCCCCCGTTTTATCAAGTCGATCGCGTCTGATAATGGTGTAGTCAGGGGGGATTAAGATGTCGCGATCAGGGGAGGAGGCATCATTGAGCCAGGTTTCAGTGAGTGAGTAGGTTTCCTTTGTTAACCGATCTGTGGTAGACACTCGGTTCCCTGTCAGGGTCCATGGTGATGGTAGGGATGTTGAGAGTAGGGCAGGAGGAGGAGAAAGTCCTTGAGTCACTGTATGAGAATAAAAGAGCGAGAAATGTACTCCTCAGATAGCTGAGGCAGTCGTCTATGCGGCCTAGAATGGTGGTTCGGTAGAGGCCTAGAACTCCAGCTGGAACTAAGAGGGGAGTGGAGAGAGGAATGATCGTTGGCTGCATAGAACATTTTCCCTGGTTTGTATTTATCGGTCCTCTAGGAGGTTTATGTATCCAGAGCTTCTCCATCTTCAGGAAGAACTGTAGTATGTTCGGCATGATCTCTTTGACAGCAAGGAGATCCTGCTTGAGGTCAGCAATCTTCTCCTCCAGGCATGGCCTGTTAATGCCCTCTTCCGCTGATCCAGAATGAGATGCTGGGACTGACCCAGCTTGGTGAGGGGTATTAGAGGGTGGAGTAAGACCTTTACCACAGTTACAGGGGGAGATAAAGTCTTGCTTGAGACTGGTCTCGCTGTACCCCGCGGCAGGAGGGTTAGCATGATGGGACTTAGGATTGGGTGCAAAATAGAGCTGACCAGAAACTAGAGTGGGATTAGAGGCGAGCAAGGGGGATTTAGCAGAGGTGATAGGGGAAGCATAGTAGGAGGGAGAAGGTGTGTGAAGGTTAAGGGTCGACCGATTGGAGACAGCAGCTAGATCCAAAGCCCTCGAGTTGGTAGATCCTGAGTCAAAGGGTAGAATAGCAGTGTTGTCACGTTTGTTTGTGATGGTGTGCTGCCCAGCCCCCCTGTTGCTGGAGCGTGCATTGGGTGTCGAAGGTGACGTGAGATTTGAGGGGAGGAATGGGGAAGGAGGAGCAGTACTGGGGATAACAGCTTGGTGGTAGTCTCTCAGGTCGGACATACCATAACCCAAGTGAGGCATAATAGGGTTGTTTGTGTTAATTGTGTGGGTAATCTTCACATCATCCGTGTTGTTGGGGAGAACAGTGAGGTGAATAGGTATAGATGAGGACACAGCATTGGGGGAGGAGGAGGCGTAAGGCACAGAGGGAGCAGATATTGAGGGTGCACAACTCTGATGGAGAGTGGTCGGGTTAGAGTTATTCAGTGTGTTCTTAATCCTCAGAAAGACAGAGTCAAAGTGCTTGAGTCAAAGCTCTTGAGGTCCGAGGCTTGATTAAGGATGTTCCCATTATTGTATAAGGAGATGGTCAGTTCTGCCTTAAGGGCAGGGGAGTGTAAAGTGGTTAAATGGAAACTTTGAGGTGTTTTGGTCACCTGTTTGGTGCGAAGCTTAGAAGTTAGCGACTTTCTCCACTGGTCTCTTCTGTTAGTGTAAAAAATGAGGTCTGTTAGAACAGTGCCCTTGTTGGAGATATACGTGTCCGATATAAGAGTTTCTGTCCAGCGTTTGAGGAGATTGTGTTTGAAGGTCTTCTTAGCATTCTTCGACAGGTTGGAGGGGTAGATAATCTTAAGTGTTCAGACCTGTTTGAGCTTGTAGGGCAGGGGAGCAATAGGTGTGTTGGGCCATGATGTGTGTAATGACAGGTTCAGAGGACAGGAATAAGAGAGAGGGGGAGGAAAGGTAGTCCCGTAAGAGGGGCGCATTAGGAAGTAGAGGTAGCGAAGTAGTCCGCTAAAAGGAGGGGATGGAACTAGTGATTCAAAGAGTCATCAAAGAGTGCCCCAACACTCCCAGAAAGACAACTCATCCACAATGGAAGAGCTGTGTGCGGAATAGAAGGAGGGCCCTAGAGAAAACTGAAGACTTCCTGCACTACCTTACCCTTCCGAATCGTGTAGGTGTTGGCGCACTGTCATTGCAAAAGCATTCAGAACTTAGGCCTGCTTGCGCAAGGAGGTTAGGGGAATGATAAGTGGGATGAACCCTGATGTGGAAAGCGAAAAGAAAGAGGAGGTGAAGTAGTATGGGTTGGAGGAGAACACTAAGAGATAGGGGATGAAAGGTAGGAAGATAGTCCCCTTAGAGGGGGGCACTTGGAAATAGCAGAGGAAACGTAGTCAAATAAAAGGCGATCCTTTTAGGTGAGAAGTAGGAATGAAACCTAGTGATTCAGTGAGGCATCCAGAGTGTTCCCAAATAATCCAAGCTGTAATCTCATCAGTAGAAGGAAGAGCTGAGTGCAAATTTAAAGAAGGCCTTAGAGTTATCTGAGGGCTTCCTGAGCTTATTTAACCATTAAAAAAAAAATATCGGTATTGGTGCACTTTCATTACAAGAGCGGCGATCCAAGATTGTGAACCTCGCAGTGCCAGCATAGGAGGAGGAGCTGAGAAGGATGAATCGCTGGATAGAAGGTGATATGCAAGTAGAGGAAGAGTGTGGGCCTTCTTCCCTGATTAAAAGTAATTCAAGGATCATTGAGTCATCAATAAGAGGCCATTTTGAGTAGAAGCCAAAATGTACCTAGTTCAAGGACAGGGCTATATTCATAGCGGCTATTTTGGGTAGGGGCCTAATAAATAAGTCACGAAATGGTGGGCATATTGTGCACTAAGACTGTATTCAACAAGCTGTGGGAGCTCCAAGACACATCAATGCGCACCCCCCGTGTTCCAACTTCGACAATAAGAACTGGGCCCAGTGAGCTCCCGAAGGAATTAGGACAACAGACTGTCTGGCATTCCCAGTGTTTCGAAGCATCAGGTGAAGTCCCCTGCTGTCGCTCAGGGCAACCGCAGCCATCGTGAGTCAGGACCCCCACAAGAGGAACCGCTGCCCATTGCTAGAGAATGGGGTTGGGCAGTCAGTCGCTCTTACCCGGTCCCGAGGCAGATCGTCCGCGTGGAAAATTTCTCTCCTCCGCCATAGGAACAAAGGCAACAAGTGTAACCGCCAAAGTCTCAGCCTTAAGGTAGGTTTAGAGCAGCAGCTGTTATTGTATTTCCTAAAGGCCACAGGTTCAAAGGCCAGGAGAGACACTGAGTTGGCTAAACTCTAAACTGGTATGACTTTCAAGAGACGCCTCTGATAGTACAAATAAAGAATGTAATCCTCACAAAAAATCCATGCTCCTGGAGTGAAGGTATGTATAATTGCTTTCAGATTATGTTTCAGAGTTACCAGATTAACCAACAAAGACTCAGCCATCGGCAATGGCACCAGGATCGATGCCGCTGAATGGAGGCTTATGCGCCCTGAGCCCAGTAGAGAGCCATCTCTCAGAGGCAGCGGGCAGATCCGTGGCCTGGCAAACAATGGCTCGCGTAGTGGAGCTACGGGAGAGATGCAGATTGCGTGGTAGAAGGGCCCCGCGATCCAGGCAGCAACACCACTAATGGCAGCTCTGAACCGCCAAACCAATGTCAGCTAGCCACTTCGCTAGGCAGGAGCATCAGGGCTGCGCTCACACACGGAGGACTCCTCGAGGCTGCGGCACAGGCAAATGCCTCCAGAGGCTGCGAGGAGATCAGCGGCCGGGATGACAGGAGCCCGATCCCTGGGGGAGAACCGGGACTCAGCAAGTGTTGGGGGCTGCATGGAAGTAGGGCGCAGAGCCCAAACCAGCGATCCTGGAATCAGCACAGGCCGAGGCAGAACCAAACAGCCGGTCAGAGTCCAGGCCGACGCATCCCTGGGGTGCCGTGGCACCACCCATTCATGGCACCCTCTGAGAGGCTGCCGTAGATGGCTCACAGTCAGCACCCCCACCTTCCAGAGTCTGCTGCAGACGGATGAGGGTCTAGGCACGCCAGCCCAGGGGGACAGCCCTGCAGGAGAGCAGCGAGATCCAGGGCTCCATCAGCATAGCTACGAGGCAGACGAGTCTCAAAGCAATCGTTTCTTGAAGGTGGGCATCGAGGTGGATGAGGCCAGACCCCCAGGAGAACACTACTGCAGGTGAGCAAGGTTGAATTAACAGATCCGGTATCATAGTGAGCAGTAGAGCTGGGATGTAGGGTAGTGAGAGGCGGATAGCTCTAGAGGAAGAATAGTAACACTATTGGCCAATACACTTAGATTAAAGGTAATTCAATTTCTAAATACATCATATTACCATATCCTTCTCTGTGAGGCCTATATATATATAACTTTGAAGGTAATTGGGCAATGATTTTGGAACCTCTGGAAACCGACATTGACCATCTGGTGGAAGCATACCACAAATCTTGTGACATCGTCTGGGTAGTTGATTTTAATGCCCATAGTTGTAATAGGGGTTGGAAATGGCCCTTTTTGCCGGGTCATCCCCAGACTGTTTGCTTTTTAGCCTCCTGTTTCTGACCTATTTTTGTTGGGTTTTTGACTTTGGGCATGTTACCACTGCTGATCAGTGCTAAAGTGCATATGCTCCCTCTGTAGATTGTGTTATGGATTGGTGTTTCCATGATTGGATTTTGATTTACTCGTTAGTCCCTAGTAAAGTGCACTGAGTGTGCCAGGGTCTGTAAACCAAATGCTACAAGTGGGCCTGCAGCACTGTGTGCCACCCACATGCGTAGCCCTGAAAAGGTAACTCAGACCTGCCAATGCAGAGTCTGCGCGCAGTGGTAACTGCCATGTCGACTTGGCCAGTGCAGACACTTGCCAGTCTCTAACCTTCGCGTATCTTACATGTCAGCCACCCCTAAGGTAGGCCCAAAGTACCCCTGTGGGCAGGGTGCAGTGTATGTGTGGGCTTGAAGGTAGCACTGGAGAGCAAATTGGGGGTACAACTGGTTTGATTGGTCTATGTACACATTTGCGGATGGGTGTTGGTCTGGAATACGGTAACGGTGTCTCCGTAGCAGCCTCTGGAGAGCCCCTCTTTCCTGCCGCTCTCGGTCCGCCCCTTGTTCGGTCCAGTTCGGGGTGGCTCGGTCCGCGGGAGGCGGAGTAGTGCAGTGTGATAAGGAAACACAAAAAAAAAGAAAGGATTCCAGGTATGAGTCTTCTACTTTCAGACTGATACGGTGAGGGAGGGGAGTGAGGGACCACTCGATGCACAGCACAGCAAAACAGTGAAATCGGGTGCTTGGGGCGGGGATTACGGGATACCAAAAGCACACAAGTACCAAGACAGTCCCCTAAGCGTCTGTAAACGGCCTCCCCTACTTCCCCACCCAGCCCGTAAAACGCTTGCGTACCTGCGAGAGCCACGCTCCTCCGGGAACGTGGCTGGGCGGCTCACGGTATCGTTGGCCTCCTGGCTCTCGTTGCTCGTAGTCCGCTCCTCCTCGGGGTTCGTCATCTTCCTTTCCTCCCTCGCTCCACCGTCTTTCACCGCTCCCTCGTTTCTCTCCTTTTCTCCGTCTGTCTCCGCTCCGTCGTCTCGCTCTCCTCCTCCGGTGTCTGCACACACCTGTGTTAGCGTTCTTCCGGGTTTTTCAGGCCAAACCTCCTCGTCGTCATCGCTGGGGGCGTGGCTTTGCGACAGTCCTTCCCATTTAAAGCAACTGGGCTCTTTTTCCTCGCCCGAGACGGGGAACTGTAAACCCAAGTGGGTCCACTCCGCTTGCTTGTGAAAGAGAAGAGGGGAGAGGGTGTTGGTCACCTCTGGGGTCATGACGGGGTTACCCTCAGTCTGCTTCCCCTTGTTACACACCACCCCTATAGGATTCTCCCGATTGGGGAGAGGATAGCGAGAGAGGTAATCCGCACTCCCATTCTCGGTGCCTTTCCGATGTTTAACTGTGAATGAGAACGGCTGACGGGGGAGAAACCATCGGCGTACCCTCGGGTTTAGGGAGATGTTTCCGCTCATCCACTGTAGGGGAGCGTGATCCGTGTAAAGGGTGAAGGGACGGCCCTCTAGATAATATCTCAGTTTGTCCACAGCCCATTTTATTGCCAGGCATTCTTTCTTAACGGTAGGGTATTTCAGTTCACGGGGAAAAAGTTTCCTGCTAATGTACAGGATGGGATGGTCAGTACCCTCAGGGGACATTTGAGAGAGGACAGCCCCTATACCATAGTCGGAGGCGTCCGTGTGGAGAATGAAGGGGCGGGTGAAATCAGGGGAGGACAACACGGGACTGGTGGTGATAACTCGCTTTAAGGAATTGAAAGCCTTCCACATTATCGGTGTGGGAGTTAAGAAGGTCTGGGCTCTAACTTCCTGTTTGAGAGTGTCCTTGAGGGGGGCAGCTATCTCGGAGAACTGGGGAATGAAGCGGCGATAATAACCTACTAGCCCTAAAAAAATCCCTAATTTCTTTCTTCGTACTGGGAAAAGGGGTTTCAGCAATGGCTCTGACTTTCTCTATTTGAGGTTCTATCATGCCATGTCCTAAAACGTACCCAAGATATTTCACCTTTTGATACCCCACCCTTGACTTCTTGGAGTTGATGTGCAAGCCCGCCTGTTTTAGTGACAACAAAATGGTCTGGAGATGACGTATGTGGGCTTCCCAATTGGGACTGAAGTTCACAATGTCGTCTAGGTACGCCAACGAAAACGACTGGTAGTCTCGGACTACGGTATTCATGAGGCGCTGGAAGGTTGCGGGTGCCCCGTGCAAGCCGAATGGTAATACAGTGAACTCAAATAGTCCGTCCGGGGTAGCTAAAGCGGTTTTCTTCCGGTCTTCTTCACGCAAGGGTACCTGCCAGTACCCTTTGGTCAGGTCCAAGGTGGTGATGAATTTGGCTTCTCCCAAATTCTCTATTAGTTCATCTATACGTGGGATGGGATAGGCGTCGAAAGAGGAGATCTCATTCAGGGCTCTAAAGTCCATGCAGAACCTTGTACTTCCGTCCGGTTTTGGCACCATGACGATGGGCGAGGACCATTCACTCCTAGAGGGCCTTATAACTCCCAGCTGCAACATGTTCTCTACCTCCTTTAGTATGGCTGCTCTCTTGGCCGCTGGTACTCGGTAGGGGCGTTGTTTAATGGTCCTTCCCGGGGGTGTTTCTATCCGATGTTCGGTCAACGTGGTTTTGCCCGGTTGGTCCGAAAAGAGGTGGGCGAAGGGAGTCGAGGTCTTCTTTTTCAGGATCACTTAGCTCTTCATTTACCACTAAGTCTGCCAGGGTGGAGAGGGAGGGGGCAAGCGTCGGTAGTGTCAGGTGTGCCGACTTTGGTGGGGGCCCTAACCATTTTTTTAACAAGTTGATGTGATACGTTTGGAGTTTTCGGGAATTCACTTGGAGCTGGTAGCTGGTCCCCACCACTTTATATGGTCCCTTCCATTCAGCTTGGAACCTCTTCGTGGATGACGGTAGAAGGACCAGCGCCCAATTGCCGATTTCCATTCGCCTCGACTTTCTCCCCTTGTCATAATATGTTTTCTGTTTACTTTGGTTTTTCTCCAGATTGGAATAGGCGAGGTCTCTCAACTTTCCGATCTTGGATTTTAAGGCCTTCGTGTATTCTAACATCTCACGTTCCTGTTCCCCTTCTTCTTTCTCCCATGCCTCTTTGGTCATCTCCAAGAGAGACCTGGGTTGCCGGCCGTACAACATTTCGAACGACGAACAACCAAGGCTACTCTGTCTCTGTCCTCTTATGACATATAATGCCAAGGGCAGGAGTTGGTCCCACTCCTTACCATTCACCGTCAGCATTTTCTTTAAGGTGGATTTCAGAGTCCCGTTATACCTCTCGACCAGACCGTCGGTTTGGGGGTGGTAGTCCGACGTTCGGATCTGCCGCAGTTGCAGGAGCCCACAAACCTCTTTCATCAATCTGGACATAAATGGAGTCCCTTGATCTGTTGAGACCTCTTTGGGGAACCCTACCCTGGAGAACAATTCCAGGAATCTTTCCGCAATAAGGTGGGTGGTAGGGGCCCTTAATGGGAAGGCTTCTGGGAACCTTGTGGCATAGTCGACTATTACGAGGGCGTACTGGTTTCCCCGCCGGGTCTTAGTAAGAGGTCCTATTAGATCCATCCCCACTCTCTCAAAAGGGGTCCCTGTGATCGGAAGAGGTTGAAGAGGTACAGCTGGGGGGCGATGGGTGTTCTTCCTTTGGCACACTTCACAAGCCTGACAGTGAGTTTTTATATCCTTATACACTCCTGGCCAGAAGAAATGGCGCAACACATTCTGCGTGGTTTTTTCGCTCCCTATGTGTCCTGCCGTCAAATGGGAGTGGGAAAAAAACATGATCTGTTCCCTAAAGGCCGTCGGGAGTATCAGTTGATGGGGGTCCTGCCTATTCCCCTGCCTATATAATAGCCCATCCTTGATCAGGAACCGGGGAAACACTGGGTGGGGGCTGTCCTGCTCCCTGTGTGCCTGTTCCCATGCGTTAACCAAGGAGGCATCATTTGCTTGGGCGAATTTAAAGCTTCTGTCTAGTATCCAGGGCTTGGGGGCTATCAGGGCAGGGAGTGGTGTGTATGGTGTCGATTCCAGGCTTACTGGTGTGGATTGCTGTTGTAGAGTGCAAAGGAACAGGTCTAAGAACTTGGGGTTATCTGTTCCTATTATAAGTTCCTCTGGCAGGGATTCCAACTCCCCCACCCTGATGGAGCACTGTGTTCCCTCGGGCAGGCCCAGGGGTATAATGGCAACTGGATAGGGTTTGACGTCTCCGTGCACACATCGGACGTGAACCGTGGTCTCGGGGAGGATCTGGTTGGGCATTACGTATCTCCCCTGTATAACGGACTGCCGGCAACCTGAGTCCAGGAGGGCCTTTACATCTTTCCCATTCACCCGTACACTTACATGGAATGTGCTCCCCATCTCGGCGGTATAAAGGATGGATTTGGGGACGTAACCGGCTTCCATGGGTTCTTCGGAAGGTTTCCGTTGGGGGCACAGCCGGGCGATGTGCCCCCAGGCTCCACACTCAAAACACTAGGGTCCTCGAAAAGGTGGCACTACTAGTCTTGGGGAGGGTGCCTTGGAGGGTTCCAGCTGGGTTTTTCTATCATATCTGGTCCCTACGGGGCGGCTTGGTTTCTCTGATTCCCATGCAGGTTGTTTGGGTTGGGCTCGAGCATAAGTGGCAGCCATGTCCATGGCTTGTTCGGTGGTCCGACGTGGGTGTTGGCGTAACCATTTTTGCGTGTTATAAGGTAAGGCCTCCAGAAACTGTTCTAAATATATCTTGTCCATTATTTCTTCTTTGGTACTGTTGGTCGGGGTCAACCATTTATCTGCGGCCATCTTCAACCGGAAAAACAGAGTTTTAGGGTTTTCTCCGGGTGTACCTCGATCTTTACGAAATTGTACCCGATATGCTTCTGCATCAAGTCCTAGGTGGTCAAAAATCACCGTCTTGATCTCTACATAGGGGGTAGTTCCCCCCCGCATTGGCCACCTGATAGGCCGCTTGGGCTTCACCCGTGAGCAAAGGGGCTAAAAAAAATTGCCATTTTTCCACGGGCCAACCACATGCCCGGGCAACTCGTTCAAAATTGAGCAAAAACACGTCAGGGTCTTCCCCTGCCATATATTTCTGGAGGGAGATCCCAGAAGGCCCCGGGGTCGGGGTTCGTGGTTCCTGTTGAGTAGGGATCACCTGTGTGCTTAACATCTTATGTAGCCCCTCCAATTGGACGGTCACGGTATTCTTCAAGGTGTCTCTATCGGCTTGGGCGGAGGTCAGTTGTTGTTCTACCACCCATCCTAGTTGGTCCTGGCCCTTCACCAGGTGTTGAATCAGCGAGTCCATCGAGTGAGTGCAGATGGTGGCTAAGCTGCCCGCATTCTCCACCACTTGTGGGCTTGAAGGTAGCACTGGAGAGCAAATTGGGGGTACAACTGGTTTTATTGGTCTATGTACACGTTTGCGGATGGGTGTTGGTCTGTAATACGGTAACGGTGTCTCCGTAGCAGTCTCTGGAGAGCCCCTCTTTCCTGCCGCTCTCGGTCTGCCCCTTGTTCAGTTCGGGGTGGCTCGGTCCGCGGGAGGCGGCGTAGTGCAGTGTGATAAGGAAACACAAAAAAAAAGAAAGGATTCCAGGTATGAGTCTTCTACTTTCAGACTGATATGGTGAGGGAGGGGAGTGAGGGACCACTCGGTGCACAGCACAGCAAAACAGTGAGATTGGGTGCTTGGGGCGGGGATTACCGGGATACCAAAAGCACACAAGTACCAAGACAGTCCCCTAAGCGTCTGTAGACGGCCTCCCCTTCTTTCCCACCCAGCCCGTAAAACGCTCGCGTACCAGCGAGAGCCACGCTCCTCCGGGAACGTGGCTGGGCGGCTCACGGTATCATTGGCCTCCTGGCTCTCGTTGCTCGTAGTCCGCTCCTCCCCGGGGTTTCGTCACCTTCCTTTCCTCCCTTGCTCCTATAACGGGCCCTGGGAACTAGGTAGGGAAATAAAGTTTAGTATGCCTGAACACAGAATCCAAAGATGCACCTTTTAGTGAAGGTGATTTTTACATTCTGCGTTTGAAAATACCACTTTTAGAAAAGGGTATTTTCTTGCTAAGTCATCCTGTGTGCCTCTGCTGGAATGTGGATTGCCTGTCTGGGTTTTGGATGACAGAAGGCTGGGGAGCAGGAGTGGCTCCAGATAGTCTAGGTGGGTCAGGAAAGGACTGAGTAGACCTGGGCTGTGATGGGGGAAAGGGCTGGAGATTTCCTTGCACCTCAAAGGGCCTGGTCTGACAATGCCGTCTCCACCTCCTGCCAGGAAATCACACCAGAGAAGGCAGAACTGGTTCTGGCTGGGCACAGACACTCTCTGCCTAGGAGATCAAAGGATTTTGGGATATAAATGTTGGGGCCCAGACCCCTGAACTTTAGAACTCTTTTGGACCAAGAAGACGAGCTGGAGAAGCTGTGAGGAGGAACGAACACATTTGCTGTGTTGGCCTGCAGTGGCTGCTTCTGTTTTGGGCAGTTAAAGGACTGGAATGAACATTCTGCAATATAATTTTGTGAGTTTCTCCAAGGGCTTGAGGTAGAGCTTGCCCCCTGTTCAAGAAGTCTCAGGAACAGCAAAGACTTCAAGTTCTTCTGCCCTCAGCACTGGGGACTGTGTGTGTTGTGCTGCAACAGAAGAAAAAGCAACCCAACGCCGTCTACGATGCTGCTGACTCCATGTCCTGAAGGAAACGCAGAGGGCATTGCCGCAACGCCACACCGCGACCCTGGTCTCACCGACTATGCCTGCTGAAGCCGCCACTTAGCCGCTGCTCGTACCGCGACCTGCGGGCACCGCACTCCACACCACCTCGCTGCACGACGATGCCTTGACATCGCAGAGGGCACCGCCACACCGTGACCCTGGTCTCGAGGACGGCGCCTGCTGACGCCACCACCAAGCTGCTGCTCGCACCGCGACCTGTGGGCACCACACTCCGCACTGCCTCACTTCATAACGATGCCTTGGCCTCCCCGACACCACCTCTCCACACCGAAATCGACGCCGCTGCTTGCACTGTGGTTCGAGGGCACCACTCGTAGAGTTACACGACTCACCGCCCTCATCCCACACCGCAGCCTTGGCCTACCGATGCTGGTGCCATCGACTCCAGTTCGTCAGCTGACGAAAGCGCTTCAGCAACGACGACGCCACTGCTTACACTGTGACCTGCCAGAACCGTGACGAGCACCGCCTTCATCTCGCACAGCGACACTGGTCTCACCGACGACGCCACCTGACGCCTCCACCTAGCCGCTGCTCGCACCACGATCTAAGGGCACCGCATGCCACACTGCTGCACTTCGCATTGCAGCACACGACGCCTGCCGACGTCGGCGCTCCGGACTCCAACAGAGAGGAGATCGACCTGCAACGCGTGTGACTTCGAGGTCCCCAACGACTCCCACACCGACCTCTGGAACCGAGGCCTGGGACGTCATGCTTTCGGAAGCTCAATGAGAGGTCATCGGCGCCTTGCATTTCTAAAAGGTACTGTTTGTGGGTCTTCCCGACACCGTAGCTGGCCCACGACGCCGCGATCAGCCAGAACTGGTTAGCCCTGGACGGAGCTATCGACATCAAGAAACTGTTTTTAGGTTTAAATCTATTTTATTATTCGTAATCCAAACCAGGTATCACCGACAACAGCAGTAACTTCCGCCTACAACCCTGCGGGCTGGCACGTTACTGTCCAAAATAACCATTCTGTTTCAGAGCCCATTGACTCGCGTTATGAGGACTTCACTATACACAGCATGCCGCCTACAACCCCGCAGGGCCGGCCGCGATTAGGCTAAACGGGATCCAGGAGACCCCAACCCCTCCCCGGACGCGCGCTGTAAGACTGTCCTCCAAAGCGAACTCCATGCGTGCCCCTCCTGTGGTATAGGCTGTCATAAGAAACCACTGGGAGGTCACCGCCCCTCACTGCTCCAAACCCCTTCACGCATCGTCGTCTCCACTCCTTGTCCTGTCTTGGAGGGTCCCCTGCTGCTCCGATACCCCATAAGGAACCAAATGTTAAAACCCCAACATCCCCCTCAAACCCACCCCTCCCGCCTTCCCCACCTCCCCATGCCCCCTCCCCTCTGGTCCCCCTCCTCCCCGATTTCCTCACCATCCAGCGCGCGCCTCCAGTGGGACCCTCTCGGTCCCTAAGTCCGTGCACTTACAGTTCTCAGCAGGCCCCTCAAGAGACCTCTTCCTCCCGCGCGGTAAGCCGCAGGAGTCTCAGATATCGCGGGCAAGTCAGTTCTCTGAACTCCGTGATTAGCAGGGACCGAAACGGCTGCCAAAGGTCGTTGAACTGCTCCGCGTCGCCCGCCACCGCCAGCGACATCTTCTCCATCCCCAGCACATGCCACAGTCTATGCAGCCAGCCCGTGACTGTGGGGACCGTGGGTGAACGCCAATGTACTAGTATCGTCTGGACTGCCGACCCCAAAGCAATGGCAATCTGTCTGCCTCTGCGGGATTTCAAGGGATATGTTAGCCCGTTGGGGAGGCCTAGTAGAGTGTACGCCGGGAAGCGCGGTATTTCGGTGTCAAAGTGTGAGTCCACATTATCGATCACCTCCTTCCAAAAGGCAGCCAGCAGGGGGCACTCCCACAATGCGTGCGTCAGTGTACCTATCTGCCCGCAACCCCGCCAGCAGTTCGCCCCCTGACTGTGGTCCATTTCGTGTATGCGCTCCGGCGTGTAGTACCAATACGTAGAGACCTTAGTGAAGGTCTCCGTGAGACCGGCATGGTAGGCCGAGTGTCTGGCCCTGTACGCGACCGGCTCCCATTCGGCGTGACTCAAGGACCTTCCCAGCTCTCGTTCCCAACGTTCCCTGCCCGGGTTATATAAGTGTGAAGCGGGTGTCTGGAGAAACCTGTACAGGTCACTGATTAGCTTTGTGTCGGATGTGCGTGTCAGGAGCCAGCGCTCATAAGGGAGGAGTCGCCTGTCAGCCGCATCCCGTACTTGAGGGTGCAGCGCCCAGTGGCGGACCTGCAGGTATCGCAGTCTTTCGGATTCCGGGAGCACATACTCCTGTCTGAAGCGTGTGAAAGGAAGGACCCCCTCCGGGCCGTACAGATGGCACATGGCCCTGCATCCGGCCGGTCGCCAGTGCTCAAACGCTCCTCTCTCTAGTCCTGGGGTGAAGTCCGGGTTGTCCACTATCGGTGTCAGCGGGGAAGGGAAGGACGTCATGCCATACACTAAATTTGTGGCATCCCAGACCCGCAGGGCCACTCTAGTGATGTAGGAGGTGTAAAGATTAGCCGGGCGGTGAACACGGCGCAGGAATGGTACCTCCTGTAGAGGCTGCCCCGCCACCGCCTGATCCTGGAATAGCCAGTGTTTGTCTGACTCCCAGCGGCTCCATTCCACTAGATAACGCAGCTGTGACGCGTAGAAGTATTTCCGCAGATCCGGGATTCCGAGACCTCCCGCCTCCGCCGACAACATCGAGAGCGCCCTTCGCATCCTGGGTCTCCGGCCCTGCCAGATAAAACGCCCCAGTTCGGATTGCATCTTCCGAAGCCACTCCGCCGGAGGCTGCAACGGGAGCGCCCGAAACAAGTATAATATCTGAGGCAAGATTGTCATTTTAACTGCCCCCACTCTCCCCAGCAGTGAAAGGGTGCTTCGGTCCCATCGAGTGAGTTCCCCTCGGACTTTCTTGCCCAAGGCGGTATAGTTCGCCGCTACCATTGCCGGCAGGGTGGGGGCTAGCTGGATCCCTAGATAGGACACCGAGTCCGAAGACCAAAGTATCGGGACCCTTTGCCGCAAGAGAGCTTTGGTTCCCGGCGCCAGGGAGAGGTCCAGAGCCGCCGACTTCCCCATGTTCATCCGGAATCCCGACACCGCCGTGAATGAACTAAGTTCCGCAATACAGGCCGGTAAGGCAGAAAGCGGGTCTTCCAGTGAGAAGATCACATCATCCGCATATAGACTTACGGCGTGACTGAAGCCTCCGAACATCACCCCCCTAACCGCCGGGTTGTCCCGTACCCGCTGCGCGAAGGATTCCATATATAGTGCGAAAAGTAAAGGCGACAGCGGGCAGCCCTGTCTCGTGCCCCTTTCTATGTCAAAGCTCCTGGAGCCGTATCCATTCACTCTCACCACTGCGGTCGGGGATCGGTAGCAATTGAAGATCATACAGCGGAATTTCTCTCCTATCCCTACCTTCGCCAAGACCTGTTCCAAGTACGGCCAGTGGACCCTATCAAACGCCTTCTCGGCGTCCACTGACAGCAGCATTCTTTCCCCGGGGATCCCCGACGCATTTTCTATTAGGTGTGTGATTCTCTTGGTGTTGTCAACTGTCTGTCGCCCCGGCACGAAACCCGCCTGGTCCGGATCTATTAACCCCGGGAGGAGTGGGGCCAAGCGGCTCGCCAGGATCCCGGTGTAAAGCTTGAGATCGACGTTTAAGAGCGATATAGGCCTATAAGAGCTGCACTGTGACCGGTCCTTCCCCGGTTTGGGGATGACCACCAGTGACGCCCGCAACAGGTCCGGCGGTATGGCCCCCTGCGTCGCAAAGGAATTGAACAACCGCGTCAGGATCGGTGCGAGCGACGTGCAGAAAGTCTTGTAGAAGAGGGAGGTATACCCGTCTGGGCCCGGGGATTTACCATGCTTAAGCTTAGCGATGGCGGAGATAACTTCCTCTATCCGGATCTCCCTCTCCAGTGCGTCCGCATGCGTGGGCGTCAGGGACGGCAAAGTGACCGATTCCAGGTAGTCCGCCGTGGCAGGCGCGTCCGGGGGGTCTCCCGCGTACAAGTCCGCGTAATACCTACAAAAAAGTTCCGCGATTTGGGCCTCCTCTGTGGCCACCGGTCCCGTGGGGTCGGTGATCGCCTTCACCGTCTGACTCTGCCGCGCTACTCTCAACTTGCTCGCCAAGAGCCGGCCACATTTGTCCCCCCCTGTGTAATAGGCGTGCCGAAGGCGTAGCGCCGCGTACTCTGCACGGTCCATGTCTAGAGCCGTCAGGAGCTTCCTTGCTCCCACGAGCTGCCGCCAGACCCGTGGGGCGCCTGTCCTCCTGTGTATGTGTTCCAGTTCCCTAACCCGTTGTGTGAGCTCCTCCCATTTCTGTCGTCGCGTTGCGTTATCCGCCACGGAGATCGCGATAAATTCCCCCCGGAGTACCGCCTTCAGCGCCGCCCACTGTGTCGCTCGCGACGTGTCTGAGGTCTTGTTGTGGTTCAGGTAGTCCCAAATCGCCGTCGTCACCTGTTGGACCACCTCCCGTCTATGTAGTAACGTGTCCCGGAGACGCCAGACTCTGGGGGGTGGAGAAGTCTGCGGCAGGCATAAGGTCGCCGTCACCGGGGCGTGATCTGACATGGAGATCACTCCAATGTCCGCCGCCGTGGCCAGTCCGCAGACCGGCCCAGTGACCAGAAAATGGTCTAGCCGCGCGTAGGTCTTATGTGCGTGCGAATAGAAGGAATAATCCCGGTCCGCCGGGTGCAGGTGACGCCAGAGGTCCGCAAGGTCCATAGCCGCCAGCTGCGCCTTGCACCCCGCCGAGAACTCACCAGTCTGCGGCGAGCGGGGCGCAGACCTGTCAAGGGCGGCGTCAAAGACCATGTTAAAGTCTCCCCCTACAATAACGTGTCTATCCGGTGTGGCTGTGATCGCGCCTAGCGCCGCGCCGAGGAAACGTTCTTGATGCTCGTTAGGGCTGTAAAGGGACCCTACCAGGAAAGGGAGGCCGGCTATCCTAAATCTATACGCTAAAAGCCTGCCTTTTTGTTCCGTCTGCTTGTGGAGCACCTCTCCCCGGAAATGCCGGGCAACCAGTATCGCCACTCCCGCCGTTTTAGTGGTACTGGACGAGAAGAATTGAGTGGGGAACGCTGAGGAGCGCAGCCTAGCACAGTCGCGGGGCAAGAGGTGTGTCTCCTGTAGAAGACAAATGTCGGCCCGAGTGCCCTCCAAAAGGGAGAGGACGGCTCGCCGTTTGATCGTGTTGTTTAGGCCCCTGACATTCAGTGTGACAATTTTAAGTGCCGTGGGCGTCATTGGCGGTGGCAAGGTTGACAGCAGGGCTCCCGCAGGGACCCACGGAGCTGAGTTTGTGCGCCGCCACTGCGGCCGTGCTACCGGGCGCGCGCTGGACTACCCCCCACCCCTCCCTCGACTCTCCCCACCCCTCTCCCATGGGCCCCTCCCTTTCCCCCTCCCCAATTCCTGCAACAGGCACCCCTCCCACCCTTCCACCCTCCCCTCGGCAACGTGCCAACAATTCCCGCAATGCCCCCCTCACACCCCGCAACCTGAGTCAACATTGTCCAAGTCCAGTCCGCAAGGGACGAGTCTTTGGTAAAGTATTCCAGTGGACGTCCTGCCACCGAACCCCCCTCCCCCCGCCCCCGCCTGGCCCCCAAACCTGCTCAGTGTAGAAGGCTGTGATGATCTCCCCCCGGAGCAGACTTATGCTGTCGGCGCCGTGTCACTGGGTCCTGTGTTCTCCGCCACCTCGGTCACCGCCTCCGTCATGCTAGCTCGAATGGTGGGCGAGTCCGGCCTCGCCACTCGTGTATGATTGTGCCGCCTCAATACCCGTTGCCACCCGCCACTGTTGGCGCGTCCCTGCCTCCGCGGGGCCACCTCCTCCTCCGGCACCGAAATACCCAAGACTCCACACGTCTCCTGCAGGGAACGTAGTTGATGCACAGTGCCATTCCACCGGAATATGAGTCTGAACGGGTGTCCCCATTTGTATGGTGTTTCGTGCGACCTCAAGAAGTCAGTGGCGAGCTTGAACGCTTTCCGTTTCTGAAGCGTGATGGCGGACAGGTCTTGATACAAGGCTACTGGGTGGCCCCGGAAGGTGATGGTCTGCTTCTTCCGAGCCTCTGCCAGAATGCGCTCCTTTAGCGGGAAGTCCGGGAGAAAGGCCAAGATGTCCGGGGGCGTCAGCGACGCCCGGCACCGCGGCCCCACCCGATGCGCCCGGTCAATCCGGATTTGGAGCCCGTCCGACTCTCCCAGGACGTCTCGGAACAGGGCCTGCAGGTATCCCACCATGTCCGTCCCTTCCTCTGTAAGCGGAACGCCTCGGACCCGGATATTGTTGCGCCGTGACCTGTTTTCTAAATCCTCTGCGTGCGCCTGGAGGTCGATCTGTTGATCCCTGAGGCTGAGCACCTCTTGTTGCAGTCGGTCCAGTTCTTCATCCCTGTTCCGTCCGGAGTCCTCGATCGCGTCCACCCGTTCTCCCAGGCTGTCCACCTCCCTCCGGACCTCCCGAACCTCGCTGGCCACCTCCTTCTTCAGGGCTTGGAAATCTTCCCGTAGGGAGCCGAAAAGGGATTCCATGAAGGATCTGGTGATCGGAGGCTCTCCGTCATCTGCGACCAGTGCCCCTCCGGAGGGGCCGTCCCCGCTCTGTTCTTTGCTGGTTCCTGCCCAGCATCTCGGGGAGGGTGCGTTCCCCCTTCCGTCCTCCTCTACTACCCGCCATGTGCTCCGGGTACTGCACTGGTCGATTCCTCAGTGCTACCGCCGCCCCCGAGGGCGTCTGTCCCGCGTCGTGGGCCCCGGGCGCCCACCTCTGCGTCCCCTCTCCGCAGTGCCCTCTGTCGCGGTTGAAGCGCTCTGGTGGTCCGTGGGGGTGTCCCGCTGGGAGCTCTCCACTCACTCCCCTCCGCGGGCGGTCGGTCCGCCGCCGCCCCCGGTCCGTCCGCTGCTGTCTCCGTGGGTGCTTAGGTCGGATGCCGCTGTATGCTTGGGCCGAGCCTCTCCAGGCGCGCTTCTCAGGCCTCTAGGCCCAACCAGTCTCCGAACTGGGTCTACGGGCTACAGTGGCATGGGACGAGGGGGGGGGTCCACCCCGTCACCCCCCTAAGGATCCTCAGGTCGTGGCGCCGTCGTGTTCCGGTGCCCTCATCCGCGTTGGGACCCTTCCACCGTGCCTCCCTCCGGCCAGCCGGCTCACTCACGTCTTGTCGGCCTCAGGCTGTCTCGTGGCTGCCCCACTGCTGCTCGGGCGGAGGGCCCGTATTCCGCGCTCGGGGCTTCGGTCTGTTCAGTGCCAACTCAGGGTCCGCCACCGTCGTCTGCTCTCTGGGCCAGAAATCAGTCCGCTACTCGCAGCTGGGGACGCCGGGGTGCTCCGGATCCTGTACGTGCGCCGTTTCCTCGCGTTTTATCGGCGGGGGCGGGATCACGCCCCCCCCGCTCCAGTCACCCCCACAGCAGCTCTGTGCCTCAGCGCTCGCCAGTCTAGCCCAATGCGGGGCCCCCCGCTGTTGTGTCGCCGTCCCTGGTGCCGCGGCCGACCTTCGCGCCAAGACTGGGCGCTCTCCTGCTCAGGCGTCCGGGCTCGCTGTCGCCTGCTCCGGCCAGATGCTCCGCCCCCACTCGATCGCGACCTCCGTTCTCTGTCGGCGGGTGCCGCGGGTTTATCTCCCGCTCTCCGAGCCGCCGGGTCGCCCCCTCCAGTGCTCCTGACGCTCCGTCGCCTGTTCCCCGGTCCTCCGGGGGGGAGATACAACGGCTAATGACAGTCCAAGGGCCAGCGAAGCGGGAGCCGGCGGAGAAGCCGTCCGCTCACCTCGCCATCTTGGCCACGCCCCCAAGAAACTGTTTTTAAAGTGTATTTTGGTAACTGCAGATTTTTAAGGACTGTATTGTGGATTTTTTACCTTTTTTGTCTTGTCTTAAGTATATAAAAATATTGGATATTTTTCTAAACTGGTGTGGTGTCCTTTTGTAGTGCTTACACTGTATTACTGTTGGTCATGTGCAAATGCTTTACACACTGCCTTTAAGATAAGCCTGACTACTCGTGCCAAGCTACCAACGGGGTGAGCAGGGGTTATTTTAGGAGCGTAACTCCCTCATCCTGGCTAGAGTGGTGGTTTCTGCCTGGCTTTGGCACCTGCCCTAGCCTGCCAAAAATTTCTAACATTAGGCTATTCATAGACATTTTATCTCGCCAATCAATCAGTCAATCAAAACATTTATATAGCGCGCCACTCACCCATGAGGGTCTCAAGGCGCTGAAAAGGGGGGGGGGGAGGGGGGTGCTGCTACTGCTCGAAGAGCCAGGTCTTGAGGTGTTTCCTGAAGGTGAGATGGTCCTGGGTCATATGTAGGTGTGCGGGTAGGGAGTGCCATGTTTTGGCTGCCAGGTAGGAGAACGATCTTCCTCCGGCGGTGGTTCTTCGAATCCGTGGGACGGGCGAGGCTGGCTGAGCGGAGCTGGCGGGTGGGAGTGTAGAACGAGAGGCGGTTGTTGAGGTATTCGGGGCCCATGTCATGGAGCGCTTTGTGTGCGTGGGTGAGGAGCCTGAACGTGATCCTCTTGTTGATGGGGAGCCAGTGCAGGTTTTTCAGGTGGGCGGATATGTGGCTGTGGCGAGGGATGTCGAGGATGAGTCGTGCGGAAGCGTTCTGTATGCGTTGTAGTAGTTTCTGAAGTTTGGCGGTGGTTCCTGCGTATAGGGCGTTTCCGTAGTCCAGACGGCTGGTGACAAGGGCCTGGGTGACCGTCTTTCTGGTTTCGGTGGGGATCCACCGGAAGATCTTTCGAAGCATGCGCAGGGTGTTGAAACATGAGGACGAGATGGCGTTGACTTGCTTGGTCATCGTGAGGGAGGAGTCCAGGATGAATCCTAGGTTGCGTGCGTGGTCCGAGGGTGTCGGCGCAGAGCCCAGAGCTGAGGGCCACCAGGAGTCGTCCCAGGCGGATGGGGATTGTCCGAGGATGAGGACCTCTGTTTTGTCTGAGTTCAACTTCAGGCGTCTGAGCTTCATCCATTCTGCGACGTCTTTCATTCCTTCCTGTAGGTTGGTTTTGGCGGTGGCTGGGTCTTTGGTGAGGGAGAGTATCAGCTGTGTGTCATCGGTGTAGGAGATGATGTTGATGTTGTGTTGGCGTGCGATGGCGGCGAGGGGGCTCATGTAGATATTGAAGAGGGTTGGGCTGAGCGAGGAGCCTTGGGGTACGCCGCAGATGACCTCGGTGGCCTCCGAGCGGAAGGGAGGGAGGCGGACTCTCTGGGTTTTGTTGGAGAGGAAAGAGGTGATCCAGTCCAGGGCCTTTCCTTGGATCCCAGTGTTGAAGAGGCGGGTTATTAGGGTGCGATGGCATATGGTATCGACGGCTGCCGAGAGGTCCAGGAGGAGGAGGGCGGTTGTTTCTCCGTTGTCCATCAGGGTCCTGATGTCGTCGGTGGCTCCGATGAGGGCAGTCTCGGTGCTGTGGTTGGCTCGGAATCCGGACTGGGATGGGCCGAGCGAGTTTTTTGCATCGAGGAAGGCATTCAGCTGTTTATTGACGGTCTTCTCGATGACTTTGGCCGGGAAGGGAAGAAGAGAGATGGGGCGGAAGTTCTTGAGGTCTTTGGGGTCTGCTGTGGGTTTCTTCAGAAGGGCGTTGATTTCTGCGTCCTTCCAGCTTTCAACGAAGGTTGCTGACGCGAATGAGATGTTTATGACGTTCCGGAGATGGGGTGCGATGATGGTGTCTGCTTTGTTGAAGATATGATGGGGACAAGGGTCCGAGGGAGAGCCGGAGTGGATGGAGTTCATGACGTTGGTGGTGTCTTCAGTGCTGGTGGGGGTCCAGGCGTTGAGGGTGGTGGTGGAGGTCACTGGTTTGGTAACTGGAGGTGGAGTCTGGGGTCCGAAGCTGTTGTGTATATCTGCGATCTTTCGGTGGAAGAACGTGGCGAGGGAGTTGCAGAGTTATTGTGACGGTGTGATGTCGTTGTTGCTGGTGCTGGGGTTGGAGAGCTCTTTGACGATGTTGAAGAGTTCTGTGCTGTTGTGGGTGTTGTTGTCTAGTCGCTCTTTGAATGATGTTCCTTTGGTGGTGCGGATTAGCTGGTGGTGTTCGCAGGTGGCGGTCTTGAGGGCTGTCCTGTTTTCTGTGGTTCGTTCGTGGCGCCTGGTTTTTTCAAGGGTTTGGCAGGTTTTCTTTGATTCCTAGAGGGCGTCTGTGAACCATGAAGTTTTCCTGTTGCCGGTCGTGCCTTGGGGGTTCTTCAGTGGTGCGAGGACATCGGCGCAGTTGGTGATCCACTGTGCTAGGTTGTGGGCTGCGTCGTTGGTGTCGGCGGTGTCGGCTGGCGGGTTCTGGTTCAGCGATGAGTGGAGCTGGTCTGTGGTGATTTTGCTCCAGCATCTGCGGGGGATTTGTTGTGTGTGGTGGTGGGATGTAGTCTTTTTGAAGGTGAAGTGGATGCAACTGTGGTCGGTCCAGTGTAGTCCGGAGGAGTGGCTGAAGGAGACGTGGTTGCTGGCGGAGAAGATGGGGTCGAGCGTGTGGCCCGCGATGTGGGTGGGGGTGTTCACCAGTTGCTTGAGTCCGAGGTTGGCGAGGTTGTCGAGCAGGGTGGTGGTGTTGTTGTCGCTGTTTTTCTCCAGGTGGAAGTTCAGGTCCCCAAGGAGGATGTATTCTGGTGAGGCTAGGGCGTGCGGGCTGATGAAGTCGGCGATCGTTTAGCTGAATTGTGTGCACGGACCCGGGGGTCTGTAGATGAGGGTTCCTCTAAGGGTGGTCTTGGGGTCGGTGTGAATATGGAAGTGCAGGAGTTCGGCGGCGGAGAGTGTGTCTTCGGCGTTGGTCGTGATGTTGATGGTGTTCTTGTAGACGATGGCGATTCCTCCTCCGGTTTGGTTGACGCGGTCCTTCCGGGTGATCTTGTAGCTGTCCGGGATGGCTATGGCGATGTCGGGGGCCGAGGAGGCGTTCATCCAGGTTTCCGTGAGGAAGGCGACGTCTGGTGCTGTTGTGTCAAGGAGGGCCCATAGTTCGATGGCGTACTTGTGGACGGAGCGTGTGTTGAGGAGGATGCACTTGAGGTGGTGGTTGTTGTTGCGAGGCCCGGTGGGTGGTCTGCAGGTTCGAAGGCAGGTGTAGTTGCAGGTTTGGCAGGTGAAGGGTCCGTGGGTTTGCTTCGGGGTGGCTCGGTAGCAGGTAGGTGTTCGTCCGGTGTTGAGTGCGTTGAGGGTGGCGGAGTCGTATTTCAGTCGGGTAGCGTGGCTCTGGTGGGGGCCAGGGGTTCTGGTGCTGGGCGCGGTCCAGGCGCGGACGGGCGCGGACGGACGCAGACGGGCTTGCCTTAGGCACGCCCGCTGCACGGCCTCCATATGAGGGGGAGTGGGAGGGAGGAGCAGCTGGGAGGCGGGAGCAGGGCGGCGACTGGGAAAGCGGGGGGCGGGGCCGCAGGGACGCAGTGGCGGGAAAGAGTGGCACAGAAAGAAAAAAGGGGGGGGGAAAGGACACAGTGGCAATGCGGGGGAAGGGGGCACAGAAGGCAAAGGGGCACAAAGGGCACAATGGTCTAAAAAATACAATACAAATACAAACAATACAGAGTCAAGGGCAGCAGGAGAACGAGGGATAGAGGTCAGAGGGGGCAGAGGGCACTCACGAGACCGCAGGCAGTGGTAGGAGCAAAACGGTGGCAAACAGCAACAGCGGGGGTAGCCTCACGGGAGGACCGCGTGGCGGCTGGGGGGGCGACCTGCCTGAGGACAGGGTCAAAGGTCAAGGCCAATTAGATTTGATGTTTTTAAGTTTTCAACTCGTTCCTATTACTCAACCCTTGACTACATCTTGGTCTCAGAAACCATTAAATCATACTTTACTGATATTAAGACACATTTTAACTCCCTTAGTGACCATGCTGCAATCACCTTTCACATTTCATTTGGACAAAGGCAGAAGTCAATTGACAACTTATTACCGAAGCCTTTTATTGCAAGAAAAAATGGGGTTGTTTTGAAATGGGGGAAAAGGGGATACTGTTAAGTTCATTGGGTGAATTATTGGCAAAACGGCACAGGAGATTAAATCTTGCTTAGAACCAAATACAATTCATAATTGTTAGAACTGGCGATTTCTGGTTGGCTAAGGCTTGCGCCAAAGTCAGGCAGAAACCACCACTCTAGTCAGGGCAAGGAAGTTACACGCCAAAGATAACCCCTGCTCACCCCCTTGGTAGCTTGGCACGAGCAGCCAGGCTTATCTCTGAGGCAATGTGTAAAGCGTTTGCGCGCGCACCCAGCAACAACACCCAAGGCCCACCACAAAAGAAACTCCACACAAGGTATTCTATAAAAATAGCCTTTGTATTATACACAACACATTAGATAAAAACACACACTTTACAATGTGCCAACAGGCACGGGCAGAATTTACAAGGGATTATATGTACAGGGGACAGGGCCACATGGACCACTGTCAGGAATTAGCATTTTTAGATATTTAGGACTTAGCACCAAATATAAAATTACTGTAGCACAAAAATGACATGTATAGCACACAACCAGTAACTACTGGTAACAGTAAGTACCACCTACGCAACCCTAACCACCTTAGGAGACTATCACGCAGGGACTCAGAACCTCCCTAGTACCACCGGTACCAGGGGAACACAACCACCTAAGTATCACAATACCTGGAGGGGAAAACACACATTACACATGATGCATAAAACATTCAGAGGTGCAGAACATGGCACATGACGCATAAACTCATTCAGAGGTGCCGGGCAGGTAAACACATGATGCATAAAACATTCAGCGGTGTTCTGAAAGAAAACACATGATGCAGAAACTACATTCAGCGGTGTCATAAAAGGAAACACATGATGCATAAAACATTCAGAGGTGCTAGGAAAGAACATTAGCGATAAATTCTCATGAGCCACCACCTTTGGCAGTCCCTAGGCCAACTGGCCTTGTCGGGGCTAGGACACCCTGTCCCAGTCAAGCTGCGCCAGCTGCGCAGGCAAAAACGTAAATATCCCCAACCTAAACGTGGCAGCTGCCCACTAAGTGCTGGGCAGCTGTAGAATGAACTCAGGCACCGGCGTGCCTCTGGAGCCCTCTCTGGGCTCTGCCAAAAAGAATGTCCCCCACTACGTGGGAGCCACGGGGCTCTGATCACCAGAAAGGCGCCCCCCCTCGCTGAGCCTCAATCGGCTCGGTGGAAATACAATGCGCCTCGTTGGAGCCTCAACCGGCTCTGAAATCAATGCGCCTCGTTGGAGCCTCCACCGGCTCTGAAATCAATGCGCCTCGTTAGAGCCTCCACCGGCTCTGAGCACCAGACAGTGCCCACTCAATACATGCGCGGAGTCCCCCAGCCCTTTGTACTCACCGGGCTGCTCTCCGGGGACTCCCGCGTCGTCTCCTCTCTCGGCGGACGATGGACGCCGGGGCTTCTCTGCAACGCGGAGGGGCAGGCACCGACAATGTGCCTCGCGCCCCCTCCGCACCAGCTCCGGCCGCACTTCTCCTCTCTCTGCTCCGGGAAGCGCGGGGTAGGCTCCCGTCCGCTTCCCTCCACCAACGTACGGCTTCGTTGTCCTCACGGCCAAAGGCACGCAAACAAGCGGGGTAGGCACCCACTATGGCAATAACAGCGCCGGGTGGGCACCGGCTTCCAGAATTAAAGCCCTCACAGCGCTATGAAGCCAAACAGCGCGCCCAGCGCTATAAAGTCAAAAGAGCGCTCCCAGGCGCTTAGAAATAGCAAGTCCAGCCACAAAGTCTTTCAAAGGCAGGGGGGCAAAGGCGGGGCCCAGAGCCAGCTCACAGGGCCCTCCAGCAAGGAGGCAGTCCCCAGTGGCGGTCTCTCCTGGCGCCAAGCAGCAGCAGGCCCCCCCTCAAGTGGATCCTGCAAGAGAACACCCATGTAAGGGGACACAGCCCCTTTTTATACAGTAAAAGTCTTTGTCTGAAGGTGCAGGGAAGGGGCGAACCAGTTACATCTGGTTCCTGAGCACTTTGTTTTGCTCAGCCCCTCTCCCTATTCACTGGCAGGCCAGGGTCATCAGACGCACCACAGGGGCCGGAGCCAGCAGTGTGTGGGGAAAGCCCTGTCCTATTCAGGACCCAGGTGTACTCCTCCCCAGCCATCAATATGCTAAACTCCCAATCACCACTGGGTGACTCCTCCTGACTCTGGGGATTTCCCTAGTCCGTCACATGACCTCCACCAGCCAATCGCCAGACAAGCCACACATTTCATACTGCACACTGAAGTGCCCACTTCTAGAAGTGGCACTTCCACACGAGGTACATGCACGCCGCACACATCATCGCGCAGCATTCAATCACACGAGTCCGCACATACCAAACTCGGGCCTGCACACCCCACGCATCAGGAACTACCAGGACACATACATTCCCCCATGCATTCCTATGGGAGGGCAGGCCAACCTCACAACACGCACGCACTTTACCCTGGGACACAGCGGTAAAGTGCGCAGAAACCCAAAAATCACTACACCAAGTCACCCATAGAAAGCAAAAAGTCTCGGGGGTGAACCTGCCAGAAGGGCCGGGTCCAACAATAATGATATACCAATGGCTTTTGAGCGAGTGCGATTGGAAATGAATGATAACGTGCTCTGCTCTATCTCCAATGGGAATCGCAAGGACGTTTGCTGCTTAATGATGGTGTGCAAAAGTGCTTAAAAATCTCCATGCCGCTTTGAGGTCAAAACCAAGAGATTCGAACTTAGTAAAGTCATTACGCCAGGTATATAGAAAAAGCTAGGCTGGCCAGACTAAACTTGCTGAAGGAGGAGGTGTGGGAGAAGCTACAAAGAGCAGCAGCACTAGATAGTAGCAGGGATTTTTGGAGCATAATAATGCCCCCTTTTTTAGGAGAGGAGAAAGATTTCACTAGATACTCATGAGGATGCATGGGTAGCACATTTTGAAGGACTCTTTGAGAAAATGGGGGAGGTAAATGATTCACCTGTAGCTCTGTCACCTTGTAGTACTGGAGACATTATATATTTTACCCTGAAAGAATTAAAAATCGCCCTTAACCAATACAACAGATATAGGCACCTGGACCTGATGAGGTCCCGATTGATTTCTTTTTCGATGACCAGGATTTGTGGGCCCCATTACTTACAAATATTTTTAACACCACAGCCCTAACAGTTGTTTTGGCATCCTGGAAAAAGACGGTTATAATACCAACTTATAAAAAAGGAAATAAGGCAGTTCTGAAAAATTACAGGACTATATCCCTATTAGACACTACAAGTAAATTAATGGGGCGGTTACTTTTAAATAGATTGGAGGAGTGGGCTCTCGAAAGGAATCTAATTATTCCTAGCTAATACAGCGTTAGAAAAGGAAAGGGACTGTTGATCAGTGCCCTAATTTAAATGTTATAATTGCAAAGTATACAGTGGCTAAGAATGGCCATCTTTATATGGCCTTTGTGGACCTTTTGGCCGCATTTGATTGCGTGGTCCACTCTAAATTATGGGTAATAATGGAGGCCATGGGAATAGAGAACCAGATAATTAACTTTATTCGTGAGATATACTCTGACGCTACGGCTTGTGTCTGTTATGGGAAAAAAGGGAGAATTCACAAGACACTTTAGAATTACCCGTGGCGTGAGACAGGGGTGCTTTCTTGCCCCCTTTTTATTTGCATTATATACCAATGCCGTTGAATCAGCTTTGGTAGGGTCTACCACAGATGTCCCTCTTATTAAATCATCTCCTGTCCCGATACTCCTCTATGCAGTGCTGCTGGCACGAACTGGCAATGCACTGCAGAGACTCCTAGAGGAGTATGTAAAATTCATGAATAATTTAGACCGGAAGATAAACCAATCCAAGTCTTTTGTACTTGTGGCAGGCACGAGACTGCATAAACAACCCAGAATGTCTATAGAAGGGCGAATCCTTGAGGTTGTGGATTCAATTAACTGCCTAGGGATTATGTTTGATAAGAAAAACACCTTGCAAAAGATGGTCACCAATAGAGGAATTATAAAGGAAAAACGTATTGGAGGGCTTTTTAGATTTCTAAAAACAAAACTCTGATCAAAGCCAATAGAAGCAATAAAAAGAATTATGAGGCAAAATCCTTATCTGTCGCCTTATATGGGGCAGCTGTCTGGGGTTTATCAGACATATCAAAATTGCACTGTATAGAGGACGGCCTTTTGAAAAGATTCATATGTGTCCCACAATGTTGTTCATCTTTAACTTTCACTCTGAAATGAATGTTCCTTATATTACAGATTCGTACTCCACCGACCCTTCTGTGGCATTCAGTCTGGAGAAAAGAAACCCTAAGCCTAACCAGAGACATCCTGAAGGATTGTTTCAATTTAGATTGGGTAGGTAAAATTAAATAGCTAAAATATATTGAGACTAACCTACAGGCAATCGGCTTATCCGACTTATATGAGGATACAAAGTTATGTATGACAATATCTAAAAAAGAACTGAAGGTCCATTTCTTAGATTATTTTGGTGACAAAAGATGTGAACTTAAATGCAGTTTTTATCACAGTGAGACAATACCATATAGCCCCTAGGATAAATAATACAGTAACCTCCTATCTGACATTTGTTACGAACCTCCAACACAGATATGTACTGTTGATATTTCGATTAAAATATATTCCCCTTATGTTAGGCTATCAATCTCAAATTTATTCCATTGATGCCCTCCCTTTTTGTCAGTGTGAGATCTCCACAGAATGACTTGCATTTTGTATTCTTCTGCAAGTTGTATACTAACAAAAGAAATAGATATATTTTTCCTCTTATGCGTAACTAACATTTTATACAATGTCGCCCAGCCTTCTATTACCTCCAGTTATTACAGGATCCTTTGGTATGTTTTTGTTTGGCTTCGTTTTACTTATCTGCTACAAAGAGAAGGAGACTAATTCCCTAGTCTGACCCCCATAATGCAAAAAGGTCCAATTCGATTAAATCCTGTTTATGTATAAAGTATTAATTTTCAGACTGATAGTTGTTTTATATTTTTATCTCCTTTTATAAATTTTTATGCACTAACCGATGTTTCTTCTTAACCTGTAATGTTTTCTAATATTGTTGAATGTATGTCTATAGAATACTTTTCATGCCGTTATTGTATCGGCGAAATAAAGTTATTTTGACTTACTGACTGAATATTAATAACTCCAAGGATGCTTGAATCAACAATTTTACATTGTTTTAAATTGAAATAGAGAGGTATACCTTGATAGTTGGTGAGGTAACAGTGGAAAGTCTTTGACCACAGTGTGTCTGAGTGCAGTCGATATAGAATGTTTTTAAAGGTATGTATTCAGCTGGAGATGTTCTCTGAGAAACTCAGGAGATTGTTTTTTTATCGGACTGTTTCTTGCGCCATGGTAATATCCTATCAACAGTATTTCAGGGTGATCATTTAGGATTTTGTTTAAAAGTTTGTCGCATTCTTAGGTGAGTTTGGAGAGTAAACGATTTTATAAAAGATGTGTCTGGATATGAGATTCATGAAAGAGGACAGGCCGCATTTTGCACACGAAGATGGTAACAACTAAATACATATCTGCCGTCTTCGCTGAGCGTCATGTCAGTACTTTCACTGCCAGGCCTCTTCCCACTGATGGGAGAGCTATTGCATAGATTGTTTATTGCTTTTGCCATACATTAACCTTCTATGTGGACGCCTGTTATATAATGTAAGTTTTTCTTTGCCTCCACAAACAACACCACAGAAGAAACCAAGATCCCAGTTTCTCTTTCAGCCATTTAACCTTGTGATCTCACAGCGCCATTTTTGTTGTTTTGCAAGCTATATGTAAAACTGGTGGGCAGTGTGACCGAACAAAGATTTCAACTTTCAATTCTATGCTTTGACATGCTCCTCTGATGTGCTTATTTTTGGTGCACATACTACAAGTTTATGTCCTCTGTTACAGCGCCTTGAGACCCTTCGGGGGAGTAGTCGCGCTTTAACAAACGCTTGGGATACATCCGGCACTGTTTTTGCGCTATCCCCTGGAATAAGTTGTAGATTGTGAGCAGGGACGACAAGGATGCTGACCTGAAAAAACGCACTTGTGGTCTGGCTCTACTGCAACTGCTCTCTCAAAAACAAAATGAGTAGAAAAGATAACAATGGAATGACAAACTAGGAATAAGGAAGAGAGAAACAAAGGACAGACTTAAGGAGATAGAGAAAATGGAAATTAGAGAGACTCTCCATATTGCTCGCAGCAGGAAGGAGAACACCGTCCCGTAAGAGGGTGCAATGCAGAAGGAATTCTCAGAACCAGACAATGCTGGGTATTGACATATGGAGACAAAACAGCAGTCTGGACTTCAGGTGTGGCATCAGGCAGAGAAGTAAGAATGTCTTATTGGAGACCAGCAACAGTGCACTTGAGAATGTGAACCCGGACTTGCCTCCACCAAAGGCTCCCACCACGGTTCCAGGGAGGACTGTGGCTAACCAGGTGGGTGTTGGAGAAGGAATTCACAAGCATGCTGGTAGCTTGATCAAAGAGGAAAAAAGGGAAAACCAATTGAATAGAATGCAGCAGCTCAATTGAGATTTAAATTACACCTGGTTCAAGGAACGCTCTCATTCAAAGGCACGTCATAATTCTGAGGAAGCACCTAATTCCACCCGCACTGCGCTAGGGAAAAGGAATTAAGCCTTTAACAGTGAAAAACAAGTGTACGTGAGAAAGAGAAAATGAGCCATGACTGCCTATATGAAATTGGAAGGTCCGTTGTTGGAAAGGAACAGTGGAAGTAAGTAGAATTCTCCTCTCTTCTAGACCACTACTAACCTGTTTTTATTGTTTCTTTTCTGATAGATTATATCTACCTGTGGATTCCTCACCTTATGAATATCCCAGTGCGCCAGAATTCATTCTTATTGAATGTCAGGAGTCTATCCCTGCACTTCTCTGAGAACCTTTCCCACAGTGTAGCACTCCACAGCTTCCAGCTGCTAAGACAGGCGTATTCAAAAGCAAAGAAAAACCCTCAAATAATTTTTGGACAATCCTATGGGGATTTTAGGGTCAAAATAATCTATTTGCTCCCTATTTTTTATTTTGCTGCCACCAGAGATGGGTCTTAAGCCCATCTCATCTCTTTCTTTTTCTATGGCCAAGAGTTTAGCCTCTAAGGCGGTCCTCTTTAATAGAGATATGGCCAATAATCACCACACCGTAGCGGTTTAAATCCATACCGCTGGTGCACTGCTCTTTTAATCCTGACAGTAGGCATATCTCTATTAATCTGTAACTTCATGCCCACTAGCCAGTTTTAGATTTCACACATTTTTCACATTTCTTTTCACATTATTTGTTTCTTTGCGCTGCGACCTCACTCATACGTTTGGCTCATCACATGTGGGTTTAGAATACCCTTTACACTCCAACAAAACATCCCAGAGCTCCTCCCTCACAGTGAGAGGATTCTGCCCGTGGATGATTTTATGAGTACTACATCTATGTTTACTTAATACACTCTCTAAATTCTTTTGAGGGAGTGTTATCAATTCATATTTACTTTTGTTATATGGCTAGACCCTAGGATTTCTATATATTTGTCATTAGTTATTTGGGGATATAATCCTTAGTGGTCTTTAAAACCTTTCCCTTGGACCCTCTTTTTTTGAACTGCATTGTTTTTCAGCACATCTGCTCACACCTGAGAAATGGTGCACCCTGACTTAGAGCCTGTAAGGCCTACTAGGTAGATGACTTACCCATACCTTATGTAGTGCTGCTTTGACATTGCACACAGGCTGTGTGCCATGCCGACTTTGTCGTTTTTCTTCACCAAGGCATGCAGGCTGCAGTGGCAGTTTGCATGGCCTTAAGTCCCAATGCCCTAAGTACCAGGTGTACCATTTACTAGGGATTTACAGCGGTGTCTGAAGTTTTCAATCGTGGTACAGTTTTAGGGAAGGAACTCTGCCACAGGGAACCTGGTTGGCAGGGACCCTGTGCACTTTGAATCAAAACCACTAAATTTTCCTAACAAAAAGTGGGGGGCTAACCATGTCAAAAGAGGCACTTTCTCACCGCTTCGAAGTCAGGAAAGGTCAGGCCACCATTGTAGGGGTTGCGCTACAGCTTTTTCAGGGTGATTCTGAAGTGTTTCCATCCCATAGTAAGCTGAGCAGGTCGTCCTCTTGTCTAGCAAATGGCACAGGGGCAGCCTGTAAAATGTGGCTTGTAGCACATACAACAGTTTTGGGAGCGATACAATTTTGAATATGGCTGCACGTCCCATTAATGTAAGGGGAAGACTTCTCCATCTCTCCTAGTCCTCTCGGTAGGCCCTGGCCACCCTTCCCAGATTTCTCTCTAAGCAAAGTTCTTGTTTTAACTTCATAAAGATTTGCAGGTATTTGAAGCCATCCATCGTACACATTAACCAACAGGGGACTAGGGTTCTGTCCATCTCACTGCTTGGAAGATAGAGCATCGACTTGCCCCAGTTGATTTTTTTAACCTGATCAGCAGAGGGATGGTCTGGGATGGCTTCACGATCTAGAGGAGAATATCATCAGTGTAAAGTGAAGTCTTCTCCTCAACTTCCTCCATGTCTGTAAGGGCAAAGCCACAAATCTCTGGATGGGTTCACACCATGCATGCCAATGATTCTATGGAGAGGGCGAACAGGAGGGGGCATCCATGACTTTTGCCCCTTCCAATGGGAAGGTCTGAGGACAGCATCCCATTGACCCTGATGGCCGCTACTGGGTCATGATACAGGAGACCTACACATTTCTGTAATTTTGAACCCAATCCAAAGTGCACTAAAGTTTGTTCCAGAAAGGGCCATTGCACTGCATGAAAACTCTTTCTCTGTAACTAGTGCAAGAAATGCGCGAGTCTCTGATCGGGCACTGTCCTCCTTTATCCAGTTGTCTGCTCTTCATAGATTGTACCCAGTTGATCTACCCGGCATGATGCCAGAATGGTACCTGTGGATCAAAGGGATAATCAGTTGCAGGAGCCTGGAGGCCAATATAGTGGGCAGTATCTTTACTTTGATATTTAAAAGGGAGATGGGACGGTTCGAGTCACATTTGTCTCTAGACTTGCCCTCTTTATGGATCCCCAATATGATCGCCCATCAGAAATTCGGCAGAAGAATACCCTGCCTACCCACCTCATTGGACATGTTCAGGAGACGGGTCTTCAGCAGGTGCCCATAACACATAAAAAATTCTGCAGGTAACCCATTTTGACTCAGTCGTATTGATTTGAGCTTAGCCGTAGCGGCCTGCAATTCCTCTAAAGTGTTTTCAGTTTCCAGCACCTCATGCGCCTCTCCATCCAATACAGGAACTGTGCAATATGCGTGGTGTCATGTAGGGGCCGTGCTCTATATAGATCTTCATAGTAAGGAGCAAAGGCCTCCGCAATGGCACGTTCCATGCTGTGGCAGCCCCCACCTGGTCACGTGATCTGGTGCGCCCACCTGGCTTCCACTTCCTTCCTACCTAACCACGCTTGGAGATTCCTGGCTTTATCCCAGGCCTTGGATAGTCTATGGAGCACAGCAAGCACCTGCTTCTTGGCTTCTTTGTGCACCAGAGCGTGGTATTCCGCTCTCAGGAGTTCCAGTTGGCGGAGCTCAGGGGGTCGAGGGTTCAGACCCAAGGCTTCTTGAAGAACCAGAAGCGTACTCTCTAGCTGTTCTAGAAACCCATACACCCTTCAGTTCTTCTGGGCAATTCAGTTTGTGTGGAGCCTCGAAGAACCGCCTTTTAGGCCTCCCACAGCATCACCTTCAAGGAGACTGAGCCTTTGTTCTCCTGAAAATATAGTTCCGTACCCACACCGAGTCCAACTGCCACCTCACAGTCCCGCAAATCCCATACATCAAGTCTCCATTTGGTCCCCCTCCAGGGGACCCACCCCTCCACCACCCCCCCCCTCCACCCCCCCACCCCAGTTTCACCGGCAGCGGAGAATGGTCTTAGAGCCCATAAGTGAGATATTTTGCTTGTTGTATGTTGAACACTTCCCCAGCCAGGGCAAATACATAGTCCTATTGGGAGAATACTCTATGGGCCTGAGAACTAACAGTAACTCCTCTCACTTGGGTGTGCGCGCCACCAGTGGTCGTAAAGGCCGAGAGCGGATACAAACCGCATAAATGAGGTGACTGGTGCAATTGTACCACTGGACCCATGACATCATTGAAATTCCCTCCTAGTATGTGTAGCGAGAAGTTGGCTTCCAACAAAATTTCAGAGAGTTTCACCAGTGTGGAGGGATGAAGCTGGGGGGGCTGCAAATACACTAATGAAGGCAACCCTATTCTGCACCAAAGCCCCCTTACTCCCACGTATCTTCAGGACTGATCTGAGCATTGCTGAACCAACTGGAAGGGAGGACTCTTTTTCACCAATATGGCCAGCCCTCGTGATCCCGATGTGTATACCTCATATGCAAGGGTGGTATCGACCCCCCTCCCCATGAACCTACAGTGTGCCCCCTGGAGATGTGTTTCTTGTGCAAGAACGACATTGGGCTGCAACCATTTGATGTACTGGGTTACCAGGCCTCTTTTAAATTTGTCCCCAGACCATTTATGTTCCAGGATAATATTGATAGGTTCCTGGTGTTTAAAGATTGGTTAGATGCCATAACTCTGTTAGTGGATGTGTGGTACGTGCGCGTCGTCTATGAGACTGTGCCTCATCGCAAAGGTCTGGGGCTTCCCTTATTGAACCAATGAACTTCTTAGTAACCCATAAACTCAACTGCGCCCCACCCCCCACATGAACCCCCATGAGTGAAGAACTCCATTACAAAATCAAAACTACTTGTCGGGGAAGCAAAACAGTCTGTAGCCAGCCCTTACCACCCAATTAACTTAGTCCCTTATACTCAACAATACAACCCCCGGGCCGACCACCCCTAGAAGTGGTGTCCCAAGGCAGGGTCCAACAAGGGGAACATGAAAAGGAAAGAAGTGAAACGATCTGCTTGGGAGCCCCGAGTCTTTGACAAGGAGCGGAGGGAGGCAGGGACCTTCCATTTTCTACGTATGTTCGTCAATTCAGTAGTTATACTGCTGCATTCAACCTTGTAGCTATTATCGGTGAAGAGTATGACTCAAGGGGACACTCCAGGTTTTCAATTGCCACTGCCAGAGGTTGTGGGATTCTGATCTGGACTCTCCTCTGTGATTCCCATACTCATATCTCCATCCAATCTTCCCTGCCTAGAGCGTTTTGATTTTGCCTTACTGTTCCCATTGGTGTCAGAGGATACCTCCGGTCGGCCCCTGAGTCTTGTCTCACGCCATGGAGTCTCTGATCACTGATATTGCGCTTTACTGCCTTTCCTCCATGGTCTCTGTCTATCCTTTGGGCAGGCTCCTTCCTCACTGTAGGAAAAACATTTCGGTATCTGTTCCCCCTATTTGTCAGCCTGGGGCATTCCTCAATCCATTCCCAGGCTTCCTTTGACAATTGTAAGAAAAATGAGTTTACCTGATTTATTACTTTGAGCTTGGTGGGAAACAGGAGCATATATTGTAGTTGGAGACTGCGTAATTTCACCTTTACAGAGTTGCAGGTGCGCCTTTGGCACTGCACTTCACAGGAATAATCAGGGAAGACAAAAAATTTTGAGTTTACATGGTGCACTTTCCCGGTCTGCGGACTTCAGTAAGGACCATGTCCCTGTCATGGTAGTTCAGGAATCGTGGTATTACTGGTCGTGGGACCCGGAGAAGGTACCTCGCCAGTGCCCCACCCCAGGCACGATGTGCCCACTCAATGATAAAACAGGCGGCAAACTTGTCTTGTGGGACTGTTCGTTGGAGCCTAGTGTCAAGGAACCGCATAATATTGGAGCCCTCCACTTCTTTAGGGAACCCCAGAAATCTGATTGTTTCTTCGCACGCGATTTTCTGCATTGTCTTTCTGCCACAGCATATCCTTAGCTGTCTTTATGAAGTTCTCGGACTGTGTCTCCCAGTTCTGCGATCTACTGCCGGTTGCCATAACCCTCTTGGTCACATTGCGGAGGTCTTGGCATAGGAGGAACACCTCTGACTGAACGTCATCCACCCTCCCTTCCAGTGGCTCACGGGAGGCTTGGATTGCCGTTATCTGGCATGGGCCGTTCGGGTTCCTCTGACAGGGGGTTAATTGCTTTGGCGTAGTGACCCGTTTTTCCTCCACTATGGGGCCTGGGTTCCTTATCCTTGTCAATATTTGCTCGCTTGGCCTCGCACAGGACTGTCACACCGTGTAGGGCAGCCAATGCAAGCCGATGGGAGGACAGTCAGCACAAAGGTTACAGCACCCACTCGCCTGAGGTGTCAAGAGGTTAGATGTCAGTCTGCCCTTGCAATCAATGGGGAGAAGAGGACAAATCCAGGAGTGTCATGCAAATCATCTGAAAATGGCGGGCCGAGGCACATCTCCAAGGACAACACCAACCGGGCCCCCACTTCGTTTGTTGCGGGACGTTTTTGTGGGGGCTTATGTTGTCTCAAATACCATGGGGGGTCGCTCGAGGAATGACTAGCCATGCTGGCCATCTAGTGGTGTCCCCCGCTCTCCCTCTCCTCACTCTAATTCAGCAGCTCCTTCTGACAAGATTGTGCGTGTCTCCCCAACATTTAGCTACTCCCCAGGGCTCCTCTTTCTCCAGTGCCTGGCTTAGCCCTCGCCTTTCTGTACCCTCGGAGGTAATTTGTAAAGTGCTGGGGAAGAGGGGAAGGGAAAGGAGGCAGGCAGCCCAGGACCACTGCCGCAGGACTCTCCTCTACCTGCCCCCTCGGGTGACATCGCCTACAAGAAAACCAGGCAACTCCCAAGGCCCCACCTCACTCCCGGTCCGTCGTTCCTCACACTTGCTCCACAGAGGCTGTCAACCTCTGTGGCCTCGGGCATGCAGTTGCTGCATCGGGGGCCTCTCCAGTGCAATACAGCCTGCAAATGTGGGACACGCAACCTCTCCCCTGGTGACAGGGCAGTGATATCTTGTGCCCACCACTTTAGAGTCCGGTCCAGGCCGCGACAGGGACAAATCCTTAGCAGCATTTCATTTGACTCAACTGCTCAGCAAGAAGGGGAGTGTGGGTAGGGGGGGCTCCAATAGACTCGGACCACCCTCAGCTCTCCCAGTTGATATCTCACCTGGTATATAACCGCCCCTGTGGGTCTTCTGAGGTCTCGCAGTCCATGCTCCTCCTCCTCAGTGTCTCTCAAGCAGGCACAGTGTAGGCCACAGGCAGCTGCGTCACACTTGTAATACAGGTGTCCTGTGCACACGTAATCTGTAGTCGGATTGGCGTTTTCTTTCTTTGTTGTTTAATTGGAGATCAGATGCCCAGCCAACACGTGTTTCGTCAGGGTGTGAACCCACGACTTCTTCAGGGCTATTGGACAGATGGCCTGGAAGGAGAAATTCTCTCCGCCGCTTGTACTTCCGTCCCGGCTGTAGGGGTGAGCAAATCCAATGAAGGACTTCCGGTTTTCCCGCAAGCATCGATACACAAGCGCACTCGCTGTCTTCCCGCTCGACTAGCACGCAAGTGCTCTTGGTTTTGGTACTCACCTTAGTATTAGTTGATGTCCTTCATTGGATTTGCTCACCCCTACAGCCGGGACGGAAGTACAACCGGCGGAGAGAATTTCTCCTTCCAGGCCATCTGTCTAATAGCCCTGATGAAGTCGTGGGTTCACACCCTGCCGAGATACACATACTACAATGCAAAGACACATTGTTGTATTAACAGTCCCTTTGAAGTCCCACAAGCCAACTCACTCGGTCCCTGCGCCCTCCCCACCTAACTAGTTGAAACCCCCCCAAATCCCCTGTAATCTTCCCATCACTGCCAAATTTTCTCCTATTTCTTGGGGGCATCCCCTGCTGTCATAGATTGTCTTTTCTGCTACACAGCACCAGTCTAAGTCCTTTTTCCACTTGGGCCAATTCAGTTCCCCAGTCACACACAATATATGCCATCTGGCATCCAGGGGGACTTCCTGCTTCAACACTACTGATATAATCCGGACCACCTTCCACCAGTATTTCTGTATTAGCGGGCAGTCCCATTGGATATGAAAAAACGTTCCCTTCTGCGTACACCCCCTCTGACACTCCTCAGTTGAGATGCGCCCTAATTTAAACATAAGTGTACTGGTACAATAGGACCTGTGCAGGATCTGCAGTTGGACCAATCTAAAGCGTGCCCGGATTGCTACCTCCCTGGGACTCTGCAGTGGCTCCACCCAATTATCATCCTCTAATAATCCCACATCGGACTCCCATGCCTCTCGCACCTTGATTAATAAATCCGGTGAGTTGTTTTATATGTACAGGACAATGCCTTCTCCTGGATTGGGTCCAACAATATTCTGTCTTCTAGTGGACTATACTTGGGGATCTGGTCCCCATCCTTAAGATAACTGCCCAGTGCATGCTTCAATTGCAAATATTTATAGTATTCCGTGGGTGCCAACTGGAATTCTGATTGCAGCTCTGCAAACGGCAACACAGCCTGTCTCCGCCTCACATCCCCCAAACGAACCGTGTCAATTAGTTTCCATTTTGCAAAGCCCTGTAGTCGACCCACCTCCCAGAGCATCTCACTTGTTCACAAGGGGGTCTGCTCCGTCAGCCTTCCCGCCCAACCCAGGAATCAAGTAGCCCTAGTTCATGCCGTCTGTACTAATTGAGTATGTGGGGGCATACCGTCCTGTCTCACCCGACCATATAGTGCCCGCCGGTAACCTTCTGCCCCCATCGCCCAGTGATCGACTCTATATGCTGGGTCATTCCTATCTGCAAAGACCCAGTTATTAATGACCATCAGTTGTGACGCCCAATAGTACTTTTGAATATCTGGAATAGCTAACCCTCCCTCGTACACCCCCTTCTTCAGTTTGGCCAGTGATATCCGTGTGCCCCCCCCACCCCCCGTCCCACAGCAATGTTCTCAATTCACTGTCTATGTCCCTAAATAATTTTTCTGGTATTTGACAGGGGGTATTTTGTATAACGAATAGTATCCACGGCAGAGACATCATTTTGAAGAGAACAGCTCTTCCCATCAAGGAGATTGGTAGCTTCCTCCAGTGTGCAACGTCACTCTTCAGGTGATTCAACTGCTGATTCAGGTTACTCTCCAGAAACGCTACATCAGATTTTTCGATGTGTATGCCCAGATATTTAAAACTAGTTTTAATCTGGAGTTTGGAGTCAACCCCCAGGTATGGGGGTGGCCCTTCAGACAACATATATAGAAGGGACTTATCCCAATTGATCTGATAGCCTGAGTAGCCCTCAAAAAGTCTGAAAACCTGGAGCAACCTGTTTATTGTAAACCGAGGTCTCGTTGCGTATAAGAGGACATCATCGGCGTACAACGATATCCTTTCCTCCCACTGGGCGCCCCCATGGATACCCAATATTATCGGATCCCCTCTGACCCATGCCGCCAAGGGCTCAAGTGCCAGAGCAAACCGGATCGGTGAGATGGGGCACCCCTGCCTTGTGCCCTTCCGCAAAACAAATGGGCGCGACACCGAGCCATTGACACGGACCCTTGCCATGTGTTGTGTATATAGCAACTGAATCCAGGAGATAAACCGGGGCCCGAAGCCAAACCTCTTCAAGACTTCAGAGAGATAATTCCATTCAATACTGTCAAATGCCATGCGGGCATCAAGAGACAACAGGGCCGCCTCCACCCCTGGACTGGTCCTTACCAGGTGCATTACCCCATACAGTCATCGCAAATTTAGTCTGGTACTACGGTTAGGCATGAAACCCGACTGGTCTGGGTGTATCAGAGTAAGAATTGGCACTAAAAGTTGATTCACCAAAACCTTAGCCAAGATTTTAACTTCTAAATTTAACAACGAGATCGGCCGATACGAGCCGCACTGATCTGCCGGCTTACTGGCCTTGGAGATCACTACTATCATCGCTGTTCGCTGGTCAATCGACAGTGAACCACGGTCCCTCGCCTCCTCAAACATGGCTAGAAGGTATGGGCCAATGTGGAGGCTGTACATTTGAAAGGTTCCACCGGAAGCCCATTGGGTCCTGGTGCCTTCCTCGCCTGCAGATCCTGTATGGCGCCCACTATTTCTTTCTCCATTATATCCCTATCTATCGAATTCCTATCGTCCTCCGCTAGTACTGGGAGCCGCATCTCCTCCAAAAGTTCAGAACAATCTTTGGCCGATCTAACCGGAGTCTAGTCATAAAGTTCCTCATAATAGTCAGCGAAAACCCGTGCCATGGCCTCTCCCTCAGTGTGTGTTCCCATCCCTGTCCTTTATTTCCACCACCGAGTTTCTCTCTCTATCGCGTTTTTCTAGCCATGCAACCATTTTATTGGCTTTATCCCCCAGGTCATATACTCTTTTTTTGGGTGGCCAGGGCCATCGACCTAGCTGCGTCAGTTGCCATGTCTTGCAATTCGCGTCTCTTAAGGTCTATTTGATGTGTCAACTCCCTGTCTTTCTTCCAACCCTCCAAATAAAGTGCCTCCAGCTCAAGCAGTCCCGTCTCTAACTTGTCCCAACGTGACTTATTTTCCTTATTTTCTATCACACTTGGACATATCCTCTCATCACAGGCTTAAACGCTTCCCAAAGAGTACCTGCCTCCTCAACAGACCCTTCATTCTCCTGGAAGTAAAGTTGCATTCTTTCCTTAACTTTCTGGGCATTCTCTTTATTCTGGAAACACCATGCATTCAGTCGGGGCGTTAAGGTATATTGGCGGGTCGGGCCACTCATTGTTATTTCCACCGGAGAGTGGTCTGATATGCCCCGGGGTCCGATTCTTGCATTAATAAACCACCCCTCACCACCTCGATGTGTCAATATATGATCTAGATGTGAATAACTGGCATGAGCAGCTGAATAAAAGGTGTACTGCCGGACACCCGGGTTATGTAACCTCCAAAAATCGATCATCCCAAACGCTGCAGTAAATGCGGGAAGTGGCTCTAACCCCCTAATTCTAGCGGCCTCAGTATCTCTGTCCTGTCCCGAGTGCATAGTAGAGTTCATATCCTCTCCCATTACCAATACTCCCGTGGGGTAATGGGGATTTTTTAGTTTTAGGGTGGGTATGGGTTTTGGGGTACATGGGAATAGTATTTTTACCCCTACAATATCCAACACTTACCCTAATGTTGTACTCACTGGAGTGGGAATAGTAATTTTTACCCCTACACTATCCAACACTTACCCCACTGTTGCCCCAAAAGTATTATGCGTTGTAATGGTATGCGTTGTAATGGTAGTTTCTAAAAGTGCGTTATAATGGCATGCGTTGTAAAATCATGCGTTGTAATGGTAGTTGCGATGTAAAAACTGCGTGTAAAGGCATGCATTCTAATTGTTTGCGTTGTAATGTCATATATTCCCAGGATCGCCATGCCCGAAGGATAAAAGCTCACCCGTAAGGATCGCCCCATCTGCCCCGGGGGAGGCATCGCCGTTGCCCACAAGGCCAACCTTTGCCTGAGCACCTACACTGACGGGCGCACAGACCTGATGGAACACCTCCACTTCAAGATACAGACCAACCCATCCTCCACCCCCGAGGCACCCTTATCTACAGACCCCCTGGACCACGCGCTCCGTTCGCCAACTCCATCACCGACATCATCATGCCACATGCCGTCACCTCCACCGACTTCACGCTGCTAGGAGACCTCAACTTCCACCTCGACAACCGCCAGGACCCCAAGTCCGCCTCCCTCCTGGACAACCTCCACATCATAGGACTCATGCAGATCATACCAGAACCAACACACTCAGCTGGGCACATCCTAGAGCCCATCTTCACTGCAGGAATTCCATCACCTTCAGCCACACCACCGAACTCCCATGGACGGACCACCGCTGTGTTCACTTCACCTTCAAACCCAACATTCCCTGCAAGCGTTCGCACCAGCTCCGGCGCAGGAACTGGAACAAGATCTCCGACGACCAGTTCACCGCCACACTCAGCAGCTCCGCTCCCACCGACACCGATGACAACCCCACCACCGCTGCATGCTCTCTACACAACTGGATCACCGACTGTGCCAACACCATCACCCCGCTCAGAAAGCCTCCAAACCTCACACCAAGAAAGCCAGCTGGTTCTCCCCCGAACTCCGAGACTCCAGATGGACCTGCTGACGACTCGAAAAGCTATGGAGGAACTCCAAAACCTCGGCAGACCACGACAACTACAAAAAAGCTACCGCTGCCTACCAGAAACTCATCAGACTCTCCAGGAAGAAAGCACTTCAGGACAGAATCCCCACCAACGCACAACTCTTCGGCATCATCAAGGAGTTCACCCAGCCTAACAGTGAGTCTAGAGACATCCCACCCTCCCAGGACCGCTGCGTCAGACTCGGCGCCTTCTTCCTTCACAAAATCAAGACCATCTACGACAACTTCGATGACAACAACAACCCCCACGAGGAACCCCTCCCACCGCTCAAAGCACCACGCAACCTTTACTAGATAACTCAACCGCCCTCAGCATCGAAGACCCTCTGAAGATAATGAAGACCATCCACTCCAGGGCCCCTGCGGACCCCTGCCCCCACCACGTCTACCGCAGACACCATCACCCCTGAGTTTCAACGAACCATCAACCAATCCTTCGAGACCGCCTCCTTCCCCGATGACTGGAAACACGTCGAGATCAACCCTCTCCTGAAAAAACCTTCAGAGGACCCCACCAACCTTAAAAACTTCAGATCGATATCCCTGCTCCCTTATCCAGCCAAAGTCATTGAAAAAGCAGTCAATAGCCAACTCTCCACTTTCATAGAAGAAAACAACATTCTCGACAACTCCCAACAAATCAGGCTGAAGGAAGAACCACAGCACTGAAACCACTCTCCTCGCGGCAACAGAGGACATCTGCTCCCTACTCGACAGGGGAGAGACGATGGCCCTCATCCTCCTAGACCTCTCCGCAGCCTTCGACACTGTCTCTCACTGCACCCTAGCCCGCAGACTCCACGAAGCGCGTATTTGGAACATGGCCCTCGACTGGATCCACTCTTTCCTCTCCGGCAGAACTCAACGAGTCAGACTCTCTCCATTTCACTCAGAACTGACTCCAACCACCTGCGGAGTCCACAAGGATCCTTCATCAGCCCGACCCTGTTCAATATCTACATGGCCCCGCTCGCATCCATCGTCAGAGCACATGGACTCAACATCACATCATATACAGACGACACCCAACTCATCCGCTCACTCTCCATCGAACACAACACAACATCACCAGAAGCAACTTTCAAGACAGAATGGAAGCTGTCACCAGATGGATGAAGAATAGCTGCCTACAACTTAACACAGACAAAACCGAAGTGCTCATCATAGGCCCACACCCCGACGCCTGGAACGACACCTGGTGGCCCCCCGCCCTCGGGGCCCTCCCACCCCCAAGGACCGCTCATGTAACCTCAGAATCATCCTGGACTCCGAACTCAAAATGGACCGCCCGGACCCTGCCATCACCTCCTCCTGCTACCACACCCTCCGTCTACTACGAAAGACCTTCAACTGGATCCCCCACGAACACAGAAACACTGGCACACATGCCCTCATCAGTAGCAGACTTGACTATAACACACTCTACGCCGGGATCAACAAGAACCTCACCGGCAAATTCCAGAAAGTCCAGAACGCCGCTGCCAGACTAGTCCTCAACCCACCACGCCACTGCCACATACGCCAACACCTACAGACCCTACACCCGTTGAGAAGGGAATTACCTTCAAGCTTCTCACCCACGCACACAAGGCCCTCCACAACACCGGACCCGCCAACCTAAACCACCGCTTCACGCTCCACGCTCCCCAATGTTCACTCCGGCAAGCTCAGCTCCCCCTCGCAATGGTACCTCTGATCAAGAAAACCAGAGCAGGAGGACGCTCCTTCTCACTCCTCGCGGCCAAGGCATGGAACTCCTTCCCGCTCAACCTCCGACACACCACATCACTCCCTAAGTTCCTAAAGGACCTCAAGACCTGGCTCTTCGATGGAACTCAGTGACCCTCCAGACTTCTGCGGATCCCCCTCCCCCTTCCCACTACCCACTACCCTCTAGCGCCTTGAGACCCTTCCGGGCGAGTAGTTTGGGCTCTACAAGCCGACTGATTGATTTTTATCTTGACAGTAAATGGGGCTTAAACGGTGTGAACAGCTTTAGTAGAAGGACCGGGAATGCATACAGCCAGGGGAAGTAAACAAAAAAAAAATCCACACAAAAGTGAATGAGCACAGTAAGTCGGCATTTAGGAACTGATAAGGGCTCCCTTTAAGATGTATTAAATTCAAGAGCTTTCAGGCGAAACCGAATAAAGAAAGCTACGGAGATAGTTTGTGTTACAATAACGAGCTTGCGTGTACCTCTGCTGCCACCTTGTGCTTATTTGTAATATTTACCGCACTTCTATGTCAGAAGCGAACTGCCTACATTGTTGTAGTTTGTGTTGATGTAGAGAACAGATTTAAGACATTTTTTTAACTCTAATATGGAAGACGAAACTATACCAGTAGATTTCCAAGGAACTGCATACGGTTTTTACTAGATTAAAATAATAAAATTAGTTTTCAAGTCACTCCACCCAATGATTTAGCAAATATTACCCCCTCCTTATTCACAGAGGGATCTTACAGTGCTGCCTGCGACTTCGCTGAATCTGGATGTGACTGTGTTTGTTCCCAGAACCGTCATAGGATGCACTGGCCGTGGGCACAGAAACTGTTTGCAGTACCCTAATGAGAACATTTAGGAACTCTTTTAGTTTTGGGCGAACACAGCAAATCCGATCTCAGGAGACTCCATTGGTAGCATGTCCTCCACGGTAGAGGTGGTAAGGTGGAGGCAGTGGAAGGACAAAGGCTTTCTCTAGAGCTTGGGAAATTTTCCATTACTCATCCATAAAAAACATGCTAGACTGGCGGATTGCTGACAACTATGCTTATTTTGTAAATTCAAGCAAAACGTGCGATGTATTTCAACTTTTTGTTTACTATACATAGAAAATACTATTCAGTACTTAATTTATACTGGTAGTTTTCGGTGCGCAGCACCAGCACTTAATTGTCAGCACTGGCGATAGTGACAATCCAACACATGATGACGCTGTCTTTTTTTAATTCTGAGATGAGTACAACAACCGTGTTTATTAAATCAATATACATTGGAAATTAATACACCCCCTCATGGCATTATTATAGTTGTTTGTGGCCCGAAATAGTCGGAACTGTCACACTTGTAGGAGTGCGATTGTAAGGTGTCATGTTGGTATTGTTAATGGCAACCAACGCTGCCAGCGTATGGGTAGGGCATGCTGTAGTGGCCCTCCCAGCGATGTCTTTGGCCTGTGCATGGATGCAGTGGCCGAGCTTCTGCTTTGTTAATGCACCAAAAATACATATAGGACATGTGGTTATACAGATTGTGATTAGAAATGTATTCAGTAAGTGGAAGGCAGAGATATAGATATAGTTTTACGCCTTTAATTGTGGAAGTGTCGGTAGTAACCTTTTGGACGTAAGGCTAAATCTGGGATATATGCTAGATTATTTTGCATTTTACTTTTTTGAAATATTTGGTTAATTTAAGTAGAACTATAGGGATGTTGCATATATGAGGTCAGACAGGAAAACAAATGTGTCAATTTTGCACTTATGTAGAGTTATTAAAAATGTATATTATATACATTTGCTGCACAGCAGTAGTACCGTTTAAAATCAGGGCATGACAGGCCTGCTTCTACTAAATTGTGATACAACTTATTTCTGGCCACTTTCAGAATTCTTTGATACCAGATTACCAGAACTAGCTCCACTAACTAACAACCTCTGGGACAATTTCTAGGAAACTTCAACATTTCATATAAGCTCTATCAAAAGCCTGCTTCAGAGTTAGATCTACTCTCCAACTGTTATTCAGTTTCAAACATAACCAGTCCTACATACAGATGTAGTAATTGTTCCTACCCGACAACTTTCTACACACTTGGAAAGTCTTGATCCCTTCAACGATTTCATGTTTAGCTTCCACCCCAAAGGAGAAAAATAAATGAACATAGCATCAGAGATGCATTAAGAAGGAAAATAAATGAACATAGTATCAAAGATGCATTAAGGGGGAAAAGAAATGAACCTAGTATCATAGATGCATTAAGGAGGAAAATAAATGAACATAGTATCAGAGATGCATTAAGGAAGAATACAAATGAACCTAGCATCAGAGATACATTAAGGAGGAAAGGAAATGAACCTAGTATCAGAAATGCATTAAGGAGGAAAGTTAATGAACCTAGTGTCAGAGATGCATTAAGGAGGAAAGTTAATGAACCTAGTGTCAGAGATGCATTAAGGAGGAAAATAAATGAACTTAGTATAAGAGATGCAGTAAAGAGGAAAGTAAATTAACCTAGTATCAGATGCATTGAGGAGGAAAAGCAATACACCTAGTATCAGAGATGCATTAAGGAGGAAAGGAAATTAACCTAGTATCAGAGATGCATTAAGGAGGAAAAGAAATGAGCCTAGTATCAGAGATGCATTAAGGTGGAAAGAAAATTAACCAAGTATCAGAGATGCATTAAAGAAGAAAATGAAAGAACCTAGTATCAGAGATGCATTGAGGAGGAAAATAAATGAACCTAGTATCGGAGATGCACTAAGGAGGAAAGAAAATTAACCTAGTATCAGAGATGCATTAAGGAGGAAAATTAATGAACCTAGTATCAGAGATGCATTAAGGAGGAAAAGAAATTAACCTAGTATCAGAGATGCATTAATAGTACCAAGGACCAAGGTCATCCTGTGCATGGTGCTCTGTGTCCATTTAGCAGAATGTGATACCATCAGCCACACATGGATTCTTAATCCCTAGAATACCCATGCCTGTATCACAGGAGCTTTCTTCTACTGGACCACCTACTATCTAGACACCCACATACATCAGGTCACGCTTGTGAAGTCTCCAAAACTCCTATCCCTTGTGGATCCTGAGCAAGGATCAGCATTCTCCCCCGGCATATTCTACATTTAAATGGCCTCTTGGCTCGGATCATAGCGTGCTACAACATTGAATGCCATGTGAATATTGAACTTTAGGTAAGATCTGGTGACCCACAGTAGGTTGGTGTCTGGTTAGCAAAGATCGAAGACTGGATGAACAAAAACATGCTGTGCCTCAATGGACCCAAGTGCTCTTGGCTGTCTTCTCAACCAGCTAGCTTCTCTGGTGACACCACCTCAGCTCTTCGAGAAAGTGTGGCACCTTATGATCACATTCAATTCTAACCTGTCGGTCAACTCAACAACGGGGTAACAGAGTTTTTCATTACGCACACCTACTCAGGGCTGCCATACCTCTGTTAACCCTTCCAAAGCGCATGTTACGCTGTAAGGTGTTGCGGTAGGAATTTTTGTGGTGGTTTATTGTAATATTGCTTGCACCTTTCTCCCAGCCACAATCACCTGTAAGTTGCACAAGGCTCAAACGCAAGATGCCTGTCTGATCCTGTACAGCAGAGGTCTTCAAACGTTGTTGCTCTGAGCCCCCCTAAGCTAAATATTTTGAAGTCAGGCCCCCCTCCAAAACTTTATGGCAAGGACAGGAAAATCAGGACTAAGCACAGAGGTTTGAGCATGTGACACCATTTCAGGGGTACTTTTTCTGCTGCTCATAACCCACAGTAATGTGAAACTTATAAAAGAGTAAATGCTTGAAACAGAAATTGACCAACAAACACTACTCCCCATAGTTGGGGGAGTTGTGAGCCCCTCACACTCCTGGTCCCCAGTACAACTCCAAATGCTTCACTAATGATATGTGCATTCCTTAGTAGCAGGCGGTCACATGTTCCTCTTTCACCCCTTTCACCCAATTCCCCACCGTGCCTGGCCTTTCACTCCAGTCTTGACACAGGCTCTCTATACCTTTCAGAAAAAAAAGCTCCCACACGGTGTCCCTTCTGCAGCAAGGGTTCCCTATGCACTAATGCTAGCAAGGAATATGAGCCCTGCTGTCTCTTTTGCAAAGACACCCATGTGCTACCCATGAAACGAACCCTTGATGCAAAGTAATTCAAGGCAGCATGTAGTAAGACTTTCTGTTACTTTGGGAAACTATCCAATGCAAATCCTGACTTGCTTTGGATAGTAAATCCCAAGAAAACACTTTGCATCAGGTTTGCATCCCAAAAGTAACGCTAACCTTTTTGCAAAGCATTAGTAAATCTTGTACCTACAGTGGCGCTGCACAGCCTTGTATTACATTTGGGTACAATCCAGTGCAAATTGTGATTTTCACTGGATTGTTAATACCAATACACTTTGCGTTAGGTTTGTTTAAAAAAAGTAACACAAACTTTACGCAAAGTCTTTGTAAATCTGAGCCTAAATCATTGCTGCAGCCTGTCTTAAGCTGTGTGTAGTAAAATTTTAAAATAATGACACTCAGTGCTTCCTGCCAAAAACAGGGACCTTGTAGCATTATAAAACAAAATCACTATTCCCCACTGCACCAATTAGGATTTAATTCTGACTCTCTCACACACACAGACATCTGCAGCAATTGCATTAACCAACTGAGGTTTCATCCTTTATGAGTGCCTTTCCCACTTATTAATTTGTGTGTGTATTATTTTTAATGCAGTTAACGTAAAGTTGAAAAAAAAACATTTAAAACCAGCAACTGAATATTTTTTTGTTCTTTGTAGGCCTGTAATTGACCCTGGCAACACACAGACTGACCTTTGCCCCATGCCAATTAAAATCACAGTTCCCATGCTTTTTTTTTATAGCCCTTTGGCTGCGTGTAAATGAAGATAGCCTTGAAACGGGACAAATAAATGAATACGTTTGCACTTCCAGGCCATCTTCATTTACACTTGTTTTCTGAGACATTTGCGCCCCCCTGAGAATGCCACCATGGACCCCCCAGGGGGGCGCGCCCCTCAGTTTGAAGACGTCTGCTGTACAGGCTCAGTCCCGGGCACATTATCCTCAGACCTCACACACTCCGGCCTCTGACAGTAAAGCTATGTTTGTGGAAACTAGCTGCAACAGCTGTTAGCATCAGCTGAAGCCATTTTGTTTGTGCAGCCATTTTAGTTCGCCATGTGCTCGCCATGTGCTTTCTCCCTCTTCACTGTTGACTGCCCTTGTATTCTGCTTGTGTCATGTGATATAGTTAACTCCTTCAGCACTGAGCCAGAGCCGTGCACATGCTCAGAAAGTCCTGTAGCTGCCAGAATGCACCTGCTCTTAGTGTATAACTGTCAGGCTGTTTTTACTGATGTAAGCAGAAATATCTCCCCTCCCACTTTTTTAAGCAAGCCAATAACTATTCTTGTATGTGCCAGTACCTTCCCTTGGTCTCATGCTGACTATGCAACAAATGTATAAATAAGACCCATGTTCTCAGTACTCCTTAGACTCTCATTACAGTGGCCTGAGGGTACCATATTGAATCAGTCTCCCTCATGTGAGGTCAGTCTTCTTCATGTAAGGTTAAAAAAACGTGTGTTTTACAATTCCAGCTTCCATGCCAATCTCTTCTTTGTTGGTTTAAGGACCAGGTGCATCAGTGAACCCCTTAAAAGGTTTATGATTTCTACACTTTCAGGTTACAAAGACCTCGCTGGTCAGATACCCATCAGTTTGCACCTATCTTGCAGGCCCAGGTGTCTGAGCAGACCTGTCCTTCAAATGATAGATTTCTTACACGTGCAGGCATTTGACCACCACTAGTCTAGCCCTCATCATTACATGGAATGCATGGACCTATGAAGCATCATCGTTCCGTTTACAGTGCATTACAGACTAGGGTTTCCAACAGCAACACTTTCCTTCAAGAAACCTAGACGGTCGAGGCTCAGGCTTCCAACAGCAGCAAAGGGATGATGACAGCAGCGCTGTCATTCAAACAGCACCGATCTTCTAGACTCGGAGATCGGCTACTGACAGCAAAGCTATCCCTTAGGCTATTTTTCATGGCAGTCCGGGCTGGACTGTTCCCATGAGGCACAGGGTCAAGACTGATTTGCATATGGCTGGGTCCAAATTGGGGTAGCGTGGTGAGCAAATAAAAAATGGATTAAACACAGATCTTTGTGACTGGGGGTGAATGTTTGCATTGTTCAGCATTCCGTCCATCATTCGTTCTTTTTGCATCTGTGAACACATAGAGAATAAGAGCACGCAATTTAAATCATAACTGAAAAAAGCAGTGCTAATTATTTTTTGAATGAGCGTTTTGTAAATCAGAGGTCGGAAATACCGTACTACTTCAGTGCGCTTGGGAAGGTGTTCGAGGCTCTCAGCTGGAGGTCATTTTCCCATACAATATAAAGCCTTCATCAAAATATTAATAATTACTACCATAATCATGATAAAGTAAAATTGTGGATGTTTCTCTCCAACTAACTGAGGGAGATGATGTTCTAAAGCACAAAGGGCCAGATATATGATTTGTTTTGTGAATGGGTCATCAGTCACAAACTGCTAACCAATTGCATGATCACTATTTTCCGAGGTATTAGACGTTTGCAGAGGGTTTTTTTACAACGTGAATAATTTGCGAGTCTTTATTTTAGTGGCTCAAAATAGAGATTCGCATTTAACAAATCTGCAATTGTGATTCCCTATTCTTATGTTAAACTCATTTGCAAAATGAACATTTTGCACATGAAATTTACCACCAATCCAAGACAGGTGGTAACCATGTGCAAACTATAAAACCAGACCCAGATTGCATCTGCAGCTTGTGATGGCAAGAGGAATGTGCAAACTGGCTGGTATGCCGAGGAGAAGGAGGGGACAGGAAAGGATTTTTTAGGATCAGAATCACTATTTGTCATTAGACTGAATATAGAAGAAATATATGCAAACTACGGGCTAAGTAGTGCTATAATCTTGGACCCCATAGCTTATTTAAAGCCACAACTGGAGAGGAGTACCCTGCAAAATAATTCAATCCCCACCCATGTCCTGGTGCTATGTTCTTTGCCAGAGACGTTTTAAGGCATGGGCAGAGTGGGCTCTGGCCCAGCGCCCTAGCCTTTCAGGGGGCCCCTGATAGATCTGGCGCTGATCTCCACACAGTCCTGCCCTGATGACCTTGAATAATTTGTAAACATACATTATTTTAAATACCATTTACCTTTCATTTGTTTTTAATACAGGTAATGCGTGGGAGTCTATTACAGACATTTTGTAGAGAAATGTTGCGTTTATGTTTTTCAACACCATGCAACATCTATAAAACAAGCATTTACAATGCAATGGTCTCGGCATTGGTAAAGTTAGAGCTATTGGCATTGCTCATGACATTATTTTTGTTTATGTTTTTGTTTTTAAAACATTTAAAGAAACGGCATTGTCATGAGCAATGTTAATAGCTCTAACTTTAACAATGCCGAGACCGTTGCATTGTAAATGCTTGTTAAATCTCCGATATGGAAGAAACATTAGCAACAGCACGGACTCCGCCAATTTTGCAAGTGAAAGCTGTCGCTGGTAAATGTAACCCCTGTATCATAGCACTGTTTCTTTCGACCTGTTTGTTTTTTGAAAAATGCCTAACAAAATATTTCTGAAATAAAAAAAAAAAAAGATACATCAAGACCTGAGGGCCAAGGTTGTTACCCAAGCCCCTAGTTCTGCGAGTGTGTACTGTCAATGCAACAGGACACGCATCTCTGGTAACATGACAACGTCAACTGTCAAAAGCTATGCCTTGGAATATTCATGGCCACTTTTCCATTCCAGCCCCATCACGGCTCTCGTTTAAAAGTTTTAGTCACCCGCGCCTCCAATTTAAGCAAGACTCTTTACCCGCCCCCCCACCCCACATAAAGTACACCGGTCTGTGAAGAGCGCGACTATCAATTCATATGTGGCGTGCACCCTCCCCCAATCATAAGAGCGCCGATAACAAATGTATACTTAGACAGTATAGCGTCTCCGAACAACATGAAATACCTCCGGGCCCGCATTAAAAACAAGCTTGGACAGTGCAATCTCACGCACAGCGAGGGGCTCTCTTACAGTCACGAGACAAGGAGGTGTCAGTATAAATACACCACACAGTTTCTACTAACAAAGGCTCGGCTATAAGCGGCGAGAATGATCACAATACCCGGTAACGGAGGCGCGCCGCACAGCCGTCACCCTGCCGTGAGCCGGGCACTCAGCCAAGCCGGTGATCACTCTCCTTAACGCCCGGCCGCTCTTTGCCATGGTGCCCGCTCACGGCCGGTAGTATTCTTCAAATGAGTGTGAAGTCACTCACTCCCGAGAAGGAGGCAGCCCCGCCCCGAAGGGACGGCTATGAATGGAAAGGGGCGCGGCTAACAGGCCCGCCCTGCAGAGAATATAGGATTCCATTTTATATTATTTTCGATACTTTATTATGACAGCTGTCTGCGCACTCCAGTGCGTAGCAACAGCATCGCAACATGTATTTACTGCTGAATGTTGCGTTTGTAATATCGATTAATTTGGGTAAGTGGTATTTTAAAAATATAAAATCTTTTGCATGTTCAACGATACGGTATGACACGAACAGGACAGATCAATTTTAGAAACGTTTACAACAACAAATACCTTTTCTAATATGGCTGCTTATGAAGCATGCAATGGGGGCGCGAGCTAAACGGAGTTTTGCGGTTCCGAGTCCTGTGTTCATCTCTTTGTTAGCACCGCCCCCTCAAGGCTTTGATAGTTACGAGATCTAGCTGCAAGTTTACATAACAAGGCAGAGCAAAAGGCACACCACTGCCTTTCTCCGAGGCAGAGCAGAAATGCCTCGGAGAAACACAGTGTCCTTTTCGGATTCGGGGGCGTGTTTTGCTGTTATCTCCTCTTGCCATTGGCTGGAGGAGATAATTAGACTTTCTGCAAAAAACACGCCCCCGATCCGAAAAGGACGGGGCCTAATCGGAATGACTGACCTCTTCTCCAATGGCTGGCCAGCATTCAAGAGGCCAGCCAATGGAGAACAGGGGAGAAGAGGGGCGGGTGCAAGCCCCTCTTCTCCAAGTCATTAAATCTCGCGAGCGAGACTGCGCAAGCGCAGCCTTCGCTAGCCGAGACCTAAAAAGGACCTCACATTTGGGAAATAGCAGTGAATCGTAGAGATTATGTGAAATGATATTAGTGAGCTGCTGCTATATTACAATAATGAAAACAGACCACTATAATTCCAATATTAGACAGAAACACATTTAGAATTTGGACCAGTCTGACTGTTTAGGGTCAGTAACATCACAAAAGAGGTTTTAAGAAAGCTAAAATTGGATCATAAATGTAAAAAATAAAAGCTGTTCTGAACAGGGCCCCCAAAATATGTCTGGCCCAGGGTCCCCAAAATCCTTAAAATGTCCCTGTTCTTTGCAACTCTTAGTTTCTGGTAGTTACCGAGGTGTTATAGCTAATGTTTTGTGCATTTCTGGATGCAATGTTAATGTGATTAAATATACATATTTATTTCCCAGTGATGCACAGGAATTACAAGATACTAAAACAGAGTTTCTAGGATTACCAATTTTCTACATGTAATTGGCTGTACAGGCTTATTCACCTATCACCTGACATTGAGTATTTATTTCACATAGAAAAAACACTCATTCACTAAACACACAAGTGGTGTAAAAAAAAACTAATATGATTATTAAAATTGTATCATGATTTCCAGGGAGCAAAAAGGATTCTTCCATTTTCAACCATAGTGGAATTTGCACAAGGCTAGAAAGATTTTGATGATGGGAATTTATTGGGTAATTTATTGAAATGATTGCACCTGTCCAGTTTATAATATTTGACCATTGTTTGTTAATATGTTTTTGTAGGCGATAGGGCCTGTGCCTTATGCTCCTGGATAATGACTCGTTATCTATCCCCTTCAACCCGAAGAGAGTCTTGATGCAATGTTGCCCACAGAACAAGAGGTGTGATTGAACGTACTTCTATAAAGTAGATTCAGATGTCTACACAATATAGCTACAAGGAGAGGCTATGCCGTAATGATGTCAGAGTCAAAGTCTGATGAGGAAGACGAAGAGATGCCACACCTCAACCACAAGAAGAGTTCAGAGCAGCAGAAGGGTGAGTCAGATGTGCCACCATAACCAATCATTATTTTCTAGCTAAGTGTTTAGGTGAAATATTTACCATGTAATAAAAAGATAAAGGCTTTTATAGTTTGTAAACCATAATTTTCCATTATTTTCAGGTATGGTAATGTATGTAAGGTAAGTAAATATGGACATTTTCTTAATGTTTCAAATGCACAAAAAAGTATACATTTCTTGTTGTACAAGCACAAAAAACAAAACGTTTTTTTACCAGAATTGTTTTGAGGCATCTGTTTGCCTCGAGCAGATGTTGTAGCTCCTATATTCTTACCGATGCTACAGCCACTCCTGCTGCTACGTACTATCAGTTGCAGAATTACTACTGACACTGGACTGATCCTCATTCCTGGCTGCTCCTACTTGTGTGCCACTTGCAATTTGGGAAGTTTGCATTGTTTCCACGGCAATAGTTATTTTGATGAGGATTCAAGCGACATTTCTGCTGTAGTGCACCATTTCAACTTCTAAACTCACAGTGAAGCGTGACAAAGTGACTGTGGCTTGGGTAAGACGATTAATTGATCGACTTAAGCCATCAATACAGGCTGATTAATCGTGTTCTCTTTGTCTTTGACTTAAGTTATCCTGTTGTAATTCCAAGCTTAAACGCTGAATAGCATCAGTCATAAAATGTTGTTTCTCATTCATAGATACCTGGGGCCCGATGTAGGTAAAAGCACTTTCGTGAGTCCTTAATAGCGAGTTTTAGGGAATTGCTATTAAGGACTCGCAAAATGCCATGTAGGTAGGAAACGCAAAATTTTTAGCGATTCCTTAATATTCCTTAATTGCGAATTGCAAATTGCGATTCGCAATCAAGGAATACCTTCCCATTCATTCCTATGGGCAAAAAGGCCCATAGGAATGAATGGGAAATGCACACGCAATTTGCGAGTACCCGATAATTACTCGCAAATTGCATGCGCAATTTCAAGTGTGCAGGGGTTCCAGAGGGACACCCTGTTGCACCCCTGAAATGTGCATGTGTGCACATGTGGCGCACATACATGCCCTAAGGGCATGAATGTGTGCCACATGGCACTTTTAAAAAAGCAAAAAAGTGCTATTTGAAAGGAAATCGAAATTACCACCAACTTGAAGTTGGTGGTAATTTGCGATTATTTAAGGCCAAATCGAACTTTCTTATGTGCTTCTTCCATTGCATTTTAGGAATCGCAATTTGCGATTCCTTAAATGCAATAGCAAAATAGGGATTCGCAAATTTTGAGTTTCCTTATTTTGCGAGGGGGTTTTTGTGTGCTACATTGCACACTGCTAATTAACGAACGCAAAGTCTGAAATTCTTCGAATTTCAGCGTTTGCGATCACAAATTAGCTTCCTACATCTGGCCCCTGGTTTTCAGTAAGAGTATTTGCAATGCTTTTCAGCCTGATGTTCTGCCTGTATCAATGGTATCCATTTCTGATTGACTAGTTGTATTTCTTTTTTAACTGGTGCTGAACTTTTGGCATTGAAGCCTCTAATCCACCAAAGAGTTGCACATTTTCTACACTATTAACATTAGCCAAATTGAGTTAGGATTGTATATTGGCAAGACGGTGATTGCGAGCTCCAAATCTTCCTTGCAGTTGTCTAGGCCTCACCACAGGTTCCTGCGTGACACTTTGGGGTAGATTTACAAAATCTTCACGCAACGCAGCCGCCCCACGAGGCTGCGCTGCATTGTGTGACAGGGAGGGAGCAGGAGAGTGCCATATTTTCAAAGATATGTCTCTCTTCTCCCCTTTCCCTTGCACCAGGGTTAATTTCAGCTTCTGTGCTTCATGCACACACCTTAGCTCCATAGCGTTAGCGTGTGTGCATGAGTGTAGCATATGTTTTGTACAGGAAGGGTAAACTTCCTGTACAAAATACTATGCTAGGCATGATGCAAAGCTTTTCCTACTTTGCATACGTGCAGCACAGTGCAGCACGCATACAAAGTCAGAAAAAGAAGGAGAAATGAAAGCATTTCTCCTTCTTTGCGCCTAGCTGAAAAGGGCACAGTTTTCTCACAATACACCCAATTTACTGTTTTTTGTAAATTGGGTTTAGCATGAGAAACCTTGGGTGGTTGCATGGGAACGCCCATGCACCACCCTTGGTGCGCCCCCATGGCGCAAAGTAATGCGAAGCAGCGCAGTGTGCTGCTTCACATTACTTTTACATTATCTCCGATGCTAAACATGTGTAGCTCTGGAAAGGTAATTAGAAAAAAAAAGATTTTGGGCCGTTTTGTGTCACTTTTGTGATGTAAACACGGCACAAAATCTTAGTAAATCTCCCCCTTTGTGTGTCTCTGTAAACACCTTCTTCAAGTGACTGTGCACAGTGTTTAACTCGGAGACTCACAGTTGCAGCTTGGGGTGTTGTGTCCTGGCTGCCAATATCAATAGGATTGTATAGTTGCATGTGAGATTGATCATGGCTATCACCTTCTGAAAGACCACTTCATTGAGCAGGGATGTATGTTTGAAAATGGAATAACAATTGGTAGACCAGGTTTCCTGGGCACCAAGGCACTCAGGGGTTAGAATGCTCTAATAGCATCAACAGGAGTGTTCCCTGCTGGTGTCCTGGCACCTCAGTACTAATGGGCCCAAAACAGGATAGCCAAGAACTCCACTACAGCACCTGACTCTCTCAGGGTACCAAGACAGAGCAGTCCAAGACTTACTTAAGAAGTTGAAGTGGGTTTAAACATTCAGAATTCAGTGCACGCAGTACTACCAGCTGATAAAATCAATGTACAGTCAGGGCTTTACTTTTTATAAAAGAAAAGTACTTTAATACAGACAAGAGAAATATACTACACATGAAACAAGGATAAACAGTGAAAGCAAGATGTCTATACAACCCTCTGGACCAGTGTTCTGACCCCAAGCCGTATTATAGTGCCTAGATGCTAAGCACTATAGATACACACTTAGCATTGCATATTACAGACCCTGTTGCACAGAGTTGCTCTCATTCACTAGAGCCATGACACCAATCCTTGTATTGAAGTGAAGCAGTTTCAGCATTTGACTTGAAGTCAAATGTTCTTGATCAGCCCTTAACCCACCACCCAAAGAAACAGAAGAACCCTCCAGTCCTGAGCAAGGACACCATTTCAGTTGTGCTCAGGGATCGAATCACAGGTGCTTGATGTCTTGGCACAGTTTACTGGAGTCCCACTAGTACAGTAGCCACTGGCTAGCTGTAGGAGGGTAGTGGCTGGCCAGAGTGCCAGTACACCCTGATACCCCCAGATGTCGCACCAGGAAAGGTGGTTGTTTGCACCACAGGACACTCTTCACAAGCTACAGATTGTAACTGAAAGTACCACACAGGTTCCCCCAGCACAGGGGGGCATAGGGGGGTCTGCCAAAGTGATCAAGGACTGAGATCAAGCATTCCCATCTCCCTCTGTCTCCGTTGAAGTGCTGATCTTAAATAGCTATCTGCAATTTTCTTTTGTTCCAAGCGGCAGCTACAAAAGCCTCACACTAACAGCTGGTTCTCTGACCAGTGCTGCTGACCAATTCCCTTGCTCCTCGTCAACCTTGCAAATTCCTTTTCAGCATAATCCATCAGAGAAAACTTCGTAAAGTTCAACCCTTATCAAGGGGTTTTCAGAGGCACTGAGCAAGCTTCTTGTCTTGCCTTCACACCACAGCCCATGGCTGGCTTTCTTGGACGGGACCGGTGTGGGCCGCTGTTGTAACTGACAAGTTCTGGTTGGCTGAGGTGAGGTCCTCGCCAGGCAGAACCTACCACTCCCATCAGGGGTGTGTGATTACACTCACCGAATAACCCGCGCTCACACTTGGGTAGCTTGGTACTGAGCTGTCAGGCTTATCAAAGAGGCAATGTGTAGAGCATTGGCACAGCACTTACATACATTAAATACACTGAGCATCACAAAAACAAACTTCACACGTAGTGTCTGAAAATAAAGTTTGTATTCGACACACACATTACTTAACACATCTGAAAGAAACACGTTAGTTAGATTCCTCACCTTAGAATATCCCCAGGCGTCAGACTGGATCCGGAAGATTTTTCGTCAGCAATACCCCTTGCGCGTCGCTAGGCGTCGTCTGCGGCTCCGCGTCCGTCGTCGGCGTCGTGCGCCGGAATGACGTCGTCGGAGTACTTAGACGCCGCCCTCGCGCGCTGACGTCAGTTCTTCTTTTTTCCGCGCCAGTAAGCGCAGATCCGGGAGAGCTACCCCTTTAGTCAATTTTTGACTAACTTTTTGATCCTTTTTGATCCTGTCTATCGACACCGGTGCCGGTAGGATGCCTGGGTTTAAAGCCTGTACGGACTGTAGCCATTTGATGTCGGTTACGGACCATCACCGCCGGTGCCTGTACTGTTTGGGCCTCGACCACGACGCGGAGTCGTGCTCGGACTGTAAGGCCCTGACCTCGAAGGCTAGACGGGAGCGGTCCCGTAAGCTTCTCGAGATTCGCCACTCGGCTCCGCGCGTCTCTCGATCCCGGTCCAGGAGGAGGTCCAAGGATCGGTCGCGGAGCCGCAGCCACCATCGGTCGTCGGGATCAAAGTCTTCGGGTAAGTCGAAGCATTCCAAGAAGTCCAAGAGACGTTATCGCTCTTCGGACTCCCCTCGCCGGTCGCGCGACTCGGTCGAGGGTCAGGGTGGTTCCACCCCCGCGGCTCCGGCGGAGCCGCAGGCGCCGCGTCCGTCCCCATACCCTCCGGTTCCTGGGACTAACGCGACGCCGGCGGAAGTCAGTGCCTTCCTCTCGGCCATGAGGAACCTGGCTCCGCCGTCGGCGCCCGCTGGTGCACCTTCGGGCCCCGCGGACCCGACTGGGTTGCCTTGCCAGCCGGCGGCTCCGGCCCCGGCGCCGTTGACGGCTCCGGCCTCGACGCCGCAAGCGCCCGAGGGACCCGTTCTCGAGTCCCCGTCGACGCCGGTCAACCTTGTCACTCCTCCACCGGCGTCGACTCCGGTTCCACCCCCGACGCCGACGTCGACTCCGCTCGACGCCGTGCCCCAGTTTAGTCCCGGTCCGGGCCCGGCGCCGGTCCGGCGTCGATGGATGCCGAGATCGACGCCGCTAGAGACACATTTTGTCTACCGCCCGGCTCCGTTACTTTCTCCCCTACACCAGGAGTCGGATGAGGGGGACTACTGGGAGGGATCCGAGGATCCTATGGCCCATCAGGCCCAACTGTCCCAGGACTGGGCAGATGAACTGGGGGAGGCCAGTGGTCTGGATACCTCGCCAGACACTGGATTCATCTCTCCTCCGACTGTGGCTTCGGAGGAGGGTGCTGCTTTCTCCGTGGTGCTGCGCAAGGCGGCCGCAGCCCTTGGGCTCGAGCTACCTGCCGTGGCTGTGAGGACGAACGTCCTCACTGAGGTGCTTCAATCTGCAGCAAGCTCCACTGAGCCTCTGCTGCCATTCAATGAAGCCCTCACTGACGTTCTCCAGGGCACCTGGTCCAAGCCCTCCACAGTTCCTCCTGTGGACAGGAACGTTGCCAGGCGCCACCGCCCTGCTCCGGGCGACCCCAGTTTTCTGTCCCAACACCCTACCCCTGAGAGCCTGGTTATCCAGGCCTCCACCTCCCAATCCTCTTTCCCGACCGCCCCGCCGGACCGGGATTCCAAGAGACTGGAGCAGTTTGGCAAGAAACTGTTCTCATCCCTTAGTTTGGGCCTGCGGTCTTTGAACACCGCTTGTCTCTTGGACCGTTATTCCCACTCTCTGTGGGATGCGGTGGAGGACGCGCTGCCCCTGTGTCCGGAGGAGGTCCGGACACGACTTACCCAGGCTCTGGCCGATGGGAGGGATGCCGCGCGACATGCCATACGTTGTGGGCTTGACACCACGGACTCGCTGGGTAGGGCCATTTCCACCACTGTGGCGCTTCGACGTCACGCCTGGCTGCGGTCCACGTCGTTTTCCGGCGATCTCCAGAGCACTCTCATGGACATGCCGTTTGATGGCACTCGCCTGTTTGGCGAGAAGGCGGACAGTGCGCTGAACCGCTTTAAGGACTCCCGGGCTACGGCCAAGTCCTTGGGCCTCTCGGCCCCGCGGTCGCAATCTTCCGCTTTTCGCCCCTTTCATGGCCAAGGAAGGGGTGCCTCCTCACGTGCGCATAGCCACCAGCCGCAGAACCAACCTGCGCGCGGTCGCGGACGTGGTTTCCGCCGAGGCGGATCTGGAGGTCGACGAGGTCAGCCCACATCCACCCCGGCAGCATCCGCCTCAAAGCCTTCCTAGTCCGAGCTTTCAGGCCCATTCCACGCCAGTGGGCGGCAGAGTTCGCCATCACCTGCTCCACTGGCGGTCCATCACATCGGACAGGTGGGTGCTGCAAATCGTCCGAAGGGGCTACTCCCTCCCCTTTGAGACGACCCCTCCAGCCATGCCACCGCAGCACCACCGTATCTCGGGGGATCACTTGCATCTTCTCCACGAGGAGGTTTCCGCCCTCTTGGCCAAGGGGGCCGTCGAGCGCGTTCCGAGCCCAGAAGTAGGTCGTGGTTGTTATTCCCACTACTTTCTGGTTCCCAAGAAGGGCAAAGGGGGCCTCCGCCCTATCTTGGACCTTCGGAACGTCAATGCCTTCCTCCGGAAGGAAAGGTTCAAGATGTTGACTTTGGCTCAGGTTCTCGCTGCCCTAGACCCCGGAGACTGGATGGTAGCGTTGGACTTGCAGGACGCTTATTTCCACATCCCCGTCCTGCCGGCCCACCGGCGTTACTTGCGGTTCACGGTGGGCCAAGAGCACTTTCAGTTTACCGTGCTCCCCTTCGGCCTCACCAGTGCCCCTCGGGTGTTCACGAAAGTGATGGCGGTGGTCGCAGCTCATCTGCGCAGATCAGGGGTTCCAGTCTTCCCCTATCTCGACGACTGGTTGTTGAAGGCGGGCTCGCCCCAGACAGTCGTCTCCCACCTCCAGACTACGGCGGATCTCCTGCATTTGCTGGGGTTTTCCATCAACGTGCCGAAGTCACACCTGAGTCCCTCTCAGAAGCTCCTCTTCATCGGAGCGGTTCTCGATTCGGCGCAGTTCCGGGTCTATCCACCGGAACAGCGGGTCCGGGATATACAGGCCCTGATTCCCATCTTTCGGCCTCTATCCTGGGTTTCGGTCAGGCTAGTGTTGCGGCTTCTGGGGCTGATGGCCTCCTGCATCCTACTAGTGCATCACGCCAGGCGGCGCATGCGGGCTCTGCAGTGGGACCTGAAGTTTCAGTGGGCCCAGCATCACGGCAACCTGTCCGACCATGTCTTGATCTCGGAGGGCACTGCACAGCAGTTGCAGTGGTGGCTCACGGACCGCGATTGGGTCATGGGCAGGAGCCTCTCCCTTCCCCAACCGGAGCATGTCGTAGTGACGGATGCGTCCCTCCTGGGATGGGGTGGCCATATGGGAGAGGCGGAGATCAGAGGCCTCTGGTCTCCGGCGGAGTCTCGTCTCCACATCAACCTGTTGGAGTTGAGGGCGATCCGACTTGCACTGAAAGCCTTCCTTCCCTCTGTCAGGGGCAGTGTCGTGCAGGTGTTCACGGACAACACCACCGCCATGTGGTATTGCAACAAACAGGGCGGGGTGGGGTCGTGGACCCTTTGTCAGGAGGCTCTGCACCTCTGGACGTGGCTGGAACACCAGGGCGTCACCCTAGTGGTTCAACATCTGGCGGGCTCTCTGAACGCCAGAGCGGACGAACTCAGCCGCCGGTGCATGATGGATCACGAATGGCGTCTGAACTCCGAAGTGGCGCAAGGTCTCTTTCAGCAGTGGGGAGAGCCTTGGTTAGATCTATTCGCCACCGAAGAGAACGCGCAATGTCAGCAGTTCTGCGCGTTGGAATTTCCAAGGCGGCACTCGCTCGGCGACGCTTTTCGTCACGAGTGGAGTTGCGGTCTGTTGTACGCCTTTCCGCCTATACCACTTCTGCCCAGAGTGCTGAAGAAGATCAGGCACGACCGGGCCCAATTCATCTTGGTGGCTCCGGATTGGGCACGAAGATACTGGTATCCCGAGCTACTCAGTATGTTGACCGATCCCCCGATACGTCTGCCCCTTCGGGAGGATCTTCTGTCGCAGCAGCAGGGGACGGTCCTCCACCCGAACCTGTCCAGCCTCCACCTCCATGCGTGGAGATTGAGCGGCGGCAGTTGATGCCATTTGACTTGCCTCCTGAAGTCTGTGATATCATTCTGGCAGCCAGGCGTCCCTCCACAAAGACGGTATACGCCTGCCGGTGGAACAAATTTGTGGCATGGTGCACAGCAAAGGCTGTGGATCCCCTTTCCGCCCCTCTTTCTGAGGTTCTCCTCTTTCTTCTTTCTCTGGCCCGGCAGGGCTCTGCCCTGGGCACCCTGAAAGGTTATCTTGCTGCCATCTCCGCCTTCTTGCGGCTTCCTGATCAGCCTTCTCTTTTCAAGTCCCCTGTGGTTACATGCTTTCTAAAAGGCATTACTCACACGTTCCCTCCTGTCCCTTTTGTAATGCCTCAGTGGGACTTGAATCTGGTCTTGACATTCCTGATGTGCGCTCCCTTCGAGCCTCTTCACAATTGCCCTCTTCGTCTTCTGACTCTTAAGACTGCTTTTCTGGTAGCCATCACCTCGGCTAGACGGGTGAGTGAGCTCCAGGCTTTATCTTCAAAGCCTCCTTTTCTCTCTGTTCATCCGGACAAGGTTGTCCTTCGGCCTCGTCCCTCCTTTCTTCCGAAAGTGGTGACTCCATTTCATCTTGGGCAGTCTGTCACCTTGCCCACCTTCTTTCCGCCTCCGCATCCTTCCAAAGAGGAAGAGAGGCTCCACCGTCTGGACCCAAAACGTGCGCTCTCCTTTTATCTGGACCGCACAAAGCAGTTCCGGGTGGACGACCAACTTTTCGTTGGATACGTGGGTGCTAAGAAGGGGAAAGCTGTGCACAAACGGACCATCTCTCGGTGGGTCGTTTTGTGCATCAAAATTTGTTACTCTTTGGCAAAAAAGGACCCTCCTGTTGGGCTGCGCGCCCATTCTACTCGGGCCACAGCAGCTACTACTGCCTTGGGACGGGGAGTCCCTTTGCAGGACATCTGTCAGGCGGCGACGTGGGCTTCGCTACACACGTTTGCCAGGCATTATTGCCTTGACAGCCAAGTCCGGAGGGATGGCTTCTTTGGCCGTTCTGTCCTCCAGGACTTTCTGGTGTGATCTTGGTTCGCAGACCCACCACCGGGGATGGTATTGCTTGAGTATCTATTCTAAGGTGAGGAATCTAACTAACGTGTTTCTTTCAGATGAACAAGTTACTTACCTTCGGTAACGATGTATCTGTAAGAAACATTAGTTAGTTAGATTCCTCACCGACCCACCCATCCTCCCCATTCTGCGAACTGACATCTAGGGTTAAGGTTATCCTTTTCAGGCCCCTAGATTTTATTTTTGGCACCAGTGTCGGTCTTTGCATGGCTCTGCGTTCCTGGCGCGGAAGGCTATGTACAAGAACTGACGTCAGCGCGCGAGGGCGGCGTCTAAGTACTCCGACGACGTCATTCCGGCGCACGACGCCGACGACGGACGCGGAGCCGCAGACGACGCCTAGCGACGCGCAAGGGGTATTGCTGACGAAAAATCTTCCGGATCCAGTCTGACGCCTGGGGATATTCTAGGGTGAGGAATCTAACTAACTAATGTTTCTTACAGATACATCGTTACCGAAGGTAAGTAACTTGTTCAACACGAACATCATGTATTTACGGGCATAAATTTCACTCGCAGTACTAGGACCGGCCATGTTAAAATGACATCAGTAATATGCAGGTGTGGGAAAGATCCTACTTTATCTCTAAGCAACCTTATGAGGTGCAAAACGCTGTCAGATCAAGGCCCACCCTAGCAATTATTATAATTCAATACCACACAGTTATAGGCTGCCCCCCCACTGAGGGTAGAAAAGGAACAATCGATGGATGGGGAAGAAGCAGGGGAGCCTCTTGGAACAAGGAGGAACCCCTTCAGACACACGTCAATCAAAATAGCACCTGAGGAATCCGGGCACCTCGGAACCTGAATCTGATCATCTGCACCTTCCTGGAAATGAGGCACAACTTCTGGTGTGTGATTATACAGTTCTGGTCACACACTACGAAGAGTTGTAAACTCAGTACCTTCCTGGAAAAGAGACACTACGTCTGATGCACGTTTCTACAGGTCGCACCAGACAATTTCGGTCACACATAATGAAGAGTTGCAAATTCCGTACCACCCTGGAAATGAGGTGCAATGTCTGGTGTGCGTTGCTATGAGTCACACCAGACAATTCTGGTCACACACAAAGGCCCAAGTTCAGCAGTGCCACACGAGGTAGAATGAGGCACCACTACGGGTATGCCCTCACCTCCGAGGGTCGCAACCTGTGAATTGGACACCAAACGCAATAAGCATTCAGTCGGCGTGATGCACAAGAGAGATGGGGCACGATCGACAAAGCGGGCCAGGTGGGGTCCCAGAACCGGTGAATCCGCTCACCACCAACAAGACGCTTTATGCATGTGGAGGCCCCACGATGCAGGGGCCACACTCCTTAGATGGAACTTTGCACAAGGCAATCCGTTTCCCATGCGCAATACTTAGTTCCACTCTCACCCCATGCTACCAGTTGGGATCCAGCAGATTATGTGGACACTTAAGAGTGCACCATTCTCCAAGTGAGAGAGAGATATAAGAGAATGCGTACCGAGAGGACAGTTATACCCGTCACCTCAAACCAGTAATGTGGGTCCTGAGGGGAATTCCCTTTTTCGGAACTAGGGCCCTCGCACACCGAGCCAGATAGGTGTCATGCTTCATCATTGGGCCTGCTCCTCGTTGGGTTGGCACTGCAATACCCAACGGGTTCCCAATGAGGGGCTCTTTAGCGGAGATCTTTTGTTCCTTGCCAATTAGTGAGGTGTGAGTGAGGGGCCTAGAAAGTGTAGGTGTGTGTGAAAAGTGAAAGTTAAAACAGGTTAGGTAACCAATATAATTTATTTAACTCTGGTTCCTACCTGATTAAAAGAAAAAGGAGAGGCGGTTTTGTGTGACATAATGGATCAGAACAAAGTGGCACTCTACTCCAATAGGTCAACATGTTTCTTGCCTTGACAGCCCCACAGGGTCTATGGCAATTCATCAGGACCAAGAATATGTGAAACTATCTACACACCGTGGTATATGTGAAAAACTACCTACCACTTAAAGTATTGCTGCAGGTTAGATACCCTTAAATGTGTTCTGAAAGAGAAAGGGTTACAGCATATACATACATTGTGGGATATCCTAGCATTCAATATCTCTCTCATATTGATGGTTACTTAAAAGAAAGAAACCCTTTATTTCAAAGGGAATAGTTCCCCTTGACATTATATTTATTTATTAAAAATTGATTCCGTGATCTAGTCGCCAACTATGCAACTTGTGAACAACGTTCATATTAAAACATTGGCTCCTTCAAGGAATATAGACTCACCAAATCAATCTATAAAGCCACGCCTCAACAGTATTCGGCAGGCTAAGACACCAGTGGGCTCAGCATCCTGGAAAATGTATATAAGTGGACATAACCAAAGTTACAATTACCATTCCAACGCACAGGGTAAAGTGGGTGGCAAACGTGTGTCCAGCATAATGGTAGATTTATTAAAACCCCCCAGATGAAAATGTTACAAGATGCAGGGAGCGGCCCTGTAAATTGTGTCTCTTGGCCCATATTTTAATGGAAGGTTACCAGTGACGCGAATGGCCTCTCCTGTTTTTACCTTTCTTGAAGTGGCATTTCTAAGCTTTTAATGACAAATCCCTCTTTACCACTGGAGAGGGTTTGTCATTGTGAATCCAATGATAGGAAACATAATGAGGCTGCTCCACTGTAAACCACTATTGCAGCTTGAAGTAATTTCAACCATACACCCATGTTAACTTATGGGAAGACCAAACCTCGTAGGTAGTGAAAACACACATGGGTATTCTTCACTACCTGGCGAGGAAACACACTTTTGTACCTGCCCTGCCTTTCACCTACCACTTGCTTCACCTCTTAAGACTTACTCCAGGGATGCCCTTGTGGTGGTGAAAGGTCCCTTCAGGAACGGCCAGTGGTTTAAAAAGGCCTCCCTGAGCATAAGTGCAATTGCACACACACATGCCTGTAATTGCAGGCTTTATTCATGTTTAAAAAGCTCATAGGTGCAGGTGCACATCCACATGCCTGCGATGGCGGGCTTGAGCCATGTTTAAAAACATCAGGTAAGCCCCACTTCCTAACGTGTGTAGGAAGGGCATGAGCACTTACACACTGTATTTACAGTGGGAAAGTGCTCAGAGCCCTAAATCCCCTCAAATAAAATCAGCAAAACCCCCGGTGTCCCATGGAAAGAGACGACCTCCTAGGTAGGGAAAACCTACATGGGGGATCTTTACTAAACTGGGCAGGGAATACCCATGTGTACCTGCCCTGACTTTCGCCTACCACTTGCTCCACTCCTCAGGGCTTACCCTAGGGGTGCTCTAATGGCAGTGAAAGGCCCACTCAGGGTTCGCTGAGTTAGAAATATCAACCAGAGCATAGGCACAACTGCGCACCCACAGGCCTGCAATGGCAGGCTTGATACTTGTTTGAAAGGCTGTTCTGGTGGGTTGCACAATCGGCTCTGCGTCCCACCATTAGCCAGTGTAGTACCTGCCCTGAGTATCTGTTGTACCTTTTTACAGAGCAATCACAGGTACAAAACCTAAACCAATCAAATAAGGACCCCTTCCTAGCATGTGTAAGAAAGGTGCATGAGTTTTCACATTGCATTATAGTAAGAAAGCGCCCAAAGTCCTAAGACCATGAAAAGAGAATCTGCAACAACCAGGAGGAGAAAAAGCAATAGGTTATAGGTAAATCCCCTAAGAAGGGCCATGTCCAACATGACACCCTCCCAGCCAGGGTAGTTTAATCCTCCTTTGATAAACTTGATAACTGCTCAACGCGATAGATCCTGGACGATGAACCACCACTAGTGTGGTACATCCCGAGCTCGAGGCCCCCAGTAGGATCCCTTTTGCCTCTCTAGGGGCCCATCCTCGGGGGTATCTGCTTCCGCCCCGGGTGTGGTACTTCTCTCGCTACACCTGGCCCACCTTAGTTCACTGGAACAGCACCAGGCATTGGGTGCCAACAGCCGCCAGCATTCATAACCAAGCAGCTAGCCACCCAAGGACCTCTGCCCTTGGTGGCTCTAGAAAGGCAGGGGGGCAGTGGCCCAAGATGTCATGCACCTTTTTCCCACTTTCCTTCTGACTAGGTCAGGGATGGCTTCCTGCACCTGGTCCTGCAGCCCAAGGTTTGGACTGGACAAGGGCCAGGGGTGAGTTATTCTTTCCTCCACCCCCCTTTTTGGGGGCCAGTACCCCTCTTTTGTGGTGTTACCCCGAATCCTCAACTGGTGGGATGCCGGTTCCGGTCACCCCCCCACACATTGCCCTGCTAATCGGGGACCACCCTCAGTGGATTTTGCCCCTGGCACAGGCCAGCTTCCACACCAGGCGCTCATTTGGGAATACACCAGGCCTAGGTGATGGGTATAGGGCATCTTGGGATTTTGCCAACCGCGACTCCCTCATCAATTTGAGAAGGAATATGGGACCCATTCATCCCCCAACTCCTTGGGGAACTGCCCACACTGACGCGAATATCCCCCACCCTTGGTGGGGAGATAGCTGGCCCATCTAATTGAGGGTCATCCCCCAATGTCTTTTCAGTGTAGAGTAAGAAATCCAGCCCCTTCGAGATGGACAGTTGGAGTCCTCCCCCAAACGTATTGATCAGAATGGCTTTCCGGAACGGGTAGCTCACCTTGTCCTTCCCTTCCAGTGTAAGAAGGGCGTCTCTCCCCACCTTAGGTAAGTACCGACATGAGCTATTTCCTGAGATTTTCCCTGGGACTCCGTGTGCTGTTAAAGTCGCCTCATAGGCAGCCAGCCATTTCTTAATGCCACCCCCCCTACCCCCCAACAGTAAGCTTGGAACTATCTTCTTTGAGATGCGATCTTTATTCTCACTGTTAAACACAGCAGGTACGCTGCCACCAATAATGCAGTTGGACCCAATTTGTAGGGTTCTAACATCCAACTCTCTGAGGCTAAGCTCCTGGGCCATCTTTTTCTCTTCCATGGCTTGCCTCTTCTCAGCCAGAGGTTTTTCGGGTTCCAAACTGGCAAAGGCCTGCTCTTTTTCTGTCTGGCAAGCTCTAACTTCAGCGTCCTTTCTTCCCTTCTGTCCTCCAGCTCTTCTGAGTACATGCCCCTGGAGAACACACTGCTACCTGTGGCTAAGAACCACCCTCGTCCAGGAAGAAAAGGGATCCCCCATCCACAGGTAGACTATCAGGAAACCCTTGTGTCTGGTCTGATCCCTCCCCACATTCAAAATCTCCCCCACCATACACTGATCCTTCTGGGTGGGTATCTGCCCATGCCTGCAGGGGTTTATTGAGATCCGCCTTTGTGTCACTTCCCCTGTCAAGCACCCCCTCTCCTGGCAGAACCATTCGAGCTGCTTCACCTTATACAGGTCCAGATCAGTCAACTCAAACAAGTCCCTCTTAGGTAGGAGCCCAGGCATGGTTGCAAACTAGCGGGAGCAGAAATAGAGATCTATGAGGAACAAAAATCACTGACCCCGAGGTCAGTCCGTCCTTCAAGAAAACCTAAGGAAACAAAGGAACACTTTGCCTTCATGATCCAATTAGAGAGCCTGCTACATTTGCATCCTGTGTGTCCCTTCAATCGTGAAGCACATTTATGGCATGTTCACTGTGTGTCTAAAACATGCAAAGGATAACTTACTATCTTCCATTGTACCAGCCCGGGCTATTCCCAAGAGAGGAATTTTAATTAACTCCAGACCAGGAGGCCCTGATCATCACCCAGCAGAAAGGGTGGTAGGGTCTCTCCTAGCAGAGTTAGTGCCGGTAAATACAGATAAGAGCAACTGTCTACCCCCAGCCCACCAGGCTTCTCCAAGTAATAGGGAAGGGCACAGGGGAATTGGAATGTCCAGCAGAACAGCTCACATTACACATAATGGCTCAACTCACCCTCCTTCCTCAGTACACCCACAGGATCTCAAGCAAATGTTCCAAGTAGACAAATGCAACAGGACCACAGGCACGGGAGACTGCACAGACTTGATCAGGAGGGTGGCTAGTAGCCCACCCCTCCTCTGGTACAAGGATACAAGTATCCCTGACTATAGATTTGTTGCTGCCACCACTGTCGGTCTACCATTGCCTGGGTAGAGAGGACAGTAATGAGTCTATGTGAAATGGAAGGGCATGTGGGGTGCCCTATACATGCCTCCCCTCTCGACCTCAGAAGCAAGCTCTAAGGTCTCCATCCATATAAACAGGGAGACCCTCAGTAGATATGCATGATTTTCATGTTCACTGAGGTAGGGATTTAGAAAACATAGAGTGACTTTTAAGTGACTTGCCTGAAGATCAGCATAAGGCAGGGGCAGCACGCTCTACAGAGACATGCAGAAGACTTCCCGTTCCAGCAACAATTAATTCTCAATTATTTTTTCACTGTCTACCTAAATATGGTTGCCAACGTTTTTGGTTGTTAGCAGTAATTAACCTTTTGAGCACTACCTGATGGCAATGTGTGTAAACTACATTTCCCATAACTTCAAAGGATAGTGTTTATAGTGCACAGATCCTTCTTTGCCCTGACCTGACTCTAGACACACTACAGGAAGAGGGTGGATATATCATTATGTGAGGATAGGCACAGCCCCATTCAGGTGTCAGTGACAACTCCTCCCACCACTCTAGCTCATGAAGACCCATCAGCTTTGTGATGGGCAATCAGAATATGCAGGGCCCACTTTAGCTCCCTTTGTGTGACTGTCTAGAGTGAATGCACAAACAGCCCATTTGTCAATCTAAACCAGATGTGGATTCCACAGGCAGGCCGAGGCACTGGATGTTAAAGCAAGAAAATGCCAACTTTTTAAAAGTGAAAAATGGAGATTTCCATATAAGTACCTGGAGATACCGGGTGCACTAAGTAATGTCGCTAGAAAGCGTACTGACTGTATTCAAAATTCCAAACAAATATTATACAATCATAAACATTATTGTTGAAACAATGTAAATACTCAGTCCTTTGTTAACTGTGTCACACTTTCAGAAACACAACTTTGAACAAAAGAGGATGAAATCTTCTGCCTTTATTATTGATGATCGCAGATAATTTCTCGTTTGAGTAGAAACCAACAGAAAGTTGCTTGTAGTCAGCTTATACAGTTCTTGATCTTCAAAAATCAATCTGTAAAAAATCGCAACTTTCTGTTGTTTTTTACTCAAACGAGAAATTATCTGCGATCATCAATAATAAAGGCAGAATATTTCATCCTCTTTTGTTCAAAGTTGTGTTTCTGAAAGTGTGACACAGTTAACAAAGGACTGAGTATTGACATTGTTTCAACAATAATGTTTATGATTGTATAATATTTGTTTGGAATTTTGAATACGGTCAGTACGCTTTCTAGCGACATTACGTAGTGCACCCGGTATCTCCAGGTACTTATCTGGAAATCTCCATTTTTCAGTTCAAATCAGGTGGTTGGCAGAGCCCCTTACCTGGTGCACACACTATTGATTATTGTGTTTTTGTATCAATGATTATCTGAAAAGTTGACAAATTAGTGCAATTGAGTGCATTCCCAGCTGCTTTATTTTCAACTTTTTAAAAGTGGCATTTTATACCACATAATTTAAAAACCACCTTCACAGAAAGATGTGTTTTTAAATCCTGAGTTCAGGGAACCCAAACTCCAAATCTCTATCTCTTCCCAATTGAAAGTTACACTTGTGAGGTGTTAGAAGGCATCTCCAATGATAACCTATGGAAGAGATAGTACTTGCAATAGTGAAAAACGAGATTAGCAGTATTTCTCTATGAGGACATGTAAAACACACCAATACATGTCCTAACTTTCACATACACTGCACCCTGCCCATGGGACTACCTTGGGCCTACCTCAGGGGTGCGTTACATGTAATAAAAGGGAAGTTTTGGGCTGGGCAAGTGGGTGCACTTACCAGGTCAACATGGCAGTTTAAACTGCACTTGCAGGCCTGAGACATGTTTTCAGGGCTCCTCATGTGGGTGGCAAATCAGTGCTGCACCACTAGTAGCATTTGATCTACAAGCCCTGGGCACATACAGTGCACTTTACTAGGGACTTACCAGTACATCAAATATGCCAGTCATGGATAACCAACTACCAATACAATTTAGACAGAGAGCATATGAACTTTAGCATTGATCAGTAGTGGTAAAGTGCCCAAAATCCTAGAGCCAACAAAAACAGGTTAAACAAATACGAGGAAGAAGGCAAAATGTTTGGGGATAACCATGAAAAAAGGGCCAGGGGCCCAACAGACCTGATGTACAAAGATACGATTCCAAAAAGTGGTCACAAATCGCACTCCAACTTTTTGTGAATGAAATCTGATTTTGCAAAGCAACGTAGATACTAATAGGCCTATTCACTAAATAATGAATCACAGGGGGTCACAGAGTGACCTGCCTAATTAATATTCCTAATGCATGTCCACCTGCAATTGGCAACAATCACAGGGCCTGCAAGAGACAGTAGAACCATCATGCTTATGTTTCATTTTACAACAGAAAACTAATGCCGCTTTGAGAAAGAAAAACAAGCATTTGCAATGCAATAGGTCTCGTATTTGCAAAAGTTAGAGCTATTGGTGTTGTAAATGATAATGTCTTTTACCCATGTGTTTTGTTTTGGGGTGGAGTGTATCTATGTGGTGTGGAGTGGAATTATGTGGGTTGGACTGGAATTGTGTGGGGTGGAATTGAGTGGTGTGTAGTGTATTTTTGTAGTGGAATTATGTGGTATGGTGACTAGATAGGTGTGGGAACTGCACAGAATAGAAAGGAAGATAGAGAGAGATAGGTAGTTTGTGCACGAAGTGGTGAACAGAATCCATACCAAGGAGTAGAAGGAGTGTGAGAGAAAGAAAGGGAGAGCAGGCCACAAACGCATAAAGAGAGAGCGCCTGTGTACGCAGAAGACACCCGAAGAAGAGGAGGAGAGAGTGGGTTTGAGGAATGGAAATCTTGAAAAGGCACAGGAAAGAAATTGTGCTCGAACACCTGAAGTTAACCACATGAGAGAGACAGGAAGAGTGTGTGAGAGAGCGAGAGAGAGGGGTGAGAGAGAGAGAGAGAGAGAGAGAGAGAGAGAGAGAGAGAGAGAGAGAGAGGGAGGGAGGGGGGGGATGGGCACCCAGAGGTGGGGGAGGCTTGAGGTGGACCAGTACACAGTGCGAGGAGGTACAAGAAGGTAGCCTGTGTGAGCAGGCAGTATAGAGAGAAGAGAAGGAGTGTGAGGGAGGGATGAGAGGGCGCAGTGGGATTATAAAATGAGAGGAGGTAGTGGCAGTGAGAGGGGCAGTGGTTGTGTAGTAGAGAGATTACAGGGTTGGTGGAAGTGAGTGGTAAAGATGGGTTGTATTGGAATTTTTTGTGTGCAATTGTGTGTCTTGGAATTGTATGGTATGGTGTGGCATTGTGTAGTTGAAATATGTGGCATGGTGTGCTGTGGCATTGTGTGGATAGTAATTAAATGGTATTAAGTGTACTGGATTTATGTAGAGCTAAATTGTGTGTTATGGAGTTTATTATGTGGAATGGTATTGTTGAGAGGCATCTTGTAGAGTTGAATTGTGTGGCCCGGTAATCTGTGGGGTTGAGTGAAAGTATGCTTATTAGAAGTTTGTGTCATGGTGTGGAGAGCATTTATGTGGATTGTTGGAATGTGGCATAGAGTGCATTTATGTGGGGTGCATTTATGTGTAGGTTGTAATTAGGTGGAGTTTTATTATGCTGCAATGATTGGTATTATGTGGAATGTAATTGTGTTGTATGGTGTAGAATTGGGTGGCATTGAAATGTTGGTATTGTGTGGGATGGTTTAGAATTATATGGTGTGGAATTATGTGGCGTGTTGAGAAGCTGAATGTATTTTGTGCAATGCCAATAGGTCTTGCTTTTGCGAGAGTTAGAGCTATTGGCGTTGTAAATGAAAATGTCTTTTACCCATGTGTTATGGAGTAGGGTGGATGTATGTGGCGGGGAGGGGAATTATGTGGGTTGGATTTGTTTGTTGTGGAATTGTGTGGTGTAGAGTGGATGTGTGTAATGGAATTATGTGGCAGGGTGTGCAGTGGAATTATGTTGATAGTAATTATGTAGTTTTGAGTGTACTGGAATTATGTGGACTGGGATTATGTGTTGGAAAGACTTGGAAGGGCTGGGGCATTGTTAGTAGAACTGCAAACCCTGCTTGACGTGCAACTCACTGCCACTGTAAAATGTGAAAACTGTGGTGCCTTTTATTCAAAGTATTAAATCCATGTTACTGCGTTGGATGTACTGGATGGGCTGGAACAGTGTCAGTGGCATGCTTAAAGCACAGGTCACTACCACTGTAAAATGCAAAAAATATTGTGGCTTTTAAAACTAAATATGCTATACGTCTGTGCCTGCACACAGACCACACATAAGGAGGGTTGCATAATTTGTAATCAGTAGTTACACATAATATATTATTTGATGCAAACACTATGGTGCGGATTCCGATCCAGTAAAAAAAATTCCCGTACGAATCGTATCTGTATTTTTTTACGTACGAATCGTACAAGTGCCGTACAAACGGGCAAGTACGATTCGTACGTGGAAAATACATACGAATGACATCGGGAAAAGTCCACGACACATCCCCGGACAGTTTTACGTACGATTCGTAAAACTGAAGTCCGAGCGCACAAGTACGAACCGTACCGTCCGTCCGAATATACAAACGCAGGTAATACGCTCCGTCCGAATATACAACTGCATGTAAAACGTCCCGTTTGGAGCAAACTGTGTACCACCCCTACCCCGGGCACATCTGGGCGAGGGGTACGAGTCGTACGGCCCCCCCCAGCCTCCCACCCCTCCCGCGTACATCCGCGCCGTACCCCCACCCCCCGTTTGTACGGTGCGTACCACCACCCCCGTATATATGGTGCGTACCCCCCGTATGTACGGTGCGTACCACCACCCCCCGTATGTATGGTGCGTACCCCCTGTATGTATGGTGCATATCACCACCTCCCGTATGTACGGTGGTACCACCACCCCCCGTATGTACGATGCGTACCCCCGTATGTACGGTGCGTACCACCACCCCCCGTATGTATGGTGCGTACCCCCGTATGTACGGTGCGTACCCCCAGCGCTATACGCTGGTGGTACGCACCGTACATACGGGGGTATGCACCGTACATACGGGGGGTGGTGGTATGCACCATGCATACGGGGGTACGCACCATGCATACGGGGGTACGCACCATGCATACGGGGGTACGCACCGTACATACGGGGGTACGCACCGTACATACGGGGGTGGTGGTACGCACCGTACATACGGGGGTGGTGGTACACACCGTACATACGGGGGGTACGCACCGTACATACGGGGGGTGGGGGTACGCACCGTACATACGGGGGGTGGGGGTTCGGCACGGACATGGGGGGGTGCTGGGGTACGGTGCGGACATGGGGGTGTGCTGGGGTACGGTGCGGACGTGTAGGGATGGGGGTACGGTGCGTACCGGGCCCCCTTTTCGCCGTGCATCGTGGCGTACTTAGCTTTTCCGGCACTTTTTGGGTCCTGTAAAAATATTGCCGTGTGAAGTGCTGTGGGTACGAATCGTACTTGCTGGTCCGTAGAACGCTGCCTGACTCCGTCCGGACGTCGCGTATGCGCCGTCCAGATTCAGATTTGTATGTATTTTTTTGCCGGTCGGTGTTTTTTACGACTCGTACGGAAATGGTATTTCTGTGTGAATCGTACTTGCGAGTTTGTAAGCTGTTTTTCCTGGGTACGAGTCGGATGGAAAAAACGCTCCGTACGACCATTCGTACCCGGGTTTTACCGGATCGGAATCGGCACCACAATCTCTTAACACAGCTGTTTGCTACCATTCATGAACCGCAAACTGTCACAAAGCCAAGTGACACTCATATCATGCATTGTTGAAGGCAAACGATCTGACTTTAATGGACTAACACTTTGAAATTGCATTTGTGCCCGACTTGATTTGTGTGTATTAGCTCCATGCTTCAAAAAATGAACTCAAGCACTTGTCAAAAATACATTCTTATCTTTAGCAAGTTATGTTGTGGGCGAAGTTCTGAAAGTATTGCCATTTGTAATCAAGCCTTCCTGTTTGACACAGGCCCTCTTGCAAATGAATTCCAAAGTACGCTTTTATCCTTAACGAACGACTTAAAATTACATGTATTTCATTTATTTATGTCCTACTTTTTAGGAACATATCTATTTCGTTTGTTTGCACACATTCAATATTTTTGTAAGCAAGCACTATTTCCCATTTAGAAATAAAGTGAATATAACAGCGTTGGGCAAATCAGTTTGAAATGAAAATGTTTCTCTTCTGGGCATAGCTGGGAGAATTCAAAGTGGAAACAGCACATTATTGAAGCTTTCAACCTATGAGTCAAGTACTATTCTTGAAGAAAAAAAGAGGAAAGAAATAACACCAGGGATTGAATAGATAGCTATACAATTACTGCACACTGGGTCATGCAGTGTGATTTAGGAATACATGCTTGATTGATACACGAAATGGAAAGTGTTTCAACCAAAGTGCAGTTTTCAAAATTTTGCCAAGGACGCCCTGCTGCCCCCAAGTCTTGCTGAAAGGCCTTTGGTGGCGGTTATCAGTCACAAGAAAAGAAAATGTTTATCTGGGGCATACAGGCGCGCCTCTTTCTTAAATTACTTCAGTCAGAGATTCAATCAGGTCTCCTTGTTATCATGTTCTGTAAACACAGTCTGCCATTGAAGCTCCTTGATGCTGAGCATTCTAAGAGCGGCTGACAGAAGACAAAAATGATATTTTTACATATCATACCCTTTCACCAAACACCAGGGGGAAATTATGCTGTCAAACCTCACACACCATTGGAGTGTGTTATTTAATTGTTTGTTAAGGAGTTTTGCACTGTACTACATTTACCCTGTAAGAGATGTTCATACTGTAACAACGGAAGTATTTGTGTTATGTTTAGCATGTACCTACCAATATCATAAAAATACTGAGAGGAACTACGAAGGAACAACACTTCAAACTTGTGAACTGGGGAAGTGGGTTCGAGTCTCGGCATCGGCTCTCCCCGTGAGTCTGCTGCTGTTATTATTTCCATGGTTATTGGCATCCTCATCATCAGCAGCTATGCAGGAAATCACGGAGGTCGGTGTCACGGAGCCTTCTTTCGCGTTGGCACTCCTTTTACCTTCCTTGGTATCTGCTCTACAACAGGTTCATCTGCGAGGAGCGCGGAGAGGGTGATGGAGGCCATTTGAAGCCTTTATTGCGTGCAGCCGACTGAGCTGGGTGAACTGACGTCATACCGTCACTGTGGGCCTTTAACAAAATCAGACCACATCTGTGCGCTACACAAATACAGTGTAAAACCACATCTGTGCGCTATAGAATACGTGCAAGACTACATCTGTGCGCTTTACACATACGTTTCATATGAGACGCCTCTGCATGCTGAGATACAGGCACTACTGGGCCCGGCTACCTTCACGCCTTGGCCATCACCGCTTATGTCCATCTGTGTGTAATGTTTGTAAACAGATGGAATCAGGTAAAAGGAGGGCGGCCCATGAGTCTACGCTGGATGCTTTTCTTCGACCTGTCAGCCAGTGCCGCAGGTCCTGGGAGGCTGCACTTGACCCCTCTGCTTCGAGTCTGAGGGGCTCCAGTGGGCACCAGTACCATCCCCATAATGCCCCAAATATGTGGTGAACAGTCTTCTGGAAAATAGTCCTGACATGGAGCAGTAAAAAAATGCAACTTCTATAGCTAGTAACCCTCTCAGCTGTGCGTGAGGAGTCTGCCTTTCATTCCAAAGCAGAAAGAGAGAAAACAGAGTGAAGAACTCTTAGTAAGGGCCGCCTCCAGACTGAGAACACCGCGGAATGGATGTGAGAGCCCCCCACCCGTCTTTCAGAATCAGGGCCCGGATGGGGCACCAACACGCTAGGACATTCCCCACTGTGCTTCTCCAGGGGGCACACTTTCCTGTACCTGCAGGCGCACCCCTTGAATATGCAGTGCTTTCTGGTACTGAGACAGGAACACTCCTGCAATAATGCGGTGCTATACAGTGAAGTGGATAAGAAACATTCCTGGAATAATGCGGAGCATTCTAGTACCGTGGCAGAGATACTCCTAAAAAAATGCGGTGCCTTAAGGTGAAGTGGCAGAAACATTCCTGGAATAATGCGGTGCATTTTAGTACCGTGACAGAGACACTCCTAGGATAATACGGTGCTCTAAGGTGAAATGGCAGAGAAATTCCTGGAATAACGCGGGGGCATATTATCAAGGACGGCGTTCAAAAGTATCGCCGGTTTGGCTGCAGAAAACTGCCGCTAAAGCGGCGATAATGGGCTTGATAATATGCCCTGGAGAATTCCAATAGAAGCCGATGTTCACACTGGAACATGGGCTTCTATGGGAATTCACAAGGGCATATTATCAAGCCCGTTTTCTGCCGCTACACCTGCGATAATGTTTACCGTCGTCCTTGATAATATTTCCCGTGGTGCTTTCCAGTATCATGATAAACACACCCCAGGAATAATAAGGTGCTACCCATAGCGTGGCAAACACACTTGTGGAATAATGCGGTGCTACCCATCGTGTGGCAAACGCACTTGTGGAATAATGCGGTGCTACCCATAGCGTGGCAGGCGCAATCCTGTAATAATGCGGTGCTTTCGGTACTGTGACAGACTCACCCATATATACCTGATTTAACTTACATTTTGCCACGGAAAAAACGGGACCACTATTGGTGTTTCCGCCAAAGAACTTAGGGGCATATTAGCAAGAACCTCGTTAAAATATCGCCGTTTTAGCGGCAGGACATCTGCAGGACATCTAACCTGGGCTTCTATTGGAATCTTATAACGCATATTAGCAAGCCCATTGTCGCCGTTTTAGCGGCAGTTCCCTGCCGCTAAAACGGCGATAATTTTAACGAGGTTCTTGCTAATATGCCCCCTAGTTTAAAAAATTTTGAAACAAAAAAACTGAAACAATGGTACAGGCGAACATGAATGAAAGTCACCATGTAGTTATGAATTCCTTTGTCTGTCTGATTCTAAAATATGCCTTAACGCCCCAGACCAACTCATGTAACAATAACAGCGGAGATATACACCGGGGAAGGCACTTTCAGATGAAGCAGCAAAGAGAGGAGGAACAGCTGGCAGACAAGAAACGGAATGCTAGAAGAACGGAACAGACACGAAGCATGGCAGTGGAGAACAGAATGTGACAAGCAGTGAAGGGGGGGCTGCAAGGGGGGAACGGTTTGGGATGGCTAGTGGTGACCTGGATGAGGTGGTGGGGGCAGGGAAGCAATGTTGACTGAGGGGGTTGCAGAGACGGGTGAAGGTGCTACGCTGGGGCAGGAACAACTTACTGCACTTAACAGAGCTTGAAGCAGCGTGACTGAAAGAACTGAAAGAGTCCCTAACAAACCACCTATAAAAATGAAAGTGTACATATACGGGAAGTTAGGTGCTGCTGCGTGGGAGGATACCAATGCCACGAAAGCAGGAGAAAAAAGAAGAGTTGACCAATAGCCATGAAGCATTTTTGAAGGACAGACAAAGGAGGGAATGACAGTCCATAGGTGGGATGTAGAGCCACAGAAGAGATTACAGCTGGTCTCGTAGAGGCAGCGCATGCGCTGCCTAAACTTGACGTAAAAATGGTTTCTTTTTGCAAAATTTGTCACTGTCTTCTCCCCCTGCGGCTGCCACCCGGTTCCCCTTTGGGAATTAGTTACCACTTCTTTTGAGATGTCGGTAACTACTCAGGGACCATTGATTCATAGGTTACCGTGGATACATAAAATACCAAATCGTAGTTTCGAAGGCACACCCCTTTCTGACCCCATCCAATTTGCGATTTGGTATGGGTTGCAGAACATATTTTATGCATTGAAAAACAGTTTCCGACTCACAAAATAGGATTTTTACACTACAGAAAGGGAGCTTGTGGTCACAAATGCAGTGTTTTTGCGAATCGCAGGGTTTGCAAAGCAAAATCCTTTTTAGGTCTTGTGACGTAAGCAGCGCATGCTCTGCCCTCGTCTTATGAGGCTTCTTGGAATCGATACGATTCCAGAAGCCTCGTCCCAGCTCCGCCTTCAGTTTTGATTCGTGCTCGTCGTTTGGCGTCACAAATTATGCCGAAGGCAGTGCAATGATTGCATGCAAGGTATGTCAATCGCTGCTTGTTGCCACCCTGTCTCCTTTTAGCCACGCACACCCAGATTTGATCTTTTACCGGCAGCGTGACACTCTCCCCTTTATTACTCCCGACGCACTTTTTTGTTTGCATTCCGCTTTGGCAAAGTCAGCCGCCTGTTTACTTTCGCATCGCGCTTCCACTTAAAGTGAAACCGCGATGCGAAAATAAACACGCGGCTGACTTTGCGGTACCGCGCTTGCCCAGGTTGCTGGTGTCAGTTCCCACACACACAGTGCTGCTGTTGACACACACCTCACTAAGCACTACACCAGTTACAAGCACGCACTTGCCCGGCTCGCGCTCCTACCTTCCCTTTACTCCCACACTGTACATTTACAAATATTTCAACAGAGCACTGAAGAATTTGGCGAGGAGGCACAGGGTTATCAGAATTCTTGGGGGGATGGTCGCACGGTCTCTTTTACTTTCGGGATGCACGTCCATGTTTTTTTTTTTTGCTAATCACAGGTACGGTTTATATGCAAACCCTGTGCTTGGATTCACTTCACTAGAGCACACGCTGCATTCCCACACACACAGTGCTGCTGTTGACACACCTCACTAAGCACTTAGAAGAGCCCCCCCATCCCCTCCTACACCATTAAGGAGCCCTGCCCCTCCCTTTGTTGGCCTCGCTCTGCTTTCACTTCCGCTCTTTTCTTTCTCGCCTGTTTCCTGAAAAAGGAATTGTGAGGGATGCAAGTGTATTACATCCAAGTATTTTAATCGGACAATTGCCTTTATTTGCTCACATTAGCATACTTTAATTTTTCAGACGTTGCACGAAGTTACGTTGTCCAATTTAAAAGGACGTTTCACGCAGTATATTTATAAAATTGTATAGGTTTTTAGAGAGAAGTGTTAAGTGATTGCGAAAACCCCTGCCATTTGACCTCCCCCCAACCCTACCACCCACCCGCCCCCTCTTCTTTGCCACAGCCTCACGCCCCTTGGACACCCCTCCAACTCACGCAGAGTGAAGACCTCTGCTCCACAAGCATGTTCCATTGGATTGGATCGGACGGATGGCCATACTCCTGACCCCGTGGTCACAGGCTTGGCTACTGTTGTGTTCCCGGCCTCAGCCTATCATCCTTGTGTGGTAGAGGAAGCATGTTCAAATTATTTGGGTAACAATCTGATATATCTCACAGCACCCAGCTCAAACAAGCGCCTAGAGGCCATTCTGTTTGAACTGCTGATAACTGAGCAGCTCTCACCACTACCGATTTCTTAAAGGCTCCGAGAGGCCTTTCAGCTTGCCTGTCACTCAGTACCTCTGTCTGGTAAGCAGTTCGGTAGGGGAGAGGATGTGGCCTAATGGCTAGAGCAGTCGAACTTGAAGCTGGGGAACCGGTTTCAAGTCTCGGCAAGGGCGCTCAACATCCTGTGATTCTGGGCAAATCCCCGTGCCCAACAACAACAAAAAATGAATGTGCAGCAGGTGCTTCGGGGCAAGTTCGATCTATATAAAACTCCGTAATAATATTAAAATTCTCTCCCTATCACCAACACACAATTCGTCCCCGCCCGTAGAAGACATTCTGTTTCAGGGCTAATTAATCAGTGACTCTCGTAGCACGCATTTCACTCGAGCTCCAAGAGGCCTTTCGAAATGCAGTGCTAATCATTCGGTACTTCTCAACATCATACGCTTACCAGACAAGTGCCTATGGTGCATTGAGACTGCACTGCAAATAAATTATTACTTCTCACCAGCATCCTGTTCATGCAGGCGCCTAGAGGCCATTCAGAATGCAGTGCTAATAATTACTTATCAGCATCACACAATCATCATACAAGTGCTTACAGTACCATGAGCAAGACCTCTCACCAGCACCCTGTTCATACAAGCGCCTAGAGGCCATTCCATATGCAGCGTTAACAGCAATGCAAGCTCAATGACCTCTAGGCGCTAGCATTCCCCCCCACACACAGTGCTGCTGTTGACACACACCTCACTAAGCACTACACCAGTTACAAGCTCGCACTTGCCTGGCTCGCGCGCCTAGCTTCCCTTTACTCCCGCACCGTCCCTAGCCCTCTGCTCCTCCCTTTCCTCCCGCCCTGGTCCCCACTCAGGCCGGTCCTAGTGCCTGACCTGTTTGGTCCGTGTGCACCATTACATCTCCCCCCTCTGTGAATAAAACAAATTATGAACAACACAGCAACTGTCTCTTTTTTAAAGTTCCTCAATAAGGCGAGACGGTTTTGTGCTGACCCGTCTGGGGCGTGACTGGAGTTTAAGATTGTCACGCTTGTTCTCGTCGGCCATTTCCATCAATGCCTGACTGTGGTGGGGCTGTGTCTCTGGTTCTCTCTTCTCCATTTTCAGTTCAGTCAGTAGTTCCTTAATGTTGGGTCTGCACTTTTTAAAGTACGTCACGTTCCTGGTAAGTCTTCTTCCGTCGGTCTCTGCAGTGATCGTAGTTCCTTTTTGTAGTATCACCTTCAGCGGAACCTCATGGTACTTGCTATCAGTCTTCCGGGGCTGCTCTTGTCGCGCAAGCACCCAGTCTCCTTCTTGTATTTGAGGGGGCGTAGCACGTCGCCGTTCATCAGCATAGTCCTTCATCTTTTCTTTCTTTATCTTGTCTCTGGCTGCTATCTGCTCATGGTCAGAGTCGGGATACTGTTCGTTCGCTGCCATAGTCATCATTGGTAGTCTGGTGCGCACTGGGCGTCCCAGCATGAGAGTGGTAGGACATTTGCCTGTGGTGGAATAAGGCGTGTTTCGGTACGCTCGTAGTACCTCGTTGAGTGTCATCTGAAGGCTCTTTCCGGTAAGTTCTGCTTGCTGAATGGCTTTCTTGATCGTGGACATGAAGCGTTCGACCATTCCGTTGGCCTGAGGCCATAATGGTGTGATCTTGCGGTGCTTGAAGTTGAGGTGTTGAGCAAAATCAGCAAAGTCATGGCTGTTGAATGGAGGCCCGTTATCTGACTTCACCACTAGGGGAATGCCCCATGCGGCAAAGGCCTCCTCTAATATCGGGTCACACTGAAAGCAGGAGTGGTACTACCACGAATGCGACAATACAAGTTACCGCATGATGCTGTAGTGGCTTTGCTGAAAATCATTGATGAGCTGATTGCCCAGGGAGTAGTTGTAGAAACAGACTCCAATGTATGTAATTCACCGATAATTCCGATTCTTAAACGAACTGATCCTACTGCCCCACCAGTGTACCGATTGGTTATTGATTTGCGTGAACTAAACAAGTGTATTGTACCACAATTCCCTGTGGTCCCTGATATATCATCATTGTTGACAGCAATTGATTCCGAAGCAACATTCTTTACTGTAATCGATCTCAAGAATGCCTTTTTCAGCGTCCCAATAGATCCGGAAAGCCAATACTTGTTCGGATTCAGTTTAAATGGGCGCAGCTTTAAATTCTCACGCGCTCCCCAAGGATTCACAGAAAGCCCCAGCATCTACAGCCAAGCACTGAAACGAGAACTTGACAGTATCCACATGCCAGTCAATACTACACTGCTTCAATATGTCGATCTGCTGATCACCGCAAGAAGCGAGCCAGAATGTGAAAAAGCTTCTCTGACAGTTTTACATTTTCTAGCCGACAAGGGGCACAAGGTGTCTCCTTCTAAGCTGCAATTCTGTGTCCAGCGAGTTATTTATCTTGGTCACTCGCTGTCCAAGGAGGGAAGGCAGCTTACACCAGATCGCATCCAGTTAATTGCTAACATGTCAATACCCCAGACACAAAAGGAGGTGCGAGCTTTCATAGGCCTCACTTCATATTGTAGGCAGTGGATCCCTCAGTACGCATTTCTAGCGAAACCACTCATTCAGTTAACCACACAGGAGGCAGCCACATCGACTGTCCTCCCTTGGACTCAGGAACATACACAAGCTTTTGAAAGCCTAAAGGAAGCTTTATGTCAAGCACCTGTTTTAGCAACACCATGTTATAGCAAACCTTTTACACTCTTTGTTACAGAACGCGAAGGTACTGCCTTGTCAGTACTCACTCAGGATCAAGCAGGATCACGCAAGCCATGTGCTTATTTTTCCAGTACATTAGATCCCGTAGCTCAGGCTTTGCCTGCATGTCTGAAATCAGTGGCAGCGACAGCTTTAGCAATCAGACAAAGCGATGCCATAGTATTAGGACACCCATTGATAGTACAAGTACCACATGCAGTAGAGGTTCTTGTGAACCGAACACAAACACAACACTTGACCATAGCAAGACTTACCGGTTATGAACTGACATTGTTTCAACCACACATAGAGATCCGACGGTGTAATACATTGAATCCTGCTACACTATTATCTGTAATTGGAACAGACCCACTAGCTCATGATTGTGTTGAAATCATTGAAATAAAGACGAAACCTAGACAAGACTTGACAGACGTTCCATTGTTAGATCCGGACCTGACGTTGTATGTAGACGGATCGTGCATGAGAACAAGTACAGGAGATTTAGTGGCCGCGTATGCAGTCACAACAGACACTGAAGTTATTGAGACAAATTGTATAGATACTTTGTCAGCCCAAGCAGCAGAACTTATTGCTCTGACACAAGCCTGTATTCAAGCCACAAATAAGAAAGTTAATGTATACACTGACTCACGTTATGCATTCGGAGTTGTACACGACTTCGGCGTGCTGTGGCGAGAGAGAGGTTATTTAACTTCCCATGGTGCCCACATTCAGCACGGACCCCTCATTCATGCTTTGTTAGACGCAATACATCTACCCACTGCTATATCAATTATGAAATGTAAAGCACACACGAAGGTTACTGATACCATTTCTCAAGGCAATGATTTAGCTGACAGAACAGCTAAACAGACTGCTCAGAACCGCACATTAGACATGACAAAGCCAATAGTTCAGACACCAACACAGTGTATGACAATTAAGGATCCCGCACTTGACGTAATTGACATACAGACACATGCCACAGCAGAAGAAATAAAGAAGTGGACTGAACTAGGAGGGATGCAGACAGATCAAGGATGGATGACGAAGGAGAAATCTGTATGGTTTCTCCCTGATTCCATGGTTCAAGCCATTATAGCTACAGTTCACAGTCCAGCACATTTAGGAGAGAAGGCTATGCTAGACAGCATTCAGCACATTTGGTTCAACAAACATTTACGAGCAGCAGCTAAACAAAAAGTTCGTACCTGTATGATATGTTGTCAGTTTAATCCAGGAAAGAGTGTTCCCGTAGAGCAGGGTGGATTTCAGCCTCCTGACCATCCTTTTGAAGTCCTCCAGATGGATTATATTCAGATGGAACGTTGTCGAGGATTCAAATATGTTCTCGTAGTTGTCTGCGCTCTCTCCCGTTGGACAGAGGCGTATCCCGTATCAGATTACACTGCCCCGACTACTGCCAAGCAGCTAGTTCGAGAATTCTTCCCACGGTACGGTTTACCACGTGTTGTATATTCAGATAACGGCCAGCCTTTCTCATCCGAATTAATGAAACATGTCTCACTTTTATTGGGATATCAGTGGAAATTCCACTGTGTCCGACACCCCGAGGCAGCAGGTCTCGTGGAACGACATAATCAACTTTTAAAAATCAGATTGTCTAAAATATGTCAGGAAAAAGGTGTGGACTGGATAGTAGCCTTACCAGTTGCGCTATTTTACATGAGGATGGTAGCACACTCTCGAACAGGGCTATCCCCTTATGAAGTGATCTTTGGTAGACCACCGAATATGTGGGGGACGCCTATACCCCGTAAAATAACTGATGTTGATTGTAATATGCTGACAGATTACCTGGCTTCCTTGATGTCTGCACTACAATCTTGTCGTTCACAGGTAGTCGCAGCTTTTCCCGACAACACCGAGGTGAAACCTCATGATGTAATTCCCGGCGATTATGTTCTCGTCAGGAATTTCGATCGGAAAACCCAACTGGAGCCAAGGTGGAGGCTTCCTAAGTTGGTCCTGCTGACGACCAGAACAGCTGTGAAGATCGAAGGGAGAAAAGGCTGGGTGCATTCCAGCCATATAAAGAAATTTCATGGACTTCCTCCTAACACAAACAGTGCTCCCCGTGTGTCTTCCCCCATTGACTCAAAGCTACCTTTGGCTGAGGCCAGTAGCACCGAACTCTATAAGCAGAAACTCAGGTCCAGATCCAAACTGTCGGACGATTTGATTGTTTAAGTCCTCTCCAAGGTGAAGCGGTTGAATCTGTCCCGACATGTATCCCTTAGGTCTGAATGATGTAGAGTCCAGAATCATAATGAAACGACATGCTTATTGTAAATTACTGCGTAACCACTGTATTGTGACTTTATTAATTTTATTTTTCTTGAGTTTTTTAATAGTTACTGCAAGTATATTGTTGCATATGTATTATCCTGTTTCTAAACGTGCTTTCAATATAACTGATGAACATTCTTTTAGTGAATTACCCCCACATGAGTTGTCCTATAGACTTGCGCTGCGCAATAACACTTTCATTAGTATGTTACATCATTCCCATCAGACTAGTAATGCCACAAATTGTTGGGTGTGTGGCCGACTCCCTCCCTATCAGAATAACAAAGGAGTTCTGCCTTTCTTTCCACATCCGTTCACACACAATGGCTCCTGTGGAGCATGGTTTAGTTTATTAAATTCCATAGACCCAGACACAGCAGTTTATCAACAACATTGGATATGGGGAAATCTGAATCTAGTTTTATTCAAAGTCTGTCACCCCAATAAGGAGGGTCACCCCAGTAGAACAGGAACTGATTTAGAAAATGAAGTGTATAAATTAGGTAATTTTACGCCTAATCTTATGATTTTGAATGTCAAATCCGAAGTTGAACTAATTCTGCCCACTATGTCAGTATTTCCAGTTAAGGGTGAATTATGTGTAAGAAAAGTTGGTTCCATACACATGGGCCATAGCCAATGCGTTACTACAGTAGAATATAGTGATCAAGGTAAATCTTCATTTAGAGCTTCTCGCCATTCTTACTTTATATGTGGTCAGACTGCATATATGCGTCTGCCTCTAGATTGGGATGGTACCTGTTACATAGCATTCCTTTTGCCCCCTGTTTTTCTAGCTCCCCCTGATTATTATCGAAATGTTCATTTAGTACACAATAGAGAGCGTAGAGATCTCCCAGTTGTCGATTATACTGAGACGGCATGGGACAAGTATGTAGATTTCAATAAAGGTATCTTTCCCTATATAGGTACAATATCAAATAGTAAGCTGATACGCAGACTAACCAAGACTCTTGAAGCTGTAGTAAACGAGACTATAGCCGCCCTAGGCAATCTGACAGAAGAACAATCAGTGATGAGAATTGTTGTGCTCCAGAATCGTCTTGTCCTTGACGTCATCCTGGCCGATAGGGGCGGAGCTTGCAGGGTCATCGGATCCAGCTGCTGCATATTCATACCAGAAAATTCGCCATCTGTATATAAAGCTATAACACGCCTTCATAAGATTGTAAGCCAGATACACGAGAATCCAGGCACTTGGACGTGGTCCGGGTGGTTTTGGAGTGTGATATCAGCCTGGGGATGGAGAGTCCTATCCTTCCTAGGTATTGGCCTTCTCATACTATTCAGTTGCTGTCTATGTCTACAATGTGGACCAGCGATTTGCGGTCTGTGTGCCACATCATGCATTCCATATCACAGTTCTCGTTCAAAGTGCCGGAAGAAGAAGGAAGAAGAAATGATGCTCCATGAGCAAATCAATGGAATGATGAAGATTGATATCTCTTGAAGGGCAAGTAGGGGACAAGGAGGGAATGTGGAAATGTGGATTTTCCTGATCAGTTATGTCCCCTATCTTGGACCCCAACGGTTCTATATGCATGTTACAAATACATGTATGTTCCCTCCAGTTCCAGTTTCTAAGACGCAAACATATGTGTGTCTACCGTCAACATGTTCTCTGTCAGATCCGCCATCAATGGGCTGGATATTCGATTCCTAAGTATGAAAGGCCACCGACTTTATATGGCTAAGTTACTCCATTTTTACAGTTCAGGCAAGTAGGCCCGATTCTGTCCTCAAAGCCTTTCCCTGCTCTCTGTCTTTGACAGCTTCGGCTTGAGCTCGCATCTGTATCCATGAACTTTGTCCTACTCCCTGTGCAGCTAACGGTGCCTGCCTCGGCCAGTTTTCGCCTGCCTGCCAAGAAGCTGTATTTCACCTTCGAATTATCTATTTTGCTCTTCAGCCGATGCATTCCTGTCTAGTGATTTAGGTAAACATTTCCTTTAGCTCACAAGCAAAGGACTCAGCCTTTCCGTCCTCCTGCAAGTGATTCATAGCCCTGCTGCCATGGAAAGTTTTCTGCCCCTCGCATCTCATATAGACACTTAGACGTTTGTGCACGCACACAGTCAGTATAGACTAGATTCTGTCCGAGAGTTCTTCCTTGTGGATAACATAGTTCTCTAAACATAGGATGTTAGATATGATTTGGGATTAGGTTGACTTGACCCCCCAGACTTCTCGTCTCCACATGTAGAGCTAAATGTCAAGTCCCCTTCACCCCCTAGTTGCATGTCACTCACACGTCATGCTGCTGCGCGCGCATCTATGCCAAGTATTATCTTATAGATCCACCTATGTCTGATAATCCTAACCAATCATGTTTCTTTTATTCCTTATTACGCCTAGTTTCGATTACATACCTGTTATGTCACTTTTCTTATCAAATGTTACGCCTTCTACATTCGTTTCATTGTAATGTACTTATTATAAAAATGCATGTCTGTCAATAAAGTATTGTACTTCTCTTCCTGAACCCTCGTGGTGACGGAACCTGAAGGCCGCGACTCGAGTCGGCCATTTTGAATGGAATAAAGCCCATTTAGAAACTCTTATACCACGGATTCTGCCTCTCGTTATTCTGAGCTATTTTATTTTATTTCAAGATCCCGTATGAAATTCAGTCCGGTAAAGAAGATTTTTATTTACCACATAATGGCGCCCGAACAGGGACACTTTCTCATCTCACGCGCCGGCGGTGCGTTGCAGGCCCGGTCTCCTGCCACAGCTGGACGGACCATAAACGCGTACCAGCAGGATTTCCTGTAAGCTCCCTCCGGTCAAGCGGGGGCGACTGAGGCTGCGATCAACCCAGACGAGGCGGTGAGAAGTGCGAAGTATCCCGACCAGAGCCTAGCTGAGAGAGCAAGATCCGAGGTATACAGAGGCCCACCAGGTTTCTCGAAATCAAGATGTCCAGAGGGTCCGCTGTCCGCAGTCATCGAGTCCTGTCCATTCTCTGAGGCCTTCCGTTTCAAGGAGCTACTCGGTGAGTACCATCGCCGGGGAGGCGTGTTGACGCGCACATAGGTTGTGCCGGTCAAGACGGATTTGGGTACACAAATCCGGTCTGCACTGTTTAGCAGTGTATATGTACTGTTTAGCAGTATATCAAGTATTCCGAAGTATTCAGTTATTGTCAAGAATTCAGCGTGGTGATTAGTTAGGCAGACTGTCATCATTGTCGGTCATTGTTAAAATATTTAATGTTCAATATTTAAAGTGTTTAAATGTCTTGCATAATGTGGTATGAATGATTGTTCATTGTTCACTGTTCAGTATTGTGTTTTTCGTATTAAGTAAGTTCAAGAGTAAGTATCAGATCAGTTGTCAATATGCCGCTCTTCTCGAAGTTAAGACAGATTACTACCAGAAAAGGGGTGCTTGAAGAAGCAGTTCCTATTCCTCCTAGGGACACTCCAGGGCATTTCATGTACCATAAGCATGGCTTAGATGCCATATTGTTTCTTGATCTATGGGTAGATTATACCAAGGGATTGCCGGAAAGTCAAAGGTGGCCCGCAGCGGGAACCTGGGATGCAGAATGCATCATGAAAGTGGAGGAAGAGTTATGGAAAAGAAAGGTCAGACAGTCACAGAAAGACGCTGTTGAGTTATGGCGTAAAGAATCTCATAGACGAACAGAAAAAGCACGTAGACAAGAAGAGAGGAGTAAAGAAAGTTCAAATAAAGTTCAAGAAAATCTATTAATTGAGGAAGGTATCCGAGTGAAATCAGAACAAGTAAATAGACAAAGAAATGCTCTTATGAATGGTATGTATCCCCTTCTAGCCGAAGGACTACCTAAGGCTGCTCCAGAGATGCCAAAAGACTTGCCACCCCCATTATTTCCAATAAAGGTACATCCTAAAGGGCATCCCAGAACCGCAGAAGATGTTTTTCTTTCCTCATACCTAGACGACGCAGCTCCCGAGTATGCTAACGCCACACCACATAGACCGTCTGGCGGAGGGGTTCAACGTCAGGATCAGGTATCTATCCCCGTGCAACAGCAAGTCCCGATACAAGCTTCGGCAAGCACATCTGTTTCCGCATCTGTCTCCGCAGTCGATCCTACAGGGGTATCGACACCCATAGTTGCTGTGTCACGTTCAACGAATCCATTCACACCCGACGCCCCAGATGGGGCCACGGGAGGTGCTAGCATTACCTTTACACCACCTAGAATAAATAAACTTGTTTTTCAAGAGTCAGCGCATTCACGTACACCTAAATTCGTAAGTGAACGTACGCTTAAGGAACTCCTTGTAAATTGTAGATATGACCCAGTGGCTGGTAAAGAGGACGAAATGGTCCTGGCATCATTACGTATCAGGCGAGCCGCAGAGTATTTAGCAAGGTTACCAGGAATGACTACGCATCTAGATAACATATATCATTTTGTTCAAACAGGACGAGATCCAGGATGTATTAACAGAGCTATGGAATTCCAGAAAGTAGAAATACAAGGGGAACTGTTACGTTTCCTCATAAACTGTGTGATCAGAAATCAAGACCGTCCGGGGGTAGACCCGAATACAATGCTTATTCTTACGAGATGGAGTCAGAATATATCAGAAGGGAGACACGATAAGCAAAATTGTATAATAGCCATGTGCCGAAAAATCCGTAAAGAAATAGAGCGTATTCATGAAGAAAGATTGGGAACAGACGAGTTTGAGCAAGATGAAGTGTCCGAATCAGGGAATTCCGCAAGACAGTCAGAGACCATAGCCTATGTAGGCAGAGGAAGATCCGGTGAAAATACTAGATGTTTTTCTGATCCCATACACTCTGTATGCCCAAATAATAGCAGAACGTATCCGACGCCTATAATAAATCTGAAGTCTCCTGAACATTCGTTTCAAGCCGCAGATAAAATACTACGAGAACGAAGGGGTTACCACCTCCTCGATTCCATGGATGAGCAAGAATTAGCCAGATCAGCCGTTCACTGGATTGACAGTCCTGAAAAATACGGTGATGAGACCGTAGCACACACGTTTCTTAATCTCAGTACAGATGAACAACGTTTAGCTGGAATCTATATGATTCAGCAACTCCTCATATTATATAAGAGCCAACATGCTGACCCTGGTCCTTTGCCTGATATATTAACGGAACTACTCACGAACAGATGGAGAGGTTCTAGTAACAAGCTAATTAAAGAGATATTAGTGTCACGTAAGCAGTATGTCCTTTTTGTAAGTCCGGATTCTCTCTCGCTGCCCCGCAGAGAAAGAGCGCCGTACTATATGGATAGACAAAATCCTTTACGAGAAGTGCACCCAATAAAAGGCGAAGACAATGAGTTTCATCGTGTATTTGTTTACACACCCATATCAAAAATGGAATTATTAGAAATGAAGAAAGTAGTACCTAGTCATGACAAAGACCCAGCGGGTTTCCACCGAGAAATTAAAGACATGTTACTGATGGGAGAGTACACCTTTCCTGATATTATGACGATATTAAAGGTGCTTTTGCCTGCTGGCATTTATGAAAAATTAAAAGAAAAAGAGTGGGAAGTGGGAGACCAAAAGATAGACTGGACAGCATTAGCAGAGGAAGAAAGGGGCCGAACTGCAGGTTCAGGGCTCGGGGATAAAGTTAAACTGTTACCAGGTTTACTAGTACAGGTACTGCCACGTTTATTAACTACAAAAAAGGAAGATTGGGGTGCAATCACAGCCTGCAAACAAAAGCAAGATGAAGATACAAGCGATTATTATGCTCGATTTGAAAAATGTTTTGGTATAAATAGTGGTATAAAAGCAAGTAGTGACTCATATCCACATTTATTTGTGACAAAATTAGTGGAAAATGCATTGCCTCCAGTGAAGAACAGAATATTGAAATTCGAGAGTACCTGGCAAAGTAACACTCCGTCACAAATGCTACAAATGTTACAGTATCATCACAATAGAATTAGGGATGAACAAGAACACGAGCATAGACGCATGAAGGATACAAAAATGAAAATGCTAGTTTCTCAGACAGTACCAGCAGATGGTCACAAAAAGGGTGTGACACATTCTGGTGATTCTGCAGTTCCTGTAAAAGGAACCTGCAATTACTGTAAACAACTAGGCCATTATGTACACGATTGTCCAGTCCTGAAACGTAATATAGCTACAGGTATTGCAAAGGAGAGACCACGATTAGTTAGACAAGATCAGAATGAACAAGGAACTATGCAGCATGGACAGTCCATGCCAGTTCAGCAACAGTCCATGCCAGCCTCACAGCAACCCATACAGTTTGTGCCAGCTGCACCACCGTTGCCTGCTACTGCCACACAAACCACAACACGACAAATGTATCAGACTGCACAGTATGAATACCCTGAGTATCAGCGTTACGCATGAACCAGCCTAGAGAGGGAAGTTGACTTACCGCTTATCGAGATTCCTGTAGATCAAGAAGGACCTTATGTACATAGTGAATTATTAGGTCAAGATAGAAAATTTTTACTCGATACAGGGGCAAGTCGAACAACCATAAAACGTAGTGAAGTTCCAGGGGCACCCCTCTCAGGCTCTCAAAATGTTTCCCTTGGTTTTTCGGGAAAACCTATTGTTAATGAAGTATCACAGCCTCTACCACTTACGATAGGACCTTTGACACGAACTACAGATTTATTGCTTACTAAATCATGCCCAGAAAATCTGTTAGGAATTAAAACTCTGAAAGCACTAGGAGCCATAATATGTTGTTCTCCGGAAGGAGTAAGGTTGTTTTTACGTGATTTTAAAGGTCACTATGTGTCTAGAGACATGGATCCCCGACTACAGACTTTACCAGTACATCTATGGGCACAAGGCCCTACGGATGTTGGCTGCATGAACATTACACCCTATCGAGTCACACTGAAAGCAGGAGTGGTACTACCACGAATGCGACAATACAAGTTACCGCATGATGCTGTAGTGGCTTTGCTGAAAATCATTGATGAGCTGATTGCCCAGGGAGTAGTTGTAGAAACAGACTCCAATGTATGTAATTCACCGATAATTCCGATTCTTAAACGAACTGATCCTACTGCCCCACCAGTGTACCGATTGGTTATTGATTTGCGTGAACTAAACAAGTGTATTGTACCACAATTCCCTGTGGTCCCTGATATATCATCATTGTTGACAGCAATTGATTCCGAAGCAACATTCTTTACTGTAATCGATCTCAAGAATGCCTTTTTCAGCGTCCCAATAGATCCGGAAAGCCAATACTTGTTCGGATTCAGTTTAAATGGGCGCAGCTTTAAATTCTCACGCGCTCCCCAAGGATTCACAGAAAGCCCCAGCATCTACAGCCAAGCACTGAAACGAGAACTTGACAGTATCCACATGCCAGTCAATACTACACTGCTTCAATATGTCGATGATCTGCTGATCACCGCAAGAAGCGAGCCAGAATGTGAAAAAGCTTCTCTGACAGTTTTACATTTTCTAGCCGACAAGGGGCACAAGGTGTCTCCTTCTAAGCTGCAATTCTGTGTCCAGCGAGTTATTTATCTTGGTCACTCGCTGTCCAAGGAGGGAAGGCAGCTTACACCAGATCGCATCCAGTTAATTGCTAACATGTCAATACCCCAGACACAAAAGGAGGTGCGAGCTTTCATAGGCCTCACTTCATATTGTAGGCAGTGGATCCCTCAGTACGCATTTCTAGCGAAACCACTCATTCAGTTAACCACACAGGAGGCAGCCACATCGACTGTCCTCCCTTGGACTCAGGAACATACACAAGCTTTTGAAAGCCTAAAGGAAGCTTTATGTCAAGCACCTGTTTTAGCAACACCATGTTATAGCAAACCTTTTACACTCTTTGTTACAGAACGCGAAGGTACTGCCTTGTCAGTACTCACTCAGGATCAAGCAGGATCACGCAAGCCATGTGCTTATTTTTCCAGTACATTAGATCCCGTAGCTCAGGCTTTGCCTGCATGTCTGAAATCAGTGGCAGCGACAGCTTTAGCAATCAGACAAAGCGATGCCATAGTATTAGGACACCCATTGATAGTACAAGTACCACATGCAGTAGAGGTTCTTGTGAACCGAACACAAACACAACACTTGACCATAGCAAGACTTACCGGTTATGAACTGACATTGTTTCAACCACACATAGAGATCCGACGGTGTAATACATTGAATCCTGCTACACTATTACCTGTAATTGGAACAGACCCACTAGCTCATGATTGTGTTGAAATCATTGAAATAAAGACGAAACCTAGACAAGACTTGACAGACGTTCCATTGTTAGATCCGGACCTGACGTTGTATGTAGACGGATCGTGCATGAGAACAAGTACAGGAGATTTAGTGGCCGCGTATGCAGTCACAACAGACACTGAAGTTATTGAGACAAATTGTATAGATACTTTGTCAGCCCAAGCAGCAGAACTTATTGCTCTGACACAAGCCTGTATTCAAGCCACAAATAAGAAAGTTAATGTATACACTGACTCACGTTATGCATTCGGAGTTGTACACGACTTCGGCGTGCTGTGGCGAGAGAGAGGTTATTTAACTTCCCATGGTGCCCACATTCAGCACGGACCCCTCATTCATGCTTTGTTAGACGCAATACATCTACCCACTGCTATATCAATTATGAAATGTAAAGCACACACGAAGGTTACTGATACCATTTCTCAAGGCAATGATTTAGCTGACAGAACAGCTAAACAGACTGCTCAGAACCGCACATTAGACATGACAAAGCCAATAGTTCAGACACCAACACAGTGTATGACAATTAAGGATCCCGCACTTGACGTAATTGACATACAGACACATGCCACAGCAGAAGAAATAAAGAAGTGGACTGAACTAGGAGGGATGCAGACAGATCAAGGATGGATGACGAAGGAGAAATCTGTATGGTTTCTCCCTGATTCCATGGTTCAAGCCATTATAGCTACAGTTCACAGTCCAGCACATTTAGGAGAGAAGGCTATGCTAGACAGCATTCAGCACATTTGGTTCAACAAACATTTACGAGCAGCAGCTAAACAAAAAGTTCGTACCTGTATGATATGTTGTCAGTTTAATCCAGGAAAGAGTGTTCCCGTAGAGCAGGGTGGATTTCAGCCTCCTGACCATCCTTTTGAAGTCCTCCAGATGGATTATATTCAGATGGAACGTTGTCGAGGATTCAAATATGTTCTCGTAGTTGTCTGCGCTCTCTCCCGTTGGACAGAGGCGTATCCCGTATCAGATTACACTGCCCCGACTACTGCCAAGCAGCTAGTTCGAGAATTCTTCCCACGGTACGGTTTACCACGTGTTGTATATTCAGATAACGGCCAGCCTTTCTCATCCGAATTAATGAAACATGTCTCACTTTTATTGGGATATCAGTGGAAATTCCACTGTGTCCGACACCCCGAGGCAGCAGGTCTCGTGGAACGACATAATCAACTTTTAAAAATCAGATTGTCTAAAATATGTCAGGAAAAAGGTGTGGACTGGATAGTAGCCTTACCAGTTGCGCTATTTTACATGAGGATGGTAGCACACTCTCGAACAGGGCTATCCCCTTATGAAGTGATCTTTGGTAGACCACCGAATATGTGGGGGACGCCTATACCCCGTAAAATAACTGATGTTGATTGTAATATGCTGACAGATTACCTGGCTTCCTTGATGTCTGCACTACAATCTTGTCGTTCACAGGTAGTCGCAGCTTTTCCCGACAACACCGAGGTGAAACCTCATGATGTAATTCCCGGCGATTATGTTCTCGTCAGGAATTTCGATCGGAAAACCCAACTGGAGCCAAGGTGGAGGCTTCCTAAGTTGGTCCTGCTGACGACCAGAACAGCTGTGAAGATCGAAGGGAGAAAAGGCTGGGTGCATTCCAGCCATATAAAGAAATTTCATGGACTTCCTCCTAACACAAACAGTGCTCCCCGTGTGTCTTCCCCCATTGACTCAAAGCTACCTTTGGCTGAGGCCAGTAGCACCGAACTCTATAAGCAGAAACTCAGGTCCAGATCCAAACTGTCGGACGATTTGATTGTTTAAGTCCTCTCCAAGGTGAAGCGGTTGAATCTGTCCCGACATGTATCCCTTAGGTCTGAATGATGTAGAGTCCAGAATCATAATGAAACGACATGCTTATTGTAAATTACTGCGTAACCACTGTATTGTGACTTTATTAATTTTATTTTTCTTGAGTTTTTTAATAGTTACTGCAAGTATATTGTTGCATATGTATTATCCTGTTTCTAAACGTGCTTTCAATATAACTGATGAACATTCTTTTAGTGAATTACCCCCACATGAGTTGTCCTATAGACTTGCGCTGCGCAATAACACTTTCATTAGTATGTTACATCATTCCCATCAGACTAGTAATGCCACAAATTGTTGGGTGTGTGGCCGACTCCCTCCCTATCAGAATAACAAAGGAGTTCTGCCTTTCTTTCCACATCCGTTCACACACAATGGCTCCTGTGGAGCATGGTTTAGTTTATTAAATTCCATAGACCCAGACACAGCAGTTTATCAACAACATTGGATATGGGGAAATCTGAATCTAGTTTTATTCAAAGTCTGTCACCCCAATAAGGAGGGTCACCCCAGTAGAACAGGAACTGATTTAGAAAATGAAGTGTATAAATTAGGTAATTTTACGCCTAATCTTATGATTTTGAATGTCAAATCCGAAGTTGAACTAATTCTGCCCACTATGTCAGTATTTCCAGTTAAGGGTGAATTATGTGTAAGAAAAGTTGGTTCCATACACATGGGCCATAGCCAATGCGTTACTACAGTAGAATATAGTGATCAAGGTAAATCTTCATTTAGAGCTTCTCGCCATTCTTACTTTATATGTGGTCAGACTGCATATATGCGTCTGCCTCTAGATTGGGATGGTACCTGTTACATAGCATTCCTTTTGCCCCCTGTTTTTCTAGCTCCCCCTGATTATTATCGAAATGTTCATTTAGTACACAATAGAGAGCGTAGAGATCTCCCAGTTGTCGATTATACTGAGACGGCATGGGACAAGTATGTAGATTTCAATAAAGGTATCTTTCCCTATATAGGTACAATATCAAATAGTAAGCTGATACGCAGACTAACCAAGACTCTTGAAGCTGTAGTAAACGAGACTATAGCCGCCCTAGGCAATCTGACAGAAGAACAATCAGTGATGAGAATTGTTGTGCTCCAGAATCGTCTTGTCCTTGACGTCATCCTGGCCGATAGGGGCGGAGCTTGCAGGGTCATCGGATCCAGCTGCTGCATATTCATACCAGAAAATTCGCCATCTGTATATAAAGCTATAACACGCCTTCATAAGATTGTAAGCCAGATACACGAGAATCCAGGCACTTGGACGTGGTCCGGGTGGTTTTGGAGTGTGATATCAGCCTGGGGATGGAGAGTCCTATCCTTCCTAGGTATTGGCCTTCTCATACTATTCAGTTGCTGTCTATGTCTACAATGTGGACCAGCGATTTGCGGTCTGTGTGCCACATCATGCATTCCATATCACAGTTCTCGTTCAAAGTGCCGGAAGAAGAAGGAAGAAGAAATGATGCTCCATGAGCAAATCAATGGAATGATGAAGATTGATATCTCTTGAAGGGCAAGTAGGGGACAAGGAGGGAATGTGGAAATGTGGATTTTCCTGATCAGTTATGTCCCCTATCTTGGACCCCAACGGTTCTATATGCATGTTACAAATACATGTATGTTCCCTCCAGTTCCAGTTTCTAAGACGCAAACATATGTGTGTCTACCGTCAACATGTTCTCTGTCAGATCCGCCATCAATGGGCTGGATATTCGATTCCTAAGTATGAAAGGCCACCGACTTTATATGGCTAAGTTACTCCATTTTTACAGTTCAGGCAAGTAGGCCCGATTCTGTCCTCAAAGCCTTTCCCTGCTCTCTGTCTTTGACAGCTTCGGCTTGAGCTCGCATCTGTATCCATGAACTTTGTCCTACTCCCTGTGCAGCTAACGGTGCCTGCCTCGGCCAGTTTTCGCCTGCCTGCCAAGAAGCTGTATTTCACCTTCGAATTATCTATTTTGCTCTTCAGCCGATGCATTCCTGTCTAGTGATTTAGGTAAACATTTCCTTTAGCTCACAAGCAAAGGACTCAGCCTTTCCGTCCTCCTGCAAGTGATTCATAGCCCTGCTGCCATGGAAAGTTTTCTGCCCCTCGCATCTCATATAGACACTTAGACGTTTGTGCACGCACACAGTCAGTATAGACTAGATTCTGTCCGAGAGTTCTTCCTTGTGGATAACATAGTTCTCTAAACATAGGATGTTAGATATGATTTGGGATTAGGTTGACTTGACCCCCCAGACTTCTCGTCTCCACATGTAGAGCTAAATGTCAAGTCCCCTTCACCCCCTAGTTGCATGTCACTCACACGTCATGCTGCTGCGCGCGCATCTATGCCAAGTATTATCTTATAGATCCACCTATGTCTGATAATCCTAACCAATCATGTTTCTTTTATTCCTTATTACGCCTAGTTTCGATTACATACCTGTTATGTCACTTTTCTTATCAAATGTTACGCCTTCTACATTTGTTTCATTGTAATGTACTTATTATAAAAATGCATGTCTGTCAATAAAGTATTGTACTTCACTTCCTGAACCCTCGTGGTGACGGAACCTGAAGGCCGCGACTCGAGTCGGCCATTTTGAATGGAATAAAGCCCATTTAGAAACTCTTATACCACGGATTCTGCCTCTCGTTATTCTGAGCTATTTTATTTTATTTCAAGATCCCGTATGAAATTCAGTCCGGTAAAGAAGATTTTTATTTACCACACGCGGACGAATACATTCACTTCGTAGTGGACCAAGCGAGACCTCCGGCTGTTCCACTGGAAGCCATTTGTGAAGCGACGCAAACAGATGCCACCCTGCAAGAGGTGAAACGTCGGATTCAAACCAACAGCTGGAGACACACGCAAAGCAGTGAACAAAATGACCAAGAAATGGCGGCATTCAAACATGTCCACGACGAACTGTCAATAGCGGCAAATGGTCTCGTTCTACGAGACACCAGAATAGTGATCCCGCGACAACTCAGACAAGGGGTCACTAATTTAGCACCTGAAGGGCACCGGGGCATAGTAGCCACAAAAGGAGCACTCCGTGAAAGAGTCTGGTTTCCAACACTAGACATGATGGTAGAGACAACCCTGAAAGACTGCCCGCAATGTCAACTGGTGAGCCGTCCGGATCTTCCTGCACCACCACAAATATCTCCACTACCGGAGGGTGTCTGGCAACACATTGCCATTGACTTCTTTGGGCCAATAAAATCGGGCCAATATGTCCTGGTCATCATGGACGAGTACTCCAGATTCCCCATTGCACAACTGTGTTCATCAACGAAAGCATCGAGTACCATACCGATATAAGAGGAGGCCTTTGCCAAGGCTTATTTGGTACTTCTGTTGCATTTACCAATGATTGTTTGTTGCTTCTATTGCATTTACCAATGCTTGTTTGTTACTTCCGTTTCATTTACCATTGTTTGTTCGCTGTTTGGCTCCTCTGCCTGACTTAAAGATGGCCGCTGATGGTCCCTGACAGGGATTGGGCAAATCTCGCGCCTGACCTCACAATGGCCGCCGCGAGAATCTCGTGTGCAACGAGATTTTGTTGTTTAAATCACCGGAGACACCGCGATCATCAGCGCTTGATCCCACTCACCGGGGCTCTGCTTTTGGGCACCGCTACCACGCCAGGTGAGGTTATTTTCTTCTTTCTTGGGCACCTTTCACCATTGCCACCGGGGTGGGCTCCCGGTAGGCTCTTCTGATATCGCGCTCCAGCCCCACACGCAGGGCGAGCAGCTCCGGGCCAGTCGCCGCCAGGGTGGGCTCCCGGTTGGCTCTTTGGGCTTCACGCTCTAGCCTCCACACGTGGGGCGAGCTCCGGATTTGTTGCCGCCGGGGTGGACTCCCGGTGGGCACTTCTGTCATCGCGCTCCAGCCCCACACGCAGGGCGATCTCCGGTCCCTCTTTTTTTTTTTTTTTTTCTTACTCACGCGGGTCACACGGCAGACGTGTCCCGCAGATGGCTTCACGCACACGTGAAAGCTCTAATCCCCTTCGTCGCCAGTTGTAGGATCCCCGTGAAAAGAGGAGACACAGACACAGGGTTTTCTATATTCAGCTCCTTTATTTCCTTCCTTCCTTGTCCAGGGCTAACGGCTAACTGCCGTCCCTAGCCCTCTGCTCCTCCCTTTCCGCCCGCCCTGGTCCCCACTCAGGCCGGTCCTAGTGCCTGACCTGTTTGGTCCGTGTGCACCATTACACAGAGCACTGAAGAATTTGGCGAGGAGGGACGGTGTTATCAGAATTCTTGGGGGGATGGACGCACGGTCCCTTTCGGGCCGTGCGTCCATGTTTTTTTTTTTTTGCGCTAATCACAGGCGCGGTTTATATGCAAACCGTGTGCTTGGATTCACTTCCCTAGAGCACACGCTGCATTCCCCCACACACAGTGCTGCTGTTGATACACCTCACTAAGCACTAAGAAGAGGCCCCCCCCATTTCCTCCCTGCTCCATTAAGGAGCCCTGTCCCTCCCTTTGTAGGACTCGCTCTGCTTTCACTTCGCTCTTTTCTTTCTCGCCTGTTTCCTGAGCAGCATTTGCAATGCAATATGTCTCGCATTTATGCGAGTTTGAGCTATTGACGGGTTCACAGCCCTTACTTACTTGCTTACTTAGATCTGAAGGAAGGACACTGCCGGGAGGTACCGCCATGGAACCCAGCTGTTTTCTTCTGCTGGGAGGCCCTACGTGCTGGCCTGTCTGTGCCCGTCTGTGCCCTATGGGACTTTGGACTAAGCGCCGGGCTGAGCGCTCTAACTCTATTGCCCCTTTAATGCAGTGCTGATGAGCGCCCCGCTTTTCCGGCATGCTGTGGTCAAGCAGCACGTGGTGAGTGCTATTAATTTTACTGCCTGAGGAAGGGGGCTCCTACCTTCAGTGCGGCGGGCACTATCACGCCGTGGCAGCGAAGCCGCAGAATGGTAGGCCAGGTGGCTGTTGCTTGGTTGTGGACGAGGCTTGACTCAACGTGGCATAGAGTCCTGTGTGTTACCAGAGAAGATGAGCACGGTGCTCCTCTCAGCTATTCATCGGCATCCTGTGGTGGAGGCTGGTTGACCGGCCTGTCCAGCGCGCCTCCCGTGCTGCCGAGAGGGCACAAGTGTCTCGCTTCAGAAGCCTGACGTGAGAGGAGAGGTCGCCTGGCCGGAAGCCAGGCAGAAGCGAAGCCTGGCTGTGGGTGGGGTCGCCTTCCGGAAGTGAAGCCACTGGAGACTTCGCTCCGGGTCCTGCTCCTACTGCGCAGGGAGCTGAGGTGGTTAAATCCGAGGAGCAAGAACAACGTGCCTGCTCCCGGGGCCATGACATTGGTATCGGCCTGGAAGGGGCCGCATCACCTTAGACAGCTGGAACGAAGGAGCCAGTGCAGCCCGAGGGTGGTGAAGTGAGGTCCCCTGCCGTATATGGTGACCCGGCCCCCGGCAGCTGCACCCTGACCAGATTTTTGGGGGCACTCTTCGTGGGCAGAGATTGGGTGTATTTTTGCACCCCTGCCCCGGATTTGGTGTGCTGGGCACCGGGGTCATTTCCTTTCAGGGTTAGGTCAGGATGAGACCTCGACGGAGGTCCCTGAACCCAAAGGAGAAAGGATCTCCTAACAGTTACGCATTTCCCTCAGGGGGAGCGGAGACTTCGGTACTCCACACTGAGAACTGAGTGGAGGATTATGGCCTCATAAGGTGATGTGGGCCTCTGGCGAGTTATAGGCCCTATGCCCTGATGAGATGTGGTGTAGGGATCACATATTGTGCAGTTTGTGCCTAAGAGGGGCCATGATGTGTGCTCCCCTTACAAGTGTTTACTAGGGGGCACTGATGTATGTCTTCATAATGTGTTTGTGCTAAGTGTACTCTTACCAGTAGTCATTGGTTATCTTCACTAACTGTGAATTATGATGATTATGACAGTGGCCCGATTGGCCTGGTGATTTATGTATATATTCCCTGTAAAGTCATGCCAGGTGGCACAGTGTATATATGGGATTAGGTCCTGGTGTGTTTTATGGATAGTACTAAGGCTATTTTTACATAACCTTATGTGGAGTTTCTTTTGTGGTGTGCCGTGTGTGTCGCTGCTGTGTGTGTTGCGCAAACACTTTACACATTGCCTCTGGGATAAGCCTGACTGCTTTGCCAAGCTACCAAGGGGGTGAGCAGGAGTTATCTTCAGCATGTAACCCTCTTGCCATTACTACAGTGGTGGTTTCTGCCTGGCTTAGGCACATGCCCTAGCCAACCAGAAATCCCATTTCTAACAGTATTGTTATGGATTAGTGATTCCCTGATTGGCATATTTGATTTACTAGCCAGTTCCTTAGTACAGTGTGTGCCCAGGGACTGTAAATCAAATGCTGATAGTGGGCTTGCAGCACTGATTGTGCCACCCACATAAGCAGCCTGTAAATGTAACTCAGGTATGCCATTGCAGAGCCTGCGGGCAGCCTAGGCCTGCCATGTTGAGTTGGCAAGTGCACCCGCTTGCCAGGCCCTAACCTTCCCTTTTCTTACTTGTTAGTCACGCCTAAGGTAGGTACACGGTACCCCTGTGGGCAGGGTGCTGTGTATGTAAAAGGTAGGACATGCCCTGGTGTGTATGGCTTGTCCTGATAGTGAAATACTGCCAATTTCATTTTTCACTATTGCAATTATACCTGTTGCCATAGGATAGAATGGGGAATTTGCTTATAACATCTTATAAATATAACTAGAACAAAAGATTTTGCTGTATAAAAAGAGGGGTCCAGACCCCAGACTTCTAGATCACTTCTGGGACATCAAGAGGAACCTTTGCCAAGGAGAAGAGCTGGAGAAACTGGATGAAGAGTACTGCCCCTTTGCTGTGTGCTGTATGAGGTTGGCCTGCAGTGTCTGCTTCTGCCAAGGAAAGGAGAAAGACTTTGCTGTGTGCTGTGTCCCCTGGTTGAGGAAGATGTCCAAGGGCTTGAAGTGGAGCTTGCCCCCTGTTCACAAGGTCTCAGTAACATCATATAATAAGACCTCGCCAAGCTTCTGGGCACCGTTTCTAGAACTGCTGATTTCAGTTGACTGGAAAAGAAAAGTGTAACCGACTCTGTCACTGAGTCCATCACAGGATTCTGTGTCCTGAAGACATCGTAGAGAGCCCCGTCTCGTTTCGCAACGCAACCCTGGTTTCACCGACTCTGTCAATGAGCGCTGCTTGCACCGTGTCCTGTGGGCATCGCATTCTGCACCGCTTCGCTACACGCTGCACTGACGTCATCGATTTCGACGCTGCCCGACTCATACATAGACCGGCTCCGTCACCTCATCATGACCTGCCTGCACTGCATCGAGCACCATCTCGCCCTTTAATGCAAGCCCTGGTCTCACCAACTCCGTCAACAAGCCACTGCCTGCTCCGTGCCGTGAAAACACCGCACGTTGCAACGCTTCCATCTCACATCGCAACTGCGACGATTGCCCCGGACCGGCTAATACAATTCTGTCGGCAGCAACAACAAAGGTACTGTCTCTGAGTCTGTCGCCGCTTTAGCTAACCCTATCGACGCGGTTGGCTGGAATTGTTAGACTCTGTCGTATTCAGTATTGTGGTAGCCCCATACCGAGCTACCGAGTCGGAGGAACTGTATTTTCACGTTTTTCCTGCAATTTAAAGGTTATTTTGTACAGTAACTATTTTTAAGAATATTGTATGTTACACTTTGGTTGTTTTTGGTCTTGTTGGTTTAGATAAAGTTTGCTTATTTTTCTAAAGTGTTGTGGTGTCCAATTGTAGTGTTTTCACTGTGTTTGCTGTATGCATGCACAAATGCCTCTGAGATAAGCCTGTCTGCTCGTGCCAAGCTACCAAGGGGGTGAGCAGGGGTTATTTTAGAAGTGTATCCTCCTTACCCTGACTAGGAAGAAAGGTCATTACTTGGACAAAGGTGCAAACCTCTGCCACCTAGGGACCCCCATTTCTAACAGAGATAGAAGTATAGTCCAGAGGATAGAGCGATCTTTTAAGGAGCTCAAAAGAAATACTATGCCTCCATTGCTAAAGCTAAAAGCAGGGGCGGTTCTTCCACTAGGGCATAGGAGCATCACCCCACAGCTTTCTCGCAGGCATTGCGAGCGGGGGGGAGGGTGGGGAATCTGCTGTGCGAGCAGGGCAGGGGAGGAGTGGTGCCCACTCCTGAGTGCACAAAGACTGTTTGGTCGGCCACCCAAACCAGTCATGCGCACTCTGCCCTTATCCTGAGAATATGGCCTCCCATAAGCCCCTGGCTTGGTGGGGTCCCAACCAATCATAACGCTGCTTGCAGCGTTGTGATTGGCTTAGGAGAGGGAACCTGCTTGCCCGGCTCCTGGTCCTGCCGGAGGCAGGAGGGGAGGAGCAGAGAAGAGGCGGAACCCAGCCAGCAGAAAGGTAAGTTTAATTATTTTTATTATTAAATTAAACCCCTCTCCTTTGGTGATGACCCCCTCCACTTCGGCTAAATTGACAGTTTTCGAAGCTATATCCTTGAGTGACTCTCTGACAGCTTTAAAAACTCTGAAATCTGGTTCACCTATTGATTCCTGCCCAACTAAATTGTTGGCATGTGCATCAGAGGTTACCAACCCTGTAGTTAATACTCTGATCAACTTATCCTTAGTGTCTGCCACAGTACCTTCTGTCAGAAACAGGCTATGATTGTTCCCCTGCTTAAGAAACCTGCTCTGGATCCAGCTCTTCATTCTAGCTCCCACCCTATTTGCATTCTTCCAGCTGTGGCTAAGGTTCTTGAAAAACAGATCAATAAACAACTATCTGACTTTTTGGAACAGCATGATTTCCTTCATCCGGACCAATCAGGTTTCAGATCCTCACACAGCACGGAATCAGCACTGGTTGAAATATCCGAGGCCATCCGAGAAACCTTAGATGCTGGGGGCAGAGATGCCCTGGTCATTTTGGACCTGTTGCCTGTGTTTGATACCGAACTATGTTCATATGTTAACTGCCAAGCCAGGTCTGTCCATCAACTGTTGTTTTTGCATTTGTCTCCCCGAGTGGGACGGGTATGCCCAGACGTGGATCCCGTGCTCTCCATGCCACTGGAATCAAGCTATCCTGGCTGACGAGGGGTGAAACCCCGAAACCGGTCCTAGGATGCTTGTTTCCAGTCCAGGGAGGACGTGGCTTGGCAGTTCGGGCTGGACTGTTCACATGAGGCACAGGGTCAAGACTGATTTGCATATGGCTGGGTTCAAACTGGAATGGCATGGTGAGCAAAATAACGATGGATTTAGGCCCAGATCTCTGTACTGGGGTGAATGTATGGCATTGTTCTGCATTCTGTCCATCAACTGTTGTTTTTGCAATCGTAATTTCGAAGGCATACCACTTTCTGACCGCATCAAAATTGCGATTTGGCATGGGTTGCAGAACACATTCTATGAGTTGAAAAAAAATTCTGACTCACAAAATAGGATTTATACACTACAGAAAGGGAGCTTGTGGTCGCAAATGCAGCGTTTTGTGAATCGCAGGGTTTGTAATGCAAAATCCTTTTTTACATTTGTGTTGATGTCTGACGATTGTACTTGCAGTACTTTTCTATCCGTTTGGCAAGGGTGAAAAGCAGAGTAGGGGGCACTCGGATTGAAATCCATGATTTGCACCTTATATACAGATTCATGCAAGAGACGCACCTGTGGCTCCCTTGCTGAAAGCTGTGTTTTACAGGTCCTATACATCTCTGCAGCAGGCGCACACACCTACTGTGGCCCTCCCTCAGCAGCTGAAGTTGAGACAGAAGCTCAAACATGACAGCCACCTATGTTTGGGCGGGAGGCTTATGATTTCTGAAGGCAACATGCCTGATCTGGCTGTTCTGACCAGAGTGAACATTGCACAGATGATGTTAATCAACTTCTCATTTCATTTGTAAAACCCTTTAGAGCTGTTGCCTGTGCAACAATTGCTAGATGGGTTAAATGGACTATGCAGTTAGCAGGAGTATACCTTAATAAGTTGCAGGCCCACTCACTGAGAGGTGCTATGGCTAGTCAATCCTTATGGAGGAGTGGCAGACTAGAGGAAATCCTTAGGGCTGCTGATTGGCCAAATTCTGTTACCATTGCAAAACATTATTGTAAACCGATTGACCACATGTCAGATGTGGGTCTGCAGAACTACCAATATACATAATGGCAGCCTCAGGTCTTGTAATGAAATAGCAATTCTCCTAATTATATGCCAAGAGAATCTGAATTTCATTAAAGACATGGAGACTAACATTATCCCACCCTCCCATCCCTGAGGTTGGCTCAGGTGTTTGGATATGTATATATATATAAATAAAAACAAAATTATTGAAAAGTTAACAATTTATATTATATTTGTTGAATATGTTCATATGTTAATCATTTTTGGGTCTGTTACACCGTTGACTGTAGAGGATGTACTAACATTCCTCTTTAATTTCAGATAATGTCCAGTAGATCGGTTCTTCGTGGATTTTTTATCGCCTGGAAGTTTCTGCGAGCTGAGTGTTCTTCTCTTCACAGTTCTGCAATGCAGCCTCTTCGTTATTTATGAAAGTTTTTTCGTTATCCTGGTATGCTGATGCCATTCTGGATATTTTGTGATGTGATGGAGGAATTTGGACCGCATTTCAAAGAGGCAGATTGTACTGTGTGCATGCCTATTATGGGGCAGCAATATTCCGTTCTGGAATAGTTTTCAATGTGATTTAATGCTTCAAAGTTGCTTTGTGGAGTTTGCATTACAGGAATAATGCATAATGTTAGCCTCCGTGTCTTTAATGGAATTCAGATTTGGTTGGTTACACCCGCATTAGACTGGTGTAGTTTGTCCACAGAATTTAGCTGGTTTAAGATAATGAATAGACGCCAAAGATGGAGTCTGTGTCGAGGTGCGCGAGACAGGATGGGTGGTTCTACATTAGCATGGACAGATCCAAAACATCGCAACGTCTGGGTGAGAGGATGAGTTTTGCAACTGCTGTGACCAAGAACGAAAGGTTTCAGCATGTGACTAGCTGTTTTTGATTTTGATATTTTCTGCAACAGCAGCCATATTTTAACTTTCATTATGTTTCTTTTTTGTGTCACAATTATTTTATTGGCATAAGTTAAGTACCAAAATAACAATACAATGACATGCATATCCAGCATAAACCTATTTTGAGATGCAGATGCTGTTTACAATACATGCACCAATATCAGACAATATTAAAATATAAAAAAGGGAGATAAAAGATGGAGAGTGGTTAGAAGATAAGCTGTAGATGATGTTGGACCTGGCCATTTTTGCAGGGTTATCCCCAATCTTTTTGCTCTCCTTCACCCATTTTTCTGACCAGCTTTTTATTAGCGTTAGCACTCTGGGCACTTTACAACTGCTAATCAGTGCTACAGTGCATGTTCTCTAAACATGTTATGATTGCTCTATAACTGTTTGGGACTGATTTACCTGTAAGTCCTTTGTAAAGTGGTATGCCATATACCCAGGGCCTATGTGCGTAGTTTACTGCCACTTTGACATAGCATTTGAAACTACTTGCCAAACCTTAAACTCCTCTTGTTATTACACACAGGTCACCCCTAAAGTAGGCCCTAGGTAGCCCTATGGACAGGGTGCTGTGTTACTAAAAGGTAGTATATGTGCCTTTATGTGTGTGTAATAATCAATGGGGAGGGAAAAAGAAGCTGTGATCCATCCGGCTTCCAGTGGTTAGTTATTAATCAAGGGGGGTGGAGAATGGACCACTTGTCCTGTGTAACCAGGGTCTTTCAATAGTGTCCGTCATAAAAATCCCTCATACATGTACACAGGCCGGTGGCGGTATATCTTGATTCTCCACCTTTGTGTACTGTTTCAGCATCATCATTGGGTCTTTTTCTTTGTAAATATGCTGACCTCCACCTGGAGGAAGGCCTCCTGATACTGTCAGTAGTGGTCAGGAATAAGGGTAAAAAAGGTGCTCGTGCTCTCGTGAAATGATTAAAATCCCTATATCACTTGTGTCCTCAATGATTTATTAGGGAGGCAGTGATGTGGGAGGTTAAAAATGAGAATCATGCGTTTCTAAGAACGAGTTACTGATCTAGCGCACTGTTAGGGTCAACATGTTTCAGCCCTCTGGGAACTCTAGGGGCTTTCTACAAGTGAGACAGCGCATTTACTAAGCCTGCCACTGCCTCACTGTCCTGAGTAATTGACTATCATGTTTACAAAATATAAAGACACGAGAAAAGAATTTTCTTTCAACAGCCCTGGGCACTAATGTCAATCTAGCAGCCACTTCCTTATCTTGTTTACTTGAGCTCACGTGATGTATACTCCTTAAAACTTGAATCAATCCATAATGTTTCCCTACCTTTTTTGTATTTATTCAAACGCATAACTTATGCTAAGAACTCACACCCAATGTGGTAAACTGAGTAATTCTGTTTCAGCAGTCTCCTCCTGAAACTATCAATGTATTAAGTTTCATGTACAACTGCACCTTTCTCCCTTTTTCTTTTCAGGTACAGATACTATTGGTCTGACCTTACAATACAAGAGTGGTGAGTACACCTCTCACTGCAGAGCCCAAATGGGCCCTGCTTACTAAACTCCGGTCCTGAAGAAAGCCCCTAGAGTTCCCAGAGGGCTGAAACATGTTGACCCTAACAGTGCGCTGGATCAGTAACTTGTTCTTAGAAACGCACGATTCTCATTTTTAACCTCCCACATCACTGCCTCCCTAATAAATCATTGAGGACACAAGTGATATAGGGATTTTAATCATTTCACGAGAGCACAAGCACCTTTTTTACCCTTATTCCTGACCACCACTGACAGTACCAGCAGGTCTTCCTCCAGGTGGAGGTCAGCATATTTACAAAGAAAAAGACTCAATGATGATGCTGAAACAGTACACAAAGGCGGAGAATCAAGATATACCGCCACCGGCCTGTGTACATGTATGAGGGTTTTTTATGACGGACACTATTGAAAGACCCTGGTTACACAGGACAAGTGGTCCATTCTCCACCCCCCTTGATTAATAATGTGCCTTTATGTGTGCCATGTCCTGGAAGTGACAGCCTAATTTGTTTCTCACTGCTGTGAGGCCTACTCCTCTCATAGGCTAGCATTGGGAATTCCCTCATATGTTTTTAATTGGGGATTCCTGAACTGAAAGGAGTGGTGTTGCCATGTTTGTTATGTTTAGAATGGTAGTGTTAAATCCTGCTTTCTGGTGTAGTTGGATTTTACATTACTGTTTTTAGAAAGTGAGCATTACTCTGTGCTTATGACTGACTCTTTGTGCTTTGCAGCCTGACTCCATTACACTCGGTGAATATGTCCAGCAGCCACAATACAGGAAAGGCTGGGCGTGACAGGGGTTACATCTGTATACTGATAGTCTTCCCGGGCTGGAAGAGGTAGAGGTCGTTCACACTTTACATTTGTATAGGCTGTGTCCTGCCCTCACACAAAGGTCTGATTTACCCCCTACTGACGTTTCTTTGTGAGTGTGTTGCGCAAACATTTTACACATTGCCTCTGATGATAAGCCTGCCTGCTCTGCGCAAAGCTATCAGAGGGTGAGCACGGGTTATCCTTGGTTTGTAACTCACTTGCCCTGACTAGAGTGGTGGGTTCTGTTTGACTTAGATGCATACCCTAGCCAACCAGAAACTCAATTTATAACAGCTGGAGAAAAGAAAAGAAGGGAAAATATGAGGAAGAAAAGAAGAGAATGAAGATGAAACCACAAAGCAGCGATTTTCAGAATTATCTATTTGTATTCCCGTGCACCGTGCTAATAATGCAGCATTATTAAATTAATGCTGGTGCGCTTAATCATTGCCTTGCATTTTAGGAAATGGAAAAAAGATTAGAGGTGTATTATAAAGTACATACTTTCATGCGCTTTCTCTCCTAGGGGAGCATAGATCTGATTTTCTAGACTCATGCAGTGCATTTTTTGGTCATTCTGTTTCTCAGTCGACAGGTTGCAAACTAGAGTACATTTCCTATCCAATGCTACTGAAGGCAGGAAAGGGTAGGATATATTAATCCTGTGTTTTACTCCCTGTCTATCTTTCTGTGTTCTTTAATATTTTCGGAAAGTTTATTCTTTGTTTTCGCTCTGGCAATTTAGCGTAACTCGGACTGAATAAGAGATCTGTGTGGCCATGAAAGTTCATGTTTATTTCCCTCATCATTGAGTTACTCACGCCTGTCTTTTACTGCCACGTTTTCTTACAATTCAGATGGACACAACCAGTGAGAGTTTATCTTAGTGCATCTGCTGAAATAGCCCACCAAGGGTTGCCCTTAGCCCAGTCTGCCAGCCATGGATCATGTTATAGGGAATGTCATTGTATTTACAAACAGCACGTGGATATTGCACACACGTAACTCACAAGCTCTTAGACAATGGATGGTACTATCCTGGTACACTGTAAGATCATCGTTTAGCACGCTCTAAAAGTTAATTTAAGGCCCCTGCGCCGGCTTGCTCGTTTGCTAGGCACGGTATGAGGACTGGTTTGTCAGTTCTGTCTATTTTGTGCCCTCTATAAGAATGACTGTGGTTGTGACAAGATATCCTGGTGCACTGTAAAGTCCTCATTTACTAAGTTTCAAAAGTTAATATATTTAAATATATTCTGAAAAATGAGTTCTAGAATGTACAATTTTTGCAATTTTTTCCAAATATTCTAGAGGGTGAATCCTCCTCCAGCCCTCTTAGCAGTGGTCAGACTCACTTGCTGGATTCACTTGCTGCGCACTAAATGAGGGATAGGCTGACAGAAAATTTCAGGGCTACTTTGGGTTTCCAGTCGCCCTGCAAGGGTATATTCCGACTGAGGCTGTCTGGAATATGCTTAGCTCTGATTCATAACAATTTAATTTCCGCACAGGGGAGGATATTGCCGGTCACCTGGCTATGGATTGAGACTTTGTTCCCCCTTTTCTGTTTATGTATGAATTTTACACCTGATTGTCTGTTTTCACAAGAACTGAATGGCCAATCACACAGGGAGCAAAGCTGTGAAGAGCCCTTCCTATCGCTGACAGTTCTCGCCAATTGGAAGAATTGCAAGACTTCAACTGAGACCACCTGCCCTCAGACTCCTGGACCTCTAAGGTAGCACCCAAGCCCCTCTGGCTTGCATGTGTCGTCAGAACCAATGGAAGTGGCTCAGTCAACCGAATCCTTTTCTGGAGATTTGATAGAGACACCACCATTGAAGGCTCTGAACTATCTCCCGAGAGACTGGAATTTGAGTCTCGTAGTTCAAAGAGGTTGGGGACCACTGAGCTAGAACATGTTGAACTGGTGGCTTTAGATCTAAACGGGCCCACGGTACAACTGCCGTACCAGCCGACATCAGGTCCTGAACTTTTTACCATCGGCAAGCAGGAGCAGATTGAGCCTGAAGATCCCCCAGCTCCTCTGGCAGGAATACTCTCTCCTTCTCCACTTCAAAATGAGCCCCAATGAACCTGTTTTGATGTGCTGGCAGGAGCTGTAACTTTTATTTTTTGAGGAGAAGTCCTAGAAATCTGAGAACGTTTCAAACCAGTCTGAAATCTTATCCTGCCTTAGATAGAGAGGATGCCACAATTAGCCAATCATCTGAGTAGGGAAATGAATGCACCCCAAGACAACGCAAATGTGTGACTACTGATGCCAGTACCTTTGTAAATATTCAAGGTGAAGAAGAGAGGCTGAAAGCCGGAGCCTTGGGCTGGAAATTGTCCTGAAAGTGAAGGAGCCTCTTGGAACTCGTGTGAATTGCGATGTGGAAATAAGCATCTTGTAAGTCCAACATCAGGAGCAAGTCTCCCATTGAAATCAGAGGAATTATTTAGACCAATTTGAACAAAATCCCTTTTACAGGTTTGTTGAAGTTTGTGAAATCCAATACCAGACAATATCTTCTGTCCACTTTTGGTACCAGGAGAAGCGGAGAGTAATTGTATTTACCACTCCCTATTCTGGCAAACTTGTAACAAGGGATTTTTTTTACTTAAAAGCAGTAAAACATTTTTTAATTTTCCTCAACTTTTCTACATAATGTTTTTTTTCATAGTTAGGGTTCTCTGTGATGTCTTACTCAGTTCTCAGTTCTCAGTTCCATGTCCTAACACAGAGACAGTAACAGGCGGTTTGAATTCTAGAAATCAATTTATTAGGCCCTTCAATGGATGCATCTTTTAATTACTGCCACAGTGCATCAGCCACGCTCCCCGATCAGGGATATATTTATTAAACGTTACATTCAATTAATTGGATTTTCCCTTCGCGTGTGAGGAGAGAGACAGACTTTCGTTGCCTCCAGCCCTGCTAACTCTGCTACCTTTCGCGACACCCGCTTCGCGGGTGCCGCTCATCTGCCCTGTGACCCTCTGCTCCCTGGTGTGAGCGGCTCCACAGCCGGTGGAGGGATAACGCGCTCCCAGGTCGAGTTAACTTAAAAGTGCACAGTGCGTGGAGCCTACCGGGGGACTGCGAGGACCAGCAGCCCCAGCTCTTCACAGCTGCTGCCTCTTCCCCCGGCGGCCACGCCCCCAGCCTTCATCCTTATCAACGCCTGGGTGTGTCTGCTGAGTGGGTGCCTTTGGATTTTCCCTTCGCGTGTGAGGAGAGAGACAGACTTTCGTTGCCTCCAGCCCTGCTAACTCTGCTACCTTTCGCGACACCCGCTTTGCGGGTGCCGCTCATCTGCCCTGTGACCCTCTGCTCCCTGGTGTGAGCGGCTCCACAGCCGGTGGAGGGATAACGCGCTCCCAGGTCGAGTTAACTTAAAAGTGCACAGTGCGTGGAGCCTACCGGGGGACTGCGAGGACCAGCAGCCCCAGCTCTTCACAGCTGCTGCCTCTTCCCCCGGCGGCCACGCCCCCAGCCTTCATCCTTATCAACGCCTGGGTGTGTCTGCTGAGTGGGTGCCTTTGGATTTTCCCTTCGCGTGTGAGGAGAGAGACAGACTTTCGTTGCCTCCAGCCCTGCTAACTCTGCTACCTTTCGCGACACCCGCTTCGCGGGTGCCGCTCATCTGCCCTGTGACCCTCTGCTCCCTGGTGTGAGCGGCTCCACAGCCGGTGGAGGGATAACGCGCTCCCAGGTCGAGTTAACTTAAAAGTGCACAGTGCGTGGAGCCTACCGGGGGACTGCGAGGACCAGCAGCCCCAGCTCTTCACAGCTGCTGCCTCTTCCCCCGGCGGCCACGCCCCCAGCCTTCATCCTTATCAACGCCTGGGTGTGTCTGCTGAGTGGGTGCCTTTGGATTTTCCCTTCGCGTGTGAGGAGAGAGACAGACTTTCGTTGCCTCCAGCCCTGCTAACTCTGCTACCTTTCGCGACACCCGCTTCGCGGGTGCCGCTCATCTGCCCTGTGACCCTCTGCTCCCTGGTGTGAGCGGCTCCACAGCCGGTGGAGGGATAACGCGCTCCCAGGTCGAGTTAACTTAAAAGTGCACAGTGCGTGGAGCCTACCGGGGGACTGCGAGGACCAGCAGCCCCAGCTCTTCACAGCTGCTGCCTCTTCCCCCGGCGGCCACGCCCCCAGCCTTCATCCTTATCAACGCCTGGGTGTGTCTGCTGAGTGGGTGCCTTTGGATTTTCCCTTCGCGTGTGAGGAGAGAGACAGACTTTCGTTGCCTCCAGCCCTGCTAACTCTGCTACCTTTCGCGACACCCGCTTCGCGGGTGCCGCTCATCTGCCCTGTGACCCTCTGCTCCCTGGTGTGAGCGGCTCCACAGCCGGTGGAGGGATAACGCGCTCCCAGGTCGAGTTAACTTAAAAGTGCACAGTGCGTGGAGCCTACCGGGGGACTGCGAGGACCAGCAGCCCCAGCTCTTCACAGCTGCTGCCTCTTCCCCCGGCGGCCACGCCCCCAACCTTCTTGTACTTCATTGGCCTCAGCACCACCGCGACGCGGGACGCGCGCGGGACGGAGCACGGGGCGAAGGCCGGGCAAAGAGCGGGCCGTTTGAGGCCGTTCGAGTACGTGAGAGTCCGGTCCGGGCCCCCCCTCTTTGCCTGTATCCAAAGGTCTTTGAACCATTAGTAAAATGTGTACACGGGAAACCAGGAGCAAAACTTCTTCACTAGCTGCATCCGGGGCTGTTAAAGGCCCTATTGACACTTACTTTGCTAAAGCTGGCTCCCTTTTGATTGAGGAAATCGAGGTTCTGGAGCGCAGAATCTCACAAGAAATAGACTGGGTAAGGAGGTCTTCAATGGGCCCTATGGCCCAAGCTAGAACCCCAGAAAACAGATCTGGTCTTCCAAACAGTCATAGCACAGACCAGGCAACATGTCCACTCCCGGTCACTAATCCCACCAACCCCGAGCTCACTATTGAGGTCCCGAGTGACTTTGAGGACATGAGCCTTATGGCCCTACCTAACACCCAAATTCTCCAGCTTATAACCACAGAGAACATTGAGACAGCCAAAGTTGTAGGAACCAACTTAGATAGCAATAGGGGTACTAGGGAAGGGGCTATTCCTAAAAAGAAGCAGGGGCTTCAAAATAAAGAAGATCATAGGACCAAAACTCCGAAATCCAAGCAAGTTAGAGGCAAAAGGGAGAAAGGTGCTTCCTCTGACCCTATTGTGAATATATCAGGACCGCCATCTCCCCCTAGAATGATCAATTCAACCTCACTACCACAACTCAGCAGCAACGCACCATTAGACACTACCTCAGATGACATCACTTTAGAGGATATAGGCACACTAGTTAGGTCTCTGCTGAGCCCCCTTGAGGCAAGACTTATCAAGATCGAAGCTAGACTAGCTAGCATCGAAAAGGCAACCGTGCAACTTGCCGACTCAAGGAAAATTGTTAACAGTGGGACCAAAACAACAAGAGAGGGACCAGGACCAAAATCTACCAAAGGCAATGGTCCCCCCACAACAATAATTAATAAACCCCCACAAACTAATCCCAAACCCTCACAACCTGCACCAATCAACGCTCCGGCATCACTAGTTGCAAACAAGGCCCCTATCCCTACCCAACAAACGGCAACTGCTACCCCAAAATCAACCCTTCCACTGAAAGATAATATTCAGCCTCCGGCTAAAGCTAAGAGAGATCCTCCTACTACTGGAGAGAAACCTAATACTACTCCCAAACCTAAATCCATAAACCTCCCCCCAGAAGCAGCACCCTACACTCCAGTTCTGGCGGGAGTTCCTGAACTAAATTCCACCACATTTGAATTCACCACTTCACTCAAAAACAAAGTAATCAACTGGCTCTCCGTAAACAGACCGCTACCGAGAGGAACTACTAGCGATATATCCATGGCTAGGAGGGCAACGTGGGTGGGCTACACTAAGAAATCCATTAGAGGTGACTGTATTCTGGTCACCTTCAGAGATCCGAATACAGCCGCATATATCTGTACCTGTGCTGCTGATGAGGATTTTGCGAGCATCATCCAACCATTACCCCTCTCATTTTTTTACCCCTCAAATCTGTATAACCTTGAGGACCACAGGTGGAGGTACCACCAGGAGTTGCTGGAGGGTTGGGAAAACTGTCACAGGGAGAACAACAACTATCCGTCACACAGGGAAAGACCAACAGAGCAGTTCCCTACATATGGGGATGAGGCCGGCTGGGAAACTGTCACAAGAAGGAGGGGGGGAGGTGGTGGACACAGGAGGGGAATTCCAGGGCCACATAGAATACACTACCCCGCCTATTTATCTACCCATAACCGATACAGCAGTCTTGAAATGGTAGACTGACATGCGGTTGATGAGGGGAGCGCAACTCAAATATCTCCCACAAACGAGCCCAAATTCGCCACAGCTGCTGATACTTATTTTTTAGCACCTGGCACAGTTGATCCCAGACAGGTCCCAAGCGTTACGCCTTCCTCTCCTTCCCCTGATAACAGACCCAAGGGTACGTTCCTCGTCCCCACAAATCCACGGCCGCCCCACGAGTGTACTACTACCAACTCGGTTTTTATGGGCACGGCCTCCACCCAACCACTAGAAATAACAGTGATTTCTTGGAATGTGGCAGGCCTTGCTAGCAAAATAGATTGCACAGAATGGGGTACATACATCAGATCAAAAAATATAATTCTTCTACAAGAAACTTGGGCGCGCGAAGAAACAGCATTCCCGGGTTTTGCCTCCTTCTTTAAAGCAGCTAAATGGGGGGGAAGGGGTAGGCCATCTGGGGGACTAACTACATGGGTAGCCACGGACTTAGGTTGCCAAGCTACTTATTTAGAGACCGCTTCTGATGATCTATTGGCTGTCTCACTCGAGTGGCCGGACTCATCGAAGTTGCTAGTAATCAATATCTACTCAAGGCCGGTTCCAATGCACAAAGAATCTGGCACAGTGGATGAGCTAGCCAAGCTCTTAGAAGGAATCCCAAGCGAACTTGCTTGCCTGGTAGGAGGCGATTTCAATGCTCAATACGAACCACTGCCTGGGCTACGTGATGGTCCTTCCCTGGAGGAAGATTCATATTGGCTTATACCTGAGACGGTGGCACCACCCCCACGGGCCTGGACTCCTTTAGCCCTACAGATAACTGCCCTCACCCTTGGTTTAAGGGCATGCAACGGTCGTACCAAATCAGACACACCAAGTACCCATACTTTTAACAAACCCGGCAGCGAATCCAGATTGGACTATATTATGGTCAAACTGTTTATGTGGCCAGCAATAGTCGACTTTAAAGTCACCCCAAGATTAGACAGTGACCACAATTCCCTGGAACTGACTTATTCCCTGCCTGGGAGAGAGGCAATAATCAATGGGTCGGACAAAGATAAAACGGGCCTCCTACTTGAAAATAATCGTAGGAAGGTCAAGTGGGAGAAACTGGCCAGCAACCCAGAACGAATATCCCGGCTATATGAAAGGATAATTCCATTACTGGAGGATGCCTTCCAGCTAGGAACTAGGGTCTTAGACGATGCTACTAGAGGAGAGCTTGCACAAATATATGCAGGCATCCTCACCACCCTAGAGCAGGACCTATTCTCATCTGCAAGGCAAAGGAATGGCCCTAAACCGAAGACATCTTGGTATAATGCCGCTTGCAGGGAAGCCAAGGCCCACTTGCTACTTGCTATAAAGGAACACCATAACAAAGATGAAATCCGCGCCAGGAGAAGATCATATAAAATCCTCCTGGAGAACGCAAGGGCAGAATGGGACCACGATTACTGGGAAAACCTCACTAATGCATTAACAGCTAGAGATTCTCGTAAATTTTGGCGCGTAGTGGCGAACGGCACGGAGGATTTATCCTCCGCAATAGAGCCCAATATAGCCCCTACGGTATGGCAGACCCACTTTGAGGCCCTGTACGCAGAGGGTGGGGGTGAACAGAACAGAGATGGTCCCACAATTTCATCCTGTCCCAATAGGGTTGTTTTCACCGAAAAAGAAGTGAGGGACGCCATTAAAGGGCTAGCTGCCGGAAAAGCCCCAGGACTTGATGGGGTGCCCGGTGACCTGTTTAAGCAGGAACCCGGGATATGGGCACCCTATCTTACACTAATATTCAATGCCATTGCGGGGGGACTGGAGGTGCCCGATACTTGGAGGGGAGCAGAGGTGGTCCCAATTTACAAAAAGGGATCCCCCTTGCTCCCTTCCAACTATCGTCCTATCAGTCTAATTGATATATCCCAAAAATTGTTCGGTAGACTGATTCTGAATCGACTGCAGGCCTGGACCGAAGAAATGGAAATTTTGTCCCCTTACCAGGCAGGATTCAGGAAGGGTGTATCAACCATAGACCAAATCTTCAGGTTAAATCTCCTCTACTGGAGAACAGCTGTAATCGAGGGCGGCAGTCTATATACCATCTTTGTAGACCTACGTGCCACCTTTGATTTGGTTCCCAGAGCGAGGCTATGGAGAGTCATGGAAGAGTTGAATGTCCCTACTGACATCCTGACAATCCTAATGAGACTCCACCACAACAACTACGCTCGCGTAAGGTGTGGCAAAGGTGGCAAACTAACCGAAAGGTTCCCCGTTCGCAGAGGTGTGAGACAGGGTTGCGTGCTCGCACCGACCCTGTTCTGCATCTTTGTGAACGGGGTTGTTGCCCACCTAAACAGGATCCCCAACTCCGATGCCCCAAAATTGACCGGCAGCAGGGTGCCTGCAATCATGTTTGCAGACGACACCCTGCTGCAGTCTAAATCCCCCATGGGGATTCAGCGCATTTTGGACGGTTTTCTAGACTTTTGTAATGATCGGGGATTGGAAATCAACCCCCAAAAAACTAAGTTCATGATCCTGAACCCCAACCCCCAGAATCGTGCCCCACCCAGGCTAGGCACAACACAACTGGAACGTGTGCACAATATTGAATATTTGGGGATCACGTTAAACGAACATCTATCGTGGACGTCTCATCAGGCCAAAGTGACCATCAAACTGGCACAGTTGGCGGGTGGCACTATGCGCCTGGCGAACAAATCCTTTTATCGTCCACTAACCCCAATTATTCACATATATAAAACTCAAGCACGGGCGGGTGTCACATATGGGGGTGAGCTCTGGGGTCACACTCCTCTCCCAAAGTTACAGTCCACCGAAAATAAATTCTTGAGACAGGTCACTGCCCTCCCCCAGAGCACTCCATTACTCCCCCTCAGATTAGATCTGGGAGTAAGACCAATAACAGAGGAGCTAGGTCTTAAACCCCTAACCTTTTGGAGGCGTTTGTGGTGCAGCCCCGATCTCTTAAATTACAGAGAGGAACTCCAGGAATTCTTGCAGCTGCGGAATGCCACGAGGATCCCGTGGCTGACCTATGTCAAGGGAAGGCTCGAGGATCTGGGCTACCCGGAACTATGGACGGATCCTTCCAACTCCTGTACAAAGATTTCAAAGAAGGTACTCGCGAGAGCATACTACGAACTGATGCTCACAAGAGCTATCAACGACAGCCGTGAAGGATCCCTGACACACTTATTCCTGAAAGCGAAAGACTCTTACTGTCTCGAAAGTACTCTTGATGCGATCTCCCCTCTGCTAACGAGGAAACTATTCTTTCAATGGAGATACGGATGCCTCCCTCTAGCATTTTTAACAGCGTCTTGGTCTCCTCGCTCCACCATAGCAACTTGCCCTGTCTGTGCTCATCCGAAGGAGGATGAAGTTCACGCTGTTTTTTTCTGCAAGGGCTACGAGAGGAGCAGGAAACGTTGGTTAGTCCCGTTACTCAGGAACTTGGGCTTCAGATCCTTTCAACCTGCCTATAGAGTCTTAAAGACAGATCTTTCTCCTATTGTTGTCTTTGCACTTTCAAAATTTTTAACCTCCCTGTGGTTTACTCGTAGTCGCGTGCTGAAAAGACTTGTATAACAGACCCCCTGATAGACTTTAGCACAGTACACTGTATCCTCTGTTCTCCTTTTAATGTATTTTAATGTCTTAACTATTGGATCACATCATGTTTAATACGTTTATAACTGTGTATATTTTGTTATGTATCTTTCATGATCTGTGATCGAAATAAAGATTTTTTGAAACGAGAATTAAAACATATTTATTCTGTATATTTTTAAAATATAAAAATAATATAAACACACTGCCGTTTTTAACAATGAATTTGAGAGACGTTGCGTTGTGTTTTTGTGCCGGGAGGCCAGGCCGCGCATCATCGGCTCCTAGGGTTCCTGCAGGCCCGAGCAATAACCAGCAGCATAACAAAGAACACAAAAGCTGAAAGGCCGATAATGATTGACTGGATGGCTGTGAGGACGGGTCCCGCAGATTTATACGGTGCGGTCAAGTTTCCTGGAATCTGCACGTTAAATTTTCCAGCCACTTTGTTATCGACGTAACACGTATACGCTCCTGCGTCGCTCTCATTTAGCAAGGAGATGGCGAGAGTTCCGCCTCCGGTGGCTCGGTCCAGGGTATGGGAGCCATTTTCCGTCAGAAGTTTCAGACTGGTGTAGGACGTGTTTCCCTTTTCCCAGTACACCGGCCTGTGGAGCAAAACACAATTTGGTATTATAATAGTAAGAACTATGTTTGAACTAGTAGCCCACTGTAAAAGGGCGTCTGTAGAGGAAATTTTAAGTTGAGATCCATAACAGATACAAGTAGTAGAAAGTCATATTGATATGTTTTGTGCACTAATTATAAATTTGGAAATTTCCCACCAGGGCCTGTATAAGGGTGCACTTTCCCTGTTTGCGCCACCGTGCACCTTAAAACAGGTGCGCCGGGTGCTAACAGAGAAAGTGCACCCTGTTATGGTGAATGCACTGCCCTCAAGGCAGCTGCGAACTAATGCTGCGCTGGGGGCAGCACATTCAAGTGAAATACAGAGCAGCTGCATTAAAGCAATGTTTCACTGTGCAGGCAGCACCTGTCTGCACTTTCAAGAGGGATTAGAGATCCCCTTGCAGGTGGGTGCAGTGAGTGACTGTACCCGCCTGCAACGGGATGTCTGAGGGGTACATGGGACCCCCTTCCTTCCTGCAAAGAGCTGCCATTTTCAGTGCGTCTCCTAAAGGCATGTTTGCGTCCGCGCTCGCGTCCAAAATACAGTGCGGGTGTAGAGGCAAAGTGATGTCCTCATTTGTATGGAGCCAAGCCTAAGGCAAATGAGGACAAGCCCTCTCGAGATAGTGCTGGTGCTACATATGTGCCAGCGCTATCAGTATTATAGAAGGGGCCTCACAGGCATCTGTGGCTCCTATTGTAATACCAAAGTGAGCCCAATTGCCTGTTGCGCCCCTTTGGAACTTTCTGTAATACGGCCCCTGGTCTCCAAGAAGGTAAAACGTGACCAGCTGCATTTCAGCTCTGCTTGCCTCAAAATTCTAAGAGCCCAGCAGGATAGTCTTCCAAAACCCGCCCCTCCACACACACACACACACACACACAAACTCTTTTTTTGTACGTGTTGAAGCCATTTGTGTACAGGGCCTCGTAGGCTTAAAAGGAACCAAATATGCATAAAGTACCATAAACTTAATGTGTGCAGGCAACAAAGCCACTCTTCACATGTTGACAAAAGCAGTAAACATACAGCCCTGGCTGATTTTTAGTTGCCTGGTGTTCCAGCACTTACCTGGTGCAAGTATACGAGCCCGATTCTAATGGGTGCATTTTTGCACCAGGTAAAACCACAGAGATTTGCATTGGCTCTTTTCATGTGCTCTGAGCAGATGGACAATGTCCATGGTAAAGATCGGGAATGGACATGTGGCACATTATACCCTATTTTGGGGGCCTTAAACTCAGTATTTCCTGCTCCATCATCTCCTCCAGTTAATTCCTGTCACCTCATGTCGAGGGTGTTTGAAAAAAACATTTTCTCTTAGCTGATTGTTCTTTTTTTTGTGAGCTGGCTCTTGATTGGTTATATACATTTATCATATCAGTCACATTAATTAAGGTTATGTTATTCAAGCAGTGAACATCTAATACTCATGAGGTGTAAGTTATGATTTTGCATTTTAAAAATGACCTTTCTGCAAAATCCAAAGGCTTAAAATCAAGCCACCTGTCTCGTAATGTGGAGGCCAATATAGTGCCATGCCTTAAACATCTGTGCAGTTAGCACAGCAAGTTAGAGTCACAAATCAGCTCCATCTGTAAACCCACTTTTCATTTCTACAATCATAAACAGAGAGGCAACAATCTTAAAAAAGGTTTCGACAAAGACGACTCTTGGGCCTTCAATGTTGAAGTCGAATCTTTCTTTATTGCGTCAGTTAATGCAAGCGCAGCCAACGCGTTTCTCCTTCAAAAAGGCTTCATCAGAGCCCTGAGAGACTTCATGGATTTACCGCCGAAGTATTATTAATTTCTTTTAGGTAATGCAGAATCACAGATGAGAGAAACTTTTAATCCGCAAAGCCACACCTACTGCCAACCTGGTTGCCAGATACAACAAACAGGTGCAGGCGGCATGCCGGATGTAGAGGAGACGCAATGAGTCACCGAGACATTACACAGCTCTTCTATGTGCACATCTCTCTCTGAATAGAGGGATAATAAAGGCGATTCTGTGTGGTGAACCTGCTGAGTAAACCACGCATATCTGGAATATGTCCACTCTGCATTTTAGCCTAACACAGGGACAGCAGGTGTGGCTTTGCGAATTAAAAGTTTCTCTTATCTGTGACAATCTGTGACAATCCTTGGAGTTTTGTTACTTTGCTTATTGTTTTATATGTTTAAAAGTTAGGGCCTTTATTTTACTAAAAATAAAACCGCAATCCTTGGAAATGTGTTACTTTATTATAGCCAGTTATGAAATCGTTCTTAAAAAGATAACTGCAAGAGTTGGAGGTGTCTTGTGGAACAAGGAACTTAGCTATATATAAAAAGTGAAAAAAGTGACGTTGGGAAAAAGCGCTTTGATAAACTTAAAAACAAAGAGAATAGGGGTTGGGCCAATGCCACGTCAGCATTGCTAAGCCACTAACAATAGGACAACAATTGAATTGCCTATGCTGACGATCCTTTAATACATTCACTTATTTTGTGGGAGCACAAAATAATTACTGCGACCACCATTTATTTTTTCATATCCTGAAATATTCATAAATAATTTTTGCATCAAAAACTCACAGTTGACCAATGTTAGACCTGGCACCATTGGCGTGGGTCACCCTTCCATTTTTTGTCTGTGCCTCAATGTGTTTTTGTGTTGGTGTTAGCTGCTCAGGGCACTGTGCCACTGCTATCCAGTGCCACAGTGCAAGTGCTCCCTAGGGTAAAATGTATTATGTGAATTGACTTCCACGTTTGGTTTATTTGGTTTACTATCAGTCCCTAGTAGAGTGCACCAGGGGTGCCAAGGGCTTGTATATCCAAATGCTGCTAGTGGGCTTGCAGCACTGGTTGTGCCACCCACCGAAGCAGCGGGGTAAAATGTGTCTAGGGTCTGCCACTGCAGAACCTGCGCGCGGTCTAGTACCGTCGCGCTGACTGAGCAAGTGTCCCCACTTACCAGTCCCTAAACCTTCCCTTAACTACATGTTAGTCACCCCTCTGGTAGGCCTGAGCGCAGGGTGCATTGTAGGTGTAAGGTAGGACATGCCCTGATGTGTGTGGCATGTCTTAATAGTGAATTACAGCCATTTTCGTTTTTCACTATTGAAGGCTACCTGCTCTCCATAGGCCAGAATGGGCTGCTGGGATCGCTACACGCTGTGACCCCAGTGGACTCAGAGAGCATGGTAGAAAGTCATGTTTAGTATGCCTGAACTCGGGATAATAAAATACGTCTTTTAGTAAAGGTTATTTTAATATCCTGGGTTTGCAAATGCTACTTTTAGAAAGTTAGCCTTTGCGTGCCTAACCATCTCAGTCTGCCTCTGCTGTGTGTGTGTGTGTTCTGCCTAGCAACAGTACAGGAGCAGGGCTGGGGGATTCCAGGAGACAGGTTGGCTGCCAGGTGGTGGGTAGGGAGATTACACCAGGATGGGTGGGAGGAGTGCACCCTGACTCTTGAAGAGACCTGTGCTCTGCCACCACAAAGCCGGCGCCGCCCCCTGTGGAGCGGCTGATGTCTCTGCCCTGCTGCTGAAAGGAACAAGCCGAGTCACCACAACAGAGTGCTCCAAAACTGGACTGAGCCAGGCCCAGGCCCCCTGGCGCTAAAGAACAAAAGAATCCCTGTATAAAAGTAGGAGCCTGGCTCCTAAGAAATCAGATCCAGATGGAACCACGAAGGAACTCTGCCTGACTAGAAGGACCTGGAAGAAGCTGAAGGAGGAGTAACTTTCCCTGACCTGAGGGACTGGCCTGCAGTAGGTGCCTTGCTAAGGACGGAGAGGAAAAAGACTGAAAGAGACTTTTGCACTTTGTTCTTCAACTATCTCCAAGGGCTTGGAAGTAGAGCTTGCCCCCTGAACTGAACCCCAGGACCAGTGGGTTCACCGTGTCTCCGCTCGTCTGAGAATTCGAGCCGTGTGCTTTCTCCCGCCGGAGTGCCCTGCGCACCTTCGCATCCCTCCTAGGGCCGTGACACCCAGAAGCCTGGCCGCCTCCACTCGCCGAGAGCCCCGCTCTACCTGAGTCGCTCTGGACCCATCGAGTCTGGCCGTCCCGCTTCCCTGTCACCTGCCTGCTACTGGAGCGCGCTTGGTGCCCTCTCGCCCTCCCGCCGGATTTCTAGTGGGGAAGTGAAATCCAGCCTCGGACGGCCGCCCGTACGTCGTAACGTATCCGGCCGCCCCGCTTCACCTCCCAGCCTGAGTCTGACCGTGCCGCCCTCCGCAGTGACCTCCCGCACAGTCCGTGTCGGAGGCCCGGGGCCGCACCTGTCTACCGAGAGCCGCCCGCTGAATTCTTGACCCGGAAGACCCACGAGGTGCAGAACCTGCATCTCTCCTGAAGACTCGTCCCAGCACATCGCACGTTCCCAGGTACAGTGAACTCTCTATCGGACTCGGGGTCCGCAACGTTCTGATTTCCCCGTATCACTGTACCCTGGGTGCACTGCGCATCATCGTGACTGGACCGACTCAACCGAGCCCTGTGAAGCGCTCGTGATCGAATAAGTTACCAAAGACAAGAACAGTGCCTAATTATCATCTTGTGGCTTCCATTTCGCAACCGTTATTGATGGTCTTGTACATGCCTGCGTAACAAAGAATCTTTTATATAAAGCATCCGTATTTTTGATACAACTTACGCCTGGTGTCCGTTTGTGGGGGATCATTGTGGTTTACTGTGTGTGATCATAAATGCTTAACTGACTAGCGCCCTGAAGTTTAGCCCTGACTGCTCGCGCCACACTACCTATAGGGTGAGCAGGGGTTGTTCTGAAGGGGTAATTCCCTCGCCCTGAATAGAAGAAGGGACCGCTGCTTGTCACAAGTACCTACCTGTGCCAACCAGAGGTTCCCCATTCTAACATTGGTGGCAGCGGTGGGATTTCGAATTTGCATTTATGATTTACATACAGTGAATTATTGATCACCACGTAGAGCAGACCTATAACGCAGCCACAGATTGAGTGACAGTTGTTGCTAAAGAAAAATCTCCACCTTAAGAAACCATGCCTAGCTCAGTCAACGGAGGCGGAGCGCCCTCTGTATTCTCTGGAGTGGATGACATCGATTGGGAGCCCGAGGCACTGAGGAAGTGCACAAATGATGTCCTGAAGGGATATCTCTCCAAGTACAGAATCAAGCAAAGTGGACTAAGCAACAAGGATCAGTACGTGACAGCACTGAGAGCCTGGCACGAATCAAAGTTCCCAGAGAATGCCCGGGAGGTGATACCCCCCGAAGGTGTGTTCGAGCCTAGCAGAGGCCTGTCGCCAGAGGAGTTGGCCGACAGGAGTGCCGCCCGAGCACACGAGGTGGAGATGGCAAAACTGCAAATGGAGAGAGAAAGGCAGAAACTGGCCATGGAGCATGAGGTAAAAATGAGGGAGTTGGATCTCAAGGCCAGGAGTTTAGACAACTCACCCTCTGGTGGCAGCAATTCAACAGAGTCAAGGGTGCACATTCCTAAAGATGTAGTCAAAGAATATTATAAGCAGGATGATATTGGGCAGTGGTTTAGGGCCTATGAAGTAGCCATGTCCTCCCACCGGGTCCCTGAGAAGGATTGGGGAGCGGGGTTATGGGGAAGGTTCCTGAGTGAGGGGCGGGACACACTGCTAGACCTCCCCTCTGATGTCCACACATCCTATCCACACATGAAGGAGGCTCTTATGACAAGGTATGGGTTGACTCCTGAATTGTACAGACAGAGATTTAGGGATTGCACCAAGAAACCTGGGACCACTTATGTAGAATATGTGACCTTTTTTTGCAGAGCGCTGGATGGTTGGGTGAAGGGTAGCAAGGTGAATGATTACCAAGGGCTGTTTGATTTAATCGCATGGGAGCACTTGTCGGATAATTGTTTTCCTGAGCTACGCCAACACCTGATCGATAGCAAGCTGTCCAACCCGAGGAAGCTTGCTGAGGAGGCGGACCGCTGGATCAGCACCAGGGTCCACAAGGGTCCCGTGGGAGGCCCCGCCAAAGGTGTTCAGGGTCCCCAGCAGAAGAGTGGGGGGGACAAGGGTAAACAGAGGGAGTTCTACAAAGGGCCCCAAAGTAATTCCCAAGGGAACCAAGGGAAAGGTTCTCAGCCACCCCCACCCCCGAAGCAGACCGGGGCCCCGACAGGTAACCCTGTTCAAAGAGGGCCCCTCAGATGTTACAAGTGTAACAACCTGGGGCACATTTCCGTGGATCCCAAGTGCCCCCTGTATGGTAAACCAGCACCCTCTGGTGCTCCACCCCCCAAGCAGGTGAATAGTGTAGCCTTGGGGAGGGAGATAGACGTCCAAGGGGCGGGGGATCCCGTACAGATGACCCTAGTCTCATTAGGAGACAGTGAGATGGTCGCTGAGGCCCAGCTGCCCCCCAATACTCAAAAGTATGGGCAGTGGGTGACCATAAATGGCAAGAGGGTGGGGGCTCTTAGAGATACTGGAGCCAGTGTGACTGCTGTCAAGCAACACCTGGTGTCTCAAGAGCAGGTTGTCCCGCACGCATTCTGCCGTGTTGTCAACGCTGACAACACAGAGAGTCAGTGTCCAATGGCTCAGGTTCCCTTTGAGTGGGGGGGGGTCTCTGGTACTCTGCAAGTGGCTGTGAGAGAGGCCATGCCTGTTGATTGTCTCCTAGGAAACGATTTGGAGAGCTCCCCTTGGGAAAAGGTGGAGAAGACAACTCACCTGCGGATGGTGGGCTTGCCTGATTGGGCGTGCGTGACCACCCGGTCGATGGCAGCCAGTAGGGGTGTTGAAGGAACCCTGGAGCCTGAGGGAGAGGCCCAGGAACCGGCCTTAGAGAGAGGGCGAGGGAGGCACGGGAATCCGGCTCCTAAAGTTCCCACGGCCCAGGAGGAAGCAGACCTCGAGGGGGATGCCCTGGAGCCTACCGGGGAACAGATAGCCGAACTGGGGGACCTGCCTGAGCTGACCCATTGGCAGCAAGAAGGAGGCCCCACCAGGGAGGACTTCTGCAGGGAGCAGAAAGAGTGCCCCTCTCTAGAGGGTATGCGGCAGCAGGCTGCAGCCCAGGCCAATGGTGATCAGTCCGGAACTCACTTGATCTACTGGGAGAACGACCTCCTATACTCCGAGCCTAAGGTTGCTGAACCTGGGTCAGCCCGTGCGCTGGTGGTACCCCAGAAGTTCAGAGCCTTCCTACTGGGGCTGGCTCACGACGTACCGTTAGCAGGACATTTGGGGCAGGACAAGACCTTTGAAAGGCTTGTCACCCACTTTTATTGGCCCCAAATGCGCAGGAGTTCTGACACTCACTGCCGGACATGCCAGACTTGCCAGGCAAGTGGCAAGAGTGGAAGGAAGCTGAGAGCTCCACTCCAACCTTTCCCTGTGGTCAGTACCCCATTCCAGCGGGTGGGGATTGACATTGTGGGGCCACTGGACCCCAAGACAGCCATGGGCAACAGGTTTATCCTGGTCTTGGTGGACCATGCCACCCGGTACCCTGAAGCCATCCCTCTGAGGACAGTGACGGCCCCCGTGGTGGGACGGGCACTGATGGGAATTTTCTCACGAGTAGGATTCCCTCTAGAGGTGGTGTCTGACAGGGGGACCAACTTCATATCGAAATATATGAAGTCCCTTTGGCAAGAGTGTGGTGTAACCTACAAGTTCACCACACCTTACCATCCCCAAGGAAACGGGTTGGTTGAGCGCTTCAACCGAACCCTGAAGGGCATGATTATGGGTCTCGAGGAACCCATGAGGCGTAAGTGGGACGTCCTCTTACCATGCCTTCTCTTTGCGTACCGCGAGGTGCCACAAAAGTCTCTAGGGTTCAGTCCCTTTGAGCTTTTGTACGGCCACCCAGTACGAGGACCTCTTAGCCTGGTCAAGGAAGGCTGGGAGCAATCTCCCAGGAAACCTCCCCAGAATGTATACAGTTACATGCTGGCTTTCCGGAACCAGACTAGGCGTTTCAGGCAACTTGCTGAGGCAAACCTGGAAGCCAGCCAGGAGGAAATGAAGCGGTGGTACGACCAGAATGCCACTCTGGTTGAGCTTCAACCTGGTCAAAAAGTGTGGGTCCTGGCCCCTGTGGAGCCTTGTGCACTCCAGGACAAGTGGACAGGACCCTTTGAGATTGTGGAGCGCAAGAGTTCTGTCACCTACTTGGTGGACTTGCGGTCTCCTAGGAACCCCTTAAGGGTCCTACATGTCAATCGACTGAAGCCCCACTTGGAGAGGTCCGAAGTGGGCATGCTCTTGGCCACCGATGATGGGACGGAAGAGGAGTCCGAGCCTCTTCCTGACCTCTTGGTAGCCTCAGAGCGAGACGGGTCAGTGGATGGAGTAAACCTCTCCCCCACCCTGACCCCTGAACAACAGGGTGACTGCCGCCAGCTGCTGGGGCAGTTTCCTGACCTGTTCTCCCTGGTTCCCGGTATCACAAATTGGTGCGTCCATGACGTGGATACGGGAGACAGCTTACCTGTGAAGCACAAGGCCTACCGGGTAACTGACAGGGTCAGGGCCTGCATCAAAGAGGAGGTCTCGAAGATGCTTGCCCTAGGGGTGGTTGAGTCCTCCAGCAGTCCTTGGGCCAGCCCAGTGGTCTTGGTCCCAAAGGCTGCAGCGCCGGGTGCCACGCCCGAACTCCGGTTCTGTGTGGACTACCGAGGACTCAACTCAGTCACGAAGACTGACGCGCACCCCATCCCCAGAGCTGATGAGCTCATCGATCGGTTAGGGGCTGCACGGTACCTCAGCACGTTTGACTTAACGTCTGGGTACTGGCAGATCGCCTTGACTGATGGGGCCAAAGAGAGGTCCGCATTCTCTACGCCAGATGGGCATTACCAGTTCCGGGTGATGCCCTTTGGGATGAAGAATGCCCCTGCCACCTTCCAGAGGTTGGTCAACCAGGTGTTGGCTGGGCTGACCGAGTTCAGCGCCGCCTACCTGGATGACATTGCAGTGTTCAGCGGCACATGGAAAGAACACCTGCAACATCTCTGGGAAGTGTTGATGGCGCTGCGCAAGGCAGGCCTCACGATCAAGGCAAGCAAGTGTCAGATCGGGCAGGGTTCAGTGGTGTACTTGGGACACCAAGTGGGGAGCGGCCAGGTGGCGCCCCTCCAACCCAAAGTTGAAACCATCCTGGCTTGGGACCCCCCAAAGACCCAGACGGAGGTGAGGGCCTTTTTAGGACTCACCGGGTACTACAGGAGGTTTGTCAAGGGGTATGGCAGCATCGTTGCCCCCTTGACAGAGCTGACTTCGAAGAAGCAGCCCAGAAAAGTGATATGGACTGACACCTGTCAGAAAGCCTTCAACACCCTGAAAACTGCCATGTGCACGGCGCCCGTGCTCTTGGCTCCTGACTTCTCCAAAGAGTTCCTGGTGCAGACGGATGCATCAGAGCATGGTGTAGGGGCTGTTCTCTCACAGATCACTGAGGAGGGCTTTGACCAACCCGTAGCCTTTATTAGCAGGAGGCTACTCCCCCGGGAACAAAGGTGGAGTGCGATAGAACGAGAAGCATTTGCTGTGGTCTGGGCGCTGAAGAAGCTAAGACCCTACTTGTTTGGGTCTCACTTCCGGGTTCAGACCGACCACAGGCCCCTCAGATGGTTGATGCAAATGAGGGGTGAGAACCCAAAACTGTTGAGGTGGTCCATCTCCCTACAGGGTATGGACTTTACGGTGGAGCATCGCCCTGGCACAGATCACGCCAATGCTGACGGTCTGTCCAGGTTTTTCCGCCTTAGTGATGCAGAACTCCCTGGGGTAGGGTAGTTCTCCCCACTTTTCAGCTGGAGGGGACACGTGTTAGACCTGGCACCATTGGCGTGGGTCACCCTTCCATTTTTTGTCTGTGCCTCAATGTGTTTTTGTGTTGGTGTTAGCTGCTCAGGGCACTGTGCCACTGCTATCCAGTGCCACAGTGCAAGTGCTCCCTAGGGTAAAATGTATTATGTGAATTGACTTCCACGTTTGGTTTATTTGGTTTACTATCAGTCCCTAGTAGAGTGCACCAGGGGTGCCAAGGGCTTGTATATCCAAATGCTGCTAGTGGGCTTGCAGCACTGGTTGTGCCACCCACCGAAGCAGCGGGGTAAAATGTGTCTAGGGTCTGCCACTGCAGAACCTGCGCGCGGTCTAGTACCGTCGCGCTGACTGAGCAAGTGTCCCCACTTACCAGTCCCTAAACCTTCCCTTAACTACATGTTAGTCACCCCTCTGGTAGGCCTGAGCGCAGGGTGCATTGTAGGTGTAAGGTAGGACATGCCCTGATGTGTGTGGCATGTCTTAATAGTGAATTACAGCCATTTTCGTTTTTCACTATTGAAGGCTACCTGCTCTCCATAGGCCAGAATGGGCTGCTGGGATCGCTACACGCTGTGACCCCAGTGGACTCAGAGAGCATGGTAGAAAGTCATGTTTAGTATGCCTGAACTCGGGATAATAAAATACGTCTTTTAGTAAAGGTTATTTTAATATCCTGGGTTTGCAAATGCTACTTTTAGAAAGTTAGCCTTTGCGTGCCTAACCATCTCAGTCTGCCTCTGCTGTGTGTGTGTGTGTTCTGCCTAGCAACAGTACAGGAGCAGGGCTGGGGGATTCCAGGAGACAGGTTGGCTGCCAGGTGGTGGGTAGGGAGATTACACCAGGATGGGTGGGAGGAGTGCACCCTGACTCTTGAATAGACCTGTGCTCTGCCACCACAAAGCCGGCGCCGCCCCCTGTGGAGCGGCTGATGTCTCTGCCCTGCTGCTGAAAGGAACAAGCCGAGTCACCACAACAGAGTGCTCCAAAACTGGACTGAGCCAGGCCCAGGCCCCCTGGCGCTAAAGAACAAAAGAATCCCTGTATAAAAGTAGGAGCCTGGCTCCTAAGAAATCAGATCCAGATTGAACCACGAAGGAACTCTGCCTGACTAGAAGGACCTGGAAGAAGCTGAAGGAGGAGTAACTTTCCCTGACCTGAGGGACTGGCCTGCAGTAGGTGCCTTGCTAAGGACGGAGAGGAAAAAGACTGAAAGAGACTTTTGCACTTTGTTCTTCAACTATCTCCAAGGGCTTGGAAGTAGAGCTTGCCCCCTGAACTGAACCCCAGGACCAGTGGGTTCACCGTGTCTCCGCTCGTCTGAGAATTCGAGCCGTGTGCTTTCTCCCGCCGGAGTGCCCTGCGCACCTTCGCATCCCTCCTAGGGCCGTGACACCCAGAAGCCTGGCCACCTCCACTCGCCGAGAGCCCCGCTCTACCTGAGTCGCTCTGGACCCATCGAGTCTGGCCGTCCCGCTTCCCTGTCACCTGCCTGCTACTGGAGCGCGCTTGGTGCCCTCTCGCCCTCCCGCCGGATTTCTAGTGGGGAAGTGAAATCCAGCCTCGGACGGCCGCCCGTACGTCGTAACGTATCCGGCCGCCCCGCTTCACCTCCCAGCCTGAGTCTGACCGTGCCGCCCTCCGCAGTGACCTCCCGCACAGTCCGTGTCGGAGGCCCGGGGCCGCACCTGTCTACCGAGAGCCGCCCGCTGAATTCTTGACCCGGAAGACCCACGAGGTGCAGAACCTGCATCTCTCCTGAAGACTCGTCCCAGCACATCGCACGTTCCCAGGTACAGTGAACTCTCTATCGGACTCGGGGTCCGCAACGTTCTGATTTCCCCGTATCACTGTACCCTGGGTGCACTGCGCATCATCGTGACTGGACCGACTCAACCGAGCCCTGTGAAGCGCTCGTGATCGAATAAGTTACCAAAGACAAGAACAGTGCCTAATTATCATCTTGTGGCTTCCATTTCGCAACCGTTATTGATGGTCTTGTACATGCCTGCGTAACAAAGAATCTTTTATATAAAGCATCCGTATTTTTGATACAACTTACGCCTGGTGTCCGTTTGTGGGGGATCATTGTGGTTTACTGTGTGTGATCATAAATGCTTAACTGACTAGCGCCCTGAAGTTTAGCCCTGACTGCTCGCGCCACACTACCTATAGGGTGAGCAGGGGTTGTTCTGAAGGGGTAATTCCCTCGCCCTGAATAGAAGAAGGGACCGCTGCTTGTCACAAGTACCTACCTGTGCCAACCAGAGGTTCCCCATTCTAACAACCAACATACATGATAAACAATACCAGCGTATTTTTTCCCCTTATCACATTAATAACCCACAGCACATTTAATGAAAATCCTAACTTACACATGTGAAAAAACATCAACAACCAATTTACATCTGTGGGTACATCTAAAAAACCTTGTATCCTGGTTCTGAATTAAATAGCCCACTGAGAGCCACAGTAATTTAATCATTCACCTAGCTCCTATCAGTTGGGCAAAACCAGAAGCTTGAAGAAAATAACCTGAATTCAGAACCAGAAGCATGACAGAAATAAGTTTAATTAAATGAAAGGTGCCAGGGATATATTCTTTACATCATTTTAACTGTGGACAGGGCTGCACACCAGACAGCGTTTTTTTTAAAGACATCATTGGTGTACAGGGAACATGATTAGGTTGAAATGATGTGAAGAATATATCCCTGGCATTACATATTGTTTTGGATCCTAACAGTCCTGAGCAAGTTTTAGTAGCTTGTGATGGCGAAGACACCAAAATGTCGGGTTTGAAACCATTTTAAAATCTTTTTAATGGGAAGGTTGGAAAGCTCAAAGGGTTTACACAGTCAAAGCCTCAGCCATTGCTAAAATACACAAAGCATGTAAAGTGAAAAATATAAGAGATGAAGTTAAATTGGAGCATGAAAAATGTCAAGATGCTCGCATTATTGAGCCTATCGAGTGATCAGAACGGATTTCACTAATGGTCGTCGCACGACAGGGTAATGGAAAAATGTGTTTATGTGTGGATATAAGATGCTTGAATTATAATATTGTGGTTGACCAGTTTCCATTGCCAAGGACTGATAAACGCTTTCTTTTAGCAGCTAATCCAAATAGTTCTCCAGTATAGATCTTTCGTCCTCATCTCACCAAATTTCCTTGCATCCATCTAGTAGACATTTGGCAAGATTTTTTACTCCCTTTGGTTGTTTCCAATTCCTTCGTATGCCTTTTGGTATTCCTTCCGCTGCGGAGGTTTTCCAAAGACTTATTACAGAACTGTTTAGTAATATGACGTAGTATTCTTTCAGGGTGACATCTTGGTTATTAATCGCAACTAAAAAGAACACAATGAAGGGTTCAGAAAAGTTGTATAGTGTTGTACAAGAAAAAGGTTTAACTATAGAAATTACTAAATGCCAATTTACGGAAAATGAAGTTGCATACTCAGGTCATGAGATTAGTGGTGAATGCATTAGACTGAAAGAGAAAATAGTTCATGCCATTGTTAATGCATCATCACCAAAATCTAAAGATGATTTTAGGTCATTTTGGGGTTTGGCTGAGTTTTATTCTAAGCTTGTGGATGCGGTATCAAGAAAAACACATACAATGCAGGTTTTACTAAAAAACAAAGCCAGTTTTGTGTGGTCCAACGAATGTCAACATTCTTTCAATGATATCAAGAATGCTATCAGCAAAGCACCTGATTTATAGGGATTTGATCCTGCTGCCAGGACTATTGTAACTATTGAGGTGAGAATGAAAGGATTAGGTAGTGTTCTTACTCAGATTGATGAGTATGGGAATGAATTTGTCATTGCTGTTGCATCTTGTTCACTCTCACCTACTGAGGAGAAGTAGTCTTTTATAGAATGAGAAATGTTGGATTGTGTATGGGAGCTGGAACACTTCCGAACTTTGTGGGGTAAGAAATTTACAGTGAGAAGTAACCATAAGCCATTGACAAAATGATTGACTACAGAAGAATTGTTTAGATTGTCGGCGAAGATGGCTAGATTATATATGTGCTTACAGGATTTTAGGTACAATGTTCAATATGCTCCAGGTGCAAAGAAACTCACTGCTGATTTGTTTAGTAGGATGGCGTTGCAACTTAAAGAAAATGATGAGGATCCTTAGAATGAATATTGTGTTCCTTGTGTTCTCTAAGTGAGTGATTTTGGTGACAACTTTGACAAAGATGATTGATTGGAAGCTGATTATAAAGCTGTTGCGTTGAAAGAGGTAAAAGGTAAGGTTGTGGATGGTTGGTGTAAGCAAGACAGAATGGGTCTTGGCAGCTTGAAAGAGTTTTGGAAGGTCAGAGATGAAGTGAGTGTGAGTGATTTGTTTATTTTGATAGGTGTAGGAAGCTGGCTCTGTATATCTATACCAACAAGAGGTACAGTGTGCACAGAGTCCAATGAGTCCCCAAAGGTATGGCAGAGGCTAAAGTAAATAATACCTTACTCTCAATTTAGTGAAAGCTAGGTTGAACAGATAGGCATGTCAGAGAGTAGTGTGAATGCATTTGGTGTACATACTCATACAAGACAGGAACACACACTCAATGGCTGACTCCAGGCCAATGTTTGTAGAAAATATTACTTTAGTTACTTTTATTTCTAGGAACTAAATTGAACTCAGTTACAGGTAACTAGACTTTTGTGCAATACTTTCAAATAACTGGCAATAGGTATATATAACATCAATCAATACTTTGCAAGTGCATGAAATGCTTTTCAATACAGAAAGAGATACCTTTTATTCAGGATAACATTTAGTACAATACAGTGAGAGACCAATGCAATACTATGGGAAAAATACAGGTGAGTAATTTATAGCTAACTAAGCATTTTGGAAGTTCAGTCTCCAGGGGCTTTGGTCAATACTGGGCAATGGACGGACCAAGGTAGGTACTGCACTAAGAGCTGCACTGGGGTGGCCAGGTGCAGAGGTCACTGGGCCCTATGCTATCCGTTGAAGGCTGGGGTGGCACCTCGAAGAGGCACTGGTTACAGGTGAGTACCTGCGGGTCAAGTACACAGGCCCAGGGGGTTACAATCAGCACTGATGGGGCCACCAAAGAGCACTGAGACTGCATCACCAGTGGTGCAGGGCCTGCCGTGTGCATAGTGCAAAGGAGATCGTCCAACGCTGGATCCCAGGTCCGGATCGCCGGGTGGACTTCACTGGGTCAGTAGGCCACTTGGACTCGGGCAGTGGGTTTAGAGTGGTGCAAGTGGCACAGATCCACCAGGATCTGGAGTCCTTGTGTTGGTTTCTTGGCTGGACAAATCCAGTGTCCATGGGGGACAAGAGTCTTTATTGAAGACAGCACAGGTCACCTTGGGTTCTTGGAGGTTTCTGGCTGTGGGCCACACTGGTTTCTTGGAGCACGGTCACCGGAGGAGGACACAGGCCTCTAGGGCTGGGGCCAGGTCAATTGTTGTCTTCTTCTCCACTGCTGCACTGCTCTTCTGTCCTTCTTCTTCGTAGGTCATAGAATCTAAGGAACAAGTTCAGGGGAACCTTTAAAATACTAAATGTAAGGGGATTACTGAGGTTGGGGGGCAGTAGCCTTGACTACACTCGTTGGGTGCGCCCTCCCTTTGGGGAGAGGGGCACATCCCTGTTCCTATTGAGCCTAATTATCCAATTCAAAATGGAGAATGTCTAAGAGATGGTTTCACCTCACCTCCTGGAGACCCTAGGGGTGTGCCGGACCAAGGTGGACACCCCTATTCTGCTAACTAATTTTACTGCCTGTCCTGCAGCCAAAATTGGGGTCTGGACAGGGGGAGTGGGCATCTCCACTAGTTGGGGCTTCCCAAATCAGCACATCAGAAGGTGAGAGCCTTCGAAGCTCACCACCAAGTGTTGCTGTTCCTGCCAGGGCAGGCGTGAAGCACCTCCACTCAGAGCAGGCTTTGTTTCTGACCTCAGAGAGCACATAGGCTCTCACTCCATGAGAAACCTGTCTGGTGGTGTTTGGCTGGAGGGGACCAGTCAGCCAGTACACCAGAGATTGGTTGTTTTTCAGGGGGCATTTATAAGATGCCCTCTGAGTGCATTTTATAATAAATCCATCACTGGCATCAGTGTGGGATTATTATGCTGAGAAGTTTGAAATCAAACTTCTCAGTCTTCAGTAAAGCCTCATGGAGCTGTGGAGTTCATGTTTATAAACTACCAGCCCATGTACTCAAATGGCTTCACTGCAATTACAATGTCTGTGAATGGCACATACACTGTAAGGGCATATTGATCATGCAGCTATACCTTCACCTGTGGTATAGTGCAACCTGCCCTAGGGCTTTGAGACCTGCTAGAGGGGTGCGTCCCCCCCCCACAGGTAGTGTTGGTGGACATGGCACATGTTATGTTATACTCGAGCGCTAGCTCTTGCTTTGTTTAAAGGGCGTATTGAAATAAAACATGATGCACACACATCGGCTCAAACAAATAGATATGATTGGGTTGATGATGTTGGTGATACAAAAGAATGTTGTTCACCTGAGTATACTATCAATATTCCACTTGAGCCTGTAGCAAATCCTAGAAGTAAGCAAAGTACGGCTATGCCCACTGTCCAATTGTCTGAATCCTCCAACGTTGATGGTGTCGCAATGTCGCGTGCAAAATGTGTATGCACAAAACCTAAAAAATTTGATGACTTTGTCACGTACGTCTACAGTTAATTGTTATGCGTATCTACAGTTAATATATTTTATGCTATGTATCCTTATGCAATTTTTTTGGTGATGTTGATGTTGTTTTTTTGTTTTTTATTTATTTGTTGGTGGGAGGGGGAAGTGTTATGTTATACTCGAGCGCTAGCTCGAGTCACTTTAGAGTGTTTACCCTCAACTCTGTACCAAGATTCCACTTTGGTAGTTTGGCCAGAGGAGAGCTGATTGCTGGCGGCTGCGTCCGCATGTTTCCTGCTGTCTGAAGGGTTTGAGTACAATAAAGCTCTTTTACTCATTTCTGCATCGAGCATCATTCTACGCAACAGCACACAGGAATGTGTGCCATGTTGACTCTTCACTTTGGTCTGCACCAAAACAAGCAGCCTGCAATGGCAGTGTGTGGGTGTTAAGGTGAGGGGCCTCTGAGGAGGGCATAATAAATGCTGCAATCCTCAGAAGCCTTCTCTGGTCACAAGGCCCTAGGTACCCGGGGTACCTTTTACAAGAGACTTACAGTTTTAGGAAAGAACACAGGTGCTGCGGCCTGGTTAGCAGGGTCCCAGCACACACTCAGTTAAGTTGGCATCAGGCATATGGCAAAAAGTTCAGGGTAACCATGCTAAAAGGTGCACTTCCCTACAATGGATGATTGAGTCATCCCTTCCAAAGGCATGCATGAATAAATTATAAGCCATTGTCACAGTGGACATTCAAGTATCTCTAGAACAAAACACAGGGTGTAGGATTTATATTGGTGGCCTTAGGTTGATACGGAAATTGAAAGGTTCGTAAGATTGTGTGTGGAGTGTGAAAATGCTGATAAAACACTGAAGACCCTCAATCCCCCACTTAGTACTTTAGGTGGACCTAATTTGCCTTGGAAGGTTCTGGATTTAGATAATATGGGAACCATTAATTGCCAGGTTGTAAAAATATTATAGTTTTAGTGGACATGTTTTCTAGATGATTTGAATTAAGCATTGTAGATAAGGTGGATACTAAAACTGTAATAACATTTCTTAATGAAGTATTTTGGAGGGAAGGATTTCCTGCTAATAGTGTGCAATTAAAATCAGAGGAGAGAACTATTTTTTTTAAAGCATCGGGTATTTCACAGAGATTTACTGATCTTTATCATCCCAGTGGGAATAGTATTGTGGAAAGGGTTAACAGAATTATTAAAGGTTATTTTACAACTTTCCAATAAGAATAACGTGTTGAGATATTGATTTAGGGAGGATGGTGTGGCAGTATAGATTGACTTGCCATGATTTCTTTTAAATGAAAAAGTCCTCTTGCATTAATGGGAGAGAGTACCTTACTTGAAGGTTATTCATAGATGGATGAGGAGAATATGACAGTTGAGTGGAATGTCAATGAAGTGAAACTGTACATTACAGAACAAGGTATATTATTTTGAGAAATCGGGTTGTTGGTTGAGGGGTTGAAACCCTACTTAAGCATCAGCCACAAAAAGTGACTAATTGAACCTATGCTTAACTCTCTGGTACCTTGGCACAAACTCAGTAAGGCTTAACTTAGAAACAATGTGTAAATTATTTATGCAGTACTTAACAGTAGTAAAGTGAAAACACAACAAAAGAAAAGTACCACACCAATTTACACAAATAAAGTAAAATGCAATAAATTATGTGACACAAAAATGACAAAAAACAAATGAGTAGAACCAGAGATATGCAATTTTAAATATTTCAGTTAAGAATAGCTCCTAAAAGCAAAAAGCGCCACTCGTAGTTATCTGGTTGTGCAAGACTGTGTGAAAGACGCAAGTTCAGGTTGACTGCGATGGAGAGTGGGCAGGATAAAGGGGCCCGGTTAGTTCTGCAGAAAGTGTTACCTTCTACAGTCTAAAGCAAAGAGTCCAGTTCACGGTGGAAGAGGCCGCGAGGAGCAGAGAGATTGTCATGGATGGTCATAGCTGTAGTGTGAAGAGCAGGCCAGGTGTTGTAGATGGTCATCGCTGTAGCTCACAGATCCTGTCAGGCGTAGTGGATGGTCATTACTGGAGCTTCAGGTTGGTGGTCACTGCAGGCTGACGATGCTGTAGCGCAAAGTGCAGATCTTGTGTCACCTGTTGCTGGTGGTTGCTGTAGTGTAATGAGTTGGGTTTACCAGAGCTTCACGTTGACAGTGGGTGTGCGGGCAGCAAGATCTTGGCGCAAATCATCCCATTCACCATCTTGAAGAGCCCAAAACTTCTGGATGTTTCCTTTTCTTCAAGGAGGAGTTCAACTGATTTCACACCAAGGAGCCAGGATGTGAGAGGTGCCTCTTTGGGATCAGGACCTCAATCCAGCAGAGGCCAGCAGGGCTCAGGCAGGTCTAGTTGCAGGTCAGCTGGGCAGATGCAGGTAGGCCTCTGAGAGCTTGTTATGTCCCTGTAGCCCTAATAGGAAGTCAGTCAGCTGACTCTTTGAATCACTTCAGCCTGGGATAAAGGCTGCAGGTTCAATCTTCCTTCTCAGAAAGCAGGGCAGGCCTCAAGCAGCAGAGCAGCAGGGTGTACTTTTCCATGGTATCCACAGGTCCAGTAGTGTACTGAAGAGTTGGGTTCCAGCTTTGAAGTGGGAGAAACTTCTTGAGTTTCCCCTTACAAAGGTGTCATTGCTGTAACGTGAAGAACAGACAAGGCGTTGCAGATGGTCATCGCTGTAGCTCAAAGATCCTTTCGAACATCGCAGATGGTCATTGCAGGATCTTCATGTGGCGGTCATTGCAAGCTGTAGTGTTGTAGAGGTTTCTGGCATTTCCTGCCTTCCTGCCCTGGTCACAGTCTGTCTAAGGACATAATAGGCTAGTGTGAAGTCTTGTGTGTGAGCTGAGCCAATGCCTTTGAAGTGCAAGTGAAGGAAGTGATAGCTCCGTCTCCTTGTAAGTCAGAGATGGCCCATCTGCCAACACCTTAACCCTCTATTGTAATGCTGTCTGGGAGGAATACACAAAGGCCAACTGACAGCTAAACCTAGTCATGTGACAGAGGAACAGGCAGCAGGCACCATATGATTAGGACAAGAAATACCAACTTTTTAAAAGTAGCATTTTCAGAATTGCGACTTAAAACCTAACCTTACCATTAAAGAGAGGTTCAAATTACAATTCCTCTAATACCAAACATGACTTTCCTATCTGCTCCCAACAGAAAGTTATTACTTATTTAATTAATAAGCTAACCCAATGTTATCCTATGGGAGAGGTAGGCCTTGCAGTAGTGAAACACTAATTAGAGAGTTTTTTTGCTAACAGGACATGTAAAGCTTATAAGTACATGTCCAAGTTTTTAAATTTAGTGCAAACTGCCCTGTGGACTCTAAGTTTTACCCTAGGTAAGACTTTTATCTATTACAAAATAAAGGTTTAGGCCTGGTGAAAGGTTTATTTTGTCAGGTCAAAATGGCAGTTTAAAACTACACATACAGTCTGCAATGGCAGGCCTGAAAAATGCTTAAAGGGCTACTTAAGTAGTTGGCACAATCAGTGATGCAGGCCCACTAGCATCATTTAATTTACAGACCCTATTTACATGTAGTACCACTTTGCTAGTAAATTAAATATGGCAATTGGGTGTTAGCAAAATTTTGCCATGTTCGAAGGAGACAGCATGAGCACTTTTGCACTGGTTAGCAGTATTAAAGTGCACAGAACCCTAAAAGCCAACAAAATGGGTTAAAAAAAAAACAGTAGAGGTGAAGGCATAATGTGTGGGGTGACCCTGCAGAGGGGGCCTAGTCCTTATGATTTTAACATCGAGTAAGACAAGTGAAAATGGGGGAGTAGGGTACGTGTGAAGAGTGTGAATAAAAAATCTAAAGGAGATGGCAAATTTAGTGAACCGAAGATAATTGTTAAAGTAATGAGGAACACTGTCATATTAAAAGATGGTGGAGTTTGGCACGTGAGCCCTCTTGCTTGGGGAGGAATGGTAAATATGAAGACAATTGTATGTTTAGGGGTGGATGTCTCTTCCAGTAAATATTGGTGCTTTGATCCCAGTAATCTGAACTCATATGATCATTATGGTTCCACAACTTCAGGTTCTAGAAATACTCACTTGTCAACTGGAGGTTTCAAAATGTTCAGGTATCAATTGGTTGTGAGGAACCTGCTTACTAAACGCATTTATTAAAAAAGTACAATTTATAGCATAAAAATAACATAAACACATTTAAACCCAAATTTGTAGTAGGTAATCACGATTAGCCATTATATGCAAACTCTCGAGTTAAGATGTTGTAATGAATTAAGTTAGCTTAAATACTGATGCCATTGTGAATGTCAACTTTACACGTTAGGGCTAATAGGCCTGTTTACGTATCCATGCACTTGTTTTACACAGGTTGTGTTTGTTTTTCTTCCCTCTGTAGATGCTGTAATTTTCCAAAAACCTTCTGTTAGTTAGTGCACAGGCATTTATATATTAAACAACTGATAGTAAGGTTCTCACAAGGAGGAGAGGAAGATGCCAGGAAGCACGACACGTGGGAAGAGCTGTCTGTACCACAAGATTCTGTTCAAAGTATCAAAACAAGGACATAGTCGTGTATGAACCACTGTAAAGACATAAGAAGCTGGTAGGTTTACCTGCTCCCAGCCTGTGTAAGAGAATGATTGGTTCCTGACAGTAGGGTCGAGATGCAATGTTGCAATCAGAGTTTTGTTAAATTATAATAGCGGGTGATCCTAGACTAGGGCAGGGCAGATCTGAGATGCTTACTGATTTTGAGCTGAGAAGACGCTTACAGTTCTGCTAATCTTCACTGCCTGAATGCTTAGGCGTCATGCCAATTTATTCCTATTCTCTCATCAGAAAACCTTCATTTGGTTTTCTGAAGCTGATAACTTACCTTTACTTTGCTCAAAATAAAATGTAATACGCGCCCAACCTTCTTTAAAGTAGATCAGGGAACTTCCTGTATGGAACCCACTTGCTGCATATTCTGCATTATATTTGTGATTCCTACCAATGTGTTATTTTATCTTATTTTGAAACATCAACTTTTAGATTATTTGAATCTGTAATAATGATGACTACATTTTAAATAATTACTGAACCAATGATTCATTTGAATTAATTTGTTAATAAATCCTTTTGAACACATTCCAAATTTATTTTTTGTTTCCCGTGAAGGCTCAATTGGTCTTCACTGTTATGGTAACTAATGTAAATGATAGCTCCTTATCTCTTCTCCTTGTTGACTTACAAAGGTCCATCGGACCAATGGTGGGGGTTATTTGATGATTATAGCCGAAGTTTCAGATACAAGAATACCATCTCTTCTAACCTATCCCTCTTGCCAGGGAGCAGGAGAATACTTCCCATACTGAAGTTGAAGTGACAACATCTTGTGGAAGAAAAGTGAAAACATTTAAGAAATTTGGAATGTTTGATTGCAATTAGTTTTTTTTTGTATTCTTTATTTCATTTATTTTCTAATGTTTTAAAAAGGAAAGTGTTGGGATCTGCTCCTGGCTCGTGCGTGTGCTCGTGGTCAGGTTCCATTCTCATTGGGAGTGTAGAATGTGGGTTCTGGTCTGGCAGTTGCTGCCGGGACTCGGAGGTGGCTAGACACAATAAACGCAGCTCCAACTTACCACGCTGTTGTCTTCATTTCAGTGGCGACGAGCTGGTCTAGCGCCTTCGCCTCCTCCTTAATGCCCCTCGCTGATGTGCCTCGAGATTCCTGGTGTCCTGAATTTCCTGTTTTGTGCGGGCCGGCCTGATGCTGCGATCTGCCTGCTGTCTGCTGTTTTATGGTGTTGGCGCCATTCTCTGCACATCGTCTCTGTGTCCATCCTGAATTGCGGATGATTGTTTCAGAAACATGGAAATTTTAATGGTGCTAACGTCACTACCAAACCGTGAGTCAGTTAAATTGAATTATCTTCCAGCACACGCGAACGCCTCCTGGCCATAGAGAGTCGGCGCGTCTCTTCTGTGGTTTCTCCACACAGCGTGATTTCGTCACCATGCTACGTGGCAGCCATTTTGGATTCCCATGGAGCTTTTGCAAGCGTCTGGTTTCCATGGATACGCGCATTACCGGTGATGCACACACCCTTTTATATTGAGACCAGCAGTTTCTTGTTACGCTACAGGCTGTCATTCTTGAAATTGTGCAACCGGTGATGCACACACCCTTTACCCAACTACTTCCTCTTGCCATAATTTTCATTGTGTGTTTGCCAAACGGTGACACGCACACCTTTACCCTGACTTTGTGCATCCGGTGATGCGCACACCTTACCCTACGTTAACCAGTGATGCACACACTTATTATGTCCATGAAGCATTCGCACATCAGCGTTTTTCATCATTTTTAATTCTTCCTTTCATCTTTCTCTTGTGCCTTTGCTCCATTGGTCTGCATAATACATTTATTGTTTAACTGACAACGTCTGTGTTTTAAAGTGTTCTATGATACCACTTGTATCGGTGTGGGGCAGCAACTCACCCACGCTTGATCATGGATCGTGTTTTGGCACCTCCTCCCTTCTTACAGTCAGCTGGCACAGCCCGTGTGCCATGGGAGCAGTGGAAAGACACTTTTGATGCGTATTTAGATGCCATCGATGGTGAAACCTTTACTTCAAAAATAAAAAAAGAGCACTCTTAATTTACAACCTTGGCACTGAAGGTAGGAACATTTTGAAGACTTTACCGCTTGAAGTTGTGAGTACTTTAGTAAGGGGTGGTGACAACTGTGATTCCCTTTTAGTAGATGAGTACGCCTCTCTTGTAAAAACTTTAGATAAGAGATTTTGTCCTAAGAGAAATGTCGTACTGGAACGTCACAAGTTCCTTCAATGTGCTCAAACTCCTGGCGAATCTATTGAGGATTTTGTGGCAGCTCTCCGGATTCTTGCCATCAACTGCAACTATAGGGAGTTCAGGGATGAAATTATGAGATCAATTGATTGAAAGAACATGTAACAAAAAGATTCAAGAAAAATTACTATCCTCTGGTGATCCTGACTTAGAGACTGCACTCACGTTATCTAAAAGCATTGAACATTCGCAGTTTTGTGTAAAGGAAATGAATTCTACTTCTTCTACCACGGAAGTAAAACTATTGAACTCAAGTCCGCTTCCCAAGTCTAAAGTAGCCGCAACTAGGGTTTCCCGCTCTACAACGTCTCTCCCTATCAAAGTCAAACCTGAACAAAATGAACTTAAGTGTTTTCGCTGTGGTAGTCAATCGCATTTAGGCAATGTCAAGTTCTGCTATACCCTCAACCAAACTTGTTATAAGTGTGGAAACAAAGGTCATTATTCTAGGATGTGCAAAGCTACTTTTGTAAAAAAAAAAAGGGACAACACAAACGGTGAAGGCCATCGCTGAGGTTGCCGACGAAGGGCGTTATGATCTGTTAATGCTGTCTCCCTTTTCGTCTCTCAGCGCAGGGGTTGTTGAACTATCTTCGTTGGCAGGACTACACAAAAGGAAATCCCCTTCTTGCTGTATATCTGTCAATGATATTAATCTCAAATTTCTCGCTGATTCTGGTTCTCCTTTTACCGTCATCAATGCTGTCGATTTTGATAAAATTTTTGGTGCACAGTTAGAACTCTCCAACATTAAATGTTTTGCATATGGTGGAAAAAGGGTAGAAGTACTTGGAAAATTATCTGCCAAGTTAACTTTATATTCTGATCACACCTCTGGAACTGTATTTGTGGTCAAAGATGGTGCAAATTTATTAGGTTGGGATGAACAAGGAGTTTTAAATATTGTTCTGGATCCCAACCATCCTGACATGGTTGTGTCCCGCAGTGCTCAATGCTAATTTTATAATTCCACTCGTTCTAGTGCACCTTCTGCTCAGACTGTTACCCAGATTTCCTACGTCAAGTGGGCGCAGATGTTTCCTGAAGTATTCAATGGTGAACTTGGAAAGCTTAAAGGTTTTCAGCATCGTATTGTACTAAAGGACAATGCTAAAGTGGTAGCCCACAAGGTACGTAAAGTGCCTTTGAGTTTGCATCCTGAACTCGAGAAGGAGCTGGAACGTCTACGTGCTGCAGGAGTTATCGAACCCATTGAGGGTTCCGAATGGCGCGCCCCCATTGTTTTGGCACGCAAATCCGATAAATGCCTCAGGATGTGTGTTGACTTGAGGGATCTCATTGCGAACATCTGGCTTGATCGTCAACCACTTCTGAATATCAATGAGATGCTGGCCACTCTAGAAGGCGCCAAGTTTTTTACTTCTCTCGATATCTCATCTGCCTACCATCAGATTGAATTGTGCAAGGAGTCCAGACACCTTACATCTTTTGTTACCCCTGAGGGCGCCTATCATTACATCCATATGCCCTTCGGACTTGCTTCAGCCTCTGCTGTATTTCAAAGATTAATGAACAATCTATTTAAAGACATTCCTGGAGTTGTTTTCTTCCAAGATGACATCCTGATTCATGGGAAGACTGAGTCTGAGCATGATGAGAGAGTCAAGCAGATTTTGAGTATTATAAGAGCCAGTGGTCTAACTTTAAGGGAGGACAAATGCAAATTCCTTCAGGAAGCAGTTGACTACCTTGGCCATCATATCTCTCACAAGGGAGTTGAGCCTAAACTTAAAATCATCAAAGCTATTCAGAATGCACCCACCTCCTTGAATAAGGATCATCTTCGTTCTTACCTTGGGTTGGTGGAGTATTACTCCAAGTTCATCAGAAACTTTTCCACCAAAACTGCTGCCATGAGTAATTTACAACAAAAAAAAGTCAAATTTGTATGGTATGATGACTGCAATAGCAATTTTGAAATCATCAAACAAGAAATTGTATGTGCTCGCCCCCTCAAATTGTTCAATATCAATGACTTGTATATTGTATCCACTGATGCCAGTAATGTGGGTTTGGGGGCTGTCCTTCTGCAAAGGAGGAGTGACGGCCGGGAAGAAACCATAGCTTTCGCTTCCAGAACCCTGAGGGGTGCTGAAAGCACTTATTCAACTATTGAGAAGGAAGCCCTGGGCATGTGGTGGGGTGTCCAACACTTTAAAAAATGTCTGTGGGGGAACGAATTCATCTTAGAGACTGACCACAAACCTTTGTTTGACTTGTTCACTACCAAAGGTGGTGGTAGAGCCACCCCACGGTTCTCGAAATAGCAATTTAGGTTACAGGAATTTCGTTATCGGCTTGAGTATGTGGCTGGTGCAAAAAACGTGGTAGCTGATTGGCTGTCCAGACTCCCTCTCTCTAATGTTGATGATGCTTCTGAGTGTGATGACTTAGAGGTTGTCTGTGCTGTTTGTTCTTTAGAAAATACTTTAGGTTGTGCTCTTTCCGAACGTGAGTGGTTGGAGGGCATTACTCTGGATGCTGATGTTGTGAGAGTCCTCGATCTCCTGAGTGGTGTGTGGCCGTGTGACAAGGATTGTCCCTCTGAGCTGCTGCCCTATAAAAGGGTTAAGGATGAGTTATCTGTTGTGGATGGAGTGCTGAGAAGTGGAGGGTTATTAGTGGTTCCCCTTCCCATTCGTAAAAAGATTTTAAAATTAGCTCATGAAGGACATCCAGGTATCCAAGCAATAAAACGCCGGGTGAGACAGGATTTTTGGTGGCCAGCTCTTGACATGTTGAGCATTTTGTTCGTGATTGTTGTACGTGCGTTACCAGTGACAAGTCTCAGGTGACTCACCCTTCTCCTATTCAACCTATTGTTGTGAAATATACTCCCTGGTCCAAATTAGCATTGGACATTGCTGGTCCTTTTGGTCTCATTGGCACTTCTCCTGAGTATGCCCTTGTTTTAATTGACTATATGTCCAAATGGCCAGAAGTCAGGTTTGTTGACAATATTAACTCTTCTGCGGTCATTAACGTTTTCCAAGATTTTTTTCTCAGGGAGGGTTTCCCCGAGGAAATAGTGTCTGATAACGGGACCCAGTTAGTCTCTTCCGAAATGGCAAAGTTTCTCAAAGATGCTGGGATTAAACACATTCTAACGTCACTCTATCATCCCCGCAGCAACGGCTTGGTTGAGCGCTTCAACCGGGTTGTTAAGGAGCACCTTCAACTAGCTTTGGTGAATGGGTTGCATTGGCGCCGGGCTGTCAGTGATATGTTGTGGGCAGTACTCCACATGTTTCAACTGGGGTTGCTCCATTTACTCTGTTGCGGGGAAGAGTTGCCGGTTTCAAACTAAACAAGGAATGGATGTCCAGGAGAGTTGTGAATGCTGAAAGTTTATCAGTTGTGACAGATGTCAGGGCTGCTGTCCAAGCCAAGTATGACACTAGACCCCCCACTTTCTGTCCGCACAAAGTCAATGTAGGGGATTGGGTGAGGATCAAAAGACCTGGATTTCTTCGCAAGGGGGAGTCTCTTTTTTTTTCTCCTAAGAGTGTCAGATGTAAGAGATGATGTTGTTGTGTTGGATGATGGGAGAATTTGGGACAAGTGTACCATTTCCATTGTGCCCAAGCCTATGCTTGAACGTGTCAATAAGAGGCTCAACGTTCATTCCCCTCTTGGTGTTGGACCAACTAATGTCCACGGGAAGAGTGTTATACACACTGATCATATTCCACTGAGGGAAACTTCTCCCAGGTTGAAATTTGTTCCTGTCAAATTTCAAGACAACAAAATGTTGTAATTTGTTATTACAGTTGGATTTCTTCTGTTTATTACATGCTGTAACCCATTTTTCTTTTAGGTTGCCCAGTTTGTTCTCATGCTGCTTCTTCCTCCAGGTTTTCTCTTTGTTTGTTTTTTTGTCTTTTGCTTTTCCTCACTTTGGCTTTCTTGTTATTTGTTACGAAGGAAGGGGGGTTGTTGTAATCTGTCTCGTTCCCTCCTTCCACCTTTCCCCCCCTCCCTTCCTCACCATGTGGGTTTGCCCAGTTGTAGAACGTTGGGGCTGAAGCTCAGGTTAGAATGTTGGAGTGCCAGAGCGAGAGGCTGAAGGATCTGCACTAATAAACTCCTTCTCCTGAACTCTACTGGATTGGAGTATTTATTATAACATCTTTTTGGCGACGAGTTCAACTTACCGTACTGGGGCGGTCCGAATCCTTTCCCCAGTGTTGTTCTGCCTTTTGCCTGGTCTCCTGGTCTCTGGTTGGTCCATCTTTCATCGGATCTGTGACTTTCCCTGCTCAAGACAGCGAGCCGGTGTTGCACGTCTCGTCTTTCAAGAGCCACCTGTATCACCGGTGAGATCGTTTTCCACAGAGTGTCGGTGGACTGTTTGTTTCGTCTTCCAGTTACTGGTGAGTCCGTCCCCTCCTATCAGTTTGCTGCGCAGCTGCTCCTCACGTTTTGGGGCGCTGTTGTGACTGACGGACTGCTACCTGCTGCTGTGGGGCCACTCGCGTTCGCGTTGGCTGCATCTCTTCCATTCCTTCGTTTGCCGTTTTGCTCAGGTTCTTTGGCCTCCATTGCCTGGAATTTTCATTTTACAATCGTTGTGGGGTGTTTGCGGAGCAGCGGTTGCTCGCTGCTCTCCGTTCCTGTGGGGGAAGTCCAATGTTAACGAGGTTTCCGCCCGTCACATGTGACTGAATCTCCGGAGGACGCTCATAACCGAGACACTGCTCCTCATCTTGATTTCCTCATCGTCACCAGCACTGCTCCCCCTGCTGGGGGAATCTAAATCTTCACTTACAGCGTATGGTGATATTGACGCTCCTGCTTATTATTTTCACCTCATCCTTACTGTTTTCAGCCTGCAACGATTTTGCCATCGCTGACAGGCTCAGCTTACGTACTGGTACTTTGTCAAAGTTAATTTTATCGCATTACCTGGCTGGTTCTCGTTTGCCTTTGTCACACACTGTTTGTTTTGCCAGACTGGGTGGATTTGCCATCGTTTTCTTTTGCTAGTTGTCTCCTCTTTTCTTCTTTTGGGTTGCTCTTTCTCTTACTTTCATGCTCTATTGTCCTTTTCTTTCTATTTCTTATTCTTCTCCCCTCTTTCCCTCTTCTTCTTTTCCCACGTTTTGCTATTATGTCCGCATTTGCAATGTCTCAACCTCCTTCGTTCCTAGATGAAAGTGGGGATCCACTGATTCCATGGAAAAAATGGGTAAACCTATTTGAATCCTATCTTATTGCCATTGGTGGTGACAGATGTTCTGCTGTGCGCAAACAACCTGTCCTTCTGCACAATCTGGGGAAGCAGGGGAGGGAAATTTTTGATGACCTTCCTGATTCTATTGTTGAAAATGTAAATGTGGGGGCAGATGGCGAGGGAGATGTTCAACACGATGTTTATCAGTTAACCTTATTGAAACTGGAAGCGCAATTTGGGGACAAGATTAATATTGTTGGGAGGAGGAGCCTAGCGCGCATCCAAGATGGTCGCGTGAGCACAGGGCTCCCCGGACCCTTGCTGCTCCTCGGAATTTATCCTGAGAATATCCTGATGTGGTTTATGGAAACTGGCAGATGAAGACCGGCTGAGCACGTATCTCTTTTCAGAACTCGAATCGGACCTGGGAATCCTGAGTTGTCGTTGTTCGAACTTTTGGGACCCACCCGACGGAGGTGCCCGGGGCGAAGGTGAACCGTGGAGCCGTGTCGTAATTGAACAACAGCGGCTGCAGTGCGGTGCCAGTGGCCGCTCTACCACTTTCGGTTTCACTTTCGGACTTCAGGGGGCTGGCCTGCGAACGCACTTGATGTGGCGGGGTGTTTCCTTGGCCTCTGCACGAGGCCTTGTCTCCACCTGCCACTAGTGTGCCCATCGCCTTGGGTCCCCCCGCACCGCTATCTTGTGGTCCCTGATGAGGCGCTGGTCTGCGGTGCCGGTGCCCCTACGACTCTTGATCGGCGGTCCCCTTCGGTATCCGTGACCACATGGGGGGCAAGGGGGGCCCCGAGGGGCGTAAGACTAAGGCCTCCCTCCGCGGGGGACCGGTCCAGGCCAACAACATGGATCGCTACACTCAGGGCAGAGGGTCCCCTGGAGCGACCGGCCCCCCCCCCGGATGCCGCCGGCGGTGGCACGACCGTCTCTCCGGAGCTTTCCCTGCATGACATCATGGGCGCCATTGATGGCATCAGGGAAACCATCGCCACGCAATACGAGGCCCTGGCCCGTAAAATCGACACGGTGGCAATCGATGTCACCTTAATTCGGGCAGATCTCTCCAAAACTAACGAGAGGGTTCAGGCTCTCGATGCGCGGACCTCCACCCTTGGTGCGGATGTGTCGGACCTGCAGGCCGCGCTGGGTGACATTAAGGCGGTCAACGATCAGATGGCTCGGCGGCTGGAGGACTTCGAGGGACGGGCCCGACGCAACAACATCCGTGTCATAGGCGTACCGGAGTCCTCCGACAACCGCCCGGTTGACCTCCTGGTCGAGGAACTCATCCTCCAACAGTTGGCCCCTGCAGGCCTAAGCAAGTTCTTTGCCGTGGAGCGGGCCCATCGAGTTCCGGGCGGTCGGCCGCGGCCGGGGGCTCCCCCGAGGCCTATCGTGGCCAAACTGTTCCACTACAGAGACCGAGATGCGATTCTGCAGGCCTCACGGGTCCACGGCCCGGTTCGTCATGAGAACTCATCCATTAACTTTTATCCGGACTTTACCCAACTTGTCCAGAAACAGCGGATGGGATTCCAGGGGGTGAAGCGTCGTCTCCGTGAACTGGGCCTAAAGTACTCTATGCTCTACCCTGCAAAACTCCGAGTGGAACATGAGGATCGGACTGCCTTTTTTGACTCTCCTGTGGCCGTGAGTGACTGGCTGGACTCGCTGCCGGACAGAGGTGGCCGTCCCGGGCCCTCTGCAGGCGCCGAAGGTGACGGGTCCCCTTTGGAGTGACTTTTGGTCCTTGATTCTGCCATTTTGCACTATTCAGCTGGGTTTTACTTCTTTTGTTCATTTTGTCTCACTAGGACCTGTGTGGGGGGCGGGCGGGGACGGGTCCCTTTCCTCCTCCGGGGTCTTTTCGTAGAATGGGGTTAGGAGGGCGACAGGCACACTGCAAGTTGGGGGGGTTTTCTGGCCCGCAGGGGTGCAGGGTGGGGGGAGTTGGATTTGGGGGGGGGTTGGGGGGAGGGAGGGGTTGTTTTGGTGTGTGTTTTGTTTGCAGGGCGAGGTACTGATTTTTGTCCAGATTCGGGAACTGTGCTACTGAATGGGGGGCCTTTGATCTATTGGAGGGGATGGGGGGGGACGGGTTGAGGCTGATGTCATGGAACGTCAATGGGTTGGGGGACCGTATCAAACGGGGTGTAGTACTGCAGTATTTGCGCCGTCTGACTCCTGATGTGGTGTTTATCCAGGAAACGCATCTGGTTGGTAATGTTTGTCATGCAATGAACAGGGGGGGATACCGCCTCGTGGCCCATTCTGGTTTCACAACTGGTTCCAGGGGGGTGGGCATTCTCCTGCGATCCTCACTTCCGTTGGATATCACTAGGGTAATCTCGGATGACAGAGGGCGCTATGTGTGTCTGACTGGGAGGTGGGAGGGGCAGCCCCTTTCCTTGGTCTCAGTTTACGTCCCCCCGGGCCTCCAGAACTCCACCTTTGCGGACTTGGGTCGAATGCTGCTTGAACTTCCGGATAGTCTTTTGCTTATGGGCGGGGACTTTAATTCGGTGGTTTCGGGTGACCTGGATCGTCACCCACCCAGGGCTCTCCCCGCTGCCCAGGCATGGCTTGGTGGACTGCTGGAGACCTTCGGTCTGGTAGATAGTTGGAGATTAATGCATCCGACCCAATGTCAGTACACCTTTCACTCTGGGGCGCATGGGAGTCTTTCTAGGTTAGACTATTTCCTTATGCCCGCGGCACAGACTGGTCGGATACGAGAGATTAGGCACCTGGCGCGGGGTATCTCCGATCATTCCCCGCTGTGGCTGCTCTTTGACACCGAGTCGCGGTCTGCAGGGCGGATCGCTCCCATCAACCCGTGGTACCTGCGAGACCCTACGACTCGCGACAGTCTGGTTAAGGCTATGGACCAATACTTCCTTGAAAACGAGGGGTCGGTGTCGTCCGCAAGGTCCCAGTGGGAAGCCTTTAAAACCGTAATCCGCGGACACGCCCTCTCCCAGATAGTGGTGGCTAAGAAGCATAAGAGTGAGGCAGTGGTGAAGCTGGAGACTGACATCTCGGGGCTGGAGTCGGCCTTGGAGACGGGTGTCACTCCGGACGGGCTCCATGCCCTCAGCCTGAAACAGTTTGAATACAGGTCTCTTGTCACTGACGCTGCCAAAACGATGTATAGGGAGCAGCAGGGTCGATTGTATGATGCCGGGGACAAGGCGGGAAGGTTGATTGCGTGGCTGGATAAGAAGGAGAGAGTGAATCGTGTGGTCCCGGAGCTGCGTGTCTCGGATGGAGTGTGTGTGACTGAGCCTGGTGAGATTGTGGAATGTTTTGCTGACCACCTCCGGGCCGTGTACTCCCCGGTGACTGATAGGGACGAGGAAGACTCTTGCCTTCTGCTGAGGGATATTGCTTTGCCCTGCCTGTCCGTCGAAGACCGTGAGCAGCTGGACGCCCCCTTGTCTGTAGATGAAATTGCATCTGCGATTCGGTCCCTTCGCTCGGGCAAGGCGATGGGTCCCAACGGTCTGCCTATTGAATTATATAAGTTGCGCCCGGATAAACTCGCGCCCTTCCTCCGTCGTATGTTTCAGGAGTCCCTTGAGGCAGGCTCCCTTCCTGACGACCAGCGTCTGGCTACGATAGTCGTGATCCCCAAGGACGGTAAGCCACGAGACCGCTGTGCCTCCTATAGGCCTATTTCACTGCTAAACGCAGAGCCTAAAATCCTGGCCAAAGTCCTTGCCAATCGTTTGTTGAGCGTCATCTGCGATCTGATTCATCCTGATCAATGCGGCTTCATCCCTCACCGTAACACCGCTCTTAACTTGCGGCGTCTTCACGGCGCCCTCGCCAGGGCGGCGTACCTCTCCGAACCGGCCGTGCTGGTTTCTTTAGACGCCACGATGGCCTTTGACACCATCGAGTGGCCATTCCTCTGGGCTGTGTTGACCAAATTCGGCTTTGGGGAAGGATTTCTTGGCTGGGTGAAGCTTCTTTACACGGGACCCATGGCTCAGGTGGTGGTTAATGGTCGGGTCTCTCGGCCCTTCGCTCTCGGTAGGGGTACGAGGCAGGGGTGCCCGTTGTCCCCTCTGCTCTTTGCTCTTGCCCTGGAGCCGCTCGCTGCTTGGCTCCGCTGGGAGCCCTCGATCAGAGGGATCCGGTGGGCCCCGGGCTTCGAGGATCGGGTCTCGTTGTATGCAGACGATATTCTCCTGTATCTCACCTCGCCGCGGCAGTCGCTTAATGTTCTCTTTGATGTTCTGACTTCCTTTGGGAGAAATTCGGGTCTAACGATCAACTGGTCTAAATCCTGTGTCTATCCTATCTCCGGCGACCCTCCTCTCTTGCCGCCTCGGCTTCCGATCCAATTATCTCTGTCCGGCTTTAAATACCTGGGAATATACGTCTCGATGGACCCGGTGGCTCGCTATGAGCAGAATCTCCTGCTTCCACTTCGACGTTTGAGGGAGGACACGGCTCGGTGGTGTAAGCTGCCCTTGTCCCCGCTGGGTCGGGCAGCGCTGTTTAAAATGATGTCCCTTCCCAGATTCCTCTATGCACTTCAGAACTCCTTCGATGTCATTCCTGTGTCCTACTTTCGGGAGGTGGAGAGCCTGCAGAGGAGACTGGTGTGGGACGGACGGGCTCGTATCGCTCTGGCAAAGCTTACTCTCCCCTGGTATGACGGGGGCATCGCGCTTCCCGACATTCGCAGGTATTATTGGGCCTCACAGCTATCGGCCATTAACCATGCCACGTATGCGCCTGGCTTGAATCCGGCGTATGAGATGGATAAATTCCTGCTTCCCGGCGGAAATTATAACAGGGCACTTTACTCCAGCTCGGCTGGACGGACCCTTACGGGCCCTACTAAGATTGCGGTACGGATCTGGAGGGCGGCCAATGTAGCCATGGGCTGGAGTGAGCGATTAACATGTGCTACTCCCCTGTTTGCCTCCGACCGACTGGGAAGCCTCTGGACAACGAAGGGGTTTGAACGTTGGGACACGATTGGTATTAGTAGAGTGGGAGACTTATGGATTAAGGGTGCGGTTAAAACATTCGCGGCGCTCCAGAGCGAATACGAACTTACGGAAAGGGAGTTCTTTCGCTACGCCCAGGTTCGGCATGCCCTGCTCTCTGTTTTTGGGGAGGGGACCAAGATCCTGGCTTCTTCGCCCCTCGAGGACCGCATACTCGATGGTCATGTCCCCGACAGTACTATCTCTTTAATTTATAAAAAACTTATCAATAATCGGGCTGACCTCTTGGTGCGCCTCCGGGAGGCGTGGACGGGGGATGGGGTGGAACTGGACGACGAGGACTGGCAGTCCGCACTGTCGTCCCCCAAGGAAGTGGCCATTCCAGCCCGTCTCCGCCTGGTCCAGCTTAAGATTCTCCACCGGGTGTATGTGACGGGTCCCCGTTTGGTCTCGATGGGATTTTCTGAAGACGGGCTCTGTAAGCGGGGATGTGGGCTCAGTGCCACCTTTCTCCATATCCTTTGGGAGTGCCGCGAGGTGGCTGAATACTGGCGCCGGGTTCATGTGGTCATGGGACAAGTCACCGGGGTTGCGCTGTTGCCAGAGGTGCGTCGCTGTGTCCTGAATGTGTGGGAGCCCAATGATTATAACGCGGCTCAGACTCGGTGGGCGGCCCTGGGGAACATGATTGCCAAGAGAGATATAGCGCAGCTATGGGGTTCCCAGCGGCCTCCCACCGTGTCCGTATGGAAGGAGAACATGGACTGGTGCATGTTCAGGGAGAAGACTGTGTATGTGGCTCGTGGTAAACCGGGGGCATGGGGTAGAATCTGGGGGCAATGGAACGCGTATCGTGGGGGTATCTGTACTCCCCCCCCTAGTGGACACCGATATTGCTTTGTCCCCCTGACCCTTGATGGTTCCTTGCGACTTTTGGAATAACCGAATATAGACGTTCCTCTCCCGTGACCCCCCCCGACCTATCAGTACTCCTTCCTCTTGATAGCTATTTGAAGGTCTGAAGTAGAGTCCCCCGGAGGTAGCCTGACCCACACTTTTTGCCCTTATGCCTCGCCTTTTGTTTTTATTTGTTATTTATGTTAAACCTATGTATCCTGCTTCCTTAGGACTATCCGGAGCCGTGTACGGGGCTGGGCCCCGGGAGTCGACTACTGCCTTAAGAACTGTATGATCCTTTCTGAATCTAGCGGCCGGCCCTGGTGGTTGTAGGCCCATGCTTGTAATTGATTTATTGTTCAATAAAATTTTCAAAACAAAAAAAAAAAAAAAAAGATTAATATTGTTTTAGAACGTCACAAGTTTTTCTTGCGTGTTCAAGGGAAAAATGAAAAAGTGATAAATTATATAGCTGTTTTGAGGGGTTTAGCCTCTACTTGCGAATTTGGTATTTTAACTGAGTCTCTAATTAGGGATCAGCTAGTAAGATGTACTAGTAACAAAAAAATACAAGAAAGACTTCTAGCAGAAGCACCAGATTTAAAACACGCAATTGATATTGCTAAAAGTATAGAGCATACAGCTTATTGCATGAACGAGATGAAGGAAGCTGTGGAGGTTAAACAGGTTTCGGAAAACTATGTACACAAGATCTCTGGTAAAGACACCAAACACAAGCATCCACTTTCTGATCCTGAAATACACACTACAACTGGTAACAAACCAAGATGCTACAGGTGCGGTAATCCCAATCATCTAGCCAACAGTGTGAATTGTCCTGCGAGAGCTGTTATGTGTAGCAAATGTAAGAAAAGAGGCCATTTCTCTAAAGTGTGTCATGATACAAAATAAAATGTCACCCACATGATTTTGAGTGATCCTGATCCACAACTCCCTAGTGAGGACATAGTTTTCCAAGTTTCCAATTATACTGACTGTAGTAGCTCTACCTACCCTAAGTGTGAAATATTGCTGGACAATATTAAGTATGAGGTTTATGCAGACTCTTGTTCCCCATATACTCTCGTCAATGAAGCTACGTTTCAGGCCAATTCAGGGGCACGAATGTATAGTCTCTTGCCTCCAGACATCAAACCAGGAGGACACAATCAAGATCCCATACCACTTGTGGGGATGCTACTCATGAACATTGACTTTAAAGACAGATCGACCGTTGGGAAGGTTTACATCACAAAAAATGGTTCTAATCTACTTGGATGGAAACATCAAAAAGATTTAGGAATCAAACTGGACCCTAATGCACCCGAACCCGTGTACCTGATCGACAGGTCTAACTTTGGGATGGAAATTTGCAATAAATTTCCAGAGGTATTTACGGACAAACTTGGACTTCTAAAAGGTTTCCTTCACAAAATCAAACTTAAAGCTAATGCCAAACCAATTGTCCACAAACCAAGGTCCATCCCGCTATTGATAAGAGAACCTCTTAAGAAGGAGCTTGACAGATTGGAAGAGTGCAATATCATAGAAAGAATTGAGAGTTCAGAATGGTTGGCACCCATCGTTGTAGCAGCTAAGGGAGGTAGCAAGGGTATCCGTCTATGTGTGGACCTTAGGGATTTGAACTCCAATATTTGAGTGGACATTCACCCTCTCCCCAACATTAAGGAAATGCTGTCTGCCATCCATGGGGCTAAAATCTTTACAGTCCTAGACCTATCCTCAGCATATCACCAGATCGCTCTTCATCCGGAATCTAAACCCCTCACTTCTTTCATAACCCCGTACGGGGCTTATCAGTTTTCCAGATTGCCTTTTGGTCTGGCATCTGCTGCGGCAGTTTTTCAGCGTGTCATGCAGCACATACTGCAAGGTCTCGACAAAGTACTCTGTTTCCAAGACGACATCCTGATTCATGGTTCATCAGCAGAAGAGCATAATAAAACTTTGGAAGCAGTGTTGTCCAGATTCAGTAAAGCAGGTTTCACCACTCAGAAAGACAAATGCAAAATCGGGGTGGAATCTGTGGTCTATCTCGGTCACACTATCTCAAGTGAGGGAATCAAACCCAAATCCAATTTGGTGGACTCCGTAAAGCTAGCCCCTGCACCCAAAAACAAGGATGAGCTCAAATCTTTTCTGGGCTTAGCAGAATATATGTCCAAGTTTGTCAAAAACTTTGCTGATCAAGTGCGTCCTCTCAGAGAGTTGCTGAAGAAAGGAACAATTTTTGAGTTGAATCAACAGTGTCAATCTGCTTTTCTACTCATCAAGGAGGCCATCGTTGAAGCACCTATCCTGAGTGCTTTTGACCCCAGTGCCAAAACCACTCTGACCACAGATGCAAGCATGAAGGGGTTAGGAACTTCACTTACACAGAGGACTAATGGACAAGAGAAAGTGATAGCTTTTGCTTCTAGAACATTGAGAGATGTCGAACTATGTTACTCTACAATAGAAAAAGAAGCCTTAGCTTGCTATTGGGCCATAAACCACTTTAAGTATTTTCTATGGGGAATTCCGTTTTCATTGAGAACGGACCACAAACCATTACTTCCGTTATTCTCCACTAAACGCCTTGAAAATGCTACTCCGCGCATTTCCAAGTGGGTACTGAGTCTACAAGGGTTCAACTACTCCATGATATATGTTCCAGGAATCGACAATAGGGTAGCTGATTGTCTCTCGAGACTACCTGTGAGCAGAGGTGATCCTATACAAAACCCGCCTGAGGAGACCATCCTTGTGGTTGAAATTCCGGCCACCAATCGAGATGAATGGGAGAAATCCTAAGAGAAGACAGTGATCTCGTTGCATTAAGAAAGATGATTTGCAAAGGATGGCCTGTAAACAAGTCTGAGGTGCCGGAATCTATCCGTCAATTCTGGTCTGTGAGAGATGAACTGTCCATTGTAAAAGACCTAATTTGTAGAGGAAGTAAAATCATTCCTCCAAAAAGTATGTACGAACGAATAATTCAGATCGCACATGAGGGCCACCCGGGTAGAAGCATGACAAAAAGCAAGATCAGACAGAACTACTGGTTCCCCGGTATGGACTCACTAGTGGAGGATCAGGTAAAGTGTTGCGTGGCCTGTGGCTCCAGTGACAAAACCAAAGTTGTCCGCAAATCTCCACTTTTCCCAGTAGAAGTCCCCACCATACCTTGGGACAAATTGGGTTTGGATATAATTGGTCCCCTGAATCTTCTAAACCATTCTCATAGGTTCATGTTCGTTCTTATTGACTACCATTCCCATTGGATTGTAACGAGAATGGTTTCTTCCATCACTACTGCTTCATTGATACATTGTTTGAGAGATACCTTTTCTAAAGAGAGTATACCAGGCGTTATAATAACTGACAATGGGGTTCAATTCGCCTCAGAAGAAATGAAGCAGTTTATGTCCACACTGTCCATCACACATCTCAGGTCCCCACTCTACTGCCCCAAAGCTAATGGACTGGTGGAAAGGGCTAACAGGATGTTAACGGACACAATTCAGCTTGCATCGAGCGCACAAGTACCGGTTGAGGAAGCCATTAGGAAAATGCTGTGGTCGTATCATACGACCCCCAATGCTGTCTCGGGAGTTTCCCCGTTTATTTCACTCAAAGGTAGGAACCCTGATTCTAAACTCACTCCCAACTGGCTAAATGGAGGATCTCCGGTTTGGGTGGACAGAGATTCTGTGCTGGGTAAAACTAAAAAACATCAACAAGAATACAAGCACAGGTACGACAGACGTTGGGGAGCATCCAAAAAATGGTGGAGTGAAGGCCAATGGGTGGTCGTTAAGAAACCTTCGCTGTCCAAATCCAAAGTCTCCTCATTTTCCAAACCACTGAGGATAACTCGAGTTCACAACAATTCAGTAGTGCTAGAAGATGGAAGCAAGTGGAGCATGGACAACATAGCTGGTTGTCCAAGCATCACTGGTTCCAAGCCCATCAGTGGAGACAATCAAAGCATTATAACGTCCATTAGTAATGATCACAAAGTTGCAAGAGTACGTAGACCCCCAAGTTGGCAAGCTGATTACAAGATGTAACTCTACGTGGATATTCTCTTGTCTCCCTATATCTCACATCTTCTTTTGTATTTGGAGGGAATTGCTATGTGATATGTAATGTTGCGGGATTTGCAATCCTCCTGTATATTCTTGTTTTTCCTTTCAGGTATTGGGATAGTTTATCCAAACTATCTTGTGCTTGTTTTTAAATTCTCCTTCTAGCAGGGAGATGTGTTATAATCTGTCCCGTTCCCTCCTTCCACCTTTCCCCCCCTCCCTTCCTCACCTTATGGGTTTGCCCAGTTGTAGAACGTTGGGGCTGAAGCTCAGGTTAGAATGTTGGAGTGCCAGAGCTAGAGGCTGAAGGATCTGCACTAATAAACTCCTTCTCCTGAACTCTACTGGATTGGAGTATTTATTATAACAGGGGTGTGTTGGGATCTGCTCCTGGCTCGTGTGTGTGCTCGTGGTCAGGTTCCATTCTCATTTGGAGTGTAGAATGTGGGTTCTGGTCTGGCAGTTGCTGCCGGGACTCGGAGGTTGCTAGACACAATAAACGCAGCTCCAACTTACCATGCTGTGGTCTTCTTCTCAGAAAGATTGTGTACTATTGGGCTTGCATTGCTTGTTTTGGACTTTGTGGTGCTTAAGGTTCTTGGTTCTATGTAGTTTGTTCTGCGGTTGGATGTTGGGTGGACATTCGTGGTGATGGAGTTGTTGAGCTGCCAACAGAAGTACACCTGGAGGTGATTGAATAAAGGAAGACTTTCACTTAAACTCCTAGATTCGTCTTATTTCCAAGTGATGAGTCTACAGAGTGTGGGATCTGAAGGTCCATAGATATGAACAGGAAATGGTCACAAAAACATCAGGATTCAAAATTGGCAGCTTCACAACTTCCCAACTTATAGGTGGGATTGTTGTAGTCAGGCAGTTTGTCACCAAATTGTGGAGGCCAGAACTTCTAAATAACGGAACCAGAAGATTAGGTATAATTAAGGAGAAGTTTATTCAAGATGAACAAGCTCACGACCACACCAGTAGAACCTGTCAGATCCAGACTCTCAGAACAGCTACTACCACAAGAGAAACCTTGAAGCGAGACTCCAGAACCCACAGATCCAGTAATTCTAGAATGTAACGCTGGACAGAGCCAACCGGGTAATATTTTCAGAAATAAACATAGACAACATGCAGAGCATTACACATCTACTACACAGAGTGCCCATTTGCATAAATCTGACAAAAACAAAATGCTATACTTTGTGGCAATAGCAAACGTTTCTTTAACTGTGCTAGCCACTCCTGGGAAGAGGTGGACTAGGTGACCCCCAACTCTGCATTATCCATGTTTCCCCAACCTCTTAAATTCTGAGGCCTCCCCACACGGCTTCTGGGTCACGTGGTCATGTCGGAGCTGTACCCCACCCTACTCTTCCAGTCGCACTGTACCTGCATATTGCCCCCTCATAACCACACCTTTTCTGAAAAGGTGAAAAAGGGGAGAGGATGTATCCTACGGCTAGAGCGATCAACCTTGAAGCTGGAAAACTGAGTTCGAGTCTCGGCAACGACGCTCAACATCCTGTGATTCTGGGCAAATCATTTAATCCCCCTGCCTTACAAAAATGAATGTGTCCTTGCGTAACAAACTGGTGCTATGTAAAGCGCTCTGATACCCGAGATCTTCGGGTCTAGTTTGCGCTATATAATACTCTAAAATAAAACAAAACAAAAAAACAATACTATAAGCAAGCTCTTGGAAGGAATCTACACTTTCCAAGGAGGAGGAAGGAAAGGGTAGGGAAAGAGAGAGATTTCAGCAAACTTCCTACCTTTGCACCACAACTCTAAAAGGATTATACTCTGTTGCCTGCCGAAAGAAGTCCACCATATTTTGTGACCAGGCTTTGAAATTCTTGGCACGAGATTGACATCTTTCAAAAACGTAAAACTCTAAAAAGCATCTTTTATGTTGACTGCTGAACAAAGTCCTAGTATTGTGGCATTCGCACAGCTCCTTGTCTGCCAGTCTCACCCTAAACTACTGAGTCTTGAATTATCAGGTTCCAAGGAAGAAATAAGAAATGCAAAGAAACCAGCCCCAGAATGCAAAGCGGTGGTTGTTGTAAGATGGTGCCAGAGTATGGTGCCAGAAAACCTTAAAGTTCATAAGTGGTTACAGATCATACCTTGTAGTTGCTTCGTTTTTCAAAATTCAGAAGTCCTTAAGGAAACACATGTAGGTTCATCAGATCGTCACCAGTGTCATAATGGAAGAATGGTCCGTATTCTGATGGTATCTTTATGTAGTTTATTAGGTAACAAATAATGAAGTAAGGTACAATGAACAAACCCCAACAGGAGCAGCCTGCTTGCTGCTCTGCCCTACTCTCAACGGACATTCATGCACGCATACAACACTCTATGACATCATAACATTCTACACCATACACTAGCTGAGCAGCAAGCTGGAAGCAGATACCACAGTGGTGTCCATAATACGTGGACTAGCTTAAGTGTAACCCGCTCTAGAGCCCTGCAGGAAGAGAGGGGGGACACCATCTTGCTCAGCAATGTGCTCAGGGCTGTTTTTCAGGATTATTTAGGTAATTTAAAAAAAGCCAGCACGTGCAGTTTCACAAACACACAACGCAACAGCTATCGAATTGATCGCCTACCTGTAGATAGACGCTGCTGGACAGGTGAGCAGGATGCTGGCATGCAGTCGGGTGTGGTAAATGTCCAGCAGTAAGAACGTCTGGGATTCTTCCCTTGCCTTCGGAATGCTGAGCTCAGCACAACTAGCCACACAACCCTCGATCCTCATCTCCAGTCTGTGCTCCGCCTTAATATCCGGATACTGCAACCTCAGGAATCCACAGGGGGCGGGACTTTCCGTCATCACATGCCCCTTTGTGATCTTAAAGTAGCAGAATCCCACTCTCTTCCTTTCCCCTGGGGGGCCGCACCTGTCACAGGGCTGCCACTCGCTCCAGACTGTAAACATCTGCACTCTTCCCAGGTTTCCTAGGTCTATCATCGTCCCCTTTTGAACCATCTCCCCCAGATCTGCATAGGACACATATATCTGCGCTGCATCCTGAAAGTCAATTTCATAGTATGCCAAGGTGTTGTCTCCATCTTTGCAGGTGTACAGCCCTGAGCTCTCAACCAATGGCTTCCTCAGTGTTAGATGCCTGTAGTTAAGCTGCGTCTTCACGTTTAACAGGTGTGCCTGCTTCAAGCCGACAACAGGCCCCCTAGAAGTCACAAAAGTTACTGGTTCCCCATGGGGTTCGAAAATATTGAGATATTGCCAGGAAATGTTGGCTTTATTAGGAATATTGTGGCATTGCAAAGTGATCTGATTGTGCGAGGCTAGTGCTATCCTGCAAGATCTGTTAGCAGTGCAGGAGGATGTTAAGCCTCCATTGCCCTCACCAGAAATGAACATGAACACAGATTGTACCAGGATGAAGGTGAGGCTACCTTTTGATACCTGGAGCATACCAATCCATCTGAGAATGGTTGAAAATGAGAGTAAAGTATGTGTTAGCGTGCTCACAGCCTTCTGCTGTCCAAGCACTGCTCAAGGAGAGTGCGAGGCCACATACTGCCACACAAATGGATTGTGCAAGCGGTGACATCATAATAAATCCTATTGGAATGGTTTTTAAAGCACCAGTAGCATCATAAAAACCTTGCATATATCTTTCTCACCCACGTGTTTTCGCGCCCTAATACCTGAGGATTGCAATTGATTCTGGGCCTCAGAATACAGCAATTTTGTCATCAGTGATTACTACTTGGTAAAAGTTATGCGATATGACCACTGGTTTGCAACTGGGTAAGTGCACCATGCTACATTGACTACTGTTAGAAATGGGGGTCTATAGTTGGCAGTGGTATGCACGCTGTCCAAGTAGGGATCCTTCCTTCTAGTCAGGGTAATGGAGTTAAACACCCAAGATAACTCCTGATCACCCCCTTGGTAGCTTGGCATGAGCAGTCAAGCCTATCTCAGAGGCAATGAGTAAATCATTTGTACATAACACACACAGTAACACAGTGAAAATACCATAAATGGACACCACTCCAGTTTCGAAAAAATAACCAATCTTTCTCTAAACCAAACAAGACCAAAACGGCAAAAATCCAACAAACCTAAGCAGAAGTGTCACTTTTTATAGGTTTATGTAAGTTTGTCTATAGAACTCTATAGATGTGTTGATTTTAGCACAAAGTGCCTTTGATGCGTAAAAATCCAAGACAAAAAACAGCCGGAGGGGAGGGTAGCATCAGAAAACACAAGTGATGCGTTGATTCTGGAGCCTAAGGAAATAGAGGTGTCAGTTCTTCTGCATGCAGGAGAAGTGTTGAGTTGATTCCTTACTGTGAGGAGAAGCGATGCATCGAATTCCAAAAGCAGCTCCTTACTGCGGTGTGATGCACTGGAAACTTGGCACCCTACCCCGAAGCGTGGAAAATCGGGATGCGCTGGTGTCGATGCAGCAGCAGCGAAACATGTGCTGCATCAATTCTTCAAGTTGCAGGCAGGTGTTGCGTCAATTCTTATAGCCGCACAGCAGGGCCTGCGTCAGAGTGGGAGCGGGGGTCTCGGACGTCGGAGACACAGTGTTCTGGACTCTGGCTGCAGCAGTTCTTCTAGCCGTGAACAGGCGCTATGTCGATTTTTGGGCTGCACCTTGGCTATGCGTTGGTTTTTCAACCTCACGGCAAGCTTGTGGCATGAAAAACAGCATTGAAGGGCGATGCATGATAGGCATGATATGAACAGTTGCATCTGAACCACAACTCTGCATGTGGTATTCCAAAAGGTGCATCATATTGCTTGTACTCCATAACAGTAACACTGAATAATTTCTTCTGAAACAAGCCTTTGTTGTGCACATGTAAATTTTTTAATGATTTTCCAATTATACTGCATCTCTGCATTAGTGCAGATGTTTCTGCAAAGTGATAGGCACACCATGGTGCCTGGTCAATGATGGGTACCTGTAGGAAAGTAGGATCTGCTTCTTATGGTTATCCCCACTTTTTGCTAAATGTGATGCTGGTTTTGACTAGTCTGACTGGGATCCTGCTAATCAGGACCACAGCCTATCTGCTTTCTCCTTAACCTGATGTGTTATGTACTTGGGTACACCTCACATTGGAGATTGGGGTACCCTTGTCAGTCACTAGTATATGGTACCCATGGCATAGTTACCCCAGAGATCTCCCATGGGCTGCAGCATGTATTACGCCACCCATGAGAGACCATTCAAAATGGAACTACAGGCCTACCATTGCAGCCTGTGTAAGTTGTTGTATGCACCAATTACTAAATATATAGGTTCACTATATCTAAGGGTCACTTCACGTAAAACCTATGTCACCCCTCTAGTAGGCCTTTACAATCCTGAGGGCAGAGTGCTTGGCTCTAAGTGAGAGGGTACCCCTGCATGAGCAGGACACTCTTGCAGCTTGTGGTTGTCAGTGAACCAGCCATATACTATAAAAGGGCACCGCGTAATCACTTGATGACCATCTCGAAAACGGCTGCAACGAATCCTATTATGTTTAGTATCAAACATGATAGAATCATACCTCATGATTCCAAGCACTGGAAGAGCCCTCTGTTAGGCCCTCAGTGTTCCCGGTACCAGCTTTCTAGTCCCGGAGAGCACAAAATGGTTGCTGCCAACCAGAGACACATTTCGGCTCTCCTGCTGATGAGCCAGGCTCGGGCAGGGGAAGGTATAATAATAGGCATTCTGTCACAGGGAGGTGGGACCACCTCCCAGGCAGGATTTAGTGTATTAGGGCTGGATGGGAGCACTTGCCAGCGCCTGAAGGTCTGCATGAGGGGCACATTTGGTGTCCCTGTGCATAGTCCAGTTCAAACCAGTCCTGGGAGCTGTTGGCTCCGGTGTGAAACTGGGCAAAGGACATGGGAGTAACCTCCCCCCTGTCCAGACCCTCCCCTGGGAGGGTTCCTTGAATCTTCCCAACCCTTTCCTTAGGATACTTAAGGGCTTACCCAGGTGTAGGTCCCTAGTTTCGTCGTGGGATAAGATTCAGGACTGAAACTACTGCACTTCCACCGTCTGGGCACTCTGGACTTCGCTGGACTTCGTTTGGGCCTGACTTCGTCTCCCTTCGAGTCTGCTGCATCGTCTGTGCCTGTGTATCATACAGAAACCTTCCAAGACCTGTGAAGCATCAAGGACAAGAAAAGTAATCTCCCTTGGAGTGAAGGAGTCACTCTCCTGCATTAGCAGGCACCACAACTAAGACTACCAGTCTGCAGATCCCGAGCTCCTCCGGACTCCGTGGGCTCTACAACACAGGTGGTGGTTTTCCTCAGCTCCCTAGGCCTGCTCTCCCCTCTCACCAAGTTTGCGGCCAGTAGTCCTTGTGGGGGTTGCAATAACCGAACCCCTGAGTACCACGCCCCCTTTGCAGTTGCAAAGGCTATGTGACATCTTTACAAGAAGATATTTGGGCTCCGAGTAGCCCTAACCTCGAGCATCTCCAGTGACCAGGATATTTGACCACACCACATTGTGTGCATCGTGGCCTGCCTCTTTTGGTGTGCTGCTTGAGGTCCTCTCGCAACTCCTGTGCCTTTGGCCTGGGGGTCACCTTTGTTTCCCTTGGGCTCCCCTGATTGCTTGGGGCCTGCCCTGACTCCCCTGCTTGTGGTGAGTCGCCTGGACCTTTCGTCCCAACCGTGCACCTTCTTGACTTCCTGTGTGGGTTGCATTTGCCAAGGCTTGTTGGTGCTCCCGCCCGACACCGACCCCTCAGCACTCAACATCCTTCGTGGGACAGCTCATAGTTGGGTCCTGGTCATCCTCAGCGTTGCCTGGTCCTCGCAGCTGCAGAGTCAAGGTCACAGTCATTCTTCCTGAAGCACCCGACATCGGAGGACATTCGTCTTCCAAGTCACCTGCTCACCCCTGAGTGACATAGACTCTGTCCCGTCTGCTTTCTGGTACTCCTCGCCAAGAATATACATTTGGATTCCTCCGGACACTTTCTCCTCTTCCAGCAGCCACACTTTCCTGAAGTCCTCCATTGGGTTCGACTGCGGTTTCCGACACCACTTCACACCTATGCACCCGGCTTCCCTGAGATAGGTAACTTGTGTACCACGGTATCCACGGGTGGGGTGGCTCTACAACCTTCTGTCCTCCACGGGGTTTCTTCAGGGTCCACTGGGTAGGGTCCCTAATCTTTAAAACTCCAACCGTGACTTGCATATAGACTTGTACGGAACACGCAGTCGTGTTCACACACTGCACACGCTCTCTGTGGGGTCCCTATTTACTTACTTTGGATGATTCTGTGGGTCCCCAGCAATTTTACGTCCTCTCGACATTGTCCTGACTCGAGTCGTGGTTCTTATACCACTTTCTTAGTATGTGGTTTGGTCCCCCCTGGGGCCCACTGTGTAATAGTGCTATCTATTGTGATTTCTCAGCTTAAGTATTGTGTGCTTTGTGTCGATCACCGTGTAGGAGAGACTGTAACATACTAGATAGTGTTATATAATAAATACATATTTTTATGAATACTATGTGTGGTTCTCTTTTTATTTAATCTATACTATAAAATTGCATTCTGGTAAAACAAGCTGCTTTACACTCCTTCAAGACTAAGCCTGAAGGCTGCTCTCCACAGTTACCACTTGGATAGCTTTCTAAGGTTGTCTGAGACCTCCTAAATCACCATAAGGGATATCTGGACTGGTGCATGGTGCCCACTTACATTAGTGGACATCATATACCAGGCCAGCTTCTCCCAGTACCCCACTGTCATACAAGGTACTTTCTTTTTGTAAAGTCTTGCTCTGTACTCGTTTTGTACTGATTTGCACTGAGGAGTATCCTCATTCTATACCACTTACATTGGTTTGCTTGGTCATTTTTTTCAATGTCTTGATTCTTTTACCCATATTTTTCCTGCATTCCATTTACACCATGTGTGCTGCACATGCATCTACATTAAAAACCCCATTGCTGATTCTTCCTGTTCCTGGAGAACCACTGATGAAATGGCAGGAGTGGAAACATTATTTTTTTAATTACATGACAATGATAAAGAATTGTTTTTTACAGCAGACAAAAATAAAGGAATTTTATCACGCTTTCTGGGTCAGGAGAATTTAAGGCAGTATAAGCAGATGTAGAAAAAAACGCAAAGAAGCTCATAAAACTGACACATTTAAGATTGCACTTGATGAGCTTGACAACTCTTAACCACAGTATGCTAAGGAATTGACATGTACAAGTTATTTTTCCAAAGGAAGGAATGTATTGACTACTCTGGGCCCAATTTAAAGTTTGGCCGATAAAGTAGAGCCCATTGGGATGGTGGAGGCCATTACCTCCACTATTCCTATTCCGAGGGTACTCCACCCACCATGTTTAGAGATGACAGCAGGCCCAGCAGCCATCTCTGTACACAGAGCTTTCTTGAAATGTAATAAAATGTTAGTATACTGCTGCCATTGGTTTTGATAGCCGTACACCAAATTATTGACAAGTTTTTGTGGGAGTTTCTTTTTGAAAAAAAAAGATAAATGAACCCTGGAAGTTTTTGCCCAGGGTGTGGGGGTCATTATTGTTTTCTTGCCCCTCATCACCAGGTTTTTCCTGTTGGTGACAGACAGGAATAAAAGGCATTGCACCGTCCACCCTGAATAGGACAGATGACGTAATGTCCTTTTTCTGATGGCCCTTTCTCTGTTGGGTTGTCAGGGGAAGTATTGAAGTGGGTGGTCCTAGGGTGTGCAGGATACTTTATCAGTTTACGGCTGAGCACCCTCCCCCCAAACTTTACATAGGGCTCCATGTGTCAGCCTTGAAAAAATTAACCATGAATTGTTATTTTGGTAACCTTCATGCTGAATTTGTGAGAGATCAAAATATTTTGGGCATGAATAATTATTCTATACAAGAAAAACAATGGGCCAAATTGTGATTCTTCTCTTAAAGATGATATTGCTAATATGTGTAAATCTGAGTTACCTCAAAGATGGGCAGAAGCAGCAAGTGAGAATGCAAAAGTGAATGAGACTGCTTTTGCTGTTTCTAGTAGTAAACCACATAACAAAAACACAATTGTCTGTCGAACAAATGGAGGAAACAATGTAGATAGAATGTTGAGGAACTTGGATAAAGAAAAAGATCACTGATAGTACTTTAAAATGCTATCAGTGTGGTAGCTGTGACAATGATGTTCACCAAAGTTCTGAAAGTGTTCTAAGTGCAATACTGTAGGGCAGTTTGCATGTGCTTGTTCAAAGACAAGTCTAAATGTCAAAGACAAATATGTTAACAATAGTGATATAGATACTACTACTAACAGTAATCAAGCATCCACAAATTAACATGTATTAAGCATTGGCGAACATGAAAGTGGTTTGAACGTGAGAGTCTTAAAGAGCAAACCTGTAGGTGAAATGAAAAACCAAGGAGTTAACTTAATACTGTGGTGACTCAGTGTATCCTTCTACTGTAGTGGACAAGAATGCCTGGAAGGAAACATTTATGAATATAAAAGGTAGTTCTTTAGAACCCACTGATGTAAAATTGGACAGCTTCACTGGTGAGCCAATCGCCATGTTAGGATTTAGGGCTGTTAACTTAGAGACCAAGGGTAAAATGGCCATGGGTAAACTGTTTACTGCATAAAAGATACCATCAGTATTATGATGGGTTCATCAGAGATCCCTTGACATTATTTCGAATCCTATTAGCTTTGAACATGTGTTAGTGATTGTTAAAAGTATTAAAACGGCTTATATAATGAGAGTAAAACATCATCATCTATTTTCTGGTACTTTTGGGCAACTTGAGAGGATTTCAAATCATAGAAATTAAAGTCTGTGTTAAACCTGTCATTCACAAGGTTAGAAGTGTTTCCATTTTAGACAGAAAGTAACTTGAATCTGAATTGAAGAATCTTTGACATGCAGAAATCATTGAACAAGTGGAGTATTTGGGCTCAGCCACAACACTGACTGTAGTCAGAGGAGCAAATGGTAATATACACTTGTGTGTGGGTACAAGTGACATAAGCAAGAATATACAGATTTACATGTTCCACCTTCCAGAAATAAACAAGTTGCTTGCGTCTAACCAAAGATCATGGCCTATTTTGGATCTGTTATTAGTGTACCATCAAGTACCTTTGTATCGGTTTAGTAGAAGTTTAACAACCTTCATTACTCCGAATTGGTTTGTATCAGTAGCTTACAGTTTTCAAAGACTTATGTTTGAATTGTTTAGGGATGTAAAGAAAGTTGTGTTTTTCCAAGATTCTATTTTGATATTGGAGAAAAGCAAGGCAGATCATGACAATACATTAAAGAAAGTGGTGAATATTTGGATGTGAAAGGGCTCACAGCTGAACACAGTATGTGTAGGTTTGTGGTACTAACAGTCTAGTATTTGGATGATGAGATCAGTCATGAAGGCATCAAGCCTAAGAATGAGTTGTTTGACGCAAAAAGGGAGGTACCAATACCCATTAGTAAGGATGTTTTAAGATCCTTCATATGTCTTGTGGACTTTTATGCCATGATTGGGCAAACGTTGTAAGTCTTTGTTTTGACGCAAATATTGAAGAACAAGTGTAAATTCCTTTGGAATGATGAATGTAATGAAGTGGTCAGAAGCATTAATCCTGAAATTTGTGATGCGATGGTTGGTTTTGAGCCGAGAGCCAAACAGGGTGGGATGGTTGTTAAGTTACTGTAACTTTTGCATCACACTCTCTCACACCAACCGAACAACATTACACAGTCATTGATAGCCAGGCATTATGTTCTTAATGGACGTTTGAACAATTTAGACTTTTTATCAGGATTGGAGTTGTTAGTCAAGATGGAAGGCAAACCACTCACCAAAGTGTTAACTACTGAACGCTTGGTGAAAGTTTCTCTAAGGAATGCCAGATTTTGTATGAGGCTACAAGATTTTTTTTCAATCCAATATATTGCTAGGATTTAGAACGAACTGGTGCATTATGTTAGTAAGCTTCTATTACCCATTAAGAAAGCCCCAATAGATGCTTGAGAAGAGTTTCAGATTGCTTTGGTAGACAGTAAGAAGGTCAACACAGTAAGTAAGGATGAATAGGCAAATAAGTATGGACATGATGATAAATTACAACAGGTCAAAAATTATTTGATGGATGGACAGTCAGAAAAAAGAATGTGGTGGAGAATTTGAGAGGATTCTGGGAAGTAAGGAGCAATGGGAGCAATCCTTTACACAAATCTGCATTTATCATGAAGATTGGTAGAACTGCACCTTCCACGAATGTAAGATCTAAATTTATTAAATTGTTTCTTGAAGGCCACCTAGGTATTGGTAAAGGGAACTAAAAGATTAAAAGTACTTATTGGTCGCCAGATATAGATAGTGACATTAGATGAGCAATATATAATTGTGTGCAATACTGTACATCAAATAAAACCCATATAACTTTTCATTCGTCATTGTATATTATCAAATCTCCTAGCATTCCGTAAAATAAAGTGGGAGTAGATCTTATGGGGCCTATCAATGCAGAGAATGGTGAAAGTACATGTATTGCTTAGTTTGTTGATGTATTTTCTAAATCGTCAGAAATCAAGGTTATTGAGAAGTCAGATGCACTGTCTAGTTTAAAATTTATGGATGAAGGGTTTATGGAAGAGGACTATCAAATAAACGAATCTTAGACAATTGGGTTCAATTTAGACAGATTTGTTACAGGCTTTGTTCAAGGAAAATATTGTTCCTCAAGCTACTTCTGTGTGTCAACCTGCGAGTAATGGAACAGGGGACAGGTTTAACAGTTTGCTGAACGGTGTAATTCACCGCGCCAGAGTTAACTAAAAGACTGGTTTTCAGTTCTAGGGTAACTCCTACTTTGACGGTGTACAAGCCAGTTGTGATAATGAAGGGTAGAGAACCTCTTACGAAAGACAATGTTATTTGGAAAACCAGGAATAGGATTGTAGAATGATCACCATAAGTGGGGTATAGGGTCACAGAGAAGGCTTAGAAAATGTACAAGAACTATCAAATAATATGGGTGAAGAAATACCACATTTTCTAAATGTTTAAGCAGGTACATTGGTCCTTTCAAACTTGTAGATGTTTTAAAGATTTATACGAAGAAACTATTCTGTTGGAAGGGTTTGGAACATTTACAGAAAAGGAGACATGGTGAAATTTGGTTCCCATGGGAGGGTGTTTGGATCACCGTGTTTTACATGAGGGTACAAGCATCATTGAAGACCGGCCAAGGGTGATTCTTTGGATTAAGAGATGATGATTACCTCAACTCCACTCTTGCAAACGTGGTGTTAATGGTAGGTCTAGTGATAGAGAGGTTGATACCTGTGAAGTGACAGTGTAAGGGGTGGTGTGGAGATTCTGGAATAGCGGTGTTGACACACAACAATGTACCAGCAGTGGCAGCAAATTTGTACCATGTGGTAGATTTTAAGATTTTTTACTGTATAGTGACTCTTATTTGTTTCCTTCTTTTTCTGTGCTTGAATGTGTTTCTTATATTATGGTTTATTCAGGTCACAAGTTTGTTAAAGTTATGTTCTTCTTGTTCATGCATGTGTTTTAAGGGGGAAAGTAGATGACGTGGTGTCTATAACTTAAGGGAAGAGAATGTTATATCAATGTGTAATGATCTAATGGGTTCTTTTCAAATCCTTGGAAGTCATTTACAGATGTGGCTGGCTGAGAAGTTCAGCACTACTGGGTTTGCTGTATGGAAAAAACTTCCTTGGATTCTAATGCAATTAAACTGTGTATCAAGGTAATAATTTCTGATTGTATTACCTCTTCAAGATAACTCATACTCACATAGAGAGTAGAGAAGAGGCTACACATGGGAATTCTTGGTGCAGTGGCATAACTCAAGATCATGGGCACACACTGCATGCTAATTTTTGGGATGCTCTTAAATTACATTGCAAATACAGAACAGTAGACTTCAACCTATCTAACACTATTTAGATTTATCTGGGAAACAGATAATATTCCAGATCATAGATAGGATATCCTTTTTATCCTGAAAAGTGTAAGCAATATAACTAAACGTGTTTTAGGTGGATATGACTTACTGAACTTTCTGTAAAAAATGTGCACTTACCATTTTATAGGGGCAGCAGAAATAGGTTTGCCCTGTCCTGAAGATGCTTTATTTGTGATTTTCAAAGCTCTCTGGTTTCACAGTTTCATCCCTTGGTAACTTGTCCAGTCCAAGGTTTTTATTTGCTTTCTGGGATTTGTAGGTCTGTTTATTGTGGGCTGGATGACCTACTTATGCATTAAGCAGGGAAAATTTACAGTTCTGGATTTTTACTATAGTTGACAGGCACTACAAATGATCAGATTTTTTCCTGCTTTTACAACTTCTGCACCACATTTTAACATAGTAATTCTTTAAGGTCTACCATTTATGGCATTTGGAAACATTATTCGACCTAATAGGACTTAAGGGTACATTTCAGAAGAAGGTCATACCTAATAGAACTGTTTTGCAAGCATTGGGGTTAGACCTAAGATAGAATCCATAAAAGAATATGTTGTGGTGACACCTTTGAAACTGTTTGCAAAATTAGGATAGGGGACAACTCTTCAATTGCTAAAGAATGCCATAGTGTAATAATGTTGAGTGATTCTCTGTGGAATAACTCATTGCATAATTCTTTGGTTACCCTGCTGAAAGAATATGAAATTAAATTGAGTGACCTTGTCATTGAACTGACAGAGGTTCAGAGAATGACCTCACGGAGCGCCACTGTTAGAAATGGGGGTCTCTAGTTGGCAAGGGTTTGCACCTTTGTCCAAGTAGGGACCCTTCTTCGTAGTCAGGGTAAGGGAGTTACACTCTTAAAATAACACCTGCTCACCCCCTTGGTAGCTAGGCACGAGCAGTCAGGCTTATCTCAGAGGCAGTGTGTAAAGCATTTGCACATAACCAACAGTAACACAGTGTAAGCACTACAAAAGGACACCACACCGATTTAGAAAAATATCCAATATTTTTTATATATCCAAAACAAGACCAAAAACAATAAAAATCCACCATACAATTCTCAAAACAGTCAAAAATAGACTTGAAATACAGTTCCTTGAAGTCAATAGCTCTGCCTGGGACTATCACAGCGTCGTGAACAACAAATCCAAACATTTCTGGCTGAAGGCGGCATTGCATGCCAGCTACGGTGTTGGGAAGACCCGCAAAACAGTACCTTTAGAAATGCAGGGCGTCGGCGACCTCTCGATGAGTCCCGAAGAGCAGGCGTCCACAGGAGTCGGTTCCTGAGGTCAGTGCCGGAGTCACCGGGCCCTTGAAGTCACACGCGTTGCAGATTGAACTCCTCGCGTTTGAAGTCAGGAGATCTGGCATCGGCAGGCATTGGGGCTGCAGTGAAATGTGTAGTTGTGCGGTGTGTGGTGCCTTCAGGTCAGATGCAGGTAGCGGCTCGGTGAAGGTCCTCCAGCAGCATTGGTGGGACCAAGGCTGTGGTGCAAAGTGATGCAATGCTTGTTGTGGTGCTGGCAGGTCACGGTGCAAGCAGCGCCGTCGTCATTGCTGAAGCGCTGTCGTTGGCTGACGAACTGGAGTTGATGGCGTCGGTAGGCCAACGCTGCGGTGCGGGATGTGGACGGTGTGTCCTGTAAGTTACGGGCGGTGCCCTTGATCCACAGTGCAAGCAGCCACGTTTATGTCGGCGTGGAGCGTCGTCGTGATACCAGGGCGGGGGCATGAAGCGGAGCGGAGTGCGGTGCCCACAGGGTGCAGTGCAAGCAGCGGCTCAAGGGCAGCGTCGAGTGGCGTCGTCGGTGAGACCAAGGTTGCGGTGCAAAGTGCGCCGGTGCCCTCTGCGGTGCTTTCAGGAAATGGAGTGAGCAGTGACGTAGTTGATGGCATCGGGTTGCTTTTTCTTCTGTTGCAGCACAAAACACACAGTCCCCAGTGCTGGTAACAGATGAACTTGAAGTCTTTGCTGTTCCTGAGACTTCTTGAACAGGAGGCAAGCTCTACCTCTAGGTCTTGGAGAAACTCACAAAAAAAGGAAGTTGCAGAAAGTTCAGTCCAGTCCTTTCACTGCCCAAGACAGAAGCAGCCAACACAGCAAAGCACACATCAAAGTGGTAGTCCCTCCTTACAGCTTCTCCAGCTCTTCTTCTTGGCAGACTTCTTGGTTCCAAAAGAGTTCTAAAGTTCTGGGACCCAATATCTATACTCCGAATCCCTTTGTTCTCTCAGGTAAAGGGTGTCTGTGCTTCGTCCAAAACAGTTTGGGCCTCTCTGCCCCGAATTCCCAGCAGGAGGCGGAGACAGCATTGTCTACAGCCGACCAGGCTCATTCAGGTGCAAGGAAATCTCTTCTCACTGCTCTAAATGCAGACCAGGTCTATTCAGCCTAGCCCTGACTCATCCAGGAAAGGCAGGACACACCTCAACCCCACCCTGTGGCTGTCTGAAGAGAATGCACATCCCCAGCCCGTGTCACTCCAAAGCCAGACAGTCAATCCACAAACCCAGCAGAGGCCCAGAGGGTGACTAAGCAAGAAAATGCCTAATTTCTAAAAGTGGTATTTTCAAACACAGAATATAAAAATCAACTTTACTAAAAGATGCATTTTTACATTCTGAGTCCAGGCATACTAAACTCCATTTCCCTATCTTGTCCCACTGGGAAGTTATATTTATGATGTTATAATCCCACTCTACCCTATGGGTAGCCTTTCCATAGTGAAAAACGAAATGCACTGTAATTCACTACCAGGATATGTCACACATACCAGTAAATGTCCTACCTTCAACATACACAGCACCCTGCCCACAGGGGTACCTTGGGCCTACCTTAGGGGTGACTTTTATGTAAGAAAAGAGAAGATTAGGGCCTGGCAAGTGGGTGCACTTACCAGGTCAACATGGCCATTACAAACTGTGCAGAGACTCTGCAGTGGCAGGTCTGAGTTACCTTTACAGGGCTACTTTTGTGGGTGGCACAATCAGTGCTGCAGGCCCACTAATCAGAATACAACAAACACCTTGCCTGTACTGATGCTTTCTTTCAAGAAACAAATCCAAACGGGGAGACAAAAAACTAATTAATGTCACCCGAATTCAAAACTTATCACAAAATATATTTTTAATTTCAATGACCATTTTGAAACTCAATTTACATGCATCTTGTCACGTGTAACATGTATCACAATACACATTTTTTTTTTACAACACACAACACACACCACGAAACCAATATTTTGACCCACCAGACGATAAATGACTTCAGGTCATTACAACATAAATGGACAACATCAATACAACTTACTCAAAGACAGGACATATAACAAAAAACATGCAACCAGGTGATCTTTTTTGTTCAAACAATAGCTTAATTAATCAATAAATCAAGGCATTTATAAAGTGCACTACATACCCGTGAGGGTCTCAAGGCGCTGGGGGAGAAGGGGAAGGAAGCTGCTACGTCGACTCAATGAGCCACCCTGAATTCAGCTTGGCTCTGTAAAATACAAAGTAATTAGGGAATCACTAATTCCACCCCGTCCTCTCATTCCTTTTCTTTATAAAAATGTATGACTCTCACCACACAGCTTCAACGATATGACAATGAAATTGCTCAAAGACGTTGTTCTTTTTTCTTTTATTCTGTTCTCAGAATTCTAGAGGAGAACCGTACATTCAGTTTGATGCGAAATCGGCTGATTTCGCTAAATAGGTAAGTGAGTCATATTGAAACTGTTTGCCCAAGGGGCTTTAAGAGTTTAGGCTTTAACAGCCTATAATTAAACAAAGACAGTGGTTTAAGTTTTGTCTATTTGTTTTATCTTTTCCAGTGTCTGGTCCTGAAGAGAACCCCCAGTCAGCAATTGTGGGGTTTGAAACGCGTCAATCTTTTTGCTGTGTTTGGCAAAAAACAAGTGGGATTAACAAGAGGAGTTGTTCTGCCTGATTTTACAACTTTGTAAATTGTGTATATTAATTGGCGCAGTGCAGAAATTTATTCTTTTTTTAACCCCTTCGCTGCGGCGCGAATTCCGCCGCAGCGCTGGGGGGGTTTGGGGTGTTTGCGGCGCCGCTATGCTCATGACGGAACCACGCCGTCATGAGTCACGGGCGAGCTGTGCTCATGACGGCGTGGTTCCGTCATGACTCCACCCACTTGCGCTAATCGCCCGCACAGGCGGGGAATTAGCGCTGCGTGGGCGGAGCGGCCGCCAACGGCCGCAGCATGACGGAACCACTCCGTCATGAGCACATGGCGCCCGTGGCTCATGACGGAGTGGTTCCGTCAAGGGCATGCAAGGGGTTAAAGAACTCACACTGTTTTCTTTGATGAATCTAATGCTAAGCTGTTGTTTGAACAAAAAAGATCACCTGGTTGCATGTTTTTTGTTATATGTCCTGTCTTTGAGTCATTTGTATTGATGTTGTCCATTTATGTGGTAATGACCTAAAGTCATTTATCGTCTGGTGGGTCAAAATATTGGTTTCGTGGTGTATTGTGATACATGTTACACGTGACAAGATGCATGTAAAATTAGTTTCAAAATGGTCATTGAAATAAAAAATATATTTTTGTGATAAGTTTTGAATTCGGGTGACATTAATTAGTTTTTTGTCTCCCCGTTTGGATTTGTTTCTTGAAAGAAAGCATCAGTACAGGCAAGGTGTTTGTTGTATTCTGATAAGAGGCTCAGCCTTGCTGATTAGCGGCAACCCTTTGGTGTTACAGAGTTGGTAGCGAGTACTGACTCGCGAGGTTTTTTGACATTGAAATGGGGTCATCTCGATAAGAAGTCATCAATAGAAGCTAGCAGGATCTTGATAGATCCGGAACCGTGTAGCTCAAAGATTGAGTTTATTTCATTGGTTTTTCTTTGATTGTTTCCTTTTTCTTTTTATTTGTGTATTTTGTGTTGACTATGACAGAACAAGATACGTTCGCTTACAGTGAAGACCACATTCAAAAATTAATCAATGCTCCCCTCTTATTTGCATCAGTTTCATTTAGTGCGACCGCTAAGACTCAAAATGAATCAGATAAACTGATTTGACTGAAGAAAAAACAAATTAGGACAGACCTACATGGTCACTTTCTATTGGAACATTTGAAGATGGGCACTATCCCAGGAGGCCTCCAGATTCGGAATATCCCTGAGATTTTCACAGAAGATCCCCTTTATAAGAAAGGGTACAGCAGCATAGAAACCAAATGCAGTAGAGAACTGATTGTCCTAACAGTAGAGACAGCTCAAAGGATCTCCAAACAACAACTAGAAGAGATTGCATCCTTAGAACAAGAAATCAATGAAAACCAATTAATTACAGATGCTAAAAACTTACTTGCAAAAGTTGAAAAAGAGATTTTGGAATTCAAGGACTATACTATAAATCAAAAAGGTATCAAATTTGAAAAAGATAGGAAGAATTTCTCTTTGGAAAACACCCCACTGTACCTTCAAACAGACTTCTATTCTTGCCTTGAATCACGTCGATTTTTACCGGATTACCAAGGGCGATCAAGAAATAAATTAATCTCTTTCTCAGACACCTGTTCATCATCAGTTGGTGAAACAGATAACAGCGAGGGGCGTTTCAATACAAACCGTCGGGGTAATAACCAACAATAACAACAACAGAAAGCACAAGGAAAAAGCAACTACACCAACCAACCATGGGAGATGTCAACCAGGTGACAAAATTACAAGAACTAACTCCATCACAGATTTGCAACCTATCAGATCGCCTCCTTATAGAGGCCGAAGAAAGTGTACTACAAAAAGGCTTATCGTTTGTCACTACAAAAAACACGGATTTTGTCAAAATGAAGTCAGAGGTGATAGAGTTCTGTAGAATGATACGTTTAAGGACTTACTTTATTGAAAATCCAACACTAGCAAATATAGAAGTCACAGGACTTAGGAAGAAGTCCACGTTCTGTCCACCTGTGAACAAAATACCAAAAGAAGTACTAACCTTTTGAAAAAACAGTCCTTTCAGCCATTTCCCATATGGAAAAAAACAAGAATTTTGTAAAACACAATATCTCCAAATCACAAAAGGATGCTATCTTGAATTTGAAAAATTATACATCAATTGTTATAAAACAAGCAGATAAAGGGGGCTCAATTGTCATTTTAAGCACCCCTGATTACACTGCAGAAGTGATGAGACAGTTGGAGAATAAAGAATGCTATCAAAAAATCAACAAAGGTCCTACAATGGAACTCCAAGGTGAATTATTAAATATTTAACCGAAGGATATGACCAAGGCATTTTGGGAAAGAAAGAGTTTGAATATCTACATCATAAACATCCTAGGACTCCGGTCCTATATGTCCTCCCAAAAATTCATAAAAATGAAAAAAAAACTCCAGGCAGGCCAATAGTATCTGGATGCGATTCTCTATTGGAACCAGTTTCAAAGTACGTTGACTATTTTTTAAAGCCATTCCTGAAAGATGTGCCATCTTATCTTTGTGATACGACGGATTTTATCAACAAAGTCGAATCAATGTTTTTTGAGACAGGCAACCACATCCTGGTGACTCTTGATGTGGTGTCCCTTTATACTCCGATCCCACTGGATGACGGGCTAGCTGCCATTGAAATGTTTTCTAATGAAAGAAAGAAACCTGAAAGAGTCCCCACAGAGTTCATTCTAAGACTGGCGAATTTTGCATTATGCAAAAATTATTTCAAATTTGGATGTGATTTTTATTTCCAAGTAAAAGGAGTTGAAATGGGGTGTCCATTCACCCAGAGTTAGCAGTGCTATATATGGCCAAATTCGAGGAGAAGCTCATCTACAACAGCAATCCTTTCGTTGAATTCATTGCAAATTACATACGCTACATTGATGATATATTCTTGGTATGGACTGGAAATTAACAACAGTTGCTTCAATTTCATGGTTGGCTCAATGAGAGATCAGCTGATATTAAATTCAGCTTGAATTTTGCCATGGAAAGAATGCCATTTTTGGATGTGGAGGTTTACCATTCAGAAAATAAGTTGGTCACCACGCTTTTCAAGAAGCCAACCGATAGGAATAAAGCCCTACATTTCACAAGCAACCATCCACGTAGCCTACGTGAAAACCTGCCCTTTGGGCAATTCTTGAGGATCAAGCACAATTGCTTTTTGAAGGATGAATACTTGGACCATGCCAAAAAACTGTTGGACAGACTGTTGGACTGAGGATATCCTCAAAAGCTGCTAAAAAATGCTCTGAAAAGAGCATGGTGGGTGCCACGGGATACTCTATTAGAGAAGAAAGAGAAACCATTGATAAATAAAGTTGTGTGTGTAACAACTTTCTGCCCGAACTCCAACCGTTTGAATAAAATCATAAATCAGAACCGGCATTTGGATGAAAACCTAGATCCATCACTTGTGAACTATCCACTGTTCGCTTTGAAAAAAGAAAGAAGTATCTCAAACCAAATAGTGCGGGCTGCACTAACAAGAATTCCACTAAAGGACACCTTACGAGACCAAATGGGTTTACCTCCATTTGTAGGCCATCGCAAATGTGGAACTTGCACTTGTTGCAACACAACTATTGAAGGGTCTGTCTTTGCTCATAAAAATATAAATTGGAAACATGAGGCTTACACCAATTGTAAGACCAAAAATGTAGTTTATGGCATCTTGTGCCCTTGCCCTAAACTATATATTGGCAAAACCAACCAGGAAGTGCGTAACAGAATTATCCAGCATAAATCAAGAATCAAAAAAACATACAGTCAGCCCCATTGGTGAATCATTGGAAGAGTCATCACCATCAAGAAAAGGATCTAACCTGGACAATAATTTCAAAGGTTGAACAAGACCCTCGTGGAGGGGATTTAGAGCGAAAATTAATTCAACACGAAGCTCTCCTCATAGTCAAATTTAACACAGCTGTTGACGGCCTAAATGAATTATCGGAAATCTACAGATTGTAAACCTCTACAGCGGATGTCGTCGCTTTTGCGTTTTGTATATATTAACCTTTGCAGTGAAGTCTGCCCCAAGCGTTTTAGAGCTTTCTTACCTTTTTTCAACATTGCCTCTGTACATTTAATAAAATTGAGCCATACAAAAACTGAGCTAAGAACCACACTTCCCAGAAACCAACTGACTAGAGTTACGTCCTCTTCGAACGAGTCATACGCATGACGTATAGCTTTCCCGGAAGTTTAAGCACCGGGAGCAGAAGAGATCGAGATACAAGACCTCTGACCGCAATTGAATCCGGATGCGTGCAGAAAAGATATTGTAACAGCCGGCTTTCACAGAAGGTAAATGTCCGCGGGGAACGGGGATTGACTTCAGATCGTCGAGGGTAGACAGCAAGATCACTTCCTTCTTGCTTTAAAACCTTTTAGCACAAGTCGAGCGTGCTGGAGCGAGATCATATAAGTTGTTTGGGCAAAAGGGATGCTTGGGTTTAAGCGTTGTGTTTTTAAGAGATATTAAAGCACACGAAACGCAATGCAATAACTCAAATCATCGTTCTTTTAGGCAAAGTTGGTCCCGCAACGAGGTTTCACACATCGCACGAACTCACAACGAACTTTTAAATGTACGTTGCCATCACCCCACCTTGATCGTTAAATCCAAAAACTGTGTTCACAGCACCCTCATTTTGAGTTTTTTCGGTTGATTTGTCCTTTAGACGAGCCTCCCTCCTGCGTCGCCTCCATGAGCCACCATGAATTCAGCTTGGTTCTGTAAAATACAAAGTAAGTAGGGAATGACTAATTCCACCCCGTCCTCTCATTCCTTTTCTTTATAAAAATTCAAGACTCTCACCAGACAGCTTCCATAACATGACCATGAAATTGCTTTAAGACGTTGTTCTTTTCTCTTTTTTCTTTTATTCTGTTCTCGGAATTGTAGAGGAGAACCGTACATTCAGTTTGATGCGAAATCGGCTAATTTCGCTAAATCGGTAAGCGAGTTGCATTGAAACTGTTTGCCCATGGGGCTTAAAGAGTTTAGGCTTTAACAGCCTAATTAAACAAAGACAGTGGTTTAAGTTTTGTCTATTTGTTTTATCTTTTCCAGCGTCTGATCCTGAAGAGAACCCCCAGTCAGCAATTGTGGGGTTCGAAACGCGACAACCTTTATGTTGTGTTTGGCAAAAAACAAGTGTGATTAACAAGAGGAGTTGTTCTGCCTGATTTTACAACTTTGTAAATTGTGTACATTGACTGGCGCAGTGCAGAAATCTATTCTTTTTTTTAAAGAACTCACACTGTTTTCTTTGATGAATCTAATGCTAAGCTATTGTTTGAACAAAAAAGATCACCTGGTTGCATGTTTTTTATTATATGTCCTGTCTTTGAGTCAGTTGTATTGATGTTGTCCATTTATGTTGTAATGACCTAAAGTCATTTATCGTCTGGTGGATCAAAATATTGGTTACGTGGTGTGTTGTAAAAAAAAATTGTGTATTGTGATACATGTTACACGTGAGAAGATGTATGTAAAATGAGTTTTAAAATGGTCATTGAAATTAAAAATATATTTTGTGACAAGTTTTGAATGAAGGTGACATTAATTTGTTTTTTGTCTCCCCGTTTGGATTTGTTTCTTGAGAGAAAGCATCAGTACAGGCAAGGTGTTTGTTGTATTCTGATAAGAGGCTCAGCCTTGCTGATTAGCGGCAACCCTTTGGTGTTCCAGAGCAGGCCCACTAGTAGCATTTGATTTACAGGCCCTGGCACTCTGAGTGCATTGTACTAGGGACTTACTAGTAAATCAAATATGGCAATCAGAGAAACACCAATCCATAACACAATTTACAACAGGAGCACTTGCACATTAACACTGAACAGCAGTGAGAAAGTACGCAGAGACACTAAACCAGCAACAAACAGAGTCAAAACTGGGAGGTCAGAAAGCAAAAAGACAGGGGAAACACGCCAAAAGATGCCAAGTCTAACAGCCACTTTGTAGCACAGGATGATCCATCATATTTAAGGGAACACATTTCTTAGGTATCAGCAAAATCTAAAACTCAATTGGACGTATTGGAGTAATGTGTAAATCATTTTATGACTTGCTGCTATTGTATAAGATTGGTACATCCTTTTTTTTCATCATGTCTACATATACCTGTCCCTGGAAAGGTCATTAGAATATCTTCACAAATAATCAGTGTAATGTATTCGTGTAGGTTCACCGGATATTGCTGATGTGACAGTTGGATGCTTGATTGGAAGCTGGTGTGCTCAATAATGTGCTTACATTTCTGCATAAGTATGTGCCATTTTTCTTTACATAGGTGATAAGTTATAATTTGTTTAATAATTTTTTGATTTAATACCAGGTTTTACACATGTGCATGCATCAATGATGAACACATTCAGATCACAATATCATTTTAAGCACAAATTAAGTTTGAGCAGCGATACTTGATATAGTCTCTTTTATTGTATGGTTTCAGTGTTGTCAAAGAGTTCGTCGCTAAGTAGCGTGACCAACTAAAATGATGTCTTGCCTATGGTGCCGTCAGTACCCATGCCTGTACGCAGCATGTGTGGTGCAAGCTAGGAAGCGTTGGTGGGGGGGTGCGAGGAACAGGGGAGGGGTAGGTGGTGTCAGGGTATGTACAGTATCAACTGTTGCCCAACTGAGTACTCTGTTACCCCCAGTGCTTGTGCTCCACCCATAAACTAAACCTGTTTTTTTTTAATTCCTCCTTTCCTGCTGAGTGTAATGTGCCCTGGAAATGTGCGCAAGGTATTAAGATATTAGGTTGCCTGGAGTTCTACCTAATGGGCCATATAGGCGTCCTAGTTACCTTTCAGTACTTGCCTGTGCCTCACCAGTGCCCATGGCAGGCCCCTAGGATTCTTAATTTGCTTGGGAGGTGGTGCAGAGATCCAGGAGGACTGTATCCCACGTGACCGCCATCAGGAGTCTGCATATCTCCTGGAGTATCCTCACAGTGCGGAGCGGCTCTTTCTGCCTGCGTCCAGTTCTTAAGTGAGTGAAAACAAGCTATCTTGGGTGGTGATTCCAGACGCTTCCAGCATCTGATAATTAAGCGCTTAGCTGCAAGCAACTCCAGGTCTATGAACCTGGACGTTACTTCATCTTTTTTGGACCTGCGGTTGAGGCCCAAAAGACATACTTCCCAAGTGCTTTCTACTACGCGGCCAGTGCATTTCGACAGGTAAGTGACAACAGCCTCCCAGTAGGAAGTGAGAGCAGTGCAGCTCCACAGCATATGCAGTAGATATGCATCCGCCTCACTACACCTGGGGCAATAAGCGTCAGTGCGTTTGAAGTATTTGTTGATTTTGGCTGGTGTCAGGTATGCTCTGTGTATTATAAAATATTTAATTAGGCAAAAACTGGTGTTTCTAGGGGTATGGGTGGTTCCTTCTAGTATGCCCGACCACTCTCGGTCCGTGCATGACCGGCGGAGGTCAGTGTCCCATTGTTGCCTGAGGGATGTCAGTGGCTGCGCCGCATGCGATCTCAGTGAGTCAGCAAACCACTTTGTGAGGTGTCTTCCTTTGCCCGTCAGGTGTTTATATTGGATGGTAAGGTGTGTTGTGGGCTCTTGCGTTATGTACCCCCACAGTGCTCGTAGAGCCGATGTCAGCGAGGTATGCAGTAAGAATTGGCCCTGCAGTAGGCCATCTTCCTCAGCTAGGGCGTCAAAGGGTACCACGTGCCCATCGCAATACAGGTCTCCCATGTCTGTATTCCTGCCTCCCCCCAGGCAGAGAGTTCCGTCACGGTAATGGAGTGCTGCCCTCTTAGTGTACCCTGTATAAGCTAAGACCCTACCTGTTTGGGTCTCACTTCCGGGTTCAGACAGACCACAGGCCCCTCAGGTGGTTGATGCATATGAGGGGTGAGAATCCAAAGCTGTTGAGGTGGTCCATTTCCCTACAGGGTATGGATTTCACGGTGGAACATCGCCCTGGTACAGATCACGCTAATGCTGACGGTCTGTCCAGATTTTTCCGCCTTAGTGATGAGGAACTCCCTGGGGTAGGGTAGTTCTCCCCACTTTTCAGCTGGAGGGGACACGTGTTAGACCTGGCACCTTGGCGTGAGTCTCCCTTCCACATTTTGTCGTTGTGCCTCCTATGTCTTTGCTGGTGTTAGCTGCTCAGGGCACTGTGCCACTGCCAACCAGGGCCACAGTGCAAGTGCTCCCTATTTAAAATGTTTATGTTGGTTGGATTCCATGATTGGCTTATTTGGTTTACTGTCAGACCCCAGTAAAGTGCACCAGGAGTGCCCAGGGCTTGTAAATACAAATGCTGCTGGTGGGCTTGCAGCACTGGTTGTGCCACCCACAGAAGCGGCCTAGTAAAATGTGTCTAGGGTCTGCCACTGCAGAACCTGCGTGCAGTCTGGTACTGTCATGCTGACTGGGTAAGTGCACCCACTTCCCAGTCCCTAAACCTTCCCTTAACTTCATATTAGTCACCCCTATGGTAGGCCCAAGGGCAGGGTGCATTGTAAGCATAAGCTAGGACAAGCCCTGATGTGTGTGGCATGTCCTAATAGTGAATTACTGCCATTTTCGTTTTTCACTATTGTAAGGCTACCTGTTCTCCATAGGCCAGAATGGGCTGTCAGAATTGTTACATTCTATGATCCTAACAGACCCAGGGAACATGGTAGAAATTCGAGTTTAGTATGCCTGAACTCAGAATAATAAAATACATCTTTTAGTAAAGTTTATTTTAATATTCTGTGTTTGCAAATACCACTTTTAGAAAGTTGGTATTTGCTTGCCTGGCCATTTCAGCCCGCCTCTGCTATGATGTGTATCTGCCTGTCTGGTTGTGTGAGTGACAGGGCTGGGGAAACCCAGAGGGGCAGGGCTAGGTAGCCTGGTGGTGAATAGAAAGATTGGCAGTCAGATGGGTGGGAGGAGTACACCTGGGCTCTGAATAGGGTTGTGCTCTGCTACCACAATGCTGGCGCCGCCTCCTGCGGAGCGGCTGATGTCTCGGCCCTGCACCCTGAATAGAAAGGCCGAGTCATGTCAACAGAGTGCTCAAGAACTGGTTTGGACTGGGCAAAGGCACCTCTACCCCAGAGGAACAAAGGAATTAGGGGTATAAGTATTGGGACCCTGCTCCCAAGAGATTAGATCAGATCCTGCTGAAACAAGAAGAACCTCTGCCAGAAGAGAAGGAACTGGGAAAGCTGTAGGAGGAGTAACTGTCCCTGACCTGGGGGATTGGCCTGCAGTGGTTGCCTTGCTGCTGAAGGAGAGGAGAAAAGACTACAAAGACTTTTATTTCAACTTGTGCTTAAAGATCTCCAAGGGCTTGAACTGAGCTTGCCCCCTGAACGAAGTCCCAGGACCAGTGGACTTCACCCCCAGCTCCCCAAAGTCCTTTGGAAGTGCCTGCTGCTGTTGTTGGGCCTTCTGAGGGACTGCGTGTCGCAAGGAGCTGGAAGCGCGACGCAAGGGAGAGAAGCGTGTCGCCGTCGGAGCTGTTGCCGTCGCATCTCGCAGAGAGTGTCGCCGCTGCAGCATCGCATCGAGCGGAAGCGTCTCGCATCGACCGGAAGTGTCTCGCATCCACGGAGAAGCGTGTCGCCGTCGGAGCCGCGGTTGCCGCACCTCGCAGAAGGGGTGTCGCCGCTGCAGCATCGCATCGAGCGGAAGCGTCTCGCAACGTCGGAGAAGAGTGCCGCTGCCAAGGCCGCTGTCGTCGCATCTCGTCAAAGGTGACGCCGCGGTAGCTGACGCATCGAATCGGGCCTTCTCGCAACACCGGAGAAGCGTCACGCATCTGGAAGATCCCGTCTTTATTTCTTTTGCACCAAGAACTTCAACGCATCTGCATCGCTGCAACACTTTCGTTGCCCTGCGTGTCGCATCTAAGGTACATTGACTTAAAGTGTCGCATTTAAGAACTTAAGAGAAACTAAGCAACCTTTTACCAACTAAGCAACCGTATTGTGTATTTTTAATCGTTTAATGGTCTTGTGATAATCCTATATAAAGAATCCTTATTTTTAATATACCTACCTGTGTGGTGTCCATTTGTAGTGTTGTCACTTGGTTACTGTATGTGTTCACAAATGCTTAACCTATAACGCTCTGAGATAAGCCTTTTCTGCTCGCGCCAAGCTACCTAGAGGGTGAGCAGGGGTTATTTTAGGAGTGTAACCCCTTACCCTGACTAGAGGAAAGGTTCCCTGCTTGTCACAAGTATCTACCTGTGCCAACCAGAGAACCCGGATTCTAACAGGTGCGTATAGAATTGTGCTGTTTGTGAGGCATTAACTGCGATAGAAGCATCTGTAAGCTACCTCTGGCATCAGCTGGCATTCCACCCTTCCTCCGGGGGTGGAATAATCTTACAGTTGATGAGTGTGTGTTTGCTGGCAGTTGCTTGGCAGTGTCTGTTAAGTAGAGTCCACTAACCCATCGGACTATCCACTGAAGTTGTGCTGACAGGTAGTAGTGCTCCATATTGGGGACTGCAAGCCCCCCCAGATCTGTTTGTAAGTATAACTTAGATAATGCTACCCTGTATTGTGAACTATGCCAAATAAATTCTCTTGCGCTCAATTGACCGAAAGATTGGGAGCTTGACATGGAGTGGCAGGTTAGTGAAGAAATGTAATAGTCGCTGGAGAACCACCATTTTAAGAAGCTCGATACGGCCCATGACTGTTAGGGGCAGAGTGCGCCAGAAGGCCCTATGTGATTTAATTGCGCTGATCGAGGTGATAAGTTTCTCTGTTACAAGCCCACATATGTCACAAGCTGCTCTTGCTTTTGCTTCAGTTGGTAAGATATTTATACAAGTGATGCAGGGTGCTTCGACAGTGGACATATTGTGAATGAGCTGCGCAGCTAAGGACACCCTGTGCGTGCAGCTATAAACCACCTGGCACAATGATGTCACAGTGGCAGCCTTCTGAGTGTGGTAAGAGCAATGTGCTGCATGATGTAAATTACATGCCACCATTTTGCTAGAAAATATCATGATCTTTAAACTTTAGACAGCTTGTCCAGGTCAGCGGCGTGAAGAAGTCCATAAAATGGCAGGAAGCATGAAACAAGCATTGGCAATTCTAATCGGTCTAGCTGATGAATACACTGCGTAGCCAAAAACTAATAATCCATGTACGTTAAAAACTGCCCGCCTCCCATCTGGGCTACTGCCAGAGAAAAATATCCTAAACTATCTAGTTAGCTAAGATACTTAAATAGCATTACAATGGTGTGAGAAAGACATCCCTTTTGCCCTGAACACCCCCATTTTGGACTGATTCTGGTGGTTTCTGACTTTGCTTGTGCCTTGGGCTCTGCTAACCAGACCCAAGGCCAGTGCTCTGTTTAAAGTTTAAAAGGTATATGGTAATTTGTTATTTTTTTTTATTGAAGTTTATTAAATTACAGAACAGTTTACATCATACTCAGGCATTACAATTGAATTATTCAACTTACATTGTGGAACTAGCTGCAATAGCTGTTAGCATCTGCTGAAGCCATTTTGTTTGTGGCAGACATTTTAGTTAGCTATGTGCTCGCCATGTGCTTTCTCCCTCTTCACTGTTGACTGCCCTTGTATTCTGCTTGTGTCATGTGATATCGTTAACTCTTTCAGCACTGCGCCAGAGCCTTGCACATGCTCAGAAGAGTCTGTAGCTGCTCATGCACCTGCCTTAGACTGTAACTGTCAGGCTGTTCTAACTGATGTCAGCAACACATTACTCCTCCTACTTGTTGACTGTGCATTTTCTGTATGACCATCTATGTGTGTAACTCTTCTCATGTGTACTTGTACCGCTTCCTTTTGAGCTCCTGTGTGGGTATACAAGGCCCCTGCTCTCTGCACTCCGTAGACTGTCACCTACAGTGGCCTGAGGGTACTGTATGATGCAGATCTCCCTCATGTGAGGTAAATAAATGCATTATTTTTATATTACAGCTTCCGTGCCAATCTCTTCTTTGTTGGTTTAAAGTACCAGGTGTATCAGTGAACCCCTAGAAAGGTTTTTATTTCTTCAAATGGCGCCCGAACGTGGACCTCATCGGAGAAGCGGCTATCCAAGGGAGTGGTCTTGACAGGAGACAGGAATCTACTGAGGAGGACAGGACAGGAATCTATTGAAGAGGTACCCTGCGCACGGATTCTTTGTCTTTGCAGACCCATGTGGTTCTAGTTTCCCTGCTCTGGTCCTCCAGGTGTTAGCCGCTCCCAACTGAGACCTTCTTTGGCGTGAGTATTCCAAAACGACCGTTAGGTCACTCAGAACTTGGCAGTGAGAGGCTGGCGATTTGTGCTTGGTAAGGTCATCGACATTTGTTTGCTTGTTTGGCCAAAATGTTTACTTGTTTGGAAATATGCAAATTGCAATTTGTATAGGCAGGTAATGAGAAACTTTGAAAACTTTGACCGGCACACTTTGAGTTAAGTGCTACTTTGTGTATAATATTGTATATCTTGCAATATTCTTGCCATGCCTGTTTCAAGCGCACTTCGTAGATTGTGCTGCTCTCTTGGAGGTACCAATGTGAATTTTGAAAGTACTCAGCTGTCTCCCTCCAGAGGGGATACCTAAATAGGTTTAGGTATATTAAAAAAATTGTATTTCTTCCCTGGTGACTAGTACATCATGGAACCAAATATATCTATACAAAGGATCCGGATCTGGGCACTTAGTAAAATTCATAAGTGGTGATATGAGTGTTCTGTCAGCCAAACTGGTAATTTGGTGTATTTGGCTTCTTGAACATGGAACAGTCTGTGGGCTGTCTCTTGCTTTGTCATTAGTGTTGATTTGTGGGTTAATGTTTTTGTTGTTGTATGTGGTTGTGGACTAACATGCTTGACAGTACTTGTTTCAGTAAGCAGACTGTGTGTTTTGTGTAAGAATGCCTTGCTTTAAACAAGCAGTGTTGTGTGTTCTGAGTGTATGACCCCCTTGTTGGAAATGTTTGGAATAAGCTCAATTGGGTTTTTGTTCTCATTCTGTTATGAAAATGTCATTGAAAGAATTACATTTTAAAATGCAAGAAATTAATTATGTAACATATGCTAAATAGCCCATTGGAAGTAAAATAGTGACAAAGTCTGGATGTGCAAATTGCCACAATGGTAAAGATAAATTAGAATTCACAATCAGTAGGAATAAAATAGGCCTCATAGAAAGGAAGAAAAAACGAAATTGTGTGCTTTACACACCTAGGACTCAATATAAAATGTTACAGCATTCTCCTTAGATACATTGTATTAGATATTAAAAGGAATTCACATTATCTGAATAATTAGTTGTTGGTTAAATAAAAGCGCCTCTTTTGTACAAACATTCAGAACGATAGATTTTGACTGGCTTGCAATGCCTGAGTTTTAAAATAGACTGTGACCGTGCTTACATTTCAGCTCCAGAAAAAGAGCTTTCAAACAGCAGTGTTTAAGCTGTCTCACTGAGAAGAAGCTGTCTGACACACCAAAAGGAGATTAAACTTTTTCAGGACATTACAATACAGTAAAAGGGGTTTTCTCCTGAAAAAGCTTAAGAAGTTGACGCCTACTGGTCATAAAGAGCACAGCTGAGTAAATATCACATGTCTATTCCTGGTCACAAGCCACAAGGAAAAATGTTGGGTCAACTAGATCTTAAGTTAGTGCAAACATGGTTTGAAAGCGTGCATTAAAAACTGCTGATTTTTAAAAGTTAAGAAAAGACAGTTTCATTATTTTGCATAACAGTGAAAGGATTAAAAGTAGGGATTTTCTTTCTTGTTGCCTTTTAGTAAGCACATCTGTGGTTCTGATGTTAAATTATTACTGTTCTTTAAAAAGTAGCGCAAGCTATTTTAGGTTTAAATAAAGCTTCTGTGCTTAGTGTTATAAATAACTGCATTTAAAGGCAAAAGGGAAGGAATGAGGCTTGCTTTTCATATGTGGAAACATCAACAGGGTTGGTGATAATTATTAAAAAAAAGAAAAATGTGACTATGAAAAACATTTATTAAAAATAATTGCACTAAATTTGTTTTTCTTTGTAATGTCTAATAATCATACTGTGAAAAATATAAGCTAGCATCAAAGTTGAATTTAAGTAGCACTTAACAACAATGTAGGGAGAGAAATTTCACTTTACCCAGGCGTCGAAAAACTCATTTTTTAAGGGTGTACCTTATACATTTCTGACCCCCCCACCCCTGGGATATCTAGGGATCACCCTGGGGGTCCTTAATATGCTAAAACATTGTAGGTTATCCATTTTTAAGTGCCCCTACCACCAAAGTCGAATTTGGCCAAAATATACTTTTTAAAAGCAGTTCTGCCACTCAGGGCAGTTTTCAAACTGATCTCAGGCTTCAGTAATGCACACATGCAAGTATAGAACACAAGAAGCTGACCTCTAAACTGCTAGAAAGCACACCACACACTGCACACAAATGAAAATAAGTATAAAGAAACCAGCAGAAGTTATTATCCTACCTTTAAAATTGTTAGACCACAGGTACGGAACAGGACTGCCTTTCAGCTGTAATTCTTCAGAGTTGCTTTGAATTGGAAAGACTGCATGGAATAGCCTTACTGGCAGGGGACAACAGGTTTAAGGGTCAAAGGCCAAGTCTGTTTTTAGAAACTGACCAGCCCTACTGAACGTGAAATTTCCACGCAGGGAGCCACTGTGACAGTCCTGATTCTCACATTGTAGGGTAAAGCACTACAGATCTGTTTTTGGTAACATTAGCTACAGGAAATATTGCATATTCTGTTAGGAGCACATGGGGATATCACTGTTTTCTTGAGACATAATACAAGTGTAGGAGATATGCAGGTGGGGTTTATCCTATTGAATAACATTATCAAGGGATAGCAGCGTTTGTAGGTCATATGCAGAGAATAGCTCTGCCATGTATATAGCACTAACACTTTTAGTTTAAAGATTACTTTGCAAGGGCTACAATAAGGAGGCAATGGGATTCAGTTTGCATTCATGCGCCCTCATGTTACACTAGTACAATTGCTAAAGGAATCGGTAGTTGGTTATTAATGTTTTCTATCTAGCTCAATGTGCTATTTACCTCCTACAAGTTTGTTTGTGCTCAGCTGCCAAAAATAGGGATAGATAGTGCCGACAGAAGTTAACGTGTTTTAGGTTTCCTACTGTCGAAATGGGGGAAAGGAGGTTAGCTGCTGGGCAAATTAAGGGTAAGCAAATTCATGTTTTCTCTCTCTTTTTCTCCCTCTCTTTTGAGCCTGTCTAAGCTGTCTACGAAATGGCTATGAGACATATAACTAGCTATTCAGTAATACTGTTTTAAAATTGTTAGAATTAATAAAATGAATTAAAAAATGCGTCATGTTACTGCCCATCCTGTCTGATGAAATTATGAAAGGATGAGTAGTCTAGATTGCTGTTCCCTTATTTGACCTTTAAGGGGAACTATATGTTATTCTCATGCTATATACAGTTTTGCAAGGGCATTGCTAGTCTTTTAGTAGTTAGTCTGTGTAAATAAGCAACAGCCCTTATTAGAGCTGGTGAATAGGGTTTTTCTTTGAAAATGATGTTGCATAGTCCACAACGTGAAAAGTAGAATGCATAAGGTGTATAATGTCAGGGAAGACGCCCATGTGATACTCAGCAAACATTTCTGAAGGAAAATATTGTTTTATAGGAGTTTGTTTCTTACAACATGTTCTGCTGGAGAAATGTATGTATGTTGAGTGTTTTAGTTCTTTATGTAAAAAGAATCCCTGTTAAAATAGCAGTTTTAGATTTTCCCGCTGTGCCTATAACATGAGAGCATGGTCCTAAGTGTAAAATTTTAGATAGATGAAGTGGTTCTTGGGTACCTTGCTAATGTATGGGGTGCCCCAAGACTGAGAAAGTATTCTGAGACTATCCTCTCTGTTGATAGATTAATTGTATGCCTTGTATAAAGACCTTTTGTTCTGTCCACCAATAGATATTTGCTGCCCTACAACCATTGCCAGAGGGGCCCGGACATCAGATCCAGCCTGAGGAGTGAGCACCAGTCCAGCTTGAAGCCAAGGTGAAGGTAACCAGCACAGGCGTTGCTGGCAACTAAGACCTCAGTGAAGGTAGAAAGCCGGAAGCACTGGGACGTGAAGTGTGTAACCCTGCCACTGTCTTGGGCGAAAGACGGGGTCACAAATCAGAATGGGGAATTGATCCTTTGTGTATCCAGTTTGTGGTGCCCAGCTGAGAGAGTCACAGACCGACCAGGGCGGCAAGGAGGCTTTTGCTTGAGGTGACCCCTTTTGAAACAAGGGTTGCTTCAGGTACTTCAGCATCACACCCGTGAATCCTGGCTGTGAAGTGAATGAAGGTTTACACCTTTGTTTGTTGATCAAGAGTTACCTGGGCTTACTGTGCGCAATCTGTGGTCCCAACGAAAGAGCAGTGTGCCAGAGGAGCAATACAGGAGTTAGGGAAGGACTTGAGTTCAGGGTACAGGTGCTGTGCCTTTGGTGCCTGTTAGATTAAAGTGAAGAAAACTGGTGCACTGCCTGAGACACTGGACAGGATTGCTGAGGGCATTTGCCCCAGACGGTGATTGCCCTATCCTAAAAGAATAAACTTTTCCCTTGAAACTGGGGCGTGATTTTTTTGGGGGGGGAGTTGCAAGTTGTGCAGCTCCACCTTTGGATGAACAATAGGAGCCTGCCTGTGAGGCTCAAACGGACACAGGGAGAAGACTCCCCTCTGGCTGGTTGTACAGCGGCTTCAATTTCCCGAGGACTTCTTTTTGTTAGCAATGTACCCCTTTGGTCGTCCCATTTTTGAGAAGGAGCAGTCCTTTGCGGCTCCTCGTCCCAATACTTTGGCCCCGTTTGGTCCTCCTGGTACCCTCAAGCAAAGATTGTTATTGTAATGATCCTTGTATTTTCTTTAATATTTGCATTAGTAATGTTTATTCTGCAAGATAAACATTTTGCTAAACAATCGATAAATTCTTCTTTGCCCTCTTCCTAAGTATTTTAAGTGATACTCCAGCCCTCATAAAAAGAACATTGGAAAAGTCTATTGAAAATGTTTTTTATTAGATATGTGTTCTCCTGATACCCGTGTGTTAATTATGACCCAATGCTCTGTTCCCTTTTTACGACTGCTTATACCTTATATATACCCGCTTAATGATATGTTTAGGAATGAAAATGCCTACCTAGCAATGGATCAGAAAATTAATGAATTTATGAGAATAAATGTGCAAAATATTTCCTATGTTCCTTCTAGATCAAAACGGATGTCTTCAGCTGATGCTAAAACGGCCATCTCTGGAAAACTAACTGCAATAGCTGTTAGCATCTGCTGAAGCCATTTTGTTTGTGGCAGCCATTTTAGTTAGCTATGTGCTCGCCATGTGCTTTCTCCCTCTTCAGTGTTGACTGCCCTTGTATTCTGATTGTGTCATGTGATATAGTTAACTCTTTCAGCACTGAGGCAGAGCCTTGCACATGCTCAGAAGAGTCTGTAGCTGCTCATGCACCTACCTTAGACTGTAACTGTCAGGCTGTTCTAACTGATGTCAGCAACACATTACTCCTCCTACTTGTTGACTGTGCATTTTCTGTATGACCATCTATGTGTGTAACTCTTCTCATGTGTACTTGTACCACCTCCTTCTGAGCCCCTGTGTGGGTATAAAAGGCCCCTGTTCTCTGCACTCCTTAGACTGTCTCCTACAGTGGCCTGAGGGTACTGTATGACGCAGTCACCCTCATGTGAGGTAAATAAATGCATTATTTTTATATTACAGCTTCCGTGCCAATCTCGTCTTTGTTGGTTTAAAGGACCAGGTGTATCAGTGAATCCCTAGAAAGGTTTTTATTTCTTCAGCAGTACGTTGTCATGTTAAACAATAGCTAAATTCTTTTCATTGTTTGAAAAAAATTTGGTGCATAGTGAAGGCCTATGTAACCCTCGGGGTCAACAACAACTGAATTCCGCCGGCATATACCTTACCAATATCAATAGTTAACGCACACTGTTCATACCTTGACTTACTCATTACTTATATACTCAGTCGACTCCTTGCCCGCCCCACCTATGTCACCTCCCTGTTATTCTCCTCTGTGTCACTGATGTCCTCTACTATTTCCTTACTGAGTAAATATGATTGGTAGGGACCCTAACAGATTTTGGGTCTACTGGTGGGTGGGAGCAGGTCATTAAATGTGTCTGCTTGTGCATTGCAGTAGATCATGTCCTTGTGCCAATCTCTTATTTGCGGCGATGGGCCTCTAGCCCATCTCATTGCCACCCGCTTTTTGGCAAGTAACAGGCCAGTAGTTATTAGGGGGCGTTTGGCTTTTTCCATGCCTAGGTCCCAATCCAACAACACCAGTTTTGGATCTGGCTCCAAGTCTGCACTTATAATGATGCCAAAGAGTCACGTAGAGGAGGGTGAGAGCGGTCCAAGTCTGGATCTGCTACACTGTTGAAGTCTCCTCCTATAATGACTGAGCCCACCCTATGAGATGCTAATACCCCACTCATCTTTTCCAGGAAGCCCGCTTGGTCTATATTTTACCCATAGAGGTTTATCAGTGTAATGTCTTGTCCGTCCAGTCTCCCTGTGACTATAAGGTACCTGCCCTCCGGGTCAGCTTTGTTTCCTGTGTGTTGGAAGGGGATCCCCGCCCGTGTCCAGATTAATACCCCCCTCGCAAATGCTGAGAACGAGGTGTAATACGCCTGGCCCCTCCACCTCTGGTGTAGCGCTGCTCCCTCGGAGGCCAGTTTGTGAGTTTCTTGCAGCATGGCAATGTGTACTCCCCGTCTATTAAGGTAGAAGAAGATTTTATGTCGCCTATGCATAGAGTGCATGCCTTTTATGTTCCAGGAGATCAGATTATACATTTCTTTATCCCCCATCTTTCATTAGTGGTCTTGTTCCCCTCCTGGCCCCAGGGCCAGGACCCCTAGTAGTTGGAGTCGGCAAGCATGCCCTACATGGATTCTTACTAGCCCCATTTCTAATGGCCTGCAGTGTCTCCAACTTGAAACTCTAGAACTACCCCAACTCCCCCTCCCCAGGACAAGTGAGGTTCTCTCCCCCATCCAAACTATGCACTCAAGTGCAACTTTTAAGATGTGTCCAAAGTTCTGGTAGTGACGGGTCTGGCGCCTGCTTGGGAAAGAGCCATGCTCCCCTGGGTCTCCCCCACCCCAGTGCTTGTAGGTTTGAGTCAGCAGAGTGTGCTCGTAGGTTTTCCCTGCCCACCAGTGCACCTGAACAGTGTGCTGGGTCGCACCCTCCTGTGTGCCAGTTTTTTGCCTGAATATACTTGCGTGTCGCGCTGTGGCTTGATATGATGTTGTCTGCTAATCTGGGGGTTACATCCGGGAGTTCCTGACTTGATTCCCCCACTGTACTTATGCTGTGCTCGGAGTCCGAGTCTCTTAGGTCTTCTCCGGGCGCTGAAGCCATGTCCCGTCGTCGTTGGGCGCTGAGGGGCGCAATTGCCGCCACCGCACTGTTTCTTTCCCTCTGTTTTTCCTCCGCCGTGGGCTGGCTCGCCGGTTTCCCTCTGTTTCCTCCAGGTCGGGCCCTGCTTCTGTCTTGTCCCTCCTGCCTTTGGTCTCTGTTGGCCTGCGGGCCGTGCTGGTGGATCCATTCCCACACCTCAAGTGAAGAACTTGGTCCTGCCTGCTTTTGACAGTCTTAGTTTGGCCGGGAACACCATAGAGTATTGGATGTTCAGTTGTCTCAGCTTTCGTTTGGCAGCTATGTATGACGTCCTCTGTCTCTGGACCTCTGGGGAAAAGTCTGGGAAGATCCTGACAATGCTATTTGCAACCTTTAGCTGGCCTTTCTGCCGGGCCTGTCTCAGTACATGATCCCTGTTCGGGTAAAATAGTATGCGTGCTACTACCGACCACGGTGGTCGTCCTGGTGGAGGTGCTCTTGCAGGGACCCTGTGCGCTTGCTCCAATGCAAAATACTGGGACAGCCCCTCCTCTGCCACTTCAGTGTAGATCCATTGTTCTAAGTAGGCCACCATATTGCTTCCTTCCATTTTCTCCGGAAGGCCTACTATGAGTAGATTGTTACGCTGTGCTCTGTATTCGGCGTCCTCAACTCTGATTTCCAGCACTTGTACTCTTTTCTCCATGTCGGAGAGCCTTTGGTTGGCTGTGGTCATCTGGGGTTTCAGTTCCCACACTGCTCCCTCCGTTGTTGGGACCCGGTCTGCAAGTTTTCGGTGGTCTGCTCTCAGTAGGCCCAAGTCTCCTCTGAGGTTATCCATTTTGGTCTCCACCGCTGTCCTTGATGTCTCTATGGCCCGGAGGATGTCCGATAATGATGGGTCTTCCGGCAACTTTTTCACTGTGTTTTGACCCATTGTCCTTGTGGACGTACCCCCTGCTTCTTTTCCCGGCAGCTCTTGCTGATCCTGCTCTCGTCGTTTGGTGGGTTTCCCCATAGTGAGTGCCTCCTTGCGTTGAGAGCCACGCTTCTTTTGTGTTCCCCCCGGTTGCTCTCTTCAGGCCGTGACTCAGATTCTGGTGCTCCCCAAACCCTGGTTGGGCCTGTGCGATCAAGCCCAGCAGTGAGTTCTTAGGTGATTATGTACTTGTCCCGCTTGGATTCTGTCATTCACTGGCCATTATGTGCTCTGAACGGAGGGAACTGTGTCTTGTTTGGATGTAGGGTCTACTCGGGGATGAGTCCTAGGTAGCCCCAGCCCTGTGAGCCCTCTTGCACCTTCTCGGTCACCCCTGTGCAGTGGTTTGAGGTCCCTGGCGGGCTTCTCACGGGCCTGCCTTGTTCTGATGCTTTTGTTGCCCTCTCCGCAGGCCTTTGCTCTCTAAGCCCCGGTTCTCCCCTCCTCCTGTCCCCAGCTGGTGATCCATGGCTTGCTTACCGCCTTCTGCCGGCTGTCGCTGTTTCTGCACTTGCCTGGGGAGCTAGAGGTCACTGTCCGCTGCTGTCCGGGCTCTCCTATGATGTCCCGCCAACTGCTTTGGGTAATATGTTGCACCCTGCTCCAGGTGTCTCCCACTCTGTGGTGGTTCACTCCAGGGTGGTCACTGAGCCCCTCTTCTGACGTGGCGGTGGTGCAGTGATCTGCACTCTGGCAGCGCTGCTCATCTGGTGCTTCTCCCCCCTGTATGCGCCAAATTTTGTCCACGTGCTCTGCCCCATTGTCCCAACGCCAAAGGGTGCCTTGTGTGTTGTGCGCTCGCAGGAGGGGCCCACACATCCGATCTAGAGCTCGCCGATCGTGCGCTTCCCCCTCAGTCCTCTGTTCCGTAGTGCTCACCGGCCCGGAGGTTAGGGTCCCGCTGGCAGGTTCCTTGGATTGCCCTTCCTCCGCTGCGGTGCTCCCTGTGCTGAGGTATTCCTGTCGTCTAGCTCCCAGTTTCCACTCGCCACCGGGCCACAGCTCTCCTCAGTTCAGCCTTTTCTACATCCGATGAGCTGCCCATTTCCTTCCTGCCATGGGGGACTCACCGGTGGGTGCCGTAGCCTGCTCTCTCCTCCGAGGTCGCGGCAGAATTCAGCCTCGCTCCGCAGACTCCATTTTAGAAATCCGCTCCTGCAGGCTCGTCTCCCGTAGCTCAGCGTGTTGCTCCCGCTCCTTTCCCCCAATCAGGCTGCAGGTCTCAGCGTTTCCCTCACTCTCTCCCCACAGGGGCTCAACTGTGGGTGCTATGGACTGCCTGTGTCCAGGGGATCCCAGCCGATCTCAGCTCGGCGCCACAGGTGCAATTATCTTCCTGCCTCGCAGTCTTGTCGCCAAGAGCCCCGCAGCTCACTTCTGCCGTGGAGCTCAGAGCCGGGCGGCAGGCCGTTCACCAGTCCCTCATGGCGGGAGCCTGGGGGGGTCCTTTGTTCACCTCTGGGCCCCCTACGAGCTTCAGGATGGCACTGGATGGGGGATTGCCGGCGGGAGCTCGGACCTAAGCTTCCTCCGCCATCGGCACCAAGCCACACCCCCTATCACAACACTCCTGATATATACCTTAAAGGTTTCCAACATGGTGGCGAAGGATTTTACTGATCCTATGTTACTCTCGAAAAATTCTTCTATAGCTCGTGTCAATTCTGCCTTGAAGACTGTGTCCAGTAGCGAGTATGGGGGGAATATCCATATGAAGGCAGGAATCCTAGGTGCTCGATACTCTAGGGCTAGTTGAACTGGTGAATGGTCAGAGTATGTTCTGCGGAGGTGACTGCATGCCGCCGCTGGACATCTGACTAGCTTCTTAGATCGGTCTTTATCTAGGTTGAGGATACAATTGAAGTCACCCCCCCCCCCCCACACCTGCGGCAGCTCAGCCCATTGCGTTAGTTTTGCCTTGATGGCGTTAGAGAAGTGGGGTCATCTTAGTTTGGGCCATAAATTCCCACCAGCAAGAAATTCAAGTCACCTTTGCTACATTTAGCTACTGCATACCTGCCATTTGGGTCCTTAAGGAGTCACGTCAGTCACTCCGGCTCTCCTGTCTACCCATAAAAGTACCCCCTCGTATGTGATGTGTAGTCTGCTGAGTAACAATTGCCCTGCATTTTACTTTGCACCGCTTTGCTGTTGTCTGGGTGGAGGTGTGTTTCCTGCAGAGCTGCAACATCTACGTTGTGCCTTTTTAGGTCTCGGCTAGCGAAGGCTGCGCTTGCGCAGTCTCGCTCGCGAGATTTAATGACTTGGAGAAGAGGGGCTTGCACCCGCCCCTCTTCTCCCCTGTTCTCCATTGGCTGGCCTCTTGAATGCTGGCCAGCCACTGGAGAAGAGGTCAGTCACTCCGATTAGGCCCCGTCCTTTTCGGATCGGGGGGCGTGTTTTTTGCAGAAAGTCTAATTATCTCCTCCAGCCAATGGCAGGAGGAGATAACAGCAAAACACGCCCCCGAATCCGAAAAGGACACTGCGTTTCTCCGAGGCATTTCTGCTCTGCCTCGGAGAAAGGCAGTGGTGTGCCTTTTGCTCTGCCTTGTCTTTTATTTTAATTTGCCGATCCGAGTTGGATCACCAAATAAAATTCACAATGCATGTTGAATCTAGTCAATGTAGTCTGGGAGGCGATGTTTACCGTCCGTGAGATTTCGGTGCTGACACACGACACGTTCCCTTTATTTTCAAAGGTTGATAGGCTAGTAGAGAAGAAAGAGAGCAAAAACACATAACTATACAAAGACGGCCGTTGAAATTCAGTTCTGAGAGGTTTAAGATTTAACATCATCACCTTCAGCGGAGCGACCGTTGATGCCGGTAAGAACAGTCTCTCGTCACTCCTGCCTGGGAGCGCAGACGGAGGGGGAGCTCGGAGGCCATCTGGCAGGAAGAGAGGGCAGGTTGGGACTGGGATTAATACAAACGAGCCGCAACCTGGAAGGTTTGGACTATTTAATTTAAATACCTGTCAATCGGCAGAAGTGAAGAGACGCATCAAGTTACTCACCGACATGAGCCTACAATATGCTTTGCGGGCGAGGAACATCCCAGCCGAAGATAAAATAAAATACTTTATTTTCTTTTAAGCCCTCGCCGAGATTTCAAGATTTACATATCCGTCTAATGACATTAAAAAATCATACATGTACACAATCGTAAACAGTTGGATTTCTGCAATAAATATCAGACACATTACAATCAAAGGAAGAGTGGTGGTGATTACAATGTGTAAACGCTCCCTGGAGATGACACAAGTGAGCAGCCTTCTCCTCACAGGATGAGGCCGATGGAACGGAGGGGAGGGCGACGGGGGGCTGCGGGACTTTTTCTGGAAAATGATGCTGTCAGCTAGCAGGAAAACACGACACACTTGCATACAATATCCGTCTTGGTCAGCCCTTTCCGAAGTCAGATGGTTAGTGTGTGTGTGATTTTGTAATGGGCATGAACGTAAATGCTTTTCCAATATGGAGGCTGCTTCTTCTCGAGTTGATACTTCCTTGTTGTCCTCTATCTATTTCCACGCGGTAGGAGCCGGGTTCTCTGGTGTTTCACATTCACTACTGATGAGAAGATGGCGGCGGAGCGCGGTTACAGCTTCTCTCTGACCACTTTCAGGTAAGCACAGTGAGGCTGTAGCCGGTGTCGTGGACATGGGGGAGAGTAAGTGGGCAGCTTACCTGCACCTGATCTATACAGCTAACGCTGCTGCGCTGAGACATGTACTAACAGTTTGCGGCCTCGTCCGGGATACTGCAGAGTCACGACCCATTCCAACCTTCTTGCTATCACCAATCCTCGGAGGATAATAGAAACTTTCTAAGTGCCGGGGACGGAGGAGCCGTCGATGAGAGCACTGGGGTCACGTCTTTGCTCACAGTTGTTGTTCGGCAAGTGAAAACTGATATCACACAAGAGCAGTGGCATTGTGTCTGTCAACTGAGGTACCAGGTTTCCTGTCTACCTATTCGTTTACACATTTTGGTGTTCTTATGTTTTGCCTGTCTCCCACATCACATTAATGTATTGAATTAGGCTTCAAGTTTAATCATACATTATTTAAACAATCCAATTCATCAACGCGAGAACAGCGTAGTGCAACTGTAATTAAAACTAATACAATGAATAAAAAGGCATAGAAACTCCATAGGTGGTACAATTCATAAACGGATTTACGCCGGAAATGGGGGGTGATCTGGTAAATGCAAACAGTTATATAACGAAATACCCAGCTGTATTGACAGCATGCAAAAAGAGACATAGAAGACTTCATGGCTGAAACAGGCAGTTCATAAAGAGATGTAAACTGTATTTAGGATAAGACCCAAGGGTACAATAAATAGCACGTGGCATGACTGTGCAAACAAATGTCTGAGAAAGTATCCAGCTAATTACCAGTTGCTGTCCACTATTCCTAGCTGCGGGGGTTAAACTCTGAGCACTTCCCTTTGAAGTCACGATCCTTTTATCTGTGGCCGGACTCAGGAATTTAAGAAGAACCGTCATAGTGATGCTCAGAACAGTTCGTGGTTACTACAGTGCTTAATTTATGAAAAAGAAATATATATAGAAGTAAAAAACATATAAGTGCCAGGGCCCTCCTTAGGAGGCCCCTGCAGCTTGCGCCACGCATTTCGGCTCTGTGGGTGGCTCTGTGTGTTTGTGTAGGAGGCTCTATGTGTGTGTGTGTGTGTGTGGCTCTGTGTGGTGGCTTTTTTTGTAGGTGGCTCTATGTGTGGGTGGCTCTGTCTGTGTGTGGGTAACTGTGTGTAGGTGGCTCTGTGTGGGTGGCTCTATTTGTGTGTGGGTTGCTCTATGTGAATAGCTCTGTGTAGGTGGCTCTGTGTGGGTGGCTCTGTGTGTGTGGCTCTGTGTGTGGGTGCAAATGCAATAGGTCTCGCATTTGAGAGAGATTAAGCTATTGACATTGTAAATAACAATGCCGTTTCTTTAAATGTTTTAAAAACAAAAACATAAACAAAAATAATGTCATGAGCAATATCATTAGCTTTAACTTTACCAATGCCGAGACCATTGCATTGTAAATGCTTGTTAAGTAAGCTACTATCTTTCTAGTTTTCCTGTTGTCGTTAAGGCTCCTAACGTTCCAGGTCATTAGTTGTAGTGACTGTGGCTTCGTACTATTGTGTGCCATTGGTTTTACGTTTTTGATTAAGTAACTTGCAACTCGATACTGGTGTAGTGCCTGATATTATGTTAATCTCCCTCCCTTCCTAGTTTAATAGTTTCGATAAAAATGACCCTGAAATTCCCACCCAAGCTACGAGTAACCCCAACTTCCATAGCCACATTAAATCCCTCGCCCTCCCATAGTTAGATCCTGATTCAAAAACCATTTATAGAATATTTTGAGTGGTGTGAAACACTTGGGGGCAGATGTTGCCTACTCTCTTTGGCCTATCATGCCACCTTACAATCATACATGTCAAAATTGGTATCACCTTGTTTGTTCTAATATCAATTCTTAACTTTACTTCCCTTCTAGAAAGGTCCGGTTCCAAGCAATTAGCATGTTGAAATTAAAGGAAATAAAAATGAAATTATTAAAGCGCACGACTACCCGTTGGTGTCTACCTACGTGGCAATTACAGACTTGCCACTGCAAATGGATACCCTAATACATATTTAATCAGCCCACAACTCTGAATAGGACTTTTCTAATAGCAGTCCAACATGCAGCATGCAAACAAGCAGGATTTTCGATACTTATCAATGTTAGTCTTGTGCACTGCAGTCCCAGATCTAGCAGGATCATCACTCTTCGGGAACTATGTTGCCTCCCTCCTACAGTGAGGGACTCATGATTTTAGTATTGTTTTTTCCATTATTTTTGTGTCCCCCCCCCCCCCCCCCTCCGGGATCAGCAGCCGTTTCATTCGTCCTTGGTGTCTTGTGTTCCTCCTCCTCCCAGGTGTGGGCTGCCCGGGGAGCCACGGCGCCTGGATGTTAGATCCTTTTGCTTGATAAACTGCTTTACTGCCTTTGGGTCTGTGAAAAAGTGCACACTACCGTCCATTTTTATCCTTAACTTGGCTGGGTATTGTATACTGTAGTCAAGATGTAATTCTCTAAGTCGTTCGTTTTTTTGGCTGGAATGAACCGTTGTCTTGCTTTCTGAACTTGCATGGTGAAATCCGGAAATACCAATATGTCTGTGCCTTGCAGTTTTAACATCCCCACTTCTCGAGCTTTCCTTAGGGCTGTGTCACAATCCCAGTAATTTAAGAACCTGGCTATTATCAGTCTTGGTGGTTGCCCATGGGACTGGCCTGGGCGCCAGTGTGCGATGGGCACGTTCCACGATAAAACACTCGAAGAAAGTATCGCTACCCAGGAGTTCAATTTATATTTTTTCTATGTACTGTTCCATATTTCCAATATTTGACAACTCTGCAATGCCCAAAATGAGGATGTTCTATCTTGGGCGCTTTGAGGTCCTCAGCCTTTGATTGAAGTGGTTGCAGGAGCTTGTCCATTGTATTGCGTGCCCCAGCTTCTGTGTTCAATGTGTCTTTCACATCTAAGACTCTTTGCTCCACCGTTGTTCAGCCTATCACTGTGCTTGTCGAGGCGCTCAGACATCCTGTCCATTCGGAACGACAGTGCATCTATTTTGCTGTCTATTTTTGATAGGCTCTGTTGCATAGTGCGCAATATTTCTTTTAGATCATTTTCGGCAGCCGCGTCATGTTCATCAGATGTTGCGTCAGGCTCTGTGGGAGTTTTTCTTCAACCTGGGGGTTTTACGATGGTCGAATTGTAGCTTTGATTGAGTTTTGTCTACCGTGCCCATTTTGTCTTTTTGGGATACGGTGAACAAGTCCCCTGTCGCTGCCAGTGTAGCTCTGGGGCACTTGGGCTCTGGGTGCCCTCTCGATGAGTATCTCTCCTTGCCTGCCTGCAGCTCGCCCTGTGCCCACAACGGGCAGAAAGGACTGATCCAGATGTAGACCTCCTTTATTGTGCAACCAACTGCAATGTGCAAGTTCTTCCGTTCAGAGAGTTTAGGTGCTGGATGACTAACTTATATATTGGGGTTTCAGTTTTGACAGAGGAGTCGATGCGCTTTCAATTGCACAGGGCTTATTACCGTCCCGCTGCTGCCTGTGAGGCCTCTCCATTTCAATGTCTGCTTGTGCGCCTTAGTTTTCTGGCCCGGTCACTAGGGGCTCGTGGCTAATTCTTGCTTCGTGCCCCCTGTCCGGGGCATCTCCCCTCAACTCAAAGCGTTGGATTGCCAGGCCTATTAACTCTTTTATTGGGCTATGCCTCCTGCCCCACCACTGCTGCCTCTGCTATCATTCGTTCTCTTTAGGATAGGTACGAGCGGGGTCCCTGGTTCATTTGCTTGGCTGGTCTTCCCTAGAGCGGCCTTGCGTTGTACTAGGCCTCTCCCCATCTGATTGCAGATTGTTTAGGCCTCACTTTGGGCCAGAGTGGTGTTCCGCAGTGTGCCGTCGCTTTGACCACCCAATCTTGCCTGTACACTGCATCAGAGCACGTTGTCGTCCTTTCGGCCTCCAGGGATAATGGGGTAGGTACGCCTTGTTTTATAACAGTTTGTTCTATGGGCGCATACCAACTCCCGATATCTTGGCGTGACCTGCGCCGGGCCCCCCTGGATGCGGGTGTGAGTGGGACTTGGATTAGTGATGGCAGGTGCAGCCCTTTATGCCATCTCGCCTGGGTCTAGCGAGCGTATCAGTGCAGTCGTATGCCGAGCTCCCGCTGTACGCTGGAGCGAACCCTGCGATCCCTCTAGTTGGCCTTGGGTTTTCTTCCAGCTACCACCGCACTATTTTATACAAACCACCCTGCTGCTTACTTTTGAGCGAGTCTTAGGGGGTCACTCTCCACTTTTCTCAGCCACGATATCCTCCAGAGCAACTCCACTCACTGGTTGCTTGCGGTGCTACTACCCGTTTCGTCGGCGACCGCTCGTTCCCCTGTTAGGGTCTCCATCACTGCTCTCGCTGGTCCGTCTCTGTGTGTCACAGGATCCTTCACTCCTGGACAGACCTTCGCAGTATTGTCTGTTGGCCTTTACAGGGTCATCACACCGCTCTCAGTGGGCCTCTGATGATCAGCAGCAATCATGTTCGAAGTTGCCCCCAGAACACAGACATTTTGGGCTCTTCTGTTATCTGTGTTTATAACCACATCATACATTGTGCTGTAGGGAGTTCAGGGCGTAATTTGCACCAGGATTTTGACGGATATTGGTGGGAGCCGTCAGAGCTCCCTCAGTTAGCTGCCATCTTGGATTCAGGCAAGCTCCCCCCCTCCCCCCCCAAAGGTATATGGTAATTAGGTGTAACTAGTTACAATTGGCATGACAACCTGCCTGTAAGCCCCTAGCATATGGTAGGGCATGTGGGTCTAGAGGACCAGTAGATTTAATGCACCTAAGTATGCACTGTTGTGTTGCCTGCAGTCATTTTAAAAGCCAGCTCTGCCTTGCCGTCTGCTTTTGAACTTAAATTATATGCAAATTCGACTTTGGAATTAAAGTTTCTTCCAAAGTTTCAAACTACCTTATTTTTACATTTAAGTCACCCCTAAAGTCTCCTCTGGTTGCCCCAGTGGTAGGGCGCCTTGTAATTGTAAGCAGTGACATTATAAAAGATGTTTTACATGTCCTGGTGAGGGAAAAACTGCCAATTTCGTTTGTCCCCATTGTAGCACAATGGCTCCGTAGGCTAACAAGGGAATACTTTCTTAAGTATAACTATTGAAATAAAGGAGCTGAAAATATACTCCGTAGTATCAAAATGATAGTTAGATTAAATCCAACAGCTTGCCACAGAAGAGAACAAAATGTACATTTCCCACCAGAATAAAAACATCTTTGAGGTAACAGAAATAGATCAATTAACGAATATCATAAAGATATTAAAATCAGAAGGCGCAGTAGGTCCTAATGGAATCACAAATGCTCTCTTTAAGGGAGAGGCAACATACTGGGTGTATTATTTTACACCATTCTTTAATGAGCTGGTTCCTGACTAATAAGATCCCAAAGTTGTAGAAGGGCAGTATTTTTCACCCAATTTTTAAAAGTGGAAATCCATTACAGCCAACCAATTACAGACTCATCGCATTAATAGATGTAGAAGCTAAGCTAATATGCAGCTTGCCTACCTGAACATTTTAACAAATGGTTAGACGACAATAAACGTATCCCCCGAATCCAAAGAGGGTTCAAGGTCGGTGCAGGCACATTAAGAAATCTAACAGCACTAACACTTTTAACTGAAAATGCCAAATATAAGAACAATTGGCTGTTGGCCTGTTTCGTGGACTTTAAGTCCGCCTTCGACCGTGTGCCCTGAAGACGTTTATGGGGAAAATGGCTATTTGAGGTATTCTGAGTAATTTACTGAATGCTTTTAAAGAATTATATATAGGAACTTGGATCCAGGTAAAAATAGGGGATGGCAGCTATGTAACAAAGAAAATGTATACAACAGTGGATTAAAGCAGGAATGTGTGTTAGCCCCCAGTCTTTTTAACATATATCTATCCGATCTAGAAGATGTACATGGAAATGCAATGTCTTGAACTAAATCTGACTAAAACAAAGGTAGTACGGTTTGTGGATGCCAAATATAAAAAACACTCTTGGTATTTGAATGGAAAAAAAGTCGAAGCTGTAGCCACATATAAATATCTCGGATTTAAAGTCAAACAAAAACTGAGTTATAAACAGCTGCTTTCAGCAATGCAGGCCAAAGCCAAATGCTCATATATGGCTTTAAACTATTAAAAAAGAAATTAAGTTGTGCATCCTATGGCCATCTACTATCCGTCATGTGCACACAACTAATGCCATCTGTGACCTACGGATCCGAAATAATGAGGGGTCATGAAATTCTAACTCTAAACAGAATCCAAACAAAAGTTTTCAAAATTATATCCACATCCAGAAATCAGCATCACTGGCACAAGTTGGACTCGATTTTGGCTTGTCCAACCAAATATTCCCGAGCAAAGGCTTTGCGCATCTGAAACCAGTTCCATTGAAAACTTGTGCTGGAAAGAAATTGAGGTGCAAAATTAGAATAAAATACAAGACTCATGGGGTTGCTATCTAAACCAGGTTATAGAGGATCTTTGTGCAAGTGACATTTGGAACTCCAACATTGGGAAAGAGGTCTTCAATGAAGCAATTACCAACAAAACCCCTGTCTCATTCAACAGATGAGAACACTCTATGACAAAGACGTAATGCTTGGACGGTGATTAACTCATATTGTACTAGGAAGCCTCAGGAAAATTTATTAGCTCACTTCTCAATGGCCCAAAAGCATCAACTCCTGAAATTTTGCTTTGACATGTGGGAAACAAAGGATCTTATCCCTTCCTGGGAAGACCAGAACCAAAATCAATACTACAGATTGTGTGACTATGAACAATAATCTCTATAACATATTCTAAGTGCATGCCCAAAGTTCATAAAAGAAAGAAAATATTACTAAAATAATTTTTTATAAACATGAACATTCGAACATGCAGAGAAGTTGTAACCAACTGGTTAGGCGGGTCCTCAATCCCCTTAATTTGCAGGAGGGTGACATTTTTTAATCTGTACTTAAAAGAACTAGGTCAAATTCCAGTGGCAACCAAAAACTTATTTTTAGAATTTATGGAAATCTAAAAAATATTTTAAGGATAACGAATACTATTTTGCTGCCAATGTTCAAAAAAAGAGCCACAGTTGTATACATTGTTTTTTATTATAACGAAGATTATAAGGTTTAACACTTTATAGACAATAGAAATTTAATTTGAGTTCAATAAATGCCCAATAAGGATTTATGGTTTTAACTTATTAGTAATGATTTTTAATAGGATGTTTTATGTATGTAAAATATGTTTTTGGTGTAATGGTTTTAAAAGACCAAACACTTGAGTAAATTTCAATTTCAACAGCTTATACCTATCACAGAAAAAAAGTTATAGAGCTTACTTTTCTGATGAGCCAAAATCCAGCCTTCCAACAGCCCTGCTCTGATTGACCAGCCTTTGCCTGGCTGAACCAAGCTGTCGTGATGAGGTGTGAAGTGGCATAACTAGAGACAAAGGATTTGCTGTGGGAGTAGAGCTTCAGCTTCAGAGCAAAAGACAGGATGTGGGTGGAGTAGCCAAACTGGTCTTCAAAGAGGGAATGGCAGTTTAGGGTAGCACAAGCTCACCCCCACATTCTGTACCACCAGACAGGAGCCCCTGTAATTAGATTAGCAGCGTGTCTGGAAGGGGAGTGTTAGGGAAACTTAGCCACACCAGTGGGTTGGCTTAGCCAAATCTAACCCTACAGGAGAGAGTTTCTCCATTTTGGAAGAATAGTGCTTTCTGGGACAAGAATATGCCACACTTTGGAGAACGTTGTCATACTGCTGGGAATCACCCTGTACCCCATTGCTCAGGGGTGCCCCCCTGCTTGTTGCCCAGGAACAATGGATAAATATGGCGGAGCTGCACAGCAACTCAAATCCCTGCCTGAAACTACAAGCAGAAGAATGACTGCCCTGCTGGAAACCTAGCCTGAACCCCAAAGGATTGCACTCTGATAGACTCACTTTCTACATACTTTACACTACAGCTCTCAGGACTTTGCCTTCAATCAATAAGTGAAGGCGTAGACTCCCTGAAAGCAACAGCTTAAAAGAGCTCCACCTGCATTAGCTCCACCAAGAACGACCCCCTGGAAGGCATGCAAGGGACTTTTAAGGAGTTGGTCAGATGCATTCTGGGAAACATAATCCCAACATCCCAAGGACCATCTTAGATCTTCTAGACCCTTGGATTAGTGTTGTGGACAATTTAGAATCCCAAAAGGACTTCCTGGAAGGAGATCCAGAAGTTTGGAGAAGATTGGAATTTTTTTGTCTAAAAGCTCGCTAAGGTGACCGACATGTTGGCGAGAGTCAAGCTGCCGACGTCAAACAGAGACAAAGCCTGTATTTCAGGTTCGTCCTGCTGAAAGCTCCGGAGCTCAAGACTTCCAAGATTTCACCAAGGTCTCACACTGAGCTAAGTCACCGTCGTCAACTCAAAACCCAGCCTAACGAGGAGCCTCGATCGATGTTGAGAGAAAAAGCTCCAGAAAAACAACTGGTAAACATTTGACCAAGTCCTCCCACTTAGTGTATACGACCCGGGGTCCATCGCAGTCAGCCTCAAACTTTGTACCAGTCAAGCGTGACCAGATGTCCCAAGTTAGAGCTTTTGGTTTTTAACCACTAACATGTTTACTCTTTAAAAATTCATATCTCTGGTTCGCTACATTGAAATGTTGTCGTTTGATGTCATTATAAAGATAAAAATATTTCCTATTTTTTAAAATTGGTATTGGATTTTTATTGTGATTGTGGCCTTATTACTAGTGGTAGGAACCTACTTACCCCTGCTAATAAACTACTTTCCAACAAATGGCATGTATGCGCCCAGGAAAATCAAGCTCAGGCAGCTGGATAAATTAACAAAATAATTGGAGCTGTGTGGAGGGGAAGCACTATTTTGTTGAAGTACACAACTTCTGCATAATCAAAACATACTCCTGGCTCCCATTATGTGGGTTAGCCCAAGCTCTTCTGATGATTTTCGCATAATTGTTTGGAGACAGCTGTGCTGTCAAGCCAGACCATAAAAAAAGGAGTTACTAGTGTCTGATGCACATGCCCACCAACAGCGGTGGACTGTCACCATGTGCTTGTTCCGTACAAAGCTGTGTTTTAGATTTCTCTGACTGCTTTCTCTTATAGGGGTAGAGTACCTCAAGACTGTACGTTAAAGAAGCAAGTCAGACTACATTGGTCTGCAGGCCACTATTTCACATTTCAGATTGACATTCTAGATTGACAGTGCACCACATTAGTTTCTTTTCCAGTCCCAGTTTATTGACATGTATATATGAAATGCTTCTTATCTAAAACCCTAGCATCGCAAGGCAGTAACCAACTCCCACCTTTCATGCATGGTCCTGGGGAGCAAGAGTGAGACAGGACAAGTGGCTGTCAATGTTAAATATTTATATTTTTGCTATTGATGGCATGTATCAGAACCCCGTTTAAAGGGCCACAGGGCAAGCTAGAGCTACTGGGCCCAACCATGGGGGTTGAGGCTTTTTGCTACTGGTGTCCTGTGGCTCGACTCCTACTAGGGAGCCTGAGCAACTGAGCCAAGTACCCCTTCAAAACTTGACTGTCAGTGGTAGCGAAGGTCGAGCAGTCCAAAGCTTCTCGGGGGAGGGGAGATTTAGACACAGGGCGGTGAGCACAGGCTCACAACTCTAAATACATTATTTAGCAGCAATAAATGATTGCCCAGTCAAATACTTGCTTTTATGAAAAAAAGGAATACTTGTATGTCGCACAAAGTAAAATATAACATTCGCAAACAATACACACAATACCCCGAGATCATGGCTCTAGTGTTTCAATAGGCAGTTCCTAAGTACCACTCCCCTCTCACTCGCAGTAGTGGTTATTCCCCATTCATTATAGGTGACATTCAGGGTAAGCCCCACTAGTAGTCCAAGTTTCATGAGTCCCACTTAGACGCCAATCAAAGTCAAAAGTGTTCCAGCCTACAAGCGCTATATGTCAGGCAAGTTTCATTGGGGCCCCATGGCCTGTTATTCAGTCTTACCCATACTATAGGGACCTGCACGACTGGAGTCTCTGAGTGAGCCTCCCCTGTGGTGCTGAAGCTGCAACGGCTGCCTCCAGTGAGTACCACACACGCGGTCCTGCAAGGGCAATGGTCGGGTGTCCTTGAGTGCCTCTCACTCTGTCCTGCGGAAGCAGCGGCTGGGTCTTCCTCTTTGGTCAATCTCTTAAAGTATGGTGGGTTAGAGGTTATTACCTCTAGCTGGAAATGAGGCAAGAGATTGTGATGATTTTATTGAGGCACTGGATTGATTAAAACAACATTTCACAGACGAGCCTCACTTTGGGCCTGATCTCAAGTAGACCGATAATTATTTCACCTGACAAGAATCTGGCACTGAGGTGTACGGAGTTTATGGGATGCAATAATCATGGCCTGTTCAACCATTTTGGAGAGTACCATGTGGTTTGGCGCTTACTCTAATAAAATCCACGTCTAGGCAAATACTTTTCCCCTAATTAATTCTAGCAAGTTTAACCTGCCGAAATTTTACAAATGGTGCAGTCTTTATTTCTCCTAATAAATACAGAATGCGAAATATTGCATCACTTGTAATTGTGATCCCTTTGCAAACAGATGTGTGCGCAGGAGTTGCATTTTAATGGGTCACTTGATGTTAAGCTCATAGGAATGGAGAGGCACAACTTCTACTGTAGACATCAATTCGTTAATGAGCCAATGATGAGAGTATAGCGGCCAGGCTGATTTTAGCAGCTAAGTGTGACTTTGAATCTATTACTCCAACGCTCTAGAAATCAGATAGATGTTCTACCAAGAATATCCAAGAATAATGGCTGTGGCATTCCAACCCCAATTTAATAGACATGGTTGCCATTCCTCTAGGCATTAAAACTTCTATAAGATAATTTAAGGCTCTCAATGAAGATAAGAATTTAAATCCAATGAAAGAACATACTGTAGTTAGAAAATGAAGAACACATTTGTCAATTGATAAAAAAACTAGAGATGCCATCAGGAAGGCGGAAGGTACTGATGCAGTTCCGTTCATGAGGGGTGCCCGAATGTCTGCGCTGTTGGAGAGCCATCGGTGTCATCGTTTGGAAGCATTGGTGGAGTGTTGGTGCGGAGGGAGTTGATGAGACGTTCTTCAGTGGCCTTGATCCAGCTTCGAGGGTGTGCGATGATGGCGGTGGCATCTGGTGGGCTAGGTGAAGACGTGATGTTATCAATGATGGTCGGTCCAGGAGAGTCTGGTATTGTGGCTGTAGTGGAAGTTCCCGCTGGCGAAGGAGACATGCTTAACCGTGTCTTCATAGCTCCTGTTCTCCTGCGCCTGCTTCCATGAAAAGGAAGTAGGCTGCCAGGTTCCCTCCCCTAAGTCAATCACAGCGCTGAGATGCGGCGGTGGAATTAGTAATTGGCAACGGGACAAGTCATGCAGCTGGGGGCCGGAGGGGTGGGCATGTTCTCCATTCAGGCTGTAATGTAGCCTGCATTGCGAACAGGGAAGGGCGCATGACTGCTTTGTGCGTCCTGAGAAGGCCGACCAAACAGTCATTGCGCACTTGAGTGGGCATGCCAATCCGCATATGCCCTGCTCCATGTTTGGAGAAGTCCTAGCCACGCTCCCACCCTCTGAGGATACATAACATGATTACATCAGTTAGTTATCCCTTGTTTTTCCCTTTTGAATCTGTTTTTTTGGCTTGTCTGAGCCCGCGCTTCCCGCTGCTGCTGCCCCTGCAGCCCTACACCCCTGTCCACACCCGTTCCTGCCTCCCAGCTGATTGTTCCTCCTGTAGGAGAGTAGGATCTGCTTCTTATGGTTTCCCCCACTTTTGGCTGCTGTAACACTGTTTTTCGACTTTAGTCTGGCTGAGGCCGTGCTATTCAGGACCCCCGCCTAGCTGATTCTTCTCTAAAGTGATTCCTAGTACCTTAGGAACACCACAGATTGGATTCTGGGGTGCCCTTATAAGTCCCTTGTATATGGTATACCATGTACCCAGGGCATAGGTATCCCAGAGGCCTACCAGCGGCTGAAGCATGTATTATGCCACCCCTGGGAAGCCCTTCAAAATGACACCACAGGTCTGCTACTGCAGGCTAGGTAAGGTGGTGCATGCACCCCTTACTGAGATATAGGTTCACTATATCTCACCTATCACTGTACATAGAAACCTATCAGTCATCCCTATGGCAGACCTTATCAATCCTGAAGGCAGGGTGCTTGGTTTTGTGTGAGAGGGTGCCCGTGCATGAGCAGAGCCCCTCTGCAGCCTTTGGAATCTCTTCTCCGGGGTTGTCTGTGATGCAGCCTGACCATATATTTTTAAGTGCTTTATAACCAAACGGTAAATGCTAACTTTGGACTGGCTGCACGGAAACATGTCGTGTTTGGTGTCAAACACCTTGGAATCATACCCCCACTTCAGTAACTGGTGTGGGAGTATGATCTCACCCTTCTAGAGGGAGAGACATGACAGCACCGGTATATTAGTACCAACTTAAAAGAGCCCAGGCATCACAAAATGGATGCTGCAGCCACAGACACGTGTCTGGCCTCCTGCTGCTGACCGAAACTCCAGCAGGGGAGGCCTGGACAATAGGTTTCCTGTCCTGTCACAGGGAGGTGTCACCATCTCCCAGACAGGCTTTAGTGTATTGGGGCTGGGTGGGTGCACTCTGAGAGTGCTTTGAAGTTCTGCACTGGGGGCACATTTGGTGTCCCTGTGCATAGTCCAGCTCAAGGGCTACCAACCCCTGCTCTGGCACGAAACTGGACAAAAGAAATGGGTGTAGCCACCCCTCTTTCCAAACCCTCCCATCGGTGGGTCCCCTGAGTTAGTCCAACCCCTTCCTTGGTTATAAGATAGGAACCCTTGGCAACAGGACTTTAGATTTCCCTGGACGAAACTCTGATACTGAATCCTGGACCTTCGACGATCTGTTCAACGCCAGATGACTGAAGAACCTCCCTTGGAGTAAAGGAGTTACTCCCCTGCTTGGCAGGCACCAAAGAAGCATCTGTCCGGTTTGCATCTCCAAAGCTCCCACCAGATGCTGAAGACTTTGCAACACCAGAGGTAGATTTCCAGACTTCCCAGAGGTCAAATCGAGCCCCAAGCAAAGCTGAGAACCGTAGCCCTCGTGGGTACCGTGGAACCAGAACCCCTGGACACCATGCATATTTGCAAGTGCATCAACTTTTCTACGTCCCCTGAGGCTGTGCATTGGGTTACTTGTACCCCAGACCCCGAGCAGAGAATCCACCGAAGATTGTTGGCCTAACCACTCCGAGTGACCCGTGGGCCGCCATTTTGTGATTCCTCTTGAGGTCCCTTCGCGATCCCTGGTCCGTAGACTGGTGGGTCCCTGTAAAAGTAACTCTGACTTTCTTTGGGCTTTTCTGGGTGCTCCAGACGTGCCCTCACTCCTCCTTGCTGGGGGAATCCATCGGACTTTGCTGGTCCGCAACAAAGCATTTCTTCACTTTCTATGTGGGTTGCTGTTGCCAAGGCTTGTTGTGTCCAATCCGGGCACTGACGCTGCAGCACTCGACATCCTTTGTCGGACAGCTCGAATCCAGCTCCTGGTTGTCCTTGACACCTCCTGGTCCTCGTGGCTGAAGAGTCAAGCTTCCCCTCATCTCACCTAAAGCACCTGACATCAGTGGGTATTCGACTATCGTGCCCCTGGTCACTGGCAAGTGACCCAGACTCTGTCTCCTCTGCTTTCAGGTTCATCACGTCTTCGATCCAGGCTTGGATCTCTTCGGACACTTTGCATCTTCCCAGCAGCAGCACTTCTTCGCCAGCTTCCTTTTTTTTTTTTTTATTGATCATCATCAAAACAAAATATAAACATGAATTTACTTTAACATATATATCTAATACAACAGAATTCCTTCAGTTTAGGTTTAGTCTCTTAAAGTAAATGTTAAAATACAATACATCATTTGTATATAATTTATGAAAAGAAAGACATGGTGAAAGATCTTAAGAAGGAGACATAAAATTAAAGACGCATATAAATAGTGATCGAACAGTTTCAATACTCCCAACTAAAACCCTATCTGAATGAACATATGTCTACCCCCTTTTGAGTTAGCCATCTAATTTAAGTTTCCATTTTTCAACTGGGGCCCAAATCCGTTTCCCAAGCTGCCTTGCATTCACACCTTTTTTTTTATATAAAGCTTTCTTTAGATTATAGATAGCTAATAATTTTGTAAGCCATTGTTGGAACGAAGGAGGATTAGAATCTTTCCATACCGTTGCAATACAAAGCCGGCTCAAAGTCATTGCGATAAACAAAAATTCTTGATGGGGTGCGTCCTGCCCTTCCTTTACCACCCCAAGAACCATGATCTCATTAGTTAAATTAATAAAGATCCCCAATTCGTCTTTAAAGAAGCTTTCTATAGCTTGTTTAAAGGGATCTAAATTAGGGCAGGCTGCAAACATATGTATCGTGTCTGCCTCCAAACTCTGACATCTTGGACAGGAGATCCCACTCGTACCCCCCCAGCGGGCTATTCTATGCGGAGTATAGTATAATTCATGCAGAGTCTTATAATATTGTGCCTGCAAATTTGCAACCTTTAAAACGGTGTTTCCAAATCGAAGTGATTTTTCACCCTCATTCCCGACTAAATTAAGTTTAGTTCTCCATTTTTCAAATACCTTTTCTCTATCATCCTCCTTATATTGGCATAATGCACCATAAAGTTGAGAGATTGAGCATCCCTCCTCGGCTCGAACAAATTCCATCAGGTCTATCCTAGTAAACTTACAGTTGCCTGCTTGTTTTCTCTGCAACACTGATCTTATCTGTAAGTATTTAAAAAAATCTCTCCGATACAATTTATATAATTGTTGCGCCCTTTCAAATGTTATTAATCCTGACTGATCCATCATATCTCCTATCATACCAACCCCAAGTTTATCCCACCGCCTCATCACTTCATCGTGGAATACATCTGGAAGGAGTTCATTCAGGTATAATGGGGTATAAAAATTCATTCTTCCTAATCTAATTTTCTTCCTGATAGTTGACCAAACTGAGATGGCCGCCCCCAAAACCTTGAACTTCGTTCTTTTGTAGTAGTTTTGTTCTTTATATGTAAGAAGTCCCTTGTTAGAATCCAAAACCAGCAGATCGTAAATATCCGGAATACCTGTGCTACTCTTCCAAATGTCTTTCGTATTCCCTCCGAGGAGTCCTCTACAATACTGAAGGACTGAAGCAAAATAATATGCCTTAAAATCAGGTACTGCAAGTCCCCCCCCGATCTTTAGGAAATGCCAACATCTTTATAGCTCTTCGAGTTCTACCCTTAGCCCAAATGAAGCGATTACACATCCCCTCTATTACCTTGAACCAATTATTGATAAATAATAAAGGAATTGTACGGAATAGATACAAAATCTTGGGCAGAAACAGCATCTTTATAACATTACAGCGCCCTATAATTGTTAGATGTAAATTGTCCATCCTATCTAAGTCTAGTTTTGCCTTTTTAATTAATGGGGTCAAATTTTCTTCCACAGCCTTAGTTAAATCGAATGTTATAGTAACCCCTAAGTAGACCGCAGACTCTATAACTCTATCATCATTGATTGTAGCAAATTGATTTACGACTATTTGTGTTTTCCCTTGGTTCAGTTTGTATCCTGACAATAATCCGTATTTTTTAGCCTCCTTCTCAATTTCTCCTATTGCTATAATTGGTGTTGATGATGTAATTGCTAAATCGTCTGCGTATCCCAAGATTTTGGTCTCATATCCATTCAACACAATTGGGCTGATATTTTTATTTTTTTCTATATGTCTGATAAATGGATCTATATAGCAAGCGAAAAGTAGAGGGGAACACGGGCATCCTTGCCTAGTCCCACGCTCAATTTTTATTGCCTCACTCAGTTCCCCCCCCCACTCTCAGTCTGATGCTTGAGCTTTTATAAAGGGCTTTTAATGCTCCTATACATATTTGCCCAAAGTTATATTTATTCAATGTTGCCTGCAGGAAACCCCACGAGACCCTATCGAAAGCTTTTTCAGCGTCAAGCAATATTAAGGACATAGGGTCTCGTGAGACCGTCGTACCGTCCAACAGCGCAAAAACCCTTCTAATATGATCAGCCGTCCCCCTCCCCGGTATGAACCCATGTTGCCAGGGTGATACTATCTTCCCAATTACCATGCTCAGCCTGTTTGCCAAGATTTTGGAATAGGACTTAGTATCACTATTCATTAGACTGATTGGTCTGTATGACCCAGGATCCATAGAGTTTTTATTCTTTTTTAAAAACACCACCATTGAAGCTTCTCCCCAAGACCCCGGAGGGGCAGCCCCGTTTTGTATTGACCCCATAAGTCTGTTAATATCTACTTCTAGGATTAAAAAAAACTTCTTATAAAATTCTAGTGGTATTAGATCAGGTCCCACTGCTTTCCCTGACGGGAGATCCATGAAAGCTCTTTGTATTTCTTCTGGGGTAAAATTGATCTCCAGGGAGTTCTTGTCCTCTTCTGTAAACTTATCTAGGGAGGCGGATTCTAAATATCCCTCGATTTCCACTGCTTCTGGCTCTCCACTATCCTTACTATACAGTTTCTTATAAAAGTTCTGAAATACAGAGCAGATTTCCTTTGGTGTTTTTGCTAATCCTCCTGCCTCAGTAATCATTTCTGTTATCTGCCCCTGAGTAGCTGCCTGCCGGGTTCTTATCGCCAGGATTCGTCCTACCTGTTCGCTATATTCATGTTGCTCTTCTCTTCTAGCTAGGTATTTACCAGCTGCCTTTGCGGCATATACTTCGCCCACTGCTGCTTTGGCCAGAGCTAATTTTTGCGTTGCTTTTGTCACATCCTCCTTCCCTCTTATACTTTTTACCAGATCTTCCTCTAGCTTTGCTACTAAGTTTATCTTCTTCTCCATAGCTTCTTTTTCCTGTTTGCTCCGTCTAAGAGAATAACTTAAAGTTTCCCCCTAATACCTGCCTTCATAGCATCCCATACTATTTGAGGTGACGCTGTGTCCCTATTATTATCCAGAAATTCTCTTAACCAAATTTCCATATGTGTAACATAATCTGTATCCTGTAACAATGCTCTCTCAAAACTCCAACTATTTATACTTTTCTGTGAATATGGTATAGAATCTCCAAAAAGAGCGGATTATGATCTGACATCAATCTAGGCATTTTTTTAACTTTCACTATCGGTATTATCGAAGGAGAAATCAAAAAATAGTCTAGCCGAGCTAGGGTTTTGTGGGGGGCAGAATAGTATGTACTGCCTCCTCCTCCATTTATATGTTCCCAAATATCAATTAAGCCATTGTCCTGCATAAGCTGTATCAACGCTCTATGGGTTTTCTTCTTTTTGCCTATAAACCTTTCAGGATCATCTTTCCACAATCCATTAATGCCATTTATATTTAAATCGCCACAAAGTATAATGGGGAGAGGCCAGTTGGGTAGTTGAGAATTTATATAGATAAGGGTTTCCGGGTCATCAACTGTTGGTGCGTAAAAAGAGCATAGCGTAAAATTAAAATTTTGAATATGGTACTCCGCCAAGACCCAGCGGCCATGTCTATCTACCTGTTGTTTTTTTAATATGATTCCGTTCCCCCGTCCTAGTATTGCGACCCCACGTGTTCTGGTGCCCTGAGTCGTACAAGTCAAAATTTTATACCACAGTTGTTCCAGTAGAGATTTCTGCGATATCTCTATATGCGTCTCCTGAACACAAATGATATCAGCTTGCAATGTTCTAAAATATTCTTTCACATCCCTTCTTTTCCTTACATCATTTAAACCACACACATTAATTGTGACTATGCGCATCATTTTTCTTTTTTTCCACCCATTTCTGATTACTTTCCTTTTCTGATGATGATTTTTTCTCCCCTTTCCTCCCCCAACGACCCCCCCACCCCCCCCTTACCTCCCCTTGAGGCATCCTGGGTCCGGCCGGATCCAGGTGTGGGCGCCCGAAGATCAGTATGCCTCAGTGCCCCCCCACCCTGCGTGAGTGTTATATTTAAATGAAAGAAAAAAGAAAGAAGTCTTTAAGGACCAGGATTTTACTCCTACTGAGTATATTTTCAAATATTACTTCCTAAGTGAGTAGCGATTAATATTGATTGTGCAATACATGTTATAAGAAAGAAATTAGTTCTTATTCATTTTCCAATGCTATTTTTTTAAACAGTCTCTGAGATTTCTTTGAGGTAATTTTCTGCTTGTATTTCACTTGTAAAGCTACGGGTTGCCCCCATATATTATTTTTAGTCGAGCAGGGTTTTGTAAATATACTTTAGCTCCAATCTGTTCAAATGGAGTAAATAGCTGCCGTAGTCTCCATCTTCTTTCAATGGTTGCGTGGGCAAAGTCTGGCCTGACAAAGTATGTGCTGCCATTGTATTCTCTCTTACTTGTAGGACGAGCTAGATCATATATAGAATCCCAAAGTAAGTAGTTTCCAAAAAATACCAACATTGCCCTTGGATATTTTGATTGGTTCTGTGTTTTCTTTGACTGAGTAAGGGGAAAACGATGGGCTCTTTGAACTTCTCTCTCTAGTTCCCAAGTTTGCAATTCGGGAATAGATCATTTTAAGAGTTTAATTACATACCCCCTTGGATCGTTGTCTTCAGCACCTTCTGTGATCCCCAGGAATCGCAAATTATTTCGCCTTGCCCTATTTTCCTGTTCCTCGACTTTTGTCATTAAATCCTGTATAATACTTTCTTGATTTTTTCCTGTTTTTGCAGGTAAGTAACATCGTTTTCTAGATGGTCGGTTCGTGTTTCAACTGACACCATCCTTTCAGAGATTGCTAGACAGGTGCTACCCACTTTATTAACAGCCCCTTGTAACTTTTGAATAGCTACATGATGTTTTTGAGTGTCCATTTTGATATCTGTATGCAGTTTCTTTATTGAAGTCAATATCTCTTTCAAGGATGGTTCGTCTGCTTCTCCTGCCTCATCGTCTTCAGAGATGTCCACTGTAGATCCCTCCCTACTTTCTCGAAGTACTGCTGTTTCCTTTGGTTTTTTAGATTTTAAGTTTTTACGAGGATTGGTAGGCTCTGGGTTACTTCCTTGATCAGTGGTTTCATCATAGGTAGATTTATTTAGTCTCTTATTCCTTATTTTTCTTTTCTCCAGTTTTTTCCTGGGCGTACTTCCTTGCCCCGGATCACTCTCTTTCCTTATACCAGAGCTGCCTGATATTTCCTGGGTTGATGGATCTTGGTCTTGGTCTTGTCCTTTACTAACACCGCTTGCCGCGCTAGAAGTAGAGATTGCAGTCTCATATATGTCTTCATCAGATTCATCTGAGTGTGAATCAGTTTGTACCAAGGGAAATTTATCAGGTGGGGGATTCAGGGTTACATATCCATCAATCACTGGGTTGAATCTTTCATTGCCTCCGCCCAATTTTGTTGGCTCCTGGACTGTTACCTCGTGACTTATCCCTTTATTTGCCCCCATTTTGGACAGTGGGCTAAAGATATTTAATATACTGGGTTGCGATGCAGTTGCCTTGTCTGTCGCAGTCGCCTTTGCATTTGCTTTCAGGTCTTTAATGGTTTGCAACCGTTTTGCTTTTTTTAACATTAATTCCGTCTCTGCAGTCTCTTCTGAGTCTTTCTCTTTCTCCTTACAATTCTCTTTAACTTTTTCCTTCTTGTTATCCAGTTCTGTGCCATCACCTTTGACTGCCTGTCTATCGCCCTTCTTGTCCTTTTTAAGTTTTTCATTATCTCCCTGTTGTTCTTTACAATTCATAGTTTTTGTTTTGTCCTTGTCTTTATCTTTGTCTTTATCTTTTTCTGGGCGCTTTCTACCTCCTCTCTCCTTCTCCTTCTCCTTTTCTTTTGGTCTGTCTTTCCCCCATCTTTATTTTGCTCCTTGTTTTTTATGTCCTTGGCTTTAGTACCTCTAGTTTCTCGTTTTTGAAGCATTGGTTTCAGAGTGTGACCATTTTCCACTTTTTGTGTCTCTTGTGTTTTCTCGTTAGACTCGAGTTCTTCATTCCATTGTGTTCCCAGGATGTTTGGTTGAGGCATGAGCTGATCAGCGACCAAGTTTTGATCGTCTAATTCAGCTAGCTCCTCCTGGACACTCTACTGGAGATTCTCATTCCTTTCTGTATTCATTTCATCCATCTTCCCTGTCTCTGCTTGCTTTGTAGTCTGTTCGTTATTCTCTATTTCGTCACGATGTTCGTTTGGTTTTATCCGGGCTGGATGTGGGAGGGCTGATTCCTGCTCTAAGTTTGCCAAATTTAATGCGTTTGATATAGTCCAGATATCCAGAATTATATGCCGATCCTGTGCTTTCACTTGGCAGTTGAGTTGACCCAGAAGTTCTGATTTCTTTGTACCGTCTCCGATATTTTGTTTATTGTGTTTTCTTTGTTCCTGTATCCTATCACTTTGTGAATCCTTGACGTATATCTGAGTTGCTGACACTATCACTGTTATTGCCACATCTATATTCTTCTTAGTGCGTGCTAAGTCAAATTTGATTTCTCTCCCCAAACTCTTACGTACAGCAGTACTTATATGTCTATAATGGTATTCCCGGTTTTTCCACCGAGGTTCCTCTCGCATTATGTAGTATTATAGTACTGTGCTATTGTGGATGTGGCCCTTTAAGAACTAGGTTCCTTTTTATTTATTTTTTTTGTCTCCAGGGCACAACTAACCACTGACAACCTCCAGACAAGTGATTGTTAAACGAGATCAAGACAGAGACAGAGACAAAGATCAGATCCTCTCCTGGCTGACTTGAAAGAAACAGTGCTGGGTGGTGCGCAGGTAATGTTCCCTTTAAGCATTTAATATTTGTTTTTTAGGAGTAGCTTAGTGTGGGTTTATTATTAACAGCTCAGTGTCTATTTTTAGTAAATTCAACTCCATCCGATTCACAGCTCCCACCCCTCCCGCTCTGCCTTCAAGAACATCCCAGCGCTGTGCTCAAGGGCGGGTTTCCCCTCCGCTGATGTCTCTGACATTAAACTGAGGCTGAAGCTGCGAGTGATATGCTAGTGATATGCCGGTGCTACTGCTGGATTTTTGTCATTCTCATTCTCATTCTCTTTCTCCAAAGACGCTATCACCGCTGCTACCGCTGCTACCGCTCTACCGCGCTCCTCACCTCCCTCCCTCAATCGAGTCTTCAATCAGGCTGATGCCGACGCCGATTATCACTTAGCTCGGCGGGAGAGCAGGCAGCAGGAGGCAGCAAGCAAACAGACCAAGCGGAAAGAGCAGAGGTCAGAGGATGAAGAGTAGCCGTTGGTGATGCGGTGATGCTAAATCAGATAATAAGTAAGTAAGTAAGCAAACAATTATGGCCACATAGGGAAAAAGCAACAGTCTTGAGATTAGTCAATTTCAATCAGAGAATCAACCCGGACGGCAGGGTGAACTCTCGGCTTCTCACTGCTCACGGTCTTCTATGCCTCACACAGATTATCAAGGCAGACTCGTCTTTAAGCATTATACCCATTTCGTTCCAGTATTGTATGTACCCGATCCGACCCGTTCATCCGCTTCTCTGTGCTCGAACCTCGGTACTCAGTACTCAGTGCTCAATAAGCCGGTCCAGTCTGTCCAGCTCTATCCTCGTCATTTTCTCCCTTGGTTCTCCCGGTGTTCACGCAGGGGTTTTGCGAGGGCAGGAGGGAGCTCAGTCAGCGTCTACTCCTTCTGACGCCATCTTGCCTCTCGACACAGTGCGCTTCCAACCCAGCTTCCATTGAAAACGACTTGTGCCGACACCATTTGACACCTATGCACCCGGCTTCCCTGGGTGAGGTAACTCGAGTAGTAGTCCAAGAGGGTTTGGTCCTAGTCCATCTCTAAGTGCCCTCTATTTTTAAATAGAAGCTAACGGGAGCTCGCGGCTGTGTTCTCACACTGCACACGGCCCCCGTGGGTCCCCTGTGTCACTACCTTGGGTGGTTCTTTGGAGTCCCAGCGATTCTACAGGCTTTAGGCCTTGTGTCTAGTTAAGTCGTGGTTCTTATACCACTATTTTAATATATGCTTTGGCTCGCCCCTGGGGCCTAACGTGTATTTCATGCTACTTTGCTGTTTATTTGAAGTGTAACTTATGTGCTTTTGCCTCTAGCCTCATAAAGAGACTAGAGGGGTGTGTTTAGTAATAAATACATATATTTTACATATATATATACCTGGTGTGGTCTCTTTTCATTTAGCCACTCAAGAGATTATAGACTGGTAAAACAAGCTGCTTTACATTCCTTCAAGACTTAGCCTGAAGGTTGCTCTCCATAGCTACCACTAGGTTGTCTTTAACCTATCATCAATAAGGGGTTGGTTGGTCTGGTGCAAGGTGCCCACTATAACTAGTGCACAGCATATACCAGGCCAACTTCTCACAATGGTGTGCAGCATATGGGATTCCAGCTTGCTATTGTTTTACCAGATAATCTCAATTGAGTGACTAACTGAAAACCACTAAAGGTACCAAAGGTACATATAATACAAAATTAGAATACAGTAAGTTCTACTGAACTTAGAGTTGTGTGTGAAGGGCTTAGCACACTCTTTCTACAACTCAAGAGTTTAGTAGGCCACACTGGAGTAGGTAGTGCATACACCACACCTCACTAGTAATGTCTTCAAGGCCAGGAACCAGTGGGTCCCTGCCAGAAGCCAATGGGCTTCTTCCCTCCAAGTATGATAACCTCCCATTCTTGGAATTGAGAGCATTATGCAGTACTAGGAGAATGAAGACAGGCAAAAGTGCAAACACCCAACGCCTCATAGAGGTACTTCTGTTGGATGATCTCAGAAGACCTACAGGGTCTGAAGGGGTAGGCAGAGTGGGTGGGGCACCTGATGAGGAAGGGCCTAGGGGTTCAGACACCCTTGACCTGACCTCTCGAGCTGGCCAGGAGGATGACAATAATCCTAACCTGGAAAATGCAACTCATCCTGAGGATGATGAAGATGGCCATGATGGTCCTCTCTTTACTCCACCAGGAAGGGTTGGGAGCACTGTTCCCCGAAAGTTGCACGCTTGGGTGCCCGCGCACCTATGACACTCCGAGCGCGCAGTGTCTTCTTTGGAGGGCGCCCACACACTGCACATCCCGTGAGTCAGGTGTTCATGTTAATCGAAGCGCCCTGTAGAAGCACGACGGGCGCTGCGATCAACATGAATACTTAAAAAACAAAGCAGACAATCTGGCCCAGCCAATCTCTATGAAGAAAGGGCACGCAGTAATACTATAGGCACGACGTGCCGTGTGCTTTCTCAATCACTAACATATATTAGTGATTGTGAAAGCCACACGTTATGCTTTTAGGCTTGCTGCTTGCCTTTTGTTTATAGAGCGCGGCTGCTGGCAGATTGTGTGCCTATTTGAACGTTTTCATCTTAAATGCAGCCCGTGTATTAGTATGTCAGGCGCTGTAATTAACATGAAAACTTTTTTTAAAAGACACGCAACCTGCCGCGCTTTATTAACAGAAGGCATGCAGCAAACCTTAAAGCACGACGTGTGCCTTCACAATCACTAATATATGTTAGTGATAGTGAAAGCGCACATCGTGCTTCTGGACTTGCTGAGTGCCCTTTCTTAATAGAGCGTGGCTCACCATTCCAGGCAGGCCCGGTTCTAGAGGGTGGGCCGGTCATGGGGTGGGGGGAACTACAGAGAGATGAGGGGTACTGGTGGAAGGTGGCAGTGAGGGAATCCAAGGAGGAGGTCATGGGGTGGGGGGAACTACGGAGAGATAAGGGGCGCTGGTGGAGGGTGGCAGTGAGGGAATCTGAGGAGGAGGCCATGAGAGGGAGGGGCTATGGAGAGATGAAGGGCAATGTTGGAGGGTGGTAGTTCAGTTATCTACAGAGAAAGAGGTCATTGGTGGGGCACCAAAAAAGGACTTCCAAACCAGCACTAAAGCCGGCCCTGTCATGGCCTTTCTGTTTTTGTTTATTTAATTAACAGTCAGGTTATTAGGACAACTGTGGAGCATACTTTAAAGTGTGTGCTAATTACATTTACTGCTATATTCAATGTTTTAAGTTTGAAGGGGATTTTACTATTGTTTTCTAATGGGAATAATGAAAGTGGAACTGAATGGTGTCTGATATTGGGCTGGGGCCCAAGGGCAGCTGTGAGATAAGGTGCAATGGAGAGGGGTGGTAGAAAAGTGGATAATCAAGCCTGTAAGGGAGTGCGCTGCAGATTCAGGGGTCAGGTGGAAGTAGTAATGAAAAGGGGGTCTGCCTGAAGGCTCGCACAGAGGGAGCCCGAGTAGTGTCACTTGCCTGATACTCCCACCTTAGAAACCTCCTCTTCCCATCAACGGGACATTACATGGAAAGCAACACTTTTTTAAAGTGATAACATTTAGAAAGAGACTTGGAAAAGAGTGTGTTTTACTGGGCCTTGCAAGACTAGGGAGAGATAAAAGAGGGTCCAGAAGCAGGCCTGGCTAGATATATAAGCAATAAATCGGGCCAGAAGTGGCCCACCCGAATGCACCCTTGGCCCACCCAAATAAAAATTCCTGGAGCCGGGCCTGATCCCAGGAGGCCTACATTCACAAGTCCCAGCTTTACGAGGACAGGGGCAGTACGTGGCATGGTGTGAGGAGGCAGGATAAGAGGCCCAAGAAGCGGCCTTTTTGAAAATATCTGGTTTCCAAGTGCCCCGTGGCTCCAGAAGAATACCCACGATGCACTGGTCCCAGTTGGCTGCCAGGCCCAGCCCGTCTTCAATGTCCATGCAGCAGCAGCCGACAATGATGTGCTCAGGGTCACACGCCGTGCAGCGGAGTTTGGATTAGAAACAGGCTCTGCATGCACAGCTAGGCTCAGAGTACAGCAGGAACTAGAGTTAGGCTCAGACAGCGAGTTCTGTGTTTATTACAGGTTCAGAGTATAGCAGGATTTGGATGCAGTTGGGGCTTAGAGTACAGCAGATTCTGGGGGCAAAAGTGAGTGCTAGGCATTCTTAGCAGAGCAGGTTCTAGGCTCTGTAGATCCTCATGCAGGCTCTAGGGTTGGGATCCTCTTTGTGCAGTAGCCCTAGACATAACAGAGCTGGTATCTCAGCTGGGTGCAGGGTGTAGATTTTGCAGGCTCAGTGCAGTTTGTTATAGGTGGTGTGGAGCTGGACTCTGGGTGAAAGCAGATCATTCTGCAGTGGCTTCTTGGTATGGACAGGCTGGGCACGGAGTGCGTGAGGCAGAGGGGAAGAGGGACCCAGCTGCATCATCTAAAGCTGCGAGAACATTTTATGTGAAAACTGCAGCGTTGCTTCCTTCAAATAATTCTTCTTCCACTGCATACGCCTCATGGTGTATATTAAACGCTCAGATGGCGTTTCCAGACGTGATGGCTTGTGAGCCAGGAGCTGCATGCAGTACAGTAAATAAACATCGTAGGGGGCTTCATAGCCCTTTTTTTGAAGATCACTTTATCTAATTTGCGAATTATAATTCGGAGTCAGTGACAAATGTCTAAGCTATTAGTTTCAAATTCCCCTCTTTGTTCTCCATCTACCCAGGTTTGCTTGGTACACCATAAACGTGCTAGAATATTTCGTGACATCTCATCGGCTAAGCTTTTTAAAACGTGATGGGAAAGTTGGCCCCAAAATGCACTTTTTGCTCCCACGTTTTATGTTTTTTTTAATGTCAGAAAACTTCGGCCCACCCTTGAGAAAGTGGAACTCAATTGTTTCACTTAGTTTGGGGCAGGTACAATGACATACGACGTTAAAAGATCATCAGCCGCCAATTAAGAAAATGTGACTCATAGTATCAATTCTCCATAGAGACAGCGACACTGCGTTGCATACTCTGCAATGATGCAAGCACCCAACACTGCAGACAGGCTACAGGCAGATTATGCATCGATACCGCGCACTACATGACACTTAAGTTTTTAGGTTGAGCCTAGAGCCAGCATGCATGCACTGCTCTGCGAGACATGTTGTGGTGGAGTAGCAAATAGAAGAACCGCCCACTCTCTGCCCATATTTGCCATTGGCTTGTGTCATTGTCTGTCCTAAATGCTAGCTTCTAAATCGTAAATGGGCTTGTTAGTCCCTCATTAGTATTGCTTCCTCTTCATTTGTCACCTCCACTGTTACCAGGAAGGTGTGCGCTTGGTCTCTAAACTGGGGTGGCATGGTGAGCAAAAGAATGATGGATTTAACCCAGATCTTGACTGGGGGTGAATGTTTTGATTTGTTCTGCATTCCGTACATCAATTGTGTGTCTTTTGCTTTCGCGCGCTTAGTTAGACATTTTATGACAAATGTGGTTTTTATTTCATGCAACATCCAGGAATTTTTTTTCTTTTAGATCCAAACAGGATCTCAGATATGAGAAATGGGAGGATGTCACAGTGATTATTTGCAGTAGTATTAGTGAGCTTCTACCATATTACAATATTGGAAAATACATCACTATCCCTGAATATTAACTATGAACACATTTAGAATTTGAACCTGTGTGGAACCTGTGTGGCTGTGCACTGTTTGTGATCAGGCCAAAGAGGACACGAGAGAGCTGAAACTGAATCATAAATTTAAAGGTGATCTGCACAAGGGCCCCCTAAATACGTTTGGCCGAGGGCCCTTAAAATCCTTAAGATGTCCCTCAGCTGTGCTTGTGTAGTTAGTTAGGAAAGCAGAGGTTCACTGGTGCTATGGAATGGGGCAGGTTGCCCCGGTTTCCTAATATACATTAGTGTAATTTTGTCATGGTTGCAGATGCTCTGCACTGCACCTGTTCAATTCCAACATGACACAACCAGTGTATGCCAGTCACCAACACGAAGGCCTTCCCCAGGGCCAGACTGGCTGTAGCAAGCATTGGGCATTTGCCCGGGAGACTGGAAGGGTGGGGGCCACTTTAGGAGCAGTGGGGGCCGGTTTTGTTACTGGGGGCAGTTTTGCAGCGATGCTCCAATATCGGTCCCAGTAACAAAAGCAGCAGGGGACAGGTTTTGTTCAGCAGTAGTGCTTGACACCCCCACCCCCCACCCACCCCCACCCCCCATTCCATAAAAGTTGCCAGGACTGCTTTGGGTTAGCAGTCCAGCCCCACCTGCCCCATCAAGCAGGCCTCCTGCATTCCAAAACCTAGGTCAGTTATCTGCACAACAAGCAGGAACCCCTCTCGCTGCACCCACACGCATGGTCGGGTTCTTGGCGCACAGGGCCATGGCTGCAGCGCACAGAGACCTTACACTGCCGCACACAGAGAAATTAGAGAGAACATTGGTTGGGAGTGTGCCTAGAAGGTCCAGATCTCCTTCTCAGGAGTCTAACCTTTCTGACACCTCCATAGGGACCTCTGTCTCCTCTCATAGGAGGGAACCCTCTCAGGAGAGGAGGGAGAGGCTGCTCCAGTATGAAGGAGCTCAGCTTAAGATTAAGAGAGAGCAGATAGACCTAGAAAGGGAATCCCTAGAGCTCCATAGAGCTAGAACAAATATGGGACTAGAGTCCCATGGTGGCAGCAACATCCCTATTGTTAGGGAAGAGGTCTCATGGCCATAGAAACCTAAACAAGATTGTCCCTCCCTACCAGAGTGGGGCTGACATCCACAAATGGATTACTGCACAGGAAGGGGCCTGTAAAGTACAAAGGGTCCCCCAGGAGCAGTGGGCAGCAATCTTGTGGCTCTCCTTTGCAGACAAAGGTAGAGATAAGCTCCTCATTGTTAGAGAGGAGGATGCTGATGATTACTCCAGTCTGAAAAGTGCATTGATTGAAGGGTTTGGCCTAACGACTGAACAATATAGGTTTAAGTTCAGAGATACCCAAAAGACACACAATCAAGACTGAGTGGACTTTGTAGATTGTACTACTAAGGCTCTGGAGGGTTGGTTACTTGACAGCAAGGTGCATGACTTTCAAGGATTGTACAATTTAATTATGAGGGAGCAGATCCTTAATAATTGTCAAAATCAGCTACTGCAGCAGTACCCGGTGGACTCTGATCTGACCTCTCCCCAAGAATTGGGAAAGAAGGCAGACAAATGGGTCAGAACCAGGGTGAGGCAGAAGGTTCAGAACCAAGGTGGTGACTCGAAGAAGCAAGATTCAAAGAACTCTGACATGGGTGTGGAGAAGGGTAAAGACCAGAAGTCTTCACAAGGTCCCCAAAAATCTTCTTCGGGGTGGGGGGAGGGGGAGTCCCAATCTAATAAAAGAAAAGGCCAAAAGAAACCATGGTGCAAGATCTGTAAGCAGAACACTCACTGGACTAGTTATTGCACCAAGTCCAAAGACTCAACTCCAGCCACCATTGCCCCTAAGGCAACTATGCCCCCTAGTGCAGCTACAATTTGTGGTGGTAATACTCAGAATAAGGGTATAGTAGGGTTAGATCTTGTGGATCCTGGGCAGATTATACATGGTGAAATGTACCAAGTGACCAATGCTAGCAATGTCAGGACAGACCATTCCTCAGCAGTTGTGAATTTCTCCCGTGGAGGGGTAATTGGCCTCAAAAAAGTTGTGGTAAGTGCAGACCTCCCTGTTGAATGCTTGCTTGGCAATGATCTGGAAACTTCAGCTTGGGCTGAAGTGGAGCTCGGGACACATGCAGAAATGCTAGGGATCCCTGCACATGTATTTGCTGTGACTAGGTCACAGGCCAAAATGTCTAACACTGACCAGGCCCTGGATTCTGGAAGAATGGACCAAGTGCCTCCCAAGAGTAGGAGCAGTAGGGTTAAGGCAGTGCCTTCCCCCCTGACTTCAAATACAGATCAGCCTCCTGAGGTTGATGATCTTGGACCTGAAGCAGGAACTGTCCCAGAGGAGCTTGAACCTGACCAGGTTGAGTTCTTGGGGACAGGGGGCCCTTCCAGGGCAGATCTGAGCCAGGAGCAGAAAACCTGCCCCTCTCTTGAACCCTTCAGAAAGCAAGCTGCTGAAGAGGCTGCTGGGAATGCTAGTGGCACCCATAACATTTATTGGGATTATGGACTCCTATATTCAGAGAGTAGAGACCCCAAGCCTGGTGCTTCCAGGAGGTTGGTAATACCTTTGAAGTTTAGGGGCTTCCTACTGACACTAGCCCATGATATTCCCCTAGCAGGACACTTGGGCCAAAACAAGACTTGGGACAGAATTGTTCCTCACTTTCATTGGCCCCACATGTCTGAAGGCACTACGGAGTTTTGTCGCTCCTGTGTAACCTGTCAAGCCAGTGGGAAGGCAGGTGGAACCACAAAGGCCCCCCTGATACCACTACCTGTGGTAGGGGTTCCCTTTGAGAGGGTAGGGATTGACATTGTTGGTCCCATGGATCCACAAACAGCATCTGGGCACAGATTTATCCTGGTGGTGGTGGACCATGCCACAAGGTACGTAGAAGCCATTCCACTTAGGACCACTACAGCACCTGTGGTGGCAAGGGCCCTCTTGGGTGTGTTCTCAAGAGTGGGTTTTCCTAAGGAGGTAGTATCTGACAGGGGTCCAAACTTCATGTCCAGTTACTTGACTGCAATGTGGAAGGAGTGTGGAGTGAATTACAAATTCACCACACCCTATCACCCACAATGCAATGGTTTACTTGAAAGATTCAACAAAACCTTAAAGGGCATGATCAAAGGTCTACCAGAGAAGCTTAGGCACAGGTAGGACATCCTTTTGCCACGCCTTTTATTTGCATACAGGGAGGTGCCTCAAAAGGGGGTTGGTTACAGCCCTTTTGAACTTTTGTGTGGCCATCATGTTAGGGGTCCTTTGTGTCTGGTGAAGGAGGGATGGGAGTTACCTCTCAAACCAACTAAACAGGACATGGTGGACTATGTACTTGGTCTCTGCTCCAGGATGGCAGAATACATGAAAAAGGCAACCAAAAACCTTGAGGCTAGCCAGGAATTGCAAAAGGCCTGGCATGACCAAAAGGCTGTGCTGGCTGTTTACCAGCCAGGGCAGAAAGTGTGGGTGTTGGAGGCTGTGGCCCCAGCAGCCCTCCAGGACAAATGGAGTGGCCCCCATACAATTGTTGAACAGAAAGGGGAGGTCACCCACTTGGTAGACCTTGGAACGCCTAGGAGTCCCCATAGTGTACTTCATGTCAACAGACTAAAACCATATTTTGACAGGGCAGACATGGGCTTGCTCATGGCTACTGATGAGGGACAGGCGGAAGAGAGTGACCCACTCCCTGACCTGCTCTCTCAGAACTCTGATGATGGATCAGTAGATGGTGTAGCCTTGGCAGACAGCCTCACTGTCCAGCTACAAACTGACTGCGGAAAAGTTCTGAGCCAGTTTAGACATATGTTTTCTCTGACTCCAAGTCAGACCACCTGGTGCACTCATGAAGTGGACACTGGGGGCAGTCTGCCTGTGAAGAATAAGATCTACAGGCAACCTGATCATGTCAGGGACTGTATAAGGACAGAAGTCCAAAAGATGTTGGATTTGGCAGTCATTGAACCCGCAGATAGCCCTTGGGCTAGTCCAGTAGTCCTTGTGCCTAAACCTCACACCAAAGATGGAAAGAGAGATATGAGGTTTTGTGTGGATTACAGGGGTCTCAATGCAGTCACTAGGACTGATGCCCATCACATCCCATCCACAAATGAGCTGAAAGATACTTTGGCCTCAGCCAAGTTTCTACGCACATTTGACTTGACAGCTGGCCACTGGCAGATCAGACTAGCTGATGATGCAAAGCCAAAGACAGCATTTTCTACCCCTAGTGGGCATTACCAATTCGTGGTGATGCCCTTTGGTTTGAAGAATACACCTGCCACTTTCCAAAGGTTGGTGAATCAAGTCCTTACAGGCCTGGAAGACTATAGTGCAGCATATCTAGATGATATTGCTGTCTTTACCTCCACCTGGGAGGATCACCTGGTCCACCTGAGGAATGTTTTGGAGGCCCTGCAAAAAGCAGGCCTATCAAGGCTACTAAGTGCCAGATATGGCAGAGTCAGGTTGTGCACCTGGTCCACCTTGTAGGTGGAGGCCAGGTTCAACCACTACAGAGCAAAATCCAGACCATAATGTACTGGGTTGTTCCCACTACCCTGACTCAGTTGAGAGCCTTCTTAGGCCTGACTGGGTATTACAGAAGATTTGTAAAAGGTTATGGATCCATTGTGACCCCATTGAATGACTTTACTTCCAAGAAAATGCCTAAAAGGGTTCAGTGGACAGTTAGCTGTCAAAAGGCATTTGATGACTCAAGGCAGGTCATGTGCACTGCTCCCATTCTGCAAAGTCCTGATTACTCCAAAAAGTTCATTGTGCAAACAGATGCATCTGAGTTGGGGGTAGGGGCTGTACTTTCACAGTTGAATGATGAAGGTCAGGATCAGCCAGTAGCTTTCATAAGCAGAATGCTGACCTCAAGAGAGAAACGTTGGTCAGCCATTGAGAGGGAGGCCTTTGCTGTGGTTTGGGCTCTGAAGAAGTTGAGGCCATACTTGTTTGGTACTCACTTCATTGTTCAGACAGACCATAAGCCCCTCTTATAGCTAAAACAGATGAAGGGTAAAACCCCCAAACTTTTAAGGTGGTCCATTTCCCTACAGGGGATGGACTATACAGTGGAACATAGACCTGGGAGTAACCATGCCAATGCAGATGGACTTTCCAGATATTTCCACTTAGAACATGAAGACTCAACTGGTCAAGGTTAGTTTAATGTCCATGCGTTTTGGGGGGGTGGGGAGGGGGGTTGTGTAGCAGAGTAGGATCTGCTTCTAATGGTTACCCCCACTTTTTGCTGCTGTAACACTGTTTTCGACTTTAGACTGGCTGGGGCCCTGCTATTCAGGACCCCAGCATAGTTGCTTCCTCTCTAAATTGATTCCTAGTCCTTTAAGTATACCACAGATTGAATTCTGGGGTGCCCTTATAAGACCCTAGTATATGGTATACTATGTACCCAGGACATAGGTACCCCAGAGACCTACCAGGGGCTGAAGCATGTATTATGCCACCCCTGGGAAGCCCTCCAAAATGACACCACAGGTCTGCTACTGCAGCCTGGGTAAGGTGGTGCATGCACCACTTACTGAGATATAGGTTCACTATATCTCACATTTCACTGCACATAGAAACCTAACAGTCACCCCTATGGCAGGCCTTATCAATCCTGAAGGCAGGGTGCTTGGTTTTGTGTGAGAGGGTGCCCATGCATGAGCAGAGCCCCTCTGCAGCCTTCGGAATCTCTTCTCCGTGGTTGTCTGTGATGCAGCCTGACCATATACTCTTAAGTGCATTATAACCAAACGGTAAATGCTAACTTTGGACTGGCTGCACGGAAACATGTTGTGTTTGGTGTCAAACACCTTGGAATCAGACCCCCACATCAGTAACTGGTGTGGGAGTATGATGCCACCCTTATAGAGGGAGAGACATGACAGCACCGGTATACCCGGTACCAACTTAAAAGAGCCCTGGCATCACAAAATGGATGCTGCAGCCACAGACACGAGTCTGGCCTCCTGCTGCTGACCGAAACTCCAGCAGGGGAGGCCTGGACAATAGAGTTCCTGTCACAGGGAGGTGTCACCACCTCCCAGACAGGCTTTAGTGTATTGGGGCTGGGTGGGTGCACTCTGAGAGTGCTTTGAAGTCCTGCACTGGGGACACATTTGGTGTCCCTGTGAATAGTCCAGCTCAAATCGGTTCAGGGGCTACCGGCCCCTGCTCTGGCGCAAAACTGGACAAAGGAAATGAGTGTAGCCACTCCTTTTTCCAAACCCTCCCATGGGTGGGTCTCCTGAGTTAGTCCAACCCCTTCCTGGGGTATAAGATAGGAACCCCTGGCAACAGGACTTTAGATTTCCCTGGACGAACCTCTGATACTGAATCCTGAAGCTTCGACAATCTGTTCAACGCCAGATGACTGTAGAATCTCCCTTGGAGTAAAGGAGTTACTCCCCTGCTTGGCAGGCACCAAAGAAGCATCTGTACAGTCTGCATCTCCGAAGCTCCTGCCAGACGCCAAAGTCTTTGCATCACCAGAGGTGGATTTCCAGACTTCCCCGAGGCTAACCTGAGTCCACAGCAAAGCTGAGATCCGTAACCCTCGTGAGTACCGTGGAACTGGAACCCCTGGACACCGTGCACATTTGCGAGTGCATCCGCTCGTCGACGTCTCCTGAGGCGGTGCATTGGGTTACTTGTAGCCCAGACCCTGAGCAGAGAATCCACCGAAGATTGTTGGCCTACCCACTCTGAGTGACCCGTGGGCTGCCATTTTCTGATTCCTCTCGAGGTCCCTTCGCGATCCAGGGTTCATCAACTGGTGGGTCCATGTGAAGGTAACTCTGACTTTCTTTGGGTTTCCCTGATTGCTCCAGTTGGGCCCTCACTCCTCCTTGTTGGGAGAGTCCCTCGGACCTTGCTGGTCCGCACCAAAGCATTTCATAATTTTTTGCGTGGGTTGCTGTTGCCAAGGCTTGTTGTGTTCAATCTGGGCACGGATGCTTTAGCACTCGACATCCTTTGTGGGACAACTCGAATCCAGCTTCTGGTCATTCTCGACGCCTCCCGGTCCTCGTGGATGAAGAGTCAAGCTTCCCCTCATCTCACCTGAAGCACCCGACATCGGCGGGCATTCGACTATCGTGCCCCTGGTCACTGGCAAGTGACCCAGACTCTGTCCCATTTGCTTTCAGGTTCGTCACATCTTCGATCCAGGCTTGGATCTCTTCGGACACTTCGCATTTTCCCGGCAGCAACATTTCTTCGCCAGCTTCCATTGAAAATGACGACTTGACCCAACACCATTTGACACCTATGCACCCAGCTTCCCTGGGTGAGGTAACTCGAGTACTCCAGTGCTCCCGTGGGTGTTGACTCTAGAACTGTCTAAATCCAAGAGGTTTTGGTCCTAATCCATCTCTAAGTGTCCTTTATCTTTAAAAAATCTAACCACGACTTTCCCCATAGAAGCTAACGGGAGCTCGCGGCTGTGTTCTCACACTGCACACGGCCCCCGTGGGTCCCCTGTGTCACTACCTTGGGTGGTTCCTTGGGGTCCCAGCGATTCTACAGGCTCTAGGCCTTGTGTCTAGTTAAGTCTTGGTTCTTATACCACTATTTTAGTATATGGTTTGGCTCGCCCCTGGGGCCTAATGTGTATTTCGTGCTACTTTACTGTTTATTTGAAGTGTAACTTATGTGCTTTTGCCTCTAGACTCATAAAGAGACTAGAGGGGTGTGTTTAGTAATAAATACATATATTTTATATATATATACCTGGTGTGGTTGCCTTTCATTTAGCCACTCAAGAGATTATAGACTGGTAAAACAAGCTGCTTTACATTCCTTCAAGACTTAGCCTGAAGGCTGCTCTCCATAGCTACCACTAGGATAGCTTTCAATAAAGGTTGTCTTTAACCTATCATCAATAAGGGGTTGTTTGGATTGGTGCAAGGTGCCCACTATAACTAGTGGACAGCATATACCAGGCCAACTTCTCACACCTCCTCCCACCCCAACTTAATGGCGGCTGCTGTACGGTCACCCAGCAGACGCGCGCTGCTGATGTGTGCTGAAGGCGCGCCTAAGGCAAGCCCGTCTGCACCCGTCCACGACCCAACCGCGACCAGCGCCATGAACCCGGGATCTCAAGCCACCCACTTGTGGTAAATACTTTAATTACCGGTACTTAATTTGATGCGGAAAATTTATAATAATAGCTCAGTAAAATAAGAGGCAGAATCCGTGGTATTAGAGGTTCGGAACGGGCTTTATTCCAAAATCAATTCGAATTGGGGACTCCATATTCCATCACCACGAAGGTTCAGGAAGTGAAGGACAATACTTTATTGACAGGTAATCATTTTTATAGAATAGGCATTACAGTGAAACAGATGCAGGAGGCGTAACAGTTGATAACAGAGATAAAAACATACATGCGTAACTAAAATGGGTGTAACTAGGCGTAACTGAAGAACGTCATTAGGTATGATGTCACAAATGGGTGGTTCCATGAAAGAATTTCGCAATGTCAGCAGAAATACTTGGCAGAGATGCGCGCGCAGCAGCATGACGTGTGATTGACGTGCAACTAGGGGGTGAAGGGGACTTGACATTTAGCTCTACATGTGGAGACAGAAGTCTGGGGTTATGTCAACCTAATCCCAAATCATATCTAACATCCTATGTTTAAAGAACTATGTTATCCAAAAGGAAAGGTCTCTCGAATAAAATCTATTCTATACTGACTGTGAGTGCGTGTACAAGCGTCTAAGTGTCTACATGAGATGCAAGGGCAGAAATCTTCCATAGTAACAGGGCTATGAATTACTTGCATAAAGACAGAGAAGCCGGGCCCTTTGCTCGGTAGCTGGAAGAATGTTTACTTAAACTACTAGACAGGAATGCATTGGATGGGGAGCGGAGCAGATAATCTCGAAGGTGAAATACAGTTTTTGGCAAGCAGACAGGTCGAGTCAGGCACCGTTAGCCGCGCAGGGAGTAGGACAAAGTTCATGGATACAGATGCGAGCTCAGACTGGAGCTTTCAGAGGCAGAAGGCAGGAAAAGGCTTAATGGCAGAATCAGGGCCTACTCGCCTGGACTGTAAAATGGGATAAATGAACCATATAAAGCCGGTGGCCTTTCATACTTAGGAATAGAATATCCGGCCCATTCATGGCGGATCTGAAAGAGGACATGTTGACGATGGACGCACATGTGTTTGCGTCTTCATAACTGGAACTGGAGGGAACATACATGTACTTGTGATTTATACATGAAACCGTTGGGGTCCAAGATAGGGGACATAACTGATCATAAAAATCCATATTTCCACATTCCCTCCTTGTCCCCTACTTGCCCTTAAGAGATATCAATCTTCATCAATCCGTCGATCTGTTCATATAGCATCATTTGTTCTTCTTTCTTCTTCCGGGATGAATGAAATCTTGGTGGTGGAATACACGATGTGGCACACAGACCACAAATCGCTGGTCCACATTCTAGGCATAAGCAGCAACTGAATAGTATGAGAAAGCCAATACCTAGGAAGGAGAGCATTCTCCACCCCCAGGCTGACAATACACTCCAAAACCAACCGGACCAAGTCCAGGTGCCAGGATTCTGGTGTATCTGGCTTACAATCTTATGAAGGCGAGTTATGGCTTTATATACAGATGGCGAATTTTCTGGTATGAAAATGCAACAACTTGATCCGATGACCCTACAAGCTCCGCCCCTATCGGCCAGGATGACGTCAAGGACAAGACGATTTTGAAGCACAACATTCCGCATAGCAGACTGCTCTTCTGTTAAATTGCCTAAGGCGGAAATAGTTTTGTTCACTACTGCTTCAAGGGTTCTGGTTAATCTACGTATCAGCTTACTATTGGTAACTGTACCTATATAGGGAAAGAGACCTTTATTGAAATCTGTGTATTTTTCCCATGCTGTTTCAGTGTAGTCGACTATTGGGAGATGTCTCCGTTCTCTATTGTGTACTAAATGAATATTTCTGTGATAATCAGGAGGAGCTAGGAAAACAGGTGGCAAAAGGAATCCGATGTAGCAGGTACCATCCCAATCTAGAGGCAAACGTATATATGCAGTCTGACCACATACGAAGTAGGAATGGCGAGAAGCTCTAAATGTAGACTTGCCTTGATCACTGAATTCTATTACAGTGGTGCATCTACTATGGCCCATATGTATGGAACCATTCTTTCTTACACACAATTCACCTTTAACTGGAAATACTGACATAGCGGGAAAAATTGGTGCAGCTTCGGATTCAACATTCAGGATCATGAGATTAAGCGTGAAATTCCCTAATCCATATACTTCATTTTCTAGATCAGTTCCTGTTCTTTTGGGAAGTCCCTCCTTGTTAGGGTAGCAGACTTTGAGTAAAACTAGGTTCAGGTTTCCCCATACCCAATTGTCTTGATAAGTTACTGAGTTTGAATCTAAGGAATTAATTAAACTAAACCATGCTCCACAGGAGCCATTGTGTGTGAATGGATATGGAAAGAGAGGCAGAATTCCCTTATAGTTCTGATAGGGAGGGAGTCGGCCACATATCCAACAATTTGTAGCATTGCTAGTGGGAATGATGTAACATACTAATAAAAGTGTTATTGCGCAGTGCAAATCTATAGGACAACTCATGCGGGGGTAATTCACTAAAAGAATGTTCAGCAGTAACATTGTAAACATGTTTAGAAATAGGATAATATATGTGCAACAATATACTTGCAGCGATTATTAAAAGACTTAAGAAAAACAAAATTAATAACGTCACTGTGCAATGACTACGCAGTGATTTACAGTACGCATGTTGTTTCAACTGCATCTTTCGGTTTCTTTCTCTATTCAGGTCTAGGGGATACATGTCAGAGACAAATTCGACCGATTCACCTTGGAGAGGACTTAAACAATCAAATTGTCTGACTTGTTAGACCGTAGTTTTAGTTTATATAGTTCCTTATCACTCGGTTCAACCAAAGGAAGCTTTGAGTCAATCGGTGAAGACACGCGAGGTGTATCGTTTACATCAGACGGTAGTCCATGAAATTTCTTGATATGACTTGAATGTATCCAACCTTTGCGACCTTCGATCTTCACGGCTGTCTTCGTGGTGAGCAGTACAAGTTGAGGCGATTTCCACCTAGGATCCAGCTGAGTCTTCCGGTCAAAATTTCGCACTAACACCAGGTCCCCGGGAACTACGTCATGGGGTTTCACCTCGGTGTTGTCGGGAAAAGCTGCAGCTACCTGTGAACGACAAGATTGTAGTGCAGACATCAAGGAAGCCAAGTAATCTGTCAGCATATTACAGTCAACGTCAGTTATTTTGCGTGGTATAGGCGTCCCCCACATATTTGGTGGTCTGCCAAAGATCACCTCATAAGGGGATAGCCCTGTTCGAGAGTGCGCTACCATTCTCATGTAAAAGAGTGCAACTGGTAAGGCTACTACCCAGTCGACACCTTTCTCTCTACATATTTTGGACAATCTAATTTTCAGAGTTTGATTATGTCGTTCCACGAGACCTGCTGCCTCGGGGTGTCGGACACAGTGAAATTTCCACTGATAACCTAACAAAAGTGAAACGTGTTTCATTAGTTCAGATGAGAACGGCTGGCCGTTATCTGAGTAGACAACACGTGGTAAACCGTACCGTGGGAAGAATTCTCGAACCAACTGTTTGGCAGTAGCCGGGGCAGTGTAATCTGAAACCGGGTATGCCTCTGTCCAACGGGAAAGAGCACAGACAACTACGAGAACATATTTGAATCCTCGACATCGTTCCATCTGGATATAATCCATCTGGAGGACTTCAAAAGGGTGATCAGGAGGCTGAAATCCACCCTGTTCTACGGGAATGCTTTTACCTGGGTTAAACTGACAACAGATCATACAGGTACGAACTTTTTGTTTAGCTGCTGCTCGTAAATGTTTGTTAAACCAAATGTGTTGAATGCTGTCTAGCATAGCTTTTTCTCCTAAGTGCGCTGGACTATGTATTGTATTAATGATAACTTGAACCATAGAATCAGGAAGGAACCATACAGATTTTTCCTTCGTCATCCATCCTTGATCCGTTTGGATCCCTCCTAATTCAGTCCATGTCTTTATTTCATCTGGTGTAGCATGTGTCTGTATGTCAATTACGTCAAGAGCGGGATCCTTAACCATCATGCAATGTGTTGGTGTCGGAACTATTGTCTTTGTCATGTCAGATGTGTGAGTTTGAGCAGTCTGCTTAGCTGTTCTGTCAGCTAGATCATTGCCTTGGGAAATGATATCAGTAACTTTCGTATGAGCTTTACATTTCATAATTGATATTGCAGTGGGTAGATGTATTGCATCTAATAAGGCATGAATGAGGGGTCCGTGCTGAATGTGGGCACCGTGAGAAGTTAAATAACCTCTCTCTCGCCACAGCACGCCGAAGTCATGTACAACTCCGAATGCATAACGTGAATCTGTGTATATGTTGACTTTCTTATTCGTAGCTTGAATACAGGCTTGTGTCAGAGCGATGAGCTCTGCTGCTTGAGCTGACAAGGTATTTATGCAATTTGTTTCAATGACTTCAGTGTCTGTTGTGACTGCATACGCGGCCACTAGCTCTCCTGTACTTGTTCTCATACATGAACCATCTACATACAACGTCAGGTCTGGGTCTGACAATGGGACGTCTGTCAAGTCTTGTCTAGGTTTCGTCGTGATAGTGATAACTTCAATACAATCATGTGCTAGTGGGTCTGTTCCGTTTACTGGTAACAGTGTGGCAGGATTCAATGTACTACAACGTCTGATTTCTATGTGTGGCTGAAACAATGTTAATTCGTAACCGGTGAGTCTTGCTATAGTCAAGTGTTGTGTTTGTGTTCGGTTCACAAGAACCTCTACTGCGTGTGGTACTTGTACTGTCAATGGATGTCCTAACACTATGGCATCGCTTTGTCTGATTGCTAAAGCTGTCGCTGCCACTGATTTCAGGCACGCAGGCAGAGCCTGAGCTACGGGATCTAATGTACTGGAAAAATAAGCACATGGTTTGTGTGATCCTGCTTGTTCCTGTGTGAGTACTGACAAGGCAGTACCTTCGCGTTCTGTAACAAAGAGTGTAAACTGTTTATTGTAACATGGTGTTGCTAAAACAGGTGCTTGACATAAAGCTTTCTTTAGGCTTTCAAAAGCTTTTGTATGTTCCTGAGTCCAAGGGAGGACAGTCGATGTGGCTGCCTCCTGCGTTGTCAACTGAATGAGTGGTTTTGCTAGAAATGCATACTGAGGGATCCACTGCCTACAGTATGAAGTGAGGCCTATGAAAGCCCGCACCTCCTTTTGTGTCTTGGGTATTGGCATGTTAACAATTAACTGGATGCGATCTGGTGTAAGCTGCCTTCCCTCCTTGGACAGCGAGTGCCCAAGGTAAACAACTCGCTGGACACAGAATTGCAGCTTAGAAGGGGACACCTTGTGCCCCTTTTCGGCCAAAAATTGTAAAACCGCCAGTGAGGCTTTTTCACATTCAGGTTCGCTTCTAGCGGTGATCAGCAGATCATCGACATATTGAAGCAGGGCAGTGTTGACTGGCATGTGGATACTGTCAAGTTCTCGTTTCAGTGCTTGGCTATAGATGCTGGGGCTTTCTGTGAATCCTTGAGGTGCGCGTGTGAATTTAAAGCTTCGTCCATTTAAACTAAATCCGAACAAGTATTGGCTTTCCGGATCTATTGGGACGCTGAAAAAGGCATTCTTGAGATCAATTACAGTAAAGAATGTTGCTTCGGAATCAATGGCTGTCAGTAATGAAGAAATGTCTGGGACTACGGGGTATTGTGGTACAATACATTTATTTAATTCGCGCAGATCAATAACCAATCGATATACTGGCGGGGCTTTTGGATCAGTTCGTTTAAGAATCGGAATTATCGGGGAATTACATACATTGGAGTCGGTTTCCACAACCACTCCTTGGGTAATAAGCTCGTCAATGATTTGCAGTAAAGCCACTACAGCATCTGGGGGTAACTTGTATTGTCGCATTCGTGGTAGTACCACTCCTGTCTTTAGTGTGACTCGATATGGTGTAATGTTCATGCAACCAACATCTGTAGGGCCTTGTGCCCATAAATGTGTGGGTAAAGTCTGCAGTCGGTGATCCATGTCTCGGGACACGTAGTGCCCTTTGAAATCACGTAAAAACAATCTTACTCCTTCCGGAGAACAACATATTATAGCTCCTAGAGCTTTCAATGTTTTTATACCTAACAAGTTTTCTGGACATGATTTAGTAAGCAATAAATCTGTAGTTCGTGTCAAGGGACCAATCGTAAGTGGAAGAGGCTGTGATACTTCGTTAATGATAGGTTTTCCTGAAAAGCCAAGGGAAATATTCTGTGAGCCTTAGAGGGGTGCCCCTGGAACTTCACTACGTTTTATGGTTGTTCGGCTTGCCCCTGTATCAAGTAAACATTTTCTATCTTGGCCTAATAGTTCACTGTGTACATAAGGTCCTTCTTGATCTACAGGGACCTCGATAAGGGGTAAGCCAACTTCCCTCTCTAGGCTGTTTCATGAGTATCGTTGATAATCAGGATAGTCATACTGTGCGGTCTGGTACATCTGTTGTGTCGTTGTTTGTGTGGCAGCAATAGGCTGCGGTGGTGGAGCTGGCATAGACTGTTGCGGAGCTGGCATGGACTGTGCATGCTGCGGGGCTCCTTGTTGGTTCTGATCCTGTCTAAGTGGCCGTGGTCTTTCTTTTGTATTACCTAAGGCGATATTATGTTTTAAAACTGGACAATCGTGTACATAATGACCTGGCTGTTTACAATAGTTGCATGTCCCTTTTACAGAACCTACTGAAACACTGGACTGTGTCATACCCTTTTTATGACCGTCAGCTGGAACTGTCTGGGAAACTAGCATTTTCATTTTCGTGTCTTTCATGCGTCTTTGTTCATGTTCTTGTTCCTCTCTAATTCTATTGTGATGGTACTGTAGCATTTGTAACATTTGTGACGGAGTGTTACCTTGCCAGGTACTCTCGAATTTCAATACTCTATTCTTAACTTGGGGCAAGGAATTTTCAACTAATTTTGTCACAAACAGATGTGGATACGATTCGCTACTTGCTTTTATTCCACTATTTATACCAAAACATTTTTCGAATCGGGCATAGAAATCACTAGTGTCCTCATCTTGCTTTTGTTTACAGGCTGAGATTGCACCCCAGTCTTCCTTTTTCGTAGTTAATAAACGTGGCAGTACCTGTACTAGTAAACCTGGTAGTGTTTTAGTCTTGTCCCCAAGCCCTGAACCTGGACCTCGAGCTTTTTCTTCGTTCTCTAATGCTGTCCAATCTATCTTTTGGTCTCCCACCTCCCAATCCTTTTCCTTGAGTTTTTCGTAAATGCCCGCAGGCATTAATACCTTCAATATTTTCATAATGTCGGGATAGGTATACTCTCCCATGAGCAACATGTCTTTAATTTCACGGTGGAAACCCGCTGGGTCTTTGTCATGACTGGGTACCACTTTCTTCATTTCTAATAGTTCTATTTTAGATATGGGTGTGTATACAAACACACGTTTAAACTGATTGTCATCACCTTTTATCGGGTGCACTTCGCGTAAGGGATTCTGTCTATCCATGTAATACGTCGTTCTTTCCTTGATGGGCAGTGAGACATGTTCGGGGCATACAAAAAGAATGTACTGCTTTCTGTATTCTAGTATTTCTCTAATTAACTCAGTACCTGAACCTCTCCATTTATTCGTGAGTAATTCAGTCAATATATCAGGTAAGGGACCAGGATCGGAGTGTTGGCTTTTATATAATATAAGGAGTTGTTGAATCATATAGATACCAGCTAAACGCTGTTCATCTGGGGTGAGGTTCAAAAACGTGTGCGCTAGTGTATCATCACTATATTTTCCGGGACTGTCAACCCAGTGAACGGCTGACCTGGCTAATTCTTGTTCGTCCATAGAATCGAGTATATGATAACCCCTTCGTTCTCGGAGTAATTTGTCAGCGGCTTGGAACGAATGTTCGGGGGACCTTATATTTATTATAGGTGTTTGGAAATTTCTGCTATTATCTGGACGTATCGGACGTATCGGATCAGTAAAGCATCTAGTATTATTGCAAGATCTTCCTCTACCTACATAGGCCATGGTTTCTAACTGTCCTGTGGGCAGTTCTAATTCTTCCTCCTCTTCGGTTTGTTCAGGCTGGTCTACTGCTAATCTTTCTTCGTGTATTCGTTCTACTTCTTTGCGGATTTTTCGGCACATAGCTATTATACTTAATCGTTTATCATGTCTCCCCTCTGATATATTCCGACTCCATGTGGTAAGAATTTGCATTTCTTCCGGATTTACCCCTGGTCGGTCTTGATTTCTGATCACACAATTTATGAGGAAACGTAACAGTTCCCCCTGTATTTCCACTTTCTGGTACTCCATGGCTCTATTAATACTTTCAGAATCTCGCCCTGACTGGACAAAGTGATATATATTTTCTAAATGTGTAGTCATTCCTGGTAGCCTCCCTAAATATATTGCAGCTCGCCGGATACGTAATGATGCCAGCAGCATTTCGTCCTCTTTGCCAGGCACAGGGTCATATCTACAATCTACTAGAAGTTCCTTAAGCATGTCGGGAGTTACTAGTTTGGGCGTACGTTGGTGGGCTAATTCTTGAAAGGAAAGTTTATTTACTCTGGGTGGCGTGGAAAAAATGTTTGATGTACCTCCTGTAGCACCACCTGGGGTGCTGGATGTGAAAGGATTCGTTGAACGTGATATAGCAACCATAGGTGTGGATACAGCTGTAGAAACAGATGTGCTTGCCGGAACTTGCGTCGGAGTTTGTTGTTGCGGAGGTACAGATGGAGGAGGGTCTTGGCGTTGAACCCCCTCGGCAGGCGGTCTATGTGGCGCAGTATTAGCATACTCGGGAGCTGCGTCGTCTAAATAAGAGGAAAGGAAAACATCTTCTGCGGTTCTGGGATGCCCTTTGGGATGTGCTTTTATCGGAAACAATGGGGGTGGCAAGTCGTTTGGTATCTCCGGAGTAGCCTTAGGTAACCCTTCGGCCAGAAGAGGATACATACCATTCATAAGGGCATTTCTTTGTCTGTCTACTTGTTCTGATTTTACTCGAGTACCTTCTTCAATTAATACATTTTCTCGGACTTTATTTGAATTCTCTTTACTTTTCTCTTCCTGTCTGAGTGCTTTTTCTGTACGTCTATATGATTCTTTACGCCATAATTCAATGGCATCTTTCTGTGACTGTCTAGCTTTCTTTTTCCATAATTCTTCCTCTACTTTCATGATGCAATCTGCATCCCAGGTCCCCGCTGCGGGCCACCTCTGACTTTCGGGTAATTCCTTGGTGTAGTCTACCCATAAATCAAGAAATAATATGGCGTCTAGGCCATGTTTATGATACATGAAGTACCCTGGAGTGTCCCTAGGAGGAATGGGAACAGCTTCTTCGAGTACCCCTTTTCTAGTTTTGATCTGTCTTAATTTCGAAAAGAGCGGCATATTGAGAACTGATCTGATACCTAATTTTGAACACGTTTAATACAACAAAACACAATAATGAACAGTCATTCACACCACAATATGCAGAACGTATTTAAAACATTTTAACATTTAACATTTAATGAACAACAATGATGGCCATTTAGGGAACTAGTCACTAAGCATAATACTCGGCACTAACTAGGTAATTCTGAATTATATACTAGACATACTAGATATACTGCTGAACAGTACAGATACACTGCTGAAACAGTGCAGACCGGATTTGTGTACCCAAACCCGTCTTGACCGGCACAACCTATGTGCACGTCAGAACGCCTCCCCGACAATGGTACTCACCGGGTAGCTCGGAACGGAAGGCCTCGGAACTGAACTGAACTGGACTTGAACCGGACTGGACTTGACTCGAAACTTCGGAACTTCGGAAACTGGTGGGCCTCTGTATACCTCGGATCTTGCTCTCTCAGCTAGGCTCTGGTCGGGATACTTCGCACTTCTCACCGCCTCGTCTGGGTGTTGATCGCAGCCTCAGTTACCCCCGCTCGGCAGGAGGGAGATACAGGAAATCCTGTGGGTACGCGTTGTTGTCCGTCCAGCTGTGGCAGGAGACCGGGCCTGCAACGCACCTCCGGCGCGTGAGATGAGAAAGTGTCCCTGTTCGGGCGCCATATATGTGGTAAATAATTTAATTACCGGTACTTAATTTGATGCGGAAAATTTATAATAATAGCTCAGTAAAATAAGAGGCAGAATCCGTGGTATTAGAGGTTCGGAACGGGCTTTATTCCAAAATCAATTCGAATTGGGGACTCCATATTCCATCACCACGAAGGTTCAGGAAGTGAAGGACAATACTTTATTGACAGGTAATCATTTTTATAGAATAGGCATTACAGTGAAACAGATGCAGGAGGCGTAACAGTTGATAACAGAGATAAAAACATACATGCGTAACTAAAATGGGTGTAACTAGGCGTAACTGAAGAACGTCATTAGGTATGATGTCACAAATGGGTGGTTCCATGAAAGAATTTCGCAATGTCAGCAGAAATACTTGGCAGAGATGCGCGCGCAGCAGCATGACGTGTGATTGACGTGCAACTAGGGGGTGAAGGGGACTTGACATTTAGCTCTACATGTGGAGACAGAAGTCTGGGGTTATGTCAACCTAATCCCAAATCATATCTAACATCCTATGTTTAAAGAACTATGTTATCCAAAAGGAAAGGTCTCTCGAATAAAATCTATTCTATACTGACTGTGAGTGCATGTACAAGCGTCTAAGTGTCTACATGAGATGCAAGGGCAGAAATCTTCCATAGTAACAGGGCTATGAATTACTTGCATAAAGACAGAGAAGCCGGGCCCTTTGCTCGGTAGCTGGAAGAATGTTTACTTAAACTACTAGACAGGAATGCATTGGATGGGGAGCGGAGCAGATAATCTCGAAGGTGAAATACAGTTTTTGGCAAGCAGACAGGTCGAGTCAGGCACCGTTAGCCGCGCAGGGAGTAGGACAAAGTTCATGGATACAGATGCGAGCTCAGACTGGAGCTTTCAGAGGCAGAAGGCAGGAAAAGGCTTAATGGCAGAATCAGGGCCTACTCGCCTGGACTGTAAAATGGGATAAATGAACCATATAAAGCCGGTGGCCTTTCATACTTAGGAATAGAATATCCGGCCCATTCATGGCGGATCTGAAAGAGGACATGTTGACGATGGACGCACATGTGTTTGCGTCTTCATAACTGGAACTGGAGGGAACATACATGTACTTGTGATTTATACATGAAACCGTTGGGGTCCAAGATAGGGGACATAACTGATCATAAAAATCCATATTTCCACTGCTACAGCACAGCCACCCTCCAGGCGCTCAAACCCGAAAAACTCAGAGTCTGGCAACAGGCCTCGCCAAACACGACCCATGGCCAGTTCTCCTGCCTCCACTTCCGCCAGACCTTAACCACCACCCCGGCCTCCAACCCAGCCAACACCGGCGACACCCTAAGATGCATCCTCCTCAATGTTCACTCCGTGCACAAACATGCAGTGGGAATCTGGAACCTACTCAACTCCCTCTCACCCAACATTGTCTTCTTCACGGACACCTGGACCATCGCCTCCTCTGCCCCCGACATCAACACCACCATTCCGGTCGGTAACAAGATCTAGAGGAAGGACCGCCCCAACCACCCGGGAGGGGGCCTCGCCCCTCGCCATCACCCACAGGTGCACCCTCCGCATCACAATCTCCAGCGAAACCTTGCCCTCCGCAGAACACCTGCACTTCCAGATCCAGACCAGCCACAACTTCACACTCCGAGGAACCCTCGTCTACAGACCCCCCGGACCCCAGACACTCTTCGCCACCACCATCACTGACTTCATCACACCCCACGCCATACACTACATACTCATTGGAGACCTGAACTTCCACCTCGACAACCCCAGCTACCCCGACTCCACCATCCTTTGTGACAACCTCGCCAACATTGGACTTAAACAGCTCGTCACCACACTGACCCAGAGAACAACACACCCTCGACCCCATCTTTATGGCAGGAAATAGCGTCCACTTCAGCCACACAACGCAACCGCCATGGACCGACCACCACTGCGTACACTTCGCCGTTGCCAAACTCAAGGCACCCAAACCAGCACCACATCCACCACGAAGGAACTTGAGCAAGGTTACCAACAAGCAACTCTATTACACCCTCACCCGAGACAACCACACCTGGACACCCGACGCCAACTTCGCAGCCAGAGAACTCCACACTTGGATCTCCAACTGCGCAGACGAGCTTGCCTCGCTATGCAACCCCGACAAACAGTGCCCCAGGTAAGCCGCCTGGTTCACCACCGATCTCCAAGAAGCACCTGCAGATGCCTGGAGAAACACCAAGGCAGGCGAAATCTACACCACCTACAAGGACCACATGACAGACTACCAAAACCAAATCAGAACCACCAAGAGGAACTTCATCCACAACAAAATCTTTGCCAACTCCAACTCCAAGCAACTCTTCAGTGTCATTCATGAATTCACTAACCCACGCAGCAAAGCCACAGACATCACCCCATCCCAAGACCTCTGCGATAAGCTTGGGACCTACTTCCACCTCACGATCAAAAATCTCTACAACAACTTTGCTGACCATCCACCAGATGCCACAGCCGGCCCCCCCAACCCCCAGACACACCAGCCAGCCCACCTTCTCCTTACCTGGACATTGACACCGTGGCGCAATCCACTGCACTCTCTCCAAATCTGTGACTCATCCAGCAGGAGCCTCAGCCAGGTGTGATTTCACTAGGCTGGGTACAGCAGTCACCGCCTTGTCCACTGGTGGACCTCCCAATGCAGTTGATGCAGCAGGGCCCCCTTAGTCGTGAAGTTGCAGCGCTCACGACACCAACGTTCGACATAGCACAGGGGCCTCACCCCCCACAGCGTACGGCCAGCCCAACATCAACCGGCCAGTGATGCAGGGAGACAGCACCCACCGTTGGTAATCCCCTGGTGTAGTGGTGGATCGTAGTATGCGATGCGGACCTCACCACGGAGGTGCGCAGGAGCGCCTCTACCATTAACAGTTCCAAGGGGCTCAAGGCGGTCTTCTCACACAGGTCAGCAACGTATCTCCATGCGACCTGCCAGACTTCACCTCCAGGTACGGGCCATCATCGCGCCTCAATGTCTACCGCCACCAGGGCCGGCTCTAGGGCAGTGCGATCAGTGCCTCCGCACCGGGCGCTGAATTGAGGTGGGGGCGTCATTTGTTCAAGTAATATTATTTTAAAAGCACCAACCTGCAGGCGCGTTCCTGGCCTCCAGCCATATTTGTAGGCATCAATTAAAACGTCAAGATAACTCCGGTGATTTATCGTGTTCCTGGAAAGAGGCCGGAGGTTTGTCTAGTGGAAGATTTGACTCATCCTAAGGTAGTACAGAGGGTTAAAATGCTTGCTGCTAAGAACGTGTACTACGCAGATAACAAAGTGCATATAATGTAAATAGGTCAGTAGGTTACTGCTTCTGTACAAGAGCTCCTTTGGTAACTTGTCATTTGTAAGTCAAAATCGTAATATAGAACATTGAGTTATTAACTGTCTTCATTGAGCTGTGTGTAAACTGCAAGGTATATCTCAGAGCTATATGTTTTTTTGCCCAGTCTTTCATCATCCTAATCTTGCCAAAAGGGTTCATGTGGGTAAACAATAATTCTTGTTATTAAAGAGAACCCCCTAACAATAATGTTATATTTTAAATTATGAATTTGTGCATTTCCAGAATAAGGACTCTAAAACTATATTGCCTACCAGTATCGATGACATGTTACTCCTACACCTCACCTTGTAGTCCTGTCTGATGTAACATTTCCTATACACTGATTTACACACATATGATTGTCTTTGTGCAATGTATGTGTGATGTAAAGTGCTCTGACAAGCTAAACTGGTATGAGTGGTGCTTTAGAGCTAAATGAATCCGAGAGACAGTGGTTCTAGAGACTTGAGGGGGACTGTTAAAGGGCGGTGGTGAGGGAATCCATGGCAGAGGTGGTCATTGGAGGGGCTTCTGTCAACAATAAATTCCCTTTGGGTTTATTATAAGTATCCAAGTCCACACTATCATGCATACACCTCAATTCATCATCAACCTCAAATGGAAACAAAAAAGAATATGTTATGAGAAATACAATATATTTTATTGCTCTTAACAATCAATCAGTTAAAAACATTTTTGTAGAAAAAGCAAGTTTATAGAATAATACATGTATAATTTCTACACTTCGAATATCAACATTGATTAAAACATGATCTAAAACCCAAAATATCAAACGCACAAAGAGTGGAGAATCAAGAATGGGCACACCAAGTTCATGACACTACACTTGATAACCAAAGTTCTACACTTTTCCACGTGTTTGCTTCTAGTAGAACCAGTTAGACTCCTGGGTGCACTTCTCAAAGCATGGCGATGCGTTTCGGTGGCATAAGCTAATAGACCACCTCCTTCAGGCTTACAATAATCATAAACGATCTCCAAACACAATCTATAAAAACATTTTATAAAAATTATTGTTACAATAATATCCTTTTCCACAAACACAATGTGCATTGTACATACATTTTTAACATAACCAATACCCAGCTGAACACAATACAATTATTTCATTTCTCAACACATTAAAACAGTTAAAAACATGCAATTTTGATTCCATTTAAGAGGCACAAACCAAGCAAATCGTCGACATTCATACAAAAATATACTTTACTATTTGGCTCGGGGTTAATACCCACCCGAATGTTAAAACATATGAGTTGTTAGGGGATCTGACTCCTCCTAAATCGGTGGTTGTAATCCACATGTATCCTGCAGAGTCCGTCAAACGTAGAGACGTAAGCATCAGCTCTACCAGTAATACCTAAAGATAGCAATGAGAGGGGGTAAATGCAGGAACGCTCTCTCCTAATAATAGTTTCCAAAGCCCACAGCAAAGGGGTATACAGAACTCTTACTTCTCTCTGGCGGTCTTCTCTGTGAATCATAGCAGCAATGATTATAAATTGTTAAAACCAGTTGGTCAACTCTTCTGTCCTGGAATATTACAGCAGAGCTATCTATCAATGATCTTGCCCGCATCAATAATTTCAGGTCACGGTGCCTATATGTAAAGAAATATATAACCATAGTATTGGTTGACTAGTCTGTTTCTTTTAAAGTTTCATGAATATAGAAACATACATAAAAAATATATAGACCCTTTGTTAGCCAGAAAAATCAATACCTGCTTGTACATTCAAAAGCTGCCTATAACCAACTCTTTCAATATATATTAAACACCCGATGGGGAGACAAGGCCCCTGCCCACTGCTCTTCTGCTTATACGTTCGAATGCTGTCTATAAACACCCCTTTCAGTATATACTAAAACCCAATAGGGATTGTACCTTTATAAAAGTCATCCCTCAAAATCGAAAACTTTGTTATGTGAACGACATATCCCACCTTCATCTAAAATCACTCGAAAAAACGGCAGGAAAGGACGCATTCTGTTTGAATGCTAGAGTATTAATTAAATGCCGTAGCTGCACGTCTATTCAGCCGTAAGATGCAGGTAAGAGAACTCTTTTACATAAAAAGCACTACTGTCCATCCAATACGTAAACACATATTATATGTGATTTCTCTGCCCCCTCCATACGGCGCAAATTGTTAACGAGACTAAACAGCCTCCATGCCAGTACCCATCAATTACGTAAACCCATATTCTAAGTGCCTCCTTTTCCCCTTCCGTACGGCGCAAATTCTTACCGGGACTAAACAGTCTCTGTGCTTGCTTCTTCGTCCTGCCAAAGCTTGGAAAACACTAACTCGGCGTCTCCCCCGCTTTTAAATGCGCTCGCATTCCTTCCCTGATTCTTGAGTCATGGAAATAGAAAGCGAACCGCCGGGTTCTCATAATGGGCTGTAGTGGAGATGGAGTTCCATATACATACATTGCTATGTTAGCATAAGCGGCTTAGATGTAAAACGCCATCTTGCCACTTTTGCTGCTTTTGCACACGACACTGCAGGTAGCTGTTATTACAAGAAAAATAGAAAAATTGCTTGCTTGCTTTTTCTTCACATGAGAACGGTCTGTTGTTCACATCCCTAGACGTGCACCGCGACCTTAGTCTGAACACTGTGTGCAGAAGCCGTCAAGATCAAATAACAATGTATGCTTTTGAATTCATGTTGATCGGCCCACGCTCTAGCCATAACACGCACACAGCTGCAAATATCTGAAACTTGAGTGCCTTTAATATTACATTTGCATGCATGATTCAGACACTTGGAGAAAGCCTTTTCCAGACACAGAGAAGAGCTGATCCTGTGATGTGATTCACCTAAGCTGATCTTTACGGTATGGGGTTCCCCATTCAAGCCTAGAGACCTATTAGTTTAATAAAACTAGCTTACTAGCGAAGGGAGGGTTGGTGTATTTCACTATCATTTGTAATATGATTTCTGCCTTCATTTTCTATGGTATTGTAACAATGCTGATGGTTTTGTTTTTAATCATTTGTCTGCTTATGTTAGCCAAAGTACTGCATCTTAGGACACGTAGTTAAAAATAAACATTTTAAACTTTACCGTGTCTCTGATTACTCTTGTGGTGGACTGATATGAGAATAATAACGAAACAGTGTTTCTGATTCCCACCACTCTTGAGAGTACTCTAAGTCGCTTGTTCTGGGTTGTCTAATCATTGGTAGCTTTGAGATGATACAGAGAACGAATGAGACACTGATGCTAGTCGGATAGGGGTTCTGGGTACTGAGGTGAGTTTTTGGTACACCACCATTCACTGAGGTCCTGGTTTCCTGCGCAAAGTTCTGTGCATGAGCAGAATCACTGCAACATGGCGCACCTAACGTTTGGTCTTATTATTGAGACGCCTTAGTAGTGCTTATATTAGTCCACAATACCCTCACTCTTGTTTCCGGTTAGCGGGAGTGACGGTTTAAACCTACCTAAGTAGTTAATATATAGGTTCTCTCAAGCTTGACAATTAAAAAGGTTTTGTTTTATCTTATACCCTTTTTGTGCTACTGTTCATATAGATTGTTTTCCTTCTCTGTGTCCTTATGGCTGATGTCGCTATTGCAGCGCATAGTTGCGCGCCTCTCCAGCGTCATTTGACGCAGTACGGGGTGCCTGACTATTGGATGTCAGTTATCTTTGTAGTGAGTGCCGATTCATCGCATCCCTATGAGCTTTTTTACTCTTGGGTTACTTGGCCGGAGGTGAATGCGGATGATAATACGTTTCACTCACACACTCCTACGGCAGTTCCGGCTAATTACACGCCATATAGGACACAGGAAATTCCGATTTCTGCTTGGCAGCATCGTATTTGGTTCAATGGCGCCCTCCCCCACACGGTTACACCGGTTCGTTTGGGTCCCTTGTCCATTCCAGGGGCCACTTGGCCAGTATTGACCGGGTTTGCACCACATCCACGTTATTTTCAAGCCACGGTGGATGGGTTACGTCAACTCCATACCGCCCTGATTGCGGTACATCGGGCTTTAGTGCAATATGTTTCACGCAATGTCCAGGTAGGGGCACCTGCGGTTGCGGGGCAACCAGCTGGCCCGGCCGCGTTTACTATTAGTCCCGTCATGGTTAATTCTGTAATGGGAAAGCGCCCCCAAAGTAAGGACGATATGCCTTATTGGCTTGCTGAGACATTTGACCAGCTGGAGGCTGTTTTTCCAAATTCTACTCCTGTGGAAAAACACAGGATCCTCACCATTAGTTTGTAGAAAGACTTGGTCCCAAAGGTGGCTGATTGTGATAACTGGGGTAAAGTGTTTGCAGCAGTCTACTCGAAGTGCTTCGGCACACCGTCTATGGCTGTACTGCCCTCAGTGATCAAACGTGTTCAAGATCAACATGGTCTGGAGGCGGCGGATGAATTAGGGATGAGGCTTGTCGGCGTGTTCGACGTAGTTGCCACACTCATCCTTGGTAACGTCAAGGGAGATGCGGTTAACTTTCAAGTGTCGAATGAGCTGCGCCTCATTACCAAAGATTATTGCGGAGGCGTATAGGACCATTGGCCGCAATAGTTTAGGAGTTAAGCCTTTTGTTCAAACACCAACTGCACAACCGAAAACTAAATCAGGGATGTCGTCTAAAGACGACCGTTCAGCTTTTCCTAAACAAAATTGGAAAGCTAAAAAGCAGGGGAAGCAGCAACAGAAACAGGGGTCTCGTCCCGCGTCGCCGGTCCAAGCGACTACTGAACGCACATATGATTTGAGCGATCGCACTAGGATTAGGTCTCCTGATAGATTTCAGGTACCTGAACAACATTCTCCTCGTTCTTCACAGGAAACATCAGTCTCACAGTCCGATGGAGGAGAACGTGGCAAAGGTTGGGGTGCCCAACAAGGACGTGAGCAGCCCCGCCAGACTGACGGTAAAGGCAAGCAGGACGAGTTTGCACGACAACGACCCCCTTTTCAAAAGAAGAAAGTTGCTGCACTAACAGCGAGGTATGCCACAGATAGTGAGAACGCAGCTTCGGAACCTGGCATGGGCACTAACGCTGCTCGACAGCGCAGCAGAGGTTACAGTAGTGCGGCAAGCACGCGTCCATATCTGGAGGTGACAGCAACTGACACATTCATTACTGTAGAAACTGCTGATACTAGAGTGGCTCCCCCTGACAGACTATATGACATAGTCCTTTTAATTGAAGGTGACATACAACGTAGCATAAAAGGGATTTTTTGGGAACATCTGACCTCTACATATGACATTCTGTTAGCAGAGGCAGACTGGCCCCCAGCTTTCGTTTTGGCCGCTCCTAGAGGGGAGGAGGTAATCCTCCCATCTTTCGCGCACACTGTGCCGAAGGATCAGGTTCAGAACTTTGCAGAAGAGTGGGCTCAGGTACTTGCTCTGGTGCTGTACCATACTCAGGTTGGGTGGGATAAATTGTCGCCCAGCCATGAGATTCCATTACGGTTTATGCCCCAGCCCCAACCTCAATATCCCATGCGCCGCAAAGCTAGATCTCACGTCGCAGAAATCCTTGAACAATTGGAATATCAAGGTGTTATTGAAACATGTGTGTCGCCCATGAATAATCCTCTATTCACTGCAACTAAACCTGATGGGTTGTACCGCCTAGTTTTGGATTACCGGTATTTGAACTCTCATTGTCGGACCTGTGCCGTACAGAATACCCACAGTTCTGCCCTAGTTGATAGTCTTGTGAGAAAAAGGTTTAAGACCACACTTGACATCTCCAATGGCTTTTATAGCCATAATCTGTCCTCTGTTAGTAGTCAATGGACAGCCTTTACTTCGGGCGGCAAGCAAAAACAGTTTAAAAGATTAGCCATGGGCTACAAAAACAGTCCAGGTGTCTTTGCCGCACGTGTAGTCTCTCTGTTAGAGAGCATAGACCCTGATGCGTACTCGTATGTTGATGAGATATATCTCACAGGCGACGAATTATGGCCGCATCTGTGTCGCGTTGACCGCATCATTGTCATGTTTGCGGACTTCGGTTACCAATTCAACTTTGCAAAGTCACACATTGCAGAGTATACAGTGTTGTTTTTGGGCTACGAACTCAACAACGAAGGTAGAGGATTAGCACCTCCCTTCCTGGAGAAGTGCGCATTTTTGCGTGCTCCGACGACACTGCAAAAAAACTCCAATCTTTGCTGGGTTTTTTAAATTTCGGGCGTACTTATAATCTCGATTATGCCCAGCGTATCAAGCTGCTATATGCCTTGGTACAACCTACTTTTTCCAAATCGAGCTGGCTGCCAGAACATTCAGCTATCTTGCAATCTTTGCAGGCTGATCTTCTTGCTTCGAAATACTTACTGACGCGTGATAACCACACTAACCTGGTAATAAGAATTGTGCCTGGTGCTGTGGGTTTCACTTACTTAACGTTCAATGAGGGTGACACAGTCCCCATTGCTTACAAATCACATTTGTACACTTCGGCTGAAATGCGCTTTTCCACTGTCGAGAAAGTTTTGACTGCAGTGCAGATGGTTATTCTGAAAGAAAGATCGCTGTCGCAGGGGAAACACATGTTGGTTGTAACATCGTATCCTGCCCTAGAGGCAGTAACGAAAGCCAGTGTACCTAATTCGAAAGCTTTGCATCAACGTTGGATACAATGCGCCACTTCCTTGACATCGTCAGATGTCACTTACATCTTTGACGCCTCATTGCAGTTTCAGGAGTACTTACAGTATGAATGTGTTCATCCAGCTCCTCTGTCTTTGTGCCCGCTTGAGGATTACCATTGTGTCATTTACACTGACGGTTTGGCGCAACCGGCGACGGAATCTAAGCATGCATATTCAGCGGCCTGCGCAATAGTGGCTGGTACTTTCGTGAATGGTGAATTCAAATCTGATGTTGTGCACACGCAGACGTTGGGTGACTGTACCGCCCAGTTGGCAGAGCTTCGTGCTCTGGTGCTTGCACTGGAGATTGCTGATCCTCGAGTTACTACTCTTATAGTGAGTGACTCTTTCTACTGTCTTCAGTCATTCAACGACAATTTATTCTTTTGGTCTCAAAATGAGTATTGTGATTCCAAAGGTAGCACAATCAAGCATAAGATGCTTTGGGTTCGAGTAGCAGAACTTAAACAGCGTCTGCCTCTTGTGAATGTAATTCATACTCTTGGGCACCAGCGAATATGTGTCCACGCTGTCGGGAACAGCTTAGCTGACGAAGCAGCGAAAACAGCAGTGGCAACATATCTAGTAGCAGCGGTTACAAGATCCAAAAATAAGACTGGTGATGACATCTTGGCAGCTATTGTTGCAACAGAGAAGGGAAGTGATTACCCTAGAGGTTTCCCTTCTAAATACTCTTATCATTTAAGTCCTGATAAAGTTCCCTATGTGAGAATTAACGACGTTGGTGACAAATTGATTCCCAACGCGGACTGCAGACTTTCCTTGATAACAGCTGCTCACGAAGGTATAGCTTCTGCACATGCCGGCATTTCAGAAACTGTTACTCTCTTACAACAACGTTACTGGTGGCGCGGATTGTATAAACAGACTCGTGCTTATGTTCTTACTTGCGACATCTGCCAGCAGATTAAACCTTCAACTGCTGGGCGCCCACCTCAAACACAGTTGTACATATCTAATAAACCACTTGGGTGTGTTTATTTAGATCACTGCGGTCCTTTCTCCTCTGATACTGCGTATAAGTATTGGATTCGTGCACACGTTTTCTTTGGGTATGGCCACAACGGAGTGCTGATGCTTGAACTGTCATCAGGGATTTGCGTGTCTTTGTGGGAATTTTCGCATGTGGTACCCTTCATTCTGACCAAGGTCCTGCGTTCGCCTCTAGGGCGTACAAAGAAGCCATGAGAAGTTTGGGGGTCCGAGTCAAATTTTCGTCTCCATACCGGCCTGAGGGTAATAGTGTTGTGGAGCAAATGAACCGTGACTTAAAGCAATCCTTGACAGCTAGGGTTTTAGGTACTGGCAGGAACTGGTTGGCCCATCTGTATAGCGTTCAACGTGCACTCAATAATCTCCCTAGAAGGTCTCTGGGTGGGCGGACCCCATATGAAATGCTCTTTGGCATAAAGATGTTTGTCCCGGACCTTGATGGTCTAGACCTGGCGGCGTCGGCCGCACCCTTTGACGTAGATGATCAATGTCGAGACAGTCTTGCAAAAGAACACTTGCCCTCCACAACTGATGCTGCACTTCAGATTCCGGTAGTTGGCTGGCTACCTCGAGTTGGTGACCTGATCTGTGAGAAGGTGGAGAACAAGGAGGAGTTCGGCCCCTCTTATCGTGCTCCGGTTCCAGTGCTTGGTGTGCAGGGTACACGAACAGTCATTTTACTTCCACTTCCTGGTCGCAAGGATAACAGGTACATCTCCATTGACAATGTCAAACTACAGCGATTCGGCCGATTCTTCTTAGTATAACTCCAGTGGTCTCTTGTCCAGCAATGCTGAGAAATTCTGTTTTGGCTCCAGCAACTCCCAATAGGCATGACATTGCCATCGAGATGCATACAATTACTAATCCTTTATTGCCTCCACCGGCTGGTGGGCCAACTGAATATACTGAGTATACTTATCCCACAGATGTGTCGTTGCCTGGTTTACATTCAAGTGCAGTTGACCAGTCTCGTTTTTCATTTGACACTAACTCTATGACTTCCAATGGCCCATCGAATATTTCTATTTTTGCTGCTTGGTTTAAAAAACATTTTTTAATTCCCCCTTGGACTTACATTTGGCTGGTGCTCATATCTATTTTTTGGTTTATGTCCATTGGATTTGTTATTGTATTTTATCGTCTAGTAAATGGACACTATCTCACCGAAAGATCCATGATTAGATTAATTGATGGAACTTTGGCACCCCACTCCTCGTCACACATCATGAAGAGGGACCAGACTTTTGTGAATATTACTGCCTGGCCTGTGTTAGATGGGATTGTATGGGATGCTGTTAAATTTCAAATTCATGGTCCCACAGAGGTGATTAATGTCCCCAATGTACTTCGTGTTTCTATGGGGGATGTTGTTAAACAAAACATCCGCTGTGATGATTGGGATGTCCAAGCTGTAGAGGCTCTTTTTTCTGATTTGAAATATTATGCTGCTTTTGATGCTGAAGATTTGTATTTAGAATCGGCTAATTATGGGGAATTGTTTTGCTACCAACACTATGGCAATCATTTCCTGCATAAAACGAATACATTTAGAAATGTTGTAAATTATACGCAATGGGAACATTGCTCAGTGCCCATCGAAGGCAGCTCCAAAACTCTAGTGAACAAGTTCACTTATTTTACTGGTTTCAGTGTATCTGATCCTGAGGCCTTTTATTTTAAAGTGGCTGCTGAGTCAGCTTCCAAAGTTAGACTGACCCACACAAAATTATTGTATTCCAAGTCCTTTATGGATGAATTGGCTATAGGGGGCTATGAGCTGTGGAAACATACCATTGATCTTAAATCCGTTTGGGGTTCTAAGGCGTGGCAGGTACAAGGTACAGAAGCTCTACATCGTGTTTGCCTTATCCCAAACCACATTTTGTTTTTGAATTCTACCATTTTTCAAACCACCTGCTTTGGATTGGCTACTTTTAAAAAGATGAATTCCCCCTCTATTCCTGATCTGGGCGCTTATCCGAAATGGGATAATCACACAGATCTGTCCAATGATGCGTTGCAGTAATTTATTACTAATACATCCTTCAACATTTCCTACTTAGATCCTGAAGGATGGTTGATTTGGCAGAAGAGCTCAGATTCCTGTCAACATTGTTTTCTAGGTCTATACCCTTGCTATACATAGGTTAGAGTAGACCCCCAATTTGAATCTTCCCATTCTGTTACTACATATTCTGTCGGGAAGTTATGTCAGAATTGGCTGCAACATTCCACCTTGGCATCTGTTAAACATCATTTATCAAAATTAAATGATAAAGTAGATTTGCATGCTTTTGTTAAGGGTCCTGTAGGTGGCAGGTCCAAAAGATGGGTGTATGCAATTTATAACGAAGTTTGGAAACTATCTCAAATTGAGGCTGCTTCCAAATTAAGGGCTATTGATCATGTTAAATGGTAGCGGCAATTTCAGTCGATAACCCTTCAAGTATTGCCCGGCGGTAATCGCCTCTCATACCACTCGATAATTTACCAATGAAAGAGGCAGGCGCCGGAGACTGGAAGGCAGGAAACAAAGTTTTATTCCGTCGGAGCAGAACACATCAGATCAGACAGCAAGGTATTGTCACGAGGTGCTCTAACTGCATCTCTGAGGCCTGGCCTCTTATACACAGGTTTATTGCTTTATTACACATGGTACATTCTTATTGAGACTTTGATGTACGGAAAGACATCCTTGGAACCCCCACTTCAAGCTCGTTCCCACACATATCTACAGTAGAAGTCCCCACCCCATCTACAGTAGGAGATGGCTATCACGCAGCTGGACATTCCGCCAATTCCCGGGGGTGTGTGCAACCGGCCGGGTCTCAGGGGGTAGGGGCTTTGAAACACTGTAATCCCTTTGATGTGGGGTGTTTCCCTTACAGTAGGGGCAATAAACTGCATCCGCAGGGCTAGGTGATGGCCTGGGATCGGATCGGACAATGGGGCGCAGAGGAAGGGGGTTTATCAAAGAGAGGCATGACCATGTATGGGATGTCGGTCAGGTGTGGGATGTGGCAGGGTCGCGCAGAATGCGAGGGTTTATGGCCCGTGTATGAGAGAGCGGGGGTGGCCGGTGCGCGGGGGATGCTCGCAGCGCCAGGGGAAAGCGCTGGCGATCGAGAATGAGCGGGGAGAGAGTGGGGTGCCTAAAATGGCGGCTGTGCATTCGCTGTGCGTGGCGCTGGGGAGAGGCAAGATGGCGCAGATAATGTTCAGTTACAAGCTAAATTTCCACAGTCCTCCCTTTTAACATATCTCGCCAGCTTGTCTAGTTCGGGTCTATCCCCATAATACTACGAATTTCCACCTCATACAGAGCTTTCATTCGCTCTGTTTCAAAGTCCAAAGTCTTAGGGCAGATGCAGTTCATAAAAAGCGAACATAAAGGTGGCAGACACTGAATCCCCAAGCAACATCCACATAGTATCACAATCGGTATTAGGATAAATGAAAACAGCCTCCATCCCCAACTTTTAATAGTGTCCCGAAACCAACTCCCCAGTGACCATCCTTCTTGCTCTTGATGGACCTCTGCGGACAGTCTGTGGAGGTGTTCAATTGCTTTGTAGACTGAGGGTGAGTTATCCGGTACGTAGGTACAACAGCTGGACCCAATGATGCGGCATGCTCCTCCACGATCAGCCAGAACCACATCTAGAACGAGGCGGTTCTGAAGGGCCACTAAGCGGACGGCCTGGAGCTCGGCGGTGTTGTTGGCGAGGGCGCCAGCCGTAATGTTCATCGCCGTTTCGACTGCCTGGGTTAAGTGGCGGATGGCACGGCTGTTTGCCATTGGACCCCAGAGTGGAACAAGGCCTTTTACTGCGTCCATGAACTGTGCTCCGGCGGAGTCGGCTTGCACAATGTCTTTGGCCCGTTTCTGTCGGTGATGGTTTGCTGGAGCCACATATGTCGGAGGAAGGACAAAGGCGATGTAGCAGGTGCCTCCCCAACCTTTCGGAAGCCAGGTGTAGGCCTTAGTACCACAGACGAAGTACATATTCGGGGAGGCAACAAAGGAGGGTGGGTCAACTGAGTCCAATGTTCGGGTGATGAGGCAGGAGCTGTGGCCCACCAGCTGCGCCCCCAGGCCTTCGAGGCACACAAATCCAGTGATGTTGATGACGGACAGGGCCACTGTTAGGGTGGCGGCCGTCCGTTTCCAGAGGTAAGAGAAGGTGGGTCTGGCTGGGTTGTTGAACACTTGCATTTCAACTCGTTCTTTGGCAGGGATGTCCATGTGAAAGGAAGTGTTCGATCTCAGAGGGCAGAAGAGGGCAGAAGTTCTTCCAGTTTTGTTCAGCCAGAACCCATGGTAGAAGTGTGACATGGTTCTGCCGGAAGTGGCATTGTCCTTGTAGCTTTCTTGCAGGAGGATTAGCCAGGCGAGGCAGGAACCATGGACAGAAAAAGGTGAAGGGATGAAAGGGATAGAGTGTCCAGTGGCATGTGGTAGCAATCCACAGATCCAGCAATTAGTGGCGTTGGCAGCAAGATTGTGTTGGTGGAGCAACTGCACAAAAGAGTTATTCCAGAACTCCTTACGCCTTTCTCGGAGTTGGGGTGAAAGTGAGATCAGATGGTGTTCTTTCGTGGTGGTAGGTTGAACGGTGGTCAGCAATGTCTTATGAGCGGGTGTGCTCTCCTCCATGATCCAGAAGGTGACCACGAGGAGAAGGCAAAAGAGAAGGGTAATGAAAAGTGCAATAGTCTTTAAGCTGTGCATTCGGTCAGTCTTTGTAGTGGATCTTCGGACGTCCGGTTGCTTCCATCATCTTCATGTCGGGCGCTTCCATCACCTTCAAGAGACTCGGTAGCGGGCAGAACCACAGACTTTGTTTAGTTTCTCTCCTGGTGGCCTTTGAGGTGACTAGGCTACCGCTCTGAGATTTCCACTTAGCCTGTGGTCTGCTTAGCCGAAGTTCTCTCCTTTCGTCGCAAGTTATACCCTTCCTTGGATGGCACGGTGGGATCAGGATATCTTACTAACTCAAGTGTCTCTGTATCTGGGCAGCGGCTCAGGGATGGGCGGTCTTTGTCCAGAAGTTCTTCTTGGGCGGTGATGTTGTCCGTGGTTGTCAGGGTTGGTGATACCTTCTTGCAGTGGTGTATATGCAGCCAATTGCGTTTCCCCTCCACTCGAAGAGCTGTTCGGGTGGTGATCAGGACTTGCAGGGGGCCCGTCCACCGGGGCTCCAGACTCTTGGTGCTGGAAGTTACGCACTAAGACGAAGTCACCGGGTTGGATGTCGTGTCCGGGGCCCCTGGAAACATCGGGAATGGCGTGCAGCACCTGCTGATGGATGACAGACAACGTTTTAGTTAGGTTATACAAATAGTCAGACATGAGGACGTCCGGGACGTCGTGGATGGATGTTGGCTTTGGAGCAGCCCAAAGGTTCATGGGCCGCCCGAAAACGACCTCGTAGGGGGTTAAGTGGTGTTTAGTGGGGGTGGAACGCATTGATAGCAATGCTAGCGGGAGAGCGTCTGGCCATCTCAGTCCTGTGGTGGCGACTATTTTTGCTATCTTAAGCTTCAATGTGGCGTTGTGTCGCTCAACCAAGCCTGCAGATTGGGGATGGAAGACTGCATGGAATTTCTGTTTTACACCCAACCCTTTTAAGATGAGTTGGATAACTTCGGCTACGAAGTGGGGGCCGTTGTCGCTCCACAAAATTCGACAAAGGCCGTATCGGGGGAAGAATTCCTTCAGTAGTACTTTTGCGGTAGTCATAGCGGTGTTGTCATGGGTTGGATAGGCTTCCACCCACTTGCTGAAGGCACACACAACGACAAGTACATACTTCAAACCTTGGCACCTTTCTAACTGGACATAGTCCATTTGTAGGACTTCAAAGGGGTGATTGGGGACCCCAAACCCTCCCCGGGGTACAGCAGTTCCTTTCCCAGGGTTGTGTTGGAGGCATACTAGGCATTGTTGGACCAGACATTTGGCTGAGTCTGGGATTTTGTCGTTGTGCCAGACTTTGGAGATGAGCTCGATCATGGGGGCAGACCCTATGTGTGCGGGGGAGTGTGCCATGGTCAGCATGGGGATCAAGTATGAATCTGGTAGCAACCATTTGTTCAAGTCTTTAGTTCGCCAGCAACCGTCATCGTCCTTCAATCCCACCCGGGCCCATTCAGTTAATTCGTGTGGTGTGCTGGCTAGTTGGATATCCCTGATTGTTTCCCTAGCATCCTTCCATTTCTCAGTTTGTGACCTGGTCACGTACATACGGGTCGTGGACCTATTCTCGGCTGTGGTTCGGGCAGTAATGTCAGCCAGTGCATTTCCCTGTCCTATAATGTCTGTCACCTTCTTGTGTGCCTGGCATTTGATCACAGCTAACCGTGTGGGGAGGAGGACTGCTTCGGTCAGGGCAGAGACTAGATCTCCATGCAGGATGGGTGTGCCATGAGAAGTCAAGAATCCCCTCTCTTTCCATAAGAGCCCAAAGTGGTGAACTACCCCGAAGGTGTACTGACTGTCTGTGTAAATGTTTGCGGTTGTCCCTGTTGCCAGGATGCAGGCTCGTGTGAGAGCAATTAGTTCCGCCGCCTGTGCGGATCGCTGTGTGATGCGGGCTGTCTCAACAACTGTTCGGGCTGTGGTGACTGCATAGGCAGCTGAGGTGGTGCCATCGGGGAGCTTGATGCATGAGCCATCCACCCACAGTTCTCTGTCAGGGTCCGGGAAGGCAGTATCCCGGAGGTCAACCCTACTCTTGGTTTGTTCGTCGGTGAGAGTCACGCAATCATGTATAGGGGACGCATTGGGGTCAGCATCAGGGAGAGGCAGTAGAGTAGCTGGATTCAGAGTGGTGCATCGTTTCAATGTGATGTGGGGTGCAAGCAGAGTCAGTTCATAACCAGTCAGTCGTGCGCTAGTCAGGTGTTGAGTCTTGGTTTGGTTCAGGAGGGTGTCAACCGCATGGGGTACCAATACTGTGAGGGGGTTTGAGAGCACGATCCCCTCGCTTTGCCGGATAGAGATAGCCGCGGTGGCTACTGCTCGAAGGCAGGCGGGCAAAGCTCTGTCTACAGGGTCAAGAGTGGCAGAGAAGTAGGCACAAGGGCGTTGTTTAGGGCCTATGGACTGGGTTAGGACAGACAACGCACATCCCTCCCTTTCGTGGGTGTAGAGGGAGAAAGGTTTAGTGTAGTCTGGGGTTCCTAGGACTGGGGCCGAACAGAGGGCGTCTCGTAATTCTTTGAAGGAGGATTGACATTCGGGTGTCCAGGGGAGGGGGAAGGGGACATCTTTAGCCAGCAGGGAAAGCAGAGGTTTTACGATAAGACTGAAGTTTGGCAACCATTGTCGACAAAAGGAGGTGAGGCCTACTAGGGACCGCACTTGCTTCTGAGTTTTGGGAACAGGGGTTTCTAGGATGGTCTGAATTCGGTCAGGGGTAAGTTTTCTCCCGTCTTTGGATAGTAGGTGGCCTAGATATGTTACTTGTGGTTGGCAGAATTGCAATTTCTTCCTGGAGACCTTGTGACCGTTCTCCGCGAGGAAGCGGAGGAGGTGAATGGTGGCTGTAACGGCAAGTGGAGTGGTGTCGGCCGCCAAAAGAATGTCATCGACGTACTGTATCAACACCACTCCATCGGGTAGTTGGACTGCATCTAGTTGCCTCTTGAGGGCTTGGCTATAAATACTGGGACTCTCAGTGTAGCCTTGGGGTGCCCTGCAGAATCTGTACGAACGGGCTTTTAAAGTGAAGCCGAACAGGTAGCGGCTGTCTGGGTGGATGGGGATGGAAAAGAATGCGTTCTTGAGATCAATAACAGTAAAGGTGGTGGCAGTGGATGTAATCAGGGTGAGGATGGTGGTGATGTCTGAGACCACGGGGTACTGGGGTATGACTACTTTGTTAACCTCTCGCAAATCAACAATGAAACGGTAGGCTTTCTCATCTCCCTCTCCTTGCTTCTTTACAATGGGTAGGATAGGGCTGTTGCAAACATTACTGACTACTTCTTCTACCACTCCTGCCTCGACTAGGGACTCGATGATTTCCACCAATGCCTTCTCGCCTTCGGGTGATATCCTATACTGTGGAAGCTTTGGGAGCACTGCGTCCGGTCGGACGGTTATGTGTACCGGGTCGATCACCATGCGCCCTACATCTGAGTCGGTTTTAGCCCATAGATGTGAAGGTAATGTGTCGAGTAGGGACATGTCAGCATCGGTTATAGAGAGCATACGCCGTGTGTGACAGGGTCTGGACAGATCTGGGTTATCGTGTAGGATGACTCGAACTCCGTCTGGGGAGCATCTGATGGTAGCTCGAAAATGTTTTAGCAAATCAAGTCCCATAATAGCATCGGGGGTGTTGGAGGAGAGCAGAAAGGTCGTGTCAGTGGTGTTATCTTCTAAGTCAAAGGAGATTGGTGCTGATAAGGGGTTAGTGGAGGGCGTTCCATCGAAGCCTATTGAGGTTACATGTGAGCCAGACAAGGGTGCCCTAGGAATCAGTCGTTTGGATAACGCACTACGTGTCGCCCCAGTGTCTACCAGGAATGGAGATTTTGTGCCCAAGACCTTAGCAGTGACGTAAGGACCTTGCTGGTCAACACGGAGTTCGACTGGATCCCTCCCTTGCCCCTGGCGGTCCTATGCGAAGTCATGGGTGCTTTCATAGTCGGACTGTTGACACTGGTTTTGTCGGGGGCGATCAAAGGTGTTTGGTCTGCCTGGCCTGTCGTTGATGGCGTCGTTCGTGTACCCTCGTCCCTGTCCTCTATTTCTGGGGTCACATGCTGTGTCTCTGGGGTCCCTATTTTTGTTCATTTCCAGAAGGACCGGGCACTGGGATTTCCAGTGTCCGAACCCTCTACAGAACGCACATTGATTCCCATCTAAGTCTCTCCGTCCATTGTAGGGTGCAGGGGTATGGTCTCTAGGGGGTAGCTTTCTAGGGGCGGTTGGTTGGTAATTCCCTTTCGGGGGTTCCCTTCCTATGGTCACCCCTTGCAACTGTGCTATCATTACCCTCTCCTTCAGTTCCTTTTTCTTCCTCTCTGACGCCCTATCGTTCTCATTCTTTTGGTTTTCGTAGTATTGGGCCATCTGGAGGATAGCTGCGGGTTTGGAGGCTGCCCAACTACTCTCGCTGGTCTGCAGCTTCTGGGAGACTTCTTGTGACAGACCCTTCACATAATTCTGGACAAAGAGGTGATGTCCGGTTGCAGTGGTCATGTCCTGGCCACTATAATCTGAAAACACAGTCTCGAACCGAGAGAAATATTCAGACACATCCTCCTGGGGTTTCTGGCGACAAGCCGTCACTATTGACCAATCTACTTTTCTTTCTGGGATTAGAGTCTTCAACTTAAGTACAATCTTGTCTGGGAGCTCTAATATGGCTTTCGGGGGTTTCTGTCCCGGTTCTCGCTGTTTATCTATGGTATCGAGTTGTACCCAGGTATATCCGAACGGCTCAGCGTGGTCAACTTTCCGGATTTGTTTCTACACATCAGCCGGCAGACATAATCCGAAGAACAAGTCGATATCTGCTAAAGTCATTATTGTTGAGCCTAAGGCTGTACCTAGTTCGGTGTAGAAGGCAGTCGGGTTCTTTCTTAAGTCGGGTAGAGTTTTTCTAAAGGTCAAAATATCTTGTCGGTCCCATGGCTGGTAGACCCAATTATATACAACCCTCCCCTTCGCATCTTGGTGGTTGATGTCGTCATGTGTTCCCTGACCTCGTGGGGGGACCCAGTAGGGGGCGGCCTCTTTGATGGGCATCATGGTATCAGTCCTTCCTTCCTGGGGCTTAGCCGCTATGGGGGTTTCTGTTTTGGTTGTCTGCCTGTGTTCTTTAAGGTGTCGATAGACCTCGAGTGTACGAGTGAAGAGGTTCGTCACATCGCCCTCTCCTTCTTCCCCAATGTCTACCTTCCTATATAGGGCCGCTAAGCCTTCGGGACCTTTATCGTGGTACCTATCCTCATATACATTCAGGGCGTGATAACAAAGTCGTACGACAAAGTGTCGTCTGCGGCTGTCGGCATACGAGTTATACACGTCTGTTATATACTCCTCACTTTCCTTTCGCTCCACCAGTGTCCCTACTATCTTGTCAATTCCTGCTCGTTCATCCTTTGTTAATCGATTCATTCTGGTGGAATCTTTCTTTCTTATCTCAGGGTCATCCAACGTCGTTGCCGACGTTGTGTTCAGTACAAGAGGCTCGGCCGGCGCGGAGGCCGTGAGGACCGAGGCCCCTGTACTGCTTTCGCTCGTGTTTGGGGGTTGTGGGTGTTGCACTACCGATTGGGAGGGTGCGTATGGAGGGGGCATGTAAGTGATCGGGGGACCTAATAGTAATTCATCATTCGTCCGTTGCTTAGAGGACAACTCAGGGTAGAGCATAGAGGGGGTCCTAACAGCGTACTGGCCTGAGGTTTCGGGCTCCTGTCTTAGTTTAGTTTCCCTTCTCTCCTTTATTTCTTCTTCTAACTTTCTAGCGGCAAGGTGAGCTGCCTTTCGTAATTCCTTTTCTGCTTTTACTTCTTCCCTCTTTTTCCGTTGCGTTGCTTCTTTGCGCCACATGCCGATACTGTCAAGCATAGTAGGCGTCGTCTTATTGCTACGCAGAGCCATTTCTAGCACTTCTATCTTATGGTCGTCGAAGGATCCCATCAGTGGCCACTGACTCTCGGGGTCCTTCTTTGTATATTTATGCCATAGCTTGGTATAAGCTACGGCGACTAGTCCATATTTAGTGAACATGTCCTTATTAGGGGTGCCTTCCAGTGGAGCCGGATGGTCCACCTCTAATAAGCGGTCCGGGCAGAACCAACTACCAATCAGTGGGGAGAAGATAGGCATGACGGGTTTCAATGGGGACAAAAGTCAGCACTACCTATCTTTTCACTGCTTGCAAAGACTAGACAGAATATCTCTATTCCTCGTTATTTGTAAGCAGAGAATACCTCCAAAGAACCAATATTGAACAACTAGTGTTCGGACAATCAATCAATCAATCAATGGGGAGATAAAGATAGGCACGACGGGTTACAACGGGGACAAAAGTCTGCGTTACCTACCCTTCACTATTTGCAAAGACTAGACAGAATATCTCTATTCTACGTTATTTGCAAACAGAGAATATCTCAAAGAGCACTATTCTTCAAAACAATCAATGTTCGGACAATCAATCAGTGGGGAGATAAAGATAGGCACGACGGGTTTCAACGGGGACAAAAGTCTGCGTTACCTACCCTTCACTATCTGCAAAGGGAGAGAGAGAGAGTATTTCTACTCCTCCCCGTTTGTAGACAGCGAATATCTCAAAGAGAACAATCAATGAGCACAATCAATGAGCAATACTAGTATTCCAAAACTTCAAACAATCAATCAATTATTTCGCAATTTGTCGTGTATCACGACCTGACCCGGACCGCGTGGACAGTTTCTCGTCTTCCGCCTCCAGCGCCCGATCGTCCTCTACTCTCCGTATTTGCCGCGGCACTCCTGATGGTTCCCAGTCAGGACCGTAGATCACTCGAGAGAGGTCTGCTCGGAACCAGTGAAGTTCGGATGATCGGCTGCCAGACGAGGGTCTATTGGGCAGGAGCTCTCCCGATCGTTGCAGTCGTTCACTCTGTCGTCAGGACCTCTCCCACTGGATCCACGTGTCTCTGATGGGCCCCACGCTTGGGACGCCAATTGTTAAATGGTAGCGGCAATTTCAGTCGATAACCCTTCAAGTATTGCCCGGCGGTAATCGCCTCTCATACCACTCGATAATTTACCAATGAAAGAGGCAGGCGCCGGAGACTGGAAGGCAGGAAACAAAGTTTTATTCCGTCGGAGCAGAACACATCAGATCAGACAGCAAGGTATCGTCACGAGGTGCTCTAACTGCATCTCTGAGGCCTGGCCTCTTATACACAGGTTTATTGCTTTATTACACATGGTACATTCTTATTGAGACTTTGATGTACGGAAAGACATATTTGGAACCCCCACTTCAAGCTCGTTCCCACACATATCTACAGTAGAAGTCCCCACCCCATCTACATTAGGAGATGGCTATCACGCAGCTGGACATTCCGCCAATTCCCGGGGGTGTGTGCAACCAGCCGGGTTTCAGGGGGTAGGGGCTTTGATCCACTGTAATCCCTTTGATGTGGGGTGTTTCCCTTACAGTAGGGGCAATAAACTGCATCCGCAGGGCTAGGTGATGGCCTGGGATCGGTTCGGACAATGGGGCGCAGAGGAAGGGGGTTTATCAAAGAGAGGCATGACCATGTATGGGATGTCGGCAGGTGTGGGATGTGGTTCCATGGCAGGGTCGCGCAGAATGCGAGGGTTTATGGCCCGTGTATGAGAGAGCGGGGGTGGCCGGCGTGCGGGGGATGCTCGCAGCGCCAGGGGAAAGTGCTGGCGATCGAGAATGAGCGGGGAGAGAGTGGGGTGCCTAAAATGGCGGCCGTGCATTCACTGTGCGTGGCGCTGGGGAGAGGCAAGATGGCGCAGATAATGTTCAGTTACAAGCTAAATTTCCACAATCAAGCAAATTTGGAAAAAGTGCTAGCTGTCATCGATAATAGCATTAACACCCTTTCTTCCAGAATTTACACATTAGATAATATTGTTTCATCTGTTGTGGATATTGTACAGGATGATATGTCTGTTTCATACCATGGTCAGAATCAATTGCGTTCTATAATGCAGTTTGCATGGACCTTACAAACATTGAAGGCTGGGAAAGTTCCCTGGGACTACATGAATACATCATCATTATTCCTGCCGTTTAATCTGACTGCAAAACAACAGTTCATGTCCATGAAAGATGCAACATATTCATTATTGCATATGGAAATGTTAGAACCTTTGCCTTTCTCTGTGGCCGAATCGAACTCAGATGTGTGGCTTATCAACGGTTTAATCACCTTGCCGTTTCCATTGTTTAAGTTCAGTTCATGTATGAAACATTATGCCCTAGGCAGATATGAACCATTGGGTACTGCTTTCCTGCATGAAGTTTGGTCACTCCCATTTACATACAGGTGCATGAGAGAGGGTAAAGAAGTTTATTTAAAAGGAGAAGAATGCACTTTCACACCTGATCACTCCGTAGTTTGTAGGCACATCCAATTGCATGGCGCCTGCAATGTTCATGCGCCGAATTAGGCGTGCATTCTGAAGGGAAATCCTGTGCCAGCAATTACGCCCATTTTTACATTATTAGCTAACGGTAGTTATTTACTTTTAAATAATGAGGCATGTTGCGGGATGCTAGTGGGGATTCCGTACATTGTAACCGTCTCACAACGCGTAGTCTGCTGTAAAAATATCCTTTTTCCGCCCCCGCATGGGAGACTGGATGTTTCCATCTGGCCTTCCATCCCAACCTTAAAAGCAGAGTTCAACAAGATGAGCAGAATAAGGGCTCTATTGTCTCAAAAAGAAGTCGCTCTGACTTCCTCCCGTGAAACATTTGTCCTTCACGTGGCAAACACCCGCACCGAGGTGCATGCGCTTTTAAATACTGACCTGCCCCTTCATTTCGGTGCTCTGATTCATACTATATACAATGCCTCGTCAACAACTGGCTTGGTGCATTTTTTCAAAGTTGTGGGTTCCGGCCTCGTGACCTCCTTCTAAACAATATTTGGCGTGATACCGGCATTTTTTCATTCTATTTTTTCTAGCGTCTTTGGCGGGCTTCTGTTGATTCTAGCCCTGACTGCTGGTGTGCTCCTGTTGGTCTTCTTGCTGCGCAATGGCTGCACGATGTGTGTCCCACGACAGCCTGCCCCGGCTACTTCAACTGCGTAACCGGATGCTTGAATATTATGGAACATTACCACTGGCCACTTTAAGCATAGCCTATGTATTATCCTTCCGGTTCTCCTACTTTACTTGCGGGCAACCTGTTTTCCATTGCCTAGATTGTCCATTCGAATGGGCTCTGGATTTGTGCCTGTCGATCACAGCATCTTCTGCCACGGATTATGATCGACTAATGAGTCCCTTAGTGGCTCATGAGTTGGACTGTTCTGGCATCGGGATTATGGCCTGTGGAGCAGCACACGGAGTCCTAGGTAATTGGGATATATATGCGGCAGCATATCACTTCTTGGCGAGAAGTTATCTTGAAGAACACGCAAGTTGTCCTCTCATTGTGCTAGAGGCTCTGATTATCGAAGAACATGCATGTTCGTATACTTTACTTGAGTGGATGGCTGAATCGTTCACTGAACATTATAATGACTTCCTCCTGGAGGCTTTTGCCACATATTGTGCCTACACGTTGATGGATTAACTTGTACGTTGCACGTCTTGCATACTGCCAAACATGGACTTTTGAATTTATTTCTTTTTACTCACTATTAGGCTGTGCCACGCCCCTGCGAGATTTTTTTTCTTTTTTCTCAACTAGTTTTTCGAACTTTCACTACCAATTATATGGATTGGCAATATAAGAACTTGGTTCTGTCTTAATCGAACTTGAACTCTGCATTCCTACAGTGCTTTCCTATTTTGTTTGTGGTCCGACCAAGGGAGGGTGTAGTGAAGACGGAGTTCCATGTACATACATTGCTATGTTAGCATAAGCGGCTTAGATGTAAAACGCCATCTTGACGCTTTTGCTGCTTTTGCACACGACACTGCAGGTAGCTGTTATTACAAGAAAAACTGCTTGCTTTTGTTTTCTTCACATGAGAACGGTCTGTTGTTCACATCCCTAGACGTGCACCGCGACCTTAGTCTGAACACTGTGTGCAGAAGCCGTCAAGGTCAAATAACAATGTATGCTTTTGAATTCATGTTGATCGGCCCACCCTCTAGCCATAACACGCACACAGCTGCAAATATCTGAAACTCGAGTGCCTTTAATATTGCATTTGCATGCATGATTCAGACACTTGGAGAAAGCCTTTTCCGGACACAGAGCAGAGCAGATCCTGTGATGTGATTCACCTAAGCTGATCTTTAAGGTATGGGGTTCCCCATTCAAGCCTAGAGACCTTCTATTAGTTTCATAAAACTAGCTCACTAGCGAAGGGAGGTAGGGTGTATTCCACTATCATTTGTAATATGATTTCTCCCTTCATTTTCTATGGTATTGTAACAATGCTGATGGTTTTGTTTTTAATCATTTGTCTGGTTATGTTAGCCAAAGTACTGCATCTTAGGACACGTAGTTAAAAATAAACATTTTAAACTTTACAGTGTCTCTGATTACTCTTGTTGTGGACTAATATGAGAATAATAACGAAACGGTGTTTCTCATTCCCACCATTCCTGAGAGTACTCTAAGTCGCTTGTTCTGGGTTGTCTAATCATTGGTAGCTTTGAGATGAGACGGCGAATGAATGAGACACTGATGCTAGTTGGATAGGGGTTCTGGGTACTGAGGTGAGTTTTTGGTACATCACCATTCACTGAGATCCTGGTTTCCTGCGCATAGTTCTGTGCATGAGCAGAATCCCTGCAACAGGGCGCCATCTTGTTACGATATTAGATGTGCCAGAAACACGAAATAAATCCTGTTTGGGCCAAAGTATATATTATAACATATCATAATATATAGTATATATCATATTTCTTTCTTCCTCTATTGCATTGCCATTTTATTAAGGACACTAGAAAGCAAACCGCTGGGGTCTCATAATGGACGCCATTTTATAACGATATTGGATGTGCCATAAACACGAAATAAATCTTTTTCGGGCCAAGGTTTATATTATAAAATATCATAGTATGTAGTATATATCTTTTTTCTTTCCTCCTCTATTATATTGCATAATATGAAGAACACTAAAGGCCTTCCCAGCGATGACAATTCAGCGAGTGTCATAGATCATACTAATTGAAATACCACTACTATACTTAGAAAAGAAACCCCACACTAATCGTGGTTATACCAAAAAAGTGAATCAGAAGAGCTAATAAGTTCTTGTTTCTTTGTAGTTTGTACCACCAGGGGTTCTCAAAACCAGCTAATCCAGAAAATCTCATTTATTAAAACCTCGCTTTGTCATTGCAATTTAATGGACACGTTTTTCGCATTCCTCTCGAGAATTCAGTCCTTGTCTAACAGTATTGAGGATGGAAATATACCACTGTTCCCTAGCCTTCCTTTTCTCTTCCATATTCCCCCCTCTTTTATTCATGGTCACTTTTTCCAGAATGGACCATTTGAAGTCAAACTCTGTGTGTCCCTGTTCCAAAAAATGCGCTACCAATGGGGCATTTACTTTTTTAGTTTCGATGGCTGATCGATGTTCTAACAAGCGTATCCTAAGCTCACGGCCAGTTTCCCCCACATAAGCATGTCCATAGGGGCATTGCAGAAAATACACAATATTCTTGCTCCGACAGTTGTTTAAGGTATGTGCTACTATGGTTCTTGCACAGAGCACCATCAGCACTAAAGCCGTCCCTGACCGCCATGGCTCATCGACTCCACAGCTCCTCCACATCAGACTCCAGGCTCCAGACGCAGGTCCAGCGAGGCATCAAGGCTCCAGACGCAGGTGCAGTGAGGCCTCCAGACGCAGGTCCAACGAGGCATCAAGGCTCACATTCTGGTCATCCTGGATGTTGGCTGGCTTGCAGGGGTTTTTGATGTGTGCTGCACTTGGACCTTTCTTCTCCATTCCGCATGTAATTGGTTTTTATGCCTATTTTCTATTGGGGGTTGACTGATAGGCTATTTTTTGCAATAGAGGCAAGAAAGCTCACGGTGGGCTGACATGAGTTTTTTTGCCGCTAAAGGGCCTATCGCTGGTTTTTGCCCGCTAACGCGGGAATTCCTATCGTGATTGCGCTAATGTTAGCGGCAGTTTTCACCGCTGTTCCCTGATACTATCGCCATGTAGCGACGGCTTGGTAATATACCGCTAACATGCGATAGTTTTCAGGGTTAGGTGGTGATAAAAAAACTGCCGCTAACTGGCGTTTGCGATAGGTATCGCCAGTCCTTATGAATATCCCCCTTAGGGCCTTATTACGAGTACGGCGGTCCTATGGACCGCCGTACTTGTGGTGGCGGTCTGTCCACTGCCACACTGCGTGCCCGCCAGCATTATTACAAGTGTGGCAGTCGCACAGTGGTCAAGAGCAGGAATATACTAGCGGTGCCACTGTGGCAGAACCGAGCATATTCTGAGTTGCCTGTCCAACATCTTTTTCAGGGCAGACAGCCCACCATGGAAAGGGTGGCAGAGAGGCAACTGAAGGGTCCAAACAAGCTCCTGGGCCTGGAAGTGGGTGAAGGGGGGCACAGGTTGTGCCCCCTAGAATTGCACTCCTGTTCCTGCACATTGCAGCATGCATGCCACGCTGTGCAGGAACGTGCTGCAGGTGCTGTCACTGCAGCGGGCTGCATGTTAGGCTCTCCTATGAGCCTTACAGAACACTACCATGGGACCGACGCAGCACCGCCCGAGCACCATGGATTACAATCGTAGTGCGGTGGGCGGGCGCACCACAGCTTTGGCATTCCTTCTGCGGACAGCACAGTGGCGATGCCACAGCAGGACTGACAAACTCACAATAATGCCCTTAATAAGGTTCAAGAAAGGTGCAGATTTTTGCTGGTCTCGTGCGTTCACTACCTCACGGTTCTGATTGGTATTATTGGATGTTGCTTCGTGTCTGTATCCACATCGCAGAAGTAGTAAAAGTCCACTATGTCTGTCCTGTGTAAACCATCCCTTCAATGTGTCATGCAGTCAATCATCACTTGATACATTCATGCTGTACCTATTTTATTAAATGTGTTCTTTCATTACAGCCTCTATTTATATTCTCTTAACCGTGGACCTACATGAACAATAATGTTTAATAAAATGGCCACAGTACCCCACCAGCACACCATTCTTTATTTCATCAAGAAGATCTGCTGTATTTTTTTTCTGTAAACATCATCCTCTGTGTCTTTTTCTATTTATTTTGTGCTGTTATTTTATAATGAATCTTAGGTCATTCGTGTAACAAATGTTCTTTTAAGAACATCCACCGGTTTACCTGTTAGAGGGCTACTTGTGCACCCCAGAGAATGCAGTTGTTATAATCTACTGTCAGTGCCTTCATTGATTTGCTGCATTAGATTTGACAACAAGAGACATGATACAGTTTTGGTTGGAGACTCACCTTTCCACCCACCAGGAGGCGAAGTGTCCAAAGTGAAGGTGAGATGGAAGAGTTGGAGACTTGGCAGGGGTTCCCAGCGATGGTATTTCTTGCTGCTTGCTTTTGCACTCTATATTTAAAATGTTTTTGACATGTACTAAAGCTAAAATGCTTTCCCTAACCTTTCCGCATAATTATTTCTTACACACCTATTCTAGCCAGACCTTTTGGCTTTATCAATGCCTGTTAGATTGTCTTCAGGCTGAGCTCCTAGGTTCCTTCAGACTGATGCAACTGCCCTCCTATTTTTCACCTTGATTGATGGATTTATGTAAATGAATCGGAAGTTGTTTATTTTACTTATTATAAATGGTAATATAGCGCTTGTTGATTACACCATGCAGCTCCTTGACGCAGTTATAGTAAACTGTTCTAAGCGCTATCCGTGCATTTAAGATATCTGGTGCTTAGATCCTAGGTTTCTCTGCGGTTTTACGTGGTGGGATGGTTTCTGAAGAAAGCGTCAAGGCCCTCGGTGGCCTGTTGCACAACAAGATGTGATCAAATGTGACAAGACAGAGCTATTGTCTGCGGCCGGCAGTGCAGGCACTGAGTGTGTGACAGCCGTGTCAGGCCCTGCCTGTGCTGCACAGAAGGCAGTGTTCCTGTGACAAAGGCTCGGATTGTGGCCATGAATGAGTCATGAACGTAGAGCAGAGAAGCGCGATTCATGGAAAGACAAATGGCCGGGGCAACCTAATCAAAGCACTAAATGATTCCATCTGTCCTTCTGGGCGTTTGCGTTTCTGTGCTCTCATAACTTTCTGGTTTGGTTCAGGAGGGCCCCGTTATCTGACCTTCTGCCCCTGCACTGAGCTCCTCGGCCCTCACTGACAAATCACTACTTTGCATGTCTAAAGAAGAAGGTGGGGCCTGTAGTGTAGACGGGAGACGCGTGTTCTGGCATTGAGGTCTCATGTTAAATACTGTTTGATCTTGGTCACATGTTCCCATGTCCCTATACTTGATTTCGATTAACTCCAAGTATTTTTTGTATTTTTTTATTACGCCCAGGAAATATACACATTCTTTAATTAGATGAATAATCAGCAATACTATACAGGGACATGCTAGCAAATTATGAAGAGTTGCCAGGGTTTAAAAACATTTACGTTTTCTTAAAGTGATAGTGTACAGAAAGTGATCAGCAGGCATTGGTAAAGCTAACAGGTTTCACTTCCGTATAACGCATGCACAAGGAGGCACGGGAGCGTAGATTGGCACAGAGGTCATGCGTGCAGACACGCATGTAGTGCACATCTGTCAGTGTAGGGTGTTTTGGTTTTGTTAATGTGACGTTTGTTATGGAATCCATTGGTTCGCCCCGTGCCGCGCGGGTCCGGCCACAGTACAGGAGGTGTCCGTGTTTCGATTGTCCGCCCTGCAGGCCGGACACCACACCCCGCATTAAGTGAACCAGGCATGCGCGCTAGTAGTCCTACATGGCAGCAATAGACTGTGAACTGCATGGCCTGAAGTGTAGATGGGGAGCGCACGGTGACGAGCACCAGATGTGCACTAGTGATGCACCTGCACGGGACACTTTATTTATTTTGTTTATTTTAATTTTATACGTTTTTATCTAGTGCGGACTTTACCCGAAGGTGTCAGAGCGCTTCACAATAGGAACAGCGGCGTTACATGAGGAGAAAATTACAAGTGAGCATGTTACAAAAGCAAATGTTACATTAGATGAGGTAAAAGTGACAAATGTGCATGTATCAAAAGCAAACAAAATACAAGAAGAGGTAGCAAACTATACGTTACAAGAGGAAAAAGTGACATTTGTGCAAGTGACATTTCTACTGCGCGTCTCCAGAGCTCTTGGTGTTGCATGAGATAAGGACCGTGTATTGTGTTTGAGAGGGGAGGACTCGGTGCAGAGTACCAGTGCTGTGCACAAACGCGAGCACAGGGTGATGAGGTACAGCAGGGGAGCATACGGTGACGTGCACCAGATGTGCACTAATGGTGATGCACCTGCACTGGACACTTTCTACTGCGCGTCTCCAGAGCTCTTGGTGTTGCATGAGATGAGGACCGTGTATTGTGTTTGAGAGGGGAGGACTCGGTGCAGAGTACCAGTGCTGTGCACAAACGCGAGCACAGGGTGATGAGGTACAGCAGGGGAGCATACGGTGACGTGCACCAGATGTGCACTAATGGTGATGCACCTGCACTGGACACTTTCTACTGCGCGTCTACAGAGCTCTTGGTGTTGCATGAGATGAGGACCGTGTATTGTGTTTGAGAGGGGAGGATTCAGTGCAGAGTATCAGTGCTGTGCACAAACGCGAGCACAGGGTGATGAGGTACAGCAGGGGAGCATACGGTGACGTGCACCAGATGTGCACTAATGATGATGCACCTGCACTGGACACTTTCTACCGCGCGTTTCCAGAGCTCTTGGTGTTGCATGAGATGAGGACTCAGTGCAGAGTACCAGTGCTGTGCACAATACGCGAGCACAGGGTACGGCAGGGGAGCCAGGGCTCGAGTCGGGGTATCACGCGGGTGGACGGCGTCCCCCCACTTATTTTACCAGGAGCTCGATAACTGGAGCAAATGGAGCCGCACATTCACTCTTTGGCCTCTCTGGGGCGAGATCGGAGCCCAGTCAGAACGCTGCTCGCAACGCTGGCTTCTCTGATGCAATCGCACCTAAGGGGTGTGCGAGGGGAGGCAATGAGTCTGATGGTGCAAGCCACCTTTCATGATGTCACTTTCCATCGTGACGTGAGCGTCCCCCCACTTTTTTTTATTTAGGACTTGTGCCCTGAGGGGAGCATACGGTGACGTGCACCAGATGTGCACTAATGATGCTGCACCTGCACGGAGCAATTGATACCGCGCAGCTCCAGAGCTCTTGGTGTTGCGCATGAGATGAGGGCCGTGTATTGTGTTTGAGGGGAGGAGTCAGTCCAGAGTCCCAGTGCTGTGAGCAGTACGCGATATTCTAATTCACAAGAGCAACTCTTATGTCCCTGTGAACCGGGTAAGTACGAAGTACAAAAAACAATATTCACAAGGAACTCATTTATACATATTCATCTGTTATATGCAACATCAATTGTTGCTTTTGAATCAATCACGTACATGGATATCAAGAAAATAATGGCCTAATAAAGATACAATAAAGCTAAATTAATGATGATCACAGTAAACCCACACAAGAACTATTTCCTTTTGAAATATACCAAACCTCAGCCGAGGTTAGTTTATTTAGTATACGATGTTTAAATCACAAATATAACATCTTATATATAAAACATTTATTTCATACGTTCGCAGTGCAAAGTGAACCCCAGTGAATGAACCATAACCTCTTATGATGTGACAAGGTGAAGAAAAGACTTTATAAGATTATTGGAAAATTTTGTAAGGACAGATTATATACAATATACAATAGTTCAGTCAAATCTGTCTCTTATTCTATTGTCGACGGCGTTTCGACCCGCTTTAGATACTGGGTCTCATCAGGACTGTATTTCTGGGGACTAAAGAATATATGTACCATAATGGATATATTAATATAATGTTTACTGAGGAAAATTAGGACCATAGGGGCAAAAATTCTTAGCTTACCAGTGTAACCCATACGTTCGTCCATATAGGATCCAATATGTGAAATGATACGCTGAATGAAGAATATATACCTATCTTCTAGATCTCCAACATAAAGATTTGCCAAATTTGGGGCAAAAATTGCGCCCATAGATGTACCTGAGCATTGCTGATAATAATCATAATTGAATCTGAAATAGTTTTTGGTCAAAGCGATGTACAGTAAGTCAATAATAAACTCAGTAGGAACCTCTACCGGTGCCGATCTTTTATCCAAGATATGTTTTATGACATCAATGCTTTCTTGTTGGGGAATGTTTGTGTACAATGAATTAATATCCATCGTAACCAAAATTTCTGTATTGGGATTGTATTCCATGTCTTCAATCAAATTAATCATGTGAGTACTGTCCCTGACATAGGTGGGTAAGATAGGGACAAATTCTTTGATGAAACTGTCAATATAATGACCCAATGGTTCCATAACTGACCCACACCCTGAAAGGATTGGTCTTCCTGGAGGATTATCCATATCCTTGTGCACTTTCGGTAAGGTATATAGGACAGGAGTCCTTGGGCAGCTTTTGTTTAAAAAATCAAATTCCAATTTAGTCAAAAAACCTTCATCTAGTCCCTTTATGGTGACTGATTGTATTGACTTCTGAACATCTTTGAGGGGATCTCGAGGCAGTTTTTTATAATGTTCTATGTTACTTATTTGTCTCATTATTTCTGCCTCATATTTAGTTCTTTTTTGGATAACAATCCCACCCCCCTTGTCGGCTGGTTTCAAAATGATATTTTCATTGCTCTTTAAAGAAATCAAAGCATCCCGTTCAAGTTGGAAGTTATTACAAAAGGTTTAATGGAAACCTAGAGTATAACGTGGGGATTGCGCTAACCTTGAGAATCTTTAAAATATTACAGTGGGTCAGCGCCACACAGAAGGTATCCAACGGTGCTATAATCGAAGTAGGAAGACTTGTTCCTCTCTCACGAAATCTATACACGTGAGTAACATTTTACATAGATTACATTATTGTGGCATATAGGTAGTTACAGTTTTGTTAAAAATCTAATTTTCTGATACATTACAGAATTTCGAAATAGGAGTGAAGCACACTATAGGGAATCTGAATCCTATAAGATTCCATCTAAACACTTGATTACCGTCTTGAATCTATAACTTGGAGGAAGATAAGTCCAAGTAAGTGTGCTAAGTAATACTGCACCCGGGTGATTAAATTGTTAATTCCAATAGCGTGTAAGGACTAAAAAATAATACTTCCTGCCCACAGGTCTGGATATATTCTTCATCCAGCGTATCATTTCACATACTGGATCCTATATGGACGAACGTATGGGTTACACTGGTAAGCTAAGAATTTTTGCCCCTATGGTCCTAATTTTCCTCAGTAAACATTATATTAATATATCCATTCTGGTATAGTCATATTTCCTTTTTTCTTTAGTCCCCAGAAATACAGTCCTGATGAGACCCAGTATCTAAAGCGGGTCAAAACGCCGTCGACAATAGAATAAGAGACAGATTTGACTGAACTATTGTATATTGTATATAATCTGTCTTTACAAAATTTTCCAATAACCTTATAAAGTCTTTTTTTCACCTTGTCACGTCATAAGAGGTTATGGTTCATTCACTGGGGTTCACTTTGCACTGCGAACGTATGAAATAAATGTTTTATATATAAGATGTTATATTTGTGATTTAAACATTGTATACTAAATAAACTAACCTCGGCTGAGGTTTGGTATATTTCAAAAGGAAATAGTTCTTGTGTGGGTTTACTGTGATCATCATTAATTTAGCTTTATTGTATCTTTATTAGGCCATTATTTTCTTGATATCCATGTACGTGATTGATTCAAAAGCAACCATTGATGTTGCATATAACAGATGAATATGTATAAATGAGTTCCTTGTGAATATTGTTTTTTGTACTCTGTGAGCAGTACGCGGGCACAGGGCGATGAGTTACAGCGGGGGAGCACACGGTGATGTGCACCAGATGGGTGTTAGCGATGCACCTGCACGAAGCACTTGGTACCGCGCATCTCCAGAGCTCTTGGTGTTACATGAGATGAGGACTCAGTGCAGACTACCAGTGCTGTGCGCTCTGCGCAGTACGCGGCCATAGGATGATGTGCAGCAAGAGGGGCAAAGCAACGTTAGCTGAGGCACATGTTAATGCAAAATGTGGGGCTCTTGTCAATTTGTAAAGAGTGATATCAAAGGAGCTTTAAATTGTCCCCTGCCAGACATGAAAAGCTCATCCTCGCCGGTATTTTCATTTGTATTCTGGGAATTGTAGTTATAAAGGTAGGACTACAAAGATTACAAAGGAAAGTTATCGAGAAAGACAGCAGCAGGACCCCGCCTAAGTATTTGATCGCACAAGTCCAAAGGTGTTGGCAAAACGACCTACCTAATGAATAAAATGTATATTATTGCTTGGAAGCAGCCCGTGTCTCTTAAAGAAACTGGTTCATCTTTCTTTTGTTTTTTAAACCCTTCGCTGCCAGGCCTTTTCCCCTCCTGTGCCACGCCCTTTTTTGGCTATTTGGGGTAGTGTGCTCTGAGGCTCCTGTAACTTTTTGACCACATAAGGTATCCACGCCAAATTTGCGTCCTTTTCTTCCAACATCATAGGGATTCTAAAGGTACTCAGGGTTTGTGGATTCTCCTAGAGGGGTCACAGAAATGAGCCAAAATACAGCAACATTTTGGTTTTTTTCGGAAAAATTGGAAAAACGGGCTGCAAATGAAAGCATCTGGGTTTTTCCCTGCAAATGTTATCAAAAAAGGGTTTGTGGGGTTGGAATCACCATTTTCCCAGCTTTTCGGGGATACCAGACTTTTGTCAGAAACCCAACATTTTTTACACAGTTTTGGCATTTTTCTGGGACATAGCCTAATTTTGCTATTTTTTGTGCTTTTGACCTCCTTCCAGTTAATGGCAGAAATGGGTACAAAAGCAATAATGGATCCTGGAAAGCTATACATTTTCGAGAAGAAGACAAAATTCTGAATTCAGCAAGGGGTCATTTGTGTAGATCCATCAAGGTATTTTTTTATAGAAACTAACAGTTAAATATAGGATAAATTGAAAATTAGTTGAAAAAAACAGCCTTTTGTGTCAACGTTTTCACCTGTAACTTCTTCTAATTATGACAGCTGTTTGAAAGCAATATACCATTACATCCGCTGGACATTACTGGTTGTGGGGATATATAGGACTTGTAGGTTCACCAAGAACCCGACGAACCCAGAGCCAAAAACTGAGCAGCAACTTGCAATGGTTTTTTATTATGTACCGGGTATATAGTAATTATTCTGTAAAAATGTGTACATGGAAAAATCGGTATGAAAGACACCTATGTATTTCTGAAATGGGAACAAAATATAGAGTTTAGAAACAGTAGATATTTACACATTTCTGAAATTGGGAATACTCATACTAGCATGAGAATTATCAGTCATTTTTTAGAATGACTTCTTTTTTACACAATATCTTTCATTTGGAAGGCAGAAATGCATCGAAAGTCAATAGATAATAACAGTTCCTTTACAAATCTGAATTACCCTAAGTCTCCCGATAAAAAAAGTACCTCACTTGTGTGGGTAGGCATAGTGCCCGCGACAGGAAACGGCGCAAAACGCAACGTGGTCACAACTCAATATCGCAGTGAAAATTTACCATTTTTTGGCAAAGTGCCTAGCTCTAGTTTTTGAACCCTAGCTCTGCGGGCACCTTGGGAAACCTAGCAAACCTATAAATTTTTGAAAACTAGACACCCAGGGGAATCCAGGATGGGGTGACTTGACTGCCTCCCACCAGGGTCTGTTACCCAGAATCATTTGCAAACCTCAAAAATTTACAAAAAAAACACATTTTCCCCATATTTCTGTGGTGGAAAGTTCTGGAATCTGCGTGGATCTACAAATTTCCACCCACCCCGCGTTCCCCAAAGTCTTACGAGAAAAACGGTACCTCACTTGTGTGGGTCGGCCTAGTGCCGCGACAGGAAACGGCGCAAAACGCAACGTGGTCACACCTCAATTTCGCAGTGAAAAATGACCCTTTTATGGCAAAATGTCTAGCTGTAGTTTTTGAACCCTAGCTCTGCGGGCACCTTGGGAAACCTAGCAAACCTATACATTTTTGAAAACTAGACACCCAGGGAAATCCAGGATGGGGTGACTTGACTGCCTCCCACCAGGGTCTGTTACCCAGAAACCCTTGCAAACCTAAAAAATTGACAAAAAAAACACATTTTCCCCACATTTCTGTGGTGGAAAGTTCTGGAATCTGCGTGGATCCACAAATTTCCACCCACCCCGCGTTCCCCAAAGTCTTACGAGAAAAACAGTACCTTACTTGTGTGGGTCGGCCTAGTGCCCGCGACAGGAAACGGCGCAAAACGCAACTTGGTCACACCTCAATTTCGCAGTGAAAAATGACCCTTTTTTGGCAAAATGTCTAGCTGTAGTTTTTTAACCCTAGCTCTGCGGGCACCTTGGGAAACCTAGAAAACCTATACATTTTTGAAAACTAGACACCCAGGGGAATCCAGGATGGGGTGACTTGACTGCCTCCCACCAGGGTCTGTTACCCAGAATCCCTTGCAAACCTAAAAAATTGACAAAAAAAACACATTTTCCCCACATTTCTGTGGTGGAAAGTTCTGGAATCTGCGTGGATCCACAAATTTCCACCCACCCCGTGTTCCCCAAAGTCTTACGAGAAAAACGGTACCTCACTTGTGTGGGTCGGCCTAGTGCCCGCGACAGGAAACGGTGCAAAACGCAACGTGGTCACACCTCAATTTCGCAGTGAAAAATGACCCCTTTTTGGCAAAATGTCTAGCTGTAGTTTTTGAACCCTAGCTACGCGGGCACCTTGGGAAACCTAGCAAACCTATACATTTTTGAAAACTAGGCACCCAGGGGAATCCAGGATGGGGTGACTTTACTGCCTCCCACCAGGGTCTGTTACTCAGAATCCCTTGCAAACCTAAAAAATTGACAAAAAAAACACATTTTCCCCACATTTCTGTGGTGGAAAGTTTCGGAATCTGCGTGGATCCACACACTTCCACCCACCCCGCGTTCCCCAAAGTCTTACGAGAAAAACGGTATCTCACTTGTGTGGGTCGGCCTAGTGCCCGCAACAAGAAACGGCGCAAAACGCAACGTGGTCACACCTCAATTTCGCAGTGAAAAATGACCCTTTTTTGGCAAAATGTCTAGCTGTAGTTTTTGAACCCTAGCTCTGCGGGCACCTTGGGAAACCTAGCAAACCTATACATTTTTGAAAACTAGACACCCGTGTGCTTCCAGGGAGGCATGGCTTGCGTGGATCCCCCAACGTTTCCTTACCCAGAATCCCCTGCAAACCTCAATTTTAGCTGAAAAAATCTAATTTTTCACACATTTTTGTGTGGGAAAGTTGTGGCATCACCGGGCTCACTCAAATTTCCCACCACCCAGCGTCCCCCCGGGTCTCCTGGTAAAAATGGTGCCTCACTTGTGTGGGGGGCCCAAGTACCCGCGACAGGCAAGGGCCCAAAACGCAGTGAGGCGACATCAAAATTGCCTATCTCAAAACCACCCGGTTTTGCAAAGGGGGTCACTTGGGTTTTTGGCCCGGTGCTCGGCGGCCATCTAGGGAAAGCTACCAAACCCATACATTTCTGAAAACTAGACACCCGGGGGCTTCCAGGAAGGTATGGCTTGCGTGGATCCCCCAACATTTCCTTACCCAGAATCCCCTGCAAACCTCAATGTTAGCTGAAAAAATCACATTTTTCACACATTTCTGTGTGGGAAAGTTGTGGCATCACCGGGCTCACTCAAATTTCCAACCACCCAATGTCCCCCCGGGTCTCCCGGTAAAAATGGTGCCTCACTTGTGTGGGAGGCCCAAGTACCCGCGACAGGCAAGGGCCCAAAACGTATTGAGGCAATATGAAAATTGCCTACCTCAAAACGACCTGGTTTTGCAAGGGGGGTCACCTGGGTTTTTGGCCCGGTGCTCGGCCGCTACCTAGGGGAACCTACCAAACCCACACATTTCTGAAAACTAGACACCCGGGGGATTCCAGGGAGGTATGGCTTGCGTGGATCCCCCAACGTTTCCTTACCCAAAATGCCCTGCAAACCTCAAATTTAGCTGAAAAAAACACCTTTTTCACACATTTTTGTGTGGGAAAGTAGAGGCATCACCGGGCTGACACAAATTTCCTACCACCCAGCGTTCCCCCGGGTCTCCCGATAAAAATGGTGCCTCACTCGTGTGGGAGGCCCAAGTACCCGCGACAGGCAAGGCCCCAAAACGTATTGAGGCGACATGAAAATTGCCTACCTCAAAACGACCTGCTTTTGCAAGGGGGGTCACCTGGGTTTTTGGCCCAGTGCTCGGCGGCCTCCTAGGTGAACCTACCAAACCCACACATTTCTGAAAACTAGACACCCGGGGGATTTTAGGGAGGTATGGCTTGTGTGGATCCCCCAAAGTTTCCTTACCCAGAATGCCCTGCAAACCTCAAATTTAGCTGAAAAAATCACCTTTTTCACACATTTTTGTGTGGGAAAGTTGAGGCATCACCGGGCTGACACAAATTTCCTACCACCCAGCGTTCCCCCGGGTCTCCCGATAAAAACGGTGCCTCACTCGTGTGGGAGGCCCAAGTACCCGCGACAAACAAGGCCCCAAAACGTATTGAGGCGACATGAAAATTGCCTACCTCAAAACAACCTGGTTTTGCAAGGGCGGGCACCTGGGTTTTTGGCCCGGTGCTCGGCGGCCACCTAGGGGAACCTACCAAACCTACACATTTCTGAAAACTAGACACCCGGGGGATTCCAGGGAGGTATGGCTTGCGTGGATCCCCCAACGTTTCCTTACCCAGAATGCCCTGCAAACCTCAAATTTAGCTGATAAAAACCACCTTTTTCACACATTTTTGTGTGGGAAAGTTGAGGCATCACCGGGCTGACACAAATTTCCTACCACCCAGCGTTCCCCCGGGTCTCCCGATAAAAATGGGGCCTCACTTGTGTGGGAGGCCCAAGTACCCGCGACAGGCAAGGCCCCAAAACGTATTGAGGCGACATGAAAATTGCCTACCTCAAAACGACCTGCTTTTGCAAGGGGGGTCACCTGGGTTTTTGGCCCGGTGCTCGGCGGCCATCTAGGGGAACCTACCAAACCCACACATTTCTGAAAACTAGACACCCGGGGGATTCCAGGGAGGTATGGCTTGCGTGGATCTCCCAACGTTTCCTTACCCAGAATGCCCTGCAAACCTCAAATTTAGCTGAAAAAATCACCTTTTTCACACATTTTTGTGTGGGAAAGTCTCCCGATAAAAACGGTGCTTCACTCGTGCTTCACTCGTGTGGGAGGCCCTTTCCAACGATACCTCTCCCGTCTTTCTACGTGCTCAGGGGGCTGAGATAGCCCCCTGAGCACAAAGAAAGTTTCACTTTCACTGTAATTACGTCGGCGCGACGTGCGCGCCGATCGTCATTACAGTGAAAGGGGGGGGGGGGGGGTCGGGAGCTGGGGAAGCTCTTCCCCAGCTCCCGAGGCTATTTTGGCAGAAAGGGAATCCCTCTGGTGCCCGCACCAGAGGGATTCCCTAGGGTATGCCTCATGACGAGCTGGACTCGTCATGGGCACAGCGCGACTGTGCTCCATGACGAGTCCAGCTCGTCATGGGCATACAAGGGGTTAAAATCCTGTTTGGGAAAACATAAGGGAAAGATTTTGCCATTTACCCCCAGGCTGCCAACCACACTCACAAAGGTCAAGGTGTCCTAAAGAGACACCTTTCCCTATGCGAGTCAGTTGCACCACATTTAAAGTGTTGGTAACTGATGAATGGTTTGCGACTGCAATTTGGTTGCAAACCATTGGTACATTAATTGCGACTCACAATGAGGTGGGAAACCCCTTTCACACCCCCTCCAAATTGCGATTTGGAATGGATCGCAAAGCCCCTTTTGCGAGTCGAAAATACTTTTTCTGACTCACAAAATGGGTATAGTACATCGTAGGAAGCCTTTCTGTGGTTGCATAAACTGCGACGTTACAGATCATAGGATTTGCAACGGTAAAAGATCTTTGTACAGCTGGTCCCTGGTCATTTTTACGTCTCTGGAAGACTGGAACAAGGTGCTGAGACTACTCCAGGGAAATCTCAGTCAATGCATGTACGAAAGCCAGGATTGCCTGGTCTGACCTTCTTGCCACTCTGAAAATCGTTTCAGCGTGTCCTCGCGGTGAAGGGATCCAGCCCCATGGAGCTCTGCCTGGCAGCAGCACCACTCTTGCCTCGCTGGGAGATTCTGAATGTCGACAAAAGTAACGGTACGAGGGTAAAACTTTGCACCTGGACATGCTAGCAAATTTAGCCGACCCGGAGAAGTGACATCTTCAGGTACAAAATCCAGGTTTGTCAATGTATGACCTTGTGTCTGAATTCGAGGCACCATCATCAACCACAGCTTTGGACCCTACCCTGCAGGAGATCTTGACTTCCATTTCAGAGACTAACTAACTAAGACGGTAAAATCTTTTTTTTTAACTTTATCATTTTCTGACATATACACAGCCAGGTTTCAGAATTCACTGCAGAAAATCAAACATTAGTATTTATAACCGCATAATGACATCGTGCAAAATCACATTCAAGAAATGACACCGGAATAGTGAAGTATATACTGTTTGACCACTTTATGGTATTTCTCTCATATCAAACCAAGTCTCAACGCCCATGCCTTGATCCCAGTATGTTACCGGAGGTTTTATTCCATGTTCTACTACATCCTCAAATCAGCCCACTCTGGTCGGGACTATTCCTGTTGGTCGAGGTGTGGGAGAGAGAGACTCCAAGTTCAGCAGATATGTTTTTAGCGGACCCCATATATCTTTAGGACGGGAAGTGGGTGGAAGCAACGTGGCATAGAGCTCACAATTGGTATTACAGAAAGTAAAACTAGATAGCCAGGCGTCTACTGTAGGGGGAAGTCTGCTGCCCCACCTAAGAGCAATCTCGCGCTTGGCCAATAGTAGCGCCAGTGCAATTAATTTACGTAGATTCTTTGGCATGTTGTATACATAGCCCAGTAGGGCGACCTCAGGTGTGGGGTCTATTTCCAACTGCGTCATCTGGGAAATTAACCTAAAAATGGTCCTCCAAAACCCCCCAATCTTGGGACAATTCCACATTAAGTGGGAAAAGTCAGCATGTGGGCTGCCACATTTCAGGCAACTGTGAGACCGAGTTGGATCAATGGCGGGAGCCTCGCAGGCGTCATATACGCCCTCCATAAATATTTAAAGTGTATGAGCTTATGCCTACTATTGAGGGAGATCTCTCTGGTCTGGGTATAGCAGTAAGCCCACTGGTCATCAAAGATGGTATGCCCCAAGTCCCACTCCCAAGCTTCCTGAATCCTAGCGTTGTGGCATGGAACAAGGGCCATGCTGGCCTTTTAAAGTCTCAAGATTAATTTGTTCCCGTTGGCGTTGGATATTAAAAGTGTCAAAGGAGAGAAGGATTTCGGTTCATGTGGATATTTTGATACTTTAACGTGGAGACCTCTTTGAACTCTGTTAAACACGTCTATTAAGGACGCTCCGGAAAACCCTACCCTCTCAGTGCTGTCAAAGACATGCCTGTCTGGGAACAAGTCACCGAACGTAGTCATGGAGTGGGATCTCAGTACTCGCAGGACTAGTTTCTCCTCTGTGATAGGGAGCCATGGGTTATTCGCAATGGGGATTTCCGAGGAATAGAGGGTATTGCTCCCAGTCACTCGTGAGAGTTTACATCATGCCCAACTCGTTATCGACACCGTCTGTATATCACCAGGGTCCAGTGGAAACCCCTGAGGTAAAATGGCGTGCAGAGGAGTTGGGAGCACAAGGTCATATTCCGGCCTACTGCAGGCAATACGAGCATCTGGATGATAACATGAGTAAGTGAAACTGCCTTGCGCAACTAAGTATTACATTCTAAAATCAGGAGTGCCTAACCCTCCCCTTTCATATGGTAGGGTCATGGTGTCCCATATTATTCTAAGTCTCTTGCCGCCCCATGCCAGTCTGATGAGATGCGATCTGAGGGTGTGAAAGAATCTGTCTGGAATCGGGATGGGAATATTATGAAACAAATATAAAAATTTAGGGAGCACAATCATCTTCATTAACGCGATTCTGCCAGTTATCGATAGCGAGAGCCTTAACCAACGCTCAATCTGTATTTCAAGGTTATGTAAAGCAGATCCGTATTTTAGCCGAACAATTTGTTCGGCTTCCCGGTGAATCTGGATTCTTTTTTTTTTTTTTTTTTTTTTTTTGAAACCGTTTATTACATTTTAAAAAGGTTACAAGTATGGGCCTACAACCATCCGGCCGGCCGCTAGAGTGGCAGAAGCATATGACATACCTACAGTAAGAGTCACTTGGCGGTGCAGATCGGTAAATCAGGAGATATCAATAGCGCAGGCCACATAACTCCAAGCCCACAATACGGTTTCCTTTTTTCAAAACAGAACAACACAAAAAACCACACCCGCAAGGCAACCCGCCATCCAAAGTGACGGCACGTGCTCCTTAAGTGGGGGATCCCAACCAGCAGCCAAACTCTGAAGAGGGGAATGGGAATAGATCAGGGACTGGGGAACCACATGCCCGTGGCTGAGGGAGGGGGTCGGCTAGGGGGACGGAGCTGGTGAGGCGGCCGGTAGCAGTGGCGGCTCACAAATACCCCCGCGATAGGCGTTCCAGGGGCCACAGATTTTCACCCACGCCCCAGGCTTACCCCTCGCCACATACACTACCTTTTCACGAAACATACACCAATCCATATGTTCTTTCCAGGCCAACACCGCTGGGGGCCTCTGGGATCCCCATAATTGAGCAATGTCACGCTTAGCTATCATATATCCCAGAGTCACCCACCGCGTCTGCGGGACCGAATAGTCATTTGGTTCCCACACATTCAGCAAGCATCTCCTCGCTTCAGGCAACAGCGCAACACGCGTCACCACACGCAGGACCTCATGCACACCACGCCAGAATCGCTCCACCTGTGGGCATTCCCACAGAATATGCATGAAAGTTGCCAAGGCACCACAGCCACGCTTACACAATCCGTCACCAACAAAGCCCATACGTAGAAGCCTTGGCCCCGTCACGTAAACCCGGTGGAGGATCTTAAGCTGGACGAAGCGAAGGCGAGCCGGGATGGCCACCTCCTTCGGAGAGGCCACCGCGGAAATCCAGTCCTCGTCGTCCAGTTCCAGCCCGTCGGCAACCCAGGCCTCGCGGAGACTAGTCAGCAGGCACGATCTGTCGTTGATCAGTTTTTTATATATAAGGGAGATCGTGCTGTCTGGGACATGGCCATCCAGCACTCTGTCCTCCAGAGGGGAAGACTCCGGAATGGACGCGACATCAGGGAAGACGGAGCCCAGCGCGTGGCGGACTTGTAAGTACCGAAAGTACTCACTGCCTTGCAGCTGAAATTCCGTCTGCAGCGTCTCAAAAGTTTTGAATCCACCCCTCGTCCAGAGGTCTCCCACTGTGCTGATTCCGATCGTGTCCCACTTCTCGAAGCCCTTCGATGTCCACAGGGAGCCCAACCTCTCAGACGCATATAGCGGTGTCGCCCGGGTCAAACGGTCCTTCCACCCCATAGCTGCATTAGCCGCGTGCCAGACACGCACCATGACACGCGTCAGTCCCGTCAGACGGGAGTCGGGCGCGCCAGAGTAGAGCGCTCGATTGTAGTCGCCACCGGGCAGGAGCATCTTGTCCATTTCAAATGCCGGGTTCAGGGCGGGCCCATAAAGGCCATGATTAATCGCAGCTAGCTGGGAGGCCCAGTAATACCGTTTAATGTCCGGAAGGGCAACTCCCCCATCGTACCACGGGAGCGTCAATTTAGCCAGAGCAATACGCGGCCTCCCGTCCCAGAACAGGCGCCGCTGCAGGCTCTCCACCTCACGGAAGTAGCGCGCCGGAACCAAGTCCATAGTGTTCTGAAGCGCATACAGAAAGCGCGGCAAGGACATCATCTTAAACAAGGCCGCTCGGCCAAGCGGCGAAAGCGGAAGACGCCGCCAACGCGCAACGTCCTCCCGCAAGCGCTGGAGGGGGGGTAGCAAGTTCCGCTCGTAGCGGGCCTCCGGGTCTAGAGTAATATATATACCCAGGTACCGGAACCCCAGGGAGGCAATCTGGATCGGGCAGTCCCGTGGTAGGGCCGGAGCCTCCCCGGAAAGCACATACACGCAGGATTTCGCCCAGTTGATGACAAGGCCTGAGTTACGACCGAAGGAGCGCAAAACATCAACCAGGACAATCAGCGAGTTACGCGGGGAGGCGAGATACAAAAGGATATCATCGGCGTAGAGGGACACGCGGTCCTCATGCTCGGGGGTCCAGCGGAGACCACGGATAGAGGGGTGCCACCGCAGCCACTCCGCCAAGGGCTCCAAGGCCAATGCAAACAGGAGCGGTGACAAGGGGCAACCCTGACGCGTGCCCCGCCCCAGCGCGAAGGGGGCCGAGACTCGCCCATTCACCACCACCTGCGCCAATGGGCCCGAATACAACAATTTGACCCAGCTAATGAATCCCGGTCCAAATCCAAATTTCGCCAGCATCGCCCAGATGTATGGCCATTCAAGCGTGTCAAACGCCATGGTGGCGTCTAAGGACGCCAAGATGGCCGGCTCCCGCACAAACGGGACACGCGCGAGCACCCCGTGCAAGCGTCGCAGATTAAGAGCCGTGTTGCGATGGGGTATAAAGCCAGATTGGTCTTGGTGGACCAAATCGCCCACCACGCCAACCAGCCGGTTGGCCAGTACCTTGGCGAGGATTTTGGGCTCCGCGTTCAAGAGCGAGATAGGCCTATAGGATGTAACCCGCTCACGGGGTCTCCCTTCCTTGTGGATCACCACGATTGTGGCCAGACGCTGGTCCGGCGGGAGGGAACCCTGCGAGTGGGCCGCCAGGAACATCGCGCGCAGGTGGGGCGCCAGTACATCCGGTCGCAGCTTGTAAAGCTCGATGGGGATACCATTGGGGCCCATGGCCTTGCCGGATGCGACCGAGCGAATGGAGGTGGGAGGAGCGTCCAGCAAATCCCTGTCCTCCACCGTAAGGGAGGGCAGCGCGATATCCCGAAGCAGGGCATGGGAATCTTCCTCCGAGCAGGGAGAAACCGGGGAGTACACCTCGCGGAAGTAATCCGCGAAGCAGGAGACAATGGCTTCCGGCTCGGTGACAGGCACACCATCCATCCCCTCAATCAAAGGAACCACACGACTCGCTCTCTCCCTCTTGTCCAACCACGCAATCAATTTACCAGCCTTATCACCCACATCATACAGTCGCCCCTGTTGCTCTCTACTGAGGCCCCTGGCCGCCTCCGTGACGAGGGCCCTATAGGCCGCCTGCTTGAGGTGCAGAACATGCAACTTGGGGTCTGTGACCCCGCTCCCCAGGTCACCCTCTAGTTCCGCAATTTCGGCCTCCACCCGGGTTACCTCCTCCCGCTCGCGCCTCCGGGCATGGGAGATAAAGGAGAGGGCCTCCCCTCTGAGAACTACCTTAAAAGCCTCCCACAGGGAGATGGCCGAAGGGACAGACCCCACATTCTCATCAAAGTATCGCTGTAAGGATTTGATCAAGTCGGCACGAATAGTGGGGTCACGCAAGTACCAAGCATTGATTGGAGCCACCCTGCCCTCCCCCCTAGGGAAGACATCGAAATGTAACAGTAATGGGGAGTGATCCGAAATGCCCCGCGCCAGATGGCACACCTCTCCCACCCTCCCAGCATAGGCCGCCGGGACAAGGATGTAATCAAGCCGCGAGAGGCTACCATGGGCACCCGAGTGGAAGGTGTATTGCCGCTGTGCGGGATGCTTTAGTCGCCAGCAATCCACCAGGCCCAGTGTATCTAAAAGGCCGGACAGCCAGGCCTGTGCCCGGGGGAGGTCCCTAGGGGGATGGCGATCCATAGACCCAGAAACTACCACATTAAAGTCCCCCCCAACCACCAGCAGGCCACCCGGGAGGTCCAGGAGGAGGCGCCCCAAGTCCGCAAATGTAGTAGATTGTAACCCAGGCGGGACGTACACTGATATAAAAACAAACACTCTACCCTCCATTCTACCCACCAGAACAGTGTAGCGTCCCCTCTCATCATGGCGCACCTCATCAATCTCCAACGGGAGCGAGTTCTTAATCATGATACCCACCCCCCGCGAGCCCGAGGTGAAGCCCGAGTGGGCCACCAAACGATAGCCTCGCCGATTCATGGCATGAAAGGAGTTACCTATAAGGTGTGTCTCCTGCAGGAAGATAACATCTGGTGAGATACGTTTCAGGTACTGCAGGACCACACCACGCTTAATCCTGTCCCCCAGGCCGTTAACATTCCATGACAACACAGTCAAATCCCTACCCCCCATCATACGTAGAAGCAATCAGTCGTCCCCCACAGAGCATCTCGAGAGCAACAATACAGTAAAGGGCTTGCCTTGCGGTGCAAACAAACAACACATCCCCCCCACCCCCCCATCCCAACAGAACTCCCCCCTCCCTGCACCCCTGCATGAGCCCAGACAGCCCCCCCAAAGTGCAGTGTGCCTGTCGCCCCATAGATGAAAAACTAACTAGTCCCCCAGAGGAGGAGGGAAGCCCCCAACAGACCCCACACGACCTCCATAGGAGGGGAACATAAACGATCCGTAAATGGTAAAGGAATGTTGTCCAGAGCAAGGCCTATTCTTCACCCCTCAGTTCTGATCCGGCGGGCCCTCCCCGCCAACCGCACCCCCCCCACCCCCTCGGCCCCGATCTCCAGGCAGAGTGTCCAACCAGTCCCCAGCCGCCTCGGGTCGGTCAAAAAAGTGCGTGCGCCCATCCACCTCCACCCTTAGCTTAGCTGGAAAAAGCATTGAGTACTTAAGGTTCAGGTCCCGTAGGCGACGTTTAACTCCGAGAAAACTCAATCTCTGTTTTTGGACCGCCGGAGTAAAGTCTGGGTAGAAATGCACATCCATGTTATCAAGCTTGACCGGTCCCTGTTGCCTGGAGGTCTGCAGGATAGCGTCTCTGTCCCGAAAATTAAAAATCCGGGCAATGAGAGGCCGCGGCGGGGCACCGGCCTTAGGTCTGCCCCCAGGGACCCGGTGAGCACGTTCCACCGCAAAAAGCTTACTCAGCCCCCGGGGCTGGAGATGGGTAAGGATCAATTCTTCCACAAAAAGATCTGCCGCCTCCGCCTCTCGTCCCTCCGGCACCCCCACAATGCGAACGTTATTCCTCCGGGCCCGACCCTCGGAATCCTCCAGTCGCCGGTCCATCAGGGCGCTCGCCTGGCCAAGCCGGCGCACCTCCTTTTGGAGGGCCACCACGTCCGTCGTGAGGCTCGTTGTGGTGTGGGCCAGGGAATCGACCCGGTCGTTGGTTTTGGACAAGTCAGCCCTCACAAGGCTAACATCCACCAGGACCGAGTCTATCTTTTGCGCTAGGGTGTCGAAGCGCTGGTCCACCGAGGCCTTCATCTCTGCGATGGCGCCCATGACGTCCCGGAGGGTCAGATCCACCGGTTGAGCAGATGCCTCCGTCGGGCCCGCCGGGGATGTGCGCGATGTCTCCGGAGATCCCTTCTGGAGGGTGTAGCGGTCCATACTGTTGGATTGAGGCGCCGGGCCGCAGCGGGTCGTCTTCACCTTCGCTCGGTCGCCATCTTGTTTGGTGGACATGCCTGCTCTCCCACCGTCGTGCCAATCTCCTCGAAAGGGCCGATAAACCAGTTCACGGGTTCCGGGGGGGGGAGGGCGACCACTGGGCCGCAGGACGACTCACGGCCGGCGGGTCAGCCGGGCACCTGGACAAGGCCACACCACCGCACCCCGCTCCGCAACCCTACCTCGCTTGAGGGCAAGGAGAGCGCAAAAGCGAAAGTGAAAGCACGGGATACGCGAGTCGCCCAGCCCTGCCCGCCGCTGTTGTTCGCTTTGTCCCCGGATCGCCCCACTACTCCAATCCGGGGGGCCAGCGCGGAGAAGGCCGCAACCTTCAATCGGTGCTCCCACCGGTGTCCGGGGTCCGATTCGAAAACGAAAAACGGATGGCGCCTCAGCTCGGGTTCACCGATGCAGTCCCCTCAACAAGGACAGGATATAGCCAGGATTAATTCAGGAGGTCGTGGTGGTCCTCGGGAACCTCGCACCTACGCGGCCATCTTGGTTGCGCGCTAGGCTCCTCCTCGAATCTGGATTCTTAAATATCTGACAGAGTCCTCACACCACGTCAACTGGAATTCGCACACCCATTTTGCAGTGCTATTCGTCGGAGGGAGGATCTCGGCCTTGCTCCAATTTAAACCCAATCCCGAGTATCACCTGAACTGAATAATCTCTCTGATGAGAGAATCCAAATTCACCTAGGGACAACGAACATACAATACAATATTGTTAGAATCCGGGGTCACTGGTTGGCGCAGGTATGCACTTGCGACAAGCAGGGACCCTTTCCTCTAAGTCAGGGCGTAGGATTACCTCTTTAAAAATAACCCGTGCTTACCCTCTAGGTAACGTGGTGCAAGCAGTCAGGCTAGATTCCAGAGGGCATTAGGTTAAGCGTTCAAGTTGTCCCACACAATAATCACCACCCCACCACACAAAGACACAAGGCTGTATTTATATCAAAAATAGAGTTCTTTATATAAAAGATTTCTTCAGGCAGGATATCCAAAATACAGTCTATCACTTCAAATAAGGTTCCAGTTACTCTCAAGGCTTGTAGGCAGTCCACAGATCTTAAAATGGCACAGTTCTATTCAAAATAGGCTTCTTTGGGGTATTGTGCACTTCGCAGCGCCTCCGGTACGCTTCGTACCGCTATTTGGGTGCGTCGTGCCGTTTCTCACGCTTCTCGCGTGAGGACGCGTATGCTGGACGCGAACCGTACGAACCGTACCCTCGTCGGTACGCGTCGTACACATTTGGGGACGTCTCGTGCCAAACCTCACGCTTCCCGTGTGAGCGCCGGCAATGCTTTCGATGCTGTATGGGTCGTACAGATGCAGGGACGTGCCGTACACGGACGGCAGAGCAGGTACGGCTCGTACAAAGGACAGTACGGCTCGTACCAAGGCGCGCTGGTCACAATACCTTAGTTCTTTGTGGGGAATGTTCGCTGCGGCCTCCGGAGTCCACAAAGGGGTGTCCCACGTCGCGTTGTCGTCCCTTGCAGTCAGAGGGCGGCGGTGCTTCGTGGAGCACTCGAGGACAGTCCCCGGCTCACAACGAGGTGGGCAGAAGGAGGGGCGGCTCGGGGGTGATTTCTAGCACGTCGCAGCGCTGTCGGCTTCGTCCAGGTGACGAACAGGTGCTTGGGGTCCTTACAGTGATCTCAGCGGCGCAGGGTCGCAGAGGCTCGGCGCTTGGACGTCCAGGGTCTCTTCCTTGCGGTGCGAGCTACGGCTCGGGGGGCAGTTGCTTGCGATGCTTGGGCCAGGCAGGCAGGCCTTTGCGGTGCTTACGGTAGCCCCGGTGGCAGACGTCGCGGTGCTCGGAGAGAGAGAGGAGCACACAGGTTCTCTGGGGGTCAGCGTTACAGGGTCACCTCCAGCAGCTTCTCTTCTTCTTAGGGAAAGATAGCGCCCACTGTTCCTGGGGCGCAGTTCAGGGGGCAAGTTCACCAGCAAGCCCTTGGAGATTGTTCAAAGCACAAGTTGATCAAAAGTCTTTTCTTCTCAAGTCTTTTCCTCTCCTTTAGCAGCAAGGCACCCACCACCGGCCAGTCTCACAGGTCAGAGACAGTAGTCCTCCATGCAGCTTTCCCAGGTCCTTCTCTTCGGGCAGAGTTTCTTCTTGGCGCAAACAGGATCTGATTTCTTAGGAGCAGGGCTCCTTCTCTTATAGCACAATTCTTTTGTTCTTTGTCGCCAGGGGGCCTGGGCCTGGCTCAGTCCAGTTTTGGAGCACTTTGTTGTGGTGACTCTGCTCTTTCCTTTCAGCAGCAGGGCAGAGACATCAGCCGCTCCACAGGGGGCGGAGCCGGCATTGTGGTGCTAGAGCACAGGTCTATTCAGAGTCAAAGGTGTACTCCTCCCACCCATCCTGGTGTAATCTCTCTACCCACCACCTGGCAGCCAGCCTGTCTCCTGGAATTCCCCAGCCCTGCTCCTTACTGTTACTAGGCAGAACACACACACACAGCAGAGGCGGACTGAAATGGCCAGGTCAGTAAATACTAACTTTCTAAAAGTAGTATTTACAAACACAGGATATTAAAATAAACTTTACTAAAAGAAGTATTTTATTATTCTGAGCTCAGGCATACTAAACTTGACTTTCTACCATGCTCTCTGAGTCCACTGGGATTACAGCGTGTAGTAATTCCAGCAGCCCATTCTGGCCTATGGAAAACAGGTAGCCTTCAATAGTGAAAAACGAAAATGGCTGTAATTCACTATTAGGACATGCCACACACATCAGGGCATGTCCTACCTTATACCTACAATGCACCCTGCCCTTGGGCCTACAAGAGGGGTGACTAATATGTAGTTAAGTGAAGGTTTAGGGACTGGCAAGTAGGTGCACTTGCGCAATCAGCGCGACAGTACCAGACCGCGCGCAGGTTCTGCAGTGGCAGACCCTAGACACATTTTACTAGGCCGCTTCTGTGGGTGGCACAACCAATGCTGCAAGCCCACCAGCAGCATTTGTATTTACAAGCCCTGGCACTCCTGGTGCACTTTACTAGGGGCTGATAGTAAACCAAATAAGCCAAACATGGACACCAATCAATGTATATACTTTTCAAAAGGGAGCACTTGCACTGTGGCACTGATTAGCAGTGGCACAGTGCCCTGAGCAGCTAACACCAACAAAACACAATGAGGCACATCAGCAAAAAGTGGAAGGGAAACTCACGCCAAGGTGCCAGGTCTAACAAATATCATCTGCGTATGATGAGATTAGGAGCGGGCCTGTGTTAAACTGTATGCCTCTGTGTAAGTGGTTTTCCTGGAAGTGCCTAATCAATGGATCAAGAGCAAGTATGAAAAGCAGCAGGGATAGTGGACATCCCTGCTTAGTTCAGCGTGTGAGAGCGAATGAGGGGGACAGCATACCATTCAAACGGAGTCTTGCGGTGGTTGAGGTATAAAGCAGAGCTGTAAAATTGATGATTCCCTTGGGGATGGCTAGCTTTCTCATCACTGCCCATATCAAAGGCCACTCTAAGGAATCAATTGCCTTTTCCTAGTCCAACAGGACTGCTGCGGCAGACACCTCTGGCGCAATCCTGTGTAGCACAGCAAACAATTTGCGTAAATTTAGCGCCGTAGATCTATGGAGAATGAATCCTAATTGCGCCAGGGATGTAATACTGTCCAGGAGCAACGCCAGCCTAAGCGCTATCATTTTAGCTAGAATTTTATAGTCCAAGTTTAAGAGCGATAATGGCCTATAAGAGCAACAGCTCATTGGGTCCTTACCAGGCTTGGGAAGTAGGACAATTACCGCTTTGCGGAGCGTAGGAGGCAGTGACTTATTTTCTAAGGCTTCCGTTGTACACCTCGAGGAGATACGGGGCAAGTATGTCTTTGTAGTTTTTATAAAATAAGCCTGTGAATCCATCGAGCCCAGGGGCAGTAGAGCCATTCAAGGCCTCTATGGCACTAACTATTTTTTCCTTGGAGAATGGTTCCACTAAGAATTTCTGCATATAGTCTTCTAACCATACCATTGCTATCTCGTTCAGGTATTTCCTACAATCTTCGTCACTGTGCATTGTGCGTGTGGTGTATAAGTTGGCATAGTACATTAGGAACTCATCCCTGATCTCGGGTTTGTCAATGTGCACCTGTCCAGCCTTAGAACGGATGGAAGTGATGTAGGTTTTCCTCACGCAAGGTTTCAACAGTTGTGCCAGTGTTTTCTCGGTCTGTCACCCTTGCCATAATGCCTGGCAGTTGTGTACTTCCCAAGGAAATTAGTTTCGCTTTCAGCTGCCTCACTGAACTCGGCAAGCAACAACAAACGGCGAGCCTGTCCGGAAGGACCAGGATGCTTGATCTGTTCCGCATCTAGCGCCTTTAATTGTTGCTCTATGCGAGCAATGGTGCCTCTCAATGCCTTCAATACACCAGCGTGTTTGGCAATACATTCCCCCCTTATGTAGGCCTTAAAGGCCTCCCACAAAGCCGACCATGTACTGACTGAGCCTTCATTGAGCTCAAAATATGTCACCATGGCTTCACGGTTCTCTGTGGAAAACACTACATCATTTAGAGCCTGCCCCGGAAACCTCCATTGTCTCTCACTACCTTCTGGCCTGGGGACTCGGATTTGCATAATAACAAGGGAGTGGTCCGAGTACGTTCTGGATGAAGATTTGACTTGAATCAGGTGGACATGGTGTGTGAGATCAACCAGAAATCCAGCCGTGACCAGGTGTCATGTGCAAAGAGCCCGGGGCTTGGCGGCTGGGGAGTTTGCTGTGCTGTCCTTCTCTGGAGTCAGGAGAGGATTGAAGTCTCCGCCCAAGCAGATATAATCTGCATCCATTGGGAGAATCATGGCATGCAAAGTGTGAAAAAATTCCGGATCATTTATATTGCGTGCATATATACACAGCAGGGCTATGCTGTATCCCATTAATCTCCCAGTTACTAGGGTGTAGCGGCCTTCCCTGTCACTGTGTGCTTTATATAGCTGGAAGGGCAGACACTTATGTATAATTATTGCAGTGACTCTAGAGTATGTACTATAATTCACAAAGTAGCGGTGCACTCCCCAACTAGAAGCAAATGTATTTGGTGAGGTAGGAGACAGGTGAGTTTCTCGCAGAAAAACAATGTCGGACTTATGACGCTGCAAATATTTTAAGACATGTTTACCCTTTCTGGTATTATTCAATCCCCTCACATTCCATGTGATGAAATTGATGTCTGAGATAGTGGAGAGCCTACCCACCATCATCCCATGTGACCTGACCTGTCGACTGCAGACATATATCTTTATTGGAATCCGGAGTATCGTGATAAACCAACTGTGGCAGAAACAAACGAGCCCAAACTGCAAAAATAACCCCCTCCCTCACCCCTGCATTCCCCCTGGCAGGGAAATCCCTTATTGTTAACACTGTAACCTGCATCAGGTGAACTATACGATATCACCGCATACAACAGGATAAGATACATCCCAATTACCATAACAATCAAATGTGTTATACACTGGGGATGTGGCGACGCCAAGCCAGAACCCAAAAGGTGCAATATCCATCAAGGTGACTCTTGCACCCTTACATATAATAGATGTTGTGCCTCATCCTCATTATTTCAAACCTGAATAGCTAAACACTAATCGTTGGAAAAGAGTTTGACACTAGCCGCTGACCCACTGTGTGTTGGAGAGGTCCCCGACTTATTGTGAAGTCTTGAACCGCTGCTCCACTGCAAAAATCCTATACTGCTTGCGGATTGTCAAAGATGCAAGATCGACCCTCGATCTCCACTCGAAGTCTTGCCGGTAGATCATGCCATATATTAGCCCTAAGTTTCGTAGTGTTGCTTTGACCCCAGAATATTTACGCCTGGCGTCTTGGACCATAGTCGTAAAATCAGGGAATAGAGACAATGTAGGACCCTGCCAGTATAAGGTGCCCATTTCTGTAGTTAGCCACAGAGCAGTGTCTCTATCCTTGAAGTTTAGTAAGCGGGCTATGATGGGTCTAGGCGGACAGCCTGGATTAGGTCTTGGGCCCAAGGAGCAGTGAGCGCACTTTGCCAGTAGAGTAGTAGTGAAGGCCTCTTTGCTGGAAAGATCCGTGAGCAGAGTCTCGACAAACAAGTCCATGTGGCCGGTGTTGGTGGTCTCCAGAACCCCAAGAATTTGTAGATTGTTCCACCTACTTCGCGCCTCTAAGTCCTCATTTTTAATGGCAATTGTTTTTAAATCCGCCCCATTTTGTCTAGTAGCTTAGTGGACTGGGCTGCCCCGGTCCTCCATGTCAGAGACCCTGCCCTCAGAATTGTCCAGGCGATTGTCATGGACATCTAATTTTGTTCCCATGGTGTCCAATCGTTTTTCAAATGTCAAAGAGACTATCTAGAGCCTTAAAGCCGGCACGCAGTTTTTGTAAAAGGCCATTAGATTCAGAGGGAGCAGCACTTGGGCCTTCCATCTCTACTCCGCCCTCCGCCATGCTGTTATCGGGATTCGAGGGCTGCTCCGCGGGTTTGGAAAACTGCAGCAGCTTTTGTTTCGGGTCTTTACGACCCATTCCTGAGGAGTTTGTGCCGATGACCCTTGCGCCACTCGTGTGTATGCAGACCCAAGCAAAGCAGTAGAAGAGGTGCCCACCGGATTCCAAATGGATATGGCCGTTGCATTTGCCCTGTACAAGCCTGATTTCCGAACCCCGAAATGGCGCCAGGAGGCCGCCCCCTTGTTCCCCCACCACACCATGCTAAAACGCTGCACTAGGCACTGTGTCCACAGGCGTGCTGGAAGCTCGGAGTCCGCTGTACACGAGGCAGTATCTAGCGGTAGGTACGGAGCGTGTTACCTGAGCACTCACTGAATGGAGGATCTGGGCTTTTAATCCAACAACGGGCGCCCTGCTCTAATGTTACAACGCGCCATTGATAGAACGCCATGTGATTCCGAGATTTGTAGGGGTGCACCATATTCACTGTTAGTCGGCACCCGCATATAATCGATGTATACTTAGAAGCGTCATAGAAATGTATTTGCTATAATCATGTAACATAGAAGTGTTAGAATGTAATAACGTTTTGTGAAGTTTAACGTTGCAAGTTATCGTGAATGTATTCATTACAACGTAGATGATTAGGTTTCACAATCAATGTAATGCGAATTAAATGCGTGTCATGTTAGAATTAAAATTGTAGGTTACTTATTTACATGATGGTAATGTGGAATTAATGCCTAGAATGTGAGTTCGTAGTGTGTTTAAAGTTGTAAGGCCTAACCGCATATGTGGAAGAGAAGGCCTGTTTATTTTTTATTTTAGCCATGTTGTAGGCCTGCAGGGTTTTCTTGGTTAAGGTTTGAGTTGCAGTGAAGTGTAAAACTTCAAGATGTGAAGAGTTTTTCTTTTTCGTTCCCATGTTTCTGTTGCAGGTGCAAGGACATTTAGCTCGTTAGTGAGAATAAGTCTTTGTTTTAGGAGTTGAGATACGGTGTGGAGCCAACAGGGGAGTGCATTGGAATGTGCAACTGTAACTCTTAGTATGGAAGGTGCCTAGGACCCAAGGACAAGCTAACGGACGATGGAAGATGGACAGCTTTGGATGGAAATTTACTGGAGGAAGACCTGGCTGAAGAGGGGTGTCAAAGGGCGTGTTCTGATTTATTGGGGTTTTGTATTAGGGACAGTGCCCCATGGGTTGAGCAGACGAGGCTTAGGCGGGAAGCTAGAAGGAGCATCGAAGATCGAGCTCTCACTAAGTGAAGACTTCTTAGGGAGTGTCACTTCTGACACCTTTTTCCAGTGATTCTCTTGCATGGGAGGGAATGCTAAGTAGGGATGCCACTTTAGAATAGAGTAGGGACAGAAAGGCGTTGACTGATGATTCCCAGTATTGACATCAAGTCAAGTCAAGTCAAGTCAAAATAGTCTTTATTTCGAGTATTTCATCTTAAAAGACATATTAATATTTCATCAGGACAGTTAAAATTGGAATAAGATTATGGACATTATAAATAAAAAGACCATTTAATAAATAACTAGTTAAAAACAATAATAAAAAGATATTAAACATTTCAATTGGCATCGACTTGAGGTTTATTATAACATACTCCATGGTAATAAGGGTAATACTAAGCTACGATATATAAGACCAGTGGATTGAAGATATTTCATCTGCTACATAAAAGCCACGCCCAGCTAATGTATTTGGCTAGGCCAATAACCACAAGAGAAGATGTGTCTGTCTTTAAAATCCTTCTAGCGGCCTGGGCTGATCTGACACCTAGTTCGCGACACACAGGTCGCAACCAAACTCTTCTAGGTTGATGGTATTTTGGACATACAAATAAAAAATGATCAACTGTTTCAACCAAGTTTTTACAGGTTGGGCATTTATCAGTGCCATTTGAGGTCCAACTTGAGGTAAAGGAACATAGTGGAAGGGTCCCAATTCTAAATTGGTGATATAATTTCCGATCCTGCTTTTTGGTTATTACATCCCAATATGCTTCAAGAGAGGGTTGATCCTTAATGGACAAGTAGGTTGTAGTCAAGGAACTACCAATCAGAAGAGTATGGCGTTTGTGTAATGACCATTGCCAATAGGCTTCCCTAAAGATATTTTGGGGGGTAAAGACGGCCGACCCAGGGTTAGACCACAAGTCACCCATGCCCATTTCTGTCAGAATAAGTTTAATTTCTGACAGCCAACTGATTCTATAAGAGCCCCCCATGTCTTTTACCTCAAGCAGCGCCTTGGCATAAAGGGATAGCTTTGGTGTAGTCCAAAGGCGTCGCCAAAATGCCAGAGGCCTATACCGGACCATATACTCAATAGGTTGGCAACCCAGATCGAATAGCAGGGGGATACGTGGGGTAGATAGGGGTAGCCCTACTAATGACCTCAAAAAGTTGTTTTGGGCCACCCTCAAGGAATCCAGATTACTGAACCCCCATAACTCGGCACCATACATAACTGCAGGAAGAATTTTAGACCCATAGATTTGTATCAATGGTGCTATAGGTTTTGTGCAGGATTGCCTATGTTCTTTGAGTAAGGCGCTACCTAATTGTGAGTGCTTAAGACTAAGCAATTCTGTCTGAGGCCTCCAACTTAGGTTGTCGTTAAAAGTGACCCCCAAATATGTAAAGGTGGGAGTCTGTTCCAGCCTTACACCACCCATATCAACCCTGGCTTTAACGGGGCGAGGGCCACGGAGGACCATGAATTTAGTCTTCCCCACATTAACCTCGAGCTCACGTTCGCGGCAGAATAACTCAAACCTAGATAGAGCTAATTGGAGCCCCTGTCGGGTTTTAGAAATAAGGAGCGTATCGTCCGCGAACATGAGCAGGGGGACTTTCATTCCTGCTAACGAGGGTGCATCAGTAGGGAAATTTGAAAAATAACTAGTTACACCATTAATAAACAGGGAAAACAATGTAGGGGCCAGAACGCACCCTTGTCTGACCCCTTTGGACACTTCAAATCTCGCAGTCACTTCCCCTGGTTTACCCCATCTAACCTGGGCATATGTGTGAGCGTGCAGCTTAACTAAGAGCCGCAAAAATTCGACCGGCATACCCGTCTCCCGGAGGACCTCCCACAGTTTAGGTCTTGGCACCATATCAAATGCAGACCTTAGGTCCACAGATGCTGCAAAGAGCATCCCCCCCCTAGGTAGACTTCCTTCCAGTATAATAGCGTAAACCTAAAGGCTTGATCTATGGTTCCGACATGCGTCTGGAACCCTGCCTGAAATGGCGTCAAGATGTCATTATCGGAAATCCAACTAGTGATGCGGCCCAGCAACAAACGTGCAGTAATTTTTTGGGCCGCATCTATGAGGCTAATCGGGCGATAGTTGGCAGGGGCAGAGCGATCGCCTTTCTTATAGATTGGCAAAATCTCTGCCCCAAACCAAGAATCCGGGACCGACGCTCCACTGGCCAGGGCATTAGCTAAGGTTTTTAAGTAGGGTACCCATAGATCCTGATCCTGTTTGAATAGATCAGCAGGGATACAGTCAGGACCTGGGGCTTTGCCGTTCGGGAGTGATTTCAAAATTAATATCACCTCACTACAGGTAAACTCTAGTACTCCTGCGTCACTGTGTAGCAGCGAGGCAATTAGGGGGATTTCGGTGGACTTAAACTGATTTTCAAAATAACTAACCCACTGGGCAGGTGCAACATGGTTGGCCGGAATCATAGCCTGCGGGTTCCTACCCCATTTTAGGAGGTGCCAAAAATGGCACATGTTTCTGCCCTCACAAGCCTCATATAGCTCGCGCCAGCGAGATTCAACCCAGTTTAACTTTCTGACCTTTGAGCAGATTTATATGCAGCTCTACAACTCCTGATCGTTAACGGGTCCCTTGACTTAATTGCTAAGATTAATGCTTTACGAGACTCTCTACAACCTGCATCAAACCACGAATTTTCCCTCCGATGAGTGGATTTAACAGTGGCTGGGACACTTTTAATAAAAAAGTTTTTAAGGGCTGTAAATAATTCACTATGAATATCCGGAATGGAATTAATGATCTCTTATTTGGGGTCACAGCTGGACTGCTTAAACATAGCAACATTAACCAATTCCCTAATAGCAGCCCGAGCAGAGGGATCAGGGGCAATCTTAGGCCATCGGACCCTTCTCATATCATTTGACAGGGTAGCTTGTACCCGCAGAGTGCATACATCATCATTACAACATCCTGCAAAACTACTATCGGATAAGATCAGCATCAAAGGGTTATGATCACTTTCTAACCTATCCGTCACCACCATGTCGATGACATCTGCCCACAGCTCACAATTAACCAGAATATAGTCAATTCTGCTCCTACTTCTGCCATTATCAAAGGTTATCTTTCCTACCCTATCCGAAATTGTTCTTCCATTAACAGCCCGCAACCCCATTTCTAAGCAAAGCCCCTTCAGAAAAAGTGTTGCTTGTGTCCATTTGCTAATAGGGTTTAATTCTAATTGGGGAATTCCCCACACAGAGTCCTCAGCCTCGGAAAGTTGCCCATCGTCAGACCCCAGTGGTTCAAAACAGGTATTAAAGTCACCTGCCACCACCCTGTGACCAGCTCTAGGTGTATTACGGAGACCACCGGGAACTCCCCTAAGATAGATATTAAATATATAAATATTAAGGCCCTTAGTAGAGGAAGCATGTATGGCCAATGTGTCGGGACTGTCCGTCGGGACTTCCCTAACTTCAATACCCTCGCATTGACGTACCCAGATTGACAGACCACCCACCGGTCTACCTCTGATACCCCTAATAGCTGGTTTATGATAGTTTACATATCCTACACGATAAATCGGATCAACTGCCCATGTTTCCTGGAAACACCAAATATCAACCTGATCTGCAAACGCCACCCAATCAGGAGAAGCCAGTTTAGGATGGAGACCGGCTATGTTCCAGGAAGAAAATGATAGGCTGTCACTAACATTTGGCGGGTTCGTTAACTGTGTCTCCATATTGGGGTCAGTGATAGAACAAACGGGAAGTAAGCTTGTAGATTCAGGGGTAACAGATGGAGCGAGATCAATGACTTGTGCCGTAGGTTGCAAGTGGGCAGGTGGCTCCCGACAGGCACACAGTAAGCTCCCATTTGTAACAGGCCAGGACAGCACAGAGCTATCCCCCTGTCAATCGTTGTCCTCCAGAGTGGAAAGAGCAGCGAAACGATTATTTAACCTAATTGGTTGGGAGCCTGCAGCATAAAGGTCGTTGCCCTTACAGGCCTATAAAAATAGCCTAAGGGCAGAATCAAAATCTCATCTTGGGAGGGAGCGTGGTGTGTTGCCAACTCCAAGATGCGTTCTACCAATAGGTGGGACCTAAAGCTTAACACGACACAATCACCTCTCAGGGCCTTTTGGTTATGGCCAACCCAGGACACCCGCCTGACCATTTTGAATTCTTCAAATAATGGTTGAGTCGCCCCAAACTTTCTACCAAGGAAATACAAAGCTTTGTTTTTTAAATTGGACCAGTGCTCACTAGACCCCTCCGCCAGTTGGGAAACGTTGGCTAAACTAATTGTATAGGGGGTGGCTTCTGGGGGGAGGTGTAGGCTCCTTAAATCTTCCGATGCCACTGGGTTAAGTGACACAGGCCTTATCAAATCCTCAATAGACTGATGATCGATCAGCGAACTTCTTGCTACATTATGGGCGGACGGGGGTCTAGTAGATAGGGCCCTTGGTGCTGATGGGACCAGGGGGTTACTTGTATGGGTTCCTATAATGTTTTGACCAATAGTAGTCCTTGCACTAGTTCTGCTAACCACTTCCTCATTATTCTGTGCAGGTGTTGTTACAGCTAGAGACTGAAGTTTAGTCAAATTAACTTCAATGTGGTTAAGTCTAGTTACCACAGTATCGAGTTTAGCCAGAACAGGTTGTATGAGTATCGCTAGTTGGTCCCTCAACATGGAACTTAAGCTATCAAGACTCTGCTGGCCTAAACATTGCATATTATTTGTGCATGAAGGGGCAATGGGTGGGGTTGGGGAATGCACGCCCAAAGGGCCAGTGGCATCTCGAGGGATGGGGGGTTTATTTTGAACCCTGCTTTTCCTCTTTTTGCATGGAGGTTCTCTGGCTTTAGGACCTGCTGCTCTATTATTCGCACAAGTAGATACCATTACTGGGATAGATGGAGGGCTAGAGGGTAGAGGGGGGTCAATGTGTCCAGAACATGAGGGAGCATTTACTAAACCCCCCAATGAGCATGGGTCCGGGCATATTTCCAGTAGGTTGTCATTAACAACTATAGGCAAAGCACAAGGCAAAGCTGTAGAAGGATCCAGTGACAGCCTACGTTCCACAGCTAAGATTTTATCAGTTATTTCTAATTCAACCCTTGTGAGGTAAGCGTCAAGTGTACCCGCTATCCTACCCTCAGCCTTCCTTTTACTCATGTTAGAGGGTAACTACACAACAACCAGCCCACCAAATACCCCACAACTAGTACCAAGTACTACAATAGGTCCCTTGCACGATCTCTTACTGAACAGTAAACCCAAAAACCAAGAGGGTAGGCCCTGCCCAGCCACTAACGGCCACGGACGGGCAAGGACGGGCCCGGGCTTTGCCCGGGCGCTGCCCGCGCGCATCCCGTGCTTCGGAGGCACCCGGCGGCTTTAGTAAGGCTCCGGCGCGCCCAGGTGACGTCAGGCGCTGCGCCGGTGCCAGGAGATGCTGGGCAATGGAGTTCAGAACAGCCGTTCCCCTCACGGCGACGGAGAAAGATGCAGGGAGCAGGAATCCCCCGCTAGCAAAGCCGTTCCCCTCACTGCAGGTAAGTGGGATCTCATAAAATGTCACACAACTCTTTAGGCGCGTCCCGCGCTGCGGAGGCTTCCGGCGGCTTTAGTAAGGCTCCGGCGCGCCCAGGTGACGTCAGGCGCTGCGCCGGTGCCAGGAGATGCTGGGCAATGGAGTTCAGAACAGCCGTTCCCCTCACGGCGACGGAGAAAGATGCCGGGAGCAGGATTCCCCCGCTAGCAAAGCCGTTCCCCTCACGGCAGGTAAGTGGGATCTCATAAAATGTAACACAACTCTTTAGGCGCGTCCCGCGCTGCGGAGGCACCCGGCGGCTTTAGTAAGGCTCTGGCGCGCCCAGGTGACGTCAGGCGCTGCGCCGGTGCCAGGAGATGCTGGGCAATGGAGTTCAGAACAGCCGTTCCCCTCACGGCGACGGAGAAAGATGCAGGGAGCAGGATTCCCCCGCTAGCAAAGCCGTTCCCCTCACGGCAGTTAAGTGGGATCTCATAAAATGTCACACAACTCTTTAGGCGCGTCCCGCGCTGCGGAGGCACCCGGCGGCTTTAGTAAGGCTCCGGCGCGCCCAGGTGACTTCAGGCGCTGCGCCGGTGCCAGGAGATGCTGGGCAATGGAGTTCAGAACAGCCGTTCCCCTCACGGCGACGGAGAAAGATGCAGGGAGCAGGATTCCCCCGCTAGCAAAGCCGTTCCCCTCACGGCAGGTAAGTGGGATCTCATAAAATGTCACACAACTCTTTAGGCGGGTCCCGCGCTTCGGAGGCACCCGGCGGCTTTAGTAAGGCTCCGGCGCGCCCAGGTGACGTCAGAAGCTGCGCCGGTGCCAGGAGATGCTGGGCAATGGAGTTCAGAACAGCCGTTCCCCTCACGGCGACGGAGAAAGATGCAGGGAGCAGGATTCCCCCGCTAGCAAAGCCGTTCCCCTCACGGCAGGTAAGTGGGATCTCATAAAATGTCACACAACTCTTTAGGCACGTCCCCTTCAAAGATGTCCCTCCAGGCTTGATCACTGGCTCTGCTGAGTGGAAGAGCAGTTCCTTGACATCAGTATTTCGATTTTCTATCTGATGCTTTTAGAATCTGTAATTCTTTCATTTTTAGTCGAATGCGAATGCTTCGTAGACTAGCTTTTGTGTTAGTGCCCATTTATCTTTTGTGCCTTGTATTAAGGTGCCTTTATGTTCAGATGTTTTAGCTCATAATAAAATCTCGGAAATTTTAGATCTTGAGTCCTTAGTCCTTTATTGATGTCAACTTGCGGTAGTTATCTGTTGATAATTGGGTTTATTTCCTCTACGCTATTTGGCAAGTAAAAAGATCCTGGCGACCTGAAAGGGTTCTTGTAGATAATTGGGTAGATAAGAATCCGGCCCTATCAGTTGGTAGCAGAGACAGATGGTTATTTCCGATAGCGAGGGAAGATCTAGATTAGGATAAGTGATCCTTGAGGCCCATAGACGCTAAGTGATGGTGAATCATCAGATGGTGAGCAGCGGACGGCGGCGGCTGATGGACATCGACGGAGAGTAGCAGTGCGGCAGAAAGCAGTGGTTCGAGGAGTGAGTATGAACAGGGCGAGATGTTGTAGATTGCGGTGTTGATTTGTTGTGTGATGTCTTGCGGAGTTGGGTTGAATGTTGAGTGATTGCGAGATCAGGCTGTGAGCGCGCGCAGCCCTGGAAAGTCTTAGGCTCGATGAGTAGCTTAAGCGATTGGGTGTAGAAGACACCTGTGGTAGACTTTGTTGACCACCCTAAGGGGATCGTGAGGCGCCATCGATCACCTGGACCGAGATAGGGGGAGCGATTGTGTGAGTGTATGACAAACCGACGCTGGTCGTGGGTTGTTGTATGTGGATTTGAGTATTTGTAACCTATCAGAGGCGATCTGTTTGGCCGGACGGGGACAGACAGTTGCCAACCGAGGTCGACAACTTTGAGAGACTGTGGGCGTACAGTCAGAGAAGTAACTTGTTTGGGACAAACGGTTATTTCAGCGTATGAATGGGACGAATGCGAGGGTGAGACGTGAGTTGTGAAGGAGGGGAGCTGCTGCGAGTGGGGGAAAAAGTGACATCAGAGGGTGTCGCGCTGCGATAGGTCGGTTGGTGTGAGCCGCGTTGTCATTGGTGGATTAATACCAGGAAGTAAACGAAAATATTGTGTGCATTCAAAATTTGGTCATCATGAAGTGCTTTAAAGTGTTCTGAGAGTTGTGTAGAGGTGACAAACATGTGGTTACTCGTAGGGGAGAAGAAGCCCCTCCCGAGGATACTCCGGCACATTACATGGCAAGAAATGTGGGGTTGCATACTATAATTTGGCTTGAAAATTGGCATAAAGTTACCCAAGGAGAAGGAGAATTAGCTTTCCCGAAATATGGTTCATTCAAGTTGGAAGTGTTGTACCAGTTGAAGTCTGTTATGGCGGCTTTACGACCTTTGCCGAGGCCAACACAATTTGAGGCATTACATGCGTGGATTAGAGCGGCGCATGATAGGAAAAGAGATAGAAGCCAGGAAAGGGTGAAAAAGTCAATTAAGGCGTTCCAGGATGCCAGATGGGATGCAGAAGAGAAAAGATGGAGAGTACAGGCAATAGAAGGATACAGATTGTATCCCTTATTGGTAAAGACTGATTTGTTTTTTTAAACGTAGTTTATTGATTTTTTGCACAACCACTTATAAATCCTTACAAAATTGGTTTCACTATACACCTTGTAACCTAATCACAAGCCCCCCTCCAATCATACAATACCTATCGCAGGGCCATGGAAATCCTCCCAGATCTAAGCATCCCACAAACCAATAATCTGCATAACAAAAACCTCTACCCTTAAACACTATGAAAATTATAGAGTCCCTCCCCCTCCCTCAATCCCCACCAACCACGCAGGTGTTCGTCTCTGCCCTCAGGTGTCGACCAGTGCAAGGAATACCAATGTGTTGAGTTATGTGATGTGCCCAGCTTGCTCCGGGGTCATCCCCTCATCCCTGGCTCGGTCTTCGCCTTCAGCACCTGGCTCATAGTCTCGCAGTGCCTGTACTAACGCCTCCCACGCAGCTGCCGCCTCTAGCGCCTTATCATCGTTGCGCCTACGTGCCCATTGATACCGCAGCGCACCCTCGCTGGTGGCCCATTTGAGAAATTCCCCTTTCCATCGTGTACTAGTGGGACCCACGGTTGCCTTCCACCGCTTCGTGATTTCTCGTTTTGCTAATATGAGTCCCATGTCTACGAATTTGCTCGTGATTTTAGTTTTGGACGTCTGTGTGAACCAGTGCAGTATACTAACGGCCATATCGAACTCCAGCCGCCTCTCTGTCACCTCATTCAGGGTATCTCCCACCTCTTTCCAGTAGAGACCCACTGCTGGACAAGACCACAGCATATGGTCCAATTCCACCCCAGTTCTCAGGCATCTGGGACATGCCGCCTCCTCAACTTTAAAATATTTCTGGATTTTCCCAGGCGTCAAGTATGCTCTGTGGAGTATATAGAAGTGCACTAGTTGAAACCTTGCGTTTCTCGTGCTCTTCCAAGCCTGTCTCACTATCTGCGCCCAGGCTGTCTCAGGGATAGCTCTACCTAGATCATTCTCCCACTTCCCCTTCAGTTCGGTTAGGGGCGGTAGGTTTTCCAGGAGCATTCTAGAATACAGGCACGTAATCGCCTTGACAGTTCCTGCCGCCATCATAGTGTACTGGCAAGCCATCGACGTCTGAGGCTCCATCAGCCCCTCCTTCCAATGCTCCTGCATCGCTCTGGTAAGCGCTGCGTGCAGCAGGAAACCTCCCCTTGGCAAATCAAACCTCTCTTGGAGAGTCTGGTAGGTCAGCAGAATCACATTTTCGTATAGGTCCCCCACCACCTGCAGTCCCGCTTCTTCCCAAAGCTGTAATTGCGACCAGTCGCCGCCGTGTGGCAATGCAGTCAGCATCCCCAGCGGTATCTCCGGCGCATACGGATGTAACACTCACGCTCGTCGCTGGGATCGATTCCAGCAGAGTCTGAAAGTTATCTCCTCTGTGAGGAGGTCCCTGGTCTCCAGTCTCTGCTGCAGGGCGATATAGGAAAGGACATGGCGTGGCGTTCCCCCACTCCTCCTGGCCTCCGGGCCTCGGAACACTCGCGCCACATTTTGGGTGAAGATCTGCAACTGAGCCGCTAAGTAATATAATTCAAAGTCTGGGACCGCCAGTCCTCCTTCACTCTTGGGGCTTGTAAGCGTTGCCTGCGCTACTCTACGCCTGCCCGTACCCCACAAAAAAGACACCACCATCGATTTCAGCAACCGGAACGTGGAGTTGGGTATCCACACCGGAAGTGTCCTAAAATAGTATAATAAACGAGGGAGTGCCACCATTTTCAGAAGGGAGATGCGGCCTGTCACCGACAACGGGAGGGTGGCCCAAAAGGCCATACTCCCCTTCAGGGCTCTTACACAGCGGCCCACATTCCCCTCCAGAACATCTGCCATCGTGTGATAGATATGTACACCTAGGTAGTTCAGACAAGCAGGCTCCCAGCGGACCGCTCGAGTCATGTCCGGTCTAGTCTCCCCCTGTCTCACCGGGACCAGGCACGTCTTAGCCCAATTAACTCTTAGACCCGAGATGTCCCCAAAACCCGATAGTAAGTTCTCCGCTCCCGCCATCGCCCCTTATTGGTAAAGACTGATGGTTTAAAAGTAAAGGCAGCGGATGATGAGGATGACCGTGATGCTGATGATAGCCTACTAGAGAGGTTATTGTCTGAGAGACCACCTCCATACAACCCAGATGCCCCGGAGGGGAGGTCAGCCCCGATGGAAGGGACTGGGGGAGTAACAACTCAGTCAGAGGTGAGAGTAGAAGGAAAGATCTCGACAGGAGCTGAGGGCACTAGCAATCAGTCTGTGGCTAGCGCAGAGGTTAGGAGAGGTGCAAGGTTACCGGATGCTCTAAGGGTACTGGTCACTATTGGACCCATTGTTTCTGTTTACGACCCAGATCAAGAGAAGGTCCAAAGCTCAGTACAGTCAGCTGTAGGAGTGAGGAGTGTGACCGAGGGAAGTGGGTCAGTGAGTGGGATGGAGCAGACTCCGAAGCCTATATAATGGAGTACGCCACTGCCAGCCACAGCAGACTCCTCTAGGGGACAGGGAGAGCCGAGACCAGTGAGACCGAGGTCTTTGGCCGAGTCAAAATCAGATTTGCGAATGTGGACACCACCAGTGAGAAACCAGAGCCAGAGTGTGATAACAGCAGAGAACGAACGAGGCGCAATAGTGAATCGTTCTGTTCCTATGAGTATGTCAGAAGAGAGTAGGTCATCGGAACGGGAATGTAGGTATGACGAAAGGGGTGGCGTGGTTTGTCGAGAAGTACTGAGGGGAGCCCTGAAAGGGAGGATGTTAGACGTTGTAAGATTGAAGGCAGAGGTGGACGAGATAATAAGTGGGAATATACCTCTTGAGAGAATCCTATTGTACGAACAAGATGAATTGCTTTTTGTAGCGAAGGATGTGACTCGCAAAGCACGAACTGCTCATGAGAAATTGTCAGATTTGGCCAAGCGGTATGAGGTGGATTTGTCTAAAACGAAATCATTGCAAGGAAGTCATAGGTTGCAGAACAGTGATCAGGAACTAGAAGAGAAAAGAGTCATGGGATTGAGAACCCATATGAAGGATCTCATCATAGCAATGCGTGCATGGGTTGTCTTTGACAAGTGGGAGGAAAGATGGTCCAAGAAGAAAAGCTCTAAGAGAACAATTGGAGAGACACCACCTCCGGGTGGAGGGATGACGGAGATAGGGAATTACCCTTTACGGGAGGTGCAGAATGGAGGATACGTCCATGTACCTTGGAGTAGGGGTGGTTTGGCTGCCTTCACAAATGATTTTCCCCGACTTAGGGAGAAACCTGTCGAGTGGTAAAAGCAAGTTGATCGCTTTGTCAAAATTTCGAAGGTACTGTGGATTGATCTGAACACTTTGTTCGACATTGTGGTTCCGGGTGATTTGTGGTCGGCATGTAAAATTGCTGTTGAGTGGCCGACTTCGGAGCCTGACAGGGACCCGATCTCGAATGGTCCATCGCCTATAGTGATGAAAAAGTTTGAACAGGTGATTACATGGTTGAAGTCGAAGATCTCACCTCAGGACATCGATTGGCTGAAGATAGATAGGACAGTGCAAGAGCCTAAGGAGACTGTGCATGAGTTTTATGAGAGACTCTTGCAGACTTTTAAACAGTACAGTGGTCTAGATGTGTTGGATACGAAAGATATGGGACAGTTTGTCTCTAAGTTTGTGTTGGGATTGAGCCCCGAGGTTAGTCTCATGATACAGAAGCATTTAATTTGTTGGCAGAACAAGCCTGTAGATGAGATTTTACGGTATGCTAGATACTGTAGTGATGAGATAGAATCCAAGCACAGAAAGTTGAAGGATAAGTTGATGCTTGTGCAGATGCAAACAGCCCAGGGACAGCCTAATGGGGGAACGTTGGGAAGGAGACCGGGAAATAACCAAGGAGGAGGGCAGAATGCCCAAGGTCAGGGAAGGCCAAAGTCAATAGACCCTAAGGGCCCGATTCACAGAACTAACTTAAGACAAAATCCTAAACTTACTACTTTTGGTATTCACAGAAGTTAGGATTTTGTCTTAAGTTTGTCTTAAGACAAACTTAAGACAGACTTAAGACAGACTTAAGACAAACTTAAGACAAACTTAAGACAGACTTAACACAGACTTAAGACAGACTTAAGACAAACTTAAGACAGACTTAAGACAGACTTAAGTTAGGATTATGGCTTAAGTTTGTCTTAAGTCTGTCTTAAGTCTGTCTTAAGTCTGTCTTAAGTCTGTCTTAAGTCTGTCTTAAGTCTGTCTTAAGTCTATCTTAAGTCTGTCTTAAGTTTGTCTTAAGTTTGTCATAAGTCTGTCTTAAGTCTGTCTTAAGTTTGTCTTAAGACAAACTTAAGACAAAATCCTAACTTCTGTGAATACCAAAAGTAGTAAGTTTAGGATTTTGTCTTAAGTTAGTTCTGTGAATCGGCCCCTAAGACAGCAATGGACGTGGCAACATTGAAAAAGATTACAGCATGTCATCTTTGTCACCAGATTGGACACTGGAGACGCGAGTGTCCTCTGAACCCGTTGAACCAGATACAGCAGGAAGGAGAGTTAGACCAGGTTCCTGTGGCAGATGTGGTCCCCACAGTGACTCGATCTAGAATGGTCAAAGGGGGGACGGGTGTTCCGCAGGTGCAGGTTCCCCAACCACCCAAGAAACAGAACATGCAACAGGGAGCTCGGACATATTTGCAGATGCCTATGTTTGAGGGGATTGAGGAAAATGATCTCGACCAATTGGCACGACCCTGCTTGAGAGGAGAAGAGGATTGTGCGCTTGGAGCTGTCCTAGAGGTAGATCAGAGGGGACCCTTTGTGGAAGCAGATATTGACGGTCACCCTACGACCTTTTTGGTTGATACGGGCGCTACACGATCGACTGTAAGATCTGCAGTGGTCCCAGACCTACCCCTTTCTGGACAATCTATCCAAGTTGTTGGCGTGGCGAATAAGAAACTGACTAGTCCATTGACGGAGCCAATACCAGTCAAGATAGGGTATTTCAGCGATCGACACCAGTTTGTGGTGTGTGATTCTAGTCCAGTTTGCCTGTTGGGTAGAGACCTATTGTGCAAGCTCAACTGCACTCTCTATTGTACCCCGAAGGGAGTGGAAGTACAGATGAGGGACGACGATGCGACCTTTAAGGTTGCAAATCAGCGTGTGTGTGTGGAAATGTATCCAGCATTGACAGTGGAGGAACTTCCACTTGATCTGAGGGATTCAGTGTCAATTGATGTATGGGACCTCAGTGGAGAGGAGATTGGATTAGTCAAGGGAGTAGACCCAGTGAAAGTCCAGATTAAGCCAAATGTAGAGTACCCTAGGACACCTCAGTAGAATTTGTCACCAGAAACAATTGCAGGGATTAAGCCTGTAATTGAGTCTATGATCAAGCAGGAAATTCTGAAGGAGATCATGGGTAGCCCATGCAATTCGCCTATTATGGGACTACAGAAACCGAGTGGGAAGTTCCGGATCGTACAAGATCTGCGAAAAATTAATGAGATAGTTGTTCCATGTTGTCCAGTGGTACCGAATCCATCTGTGATCCTGTTTCAGATCCCATGTGAAGCTGAATGGTCCACAGTGATTGACTTGTGTCAAGCCTTTTTCTCGATTCCTCTACACGAGGAGAGCCAATTTCTTTTTGCTTTTTGGCTGGAAAACCGTGTGTTAAAGTGGTATCGTATCCCACAGGGGTATACAGAAAGCCCGTCTATCTTTAATCAGATCTTGAAGAAGAATCTCGAAGGTCTTGTGCTGCCACAGAACTCTGTTCTCGTGCAGTACATTGACGATCTGCTCGTTGCGTCAAAAACTGAAGACACCTGCAGGATTGATACCGTAGCCCTGTTGAATTACCTGGCGGAGAATGGGCATAAAGTGTCTCCGAATAAGCTGCAGTACTGTTTGAGCGAAGTACAGTATTTGGGTCACAGAATTGAGAAAGGTGTCACCAGATCGCATTGAGGCTATTCTGAAAATGCCTGTTCCTACTACCCAGAGGGCAGTTCGAATGTTTCTGGGAATGGTTGGTTATTGTCGCCAATGGATCCCAAACTTTTCCTTTGAACCGAAGCCTTTACAGCGGCTGACGCGTAAGGATGTGAATGATCCGGTACCATGGGACGAAGACTGTTTAAAGTCATTTTTGAGGCTGAGAGAAGCTTTGTGTGGCACTCCAGCTTTGGGAATGCGAAATTACAACAAGGCATTTGCCTTATTCTGCTGTGAGAGAGAGGGTTGTGCATTGGCAGTTCTAACCCAGGTTCATGGAAATGTCCGTAGACCAGTTGCCTATTTTTCAGCTACTTTAGATCCAGTAGCTTCTGCGTTGCCCGGATGTCTCAAATCCGTTGCTGCAACAGGTGTCATTATCGAAAGATGTGAGAGCATTGTAATGGGTCATCCGCTTACTGTTTATGTACCACATTCTGTCGAACTGTTGATGACAAGGACTAAAACACAGCACCTCACGAATAATAGGTTGACACGTTATGAACAAGTCATCCTTGCTGCAGAGAATGTGACGCTGAAGAGGTGTTCTGTTTTAAATCCTGCTACACTGTTGCCTATTCCAAATGTAGATGATGAAGATTGTGAGGACCATGATTGTCTCGATGTGACTGACTTGTGCACCAAACCGAGACCTGACATTGTCGATGAGTCGCTTCCAGTCTCAGATGAGACTTTTTTTGTGGACGGCTCCTGCTTAAGAGACAGTGCTGGGCGATTGAAAGCAGTGTTTGCTGTATGTACCATCACTGGAGTGGTTGAAGCCGCTTGTTTAGAAGGAGTATACTCCGCACAGGTGGCTGAACTTATTGCTTTGACCCGTGCCTGTTTGGCTGCTGACAATATCCGTATAACGATTTATACTGATAGTCAGTATGGGTTTGGTGTCGTTCACGACTTCGGACAGCTATGGTCACAGAGAGGGTTTATGACATCTTCTGGTTCGCCCATTAGAAATGGGGATTATGTGAGGCAGTTGTTAGAAGCGTTGCAATGTCCAGAGGTAATCGCAGTTGTTAAGTGTTCGGCACACACAAAGGGAAATGATTTTGTGTCATTGGGTAATAACTATGCAGATGAAGTTGCTCGATTTTGTGCAGAGCAGGGATGCACATTCACTGAAAGGCATATTGAGGAGAGCCATGAAAGAACCGATTTCAACGTGATGTTAGCCATGGCTGATACATGGGAAGAACTGAAATGGTTGCAAGATGAGGTTTCTGACCTCATTATGTGATTTCTGACCAAGAACGGGATAGTTGGATGAGAGCGGGATGTGAGAAGGGAGACGTGGATGTGTGGTTTCGAATGATGGAAGAGCTGTGTTGCTGGAATGTCTGTTGAATCCAATGGCAAAACTGATACATGGTGCTGTACATCTTGGCAGAGATGCGATGGTGCGAGTGTTTCGCCAAACATGGTACAATCCAAAGTTTCGTGCAGTAGCTGAAGCTGTGTGTCAGAGATGTGTTACGTGTCAACAAATGAATGTAGGGAAAAGGACAGCGGTGACTCTGAGTCATATTGGGAGGTCAGGTGGACCTTTCAACAGAATGCAGTTGGATTTCATTGAGATGCCAAGGTGCAATGGGTTGAGGTACATATTAATTGTAGTATCTGTCTTTTCTAGATGGGTGGAGGCTTACCCAACTCGTAGATGTGACACACTCACCGTAGCCAAACTACTACTGAGGGAGCTTATCCCGAGGTTCGGTTTCCCGACCTCTTTTGAATCAGACAGAAGAACGCATTTCCATAGCGAGGTTATGAAATTGCTTTGTGCGGCCTTGAATGTGGACCAAAGGTTGCATTGCAGTTATCGACCAGAGGCTTCTGGGATTGTGGAACAAGTTAATGGGACTTTGAAAGCCCGAGTGGCTAAAGTGTGTTCTTCGACCTCTCTCTTTGAAATGGCCAGACGCATTACCCTTGGTTCTCATGGGTCTCCGTAGTGTGCCTGATAGGAGGACTGGATTGTCGCCTCATGAGATCCTCATGGGGAGAGCGATGCGTTTGCCAGCGATACCTGCCACTGCTTTGATTAACATCACTGATGATTTGATTCTCGACTACTGTAAAGGCCTGGCTGACGTAGTCCGTTCAGTGTCTCAGCAGGTGCAAGCCGCAGCTGTTCCAGCCGCAAGTGACCTGTGCCACGACTTGTGCCCAGGGGATTGGGTACTTGTGCGTAAACACGTGAGGAAGAGTTGCCTGGATGCTCAGTGGCGTGGGCCTTACCAGATAATCCTGGTTACAAATACAGCAGTGAAGTGTGGGGGATTGCCGAACTGGGTGCATGCCTCCCATACCCGTAGAGTTCCAGCACCACTCGTGAATGAAAATCCAGCTGAGGTGGCAGAGCCATCTGGGAGGGCAAGTCAAGCTGTAAGGGTTGCTGATGCAGTTGGTTGTGCACTAGACCGAGCTGAAAGGGGAAGTGCAGGTCGAAGCCCCGAATCTGACTCAGACAAAGAAAGTGTTGCTGTGGGTGGAGTAGAGTCAAACTCTGCCGAAGAAGATAATGGTGCACAGGGTATCCGAAGGGAGAGCAGAAGTGTCACAGAAGCAGAAAAAGTTTGGCCCGTGGGTCAAAGACGGGTAAACTTGCGAGTGGCACCGAGAAGAGATCTTGCCCCAGTTTCTGAAACGTCCGAATCAGAGGAGGCGGACGAAGAGCAAGCTCAAGGTGGCCTGAGAAAGTCGAGGAGAGCAAGAGTGCCGTGTAGAGGGTACGCCTCACCAGAGTGGACATACGCTCTGATGCCAGGCATACCGAGCACGGGGAGGCTGAAATCCTTGACGCTGGTCAGCAGTTCTCCGAATCTGAGGGTAGAAGTGTTGCTGAAAATCCCAGGATTGGAGATCAATGGGATATTGACCCTCAATATTCCGAGTCCACCGCTTCTGAGTAAAGTTCGTGAACTGATTTTGGAAACCTTAGTCTTTCCGACTTTTGTTGTCATACCAGCACCTCAGGAGTTGATGACACTTTGAGTTGAAATCTTGCAAGGGGTCCTGGAGCTTTTGGGACCATATATTGTTATGGACTGATGGTGAACTTTTGTTGTATATAAGTCTGAAAGAAGATAACCTAGACCCGAGTGGAAGAAGAACAAATTTAGGGACTTTCTGTTAGATAAAACGAAAGAAGGCTAGGGAAGTTTTTTTCTGGACTGTGTAAATAAGGAACTTAAAATTGCTAGGGGTTTTTCCAGCTTCAGGGTGTGGTGATTGAACGGATCTGACAAGAGACACTTGAATGAGAGAGAGACTTTTACCTGTTGTCATCGAAGTGAACTCTGAGAACTTTTCGAAAATGGCAGAAGCTGGAAATACTCACCGTAGGGCTAAATTAGTGATAGGTACACTTTTAGGGGTAGTGATAGCTGTTATAGTTGCGGTAGTTATAGCCTCATATGTAGTGTCACATGAGCAGGAGGGGGAGGTACAGGGGACACCTACACCTACCACTTCCAGCCAAAAAGGGGTTACTGTAGGAGCTCAAAGAGCTTTGACACTTGAAGAAAGTCGTAGATTTCATGTAGATTTATCTAGGGGGGATTTCAAACTTAATGCTTATGCGAATCTGTTGTATGAGTATGTTGATGCGATGGATGCGAAGGATTGCTATGTGTGTATGCAGTTGCCTTCTTCTGTAGATGAGGGTATTAGATACCATCACCTTCCACTAACATATGGGATTTCTTGCAGCTTATTGCTTAGCCTGTTTTATGAAAGGAAACAGTTCGAGTATTTATTTTCCAATTATGATGCAGTACTTCCTGAAGTTCCGGCATTTAAGCATTTGAATAAGTATGATTATTATAAGTCAGAAGATACAAGTCTAGATACAGCTTATGCGCATAGACATAATTTGACCTGCTTGTTGTCCGAAACTGAAAAGAAGTTTATTGGCCAGATTGAGGATAGAAATAGAAAACGAACCCAGACACGAAACGCAGGAGAGAGTCCAGTAGATTGGACTGAGGAGGAGAGATGACACAGATCCAAGGGACGTTATGGACCTATAGCATTAGATCAAGTGCAGAAGGGGAATTTGTGTGTGGGACGTCCTCAGACCTATTATGATAAGGTTTCAGTGGGACATAGTACATGTGATCATACCTTTACCATGGAAGATTCCGCTAAGAACGTTTTGCAAGGTCCGGTTCAAGTGATTCCAACCGTGTATTTTGTATGCGGAAAGAATGCATATGTGAGATTGCCTGCGAATTGGTATGGTACATGCTACTTGGCTATCATTTTTCCGAAGATTTACCATACAGAAGATTTAAATTTGTTGGAGACAGGACATCATTCGAAAGTGCGAAGAGCTGCAAGTGCAGGTGCAGTGATTGGTGATATCTCTGGAGCAATGATACCAGGTTTAGGCGTGATCTTGAATTATGTGAAAATAAGAAAGTTGGCGACTGTGGTTGATGAATTACAATGAACACTGCAAGGTCATTGTTGTTGGTTGATGGGGAGATGTTATCGATAAGAACAATGGTTTTGCAAAATCATCTTGCTTTAGACGTGTTATTGGCAAAAGAGGGCGGAGTCTGTAAATTGTTGAAAGTTCAGGAATGTTGTACGTATATTCCAGACAATAGCAAGGATCTGGAGAGATATATAGATAACATCACGACGATTTACCAAGAGATTACGGAGTTGACTGAAGAGAATGTGTGGGAGAAGATTGGTAAAGGATTTGGTCGTATTGGGAGTTGGTTTGCAAACTTGGGACAAGGATTCCTCGGATTTGTACTGAAGCCACTAGTTTTTGCTGTGGTTTGTGTGAACTGCTTGTAGGGACTCGTAAGGGCCTATAAGTGGTACAGGGGAAAAAAGGTTGAGAGAGCTCTCAGGGCGAATGAGAGACGAATGGCGAGACTGCAGGACAGTCAATATCAGAACCTTAAAAGGATGGAGGGGTTCCGACAGAGTAGAATGGCTACCACCACTGTTTAGGTCGGTTCATTCTCCAAAGGGAACGAAGTTGTGATGGTGTGATGACAATTAGTCATCAAAGGGGGGAACTGATAGAGCGCCATGTGATTCCGAGATTTGTAGGGGTGCACCATATTCACTGTTAGTCGGCACCCGCATATAATCGATGTATACTTAGAAGCATCAATGAAATGTAGTTACTATAATCGTGAAACATAGAAGTGTTAGAATGTAATAACATTTTGTGAAGTTTAACGTGGCAAGTTATCGTGAACGTTATTATTACAACGTAGATGATTAGGTTTCACAATCAATATAATGCAAATTAAATGCGTGTCATGTTAGAATTAAAATTGTAGGTTGCTTATTTACATGATGGTAATGTGGAATTAATGCCTAGAATGTGAGTTCGTAGTATGTTTAAAGTTGTAAGGCCTAACCGCATATGTAGAAGAGAAGGCCTGTTTATTTCTTATTTTTGCCATGTTGTAGGCCTGCAGGGTTTTCTTGGTTAAAGTTTGAGTTGCAGTGAAGTGTAAAACTTCAAGATGTGAAGAGTTTTTCTTTTTCGTTCCCATGTTTCTGTTGCAGGTGCAAGGACATTTAGCTCGTTAGTGAGAATAAGTCTTTGTTTTAGGAGTTGAGATACGGTGTGGAGCCAACAGGGGAGTGCATTGGAATGTGCAACTGTAACTCTTAGTATGGAAGGTGCCTGGGACCCAAGGACAAGCTAACGGACGATGGAAGATGGACAGCTTTGGATGGAAATTTACCGGAGGAAGACCTGGCTGAAGAGGGGTGTCAAAGGGCGTGTTCTGATTTATTGGGGTTTTGTATTAGGGACAGTGCCCCGTGGGTTGAGCAGACGAGGCTTAGGCGGGAAGCTAGAAGGAGCATCGAAGATCGAGCTCTCACTAAGTGAAGACTTCTTAGGGAGTTTCACTTCTGACACCTTTTTCCAGTGATTCTCTTGCATGGGAGGGAATGCTAAGTAGGGATGCCACTTTAGAATAGAGTAGGGACAGAAAGGCGTTGACTGATGATTCCCAGTATTGACATCAGTATTTCGATTTTCTATCTGATGCTTTTAGAATCTGTAATTCTTTTCATTTTTAGTCGAATGCGAATGCTTCGTAGACTAGCTTTTGTGTTAGTGCCCATTTATCTTTTGTGCCTTGTATTAAGGTGCCTTTATGTTTAGATGTTTTTGCTCATAATAAAATCTCGGAAATTTTAGATCTTGAGTCCTTAGTCCTCTAATGATGTCAACTTGCGGTAGTTATCTGTTGATAATTGTGTTTATTCCCTCTACGCTATTTGGCAAGTAAAAAGATCCTGGCGACCTGAAAGGGTTCTTGTAGATAATTTGGTAGACAAGAATCCGGCCCTATCACCATCAACACCACTGGTGCGGCCGTGTGCAAGCGCGCATACGCAGCCACTCACGCTGGATCCAGCCTTCTTAGCCAGATGGTTGTCCCTCAGGCTTGCGGGGCAGTCGCGGACGCGGCGGTGATATCTTGAAGGCCGCAATCTCACTCAGGCTGCGCCGGTATAATGGCAGCGGGGCCCGACGGCATCCCCAAGGCTCAATCTTTGCCGATCCTGGCGATGAATAGTTGCCGGGCCCTTTCACAAATCTTCTCCGGTTTAGCGCATGTTAGGAGGGTGATACGCTGCATTACTGAACGAGGATGCGAGCAGATGAGGCAGGATGTTGGGCTTATCTGGCGAAGCTCAGTGCTGTGCGGCCATTACGGTCGGTTGCCCGGCCACGCCCCCAGACGGTAAAATCTTTGACCGGGATGATTTGCTGTATGTTTTCAACCTCTGCTCCATCTCGGCCATCCTGAAATCGCACTTAGGTCCCAATCGACAATGACTTTTTTCTGGTACTTTATAATTGATGCTTTACCTTTTCTCTGCAATTGTTGCCATGAAATGTAAAAAAAAATTGAATCCCCAGTTCCCATTGTCCCCTTTTGATGATCTGGTTGTTTTTTTACTCATTAAAATGTTCTTTGTTTCTCTAAATAAGCTTTGGGATTTCATTGTGTTGTTTTCTGACTTTTAATATTGTTGGTGCTGTAGGACACTCTTTGGAAAATTGCCTTTCGCTTGTGCCACAGCTATCAGGGATTGGTCCTAATCAGAGTGGATTTATTAGGTTGGTAGGGGTACCCCACTCCCAAAATATTAATTTGACACTTGATTGATTGATGTACTTATAGAGCGCAGCTATCACCCTACGGGCATCTTGACGCTTGCATTGGGAACCCGTCCTGGTTTTTCCCTGTAAGATAACCCATACTGGGCATCCCCAAGGTGAAAGCCAGGCATCCTGCCGCGGGGGGCCGTTGTGGAGATTAAGCAGGCTTGTTGCCCAGAGCTGCATAGTGTGAACTCGTGCTGAGAGTGGGCACCGAAGCGAGAATTATCAAGTCCGTGGACAATTGGGCTCTGGACCCTGCCGCGTCGGGAATCAAACCCAGGTCCTGGGTCTGATCTCTGCTTCAGGGTATGCCTCCTCTAACCAGTGAGCTACACTTCTCCACTTGACATCTACCATTCCTCTTTTGAAAGTGGAGTGCAGATCTGGAATCCTGAGTCACTCATAGGCACAAGCCACAGCCCGTATGAGCTGCAATGCACATTGGATACCATACCTTGGGGTATAAAAAGCTGGATAACATATTTCCATGCGACCACTTACAAACTACATAGTGGACTTGATACTTTTGGGACTAATATATCTAAAGATGGAACAAGGGACACTCCACCACCAACCTGTATTTCCAGTTGAGCAAAGATAAAACATCAGGGCTTTCTGATGGCTCTTTACATGGCCCTCTGCCCACAGGCTGTGTCAGTGACAAAGCTGCATTTTTCAAATTATAAATTAAAACCGGGCCTCTCAAAGGAGTTGAGCCCTTGTGGGTACTGGCCAGGGCAATATTGTACAACCCTTGACCTATAAATGACATGCAGTCTGTCCTTAAGAATCCAAATCTGCCTCCTAGAATACTTATAATTTTTTTGACTGTACCCTTTTTAATATCTATAGAGGACTGAAACATCATTCTTTCAGCTCACTCCATGCCAGCTTTTGTGTAATCATTTACATATTCACTTCAGTTACAGATGCACTGGTGAATGAGTTAGGCTTGACCTGCTGTTGAGTAATTGAGTCATGGTTTATTAAAACTAAATAGATAGAGTGACTACATGTGCCTTATTAGCAGTTAATCATGCTTGTCATCTGCAGCACTTGAAGGGTGACTGGAGAAATGTGTCACATTTTTTCCCAAGGCCCTAGAACGTCCTCTGAGTTTTGACTCGCGGCACTTGGACAAGGAAAGAGTGGCCAAGGCACAATTACTATTTGAAATAGAAAATAACAATCTCTACCTTTTTGGTGGAAGATGGTCTTGAGTCCATATTTTCATTACAGAAATGTAGGTATAACACATTTATAAATATTTCAGTTTATTATTAACTTTTACCAGCAAGCATTGGCAAAGCCGATGGTTTTTGCTTTTCAAAGGTGTTAAGTTATATTTTGGCTTTGTCACTGCTTCTGGCTGATGCTAAAAAATATTGGCAAAAATAAAAATAAGACAAAGAAGCCCTCTGGAGCGTGATGACATGTCTACCTGTGGTGTAAGTGATACACCGCTGCAGGTGGTTGGTGTACAGTGTAACACTGGGATTGGCTTGCAGACATTTACAGGGTAAGTTGGACTCCTTTCTTATTTTACCCTGCAATACACCACTTCAGGTGATTCGTGCTTGCAGTTGTATTGTTAGTTGTGCCTCATTTATGAGTTTTTGCCGTAGGGCAGCACCACAGGCCTTCCTGCGGCACTGCCCTACGGCAAAAGAAAAGGGCAGGAATGCGCCGTATCTATCAGATATGGCGCATTCCTGTCCTTTTCCTCTGCGCCGACACACAATGTGCTGCCGTGCACCAACGCAGGCACCTTTGCAGCATGGCGCAAGGGTACCTGCGTTGCAGGGATGATTATTTTTGTGCAGGAAGGGAAGCCTTCCTGCACAAAAACAATCACAAGAGGCTTTTTCCTCTTTCTATGTGTGCTGCAGAATGCAGCCCAAATAGAACAAGCATTGGCATAGCCAATAGGTCTCGCCTTTGGGACCTTATAAGTATTTAGCCATGCAACAGTTGCATAACTAAATACTTATAAGGTCCCAAAAGCGAGACCATCGCGATCAAACATCAAAGCGGCCGCGAAAGTGAAAGTAATCGCGGTAAAGCACGGCGCGCGCGCCCGCGCACATGCACTGTAGCTCTAGGCTGGCTTGGTAGCACTTTTTGGAGCCCTCTCAATAAGTCTCGCCAGACCAGCGCATGCGCTGGGTCAGGCGAGACCTAAAAAGGAAAAACCAATAAAGATATTTCTGCTCGTTGCACCTTCCTTTGGCGCTGCTGCAGTTACGAATTCTCGTAAATCTGGGGCAGTGTCAAAAAGCCATGGAGGTTGATGGGAACGCCCCCCAGCAACACCCATTGCACGCCCCTTTATTGCAGAAAACTACGTTAAAGGGAACAATATTCACAAGACAGCATTAAGCCCAAAAAAGTGGCTTAGCGCTGCCTGGTAAATATTGAGCAGGCTCCGGCGGCACGAGGGGCTTATAAATAAGCCCCATCTGGCTCGTGAAGCAACACAGCACTGCATATACCTGACTTATGAGAAACAGCACATTATCTGTGCTGGAAATAGAGACAATTACTCTGGGATCCCCTCATTGAGGGTAAAGGGTGGCAGCGTGAACCGGGTGGAGTCACAAGGGTCACAGAGGGCCAGAGTCTGACAGTCAACTTGAACAATTTGTTAAAACTTTGCCCATAACAAATTCACAACACAGATAAAAGTGAGGGTACATCTATTCTTGATTACTTATTTGATCACAAACAGATGGCATTTTAGCATATCTAGTTCTTTAGACACCTGTGGCAGAACTCTTTCGGTTCCCAGAAATGTAAGCAGTATATTAACAGATGGATCTGCCGGTTAATGCACTTGGGGGAAACAGTTGTGACAGTCTAGTCACAGATTTGACTAATAAAATACAATAGAAGGTTAATGCTCCTGCTGCAAAGCACAAAGTGTAACATTCAAGTAGAAGAATTCTATTTTATGTAGACAGCTCAGTGGGTTGTCGCTTTCGCTGCAGAGTTCCGAAACTTGTATAATCTGCAGGCCATAAATTGTATAATATAGCTCACATGAACCGGCATTAAATATCCGTTAGCGAATTTCAAGACGCAATTTCAGAATTTTACTCATGTTTCTTTCAACCTTTCGTTATTCTAAGGTTGCTAAAAAGGGTTCTTGTAGGAGGTAACGGACATCTATTAGTAAGTACGATAAATATGGTTTTTAATGTGCATACCTGCCAACCTGAAGAACAATCATCTCCCCATGTGATGAGGGGGGCGGGGCCTCGTGCTGAGAAGTACCTAGGAGACGCTTTTGAACACCATCCTGCCCCTAAACCTTCTTCTCCCCACCCAAAAAAATGCTTGCTTTTGTCGACGTCCTGGGGTGTTCTCACACCCTTTAATAGACGTCAGCAGTTCAAACCTCGGAAAACGAGCTGGAAAACCATTATTTGCAGTGGTTTTCAGCTCGTTTTCCCTGCCACCATGTGATAAGAGCTGATATCGTGTGTCACACGGGGGCACCGTGTGAGTGGGCAGGTATGAATGTGATTACTCATAAGGACGGAATGATCTGATGGTTTTAGAGAACATACGTATTTTACCATACGGAGCGGTGATAGCCTAAAACCTGCCTCCAAATCATGGTTCTGCTCAAAGACTTATGAAGTGACATGCTGACTCCTTGGCTGGCATTGGTATCTGGGTGTTGCATTCCTGTTGGGCCCAGCAGGAACTGAAAATATGTATGTTGCTGCTCTGGACACAAAGTAAAGTGAGGCTGCTAAGTGAGTCTCGGTGCCGCAGATTCCACCAGGACAAAGTCAGTGCATTTCCCTGAGGCCAGTATAGTTTAATATTGTGTTATGTGTAGAATGTAGAATCATTCCGGTCATGTAGAATTTAGAATCAGAATTACAGAGTGTTCTTAGTATATATCTGCATGTGCAGTATGTTATGGCCAGATGTACTTGGGATGTACTTGAGAGGTACTTGATACTTCTTCATGCTGTGGTGATGTTTGAGGTTGCCAATAAAGAACCTTCTTTTAATTGAAATTGGATTTCATAGTCATCACTTCAGGAATTTGACCACGAGCTTGGCAGCCGCGTGGACCCGCAGTCTATTGGAGGAATCTATGCGTAGGTTGTTCTCTGCTGGGGATGCCATACTCCCCGCACCCTCGGAGTGAAACTATCTTTTATTCCGTTTCGGGTGAGTGTCGGATAAAGAGTGACTGTTTCCTGACTCAACGAGGAATTTTCTACATTTGGAGGACTTTAATACTACCTTTAGTGAGTCATTGGCACAACGGCAGATAATCGCATGGAGCTTCGTTATGTAATGGATTTTTCAAAAACATGTGGGCGCGGGCTTGATCTTACCAACATATCCGCGTGAATACAAAATTTTCCAGCTATCGCAACAAGAATTTTAGATTCTATTAAGGACACGGAGGCGAGGATTATGCTTTCTCCATTTCTTTACTGAACTCACAGCAGCCAATGACAATGAAACTGCACAAGTAAAAAACATCACATCCCATGAGGCTTTGAACCACGCCTCCTCATAACAGCCAATGGCAACATATCAGAGTATACAAAGCAGAGAGACACTTTCTTGGCCTCCTCTTTCTTTGCGAAACCAGTCCATAAGTCCGAACGAACATCACACCAGTTCGACTCTCAACGGAGAGATAAACAGTTCTTTAGAATTCTCAACAGAGAATATAGTCACCCAATCCTGCGATCAACATCTTCTCACAAGGGGAGATCCAGCTCCAGTCGGAGTAATACGCCAGTTCTTGATAGATTCAATTCTCAGTCCCGAGGTCAACATCCTCACATCCGGGGAGAACCAGCTCCAGCCTGAGCATTACTTCAGTTCTTGTTAGAGTCATTTCCTGAAAGTAGAAACAAGTTTGAAAATAGGGAACCCACAAACATGATTCCTTAGGGGTGGGCAATAATTTGTTATGAATAGCACTATAATACAACGTGATAGTTGATACAACTGTCCCAACGGGTGGGATAATCCTCGCCTCCATGTCCTTAATAGAATCTAAAATTCATGTCGCGATAGCTGGAAAATTTTGTATTCTATGTCTGGACCGGAGGCTTCTGATTATGCTGGTTCAAAGCTCGTCAATAACAACAGAAGAAACATGTGATATAGGCTTGTAATAAAACATTTTGAACATAGAATCCGTAGACCAGTCAAGCCGCTCTCAGGATATCCTCTAACCGAGAGCCCAACATATACGCTTTAGAGGCCATAGCTCCTCTAGTAGAATGAGCACCATATACAGAGACATCAATGCCCCCTTCAGACATCACCCACCTAACCCACCTGGCCAAGGTGGCAGCTGATACTGGCCTATAAGGTTTTTGAATACCAATTAACAACTGCCCCAAAGGCTCAGACCTGTGGGCAAGTGTGCGTTCCTCATAAGTTTTCAGGCAATGCAAAACACATCATTTATTATTGTGAGGGAAAGCAGGATACTCTACCGAACGTGACATTGTCTTTGTCCGCCTCGTGATGATAAAAGAGACACCCTTTGGAGAAAACATTCTGCCCGCCAGATCCAGAGCTCGAACATCCGAGACTCTGTGGCAGGAAATCAGACATAACAGCATAGTGAGTTTGGCCGATAATTGTTTTAAGGAAAGTTCTGGATTTTCCGGCCAAGACTCCAATAAAGAGAGTACCTTAGAAACGTCCCATAAGGTCGAATACCTGGGTCGAGGAGGATTGGCTACTCTAACCCCTTTAAGTAGCTTGCACACCAGGGGGTGCATCCCCACCGGCTTACCATCAATAGAGTCATGACCTTCCGAGATAGCTGTTCTGAAGTTATTAACTGACCTGTAAGCCAGCCCCGATTCTGCACACTCCGACAGGAAATTCAAAATCTCAGTCACATCTGATCCCACGGGATCCACCTGCCGTTGAAGGCACCAACCCACCCATCGCTTCCAGGAAGCTGAATATCGTTTTCGGGTGGACGGAGCCCAAGCTTGTCGTATAAAGCCGGCAGTTGCCTGTGAAAGGCCTTCAATGCTCTCGTGTCTCCTGAGAGCGTCCACACCATGAGAGGTAGTTGGTTCTGCAGGACTAACGGGTGGCAAGCTCCCACTGGGTCCTGGAGAATGATCGGGAAGATCGGGAGCTGAAAGGGAAGATCCACAGACAATTCCAATAGTGTGGGAAACCACGACTGAGTCTTCCACAAGGGTGTCACCAACACTATTGAAGCCGTCTGACGGCGGACAAAAGCCGCCACTCTCGGGATCAAGGCAAAGGGAGGGAAGGCATAATTCCTCGGTGGGCCCCAATGCTGAAGGAATGCGTCCGTTCCCATCACCATCGGGTCCGGTCTCCAACTGAAGAACAAGGGAATCTGAGCGTTGAGGCGAGAGGCAAAAAAGTCTATCCTGCAAGGGCCTCGCATACTCATGATCTCCGCAAACAGCGTGGGGTGAAGCTTCCAATGGCTGTAATCTCTCAAGAATCTGGAGTTCCAATCCGCTACCTGGTTGAGTTTGCCCGGGAGGTATTCCGCTACGACCGTAATCTTGTGGTTTAGACAGAAGTGCCAAAACTCCTTCACAATGTTGACCAACATCTGGGACCTCGTCCCTCCTAACCAATTGATATATCTCACCGCCGACACATTGTCTATCCGGAGGAGGATGCAACAATTGCTCTTCAGGGGAGATATTGATCGAATCGCAAACGAGCCCGCTAACAACTTGAGGCAGTTGATGTGCAACCTTAACTCTTCGGCAGACCAGCGTCCGCCTGTGGCAAAGTCACACATCGAGCACCCCTGCCCCAGCGACTGGCGTCGGATTCGATAATTACGTCCGGAGACGCGCTGAAAATCGCCCTTCCGTTCCAGGCTGACATGTGCTCCAGTCACCACAGAGTATGTAGGGGAATACAGTGGTTCTTAATGGCCTATGAAGGTCCTGGGTAGCGAAAGCCCTAGAGAGGGCAGGTGATTTTTAATAGGTACAGAGACTCAAAGGGGAGAGGGATAATTAATATCGAGAAATTAATTAATATAGAGAGGGGCCAAGAAGGGACAAGAAGGTCAAATTATGACATTTATTTATTATACAATAGAAGAAATCAAGTGCTCACATATTCAGTGACAAAAAGCGTGACGTGCAGGTGAGGGTGAACTTTAAAAGAGAACATCGCATTGGCAACAATTGTGAACCATTTTTTCTTAAATTAGTGTAAAGGGTTCAGGTTGCGTAAGGTCGACGACGTTTCGAACTCAGTTATTTGAGTTCATCTTCAGGACAAATGTGAGCATATGAAATTTAGCATACGTAATGGATGATCACTAGCGGTGCAATTGTTAAGTCGCAGCACGGATTAACACGTGAACAGACCCCCCCTTGAGACTCCCATTGATTGGACCCTGCCGCCGATTCCACGAATTCAGTGCCTGGCACTAGATGTACACCGCTCCAAATAATACGGTTGATTCCGGACACTACGGCTTTCAAGCCTCAACCCCCGTGGCACCCATTGAACTGTTGGCCACTCCGATGACTCGCTTAACTTAACAATTGCACCGCTAGTGATCATCCATTACGTATGCTAAATTTCATATGCTCACATTTGTCCTGAAGATGAACTCAAATAACTGAGTTCGAAACGTCGTCGACCTTACGCAACCTGAACCCTTTACACTAATTTAAGAAAAAATGGTTCACAATTGTTGCCAATGCGATGTTCTCTTTTAAAGTTCACCCTCACCTGCACGTCACGCTTTTTGTCACTGAATATGTGAGCACTTGATTTCTTCTATTGTATAATAAATAAATGTCATAATTTGACCTTCTTGTCCCTTCTTGGCCCCTCTCTATATTAATTAATTTCTCGATATTAATTATCCCTCTCCCCTTTGAGTCTCTGTACCTATTAAAAATCACCTGCCCTCTCTAGGGCTTTCGCTACCCAGGACCTTCATAGGCCATTAAGAACCACTGTATTCCCCTACATTGTATCACCCCAGGTTCACATATTGGGGTACCCTTGTTCCTTAAAAACACCAGTCACCACAGAAGCTCCTCTCGAGCGTCTGGAGATAAAGGAATGAGGTGGTCGTAATGAAACTTCTTCTGAATGTAATGAATTTTGAGGGCTCGATAGTGTAGGGGACCCGGGAAGATGGCCTGAATGGAGGAGGCCAGTAGGCCCACGATCCTCGCCAATACCCTCAAGGAAATCATCTGTTTGGACAAAGTAGATTTGATTTCTCGTTTGATAGACCTGATCTTGGGCAGAGGGAGGAGAAGCTGGGCAGAGACTGAATTTATTTGGAAACCCAAGAATTCTATCTGTTGGTTCGGAATCATCATTGACTTCTTGGCGTTGATGACGAACTCCAGATCCTGTTACAGGGTCATCGTCCACTCCAAGTGAGTGAGCAGAAGGTTCCGATCTTGAGCCAGGAGCAACATGTCGTCGAGATAGACAATCACGCGCACCCCCATTTCCCGAAGATGGGAAACCACCGGTTTCAAGAGTTTTGTCAAAACCCACAGGGCTGACGATAGGCCAAAGGGAAGGGTCCGATACCGTACCATTTTCCCTTCCATTGAAATTTGAGGAATTTCTGATGAGCGGCACAAATTGGTACCGTGAGGTAGGCATCCTTCAAGTCCAAGCCGGACCATCCAGTCTTTTTCCAGCAGGAGATCTCGCAGAAGATGGATGCCCTCCATCTTGAAGTGCCTGTAGACAACAAAGGGATTGAAATCTCTTTGGTTCAACACTAGTCTCTGACCTCCTCCTTTCTTTTGCACCAAGAAGACGTTGCTGCAAAACCCTCCGGGAATGAAGGGTCCTACGGCAATAGCCTGTTTGGCCAAAAGCTCTTGAAGTTCGGAGTCTATAAAATTCTGTTCTAGAAGGGAAAAAAGGAGAGGTCGAGGAGGAATAAATTGACATGGGGGCTGCAGTAGCTCTATCTGATAGCCCTGAACTGTTTGCAAGATCCAAACATCTGTGGTGAGGCGAGCCCAATTTACAACAAAATGCAATAACCTGCTCCCCAGGGGAATCGTAGGGCACATAGGACTTACCAGAAGACTGGGACTCAAAGTTTTTGTAGCCTCAGTTGACACCTCTGTTGAAACCGCCCCTGTATCCACGCGATCTGGAGGGGTAGAAGCCAGCCTGCTCTGGTTCTTGTGTATAGCCCCTGCGTCTGGGCGCGAAACCTCTTTGAGGACTGGGGTTGGAGTAGCGGCCAGTCGAGCGTCCTCTGCCACGCCCGGCCCTACCAGAGACCTGATGAAACACCTTCTTCAAGGAGGATTGTGCCTTGTGTTGTGAGGCAAAAGTGTTCACAAATTTGGCAATGTCCTTTACGAATTTTTCACCAAAGAGCTGACCCTCAGCTAGCGGCCCCGGTTCCGCCGTGGCCAATTCCACCAATTGTGGATCAATCCTCAAGAGGATAGACTTGCGGCGCTCAGAGGCCAAGACGCAGTTGGCATTACCCAGCATGCATCTTGCTCGTTGAGCCCATCCAGCCAAAACCTCGGGGTGAATGGCCGCCCCTGTCTCTTGCGCCTGTAGGGCTAACTCTAGAATTTTTGCTAAGGGGCCCGCAAGGTCAAGAACCTTATCTGGATACGCCCGAAGGACACGATTGATCCCTTTCTTTGGATCCTTCTTGTATTTTTTAAGGAAAGTGGTCAGGGAGGAATCTATGTCAGGGGTAATAGCAACCTTATGGGGTAAGTCCGGACGTGGGCATTCCGATTTTAGACGGGCCCTCACCTCCTTATCAAAACTCTTCCGTAAGTGAGTCTGCATGTAGTCGGCCACCGCCGTGGGTGGAACCCAGTCTGCAGAGCGAGGATGGACAATATCAGAGGGGTCAAACAAGAAAGGGGAGGGTTGGACGGGAGAGGAAGAGTGTTTGCGCTTCTTCGCGCATTTACGAGGTTTGGACCCCAGAGAGGAATCCGTGTCAGTGAAGGGACCAGTAGTGGTGTCTAGGATGGGAGTAGGAGAGGGAGGAATAGGTGGGGGAGTTGGGGCGCCCTCGTGGGCCTGTTCATTAGACTTATAGAGTTTAGAGAAAGAGTGTGCATGCGGCCAAGGAATGCCGAGGGGCTCGGGGGAAGGGAGGGGTATCGGAACCGGACCAGTGCCAGAGGGAGCAGGACTCGGGGCAACCAGATGATCTAATTTCTGAGCAATCGGCAATAAGGCGGAAGAGAGTGCCTTATCTAGTTTAGCATCCAATTTCTTATCAATTATGTCCTCCATGGAATCGTCATAACAATATTCATCACCCCCCTGATCCTCACATGCAGCCACCTCCTCCTGGTAGAAATCACAGTCTGCCATGCTTTGGGTGAATAAATGCTTATTCAATCAAAAGATCCCCAGTGGGAAGCAAAAATGATTATCAACCCCACCTTCCATAAGTTAGGGTGTCAGTTGGGAGCAATGCCGGGGCAAAAAGAGCCTAAAAGTACTGAAAAATCCACACAGGGATATCAACAGAAGGAACCTGATCAACCCAGGACTAATGGGGAAGGAAGTACTCCCACCTGCCTGGCTGAGCAGAAAGTTCCAAAAATTATGTCCTCCAGGACTTGTAGGATAAGGTTATTGTCCTTGTAAGGGTAAAAACCCAAGCGCTGCCTTAAATCCGCCTAACTGGCCCGTACTCGGCTCTAATTGCTTGCTGCGTCTCTCCCCTATTCAGCCCGGGGCAGGGCGTCGGTCCGGCAGTTAATTAAGGGAGCGGCGCGCCCACACGCGTGCGCGCAAGCTCCCGAGGCGCACGCAGGAAGCCGATCTGGCCTCAGCGCGCGTCTCACTCCCTGCGAGGGGGGCCAAATCCATCCAATCGCAGACCGCGATCGGGAAGGGCAGTGGCGCTGAGAACAGTGAAACGGGGTAAATGCGGGTGAAAGAGCTACAGTGCAACACGCACTGGAAGGGAAAAAACAATCTCCGGTAAGCGCTAAGCGCACCTGACACTACGGCGCGCGGCTAGACAGACCGATAGGCATAGCGCATAGGCAAAAGCAAACAGCAATAACACCGTAGATAACATCGACAATGTAAATAAAATAAATCAGCAAAGTTCAATAACGTTTTGGGTCAGAATGAAAGTGTACAAAGTAGAGAGGCACTTATCTTGACTGCGGAGCAGCAAAGAAAGAGGAGGCCAAGAAAGTGTCTCTCTGCTTTGTATACTTTGATATGTTGCCATTGGCTGTTATGAGGAGGCGTGGTTCAAAGCCTCATGGGATGTGATGTTTTTTACTTGTGTAGTTTAAATTTCATTGGCTGCTGTGAGTTCAGTAAAGAAATGGAGACAGCATAATCAGAAACTTCCGGTCCTGAAATAGAATCTGCATTACTGACTGCGTGAGCCAGCCTACATTTGCCTGGATTTGCATGGGCGTGGATAACAAGTTGGACGTCAGCTGTACACACACAGCGTTCTGTGCAGGATTTTTATCCATTCAAGATTCAACGTCAGTGTGTATATGTACGCACGCACGCAGAGTCATGAGCCTGACGTGACTCCATTTTGAATACGAGAAAGCACAGTTTAGGCACCGCCTTATTGTGGTCGGAAGAAGTTTTATATCTTTAACAATAAAGGGGGTAAAATACAGAACGAGTCAAGAAGAAATGGTCAGAGGATACCGATTTTAATACAAAGGATTCTTATACAAAATATTTTGTTTGACCGTACAGTCCTTGTTTATTTTAATCTGCTTTGGGCCTTTCAATACGTTTTCTCGCGAGGAACCACCAAGGAGCAACTCAGCTTTTAATTTAAATTCACCTAAGGAGTTTTTACCATTGCCTGGTGGTCCTATTATACAAAGGTTGAATGTAAGGAGTAATTCTCAAATTATATAGCCAATTTGGTGGTTCTTTTTCATCGGAAAGAAAATACAAGGATTTTGATACACTGCTTGGGCCCAGAAGGATTAAGAATCTATAATCAGCTCCAAAAACACGAAAGACCTGGTGATACGGATGTATTTAAAATAGCTTTAATGGATTTGGATGAACATTTCTCGTCAACCGTTCATGTAGCTGTGATGAGGCATACTTTTTTCCAAAGAAAGCAAGAAAAACAAGAGTCAATTGAGGGCTATATGTTTCTGCGTTAAAAAAATTGTTTTTTACTTGTAATTTTAGGAGCCTTCATGATGATCTTGTGAGAGACCAAATTATAATGTATACAAAAAATAAATCTATTCAAGATAGGTTATGGGGAGATTCTAGTATTAAAGATATTATGGCAATTGAGAAGAAAGCGGAATTGTCAGATCGCTGCACAAAGATAACATTAGCACAGGAGAAAACATAAGGCAGAGATTCAGTTAATAAGATTTCTGAAGGAAAAAAAAGTTTCTTTATAATCCTGCTTAGCAAAACAATAAGAAAGAATATAAGAGAAATTACTGTTTTGACAATACTATATATCCTAATTATGCTTGTTACCGATGAGGCAGCTCTGCACATTCAGCTGGCTTTGACAAATGTCCTGCTAGGTATGCTAAATGTATTGAATGCAGTTTAATTGGGTATTTTGCTCGGCCATGTATGCATAAAGGGAAAAAGAAAAGGAAGGGTAAAGTTGCTTGCATAAATAAAGTGATGAAGAGCATTCTAGTTCTGATGAGAGTTGTGATGAGGGTAACACAAGGAACAGCGAGAAAAAGAAAATTTAGAAAATTTCAGAAGGTGGTAATAAGCCTCTTTGCTGGGTTTCTTTTGGTGGGGTATCGTTGCAAGTAGCAGCGGATTGTGGATCCCCCACGCCATCATTGCAGAGAGTGTATGGGTAAAACATTTTGTTGGTGTAGTGGGGGATCAATTGGAACCTTCAGATATTAGACCTGAGAGTTATACAGGAGACAAAAATCGATGGTATTGGTCTGAGGCAACTGGTTTTTAGGTTCAAAGGTAGAAATGCCTTATGTAAGTCGTATGTAGCTAAGCAAGGACCTTCAGTTTTGGGCTAGAAAGACCAGATAAAATTAAAAAATCATCCTGGATCCTAATAGCCCAGAACTATTGCTTGTGGCATGTGAGGGGGTAGACACTAAGAACTGGGTCTTGCAAGAATTTCCAGCAGTTTTCAATGGCAAAATTGGAAAATTGAAAGGGGTTCACTCATCTAATTAGATTAAAACAAAATACTATGCCTAAAATCTACAAAAGCACGTAACATTCCTTGCATTGTAAGAGATGAAGTAAAGCTGGAGTTAAAAAAAAATTGTTGAATGCTGGCATTATAGAGCCAACAGAAACCTCTGCATGGATTTCTCAGTTGGTGGTGGCTAGACGTGCCAATGGCAAAGTGTGTCTATGTGTGGATTTGAGAGGGCTTAATAATAACATTATTGTGGATCCGTTTCCCTTGCCACGTATTGATGAGATGTTAACCTTAGCAAGAAATGCTAAGTGGTTTTCCACTTATGGTTATCTGATGCATATCATCAAATAGTGTTAAATGAAAACTTTAAACATCTAACAGCCTTTTGACGACTTTTTTGGGTGTTACCAATTCAGGCGCATGCCATTTGTTTTAGCGTCTGTGGCAGCCGTCTTCCAAAGACTATTGACTGAACTATTTGGTGACATAAAAGAAGTAAAAATTTTTCAGGATGACATTTTGATCATGAGTCAAACTAGAAAGCACCATGATGAAATCTGGAGGAAAGTACTTAACATCCTTTGGGAGAAAGTGCTGACTGCTGAAATGAGTAAATTTAAATTTACTGAAAGGAAAGTCACTTATTTAGGACATGAAATTAGTGGCAAGGGTATTAAACCTAAGGAGAAACTTGTGAAAGCGATCCACAAAGCTCCTTCTCACAAGAACACAAATGAGCTCCGCTTGTTTTTGGGCTTGGCAGAATTCGACTCAAAATTAGTTGAACATTTTTCGGAGACAATCCAAAAAATGCGAGCTATGTTAAAGAATAAGTACAAGTTTGATTGGTCTAGTTTATGTCAAAATGCATTTTTAGGCATCAAGTGTGCTATCAGTAAAGCTCCTAGGCTACAAGCTTTTAATCCTACTTCTTCAACCTTTGTTACCACAGATGCCAGTGGCAAGGGTTTGGGTAGTGTGCTCACTTAAAAAGAAGACCATGGTTGAGAAATTGTGATAGCATTTGCATCTAGGTCACTTACCCCCACGGAACAAAAGTATTCTGTGATCGAGAGAGAGACATTGGCCGGTGTGTGGGCTCTGGAACACTTTCATAAATTTTTGTGGGGAAGAAGGTTTACTGTACGTACTGATCATAAGCCTTTGACTAAATTCCACACTACTGAAGGTACAACCTCACTCCATCACCAGCTACAGAAACATGCAATGGTACAGACAATAGGTCTTGCCGATGCGCGAACTATTGGTTTTGTCAATGTTTTTTAAGCCACGCTGTACATGCTTTTATGAGGCTTTCTTTATCCTGGCTGTCTGTGGCAACATCTGTGCGACTGTAACCAATGCTTGCAGAGGCAATGTTAGCATAAACTCCAAAAGCAAATAAAAGCATCATCTGGGGTTGCGATAGTAAACGCAAGGGTGTGGAGCTTTGTAGAAAGTCACTTCCTGGATTGCCAAAAGAAAGAAATATTGTCACAACCTTCTAAAGACCGACCAATGGGGCATTCAAGCTAGTGCATGAATTCCCCAGGAGCTTCATGCCAAGGTAGCACCGGTTACATATAGTCATACGTGCAGAATTAAGTACAAATAAAGATAATTTACTAAAATCCTTGTACCTAAAAAAAAAAAAATGAATGCAACCTTTCTTTATTGCAACTGGTGCTCATGTAAAATCACTCGGTTCACGTTCAGCTATATAACACTGCAGTAATAGACATAGGGAGTGGATAAAAGCAGTTCAGCAAGGGCGTAGTGTGGGGAGCAGGGAAGGAGCAGCAAGGGGCGGCGGAGAGGCTCACAAGGGAGGCAGCAAGACACTGGGGAAAGAAAGAAACACAGGGCAGAGTAAAAACAAAACTGGACTTCTGCAAGTACATTAAACAAGAAGTATAAATGGCTCCTGGTTTTGCGAAGAGGACATTCTTCTAGTTTTTCGTGGCTCTAACTCCAACGTGTGTTGTGCGATGTGAAGTGATGTGAACGCTGTTCAACTGGCTGTAAATGTTTCTGCCATTTGTTTTGTTCTGGCTGGCTACACCATGGCCATAAAAGAAAAGTAAAGGGAGAGGCAGAGACTGTGGCATGGAGAGAGATAGTGGAAAAGAGAGAAAGAGGGGCAAAGCAGAACAAACATTGGCATTTGGGACCTTAACAGTGTTTAGTCATGCAGCACATTATCCAGGGTGCTGTGCCGCCAGGGATGGTAGAGCTATACAATTACAACACACTGGGTCATGCTGTCTGACACAGGAATACATGCTTGCCTCAGGAAATACTTATGGTCACATTCCAAGGCTTTTTAATGCACAGACAGAAATACGAGTGCCCCGAAGCAAGTCAATAGCACTATAACATTATGTGTGTGACTACATCACTAGATCTGCACAGCCTATGAAAAAAAGCAGTGAATTACTTTCCAATGACGGAGACATCACATCCCTCCTCCCGTAGGCCTCTATTCACCAGATGCTCTTCTCCAGAGTTTTCCATTTAAAGCACTGCTCGTAACATCTGTTTACCTGCAAGCCCCTGGCCCAGCTCTCTTTCTCAGCCCCCTGAGTATAGGAGCACTCCACATAGCAACAACAACAAAATGCGCCCATTTGTCAGGTAGAGGGGAAATAATGATTAAAGAGGGACGGCGTCAGCATCACTTGATCTCAACGCACTTAAGTACAAAAAATTAGCTGACCTTGTGTAATATAAGTGGTGCTTTTGTAATGCGCTCCAATGTCTTCGGTTCAGTCAAGTTTGCGCTCTAAAAAAAGTCCCAAAAAATAATCTGATCTTGTGTAATATAACTAGCACTCATGTAAAGCACTGCTACACCTTCAGGTTGCCCGAGTTCACATTATATAATAAAAAATGGCTCACAGTCCCTGGGGAGCTGCTGTGTATGTGCTTAGAAATTAGAACTCTGAGAGGAGGAGGATGACAGGAAGGGCCAGTGGCATGCAGCGACATGGGAGAAGTTGGGAGGGATGAATCCTGCTCCAATTTGTCATGTAGAGGGGAAATTATGAAAAAACAGAGGTGGCGCCAGCATCACCTACTCTCGCGCACTTAAAAACAAAAAAATTAACCTGACCTTGTGTAATGTAACTGGCGCTTTTGTAAAATGCTTCAATACCTTTTTCTCAGTTTAGTTTGCACTCTATAAAAATGCCGTCAAAAATTAATCGGACGTTGTGTGATGTAACTAGCACTCCTGTAAAGCAGGTTGCTCGAGTTCACATTATATAAAAACAAGCGCCAGAGAAAATGCGACAGAAGTTGCCCAAGCCTTGCCCTTAACTGTGGTGCGAGATTGGGCTGCTGGAGGTCAGGTGACCAAGTCTCGCTTGTGGATCATGGAGTCTTGCTAAATCAACAAGCAGCAAAGTGAGAGGGGATTGGGGGAAATCTTCTCACTTTGAAGTCAGAGAAAACAGCGTCTGAAGCATCTAACATTTCATGTTGGTATTTGAACAGGACGGGGAGATGAAGTGGCGGCGCCAAAGCTGAACCACTAAAGACAAATAATCAGTGACACGAGCAGGAATCAAAGAAGAAAATAGTCCCCCAAATGAACACATAAACACAAAAGCGTAATGTTAACAGTAATTGGGCAGTGGTCTGTGGGAGAAAACCAAACACAAAAAGGAAGAACAAAGAGGAAGGATTAACCACTAGCAAGCAGTTATGTTTGAACAACAATCGACGGGATGAATAAAAAGGCAATGAGTGAGCTGTAAGCCCACAGAGTGAATACAGCATGTCCTGAAGCGGCAGCGTATGTGCTACCTGGGCTTGTCCTAATAAAAGACAGAGGCAGAGAGGGGCACAGTGAAATAAACAGACATTGCAAGCACACTAAGGCAAACAGTAGCAGAGACAGAAAAGAAAATGTAAAGAAAGAACAGACACACAAGAAACAGAGAGGGGACTTACAAATATGCAAAACAATGACAAACGGCAGGTAGGGGTGAGAGAATGGGGCCCAGCAACACAGAGAAGGTGATGCAGGAGTATAAAAGCAGAGCTAAGAAGCATGCACAATAAGTGAAACAGAAGCGGAGGCAGAAAAAAATAAGAAAAAAGCACAAGCGCTTTGAAGTGAGCATCAGGCGGAGGGAGTGGGAGGGGGGAAGAAACAGTAGCTCAATCACGTCGGGAGCAGCAGACGGGCATGGATTAATTTGAATCAATCTCTGATTGGTCCCTGCTCCACAGCATTTATCGGAAGTGACGTTTGGCTGCACTGACCAATTAAGGAGGCTTTAAAGAAATGTGATGTGAAGCTAACAAATGGTAAGCAATTGGCGGGCTCCAATCCCTTTTTGCATACAATAGTGTTTCTCAGGCGAGACTCATGCACTAGCGCATGCACTCGCAGGCTCGACTTTAACCAGAAGTACGGAAGGCAAGTAATTATTTATTTTTCTAAAACATACTGCCACTACCAGAAGTAGATGTTCTGGCCCCAAACTCTGAAAGACTGGTGTGGTATTAGTGAGAAGGGCTGGGGGAGCAATTGAGGGAAATCATTTATGAAACAAAATGAACAAACTGGTAGAGTTGGGGTAAACAACAGGTGAGATGGGTGTATAGATGCCACCGGCACAGCACAGAGAAAGTATAAACAGGCCACTGGAATTATACGTCAAGGGAGAACCAAATTATGTGGCAGGGTTTACTAAATTATGTGGCAAGAAAATGTAAATTATGTGGTGCAATGGCGCACATTTTGTGATAGTATCAGTTCATTATTTTGTCATTTTTACATGTACAATGGTTTCACTTTATTAGTACCAGTTTAACACCCAGATCCAGCAATATGCATCTGAAAGGTGAAAAGTCAACCTTTGCGAATTGCCTTTTGCTGCAGAGCAACACATTCTGCAGCATTTTTTATTAACTTTTGATCTGTTTGAGCTAGAAGATTTTTTTTGGTTACTATCTGAAAAATATGTAGCAGATAATGGATTATGTGGCAAATGCGGCAAATCCATAACTATGCCAACATCGCTACAGCAGCTGAATCACATAATTTCATTGGCCCTGGGTATAAATGAATGGGAAAGCAGCACAGAGGTGAGAGAGGAAGAGCAAGAAAACCCATGCAGTCTCATGGAATGCTGAAAGCAAAAAACATTTTTAATGTAAGCCGTGGAAGAATATATGCCATCCAATAAAAAGGATGATATTAATCACAGCACTAGTTGTGCAGCATTAAATAGGAACTTATCTACGATCAGACCGTTTGTGCTAAAGCCAGCTCAGTACCATCAGAGATTCAAAGAAAGTAAGGAAGCAGACGTATTCTGTTCAAATCATGTACTCATGGCATGTTGTATGATTGGATTGAGTGGATCATGGAAGACTCAAGAAGGAGCTTTGTTCCCCACTGATGCAATATCTGCCTGGATTGATGGATAATGACCCAGAGAAGCATGCAGTGTTGGCTGACAAGTGGTTAGTTAACAGAGGTGACAAAGGGCTGTAGCACCAGGACTCAAAGGCAAATGGAGAGAGAAACTCTCCTCAAGAGGGTTCCAAACCAGAGGGTAAGGGCCAGGGCAATTCCCCAGGGTCAAAGGAAGGCCATAGGCAAAGAAGAGAATAGGCAACTTGGGTTCCAGCTCATGGAAAGAAGAAAAAGGAATGACCAGAATGTTCTTCCAAGCCCAAGATGATCACTTGATATAGGTGTCGCAAGGAGGGGCATTATAAAAGAGACTGCCAGGTGAAAGACCCTGTACCAGCCGCGGCTGGTGAGCATGTGCTTGAGGGCCAGGGCACCCCCACCTCAGTGCTGAAGGAGGGAAAGAACACACGAGCAGCTCCTGCTGCTCTGTGTAAACTAAGCTTGAGTTTTGTTTTAGGAGGATGATGAGAAACTGTGTATGTGCTAGGCGAGGCTTTCACTCGCTCATGAGGCACAGACCAGCATAGTGACATCAGGGTGGTGGGTGTGGCCAGATTTAGTGGAGCTGCTGCTGTCTGCCCCTGGGCGTTGATTTGTGTGGCCAAGGGCAGTGTCATTACACTGCCATAACTTACAATAGGAGGGGGCACGTCATGCCTATGAAGTTGAGGTGGGAGTGGGGGTGGTAATGGTCTGGATGTGGACACTGGGCACCACCCTAATTTTTGAGAAGTTAGAGGTTAATGTTGTGGGAGGCTGAGGAGCATTCTGGAAGGAAGCACATGAACAAAACTTTGCTTATGGACTTCATGGAGTGTACCGTTCTTTTGATTGCTTTGTGCAGTGAGTCCTCTGTCTTGCATGCTCTTGCTTTATTTGTTTTACTTGTGGTTTGGGTGGGAGGAGAGTTGCCTGCAGGCTGCAGAAAACAATCTATTGAGGCAGTCCCTCAGAAAGCCTCGCAAAACAGCAGGCACTTCCAAAGAACTCTGGGGGAGCTGGAGGGTGAAGTGTGTTGCCCCTGAGACTTCAGCAGGATGCAAGCTCTTTTCCAAGCCCTTGGAGATCCTTCACAAGTTGAATAAAGTGCACACAAAGTCCTTTCTCCTTTCTTTGGCAGTCAGGCAACCACTGCAGGCCAATCCCCCAAGCAGCACTACAGCTTAGGGATAGTCTCTCCTCAGTTTCTTCTGGTTCCACTCCTCAGAAAAGGTTTCTTCTTGTTTCCCAAGGTGATCTAAAGTTCTGGGGTCTTGGTGCCCCTTTTTATACAACTCCTCCCACCACTCTACATGTAGATAGCCCTATTCAGCCCTGTGCTGACTCACCTTGCCTCCGGGAATTTCCCCAGCCCCTGTCACTCAAATTCCAGACAAGGAATATACAACCTAGCAGAGGCAGGCCTGGATGGTTAGACAAGAAAATATCTACTTTCTAAAAGTGGTATTTTCAAACACAGAATGTTAAAACCAACTTCACTAAAAGATGTATTTTATCATTCTGAGTTCAGGCATACTAAACTCAAATTTCTACCATGTTCCCTGAGTCAGTTAGGATTATAGGATGTAATAATCAAACTGCCCATTCTGGCCTATGGGGAACAGGTAGCCTTGCAATAGTGAAAAACGAAATTGGCTGTAATTCACTATTAGGACATGCCACACACACCAGGGCATGCCCTACCTTATACTTACAATGCACCCTGTGCTTGGGCCTACCATAGGGGTGTCTGAAAGGAAGAAAAGGGAAGGTTTAGGGACTGGCAAGTGGGTGCACTTGCCCAGTCAGCATGGCAGTACCAGACTGCACACAGGCTCTGCAATGGCAAGCCTTAGACACACTTTAACAGGCTGCTTCTGTGGGTGGCACAACCAGTGCTGCAAGCCCACTAGCAGCATTTGGTTTACAAGCCCTGGGCACACTCAGTGCTCTGTACTAGGGTCTGACAAGTAAACCAAACCAGCCAATCATGGAATCACTATTCCATACATCAATTTACAATAGGGAGAGCATATGCACTTTAGCACTGATCAGCAGTGATAAAGTGCCCAGAGTCATAAAGCAGCCAACAGCAGGTCAGACAAAATATAGGAGGAAGGTAAAAAGTTCAGGGATGACCCTGCAAAAAGGGCCACGTCCGACAGGGGTGTTACCCCGGAACTGGTCCCAGGATGCTTGTTTCCGATCCAGGGGAAGACCTGGCTTGGCAATTCAGGCTGGACTGTTCCCATGAGCCACAGGGTCAAGACTGATTTGCATATATCTGGGTCTGAACTGGGGTGGCGAAGTGAGCTAAAGATGATGATGGATTCAACTCAGATCTGTAACCGGGGGTGAGTATCTGAAAAGTTTCAGTGCTCCGTCCATCATCTCCTTGTGTTCACATGAAGTTCATTCATTCAACACCACCAACAGCATCTGACCTCTTCCTTGCCCAGCTCCAACTGTTGCCCATAGAACCCTCATACCCCTGATGTCACCTTCTATATTTCACATGCTTCACCTTCGACATTCTACGTGTCTAACATTCTCTAACTAAAGAAATACATACTGTTGTGTAGTAAAAAGCCCACAACACATCCCCACTTCTAAATAAAAACAGACAGGTTGAAAAGACACAATGCAAAACAGGAACAAATAATTCCAACCCAAACTGTACACTAAAGCATAGTGCAATCCTAAAGGTGGAAAAGAGTATAGCAAATTCAGTTATTACATAACTTTATCTATTTCATGACACAGTCCTTGTACCGTGAAGGAAGCTTCCTTGATCTCGTGAATACTCTTGATTCCTGGAGTCCTTCTCCACTTCTCTCAGATTGCTTCCTTTGAGTATTCGCCTCCACACATCCATGGGTACTCTCACCAACCCCACCATTAGAGTTGATTGTCTCCATTGATTCCAAATTGGCCCTGATTTTTTTGTTTGCGCACTTGGATAACCTGGACATGCTCCAAGTATCACACATATGGACCGTGACAAACTTTTTCTTACTTAATACAATGATGAAAGGACCCATAATCTGATTTGTTCCTTTCTTTTCCCACCGTGGCTTCTTCACCCAAACTAAATCTCTAACATTCCATTTCTTGCACTTAACAGTGTTTCTCATCATACCTGCTTATGTATTTCAACTGGTACTTCCCATGCTTACTCATTCCATCATCACTATCTCTGGATATTTTCTTCCTCAGATGTAACCAAAAAGGGTTCAACTTGGAATTAGGTGTTCACCCCTTCAATAACTCAAAGGATGACTTTTATGTCACCCAATTCATAGCAGTATGGTGCCCCCACCGCGTCTCTCTCAAAGCATCCTTAAGCAAATTCTAAAATCCATCACTCTCTGCACACATGACTTCACCACCCTGTTCACACACTCCGCAAGACCATTGGCTTACGGTGCATACAAGGCTGTCTTCTGATGAATAGTACCTAGGTCTCCCAGAAAACCTTGCGTCTCATGAGATGTGAAGTGCAGACCATTGTCAGTCACTACATAATTGGGTATACCCTCATTAACAAACTCATCCTTTAAAAAATCGAACACTGTCCTGATAGACGCAACACTCATGCCTCTCGGGCACCCACTTGGAGGCATAGTCTACTAATTACAATACAACACGCTTTGAAGAGGGTAACAGTTCAAGTGGACCCATGATATATCGTCCCAATGCCATCCAAAGTTTTTGAGGAACCTCCATGGAGACTTCGGTGCTGACACGTGACGCAAGTTTTATCATTGTTGGCACACATAAAACAATCTTTAACCACTTCTTCCACTTAATGATCCATGGCTGGCCACCAATACCTCTCTCTTAACCTAGCTTTTGTAAGATTCCTTCCTAGATGTCCCTCATGCAAATTGATATTCCTGAACCTAACACTGCATGGTGTAACCACTCTCTCCCCTGTCATAAGTCCCACATCAGAAATAGTTAACTCATTCCTTGCACTCCAAAATGGTTTCAAATACGGTTCCATAAATTTGTACTCTGGCCAGCCTCGTTCCACATACTCCTTGATAAGAGCCAAAGTATATACTCACCATCTCTGTCTTCCCATTGCCTTTTAGTGATGGCTGAATCCTTGACCCAATTCAAAGAGTGATCTTCACCTATCTCAAGACTGTCATTATCTTTGATAGATAATTGAGAAAGACTGTCAGCTGTCTTCTTCACAAGCCCAGGTAAATACTGCACTTGAAATTTGAACTCCCCCCCCCAATTTCTCACTTCACCTCTCCAAACTTGGATTTGACCTCTTACAATCCTTGCAGGAGAAAATATGCAGTAAAGAGCGAAGATCTGTGCGGACCAGGAAGGGACTGTCCCCAGAGACGGCTCCTCCATTAGGGCAGAGTAGCGATGCCCGCTGCATTCTCGCCGTGCGAGAAGCAGAAACATAAACTGGTAAACCTACCATTTTATGTTTCTGCATCTCGCACTGTGTAAAAGCAGAAGGGATTGGTTGGGGGTAGGCGGTTGGGAGGGTCTGCTGGAGAGCAGGAGAGGAGTGGCTAACCCAATGCTGCGGGCCCTGACTGTTTGGTCGGCCCTCTGGGGCCGACCAAACCAGTCATGTGCACTCTCCCTTTTCTATATGTAGGCTGCATGCAGCCTACATGGAGAAAATGGCCTCCCCGTAGGCGCCTGGCTGGGCGCCGTCCCCAACAATCACAACGCTACCATTGCAGGATTGTGATTGACTCACGGAAGGGGAGGGAGGCTGCCTGCTTCCTGTTCCATGGGGACCAGGCCAGGAGCTTAGACAGCACGGGACACGGGCAGGTACTTAAAAAAAAAAAATTCAACTAGGTCCCTCTCCCCCCGGCGCAAACTCCCGCGCAACCCTCCCCCACCCACGAGTCATGCTGGCCGCAACTTACTGCCCACAGATAAAACTTGAAATGATGCAGAGCCCAAAATACTGTCAAAGCCTCCCTTTCAATACACAAATGGTCCTTAGCTTGTTTAAGTGCATGAGAAGCAAAGGCAACCACCTGTTCATCTCCATTGACTACCTGGGTCAACACAGTACCCAAACCCTTCAAGCTAGTCTCAGCTGCCAACACAGTCTTCCTCATTACATCACTTGTTCTTTGTCCACAGTCGTTGAGGTTTCCATAATACTGCATGCCAATTCCAGTTTCGGTTAAATATCTTCATCTGATATCACATGGCCTAAATATATCACCGATGATGCTCCGAACATACCCTTCTCCTTTTTCAGTGTTAAACCACTTTCCAATGCTCTTCCCAAGACTTTCCTTAAACTGTCATCATGCTATGAAGTATTTTCTCATAGATGAAAATATCATCCTGGAAAAACAAAACATGTGTAACATCCTTCAAAACAAATGTAATCACTGTCTGGAAGCAAGCAGCCGCAGAAGCCAAACTGAACAGCAATCTGATGAATCTGTAAGCTTCCAGAGGTATTACAAAGGACGGCAAATGCCTTGAATCCTTGTGTAGCATCACCTGGTGATAGGTAGAAGAAAGGTCCAGTACACTGAACACATTGGCGCCATTAAGCATGGTAAGAGTTTCAGATACATTTGATAATGGCTGAAGATCCACCTAAATCCCTTTGATCAATGTGTTCAAATTACGAAGATATACACATATTCTGATGGCTCTACCACCATCCTTGGGAGCCAATGCAACTGGTGCCAACCACTCTGAGGTTTCGATTTCCTCAGTCACATTCGATTCGAGCAATCTGTCATATTCTGATTTTAAGGGTTCAAGCATTAGATTTGGAACTTTGCATACCTTGTGAACACAAGATACTGCACCATTCTTGAGTGCAATATGATGCTCAAAGTTTGTAATTCATTTCTAAATACTTCAGGAAACTCCTTATAAGAAATCTCTCCTTCACCACAGTTGTCGACAAGCATAACTTGATCATGAGCACAGGGGTTTAAAATTATTCCCAAATCTCTTTGATGTCTATCTCAATAACTTGTTTCCCCTGTTTACAACATAGATTTTCCCAATGGGTTCTCAACCGCAGAAAGAAATTCTCATGACAACATACCACAAGACATCAATTTTGTTACCTCCATAACTAAATGGATTTATATCTGGGTATAGCCACTTTAATTGTTGGCTAGGAAAATTCTTCTCCTAAATGATAGCACCAATCATGGTTTAAGGTCCTGAATCTGCCAAGACAAACGCATTCTTACACCAATCTCAACATCACAGTCTGGCATGACCAAAACTCCAGCATTCACCCATGTCTCCCTTCATATTCAGAACAATTGTTTTCACTCCTTCCGAGACACTTTCAACCGCATGCACTTTCTCAGCAGATTTTTATCCACAAGCATAATACCCATTAAGACCACATTTCCAACAATTTGAATTTCAAGCATAGCAAACAAGACTGCTGGAAAGATGCCCCAACCTTCCACACCTATAACACTTAGTTTTGTGGTCACTGTGTTTTTAGTAGTCACGCTATCCACATTAATTTCAGTGTCAGGCTGCACATAATCATACACAATTAACATGACTACTACTGTGCACAGTTGCATTATCTGTCAAAGTATGGTGGTAGTTTCTCATTTCTTTCACACTTTCAGAGGTATTCTCCATTCCTTCCACAATGGCCTTGCTCTTTAAGGGAGGGGTTACAGGATAATAATTTCTCTTGAACATCGTTACTGTTGGTGCATGTTAGAAATGGGATTTCTGGTTGGCTATGGCATGCATCTAAGCCAGGCAGAAACCACCACTCTAGTCAGGGCAAGGGAGTTACACGCTGAAGATAACCACTGCTCACCCCCTTGGTAGCTTGACACGAGCAGTCAGGCTTATCCCAGAGGCAATGTGTAAAGCGTTTGCACAACACACACACACACAGCAGCAACACACTAGGCATACTATAAAATAAACTCCACGCAAGGTTATATAAAAAATAGCCTTTGTATTATCCAAAACACATTAGATCATAACCACACATATACACTGTGCCAACTGGCACCAGGTAGTAATTTACAGGGGATTATATACATGTCAGGGCCAATCGGGCCACTCTCAGAACCATCACAAGCACCAGTAGCAAATATAAAAAACAACCAGTAACCACTGGCAAAATACTGTACTCAGCATTAGCACTAGCAACATAAACGCATTATGTCTGCATCACATTAGGCATAAAACACATTACGCACCAACCTCATAAGCATAAACACATTATGCAACCTCTTTAGGCATAAACACATTATGCAACCTCTGTAGGCATAAACACATTATGCAATAGGCATCACATTAGGGCCTTGCGCCCTACCAACATTGACCCCCTGACCACTGGCCTTCTGTGTGGGCTCAAATGCCCTTTGTCCTCCAAAGTCACGTCTCTAATGAGGGCCTTCCACTGGCCCCTTTGCATGTCTTGGCAGCAAGAACAACGTGTGTAGCGCACTGGGGCAGGGGGGTGCAACTCACCACTTCCTCAGCAAGAAAAGAAAATTTCCCCGTGGGACTCTAAAGACAAAATTGCACAACGTTAAAGCTGCCCGCACTTGAGCAGTGCAGCTGTGGCAGACCAAGTGCTGGAACCCACCATGCCTGGGGAGCCTCGTTCACCGGGCTTCTCTTGGGCCAATTGCTCGGCCCCCTGCTTTCTCGCAGTGCGAGAAGCAGAAACATAAAATGGTAAAACTACCATTTTATGTTTCTGCTTCTCACACTGCGAGAGAGCAGAAGTGCCTGGAGTGCCTGGTTGTGGGAGAGCGGGTGGGTGGTCCTACTCGAGGGAAGGGGGGGAGTGGCTTGCCCAATGTCGTGGGCCCTGACTGCTTGGGTCGGCCTGGGGATGACCAAAGCAGTCATGCGTACTCTCCCTTTTCTCTATGTAGGATGCATGCAGCCTACATAGAGAAAAGGGCCTCAGATTAGACTCCCGGCTGGGGCGATCTCCTCTGCCCATCACCAATCACAACGCTGCCATTGCAGCATTGTGATTGGCTTAGGGCCCAAGGAGGGAGGCTGCCCGTGCCTGCTTCCTGTAGAGGGAAAATGTTAACTCCGAAGTCAGGACCAGACCACTGCCAGGAGCTGAGGCAGCGCGGGACTCAGGACCCGGTAAGGTAAGTTTTTTTAATTTGTAATTATAACCGATCCACCCCCCGCCCCCGCGAGTCATGCTGCCGGCCGCGACTGGATGGGGGCTGTATTTCCATTATGAGACTTCCATAGGGAGACTCTAGCACATACGGCTATAGAATTCTGGAGGCCACGCCAATGATTGTATTGTAGGGATTCATTTTAAAATTAATAAAAAGACCATAAGAACATTAATAACAACTTAACTGCAAGGAAGGTGCGGTGATAATGTCATGTCATGGTCGCCCCAGATCCAGTGACAGTCTCACAGAGGCTGCCAAGGAGAGAGAGGCTGAGAGCGCGTGCGGTGCAGCCGTTCATCAAAAAGGAGATATTTCTGTATTCGGTTAACGGCAGATGCAGCCATGGAAATAAAAAACACACGTGGCACCTGTGTAGGGCGGCCAACCTTGCAGGGCGTTCCCTCAGACTTACTCTGTCCCCTTGTCTGGGGGTCCATGAGTGAAGTCCGCGCCAAACAGCAAGCACGAATGAGAGAGTGAACGTAGGAGAGGATGTGGTGTGACGGCTAGATTGCCGACTTTGGAGCTGGGAAACCTAGGTTCAAGCCTCGGGGTGGTGTCCACATCCTGTGATTCTGGGCACATCACTTAATCTCACTGTGTCTACCAAAAAAACAAGCATTGGCATAGCCAATAGGTCTCGCCTTTGGGACCTTATAAGTGTTTAGCCATGCAACAGTTGATGTTGTTGCACCAAGGATATTGTGCTGCGTAACTAAACACTTATAAGGTCCCAAAGGCGAGACCTATTGGCTATGCCAATGCTTGTTGTTATTGCAGTGGAACCTTTGGTTTGGGGGGTGCATAGTGGCCTATCGTTCACTGGTATTTCATCTTGCGGCGTGACTCATTTCATCTCCATCCATTCAGACGATATGGTGCTCTACCTGCTTGACCTGCACAGGTAGAGCACTCAATTTCCTCGCGGTCTTTAGGAAGGCCTGTGGCATTTAGCTGAACTGGCTGAAAACTAGTCTGTTTTTGATCTGCAGTGATTAGGGATGAGCCTCCGGACTAGAATGGCATGCACTGTGAGCCGGACGTGGTGCAATATTTATGGGCTCGCACATACCTGTCACTCCCTGACCTCTTAGAGGGCAATATTGGAAAGGCTATGACTGCCATGTGTGCGAGCATGGGATTTTGGAAACCATGCCCCTCTCGGTCGCAGGTCGCATCGCCGTGTCTAAAATGGAGGCACTGTTCCGACTTTTGTATTTGTTGCGGTGCTCCCACTGGTGATACATAAACAACGTGAGATCGTTGATGAATAAGGTTAAATCAGGATCATCATTAGACCCTGCCCCACCTCATGTTCTTAATAAGGTCACAGAGGTTCTGCTCTCGACACTAGTCAAAATCACTGACCTCTCATTAGAGGCAGGCGAAGTACCAAGAACTTGGAAACACGCAATAATTAGACCATTGCTAAAAAAATCTAATTTAGACCCTGCTCAGTTAGAAAACTATCGTCCTATCTCACTTCTACCATTTAATGGCAAACTATTAGAGAAACATGTTAATGGAGTGCTAACAGAGTTTCTGGAAACAAACCAATGCCTCCATCCCACACAGATGGGCTTCCGTGCACAGCATAGCGGGGAATCGGCACTCTTGGCAGTGGTAGAAGAATTACAAGCATTCGGAATGCAATAGGTCTCACATTTGCGAGGGTTTAAGCTATTAGCTTTGTAAATGACAGTGCCTTTTATTTATGTCTTAAAAACCAAAACATAAATAAAAGGCATTGTAATTTACAATGCCAACAGCTCAAACTCACGTAAATGCGAGACCTATTGCATTGCAAATGCTTGGCTTTTTTACTTATTGATTGCCACTGGAATTGTGTGATTATGTGGCTGGGGCGTTTTTTGCATAATTATGGATTTACCATGAAATCCATCACTGGAAGCATAACTTGCAGATTTTAACAAAGAAACATTTGATTCTATCTCAAACGGACCAAAAGTTACAAAAAATATGGCGACGTGTTTCTGTGCAGCAGGAGGCACTCTGCAAAGGTTGACTGTTCAACTAGCAGTTGCCTATTGCTGTATTTGGTTGTGTAACTGGTACTTATAAGGTGGAACCTTTGTCCAGACAGTGTAAGAGTGTGTAAAAATATCAATTTAATTAATTGATACTATCACAAAATGTGCCACATTATGCCGCGTAATGTGCATTTTCTGGTTGCATAATTTAGTCAACCCTGCCATAAAATGTTGTCCTCCCTTGCCGCATAATTCCAGTGGCCCTGTGGATATTGTATCCAACCCCCACCAGCCCCCTACATCCAGTCTGATCAAAGGGGATATAATTAACCCTAACAAGAGGCGTTAATTGCATGATCCGTATACACTCTCCTGAGGCTGAATAACGCAAACAGAAGTCCTTCAGGTGGCACATGCGCAGAATAAGGACCTCCTGCTACATACAATAGCAGTCATCTTCTACAACACACCATCAATGATACATACACAATTAGCACATTTACTATGTCCACACTACTTATAATCCTACTCAAAGAGAGTCTGTATTCAAGACCAAAACATGAAGGTACCCAAGTTAGTAGTAAGGGATGTATCTTTGTAACATGATTGAGTTAGACAGGGTGAGGCAGGAGGCTGTACCAAGGTCTTATATTTATGCCCTCTCCTCATTTAATATATATACACACAGCCTTTCGGATGTATACGTGCATAAGGGAGCATGTGCTGTTGTGCAGCTGATACCCAAACCACTGAGCTATCTTTTTAGACCAGCAATGCCCGAAGCATAAAGGCAGATTCAGCCCTGCTTCGGGGCTGGAGCACGTGACGAGTAGGCTTAGCACAGGTTTCTGCTGCAGGCACATTAACCCACTGAGCTGTCCTAGCAGCGCATTAAACAAACAGAGCTAGATTTGGGCACGAAGACAAAGAGTCTTGGCCAACCTCACCGTCTATCCCTTTACCTGTTCTGTGTGGAAAGACCGCCAGTGAGACACTGAGCTGTCCTAGCAGCGCATTAAACAAACAGAGCTAGATTTGGGCACGAAGACAAAGAGTCTTGGCCAACCTCACCGTCTATCCCTTTACCTGTTCTGTGTGGAAAGACCGCCAGTGAGACATGTTCCTCTCAGGCTAGCATAAGGTTAATTTCTGGCACAGCAGCGAGGGTGGGGCCGGTGGGAGGCACCGCAGGAGAGAGCGGTCTGACAGGCAAAGAGAAAGCCGCTATTACTGTCTCTGCTGGCGGGAGTTTGGTTGTCATGCCTGAGAGAAGCCGCGCTCAAACTCACAATCAGCGGGGTGGACAGCTGCTAACATGCAGCTGTCATGAGACTCTGGCCCCCTCCCAGCCCCCACCCTCACACACCCTGCTTGGGCACCACCTAGCGTTTGAGACCTTCCCCACCCTTCCTTCCAGAGTTTACTTCCCAAAAATGTAATTTATTTCCAATGAAATACTGCGAAAAGCATTGTTTGAATAAACTTGGTATAATATAAACTCCAAACACGCTCGTTCATTGCTTTGAACAAAAAAACTGAAGGAAACAAACATTATATTGCAGCAAGATGAGTAGATGAGTCACCCCCACTTTATTTCTTTTGTTTGAGAAGCTTTTTGTTGCGGGAATGCGACCTAGCGTGGTTTTATAGCGCTGCACAGTGCATAAATCAGAAGTGGGCACTCAATTAGAACAGGTTGATTTAAGTATAAGTGTTAGGCAAAGTTAAGCAGCTATAGGTCATGGCGTGCACAGAAACGGATGTGAAGGAATATCCCAAACAAAACATTCTCCCCGGAATAATTCACAATGATTGCAAATATTTGAAAATTGAACAGAAAGGAAAAATCGAGGACTCGCAATAAAAGGAAAAATCGAGGGCTCGCAATAAGTTGGACACTTTTACTCGAGCTTTGACAAAAGCGATTACAAAAGTAGGAGGCAGCAGGGGGAGGGGAGAGAGGAGGGGGCCTTCGCCTGTTTCCCTTGCGGGAGCGTGCAAGAACCATCTGTTAATTATAAACAGATGGTTTCAAAGCTCGCTCCCGCAAGGGAATCGCCAAACGTTCACGCGTTGCCATTCAAGGCAATGCGTGCATGTTTTTGCCTGCAAAACTGAATCGATTTCTAAAGGTCTTTTTCCTATGCAGCGCATGCGCGCTGCGTAGGTGAGACCTAAAAATGAATGTGTCCTTGTGTAACTTAACGGGTGCTCTTATAAAGTGCTCCAATATCTTTGGGTCGAGTTTGTGCTATATAAATCTGCAAAAAAAGAAAACATACGTGAGCGGCGCAGCGTTAGGATTAGGGAGGGAGACAATCATTGTTAGAAATGGGATTTCTGGTTGGCTAAGGCTTGAGCCAAAGTCAAGCAGAAACCACCACTCTAGTCAGGGCAAGGAAGTTACACGCCAAAGATAACCCCTGCTCACCCCCTTGGTAGCTTGGCACGAGCAGACAGGCTTATCCCTGAGGCGATGTGTAAAGCGTTTGCGCGCGCACCCAGCAACAACACCCAAGGCCCACCACAAAGGAAACTCCACACAAGGTATTATATAAAAATAGCCTTTGTATTCTACCAAAACCCATTAGATAAAAACACACACTTTACAATGTGCCAACAGGCATGGGCAGAATTTACAAGGGATTATATGTACAGGGGACAGGGCCACCTGGACCACTGTCAGGAATTAGCACTTTGTAGAAATTAGCACTTAGAACATAGGAATAAAATTACTGTAGCACAAAATAACATATATAGCACACAACCAGTAATTTCTGGTATCAGGTAAGTACCACCTACGCAACCCTAACCACCTTAGGAAAATGCCACGCAGGGAACTAGAACCTCACTAGCATCACCTGTACTAGGAGAAGCAAACAACCACCTAAGTATCACAATACCTGTAGGGGTCTAAGCACATAAACACATGATGCATAAAATACATTCAGAGGTGTAAACACAATTTAGGAAACAAAATATCATGAAGGCATTGCGCAGGCGCAAAAAGTACATGTATGAAAATCACCAAGCGCCCTAGGGGAGGGCACAACACAAGATAACTGTCCACAGGCCAACTGGCCTCTCAGGATGCAGAAATACCCAATATCCAGCGATATCAGGGAGCGACTACGCAGGCTGCACAAGCCAGGCACACAAGGCACAACCTAAACGTGGCAGCTGCCCACTAAGTGCTGGGCAGCTGTAGGGACTGGGGCCTGGGCACCTCTGGGCCCTTAGAACAATCTGTCGCCCTTGGAGCCTCTCTGGGCTCTAAAACAATGAAATGCCCCCTAGTCTCGCACGATCTACGACAAGAAATGCCCCTGAGCCTCGCAGGCTCTACGCAAATATCTGCCCCGTCGTGGGAGCCTCGGGGCTCTGAACGACGATGTGCCTTTTGGAGCCTTCCGGCTCTAAACTCAGAATGCCCCCGACGTTGGTGGAGCCCTCCTGGGGCTCGAGAAACCAACGAAAATGCCCCCTTAAGGTGGAGCCTCGATGGGCTCGAGAACACGTTGGGGCGGCCCGCTGCCTTCCGGGGCCGCCCGACACTTGCACTGTCCCGGTGCCTGCCGGTGGAGCGCACTTGCTCCGCACCCAACAAAGGATGCCCCCGGTGGAGCGCACTCGCTCCGCACACAACCACGGATGCCCCCACTCACCGGGACGGCTCCTCCGGTCTCGGCGGCGCTGCTCCTCCTCTCGTTAGATCCAGCGCGGGGTGGGCTCCCGCCTGGATTCCTCTCCTTTCCTTCTGGCAGCAACAGCGCGGGGCTCCCTCAGCTCACAGGAGCCCCGGTCCACAACTTACTTCCTGCTTTGTCCGGGACAGCGCGGGGTAGGCTCCTGGCTGCTTCCTGGTTGTGCCACGCCCACGTCTCGGTCAGTGCTGCCTGACTTCCGAGCTTCGGCCCGGGCTGCAGCGGTGATTCCTCCGGAGATAAGAGGGGTGGGCTCCCTCGGCAGAGGCGATATACGGCGGGGTGGGCACCCGCCGTAAGAATACTTTAATAAGCGGGGTGGGCACCCGCAAGCACACCACAATGCGGGGTGGGCTCCCGCTCAATCCGGCACACGAGGGGGGGGAATCCCTACGCCGGGGATTCCCTCATTTGCAAAGAGGCGACACTGAGCGCTCTAGAAGCGCGGGGGCACCAAATAAAGCGCTCCTAGCGCTATATGTAAAAATACAAGCGCTTCCAGGCGCTTTAGGGGAGAAGGCAAGTCCAGCAGTCCTCCTGGATTATGCAGCAAGGCAGGGGGGGGGGCAAGGCTGGGCCCAGAGCCAGCTCACTGGGCCTCCAGGCAGGGAGGTAATCCAAGTGGCGGTCCTCTGGCCCAGCAACAGCAGCAGCGCCCCTCAGGTAAGATCCTGGCAGAGAACAACTTGTAAGGGGGCACAGCCCCTTCTTATACTGTAAAATCCTTTGTTCTTGGTTCAGGGTGAGGGGGAAAACCATTTGTAGCTGGTTGTGGAGCACCCTTGATGTGCTCAGCCCCTCACTCTATTCACTGGCAGGGCTAGGGTCGTCAGTCGCACCACAGGGGGCGGAGCCAGCATTGTGTGGGGAAAGCCCTGCCCTATTCAGGACCCAGGTGTACTCCTCCCACCCATCTAGCTGCTGATCTCCCTATTCACCACCGGGTGACTCCTCCTGACTCTGGGGAATCCCTAGCCCGTCACATGACCTCAGCCAGCCAATCACGCGACAAGGCACACATTTTACACTGCACACCGAAGTGCCCACTTCTAGAAGTGGCACTTCCACACTAGGTACATGCACGCCGCACACATCATCGCGCAGCATTCAATCACACGAGTCCGCACATACCAAACTCAGGCCTGCACACCCCACGCATCAGGAACTACTAGGGACACATACATTCCCCATACATTCCTATGGGAGGGCAGGCCTATCTCACCACATGCACTCAGAGTGCGCACGCACTTTACCCTGGGACACAGGGAAAGTGCGCAGAAACCAAAATGTACTATCACCAAGTCACCAATAAAAGCAAAAAAGTTCAGGGGTGAACCTGCCAGAAGGGCCAAGTCCAACACAACCCCCTTCCAGCCAAAACGCAGGGCAGACCAATCACCACCGTGATGGACTTCCCTGCTTGGGGCGATAGAACACGGACGCGGGCCCGCAACTGCAGGAACACCCTCCGGTTCTACGCCACGGTGAACCCATGGAATTCCTTTTAAAACCACTCTCCGGACCAACTGGGCTACCCCACTGGTACTCCCAAGCTGTCCGCGGCCAAGACCAGGCCCTAGGCCACCCAGGTACCACCGGTTCTTGCCTAATCACAGAGTGGGGGGTAGTAACCCCTGGCACATAGTGGCCATTCTCCACTCTTCCTCTGTGCAAGACAGGACTAGACTGCCACTGGTTCTCCAGCCTAGGGTCTACACCCTCAGGCGGACCAGGAGTCTCAAGGAAGGCTCTCCTCCCCCTACCTCTTCTCTAGGGTTCCTCCTCCTCCGGCGAGGGGTACACCTAGAACGCCATTCCAACCCAGGGTTTAACCCCTCAGATTGCACCAGGGTCAGAAGTGGGCTCTCCCACCCTCTGCACCCCCTTCCAGAACCCTGCTCCCTACCAACTGGGGCGGTACCTCTGGAAGAAGAACCGGTCGGGACGCTGATTACAGACGTCCCACCCTTCAGGTCAGGCTGATCCCGAACCTGGCCTTCCAACCTCCGGCCTAGAACCTTTGGTGGAATAATCGCCTGGCACTCCAGGACTTTTGGGGATTTACAATCCATCCCCCTGAGGCTCACAAACGACACATATGTCGAGTGACTGTCTGTCTGGCGCTGATCTCCCGTCCCCTGTCCACCTGACAGTGCGCGGAGATCCCCCAGAACAGAGTGGTGTCACCCTGGTCACTACACGGGATCCTAGCCCAACTGGGTAGTCCCTGACCCACAGGCCCTTCCACTGGGGAACTCATCCCCCAATCACTCCTCACGCTGGACTCCTGTACCCTCCCTACCGGAGCGGTACTGCCAGACTCTAGAACCACAGGAGCCCTGTTTACAGGCGCTCCAGTTCCTCTACTCACTAAGAGATCTTCCTCAAGTGGACTAACAGGACAGCCTAGGTCCCCAACTTGGTGTTCCCTCATGAAACCATCCAAGTCCTGAGGCAGGGTTTCGGGCGTCTGGGGACCCTCGGTCACCCCCTCACTCCTGCTCCATTGAGCCAGGCAGTGAGCCCCTACACCCTCCTCGCTATCCTGGGACCTAGCTGGGCTACACTGAGCCTCCTCCACCACGCTGGGCTGGAGGATCTCTGACCCACTATTGTTGAAATCACTCACTAATGACTCTAGAGAACCTCTGGCCTTTTCCCAGCGCTCTGCTTCATCCGCAAGCTCAAATGGACAAAAAGAGTTATACCTTAACAGGTGTTGGCGCAACCCCGGCACACAACAACTGAGCAGGTGTTCTTTGAGAACCAGATTACACAGTTCATCAAAATCGGAAACTCCTATCCAAGCAAACAGTGAATTCTCACATCCATCCACAAACTCCTCCCAAGACTGGTGAGACAGTTTCCTACTGCCCCTGAATTTCAACCTTAACTCCTCCTCCTGGGACACAGGTACCAGACTGGGGGAACTGGGATTTCCTACACTGGAATCTATATGGCTGCCACCACTGGACTCAACCCTCCCTGGGGAGCCCAGAAAATTAAAACTGCACGCAGGGGATAGTCTACCCTCCAGAGCTACTTTGCCTCTGGTGGAGGCCCTCTCAGCCTCTGCTACCCTCTCCTGTGCCAAGACCCACTCAGTCTCTCGCTGTTGCTCCCTGGCCTCCAGCTGTGCCATAGCCTGGGCATGCTCTAACCTGAGCTTTTCTAACGTCAGCTGGTGCTCCCTTTCTTTCCTCCTATCTTCCCATTCCTCTGGGGACAGGGAAAGGGATGAGGCGCTGCCTCCTACGCTGGACCCAGCAACAGGCTCCATTCTGGCGGACGTTCTGGTGAAAAGATTACACAGGGAACCTAGGGGTCTGAGCTTAACACAGGAGTACACAATTCACAAAAAGATTCAGCCAGCTCTCTAACCCAGAGAACTCACACTCACTTGCCTAGTGCCACACACCATCCATCCACACACAACCCTCCCCTCGGACTGGTAAGGCAGTTTCTACCACCCCTGATTCCTCAACCTGACCACAAGTGACACAGGTACCAAAACTCTGGGCGCAGGGCGGGGGACAAATGTACTGGACACTATTACGCTGCCACCACTGGATCCCACCCTCTGGTGAATCCAGAAAACACAATGCACTTAGGGGGATGATCTACCCTCCCGAGCTAGGGACACCTACGAATTAAGTCCCCACTGTAGGCCAACCCAAGAAATAGCAAACAGCACAGGGGCAGTTACCTCCTCCAGCTTCTACTGCAGGCCAACCCCAGAAATATCAAACAGCACAGGGGCAGTTATCTCCTACAGTTTCTGGTTTCTGTCCTTGGCAGGACACTCAACTCAAAGTGCACCAAAACACATTTCCAAAGAAATGACAATTAAAAACAACTTAGAACAATAATCCCTATACCATGTGATTTATCTAAATGCAGAGTTTTGTAGTGCGGCCAGTTGCCGCTGCGGTACAGCGCAAACGCAAGTCCAAATCCCACCGCTGATCACCAATGTTAGAAATGGGATTTCTGGTTGGCTAAGGCTTGCGCCAAAGTCAGGCAGAAACCACCACTCTAGTCAGGGCAAGGAAGTTACACGCTAAAGATAACCCCTGCTCACCCCCTTGGTAGCTTGGCACGAGCAGACAGGCTTATCCCTGAGGCGATGTGTAAAGCGTTTGCGCGCGCACCCAGCAACAACACCCAAGGCCCACCACAAAGGAAACTCCACACAAGGTATTATATAAAAATAGCCTTTGTATTATACCAAAACACATTAGATAAAAACACACACTTTACAATGTGCCAACAGGCACGGGCTGAATTTACAAGGGATTATATGTACAGGGGACAGGGCCACCTGGACCACTGTCAGGAATTAGCACTCTGTAGAAATTAGCACTTAGAACATAGGAATAATATTACTGTAGCACAAAATAACATATATAGCACACAACCAGTAATTACTGGTATCAGGTAAGTACCACCTACGCAACCCTAACCACCTTAGGAAAATGCCACGCAGGGAACTAGGACCTCACTAGCATCACCTGTACTAGGAGAAATCAAACAACCACCTAAGTATCACAATACCCGTAGGGGTCTAAGCACATAAACACATGATGCATAAAATACATTCAGAGGTGTAAACACAATTTAGGAAAGAAAATATCATGAAGGCATTGCGCAGGCGCAAAAAGTACATGTATGAAAATCACCAAGCGCCCTAGGGGAGGGCACAACACAAGATAACTGTCCACAGGCCAACTGGCCTCTCAGGATGCAGAAATACCCAATATCCAGCGATATCAGGGAGCGACTACGCAGGCTGCGCAAGCCAGGCGCACAAGGCACAACCTAAACGTGGCAGCTGCCCACTAAGTGCCGGGCAGCTGTAGGGACTGGGGCCTGGGCACCTCTGGGCCCTTAGAACAATCTGTCGCCCTTGGAGCCTCTCTGGGCTCTAAAACAATGAAATGCCCCCTAGCCTCACAGGATCTACGACAAGAAATGCCCCAGAGCCTCGCAGGCTCTACGCAAATATCTGCCCCGTCGTGGGAGCCTCGGGGTTCTGAACGACGATGTGCCTTTTGGAGCCTTCCGGCTCTAAACTCAGAATGCCCCCGACGTTGGTGGAGCCCTCCTGGGGCTCGAGAAACCAACGAAAATGCCCCCTTAAGGTGGAGCCTCGATGGGCTCGAGAACACGTTGGGGCGGCCCACTGCCTTCCGGGGCCGCCCGACACTTGCACTGTCCCGGTGCCTGCCGGTGGAGCGCACTTGCTCCGCACCCAACAAAGGATGCCCCCGGTGGAGCGCACTCGCTCCGCACACAACCACGGATGCCCCCACTCACCGGGACGGCTTCTCCGGTCTCGGCGGCGCTGCTCCTCCTCTCGTTAGATCCAGCGCGGGGTGGGCTCCCACCTGGATTCCTCTCCTTTCCTTCTGGCAGCAACAGCGCGGGGCTCCCTCAGCTCACGGGAGCCCCGGTCCACAACTTACTTCCTGCTTTGTCCGGGACAGCGCGGGGTAGGCTCCTGGCTGCTTCCTGGTTGTGCCACGCCCACGTCTCGGTCAGCGCTGCCTGACTTCCGGGCTTCGGCCCGGGCTGCAGCGGTGATTCCTCCGGAGATAAGAGGGGTGGGCTCCCTCGGCAGAGGCGATATACGGCGGGGTGGGCACCCGCCGTAAGAATACTTTAATAAGCGGGGTGGGCACCCGCAAGCACAGCACAATGCGGGGTGGGCTCCCGCTCAATCCGGCACACGAGGGGGGGGAATCCCTACGCCGGGGATTCCCTCGTTTGCAAAGAGGCGACACTGAGCGCTCTAGAAGCGCGGGGGCACCAAATAAAGCGCTCCTAGTGCTATATGTAAAAATACAAGCGCTTCCAGGCGCTTTAGGGGAGAAGGCAAGTCCAGCAGTCCACCTGGATTATGCAGCAAGGCAGGGGGGAGCAAGGCTGGGCCCAGAGCCAGCTCACTGGGCCTCCAGGCAGGGAGGTAATCCAAGTGGCGGTCCTCTGGCCCAGCAACAGCCCCCCTCAGGTAAGATCCTGGCAGAGAACAACTTGTAAGGGGGCACAGCCCCTTCTTATACTGTAAAACCCTTTGTTCTTGGTTCAGGGTGAGGGGGAAAACCAGTCGCAGCTGGTTGGGAGCACCCTTGATGTGCTCAGCCCCTCACTCTATTCACTGGCAGGGCTAGGGTCATCAGTCGCACCACAGGGGGTGGAGCCAGCATTGTGTGGGGAAAGCCCTGCCCTATTCAGGACCCAGGTGTACTCCTCCCACCCATCTAGCTGCTGATCTCCCTATTCACCACCGGGTGACTCCTCCTGACTCTGGGGAATCCCTAGCCCGTCACATGACCTCAGCCAGCCAATCACGCGACAAGGCACACATTTTACACTGCACACCGAAGTGCCCACTTCTAGAAGTGGCACTTCCACACTAGGTACATGCACGCCTCACACATCATCGCGCAGCATTCAATCACACGAGTCCGCACATACCAAACTCGGCCCTGCATACCCCACGCATCAGGAACTACTAGGGACACATACATTCCCCATGCATTCCTATGGGAGGGCAGGCCTATCTCACCACATGCACTCAGAGTGCGCATGCACTTTACCCTGGGACACAGGGAAAGTGCGCAGAAACCAAAAAGTACTATCACCAAGTCACCAATAAAAGCAAAAAAGTTCAGGGGTGAACCTGCCAGAAGGGCCAAGTCCAACACAACCCCCTTCCAGCCAAAACGCAGGACAGACCAATCACCACCGTGATGGACTTCCCTGCTTGGGGCGATAGAACACGGACGCGGGCCCGCAACTGCAGGGACACCCTCCGGTTCTACGCCACGGTGAACCCTTGGAATTCCTTTTAAAACCACTGTCCGGACCAACTGGGCTACCCCACTGGTACTCCCAAGCTGTCCGCAGCCAAGACCAGGCCCTAGGCCACCCAGGTGCCACCGGTCCTTGCCTAATCACAGAGTGGGGGGTAGTAACCCCTGGCACATAGCGGCCATTCTCCACTCTTCCTCTCTGCAAGACAGGACTAGACTGCCACTGGTTCTCCAGCCTAGGGTCTACACCCTCAGGCGGACCAGGAGTCTCAGGGAAGGCTCTCCTCCCCCTACCTCTTCTCCTAGGGTTCCTCCTCCGGTGAGGGGTACACCTAGAACGCCATTCCAACCCAGGGTTTAACCCCTCAGATTGCACCAGGGTCAGAGGTGGGCTCTCCCACCCTCTGCACCCCCTTCCAGAACCCTGCTCCCTACCAACTGGGGCGGTACCTCTGGAAGAAGAACCGGTCGGGACGCTGATTACAGACGTCCCACCCTTCAGGTCAGGCTGATCCCGAACCTGGCCTTCCAACCTCCGGCCTAGAACCTTTGGTGGAATAATCGCCTGGCACTCCAGGACTTTTGGGGATTTACAATCCATCCCCCTGAGGCTCACAAACGACACATATGTCGAGTGACTGTCTGTCTGGCGCTGATCTCCCGTCCCCTGTCCACCTGACAGTGTGCGGAGATCCCCCAGAACAGAAGTGGTGTCACCCTGGTCACTACACGGGATCCTAGCCCAACTGGGTAGTCCCTGACCCACAGGCCCTTCCACTGGGGAACTCATCCCCCAATCACTCCTCACGCTGGACTCCTGTACCCTCCCTACCGGAGCTGTACTGCCAGACTCTAGAACCACAGGAGCCCTGTTTACAGGTGCTCCAGGTCCTCTACTCACTAAGAGATCTTCCTCAAGTGGACTAACAGGACAGCCTAGGTCCCCAACTTGGTGTTCCCTCATGAAACCATCCAAGTCCTGAGGCAGGGTTTCGGGCGTCTGGCGACCCTCGGTCACCCCCTCACTCCTGCTCCATTGAGCCAAGCAGTGAGCCCCTACACCCTCCTCGCTATCCTGGGACCTAGCTGGGCTACACTGAGCCTCCTCCACCACGCTGGGCTGGAGGATCTCTGACCCACTATTGTTGGAATCACTCACTAATGACTCTAGAGAACCTCTGGCCTTTTCCCAGCGCTCTGCTTCATCCGCAAGCTCAAATGGACAAAAAGAGTTATACCTTAACAGGTGTTGGCGCAACTTCGGCACACAACAACTGAGCAGGTGTTCTTTGAGAACCAGATTACACAGTTCATCAAAATGGGAAACTCCTATCCAAGCAAACAGTGCATTCTCACATCCATCCACAAACTCCTCCCAAGACTGGTGAGACAGTTTCCTACTGCCCCTGAATTTCAACCTTAACTCCTCCTCCTGGGACACAGGTACCAGACTGGGGGAACTGGGATTTCCTACACTGGAATCTATATGGCTGCCACCACTGGACTCAACCCTCCCTGGGGAGCCCAGAAAATTAAAACTGCGCGCAGCGGATAGTCTACCCTCCAGAGCTACTTTGCCTCTGGTGGAGGCCCTCTCAGCCTCCGCTACCCTCTCCTGCGCCAAGACCCACTCAGTCTCTCGCTGTTGCTTCCTGGCCTCCAGCTGTGCCATAGCCTGGGCATGCTCTAACCTGAGCTTTTCTAACGTCAGCTGGTGCTCCCTTTCTTTCCTCCTATCTTCCCATTCCTCTGGGGACAGGGAAAGGGATGAGGTGCTGCCTCCTACGCTGGACCCAGCAACAGGCTCCATTCTGGCGGACGTTCTGGTGAAAAGATTACACAGGGAACCTAGGGGTCTGAGCTTAACACAGGAGTACACAATTCACAAAAAGATTCAGCCAGCTCTCTAACCCAGAGAACTCACACTCACTTGCCTAGTGCCACACACCATCCATCCACACACAACCCTCCCCTCGGACTGGTAAGGCAGTTTCTACCACCCCTGATTCCTCAACCTGACCACAAGTGACACAGGTACCAAAACTCTGGGCGCAATGCGGGGGACAAATGTACTGGACACTTACGCTGCCACCACTGGATCCCACCCTCTGGTGAATCCAGAAAACACAATGCACTTAGGGGGATGATCTACCCTCCCGAGCTAGGGACACCTACGAATTAAGTCCCCACTGTAGGCCAACCCAAGAAATAGCAAACAGCACAGGGGCAGTTACCTCCTCCAGCTTCTACTGCAGGCCAACCCCAGAAATAACAAACAGCACAGGGGCAGTTACCTCCTACAGTTTCTGGTTTCTGTCCTTGGCAGGACACTCAACTCAAAGTGCACCAAAACACATTTCCAAAGAAATGACAATTAAAAACAACTTAGAACAATAATCCCTATACCATGTGATTTATCTCAATGCAGAGTTTTGTAGTGCGGCCAGTTGCCGCTGCGGTACAGCGCAAACGCAAGTCCAAATCCCACCGCTGATCACCAATGTTAGAAATGGGATTTCTGGTTGGCTAAGGCTTGCGCCAAAGCAGGCAGAAACCACCACTCTAGTCAGAGCAAGGAAGTTACACACCAAAGATAACCCCTGCTCACCCCCTTGGTAGCTTGGCACGAGCAGACAGGCTTATCCCTGAGGCGATGTGTAAAGCGTTTGCGCGCGCACCCAGCAACAACACCCAAGGCCCACCACAAAGGAAACTCCACACAAGGTATTATATAAAAATAGCCTTTGTATTAAACCAAAGCACATTAGATAAAAACACACACTTTACAATGTGCCAACAGGCACGGGCAGAATTTACAAGGGATTATATGTACAGGGGACAGGGCCACCTGGACCACTGTCAGGAATTAGCACTTTGTAGAAATTAGCACTTAGAACATAGGAATAAAATTACTGTAGCACAAAATAACATATATAGCACACAACCAGTAATTACTGGTATCAGGTAAGTACCACCTACGCAACCCTAACCACCTTAGGAAAATGCCACGCAGGGAACTAGGACCTCACTAGCATCACCTGTACTAGGAGAAATCAAACAACCACCTAAGTATCACAATACCTGTAGGGGTCTAAGCACATAAACACATGATGCATAAAATACATTCAGAGGTGTAAACACAATTTAGGAAAGAAAATATCATCAAGGCATTGCGCAGGCGCAAAAAGTACATGTATGAAAATCACCAAGCGCCCTAGGGGAGGGCACAACACAAGATAACTGTCCACAGGCCAACTGGCCTCTCAGGATGCAGAAATACCCAATATCCAGCGATATCAGGGAGCGACTACGCAGGCTGCGCAAGCCAGGCGCACAAGGCACAACCTAAACGTGGCAGCTGCCCACTAAGTGCTGGGCAGCTGTAGGGACTGGGGCCTGGGCACCTCTGGGCCCTTAGAACAATCTGTCGCCCTTGGAGCCTCTCTGGTCTCTAAAACAATGAAATGCCCCCTAGCCTCGCAGGATCTACGACAAGAAATGCCCCTGAGCCTCGCAGGCTCTATGCAAATATCTGCCCCGTCGTGGGAGCCTCGGGGCTCTGAACGACGATGTGCCTTTTGGAGCCTTCCGGCTCTAAACTCAGAATGCCCCCGATGTTGGTGGAGCCCTCCTGGGGCTCGAGAAACCAACGAAAATGCCCCCTTAAGGTGGAGCCTCGATGGGCTCGAGAACACGTTGGGGCGGCCCGCTGCCTTCCGGGGCCGCCCGACACTTGCACTGTCCCGGTGCCTGCCGGTGGAGCGCACTTGCTCCGCACCCAACAAAGGATGCCCCCGGTGGAGCGCACTCGCTCCGCACACGACCACGGATGCCCCCACTCACCGGGACGGCTCCTCCGGTCTCGGCGGTGCTGCTCCTCCTCTCGTTAGATCCAGCGCGGGGTGGGCTCCCGCCTGGATTCCTCTCCTTTCCTTCTGGCAGCAACAGCGCGGGGCTCCCTCAGCTCACGGGAGCCCCGGTCCACAACTTACTTCCTGCTTTGACCGGGACAGCGCGGGGTAGGCTCCTGGCTGCTTCCTGGTTGTGCCACGCCCACGTCTCGGTCAGCGCTGCCTGACTTCCGGGCTTCGGGCCGGGCTGCAGCGGTGATTCCTCCGGAGATAAGAGGGGTGGGCTCCCTCGGCAGAGGCGATATACGGCGGGGTGGGCACCCGCCGTAAGAATACTTTAATAAGCGGGGTGGGCACCCGCAAGCACACCACAATGCGGGGTAGGCTCCCGCTCAATCCGGCACACGAGGGGGGGGGAATCCCTACGCCGGGGATTCCCTCGTTTGCAAAGAGGCGACACTGAGCGCTCTAGAAGCGCGGGGGCACCAAATAAAGCGCTCCTAGCGCTATATGTAAAAATACAAGCGCTTCCAGGCGCTTTAGGGGAGAAGGCAAGTCCAGCAGTCCTCCTGGATTATGCAGCAAGGCAGGGGGGGGGCAAGGCTGGGCCCAGAGCCAGCTCACTGGGCCTCCAGGCAGGGAGGTAATCCAAGTGGCGGTCCTCTGGCCCAGCAACAGCAGCAGCCCCCCTCAGGTAAGATCCTGGCAGAGAACAACTTGTAAGGGGGCACAGCCCCTTCTTATACTGTAAAACCCTTTGTTCTTGGTTCAGGGTGAGGGGGAAAACCAGTCGCAGCTTGTTGGGGAGCACCCTTGATGTGCTCAGCCCCTCACTCTATTCACTGGCAGGGCTAGGGTCGTCAGTCGCACCACAGGGGGCGGAGCCAGCGTTGTGTGGGGAAAGCCCTGCCCTATTCAGGACCCAGGTGTACTCCTCCCACCCATCTAGCTGCTGATCTCCCTATTCACCACCGGGTGACTCCTCCTGACTCTGGGGAATCCCTAGCCCGTCACATGATCTCAGCCAGCCAATCACGCGACAAGGCACACATTTTACACTGCACACCGAAGTGCCCACTTCTAGAAGTGGCACTTCCACACTAGGTACATGCACGCCGCACACATCATCGCGCAGCATTCAATCACACGAGTCCGCACATACCAAACTCGGGCCTGCACACCCCACGCATCAGTAACTACTAGCGACACATACATTCCCCATGCATTCCTATGGGAGGGCAGGCCTATCTCACCACATGCACTCAGAGTGCGCACGCACTTTACCCTGGGACACAGGGAAAGTGCGCAGAAACCAAAAAGTACTATCGCCAAGTCACCAATAAAAGCAAAAAAGTTCAGGGGTGAACCTGCCAGAAGGGCCAAGTCCAACAATCATGTGAGAAAGGGGCAGGGAGGTGTGTGAAAAAAGCAAAGGAGTTTTAGAAACAGGAGGGTGTTAGCACATGATGAGGGAGATGTGAGTCCATGTGAGAGGAGGTGTTTAAGAGGAGGTTTGGAGGGGGTAAGAGGATATTAATGTAAGAGGAGATCAAACTGTGTGAAAGGAAGTTGATAGACTGGAGAAAGGATGAGGTGGGCGGAGGTGAGGTAAAGAGAACGATACAAGAAAGTTAAGACAGAGGAAAGTGAAGGATGGGGGTGTACAAAGAATCATGTTAAGATGGAGGACTTTTACGTTTAAGGGGTGAAAGGGTGAGTAAGCTTAACATATGTTCCGTAGGAGCTAATTTAGAACACTCAGTTGCCGATGCGGATCCTGGAAAAACCGGGTACGAACCGTCGGTCGGAGCGTTTTCTCCGTCCGACTTGTACCCGGTCAAAAAACATTACAATAATGCAAGAACGATTTGTATGGAAACACTATTTCCGTACGAATCGTACAAAACACCGACCGACGAAAATATACATACAAATGTGATCCGGGAAAGCGCCGACGTGACGTCGGGACGAATCCAGGCTGCGTTTCACGTCACCCCGCACGGATTATATTTTCCGACTGCCAAAAACTGCCGGGTAATCAGGACGACGCGCACAAGGAGCACCTGTACGCGACGGACAGCCATGGACCCGAACCTACGTGTCATCCCAGTCCTCATAGCAGTCCACCTGCTCTACAGGAACCGACGCAGACGCCGCAGAAGGTCAGAACAACACCCAGGGGCAAAGGGGGGGGCAGGGGCAGGACCCATAACCCACACCCAAGTCACAAATCATACATGCCCTGGACATACCTGACCTTCAGGGCCTGGTCACTTCGAGGGGGTGGGGCCGTGTCCAGCAACGCATGCATCCGCCACAACGGAAGTGGATGTGGACGCGAACCGGCAACACAACAATTCCGGTACGTACCGTACCCACGCCTGAAGAGCGTGGGTACGGGTCGTACCACGCCCACCCCTACGTCACCCCAACAATGGCGGTACGGCCCATACCCACGTCCCAAAGGCATGGGTACGGGCCGTACCGCCATTGTTGGGGTGACGTAGGGGTACGGGTGGTACGACCCGTACCCACGCTCTTAAGGCGTGGGTACGGTGCGGACCCCTACGGCACCCCAACAATGGCGGTACGCACCGTAACCATGTTCCAAAAGCATGGGTACGGACCGTACCCAGGCCTGCAGAGCGTGGGTACGGGTATGTTCGGAGCGTACCCCCACCCGTGTATGTATGGAGCGTACCCACACCCCACCAGTGTATGTTCGGAGCGTACCCCCACCCGTGTATGTACGGAGCATACCCCCACCCGTGTATGTATGGAGCATACCCACACCCCACCAGTGTGTGTTCGGAGCGTACCCCCACCCGTGTATGTACTGAGTGTACCCCCACCCGTGTATGTATTGAGCGTACCCACACCCCACCAGTGTATGTTCGGAGCGTACCCCCACCCGTGTATGTACGGAGCGTACCCACACCCGTGTATGTATGGAACGTACCCACACCCCACCAGTGTATGTTCGGAGCGTACCCCCACCCGTGTATGTATGGAGCATACCCACACCCCACCAGTGCATGTACGGAGCGTACCCCCACCTGTGTATGTACAGAGCGTACTCCCACCCGTGTATGTATGGAGCGTACCCACACCCCACCAGTGTATGTACGGAGCGTACCCCCACCCGTGTATGTTCGGAGCGTACCCCCACCCGTGTATGTATGGAGCGTACCCACACCCCACCAGTGTATGTTCGGAGCGTACCCCCACCCGTGTATGTATGGAGCGTACCCACACCTCACCAGTGTATGTTCGGAGCGTACCCCCACCCGTGTATGTATGGAGCGTACCCACACCCCACCAGTGTATGTTCGGAGCGTACCCCCACCGGTGTATGTCCCGAGCGTACATGGCCAGACATAGGAGGGGTGGGTGCAGAGTCCTCCCAGCAGTGCCCAGACATAGGAGGGGTGGGTGCCTATCACTCCCAGCAGTGCCCAGACACAGGAGGGGTGGATGCAGAGTCCTCCCAGCAGTGCCCAGACACAGGAGGGGTGGGTGCAGAGTCCTCCCAGCAGTGCCCAGACATAGGAGGGGTGGATGCAGAGTCCTCCCAGCAGTGCGCAGACACAGGAGTGGTGGATGCAGAGTCCTCCCAGCAGTGCCCAGACACAGGAGGGGTGGGTGCAGAGTCCTCCCAGCAGAGCCCAGACACAGGAGGGGTGGATGCAGAGTCCTCCCAGCAGTGCCCAGACACAGGAGGGGTGGAGGCAGAGTCCTCCCAGCAGTGCCCAGACACCAGAGGGGTGGATGCAGAGTCCTCCCAGCAGTGCCCAGACGTAGGAGGGGTGGGTGCAGAGTCCTCCCAGCAGTGCCCAGACACAGGAGGGGTGGGTGCAGAGTCCTCCCAGCAGTGCCCAGACATAGGAGGGGTGGATGCAGAGTCCTCCCAGCAGTGCCCAGACACAGGAGGGGTGGATGCAGAGTCCTCCCAGCAGTGCCCAGACACAGGAGGGGTGGATACAGAGTCCTCCCAGCAGTGCCCAGACATAGGAGGGGTGGGTGCAGAGTCCTCCCAGCAGTGCCCAGACACAGGAGGGGTGGGTGCAGAGTCCTCCCAGCATTGCCCAGACACAGGAGGGGTGGGTGCAGAGTCCTCCCAGCAGTGCCCAGACATAGGAGGGGTGGATGCAGAGTCCTCCCAGCAGTGCCCAGACATAGGAGGGGTTGATGCAGAGTCCTCCCAGCAGTGCCCAGACACAGGAGGGGTGGATGCAGAGTCCTCCCAGCAGTGCCCAGACATAGGAGGGGTGGGTGCAGAGTCCTCCCAGCAGTGCCCAGACACAGGAGGGGCGGGTGCAGAGTCCTCCCAGCAGTGCCCAGACACAGGAGAGGTGGGTGCAGAGTCCTCCCAGCAGTGCCCAGACACAGGAGGGGTGGATGCCGAGTCCTCCCAGCAGTTCCCAGACACAGGAGGGGTGGCTGCAGAGTCCTTCCAGCAGTGCCCAGACATAGGAGGGGTGGGTGCAGAGTCCTTCCAGCAGTGCCCATGGAAAGAAAAGGGTGCAGTACCCACAGATACAATGCCCACAATTGTCAGTCAGGTGCTCAAAGACCCTGCAGAACATGTAACACATGTGTGCGAGGCTGGGAGTACATACATGCATAGCGTGTAAAAGGGAACATGTCCACATGAAGTCACGTCAATATATTCGATACTCAAGTATAGTGACCACCAAGGATGCCACTAATGATGCAGGTGGAGACATTGCCCAGCATGCATGGGCAAAGTTGAACGGATCCCTCACACACCAAGGATATGTAGACACCGCTCAGCACAATATTTAGGAAACACCCTGCAGGGAAGATGTCAGGGTCCACAGAGGAAGGAACACACCTTGGGACAATGTCACCATGCAGTAAGAGCTCACATGAACAAAGTTATTTTGCAAATACCTTGTGATGGCACACAGATACCAGGGTCCACCCCATGAGCAGCACACTACTACATTTCCCAGACACCTAACACATTATCCCCACCCCAAATCATGGAGCAGCACCACCAACAGCAATACCAGAAAGGCATTAGTGTTCAAATGAAAAAAAAATGCTTTATTCAGCATGAAAATCAAAGAGGTTGTTATGTGTACACTATTAACAAGCCCCATAGGGCAGTTCATATTTCCATCCCTGGTGGGGGACACATTGGGACACGTGTCCCCTGGCTTGCCTGCACAGTTTATAGTTCCTTGTCCTCCACAGGGGGGGGGCATCATGTGAGGGGGAAGGACCAGGCACCGCAGGGACAGGAGGGGCAAGGGTAGGTGTTGTGGGTGCAGGGACGGAGGACTCCACCACAGGGGGTGGGGCAGCGCCAAAGGTGGAGGTGAGAATGGCGCTGCACACGGTTGCAAGGTCCTCCAGCGTCTCCCCTGCACCCGAAGGAACCACAGGCCCCAAGGAGGGGGGTGGGTCGGAGGGATGGGTCGCAGCGCTACTGGGGGAGGGTGTGGACAGGGGGGGGACTCAACTACCCTGACCGGGGACTCCTTTGACCGCTTGCGGGGTGGTGTCACCTTGGGGCTCAGGGACAGAGCGGCCAGGAAGGATTCTTTGGTGGAATCTTGGCCAGGAGAGCTGAGGGGAGTGGATCTGGAGGCAGGGGCTTGTGATGAATGTGGACTCCCACTGTGGCTGCGTGTCTTACGTTTGCCCCCGGACCCAGTGGGTGGGCCTACTTCACCCTGTGTGTGCGTGACAGGAGGTGTGCGCTTGGGCTTCCCTGGTGGTGTGGTGCCTGTGTCTGGTGGGGTGCGTGCATGGGTACGTCTGGGTGTGCTTGGGACAGGCATGGGAGTGGGAAGTGTGGATGGTGCAGGGGTAGTGGGGGGGACGTAGCGCTGCAGGAGACCCACTGCTGCAGTCAGTGTCGAGTCTATGGACCTCAGCAACTGGCGTTGGTCAGACTGCGCAGCTGAGATGCCCTCCATGTATGCCTCCATCTGGGTGAGCACTCGTGTGTGGCCATGGAGGACATTCAGCATCGCAGTCTGACCAACCTGCAACTGGCGCAGGATGTCCACAGACTCGGCATTCGTGGCAGCAGTGGAGACAGGGGCAGGGGGCACGGTGCCTGGCAAGAAGGAGACACGTGGTGACCTAGCACGGCGGGAAGGGACCAGAGCAAGTGGGAGGCCGGTGATGGGAACGGAGGGGGCGGGTAGAGATCGAGTGCTGCTTTCAGCTGTGGGAGCAGCCTCCGCCCCCTCTGGGAGCTCAGCCTCGGACCCATCAGCGTCATAGTCGGTGGTGAGACTGGACAGGTCCTCCGCCTCACTCCCCTCGGCCTCCGTGCCACTCGATGCGCCAGACAAGACAGCACTGCTGCCACTGGTGCCTGCTCCCTCCTCACGGTCCGTGCGAGTGTCTCCCTCGGAGTCCCCCGACGATGCTGTGGGCAAGGTGAAGAGACAGGAAATAATCATACACCTGTATACATATGTCACATGAGTCAAATTTACATAGGTCACAGTGCATAGTCTGAAAAGCAACATGAGTAACATCTACAATACAAGGTACATATGTAGGCCCTGCAACACACAGCTGGTTGACTCACCATGCCACTGCGAAACAATGGAGAGCATGACCCAACAGCAAATTACTTGATATCAAATTGGACAGAGGAGCCAGGCTCTGGGGACAATCGTGCACAGCATCTGTACCACACAGCGTTGCCAAAAAAGGGATGAGCAGGAACCATGTCTATTGACTTATTGCACATGCTGCAAAGCTAACGCATAAAAACATGCCCAACATGACTGGGTCACTGCACCTTGAGTGTATGTCTAGACAAACATCACACACAGGCCAAACCTAACAAGGAGACTTCAGATTTTGAAATGTAGGCCTTGCCCGCACAAACCACCCCCTACCTGAGACAATGTGATTGAGAGAGAGGAAGTACTTACACCTCTTACTCTGGGATGAACACACATGGGCTGCACTAAATCCTGATTGTACACAAACCACGCCTGTTGCGCCTGTCCATATACATCATTGACAATCAACCATCATCAGATTGTCGTACCAAGACACACAGGCACTGCCCACTGTGAGTATGCACAAGCAAAATTGGGTCACACTGTACAGTGCACACATGTAGCACAGTTTACGTCAATACAGATGAGGCCAGGATACAATGCCACAGAGCCCAAGCTATGCCGAAGACACAGAAAATGTCCACATTGTTGAATGACACACATGATGCCTAGGAAAAGGTGCCCCAGGGCACGGTAGTGGCCACACACCTCCATGGTCCTGGATGGATATGACTGCAACTGAAGCAACCGTCCCAGCACTATGCATTACTCCCACTCATGCACATCATGTCAGAGGGCACAACATTGGACATGCATGCTGTAAGGCAGTACACTTCTAAGACACACTCCTATGTCGGGACTCAGCATCAGTGCCAACTGACATGGACCCCACAATGACTGAACTGGCCAGGGCACAGGCAAGGTCCCAAAACCTGTTAATCAATCAATCATTTGCATTTATAAAGCGCGCTACTCACCCTTAGGGGTCTCAAGGCGCTGGGGGGGAGGGGTCAGTGCTCGAAGAGCCAGGTGTTGAGCTGCCTTCTGAAGGAGAGGTGGTCCTGTGTGGCGCGCAGGTGGCTGGGAAGAGAGTTCCAGGTCTTTGCTGCCAGGTAGGAGAAGGACCTGCCTCCGGCGGTGGCTTTGCGGATGCGAGGCACGGCGGCCAGGGCTTGTCCGGTCGAGCGTAGGGTGCGAGGAGCGGTGTAGAAGGAGACGCGGTGGTTAATGAGTTTTGGTCCGATATTGTGCAGGGCTTTGTGTGCGTGGGTGAGGAGTCTGAAGATGATCCTCTTGCTGACTGGAAGCCAGTGAAGTTTCTTCAGGTGTCCGGAGATGTGGTGGTGGCGAGGTATGTTCAGGATGAGTCGTGCGGCCGCGTTCTGGATTCGTTGTAGTTTCTTCTGTAGCTTGGTAGTGATGCCGGCGTACAGAGCGTTTCCATAGTCCAAGCGACTGGTGACGAGGGCGTGGGTGACGGTCTTCCTGGTGTCGGTGGGGATCCAGCGGAAGATCTTGCGGAGCATGCGGAGGGTGTTGAAGCATGCCGAGGTCACCGAGTTGACCTGTCTGGTCATGCAGAGGGATGAGTCCAGGATGAAGCCGAGGTTGCGTGCGTGGTCGGTGGGTTGGGGAGTGCTGCCTAGGGCGGGGGGCCACCAGGAGTCGTCCCAGGCAGTGGGAGTAGGGCCGAGGATGAGGACCTCCGTCTTCTCTGTGTTAAGTTTGTGCCGGCTGTCTGTCATCCAGTGCGCTACTTCCTTCATGCCTTCGTGTAGTCTGGTTCTTGCTGAGGTGGGGTTGTTGGTGAGGGAGAGGATGAGCTTGGTATTGTCGGCGTAGGATATGAAGTTGAGTCTGTGTTTTTGTGCGATGTTCACCAGGGGGGTCACACACCTCCCCCACACATGATGCTGCAAGCATTGGGCACTTGGATTAACTGCCAGCCTAGATTACCTTGTGCAAGAGGGACTACCCACAGACCCGGGAACACATGGCAAGGAGGGGGAAGGGAGGAAGAACAGCAGGGGTTTACTTTGGGGAACTGGTTATGCACTGCACATTTAAACCCTGGCAATGTATCCATGCAACTGCGCACTTCCAAAAGCTGGGGACACACAACAAACACACATGTACCTACCCCCTTCCTGCTGCTGCTTCTCCTGTAAGCGCCAATCCAAGTCGGGGAAGACCACCGCCAGCACACGCTTATGGATGTGGGTCAGACGCCGGCGCCCACGGTTCTTGTTGCTCTCAGGTGAGTCCCCCAGCAGGACCCGTGCAATCCTCCTCGTCCAGCACCGGATATCCTGCCAGCGTTTCCTCACCTGGATTAGGCGCCGCTTCCGACCCTCTGTCTTCCTCACGGCACTGACGGCTTGCCTCCATATCTCCCCCTTGGCATGGACGCCTACCTGTGAGGATGCAAAAGTGAGAAAAATGTAAGCAGTCACATGCCCCAGCCCACTGACGCAAACTCAGCAGAGTACACAGACACACACAGGCACAGGACAATCACCTGCCATTGCCAACTGCGGGTACAAACCTCACTCTGCCCATGTGCCACTAGACTGGGGGGTGTCACAGGTGTGGGGCTGGCTCAGCACGGCAGTCACACAGCACTGCTCCCTGCTCACATCACATGGCCAGGGTATATCCATCCCTCATGCAGCTGGTGTGCAACACTCCCCATATGCACTCACCCACATGACAGGAGACTTACACACACACACCAATGTCCAGGGGACGAACACATCATTTGGACACTCAAAACACAGGTACACTAAACAAACACACATCTATGGGTACTGTCACACTGGGGGGGACCACAGAATCACATCAGGACTGTAGCAACAACATTCCCAGGAGGAGTAGCCAGGCAGAATGTGGCATGCACCATGCATTGATTGTCACAGTAAGCACTATGCAAGTGAGGAGTGCTCACAGGAACTACAGCATGCTCTGCATGGGAGACATGAGGCCTTCCCCACCCTGGGACCCACTCTAAACAATATTGCATGTCTGTCACACAGGGACACAATGCCAGAAGTCACAGTCACAAAAAAGGGGCACAGTCTAAGCTAGTGGAGTCAGCCCTCACCTGCTCCCCTGGTCGACCATACAGCATGGTGTACTGTGGGAGGATCACATCCACCAACGCCATATTCTCCTCCATGATGAATGGCTGAGCCCTCTCCACAGACCTGGACATGGTGCCAGAGGAATCACGAGCAGCAGCAGTGTTGTGGAATGAAAGGATGTGCAGGCAAGTGCTCTCTCATGGGACCTGGCTGCCTTATATCTGCCTTGCTGGCCTGTTTCATTTACAGGAGTACAGAGAGATTGGTCAGTCACATTAGCATTCTACGTTTCCTCCAATCCCTTTAAACCTACCCCAGTGAGTGGCTTTGAATGGTTTAAAAATTGAGCATGATGTCAAGTCAACAACCACTTTGCAACAAAGTATATTGTTTCCAACCGACTTCTGCTGGCCACCTGATGCAAAAATTCAAACTGTAAACTCGGTCTCCATGACATCCAGCATGCATTTAGGCCCTTATACTTGTCCCTCATGTGTCCCCTATGTTATTTCAAAATTTACACACAGGTACGGTGCGTTCCACGGCCCTAGGGCACCCCAAATGCAGTGATACGGACCGTACACGCGTGTGTAGGGTCCCTATCACTATGGGAGTGCTGGCGTATGCGTACGCCATAGTAATACGGACCGTACACGCGTGTGTAGGGTCCCTATCACTATGGGAGTGCTGGCGTATGCGTACGCCATAGTGATACGGACCGTACACGCGTGTGTACGGGTCGTATTACTATGGCGTACACATACGCCAGCACTCCCATAGTGATAGGGACCCTACACACGCATGTACGGTCCATATTACTATGGCATACGCATACGCCAGCACTCCCATAGTGATAGGGACCGTACACACGCATGTACGGTCGTATTACTATGGTATACGCATACGCCAGCACTCCCATAGTGATAGGGACCCTACACACGCGTGTACGGTCCGTATTACTATGGTGTACGCATACGCCAGCACTCCCATAGTGATGGTGACCCTACACACGCGTGTACGGTCCGTATTACTATGGCGTACGCATACGCCAGCACTCCCATAGTGATAGGGACCCTACACATGCCCTCAGAGCATATGTATGGTGCGTTTCACACCTGACAGTGGTGACAGGCGGCACACAGACAGGAATAGAGCAGTCATACTTGGCCAAGGCTGGACATCAAGGCATTGTCTGTGCAGTACTATATGTGTCGGGCACAGGTGTGTCAGGCTGTGATGTGGCACATTACTCCTGAGGTGTGAAGCTAATAAAAGTATGATGAGCTGTGTACACATGTCATGTGTGATGGTGCACTATGTGCCACACATCCCCTTCACTCCTTTGACATGTGTGCATGTAGTACAGACTTGTGTAGCCATGCGTCACTGGCATGGCACAGTCACCGACACCCGCAACTGTCTCCTGATGCCAGGTACATGGAATATTACCCCTGAGATGTGAATGCCCGCGTTGCACGCTGTAACTATGTCATGTGTGTGTCATGTGTTGCCATAGGTTTGCTGTTGGTGTTTGGTCAAATGCATCTGCAGTTGCTGCAACCAACATGTGTCTGTGTGTAGATGGGCATGGCACACTGTTACGCACACCAGCCCACATGTGTAATCCGACGTAAGGTGTGTATGAATGCATCGACACGGAGTCTCAAGACAGGGACATATCTGCATACTCTCAATGTATGTGTGATCAGTCTTGACATGTACTCCCTCATGGCAAGGTGTGTGGTCTGTCCTTTTTCTATGACATGTGACCTGTGCATCTAGTGTTCCGCAACCTGTCTGTACAACAAACATCCTTCTTCTGCACATATGTGGATGTCTGTGACTCCTGTAATGCGTCTGCCTGTTCACTTACACTGGCCCACAGCTAGTTTCATGGCATGGCATATTGAGGTTGAGAATCGACGTTTGTAGCTGGCTCTTGGTAGGAGTGTCACCTACCTGGCATACGTGTCCAGGGCATATTGCACAGACCTGACTCTGTATGTAGCATATATGTATTGCCTGTTGAACATGTGCTCAGTACATTGACATTGGTGGTGTACTATACTCACTTTTCGTTGTCCCTTCAAATTCACTGCAGGGCTCCGCCTCTCCATCGACCAATTCCGGACTTGGCTGACCTGAGGGAACATGACTGTATACGCCGCTACCGCTTCCCCCAACAGTTGATTGAGGACTTCACGACACGGCTGGCACCACACCTCCAACCGCTACACAGGTATCCTAATGCACTGACACCCAAGATGAAGGTGATGGCAGCCCTACATTTCTTTGCCACGGGTACCTTTCAACATACCATTGCTCACGTTGGTGGCATGTCCCGAACCATGTTCAGCCGTGTTCTGCATGATTTTCTAGAGGCCATGTTGGATCACCTGGATGAGTTCATTAAATTTCCAACTCCTGAGCAGTTGACAGGTGTCAAGCGTGAGTTCTATGCCCTGGGAGGGATGCCCCATGTCATTGGGTCCATAGATGGAACACATGTGGCTTTGGTACCACCACAGGCACAGGAGGTAGCGTATAGGAACCGCAAGCATTACCACTCCATTAATGCCCTTGTGGTGTGTCTTGCCAACATGGTGATTTCCCATGTCTGTGCTCGTTTTCCAGGATCAGCACACGATGCCTACATCATGAGGCATAGCAGGGTGCCTGAAATGATGCTGCAGCTGCGCAACGAACGGGCATGTATTGTTGGTGGGTATACTCTGTCAGTCCTGTATTTAGCGTCATCTTCCTGTCTTACTGCTTCTCCTGACCCACTTTTGTCCATGATGTTTCCATGTAGGGGACGCTGGCTATCCCAACATGCCATGGCTGATCACGCCTCTCCGCAACCCCAGCACGGCTGCCGAGCACCGCTACAACAACGCCCATGGGCGGACCAGGCGAGTGATAGAGAGGACGTTTGGCCTCCTGAAGAGCCGATTCCGTTGCCTCCACAAGATCGGTGGCGCACTCCCATATGCACCGGTGAAGGTCTACAAGATCTTCCTCGTGTGCTGCATGCTGCACAACATGGCAGTCGAGAAAGCTGTGCCACTCATCCTGGATCCAGATGAGCAGGACCATCCACCCGTGGAGGATGAAGGGCTTGGTCACGAGGCAAGTGATGTGGAGGAGGAGGAGGCGGTAGAGAACATCCGGAGTCAGCTCATACGCAACTTCTTTGCTTAGTGGTGTGTGCCAGTGTCTGAGTGTGCACGCATTGGGCCGTGTGTGGCATGTGTTGCAATGTGTGTGTCCATCTGCACGTCTGCCAGGTGAGTCAGAGGTGTGTTTGGATGTGTCACTCGAGTGATGGTACAATAGACAAATGTTTTTCCAGAGTCATCATTGTCACCTAGCATGTTGACAACCTTATACGTGTCGAGTACATGCACATGCATGCGGATGTGCTTCTTTTGGCTGACTTCTGGTGTGTCTCTCATCCACAGGTACTTGCGCATGCTGTCTGCTGGTGGCGTTGTTGTGCTCCTGCTATTCCTCATGAACACAGCAACATGTGCTGAATCAGCGTTACATGCACGGACAAGTTTGAAAATCTCCTTAGGGTAAGGGATGCAGCACGGCTTTTTGGGAGTGGTATTTGTTTTGATTGTGTGTGCACTGCTCCTGTTCATGTTTGGATACTTAGCATACATGTAGAATCACCATGGGGCACATGACATGGAGCTGAATTCACCTGAATCGATGGTCAGACTTGGTGACAGTCATCTGTAATGGAATTGTGGATTGTGATGAAGCCATCAATGTGTGTAACACTGCCCTCGGAAACATACGGCTTGCATAAGGTTGACATGGTGTGTGAATTCCCCATTGGATGCTCAATGGTGTATAGCAGCCTCTCCGTGGGCAGCAGGGGGTGTTTAGCTGTAACCCGTCACTTGTGTGCCAGTTCTATGGATTTCCAGCATCTGTGGTGCAAAGGGGGGTGCCAGTGTGGGTCCCACATGTTCATCCACATGACCTGTGTATGTGTTGACAGAGTTGCATTAGCATTCCGACACACATGACTAATAAAGGTGTCCCTCTGCCTCCAAGGTGCCTAATCTCTGTCAATGGTGGTCTGTTGCCACTGTGCATGCGGCATGTCTGGCATAGTTATCAGAGATGGTGCATATGAGTCTATGTGTAGAGTAGCAAGATGCAAGCTGTTTGTCAGGGATTAGAATCTGTATTGTGCATGATGTCCATGGCTGTATAGGTATTGTGGCATGTCAGTCTCCACGACGGCCACTGTGCTGCATGTGCATCCATTGTGTGTGTGGCATGTTGAACTAGACATTCCTTCCTTGACATACACCTTTTGCATAGTTCCTTCCTGAGATCCTTGTCTTTGTGTGCAACTTGTGGCAAGGTTTTCTTGACATGGCGCATGCTGCTGCAGGCCCTGCAGCAAGGGCACCCAGTGTCAACGGAAACGAGCTGGTGTTCATCATGGATTGCTTGCTGACATGTGCTGTGCTGATCAGCAGCATCTGTGCCTCATGCTGCAGCACACTCTGCATTATGCACAAGATCCCCAGTTCCATCCACCTCAAGGCAAGAGAGACCATCCCCCAGGTCAACTACGACATCCGTGTCTAATCCTACCCTGCACTCTACGGACATGTGCGTTACAACTCCCATGATACTTGTCCACATCCAGGGTGCATCTGCACAGCTCTGCTTCTACATCCGGCAACCAGGCCACATCAACGTCCAACAGAGATGGGGGGAATGGATCACTGCCAGCTGCAGGATGACCTTCTCAATCCACGCACACACTCAGGATGCAGCCCACAACCACAACACAACCTTGTGGCACTGTGATCCAAGACCACATTGTGCCATCTCCATGCATCCAACCTTGGCCGGCCCACCATTCTCCACATCCACCTGACTCAAGCATGCAGGCCATGGTTCTGCCACCTGCCTACACATACCTGGGAGTAGCACCCCAGGACACTCCACATGATCACTGACCTCTGCGCATGACTGTTGCTCTTCTAAATAGGTCTGTGGGCACAGTTGTGCGGGCACCCCCTCAGCTGGTTGGCCCTATCACGGGTGAGTATGGTGCTCCATGTCTGTATTGGATGATACATTGTGACTCATGTGTGTCCTGTGCCAGACTCAGACCCCAGGGTATGGATGGTTGGAGTTACTTCAGAATTCAGGCATGGTTTGACTTTACAACACACACATGTAGTGGAATAATGCAAAATGACGGCATCATCTCGTGATTGTGAAGATTTTTATTGGTGGTGGGGTACGTGTTTGGGGGGATGACAAGAGGTGCTTGGCGGGAGTGTAGAATCCAAAGTTCACTGGGAGAGTTGGTATCCTTGCCATTGGAAGTCATCAGAGTCTTTGCCACAGTCTTTGTCAACATTGGTCAGACAGTGACCAGCAAGTCCATGTGGCAGAGAATGTCATTTGCTGATGTGCTGCTGTTGGGCCAGAGGGCCAGGTGCCAGGCCAGGTGACCTGGGAGATGGTGATGTTCCGCTGACTCTCACGGTCTTTTGCATGGACGACCCACCTTCCTGCGGGGACCCTCAGATGCAGGCCGTGACGATGCTTGGGATGCTCCGTCGGATGAATCCTCCTCCTCCTGATCCCTCCCTGTGGGTGGTGATGTTCTTCGCCTGGTGGCACAGGGAGGGTTGCCCATGTTGTCGGCAATCCGACGGAGTACACGGGTCATTTCCGTTTGCACCGCCACGAGCTCAGCCTGTCTTGCCTCCATCCGTCCTTGGTGTCGCTGTTGACTGGCATATTGCTCGGCCTGCATGTTCTTGATCTCATTGAGGGTCTCCACTACCTGGCTGAGGCCCCTGGCGTCACGCCGGTATGTGTCCAGGATGTTGCTGACATGTCACATTACCGGTTCCTGAGCCAACTGGTCAGGTTCGCGCCTCCGCCGTCCTCCACTCCCACCACCCCTACCCACTTGCACCTGGCCTGCCGTTGTGGGCACATCGGGTCTCCGGGACCCCTGAGGGATGGCATTTGTGGTGTCGCCTGCCTCCTCCTGGGTGCCCGGAGAACCTTGTCCCTCCTGGACAGACTGGCTGTGTTGTTGTGTGCGGGCAGGGCTCCTGGGTGTCTCCTGGGATGTGGCAGAAATGGGGGTGGTGGTTGGCACAGTTGTACCTGACGCAGGTGCTGCAGGTGGTTCGACACCAGAGGGGCCAGGTTGGTCTGGGTCATCCACGGAGTGGTGAGAGTCGTCGCTGCCGGTGGGGTCCTCTTCACGCAGAGCCTGGTCCTGTGAGTCTTCCTCCCAGTGTTGGGGGGAGATCGACGACGTTGACCTGTGTGTGAGAGAGACAATGTTAATTGTGTTACATGCGACATCCATGTTTCATTAATTTTTGAGTTGGCACAGTTCCTCTGGGTGGTTGGATATGGCTTGCATTCCGCTCGCAGTGCACTTGTGCATGGGAATGTCCCTTGGCCACAGCTTTCGACACTTTACCTATGTGTGACACAATCTTAGTTGATGCATCTTTTTGGAACGCAGTCAGCAGTGTAATGAGCTGGCGTAGCAAGCCATGCAGAGCCGCCTTACGTGTTGCACTGTACGTGGGCAAATGGTGTATTTTCCATGCTATTTGAGAATGCAGGTAGGTAACTTAAGCATTTGTGACAGGGTTCTAACAAACACAGTGGGTGGGTATACTGGGTGTAAGGTTAGGTTTGTGCCTGAAGCACGGATGTACTCGTGCACAGATTGACACATGGCCCAGTGTTTATCAAAGGAAAAAGGGGGGGGTCACGCACTGCCAAACCTTGTCTACATGCACACAGTCCACCTGCTGACGAGCGGACATGGCCACACCACCCAAGGGTGATTTGGTCTCCCTCTGTCTCCCTTTCTCCCTCCCTCTGTCACCCTCCTCCCTCTGTCCGTCTCCCTCTGTCACCCTTTCTCCCTCCCTCTGTCAGCCTCCTCCCTCTGTCTGTCTACCTCTGTCTCCCTTTCTCCCTCCCTCTGTCAGCCTCCTCCCTCCCTCTGTGTGTCACCCTCTGTCACCTCAGCCCAGCTTCCTGGGCACACACAGTTTGCAGGTCTTTCAAGGGCCATTGGCTTGTTCATGTGGGTTTGTTTCTAATCTCCGGGCACCCATTGGGCGGAGTGTCTGAGTCTGCGCTGCTGCTGTGGCGGTGTGTGCTGACACTCTTCCAGAGTGATGCATCTTCATTAGCTGCTGTTATGTGCAAATTGTGCCTTCATACCCATGTCATCCTGCAACGCGGCCACCATTTGCAGGCAACACAGTACTGTGTGGGGACACCCTGTTTGTATGGCTGTGCCCTAGGCCATATGGGCTGAGGGCATTGTTGTGTGCTCCAGAGTTGCTATGTGTTAGTTTTGGGGCCCACCCTCCCGGCATCGGGGACATCCTGTCTTGTGTTGGTGTTTTGTGTGGCCTGTGACTTTGCATGGCCTTGCCTGGTGCATGGGGCATGGAGGCGCTAGTAGCATGTGTGTGTTTTTGGAGTGTGGTTGTGTTGGATGCTGGCTTTGGGGGGGTTGCGTGCATGATTTGGTTGTGCATGGCGTTCCCCCCATGTGAGGTGAGTTGTTTGTGTACTCACCAGGGTCTGAGACTCCTTGTACTCCGTCTACTCCCACCCGCGGCAGCGTGGCCATCACCTTCTCCTCCCAGGGATGGTACTGTACCAGTCTGCGGGGCGGCCCTCCTCCAGTGATGTTCCCTTGGTTGTGCTCGTCCGTCATTTTGCGGCAGACCGTCCTCCGCAGATCGTACCACCTGGCTTGGCACTCATGCCTGGTCCTTCTGGTGGCCCCAACAGCATTCACAGCATTGACAATCCTCTGCCATATGGCTGTTTTTTCGGATATGCTGGTCCGTCTGACCAATCTTCCAAAGAGCTGTGGCTCGACTCTGACGATTTCGTCGACAAGGACCCCCAGCTCCTCCTTTGTGAACTTTGGATTCTTGTTAGTGGGCATGGGGTGGGGTGTGGGTGTGGATGGTTGTGGGGGTGTTGGTGTGGATGGTTGTGGGTGTGTGAGTGTGGTTGTGAAGGTGTGTGTGTGTGTGAATGTGATGAGGGGGTGTTTGTGATGGTGGTTGTGTGAAGGAGTGCAAGTGTAAGGTGTATTGATGGCTGTGGTATGGTGCAGTGCGTTGTCTCTGTGGTCTGGCAGTAGTGGATCTGTTGCAAAGGATCATGGTTTGTGTGTGTTGGGCCTTTTTATTGGTCCATTTGTGGGTGTGGCTGTGTTTGAACTTTGGGTGGGTGTGTTATAAGGAGTGGTTGTGTTTTGGGCCTCTGTTTAGCTGTTTGGCAGTTGCAGGTCAGTGTATGGGGTGTATTTGGGCTTGTTGGACATGTTTTGTTGTGTTGTGTGAATCGAATTGACTCTCCTTGTGTTATTTTGGTTTGTCCTGGTTCAGTACGTGTGTTTTTGGCGTCTGTACGGTGCGTACATGGGCCATTTTGTTGTACAGTGCTGTCCTTTGCTATGGCTTAGTACGACTCGTACATGCGCGATGTTGGGTGAGGGTGCTGGTGTAGGGGCCTGGGGTAGGGTGCGTACAGACACGGGCAGGGTGTTGGTCCGCACCGTCCATCGGTGGTGGTGTTTCGCCGTGTACATACAGGGGGGGCTGGGTGTACGCTCCGTACATACCCGGGTGGGGGTACGCTCACATACACTGGTGGGGTGTTGGTACGCTCCATGCATACACGGGTGGGGGTACGCTCCGTACATACATGGGTGGGGGTACGCTCTGTACATACATGGGTGGGGGTACGCTCCATTTATACACGGGTGGGGGTACGCTCCATGCATACACGGGTGGGGGTACGCTCCGTACATACATGGGTGGGGGTTCGGCGCGTACATGCACTGGTGGGGCATTGGTACGTGCCGTACATACACGGGTGTGGTGTTGGTATGCACTGTACATACACGGGTAGGGTGTTGGTACGCTCCGTACATACACGGGTGGGGGTACGCTCCACGCATACACGGGTGGGGGTACGCTCCGTACATACACGGGTGGGGGTTCGGCGCGTACATGCACTGGTGGGGTGTTGGTACGCGCCGTACATACACGGGTGGGGGTACGCTCCATGCATACATGGGTGGGGGTATGCTCCATGCATACACGGGTGGGGGTACGCTCCGTACATTCACGGGTGGGGGTTCGGCCCGTACATGCACTGGTGGGGTGTTGGTACGCGCCGTACATACACGGGTGGGGTGTTGGTACGCTCCGTACATACACGGGTGGGGGTACACTCCATGCATACACAGGTGGGGGTACGCTCCGTACATACACGGGTGGGGGTTCGGCATGTACATGCACTGGTGGGGTGTTGGTACGCGCCATACATACAAGGGTGGGGTGTTGGTACGCTCCGTACATACACGGGTGGGGGTACGCTTCATGCATACACGGGTGGGGGTATGCTCCATGCATACATGGGTGGGGTACGCTCCGTACATACACGGGTGGGGGTTCGGCGCGTACATGCACTGGTGGGGTGTTGGTACGCGCCGTACATACACGGGTGGGGTGTTGGTGCACTCCGTACATACACGGGTGGGGGTATGCTCCATACATGCACAGGTGGGGGTACGCTCCGTACATACACGGGTGGGGGTTTGGCGCGTACGTCCTGGCGGGGGGGGCGTTTGGCACGTACATACGGGGGCTGGGGGGGTGTTCGGCGCGTACATACGGGGGCTGGGGGGGGTGTTCGGCGCGTATGTAGGCACATGTCTCCATGGTTGCTATAGGAGTTCGGTCCGTACGGTGTTTTTTCCATACGGTTGTAAAATCGGAAGGACGGGACGGATCGTACTTGCGCGGTCGGACTTCATTTTTCCGATTCGTACGGTACATCGTCCGGGGATGTGTCGGACACATTTTCCGACCCGAGGACGTGTGGGGAAATTTTCCCAAGGCGATTCGTATGGACTTTTTCCCATACGAATCGTACTTGGCAGTTTGTACGCTACTTGTACGATTCGTACCGTAAAAATACCGGATACGGTTCGTACGGGGAAAATGTTTCCAGGATCCGAATCGGCACCTCAGTCTTCATATCCCAAAACAAACGTATGCAGGCTGCTGGGAAGTTTCCACCTCAATTATACTTATTTTATGATGCAATCAAAATCTGACTGCTACAATATATTTGCCTTATATATTGGTCATATATTGGTGATTAAAAAGACAGGTAACAATAAAGAAACTTGTCACATACACTGGTGTGAGTACGCTCCGTACATACACGGGTGGGGAGTTGGTACGCTCCATGCATACACGGGTGGGTGTACGCTCCGTACATACACGGGTGGGGGTACGCTCTGTACATACACGGGTGGGGGTATGCTCCATTTATACACGGGTGGGGGTACGCTCCATGCATACACGGGTGGGGGTACGCTCCGTACATACATGGGTGGGGGTTCGGCGCGTACATGCACTGGTGGGGCATTGGTACGCGCCGTACATACACGGGTGTGGTGTTGGTATGCGCCGTACATACACGGGTGGGGTGTTGGTACGCTCCGTACATACACGGGTGGGGGTACACTCCATGCATACACGGGTGGGGGTACGCTCCGTACATACACGGGTGGGGGTTCGGCGCGTACATGCACTGGTGGGGTGTTGGTACGCGCCGTACATACACGGGTGGGTGTACGCTCCATGCATACATGGGTGGGGGTATGCTCCATGCATACACGGGTGGGGTGTTGGTACGCTCCGTACATACACGGGTGGGGGTACACTCCATGCATACACAGGTGGGGGTACGCTCCGTACATACACGGGTGGGGGTTCGGCGTGTACATGCACTGGTGGGGTGTTGGTACGCGCCATACATACAAGGGTGGAATTTAATAAAATATCAACTTGTCCATGGGGCAGGTTGCTTCATAAATCTACGTGTCCTGTAAAAAGATCCACTTGTCCCTTTTGTGAGATGTAATGCAGCGACAAATTATGGCAGCAATCTCATTATATAAGAGCTCTGAAATAGCCTCTCTGATTATGCCAGGGCTCCCTCCATAGTAGGGTTTGAATACTAGCAATTCCCTTATGTTGCCGTGTTTCCGCACATCTACATACTGGGGCTGAAGGTAATGGTAAGCAACAGTTTCATGGTTGGAATGCTCTTTTGAGTCTGTGCAAACCTATTAACTTGCATGTTTTAAGGGTTTTCACCAACTCTTCTCTAATCTTTTCCCATACTGGGAAAGGTTAGAAATTTACTCCTAACAATGGCAGACATAAAACTTCTTCCAGGGCTGGGGAAAAAAGTGGTTGGAGGGAAAGTGAACTTGTAAAAACTCAGATTTTTCGCATGGGCAAATGTACACCTGCATGTTTGCTCGTGCTAAAATGCAGTTCACAAATATTTTCTAGGAGCACTATTTCTTGGCATACTTCTGTAAAGTCTTGTGAATTCACAAAAGCTGTAGATCTGCATTTAATGCAAAGACATGGGTGCACATTTGAGACTTTATTTAATAATTGGGACCCTAATTAAGTCTGGCGTTAACAGTGATCTTTTGTGTCTTTTAAAATTCTGTCTCTCTCTCCCTGTCTAGCTTCACTGTGAGTGACCACATTCTGTTCTTTCATAAGGAGCATATCGACACATAGGGGCCGATTCCGATCCGTTAAAAATATTCCCCGTACGAATCGTATCCGGATTTTTTTCCTTACGAATCGTACAAGTCCCGTACAAACTGGCACGTACGATTCGTATGTTAAAAAATCCATACCAATCGCACTGGGAAAATTCCCCGACACGTCCTCGGGTCGGAAACAGTGTCCGACACATCCCCGGACAGTTTTACGTATGAATCGGTAAACTGAAGTCCGAGCGCACAAGTACGATCCGTCCCGTCGGTCCGAATGCACAACCGTATGGAAAAAACACCGTACGGAGCGAACTCCCATGGCAACCATGGAGACGTCCAAACATGTGCCCGCATACGCACCGAACACCCCCCCAGCCCATCCCCCCACGTACGCGCCGTACCCCCAGCCCCACCCCCAAGTACGCGCCGTACCCAAAGCCCCCATGTATGTGCCGTACCCACACCCCACCCTCGTAGGTACAGAGCGTACCCCCACCCCCATAGGTACGGAGCATATCCCCAACCCCGTAGGTACGGAGCATACCCACACCCCCGTAGGTACGGAGCATACCCCCACCCCCGTAGGGACGGAGCGTATCCACACCCCACCCTCGTAGGTATGGAGCGTACCCCCACCCCTGTAGGTACGGAGCGTACCCACACCCCACCCCCGTAGGTACAGAGCGTACCCACACCCCCGTAGGTACGGAGCGTACCCACACCCCACCCCCGTAGGTACGGAGCGTACCCACACCCCCGTAGGTACGGAGCGTACCCCCACCCCCATAGGTACGGAGCGTATCCACACCCCACCCCCGTAGGTACGGAGCGTACCCACACCCCACCCCCGTAGGTACGGAGCATACCCTCACCCCCGTAGGTATGGAGCGTACCCCCACCCCGTAGGTACGGTGCAGGCCCCCAGCACGTAGCTACGGCGGTGGGGGTACGCTCCATACCTACGGGGGTGTGGGTATGCTCCGTACCTACGGGGGTGGGGTGTGGGTATGCTCCGTACCTACAGGGGAGGGGGTACGCTCCGTACCTACGGGGGTGGGGTGTGGGTCCGCTCCGTACCTACGGGGGTGGGGGTACACTCCGTACCTACGGGGGTGGGGTGTGGGTACGCTCCGTACCTACGCGGGTGAGGGTACGGCACAGACATGGGGGGGTGCTGGGGTACGGCGCGGACATGGGGGTGTGCTGGGGTATGGCGCGGATGTGTAGGGATGGGGGTACGGTGTGTACCAGGCCCCCTTTTCGCCGTGCATCGTGGCGTACGTAGCTTTTCGAGCACTTTTTGGGTCCCGTAAAAATATTGCCGTGCGAAGTGCTGTGGGTACGAATCGTACTTGCTGGTCCCTAAACGCTGCCTGACTCCGTGCGAATGTCGCGTACGCGGTGTCCCGGATCGGAATTGTGGGTATGTTTTAGCCGGTCGGTGTTTTTTACGATTCGTACGGAAATGGTGTTTCTGTATGAATCGTACTTGCGGGTTTGTAAGGTGTTTTTCCCGGGTACGAGTCGGACGGAGAAAATGCTCCGTCCGACGGTTCGTACCCGGGTTTTACAGGATCGGAATCGGCCCCTTAGAATTTATGTTCAGTGCCAGGAACTACTGTGGCAATGTGTGCTTTTTGAGACCAAAACCATTTTTGCTTTTGCCAATGTTTGTTATAATGGTGAGGGCCCAGCAGCTCCCACACCAATAAGGTTTTACAAAAATCATGCCAAACCAAGTCACGCATTGACAAAACAAAAAGGCTGGCCAACAATTTTAGACCTACTGGCTTTACCAATGCTTGTTTATTTTTGTTCCTCATAATCTTATTAAAACTGGTTACACTGATTTTCCATTGTGATTATTTTGGGGAAATACTGGCATACATCAACACACTTTACTAAATGATGCTGCAAAGAAATGGTACCTAAAATTTTACACTAGTTTAGCGAAATGTTTCATTTTTTTGTGAACATTTTATTTTGAAAGCAAATAGTTAGCAATCTGGCTTTCAAGCTTCTGCAAATATTTGCATCTAATCAGAGAGCATTCTGGGAGCATTATACATAGCCTCATATTGCTAGAAATTGAAAACGTGTGCACACATTTTTACACTGTAACCACTGTCGGTATTGCAGTCTCAGCTTTCAACATTTACTTAGAGTGCTCACCCTAACAATAAAGGTTTTGCATTAATGAACCATAAATACAAGTTTGCACAGCATTAACACATGGACACAAATACTACCTTAACTGCAGGCAATACCTCCACCATAATGTGGTACTGTAAACTTGCAGTCAAAGGGTTTGTGCTGCAGGGTGTTTGGCCTACTTGGCCCAAGGACAAAATACACATGAAAACTTGTTGCCCTTGACCCCAAACAATATTTCCCGGGTGTCGGGCTATAGGACTTCCACATCACTGTGACACATAGCACACAGAAATGCCAACTTCTAAAAGTGTAATTTCTAAAATAGTGATAATAAATCTGCGCACACCATTGCGCTGCATTTATTATTACTAGTCCAAACATACCAAACTTGACCACGCTACTCCTCTCATATCAGGAATTACCACTGAAACACTTATCAGGAAATACCCAATGCATTCCTATGAGAGGGCAGCCTCACAGCAGTGAGAAACCAAAATGATTGTTTGTCACTACCAGGACATGTCACGCACTTAAGGTACATGTCCTACCTTTTACCTACAATGCACCCTGCCTGTTAGAAATGGGATTTCTGGCTGGCAAAGGCGTGCGCCAAAGCCAGGCAGAAACCACCACTCTAGTCAGGGCAAGGAAGTTACACGCCAAAGATAACCCCTGCTCACCCCCTTGGTAGCTTGGCACGAGCAGTCAGGCTTATCCCGGAGGCAATGTGTAAAGCATTTGCGCACGCACACAGCAACAACATCCCAGGCCCACCACAAAAGAAACTCCACACAAGGTTATATATAAAAATAGCCTTTGTATTATCATAACACATTAGAATAGTAAGCACATATTATACAGGGTGCCACCTGGCATTAGGTCATATTTACAAGGGATTATTTACACCTGACAGGGCCCACTGGACCACTGTCAGTACCATCCCAAAGTGAACTTAGTAAATGTAGAACTTGTCATAAACATAGAACACAACCAGTGACTACTGGTAATCACTGTACTTAGCATCGGCCTGTAACATAAACTACATTATGCACAGCATCACACCAGGCGCGAATTACCTTCTGCGCCAACCTCATCATAAACACATGAGGCAATCATCTCACCAGTCTAAACGCATTGGACCCTAACCTCCTAAGTATAACTACATTAGGGAATAACTCTCACTAGCATAAATCATAATATGCGAACCAACCTCATAATCATAAAACACATTTAGAGGTATCAACACAGGTGCGTAAATCATTCTACAGGAATCACATTTCCTAGCACCCAAAATCACAGTAGGGCCTGGCGCCCTATAAACCTAACAATCCCCCTGGCCAACTGGCCATCCCAAAGGGGGCTCTCCTGCCCTCTGTCCAAAAGTCCACCCACCCTTGAGGCCTGTCCATCCACCGCGAGGTTGACTAGTACTGAATTATCCATCTTCCTTGAGTAAGGTTCCGGACCATCTTCCCTCCGGGCATTTGCCCTATAACCGGGATGTTTCGCACCCTTCAGGGCGGCAACTCCTTTCCGTTACTTTGAGCTCGCGTGTCTAATACACGAACATCGCGCCGTTCGAGGCAATTGCTCACAGGCATTTTAATTGTTAAGTCCTGATGATGATCCGATATCCTCTTGATAAGGATCGAAACGCCGTTGACACAGTTGTCAGCCTTACACACAGTATTTCTTGTACTTAATTCAATGTGAAGGTGACCTCTTGCATATTAGTTGTTTCGCCATTTAAGCATTTACTGAATGAAACAACCACGAAACTGCCTGGCCTTTTTTGCACTCCACTGATTGTATGATATGTAAGTCCTCGGATACAGGCTTGTATCCCACTGTCACTTGACTTGCAATGTATGTACCTTTACTCTAATATTGTATACATTAAAATGCGCCTTTGTCCGGCTGGATACTGGCATAAATATAGCACTGATTGAGGCTATATTCATTGTACTAATACTTTCTAATTTTTCAGGGACCACTGTCTCTAGTAACAAATTAGTTCCCAAGGTCCCTGACCGATTTCCCTTGGGTGCCCTTGTTCCTTATATATGCAGAAACAAAATATGGCACACGTTGGAGCGGCCCGCTCTCCTGGCGGGACCGCTCTGGCTCTGCCCATCACCAGAAATGCCTCCAAGCGCGCCCCCCCCGGGGGCCTATACAGAAGTAATCGCTGCCCCTCTCGTTGGAGCGGCCTGCAACGGCGGGTCTGCTCAGAATTAAACAAATAAGGCCCTCTTCGAGCCCCCTTCTTACCGGGCTCTCTGCACGTGTCCTGCTGCAATCACCGGGGCCCGCAAGGCTCCGGTCTTCATCCTCCTATGCTGCGGGACCAGCAGCACTTCTCTTGCAGCGCGGGGCTTCCCTTCCACTCTCGGGAGCCCCGTGCTGCCATCGGTGGCTTCTGCCGCCTTCCCGCTTCACCCGGGCCCCCTCCGGGCTCCTCTTTCATGCCCCTGGAGGCGGGGTGGGCTCCCGTTGTCCCTCGCGCTCTACACACCGGGGCTCCCATTGGCTCACGGGAGCTCCGCGCCGACACAGCACAACTTCCGGTCCGCGACTGGGCTGCGGCGGCAATCTCGGGGAGGGGTAGGCTCCCTCTTCCTAAAGAAATAATATAGCGGGGTGGGCACCCGCGCAATTTAAAATGTAAGTAGCGGCCATACGCGGGGTGGGCACCGGCTCTAATTACCAAGATAAGCGGGGTGGGCACCCGCAAGGCCCGCATACTGTAACTCGTCACAGGAGTGTCCCTTTTCAATGAAGTGGTTGGTCATCTTGGTTGCCGTCCGGCCGCGTCTAATTGTGCTCTTATGTTCACTAATCCCAACCTTCACCGGTTGGGTAGTCATTCTAATGTATCTCAGTGAACAAAGGCAGGTAATTAGGTACACACAATTTTTGGTCTTACAGTTAGTGTGTGTACACTGTTCCCAAGTAAAATCGGCCAATTGCAGTTTTTTAGAATGTAGGGTAGAGGAGCAGGCACTGCAATTTCCGCAAGGGTAGTATCCTGACACTGGTGGCAGGTTCCACAGGGTGGTGTCCTGGGGTTTCTTCTTTGGTTGTGGCCGTGTATTGACCAGTTGATCCCGCAGGTTTGTCGTACATTTGAAGACAAACCGTGGGTACTCAATGTTGAGTGTGCCTGTGTTGAGGATCTTCCAATTATGTCGGATGATGTTTCTTATCTTGTAAGACAGAGGGGTGAAGGTTGTTATCCATGTTATAGCATTGTTAGTCTGTGGGACCCTTGTCTCGAGTTATCCCTGTCGGTGGTTATTCCTGGCGCGTTTTCTTGCATTGCGGATGACATCTCTGGGGTAATCCCTCTCATGTAGGTTACTGGCGAGCGAGTTGGCTTGTTCGTCAAACTCATTGATGTTGCTGCAATTCCGCCGTAACCTCAGGATCTGGCCATAGGGTAAATTTTCTCAGAGGGCCTTAGGATGGTGACTCTTGAAACTAAGAAGGCTATTACAGTCAGTGGCCTTCCTATAGGTCTTCGTGTGGAGATGTCCCTCTTCCGGAGTGATAAGTAGGTCCAGGAAGGGGATGGCCTTATCACTGGATGTCGTTGTGAATCGTAGATGGGGATTCAAAGCATTGGTCCAATCGTGAAACTTGGCACAGGTCTCCTCCATTCCTTTCCAAAGAATAAGGACGTAGTCAATGTATCTCTTACAGGTGATGAGCTTGAATCCCCATCTACAATTCACACAGATGTTTATGACTGCGTGGGCGCGAAACATGTCGACCCATTGGTAACCCTGGCACATTGCGCCGATTGGGGTAACAGTTAATCTTCGGGTTTTTTACTCTGACAAAGGTACCGTCACAATAAACACAGTTCTTTGGTAACCCTTAGCCAGTTTTAACCTTGCATGCACTGACTCACCCTCTATATAGGACTCACTCCCCATACCCGCATCATACGGCATTTTGCAAAAGATCTCCGCTAAAGCGACCCTTCGGGGGACCCGTAGGGCATTGCAGCTCCGGCCCGACGAGGAGCAAACGCCCGATGATGAAGCATGACGTCCTTCGGGGTGTGTGAGGGCAATAAGAGGCGAGACTTGCTCTTCCCTCTTACAAGTGGGTTCTAGGCCTAGGACACCTCTTTTCAATCTTCCTTAACACTCTCTTCTACTCCTTGGAGTGAGTGGGTGACACGCTGCTCCCCTCGCCTGTAACAGTGTCTCCCCTGTTTTGATGTAACCATTAACATTAGGAGCACAGACACTTGACCATAACCTGCTCCTGGCCCCGTCTCATTATTGATATTGTTCCTCTCCTGACCATGATGGCCTATGGCTCGTTCTCAGCCATTCCTGAGCTTCAATGAGGTAGTCTGGGGACTGTGCCCGCCCCTACCTGACTTCTGAAGCTGCCTGCTCTGTCACTGGCAACTGCAGCTAATACCTGGGCCTGCCTGTTGTTTGTACTACAGACAGGTTGGAGACAATCCCAACGAAAGGGGAAGAACTGACCAGAACCAGTTTAGAGATAGATAAGGAGAGGGACCCCCCACACTCAGGCTGGCACTGAGTATAAAAGTGACACCCTCATAACTTCGGATCAGAACATACATGGACCCGTGGAAGATTCAGAAGAAGAACTGCCTTGCTCTCTGAAAAAGGAAGACTGACTGGACCTGCTTTCTTGAACTCAGGATTGCTAAAAGTGACTTCAGGGGTCAGTTGACTGACCGCCTGTTTGATCTACAGGGACACAACACGTTTCCAAAGGCCTTCCATGCAACAGCCAAGCTGACCAGCTCCAACTGCACCTGCCTGAGCCCTGCTGCTGGCCTCTCTTCGAGTGAATCCTGACCCCCCAAGAGGTGCCTCTCTAGGACCTGGACCCTTGGCTGGTCTCAGAGTTTACTTCTCCTTCTTCAAAACTTTAAGAACTGGACTCCAGGTGAAAATCCAGAATTTTTGGGCTCCTCGCGAACAACTGCCCACATCTCCTGCCAACGCAAAGATCCAGCGGCCACTGCTCTTCGCATCAGCAACAAATGCCCCTATCTCCCACTAACACGAAGCTCTGAAGGTGACCTACTCTTCGCGCCAACAATTTGCGCCAACTCGAAGCTTCAGCTGAGGCTCCTTGTGTGGAGCTGGACTGTGTGAGATGGTGACTGGTTTGAATCTAGTCCCTGTATCCGACCCGCCCTACATCATGATTGGCCTGAACTAATAACTTTGGCCCAGCCCAGCGTGACCTGATACTTTTGAGTATTGCTTTGTGATTCTTGGTGCTATTTTTACCTGAAACTTAAAAAATTCATAGTTCTGATTCTACTTGTTGGTTTTTTGTTGTTTTGATTTTATTTTATTTATTAAATGTTACTCAATTTCTCTAAATAGTTTTTCGATTTTTCTTGTCTTGGGTTTTTACTTTATTACTGTTTGAGTGCTGCATAAATACTTTACACCTTGCTTCTACTTTAAGCCTGATTTTGTACCTAGCTACTAGAGGGTTAAGTACAGGTTTATTTTGTGACTTGTGTGTTTTACCCTGAAAATTGATTGTGTTTGTTATGTGAGTGGGGCTCTCATCCCTCTCAATTAATAACTGAGGGGCATATTAACAAGGGCTTTATCTCAAGCCAAAAAAGCGGAGATAAAACTATCGCCCTATTTACAAGAGGGTGCTAACATTCATAATCGCATGTTAAGCACCCTTTTTCCCGACGCCTCCCTTTGCATCTCTAATGAGATGCAAAGTGGGCGTCACTGGGCGTACCCCAATAGACTACCTTGTAAAATATCACTGATGTTCACTTTGCGATATTTACAAGGCAGCCCACAGGATTTCTGCAGACGTTAGATTTTGGTGAAAACTGCAGTTTTTGCCAAAATCTAACGTCTGCTAAAATCCTGACTTAGCTATCCCTAACATAGGGGGTGGATTATGTTGAGACGACCACAGGGTTGTATCAGCAAGGTTATCGCCGTTTTGCAGGGAACATCGCTGGGAAACCAGCGATGTTCCCTGCAAAACGTCGATTTCCCTGCTATCGCAGGAGATTTTATCGCCTTGGAGATACGCGTTGCTAGTAATGAGATATCTCCGCTTTAAAAACCTGCGATAGCTGGCGTTAAAAAAATGAGCGCTAAGCACGCTTTGCGATAGTTATCGCAAAGCGCTGCTAATATGCCCCCCAATTTCCTACACAGAGGATTACTAAATTATTCATCGGCATCGGTTCAATTTTACTGCAAGAAAGGTACTTTGTTAAGCATTGTGGTACATATTCTGTACCTCGTTTATTGCATTACTGTAGCACACATTGATGCAAAAGAGATCCCAACTCAATGCAAAATACAAGGGTGAAGGGAAGTGTATGTTAAACAGATCCAATTGAAAATATTTTACATCAACAAATGATTTGGGGCCTGATTTAGAGTTTGGCGGACAAGGTTCTCCATTGCAACAGTGACTTTGCATCCTGTCTGCTAAACTCTTGGGGGCTCATTTATGAGCCCCTGCGTCACTTTTGCGCCGCCGGTGCGTCACTTTTTGTGACGCACCAGTGGCATAAAACATGCGCCATGTTGCGCCATATTTACAAAGTGACGCATCTAGGTAGATGCGTCACTTTGTAAACCCCTGCGCCACATTATACCTGCGCCAGGTATAATGTATGCAAGGGGGGCGTTTTGACGCAACAAAGGGTCGTAGAAGTGACGCAGTGAAATCTACGAGATTTCACTGCGCCACTTTTAGTGTGCAAATGCGTCAATTTCTTGCGCCTGCCTCACAGCAGGCGTAAGACTGACGCAGGCCCTTTCACATGGGGCTTGCCCCATGTGAAAGGACACATTGCTGGAGTTGCGTCACTTTTGTGACACACTCCAGCGATGCGTCACTTTTGCGCCTACAGATACGTCAGAAATACTGACGTATCTGTGACTCCTTGCGACATGATGCGTCATACTGTAAATATGACGCATCACTGGAGTCGCAGGGAGGGCGCAGTGAAAAGTGGCGCATCACTGTTTTCACGCAGTGATGCGTCATTTTTCATAAATGAGGCCCTTGGTTCGCCTGCGCAATTCAGAGTTGGGCGCACTGCTAGGTTTACGCCGATGGAGTACTCTCCTTCCGATGGTCCGAGGGAGTGCGGGTCGTTGGACGTAAGCCGTTCGACCATCCACCCTATTTGGAGTGGGCGGTCGAACATCATTTGTTTACTGTTTATCACCATCAGGATTGTCCTGGTGATGAGGGACAGTAAAATGTAAAAATACCGCAACACCCTAGGAGAAAACTCCTATGTTGTCAGGACATTCGTTTTATTCTTTTCCGACAACAAACTCCTGCTTTGAGAGTTGTACTTTTGGAAAAGAAAAAAGTTTAATAAGTTTGGTGTAAGAGTTCATCACCAATGACGGGAACACATCAAACCTTTAAGTGGCTTTGTATGAATGCCATGATGGTCAGTCATACAAACCTAGAGAGGTTCCTGCAGAGCTAAAGGTAACCTGTAACACTTTTGTCATCTGGGAGGTGCAACCCCACCGCCGATTTTGTACAGATGCCTAGACCAGTGGCTTCCAAAATGGAGCCCGCAGACCTGTATCACTTCGCTCATTCAGAGACGGGTATTACATACCCGCACATCAGGGCCGGCTTTAGGGCGGTGCGACCGGTGCCACCGCACCGGGTGCTGGCTTCCTGGGGGCGCCGTGTTTGAAAGTTTATTAAGGTTTTGAAGCACCTGCTGCAGCGTTTCTTTCCCCCAGCAATTACCAGGCCTCACATAAATGTCAAGATAACTCGTGTGATTAATTATCTTCCTGGAGAGAGATCAGCATTTTGTATAGTTGAGGTTTTGACTTAGGTGAAGTTAGTGCAGAGGGTTAATATGCCTGCTGCAAAGAACGTGTACCAAGTAGATTACAGAGTGCGTATGATGTAAACAGATCAGCAGGTTACTGCTTTCAAAAGAGGCATCCTTTTGTTACTTGCAATTTATAACTTAAAGTCCTAATATAGAATAGTGAGCTATTAACTTCCATCCTAGAACTGCATACACACTGCAAAGTATACATTATTAGAACATTGATTAATGTTGCAAGAAGGGTTAATTTGGCTAGAAATCGATTCTTAATATTAAAGAAAACTCCCAACTATGCTGTTTCTTTTTCGACTCTGAGTTTGTGCTTCTCCACACCAAGCACTCTTAAACTATGCTGCCTACCAGTATGGATGACATGTGACTCCTACACTTTTAGTCCTTTGGCTTATGTAGCATTTCCTATACACGGATTTACACACGTATGATTGATTGTCTCTGTGTAATGTGTGTGATGCAAAGTGCTCGGACACCCTACACTGGTATGAGTGACGCTATATAACTAATGCAATGCATCTGAGAGGGTGTGGTTATGGAGACTTGGTCACTGTTAAAGGGTGCTAGTGAGAGAATTCGTGGTGGAGGTGGTCATAGGGGGGGCGCCAACAAACATTGTGGCACAGGGCGCCACCAGCACTAAAGCCGGCCCTGCGCACATGCACATGCTCAGAGCACGGGATCTTGGCGCAATGATTCCATGTTCACCATTAGCAACTGAACTTTCAGATGAATGGGCAGGTAGACTTGCATTCATTCATACGACACGGTGAAAAGGTCTGGTCACTATAATCATTTACAAAACACAGTAAGCTGTGACTGGTGCAGATCGGAGCTTCCGAATCCCCTCTACTTCCACGGACGGAGTGATCTCACAGTCACACACGCACACACACATCACACGCTGGTGGGGCCCATTACACCAACATTCATCCTACCACTCTATCCGTGCCATGTATAAGGAGAAACACTTTCAATACCTAACCAATCTGCATGTGCCCTGAGGTCAATGGCATCAACTAATTGCTATAGATCTGGTGAAACATTTTAGAATTCGCAAATAAATTCAATAAACATGACAAAATACCCACCCGACACAGTGATTCAAACAAAATATTTGTTTATCTAAATTTGTAAGAAAAGCCAATTGAATGCAAAATCATTTCTGTCATATTTACCTATTCTGGCTAAAAGTCGTTTTCTAAGTCAGAACCGGTCCTCGGTAAAGAATCAAAGTTTCTAGCCGTCATGTAGAGTCACCGTCCTCTCCGTCAGCATCGGGACCTCGGATCATCAGTTCGGGAAGAAGTGGCGCTAGACCTCTCTAGTCTACTAATATTTATACGAAAATTACATTCCAAAATGTTGCAATCATATCGTACAAAACGGATGAATGGCGGAAATAATGTTGTCTTGGTACATAGGGTTACATTGGTATTTGTTCACACACATTGATCGTCTCAAATAATGAATAGAAAATAAAGGGTCCATCACTAATATGTTACTTCTACGGATGTCTCTTTTGGATAAAATGTATCTCAGTCGTGGGATCATTACAAGTTCATAAATTCAATATTTTGGGTTTGCAACAAATTCCAGGTTCAGGGGCACTTGGCAGACTTCCTGGGCTTGTCGTCATGATCATGGCTTTTCAGTTCGTCAAGAGGGCAAGGTCACAGGCAGCGCGAAGCCTCTTTGTAAAATTTCCATCAACTCGAATGCAGGCTGCGGGTGGTAGCCATCTTTTGGTAGGCCACATTGGTCAACTTAAGTAAAATGAAACATAAAACAAAATTACTGCACGGAAATAATTGTACAGTGTTATTCCCCTGCTAATACCCTTATGTGTATGTATTTATCTAGCCATTTGCGACATCAAAAGCCATTAATGCGTATTGATTATAAGCGCAAAACACAATAACATCACATAAGCAACATCTATTTTGTCAATTTGCTCACCAACTTAGTTCACTTATTATTTTAGCCATGCAATAGCATTCCCACGTGTAATTCTTCTGTTAATAAGGTTGGTTAGACAAGACTCGACAAACTTTTAATGATTAATAATTAATCAGTAGTACTTTTAATTATAACATGCGAAAATGGAACAGGTATTCGGGTTTAAAGTAAAAACCCTGCTCCATCATGACCACCTCCCTACACGCATGAACCCCGTGACTGGGTCAGTAGCTCTTCTGCCTCTCCTAGGGTTCCGTTTGTGCATCCCACCTGGATTACGACAAGTCTGTAACTTATGGTAGTTAATGCCAGGCCTTTGCAAACACACCAGGGTGCTGTGCAGCGAGGCTAAAATACCAGCATCACAGGCACTGGTAGTTTGGGCATGCAGGACAGGGGACATCACTGTGTCATTCCCATCCCAACACCTGTATTTGCACCCTCTATGTAATAAATGTGGTCGTATAGCAAGGATTGCAAGTTACCTGATTAAAGCAAGCAACATTAGCCCTCTTTCCTCTTGCTAGGTACTTAAGTGCAGCCATAATTGGCCCTACGACCTCTGGGCACTGTGCCACCACAGCTGCTGCACTATTGATAGGTACTGCCATGAATGAAGGTGTCTTTTATTCCTACTCCCTGCCCACTCTGCAGGCCTCTAGATGCCCCTCTTTCCATTAAAACGCTGCCCTGCTGAACAGAATGTTATATTATTTATGTATAATGTAAGTGCCTCATTAGGAAACACTTTAAGGTCAGGATATCAGAACTTAAAAAGAGAAGTAAAATGTTTGGGCTTTTTCTTTACTCGGTGTGCCCTATTGAGATGACTGCTGTTTTGAGAGCAGTGTGTTTGCGGTGTACAATGCATTCGCATGTGTCATAAACCAAACATATTAATGTCAAAAAGATTCATTGACTTCCCTATCTGGAGTATATTTAAATATGTATTTTGTAATGCTGCAGCCAAAAAACATTGCCAGTCTATACATAAGAACCAGATGTTTCGTCTATCAGTAGCAATTTGATCCCTGAATACCACAATCAACATCTGTAAATGGGCCAGCTTTCCATTGACAAATGTCTGCCACAATAATACATCTCCCGAGGTTTATTTCTTTAGCAGCTTTTACTTCAGGTGACTAGAAACAACATTTGCTTTTTTTAAATTTGTAAATTATTGTACCAGATGTAGCATATGGGGAACATCTCACTAATATAATTTGCGCCTCCTACCCCTCGGTGGAGCTTTGTGGCACCAGGTCATCTTCATTTTGGCAATGTTTGTGCCACACTTTGCCATCGAAAAGAGCATTGCTGATGAAGGGCACTTTTTAAATTTATTTTCATTTGTTTGTATTTGCATAGCACCCAGCTCAGTCTGGTGGCCGCTTTAAAGCGCTTTGGGAGAGAGAAGGTTACACAACAGTTTAGGAAGATGAGCGGCTGAGAGAGAGGAATCCAGATGTGAAAACTTTTACTGTTTTAAAAATATACTGACTTAACCTATCAACTAAAGCATTCAGCTTGAAGTCCAACTGGCTGATGGAACAGTTGGGGTGCATGCCTGTTTTTGGCTGTAGATTAAAGAGAGCGAGCTAGTGTGGCAAGGGGAGCACAAGTAGGCTTGTGTAAGACTGTCTCAGAGACAGCAATCTTCTGAGAGACAGGTTGGTGTGAATCCTGATTGTGTTGCGCATGCGTCTTCCTCCTGATGGTGTGTTGCTGTTTATAGAGTTGAACATTGCAGGAAGGTAAGGGGGTAATTTCAGGCTGACGGTGCAGCTTATGCTACGGAGGAGTTCGTTTAAGGGAATTAATGAAAGGTTATTGCCCACCAACACAATTGAGGGCCCGCGTGCAGGTGAGGGCTCATAATGTGAGGGGTGGCAGGGGAATTACCCGTTTTTACCCCTCATATAAGAGCAATAATTCTTAAGGGACGTGAATGAACAGTCAATCATGAATAAAAGGGCTATCTCCCTGTGTGTGGAAACGAAAACTGCTCATCGTGGCACTGTGGAGGTTAGACACCTGTTATATGTAGCAATGATGCGACACCGCATGTGAATGTTTTCACATTTCCCTTGAACAGCAGATGCTCGCAGGTGAAATGAACATGTACTAACAGGTAGGAACAAGACACCTTAGAGTACAACGTCAAGCGGCGGGTTGTTTGTAAGAGAAGTTTGGATGTTTGTGTTATGGTGAAGATTAGACACAGAAAATTGTCCCCAATCCAATATGGCTACCTTGGCTACTGAGGTCTAATATTGCTCCTTTCAGAGGGGTGAGCTGTGAGGGTAGAATATGTACTTTTTCTTAGAGACTCCAAGTTGCTGAACACCTGTGAACTGGTCAATGGTGGCTTTGGGATAACTCTGGGTATATGAAAGGCCAGCAGGGCTGGGCAAGAGTCAGTCACATGTTAAGTGAAGCTTGTTAGAAATGTTTCCAATTTTCTATACAAGAGCTTGAAACTACAATTCATCTGTATGTTAGAAACGTGAACTTCTCAGCAGCTGCAAACACACAATGAAAGTATGAAATGTTTTGTGAGCTCGGCCATTGTAGAGTACTGTCATTGTTTTCCTTTTCAGCAATGTTCTTTTTTGTTTTAATCTACACATTTCATTTTTATCCAGCATATTGCATCCCCTAAGCCACTCCTCCTGCTCGGTGCTTGATAAGAGGGCGCAGGCTTGTTTTGTCCCCTCGCAGTGTCACAATTGTGCATGTGATGTGGACAATACTCTGATTGTGGGTGACAGGGGCGGTTGAGTCACACACAAGCCCCCACAACTCCTCTGCTGTTTTCCAAACAGAGGGTGGCGCCTCCTGGCACCGAGGCTTGTAGGAAGAAACAAGAATTTACAGGGACATTTCATCTGAGGGCTGAAGGAAACTGTGCGACAAGAAGCCTTTCCGTGGTGAGTGCCTTATTAAATACAGCATGCATGAACCCCAGAGAAAATCCTAGCTGTAGCTCGGAACTGATTTTAGCATCGTTGATACCTTTCAGTTGGTCTTTCATTTGCCTAGTGTTTTTATATGTGTTTGTATAAAAGGAGGAGCATTTCGCTTGTTGGGTCTGCTGCTTATATATAGTCCCGTGCTCCATTGGCTCCAGAAAAAATAAACATTGACAGTTGCCAGCTGGACAGCCCGCCAGGGTAAAGGCGACAGAGGAATGACGTGTATATTTCATATTTCTGTGTTTTGATGACTTTGCCCGCAGCCTTGAATGTGATGAAGGCTCAGTTCCCGTTAGGATTGTGCCGGTTACGGATAGCAATGCTTGTTGGGATTCTGATGTCATCTGTGCTCGCAAAGTCAGTGCTCGATCCTGCTTCTGATCCGGTCCTTAGGATTCAGTGCTTCTTTTATGCCCTTACTGTGAGACCGATGCTCGCCCCCTGCTTCCAAAATAGATGCCCAGCCCCAGACTCATGTCCAGTGTGGGCTTCGGATTGGGGATGGGCCATGCTCAGAAATGAATGCACAGCCTCTTTTCAACAGGTGCAGCCCCAAGGCTGGGATTGCACACAGCCTGATGCAGGCTCATTCAAACCCTGTTCAAAGAGGTTGACACCTGTGTGCCTGTCTAGAGCATAGTCACTTAGGCTGTGAAGAGGTTGGCACAAAAAGTACTGAGCTACTAGGGTACTGCAATTACTCAACACGTGAAAAAGCAAAGAATCTGCAAAAACATGTCTCAGGCTAACAGCAGCAGGATTTTCAGGGTGCTGACAGGCAATATCACCTAAGTGAGACTGGTGTCAGAAATTGCATATTCATCCACTCATCTACATATACATTTTTCTCAGTGAGTTTAGCGCCTATCAAATGTCACTCATGCCTGAGCAGTTCATATTCTGTGAGTGATGAACACTTGTCTAACTCTGCAATGCTTGATATGTTCTGAGGAAATGGAAGATTGCACGTATTGCCTTCTGAGGGAGAGGGAAGCTTGCTTTGCTATGGCCATGCTGTCCCTATCCTGGGAGTAGCTAAAGCTTGCACTGCTGTTGCCAATTTGTACCTGCGTGTGTTGATGCTACCCAAGCTGTACCTGTCCTCTGAAGTAGAGATGCCTGCACTGTCTCTTCCCAGGGTGTAGCTCTTCTATGAAGAGGGGAGCTTCCACTGCTGTTTGCCCAGGACAGTCAGAAGTTTTTACTGGACCCAGGGCAAAACTAGTTGTAGGGTCCTGACCCAGAGACCCTGGTTTCAATCATTACTTCCCAGCTCGACCACACTGTGTGACCCAGGGAAATCCCTGTTCTCCATTATGCTACTTTATCAGTGATCATTACACTGAGAGCAACTTGACATCATTTAGTTCAGGATGTGCACTGTACAAAAACCTCTCTTGTGTTTGGTTCAATAGACCATAATGTTGCTCCATCTATGACAACAGCAAGGGCCTTGTATAGGAGGCATAAGACAACCAACTTACCTTTTGGGTTACTAATGACATTCTCATCAGGGCAGAAGGGGGAAAGAATGCAATATCCATCCAGGATTCGAATTGCACAATGTCCAATCAGGAAGCCTGCTTCCAATTACTTTTCTCCACTGTGTTTCCTTTTCCATGATCACCACATTTGAGAGCACCTTAAAATAGTTCAGGATGCACACTGTACCACAATTCTCTTGTGTGTGGTTTAATAGGCCATAATGTTGCATCTATAAAAATAAAAGGATTATATAGGAGGAAAGAAACAACAGATTTGCCTCGAGTTATTAAGGTTGAGGTTCACTAATTTTCTTAAAGGCCACTCCATGCGTATATGACTTATCCTGACTAGCATTGTGGTCCCTATTCGGACAGGGTGCATAGCTCTGCCAACTAGAGACCCAATTTCTAACAGGGTCCTTATTCATATAGCTCCCCATATAGTACTTAAGGCGGTGTATTTAAAAACAGCAATCGGGTCATCAATTTTCACTCCGAGTGGCCCATGAATCCTTTATTAGAAATGGCAGCTCTATGTTCAGATCCACTATGGCTAAAAAAGGAACCGAGTCCTCCACTTTCCAATTTCAATAAATAGGTTTTAAGGAACCGGGACCGTTATCCGTTCCACTTATCGCAACAAAGTCTCACTGTGAGGACACCAAATGCAGTAGGAGTGTGATAATATGCCCCTTAGTGTCTGATATTCATACAGGAGTGATAACTTGTTAAATACCTGATGAAATTGCTGGATCTGTGAGAACTAGTCTTTGTTTTAAAATATGTCCTGATGAAGATAGTGTGAACCATACCTACTTCCAACGAAACCCCACATAAACATATTTTTAACAAGTGCATTGTTGTACATAGAATTTTTTTTTATGTATTTGAATACTATAGGAATGTAACAGATGGGGTTAATTATTGAATGTGTTTTTTAACGTATGTAAGTGGTGTACTTTTTAACCATATAATAAATAATATTTCCTGGCACTATTGTGAGACCGAGAATGATTTTATAAAGGTGTTGAATTTCCATGATGAATTTTGATGTGCTAAAAAATCCTTTAGTAGGTGAGTGAAGCGCAAAAGGGAAATTGATTTTTTCATGGTGTTGCAAATAATCCTGTCCCTTTTGGCGAATAAGGGTGACTCTGCTTTTGGTTTTGAGAAAATAAATGTTGACGTAAGTGACATAACCTCATCCAAACTAGACAATCCAGTAACTAGGAGACTGTTCCACTGATTAACAGTAGTACTTCTGAATGAGTCCTAGTTCAAAACATGGAACCCACTGATTAAGCTTACTACATGAGGTAGGCAAAGGTTTACCGTATGTGAGTATATGTATGCATAGTAAATCATTAAGGGGTTTTGCTATTTCTTGCAGGAGTTTTGTACTTCCTGTGTGTTTATGTCTTTTTACGAACATTATACAGCAGTCCTTTAACGCCTCTCACTTACACTTTAGTGTGTTAGCTATCTGTGTTGTACCTGTCCTGTATGTGTGAGAGAATTGTGTGATGTTCTTTCAACTGCTGCCACCTGTGCTATGCTTATTTGTGTTAGGGCAGGTTGCAATACAGCTGTCCACGTCACCCTTCATTGTGAAGCTCAATATAAAACATTCCACTCCACATAGGAAAAAAGATTCACATTGGCAATGCTTGTTTTAACACATGATGTGAGAAAAAGAGTGAACCCTCACAAAATATGTGAGCAGAGTTTACTTTTGGTTTTACATGTGAAACAACCGTTTCTCTGAAATGGAGTAGGTGACTTTATAAAATTGTAAAAGACAGCTGACAAGTGTCTCCATGTCATGTATAACACCTCCAGCCAATTTTGGCATTTTACCCAACAGTACTTTGCATGCTGGGGTTTTGAACCCATAACGAAACTGCTGAAAGCAAAACTACAAACCCACAATGCAACATGCTGTTGGCTGAAAAGATAGATAATATACTCCTATGTTGTAGTGCCAAAGTGCAGAGTTGTGATATGCAAAATAATATTTAGTTCCTGGCTTTCTGTCTTTTTTTCTCGTAAGCAATCACAGGTTAAAGAGTCCAGTGGGCAAGGGCTGAGATAGCCTTTCAGATGAAAATGGCAGCATCTCCTGCTAATGGGATAACATGAATCCTCCTTATAATACCAGGTCGCTAAAAGGATCTATTTACCAGAGCAATGCCAGCATCAGCAAGTTAAAGTGACTAGAGACACCAAAAAGAAAAATAATGACCTTTTACCCCCTCTTCTCAAGCCCCTCCTCGGGTTTTGTGTGATTTAGGTGGCACACTCCCAACACCGCTGTGAAAGTGATGCATCCTGCCTCAAGCAAGGGCAGCACAGCTGCAGGGCCTATTAGAAATTGATGCCCAATCCTGCTTCTGAGTTTGTCTCTGCTTTTTAAAATTGATAACAAATCTATGCTTTAAATATAGTCTATACTCAGAGGCCAGTACTCATTCCATGCTTCTGATATTTATCCCTTGAAGATGGACCGATGCTCAATTCTTGCTTGCACATGTTGTCATTGCATAGAGACTGATGCCCTGTCTATCCTGCCCCACTAAAGATCATAAGAGAGTGGGCAGACCTTCGGCCCCCTGGTTTAATGACAAACTAAAAAAATTGAAACTTGATTGTAAACAGGCGGAGAGAAAGCGGAGAAGGGGATATGATGATAAGGAGAAACTTATTTGGAAAAGTCTGACTGTGTGTTATAAGAAATAAATACATTTGGCCAAAGCAGACTATTACTCCAATACTATACTGAAGGCTCATAATAGACCGAGATGCATTTTTAAAATATTGAATAATTTAACTAGTCCTGACTGTACTAAGAAACAGACACCCCCCTCCCAAGATCTATGCGATAGTCTGGCAAGATTCTTTCATGACAAAATTAAAACTATTGTTGCTGATCTGGGTGAGGTTTCTCTGCACTCTGAGTTAGCAAGTCCAGAACGCAACGGTCTCAGTGGCTGCTCTTTGGGTGGTAATGAAATCATACCTAGAGGCTCGGATAGTCAGCCCTTTGATAAGCTAACTGAGTTTGCGATACTCTCAGCAGAAGATTTTGGTAAGGTTGCCCTAGGGATTTCTTCGGGTTCACCTTTGGACCCCCTGCCACAGAGATTCTGGAAGGAATTTGAAGCAGAGCTGTTTCCCACACTTCGGCTGATCTGTAATCAGTCTCTCCTTAGTGGTGTGGTTCCATCTCAGTGGAAACAGGCACTGGTGACTCCTCTGCTGAAGAAGTCCACTCTGGACCCTGCCAGTCCCAACAACTATAGACCTATCTCCCTCTTGCCTTTTCCGGCCAAAATTGTAGAAAGAGTGGTTGGAAGCTATCTCTCAAAACACCTGGAAAAAAATAAAATCTTAGAGGATGTACAATTTGGCTTCCGGCCTGCGCACGGGACTGAGACGGCTTTGGTGACCGTGATGGACGAGCTTCGGATGCGGGCAGACAAAGGGCAGGCAGCAGTTCTTATTTTGCTTGACCTGTCTGCCGCATTCGATACGGTCAACCATGCCATCTTGTTGAGGAGGCTGAGGGAGGTTGGGGTGACTGGCCTTGCTCTGAGCTGGTTTCAATCATTTCTTTCGGAGAGGAGTCAAGCAGTGGCCCTGCCTCCTTATCAATCTCCCTTCACTAATATCACGCATTGGGTACCTCAGGGCTCTGCAATTAGCCCTATTCTTTTTAATATTTATATGTTACCTCTGATTGCTGTCATTAGGGCGCATTATATCAATTCAGTAAATTATGCCGATGACACGCAACTGATTCTCTCCTTAGAGGGAGATGAGTCGACCTCTTTGGAAGTGTTTCATAGCTGTCTGCGGGCCATGGCTCACTGGTTGAGAGGAAACTCCTTGCAGTTTAATGCTGGAAAGACCAAGTTCCTGTATTATTCAGTCGGGAAGGTTCCTTCGGTGCTGCCTGTTAACTTTTGGCCTTTAGATTTACCCACCGTTCTACGACTGGCGGAGAAGGTTCGGAACCTGGGCGTTCTGTTTAATAACAAACTAACGTTGGAAGCTCAGGTTAACCAAACAGTGGGAAGTTGCTTCGGCATTATACGAACTCTGCAAAAGATCTTTCCCTTAATGCCTTCCCAGGCGTGAGCGCTAGTAGCACAACGTACTATACTACGCAGATTAGATTATTGTAATGCGCTGTTACTTGGGTCCCCGAAATATCTTTTAGATAGACTTCAGCGGATTCAGTCAACAGCGGCCAAGCTAGTACTAGGCTGGCCTAGAGATGCATCATCCTCACTGACTATGGCGGTGCTGCATTGGCTCCCAATTAGACAAAGAATCCAGTTTAAATCTCTCTGCTTGTTGTTCAAGGCCCTGCATGAGATCGGGCCCATCTCCATGCAGAGAAAGTTTGAATGGTACATTCCAGTGAGATGCCCGCGCTCTGCATCAGCTAGACTGGTGAAAATACCTAGAGTCAAGAAAGTTAAATCAGGCGGTAGAGCCTTCGGTGTATCAGCTGCCAGACTATGGAATGAGCTTCCACTGGAACTGAGACAAGTCAGGGATCTTTTCCCTTTCAGGAAGAGATTAAAAACCTGGCTATTTCCCATTATTTAAGTTGTTGTCTGCTCCTCGGGGTTTACCCACAATTATGTGCACTCGTGTTTGTCAGCGCCAGGATGCCTGCAAGGGGATAGTGCGCTCTACAAGTGATATAAATAAATAAATAATCCTTCTGATATTGTCCATTCTCAGCAATTGATACCCCGATCTATGCTTCTGATTTTGTCCTTTCATAGCAAATAATGCTTAATTTTTAGTCTTTGATCAGAAATTAAGGCCCAATCAATGCGTCTGGTATCATACTTGCACATGCTCACTTCTTGCTTTTGATATTGTCTCAGCAGTAGGATTGATTCCCAGTCCTGCTTCTGAAGTTGTCATTGTTCAGGCATTGATGTTCAATCTCTGCTTATGATATTGTCCTCCCACAGAGATTGATGCTCAGTTCTGGCATGTTATGTTGTTACGACAATTTGTTGAGCACACATATACCCTGAGGTGTCTTGGCGCTGTCTACATCTGAGCAGGAGGGAGCCTAATTATTAAAGACACCAGGCTTTTAGCTCTTTTCTGAGTGAGATAAGGGTAGGCAAAGCTCTGATATGCGATGGCCGATTATTCCATAGCTTAGTAGTTCCGATAACAAACCTTCTGCCTCCCCAACTGGCTTTGTAAAATCTAGAAGTGGTCATAAGGTTCGCCCCTAAAATATATATATTTTTTTAAACAAATTTTATTAATTCACTATAAGACAGAGAAATCAGCCTGCAGGGCGTCATGGAAAGACAGGATGTCCATCCCAAAACTCAACACAGTTGAACACAATAAGTGCAGAATAATCCTTCAGTATCCATTGTCAGTTCACCTGTTGGTGAAATAAGGGAATGCACATCTGAGCCCAATACCCACCCACATCCCTGCATCCTGCAGTGTGTGTCAGTGCACTCTATCAGCCCTAAATCCCACCCGGTGTCCCTGTAAAATTAACCCCCAAATAAGGTTTGCCCCTAATGATCACAGCTGTCTACCAGGCGTGTATATCTGAAAAGTGTGTTTCAGAAACCTTGGGCCAATATTGTGCAATCCCTTAAAGGCTATGTACAAAGCCTTAAATTTGATGCAGCTTCTAACAGGTAGCCAATGTAACTTCTGAATTTCTTTGGCTACCGACTTGAATTTAGAGGTCCCCGTGAGAACCCTAGCAGCAGCATTCTGCACCATCTGGAGCTTATTAAGGGTTTTTCCTGCATATTAACATAGCAACCGTTGCAGTAATCCAGCTTAGAAAGGACAAATGCTGTAATTACTGTAATAAAAGGAAAGAGTTTTTTAATCATTCTGAGCAGGTAAAAGCAGGAGGAGATCAAAGAGTTGACTTCAGGTTTGAAGTTTAGCTTTTCATCTATTATCACACCCAAATTGTTTGCCTTTTTAACTGGGATAGGACGGGTTCCCAGTTCTTCCGGCCACCAGTTAGACGACCAGGCAGGCAGTAGATTACCAAACAAAATCACCTCAGTTTTACTTGAGTTGAGTTTGAGGCAGTGACTGGACATCCAAGAGCTGATACCCAGCCTACCGCCATGGAAAGTGGCTGAAACCTCCATACCGTTTTACAAAATGGACAAGACAATTTTGGTGTCATCGGCATAAGTAGTTAATGCATAGCCAAAATAATTGACTACAAGAGCCAGCTCTGTAACATAAATGTTAAACAGAGTCGGACTAACAGATGAACACTGCGGAACGCCCAGTGGTTAATTTGTAAAATAAAAAGTGCTGGGGCTCTCCTCAGGAGGCAGAGCTAACATGAGAAATGTGCTGGTGCAAACTGCCTCCTGACTAGAGCCCCGGCACTTATTAATCTGGAGAGGACTTGGCCTAATGGGTAGAGCTGCCGATTTCGGAGCTGGAGAACCCAGTTCGAGTCTCGGGTGGCTCAACATCCTGTGAGTCTGGGGAAAATCATGTGCGTTCTAAATAAGTGTGTCCTTATCTGGTGCTAGAAGCACCGGTGCTGAGGATTAGGTGGCGGTGCTGAGCACCGGAAAGCACAGGCTCAAATTAAGCACTGGGAACCCCACAGGGAAGAGAGAAAGTAGCAGATTCAAAGTTGCTCAGCACTAGTGATTGTGATCTATCAGTAAGAAAAGTGTCAGCAGGGATTTAGCTTTGTAATTAATGCCCCAATTGGTGATACTGTTGATCAGCATACCATGGTCGACTGTATGAAATGCTGCTGACAGGTCGAGGAGAATAAGAGCCGCTGATCCGCCTCTGTCAAGCGCGACCCTTTTTTCTTCTCATAGTGTTCATGTTTTGAGTCAAGGTCCTGGTAAAACTACTGCTCATGGCTTTCTGTTAATGTTATAGACTGTCAACACTAGTGCCAAACTGGTCCACAGTGGAATAAGGAGAATTATTGGCAGACCTAGGAAGACTGGTAAAATGGCAATTACATGTTGGGTGTCCAGAGGAACTGATCTATTTGGGAACTCTCCAAGTTTGCCGTTCGACCAGCCAGTCAACAATCGCTGCATTATAGAGATCAACCAATGAATGAATGAATAGGAGATTTATATAGCGCATAGTTACCCTCGGGCATCCCAGCGCTTTGTCCAGAGTGACAAACATAGGAAGCTGACAGTTCGGCCGCATTAAGCAGGGAAGAGGTAAGTTTTAAGAAGTTTCCGGAATCGTAAGAAACATGTCTCTGTGCGCAAACACAGGGGGAGGCTATTCCACAAAATAGCTATATTAACTGAATATCTTCGCCCCCGGCCCGCGCCCTTCTAACTCTGGGAACTTGAAGAAGGTGTTTTTGGTCAGATCGCAGGGCCCTGTTGGCTTTATAAGGCACAGCTAAATTCCACAGGATGGGAGGTCCCTTCCCCTGCAGAATTTTATGCGCAGTGCAAAGGGCCTTAAATTTGACCCTTTCACGCACCGGAAGCCAATGCAAGGCCTTCAGAGCGGGTCTGGCTGACTGTATCCTTGGTGTGTTCATAAGTAGCCTAGCCGCAGCATTTTGTACTTGCTGAAGTTTATTAAGCGTAGCTTCAGGGGCATCTAAAAAGATAGTATTACTGTAGTCTAGTCTAGATACAATAAGCCCCTGAACAAGTAGCTTCCTAGATGACCAAGGTAGCAAGGGGAGAACTTTCCGAGCTGAGCGGAGGAGACCAAAACATACTCCTGCCGTTTTTTTTCCCTGGGTCCTGAAGGAAAGATCTCGTTCCAGCCAGAAACCCAGGCTTTTGATCTCTTCTTTGGGGCTTGGCAAAGCTCCCAGACAACTGGGCCAGCTAGACAAGGGAAGAGAGGGGGTTTTGCGACCGAGCAGTATTAGTTCGGTCTTTGAACCATTCAGCTTCAACGCTGATTCACTCATCCAGGTGTAAACCTTGGACATGCAAGAATGCAGCGAGTCGGGGTTATCCACAAATTGGGATAGGGTGACCACCAGCTGCGTATCGTCAGCATAGCTGACGATCTTGATACCGAATGGGGCCACCACATCCTCCAGGGGGGCCATGTATGCATTGAACAATGTGGGGCTCAGAGAGGAGCCCTGAGGCACACCACACTGGAGGGGGATAGACGTCGAGCGTTCGCTACCTTCCCAAACCTGATACGTCCGGTCGCAAAGAAATGACTTAAGCCACTTCAGCGCCACACCTGCCACCCCTATATCTGCCAGTCGTTGGATCAGCACTTGATGATTCACCGTGTCGAACGCAGCACTAAGGTCCAGGAGGATCACTGCCACTGACCCTCCCGAATCCAAAATGCTCCTCGCTTCCTCGACAACAGCCAGAAGAGCAGTGTCAGTGCCCTGAACTGGTCGAAAACCGGTTTGGGAACCTCGTAGCAGGCCATTAGACTCCAAGAAGTATGACAACTGCCGATTCACCAGTCTTTCGGCGATCTTGCTAAGACCAGAGAGCAGGGAAATAGGCCTGAAATTTGCCAAATCAGACGAATCTAAATTTGGTTTTTTCAACAGAGCCTTTACCACTGCCCTTTTCCAGCTCGGTGGTACCGAACCCTGCGCCAAAGAAGCATTGATAAGGTCCGCAACTGGGGCTGCGATAGTAGTTGCTACCTGTTTCAAAAATCTCATAGGGACAGGGTCCCTGGGGGAACCACTTTTCAACGAGCCCAGTTCATTGCGCACTTCGTCCACTGAAACTGGCCCGAAGGTATCCAAGTGAACATGGACACCTCGAGATTGGTTACCTATAAATGTAGTTCGAGCAACCTGTGGTAGGGTGCTAAGAATATTAACTATTTTCATATTGAAATAGTTTGCCAGCTCCCTACATTTCTCGCCTGGGCTGTCGAGGGTTGCCGAAGGCTCAGGAACTTTGAGAAGTTCATTGACAACCTTAAAAGTTTCTCTGGAGGAGTTGGCGGAACTTTTTATTCTCTCCTCGAAGAATTGGGCCTTCGCAAGACGGAGAGCAGTTTTATACGCCCTCATTGCCATGCGATACTCCTTTCGCCTCGCCTCTACCCACTCCTTTCTTCATGCCCTCTCCAACTTCTTACAGCCCCTCCTGAGTGATCTCAAATCAGGAGTGTACCATGGAGCAGAAACCGCCCTCTTCTCCCTTATTAACATTCTTTTCCTAGGAATGATAGCATCCAAAGAGCTGGTCAACCACTGATTGATATTCGCATCTGCGCATGCCGGGTCCACAGCAGGCGAAGGGCACGAGCCTTCCAGAATAGTAGTCCAGCTGTCGACCGACAGCCTAGACCAGGCTCTCTCCAGAGAATGAGCCTTTAGGAGAGGGATCGTTGCCCGTTCTACTTGCCAAATTAAAGGCACCAGAAAATGATCTGACCACGGAAGGGGCAAAGGGGGCATAGTTTTGAGATAGGGCATGTTGGAAAAGATGGGGTCCAGCAGATGACCCTTAATATGCGTGGCTCCCGTGTTAAATAGACTCAGTTCAAAGGCTTTAAGATCGCCCAGCAAGTCTGCCGCTATGAAATCTCCGGGATCGTTAAAATGGAGATTGAAGTCTCCTAACACTAAAAAGTTGGCCGTGGAGGCAGCTAAAGGCATGGCAGTCTCCATCAGCGAACTAACAAAGTTCCCCATACAGCCTGGGGGGCGGTAGACCAGTAGACCTGACACCGACAGCGTAGGTGAAATCCGAAGGGAGAACTGACAGCTCTCACAGTCTAGCACCCCTCCGAGCTGAGCCCTACACACAAAAATGTCTCTATAAATAATGGCAATGCCGCCCCCTCGCCCCACAGGTCTGTCCAGATGATATATTAGAAAGCCTGGGGTGAGGGCTTGGACTACGTCCGCCCCGGCACCCGGCGTAATCCAGGTTTCCGTCAGAAACAGGACATCTAGATTCCAGTCCTGTATAAGAAAGTTAATTTCTAAAGAATTGCTGGGGAGGGATCTACAATTCAACAGTGCCATAGATAGGACATTCCTGCGCTTTACTGACTCAGTCGACTGACAGCTCCTGCAGCCCAAAAACGGTTTAAAACATTTGTGCATGTACTTACATGATGCATCTATTGGGGGGCGCAAAGAAAGGAGATCCTCACCGGAGTAGGTAATCCTTATAGCAGGCGCTTTTGCCGGGAGATCTAGCCCTAAGCCCGTCTGGGCCCGGACGGGCACAGACGGGCACAGACGGGCACAGACGGACACAGACGGGCTGGACTCTGGCGTGACTCCGGCAGTGATCCGGCGGTGATCCGGCGGTGATCCGGTGCTTCCGCTGCGCGTCCGCATGGCCTCCTTAAGAGAGGTCAAGCGTCCTTGTGACGCTCCCCCGACCAATCCGATGTCGCCTCCAGCAGTCCTATACTGCCCTAAGATGGCCGCCAAAGTTGCAAGTAACAGGGAAAGGACCCGCAAAAGCGCGGTGAAAAGACGATTATTGTGCAAGTGAGTGGGCCAAGTTTAAAAACAAGGGAAAAAGCAAAGCAACCTTAAACTAAATATGAGAACAAGGAAATTGTCTAAAAAACGCCTCTCAACCGGCAAATATGCAGCAAATAGCCCGGCGCGCTCTGACCGCTCCGAAGAAGTCGGTCACTCCACTGACAAGGCTTGACCCTAAGGTTTGCCCTCCTTAAGAGAGGTCAAGCGTCCTTGTGACGATCCCCCGACCAATCCGATGTCGCCTCCAGCAGTCCTATACTGCCCTAAGATGGCCGCCAAAGTTGCAAGTAACAGGGAAAGGACCCGCAAAAGCGCGGTGAAAAGACGATTATTGTGCAAGTGAGTGGGCCAATTTTAAAAACAAGGGAAAAAGCAAAGCAACCTTAAACTAAATATGAGAACAAGGAAATTGTCTAAAAAACGCCTCTCAACCGGCAAATATGCAGCAAAAAGCGCGGCGCGCTCTGACCGCTCCGAAGAAGTCGGTCACTCCACTGACAAGGCTTGACCCTAAGGTTTGCCCTCCTTAAGAGAGGTCAAGCGTTATAGAGATCAACCAATGTTTCTGCAGTCACTGCCAGCCCATACTCCCTACCAATCCGGGTCTGGTAACTTGTGTCATACGAAACCTTGGCATGTTCTCCTTGGACTCACAAAGCAGATTTGTTGCATTCATGTGATTCACAAAAATGAATGAGATGCATTTATACTATGCCTTATGTGGCCTCCTGAAGTCCTCCACAAAACCTGAGGCACTGCCAAAGAGGAAGGTTACAGCAGCTTGCTATTTTGCCATTGGCTCTCTTAAAGGGCTACGCTTTCAGGACCATCCTACAGCTCAAGTGTCCTCTTACAGACCGGTTGAAAGAAGGGCATTCTACAGTACAGCATCATTGGAAGTTACTGTAGCTCTGACAGAGTAGACTAAACAGAGCGTTGCCATTATCAGGCTTACCTGCACCTCTATATGTGCATCTAAGGTTCGCCCTGAATGATCTTACGAAGATATCCAAGCCTTCAGAGACAGAAACATAACTTATGTATTGCTAAGTAACTTGTTTGGAGCATGAAGAAAGCAGCTTTGCCCCTAAGACCAGGAGATGGCACCCAAAAGCCTGATACTCAGGGCTAGACCCTGAGGCACCCAGGCATCCTAAGGGCTGAGAAAGAACTGATCAAATACAAAAGAATATTCAAGCTGCAAAATATCTTATCCATACCAAGAAGAACCACAAAACAGCGTAATTGTATGTGCTTGATGTCGCTATTTAAGAGCACTGTCTTTGGTTGTTTGTTTATGCTCTATTTTAATTATTAATATACAGTTTGTTACTTATGACACAAGATGGTGCATACTGAACCTTCCACAGATATTTCTCAATGGCTCCCAATCTGTTGGCAGGGTGCTGGATTACACAAAGTGCGTTGTTGGTGCTAATTCGCACCTCTGTGATATTTATCACCTCATGAACCATATTATGGGTGAGCTATTTTGTTCTATTTCTCTTTTCAGCAACTAGCACTGATAGAGGCAACTGTGGGATCTCTTGATGGTGTGATATGAGGGCATTCTTAGGGGTAGTCAGGAATATGCCTCCTTATCCCGCAGTCTTTTTGTACGCAGGGAATCACAACGCGGTCGTTATAATGACCGCGTTGTGATTCCACATACCATTACTCCGCAAGTCGGAACAACGACTTGCGGAGGGGGGGCGCTGGATGTTGGAATAGTATGATTTACTATTCCAACTCCAGTCTGTGCGGACAGTAGGGAAGGTGTTGGATTTTAAATCCGACACCTCCCCCCCCCCCTCCGCAAGTCGTTGTTCCGACTTGGGGAGTAATGGTATGCGGAATCACAACGCGGTCGTTGTAACGACCGCGTTGTGATTCCCTGTGTACAAAATGTTTCGTTATGAACGTTGTTTACCGTATCCACAGATCAGCTCCTACACGGGCTCTTTCAAAGAACCTGCCCGCTTACCCTGGTTGCCCTCCATAGCAATGTGAGCTCTATAAATGGGTCCTATGAGGGTTTTCCTGTGTACCATTTACAACTCAGCTTCTATGTGGGGTTTCTTGAAGGAGGAATGGAAGGTACACATGGGTTTATGCTGCAGTAGGACTCTAGACAGGCTCTTTCAGAAGATCACATGAGGGCGTTTCTGCATGCACCCTGCAGCTGAGCAGGGATTTCTTGAGGGAACGATGAAAGTCCTCCCCTGGGTGTTCCCCAGAGGTGCTGGAAGTAGAGGTACAGTGTGTGCTGAAGCACCCGCAAAATAACTATGCTGGAGTTTAAAAAGGGGATGAGCAATAAAGAGGCCTTTATATTTTATCTTGTCTTAGAGGTTGTCTTCTGACAAGTTGCTGCTTATTCTTTTATCATGGATTTTGGTGTTTACTTTTCTTTCTTTGACTGCAAAGAGAGAGGATTTCTAATGTGAAAAATACGACAATCTTGCTGAGCGTGAAAGGAAAGGACATAGGGTCTTATTTTTTTTTCTAACACACCACAAAACTTGTACAAATATGTCAAAATATATCAGCAGTTAAGAAAACACAAAAATCGCACTTTCTTTTGTAATTCTGAAGTGTAATGGAAACAAATATTTTCACAGAATCATAACATATCAAGACACTTTACTTGGTGATGCGCAAATGATAAGTATTCACTAAAACCCAGTTCCACACATTATAATTTGTGCGCTGTCTAGTGTAAAAAACTAGATGACTTTCCAAATTTTGTGGCCCTTTCAATGGGGAATGTGCTCTCTGTAAATGACAGTGTGCTACCACACCATACTTTAGTAATATATCTGTGACAGTGTGCTCCAAAATACACTATCGGCCACACACTGCACCCTTACCACTTTCCTGCTGAATGTGATGCTCGGAGTTTTCACAATCCCTATGTCTCCAGTAACCTAAAACTGATGGCAGCATCCCAGTTCTGAAAATTTTTCCAGCATCCATGGAGAACACCACAGCTAGGGCTCTGGGCTTGCGTGAAAGGGCCATGTGAGTGCATCCATAGGTGTATATGCAGCTCAATTCCTCAATCGGGGTTATTAAGTGTGCTACTCACCCGTGAGGGTCCCAAGGCACTGAGGGGGAAGGGGGTGGAGGCGTTCGCAGATCCGTTATCCAAAGAGCCATGTCTTGACGGCCTTCCTGAAGGGAGGGTGTGAGTCTAATGTCTACCGGGAGCTCGTTCCAGGTTTTGGCCGCAGTGTGAGAGAAGGATCTTCCTCCTGCTCTGGCTCTGTGGATGCGTGGGGTTTCGGCCAGTGCGAGGTTGGAAGATCAGAGGTTTATTATTATATTTGTTTTTATTAGGCGCAAAACGATCATCCCCATGGGGATCTCTCAGCGCCACAATATAAGACAAAGCAGAGCAGAGACTGCCGATTAGTGACAGAACAGCCAGGTTTTGAGAAGTTTTTTAAACTGCCAGAGATTGGAACATGTACAGATGTTATCTGGCAATTTGTTCCCACGAATGGGGGCGAGATACGAGAAAGAACGGCCACGCATCCTGACTCTATTATAGCCTTATAGCCCGCCGTATTAAAGGCTATTAAAGGCCAGCTGCAGCGTTAAAGGCTCGAGCCAAAGGCGAGGGACTTTAACAGAGCAGCGGGACTTTAATAGCCAATATAGCCCTGCTACGAAGGGCTATAAGGCTATTAGAACATTTTGCCACTAGAGGGCAGAATGTTCTAACAAATAAAACAAAGCCTTCAGGGAGCGCGGGGGGATTCAAATCCCCTCAGGCTCCCTGAAGCCTTTGTTCACAGCCAGAGCTGTGAACAATGAAACATTGGAATGTTGGAGCTCCAGGCTTATACCTGCCATTATAAGCCCGGAGCACTCCATTGTTTTCAATGGAGGTGCCAACATTCCAATGGTCTAATAATTCTTAAGGGGCACAGTAGCCGTCGATCACTTGATTTTAATTGGTGAGAAGGGATATATGGCTTTAGCTTCTTCCTCAGGTAAGCTGGACTCTTCCCCTGGAGCGTTTTGAATACAAGACGTAGAAGTTGAAACACTGCTCTTTTCCAGATAGGCAGCTAGTGAAGCTGTCGCAGGAGGGGTTTCAAAGGGGTTTCGAGCAGGCTGATTAAGGGCTAGACGCGTGGCTGTGTACTGCACATCCTGCAACCTGGGTAGTAGATCTTATTGATCCCTACCAGTAGGGAGTTTTCATAATCTAGTCTGCTCACTAGAAGTGCCTGTATAAGGGATTTTCTTGCTGAGAGAGGGAACCAGGGAAAGATCTTTCTAAGCATTTTCATCAAGCCAAAGCATGTGCCCGAGATGCTTTTTACGTGTTCTTCCATGGAGAGTCTGTCATCAATTAGAACACCCACATTTTTCACCCATTTTTTGGGCGTAGGGGGTTCTCCTAGCTCGGACGCCCACCAGTATGAGGACCAGAGCTCCCCTTCTTTGCCGAATCGCAGAGTCTCGGTTTTATTGGTGTTAAGCTGTAGGAAATTCGCAGTCATCCATGCTGCCGTTTTTAACATGCGGTTTTTGAATTTTTCTCTGGTCGACGGGTGAACCGTATCAATAGTAACTATCAATTGAGTATCGTCCGCGTACGAGATGGTGTCAAACCCACAAGATCTAATGATAGTGGCTAGGGAATACATATAGATGTTGAATAAAGTGGGGCTTAAGATGGAGCCCTGTGGGAACCTTTTGTCTACAGCCTGGGATATCAACTAATCTAGTTGGACTCGTTGTGTTCTGTCAGCCAGGAAGCTTTCCAGCCATTTTAATGCCGTTCCGCTGACACCAATCTCTCGTAGCCTGTACACTAGGATTCGATGAGAGATGGTGTCAAACGCTGCTGACAGATCAAGGAGAATCTGCATAGTTGGTGTCCCTTTGTCTAAGGCCAGCCTAATCGTATCCATTACTTCAGTTAGCGCGGACTCTGTGCTATACGACGTGCGAAAGCCTGACTGGGAAGAATCAAGTGCGTTATTCCGTTCAAGATATTCAGTTAACTGTTTGTTAATCAAAGCTTCCATACCTTTTGGAAAAAAAGGAAGAAGAGAGATGGGTCTATAGTTTTGCAAAGGGTCGGCCAGGTTTTTTTTAATAAGGGTCTTATTTGAGCCTTCTTCTATTTCTGAGGTGGCAGTGGCTAACGATAGATTACAGACTTCAGTAATCGGAGTCGCGAGGGCCGGGGTGAGAGCTGAGATGTAAAAGGAGGGTCCAGGTCTAGAGGGGAGCCAGATTTTATATGCGCTAACAAAGACTGGACTTGCTCCAACGTGATGGCGTTGAATGCTTCCAATGGGGTTTTCAATGCATCTCTCTCGGGAGAGATGGGATCTTGAGGATTGTGTGATACCATGCTGAGTTCCCTCTGTGCTAAAAAAGCTATACATTTTATCAATCTTTAGCTTAAAGTGATTAGTAAGATCATCACATAACTTTTGAGTCGACGGAGGAGAAGGATTATTAACCCTCGGGTTGGTGAACTCTTTAAGGATCTTGAACAGCTCTTTGGAGGAGTTTTCAGCTTCACTAATTCTGGTCCCTAGGTGAGATCTTCTAGCTGTGTTACAGTTGTTTAAGTATGCTCTGTGAGCTGTTCTATAGGCTAGTTTATCCACCTCCTGTCTTGATTTTCTTTCCCTTTTTCTGCGTGCAGCTTTTTCTTTCTTGAGGCTATCGATATACCATGAAGCTGCGGCTAATTTTTCCCAGATCTTGCCTAATTTACGTGGGGCAATAATGTCCAGAGCCTTAGTCACCGAGGCCTCTAGCGTTTCCAGTGCCGCATCACTGTCCACACAGTCCCGAAGTACTGGGGCAGTGAACGCGGGGGTGAATGAGGCTAGTATCACCTTCCTCCAAGGTCTCCGAGAACCCCAGAGATAATGAGATTTGTTGATAGGCTTGGGGATTTTCAACAAAATATTTAAGGGAAAATGATCTGTCCAGGTTAAAGCTATAGGGGCTTCCACTACTAGATGGTATCCAATGTATGTCCCGCTATATGAGTGGGGCTGAATACTTTAGGAGAGAGACCAAGAAATTCCATAGCTGCTATCAGATATATGGAATCTGGGTCGGAAGCCGTGTCTAAATGGTGGTTGAAATCTCCTACTAGTAGGAAGTTGTCTTACTGCAAGGTGAGAGGTGCAAGGGACTCCAATAGTGAGGTACAAAAAGCTTTTTTGTTTTGCCTGGGGGGTGGTAAACCACAACTCCCGACCACTTTGTGTCATGTGCCAGCTCCAGTTTAAATGCCATCAGCTCCAGGCTAGGGATGGAGATTGTGTCCAAGAGTTTCTATGTATAGAGGTAAGCGAGTAGCAATGGCCAGGCCTCCCCCCTTCTTCGCCACTCTATCAAGTCTAGAGAGTCTGTACTCTTCTGGAAAGGAAATGGCCAAAGCTGGAGCAGCCAGCTTATGCAACCAAGTTTCTGTGAAGAAACAGATGTCTGGTTTGAGAGAATCTAATAGATCCCAAACTTCAGCTGCATGTTTAGGAATAGACCTCGCATTGAAGTACAGACCCTGTAAATTGTATGATTTCCCTCCATTCTCCTGTGTCACCTTACTGGACGCATGATTATTTGAATCTTGAGAGATTGTGGGGTGGGAATGAAGAGAAGCAGCCACCGGAGGAGGAGGTGCCAGAGACTGATTGCAGTAAGAACACTTGCCAAAGAGAGGTCCACTGCACAATGATATTTTCCCCATACACCATGTGCTTTTGGTCTCATTTCCGATCTCCACGAGCGCAGATTTGGAATAGATGAGAGGGGGCTACCTCTTTAGAGCGGGGAGCAGCCTCTCTGGCAGTTGGCAGCGTTCAGGCACGGACGGGTGCCTTGTGTGCCCCCGCAGCTCGCGTCCGCTGCGCGCCCGCTTGTGGGCTTAATTTATGTACAAGGGCCAAATCCCTGTGCAAGAAACAAAGCGAACAAGTAGAGTGTCAAACGCTCAAAAGATGGCGGCCGTCGACGGACTAATCGACCACCAACAGGGCTGCCTCTCTCCACTCAATCGGTCTACTGACGAGACCAAGGTGGACCAGAGAGTCGCCTCAAAGGAATAAAGTGCCCCAAGGTAAGCAACACAAGCAAGAGAATATCACACGGCAATGAGCAAAAAAAATGTAAACGGTAACATAATGATTGGGAAAGTTAAAATAACCCAAGAATGTTCAGAGTGCACAGGGCGAGGTTTCATATGCCCAAAATCTGGTAATAGAATATGCTTTAATTTTTACCTATCTGCAGTTCGGGCAATACTTTTGGGTACGTGGAAGTTGATTCTGTCGTTGAGGTATTTGGGTCCGTTGTTGTGTAGGCATTTGTAGGGTGAGGATTTTGAAGGTGACCATTTTCTCTACGCTGAGCCAGTGGAGTCTTCGTAGGTGTTGGCTGATGTGTTCGTGCCAGGGGATGCCAAGGACGAGTCTTGCGGCTGTGTTCTGTATCGTCTAGAGTTTTCGGAGGAGGGACTTGTTTATGCCAGCGTAGAGAGCGTTTCCATTGTCCAGTCTACTGGTGATGAGTGTGTGGGTGACTGTCTTACTTGACTCCGGGGGATCCATTTGAAGGTCTTGCGGAGGATGCAGAGGGTGTTGAAGCAGCTGGAGGTGATGGCCTTGATCTGTCGGTTCATGGTGAGGGATGAGTTGAGTATGATGCCGAGGTTTCTGGAGTGGTTCGAGGGGGTCGGTGGGCTTCCGAGGGTGGTTGGCCACCAGGTGTTGCCCCATGTTGAAAGGGTGGTTCCGAGGACTTCTGTCTTCACTGATTTGAGCTTAAGGAAGCTGTTGGTCATCCAGACTGCGACCTCTTGCATTCCTTTCTGGAAGTTGAGTCTGACCGTGGCGGGGTCTTTGGTGAGGGAGAGGATGAGCTGGGTGGCGTCAACATAGGAGGTGATGTTGAGGCCGTGTTGTCGGTCTATGGCGGCGATAGGGCCCATGTAGGGTCGGGCTCAGTAATGATCCCTGTGGGACTCCGCAGGTGATTTCAGTGGGATCGGAGAGGACGGGAGGCAGTCTGATACTTTGGCTTCTTCCGATGAGGAATGATCGGATCCAGTCTATGGCTGTTCCTTGTATGCCGGAGTGGTGTAGTCTGGCGATTAGAGTGCGGTGGGAGACGGTGTCAAAGGCTTCTGATAGGTCGAGTAGGATGAGAGCTGCGGAGTGGCTCTGGTCCAGGAGGGTGTGGATGTTATCTGTGGAGGTAAGTAGGGCGGTCTGTGTGCTGTGGTTGCTTCAGAATCCGGATTAGGATGGGGTAGAGGATGGGATTGTTTTTGATGAATCATGTCTGTTCCCTGTTGACTGTTTTCTCTGCGACTTTGGCCGTGAAGGAAAGGAGCGAGATGGGCCGGTAGTTCTTGAGGTCGGTAGGGTCGGCTGTCGGCTTATTGAGCAGGGGCCTGACTTCTGCACGTTACCAGTCATCTGGGAAGGTGCCTATTTCCAGGGTGGTGTTGATGGTGCATTGTAGTTCGGGTGCGGTGGCGGCTCTGTGGTAGATGTGAGGGGGCAGGGGTCGGTGGGGGCACCTGAGTGGATGCATTTCATGGTTGAGGTGGGGTCTTCAGGATCGGCGTCCAGGCGGAGATGGTGGGCTGGCTGGTCCGTCTGGGGGGCGGGTTGGCTGTGGCATCAGGTGGATGGTCGACGAAGTTGTTGTAAAGGTTTTTGATCTTGAGGTGGAAGTAGGTTCCAAGCTTGTCGCAGAGGTCTTGGGACGGGGTGATGTCCGTGGCTTTGCTGCGAGGGTTGGTGAATTCCTGGATGACAGTGAAGAGCTCCATGGAGTTGGTGGAGTTGGCGAAGATTTTGGTGTGGATGAAAGTTATCTTGGGGGTTCGGATTTGGTTGTGGTAGTCCGTCATGGCATCCTTGTAGGTGGTGTGGTTTCGGGTGTCTTGGTATTGCTCCAGTTCTTCTCGAGGCATCTGGCGGTTGGTCTGGCTTCTTGGAGATCGGTGGTGAACCAGGCGGCTTTCCTGGGGCACTGTTTGTCGAGGTTGCGTAGCGGGGCAAGCTCGTCCGCACATTTGGAGATCCAGGTGTGAAGTTCTGTGGCTGCGATGTTGGCGTCGGATGCCAAAGTGTGGTTATTTCAGGTGGGGGCGGAGTTGAGTTAGTCATCTGTGACCTTGCTCCAGTTCCTTCGTGGTGGGCGTGGGGCTGGTTTGGGTGCCCTGGTTTTGTTAACGGCGAAATGTATGCAGAAGTGGTTGGTCCATGGGGGTTGCGTTGTGTGCCTGAAGTGAACGCTGTTCCCTGCTGCGAAGATGGGGTCGAGGGTGTGTCCTGCCCTGTGGGTTGGTGTGGAGACGAGTTGTTTGAGTCCGATGATGGCGAGGTTGTCGCGAAGGGTGGTGGAGTTGGGGTCGCTGTCGTTGTCGAGGTGGAAGTTCAGGTCCCCGATGAGTATGTAGTTCATTGTGGCAATGGCATGGGGTGCGATGAGGTCGGTGATGGCGGAGGCAAAGGAAGTCCAGGGATCCGGGGGGTCTGTAAACGAGGGTTCCCCGGAGCGTGGAGTTGGGGCTGGTCTGGATCTGGAAGTGCAGGTGTTCGGCAGAGGGGAGGGTTTCACTGGAGGTGGAGAGCCGGAGGGTGTTTTTGTGAGCGATGGCGAGCCCCCCTCCCTGCTGGTTGGGGCAGTCCTTCCTCAGGATCTTGTACCTGCCCGGGATGGTGGTGTTGATGTCGGGGTGGATTAGGTCTCCGTGAAGAAGGCGATGTCGGGCGAGAGAGAGTCGAGCATGTTCCAGATCTCCACAGCTTGTTTGTGCATGGAGCGCACGTTGTGGAGGATGCATCTTAGGGCGTCGCCAGAGTTGGTTTCTACGTTGTTGGAGGTCGGGGTGGTGGTCAAGGTCTGGCTGCAGCTGCGGCAGGAGAACTGTCTGTGGGTCGTGTTCGGCGTGCCCTGTTGGCAGTCTCTGAGTCTATACTGTAAATGATCTAGGGCAACTTCATTTTTGTAGAGAGATCAGAACATGTCAAATAAAGGTAGTGACACTAATAATTAGAAAAATGCAAAAACATTTATATAATTGTGTATGATAATTTAAAAATATTCATAAATATGGTTTTTATAGATCTGCACAGGGTTTTCATTTATACAGTGAACTAGTTTCAATCATCCTTCAAGCATTCATACTGAATAAATTGATATTTCCAAAATCAATTCTCTTATTAGAAATACAAAGTTTTGGTCAACTATACAGGATATAAAAAAGATTTCATTTGAACATATGATTTTCGGGTAGTTTCCATGTTGTCTCTAAGTCTTCCAGTGTTGAGTGCGTAGAGGGCGGCTGTGCTGTAGCGGTGGATGGTGGGAGATCCAGGGTTCCCGGCGCTGGTCGCGGTCGGTTTGCGGACGAGCGCAGACGGGCATGCCTTTGGCACGCCTTTGGCGCGCCAGCAGTGCGATCGTACAGCGGCTGCCTTTAAGTGGGGGAGGAGGGGGGTGCGAGAGGCTGAGAGGCAGGAGCGGGGGCGGTGCAGGGGGGAGGGGCCGCAGGGGCAGCAGAGGCGAGAAAAAGTGGCGGGGAATAAAGTAATTAAAAAATAAAAATAAAAATAGAATAAGGGGCTACTGTGCGAGGGGGAATAGGCAGCGACCCTAAGATTAGAGATTGGAGGCACCATGCAGGCGGAGACAGGCACGGCTGTGGACAAGGCAGGCATTGGAATGCAGCCTTGAACCCTGACCAGGGGGAGGGCTCAGCCGTGTGGCGAGGCGTCGGTGTAGCGCAGCTGCCGGGGAGAGAGTGGACCCAGGTCAGAGGTCACAGCCCTTCCTACGCAGGGTCTCTAAAAGGGGCATTGTGAGTGCGCTCTTATGTGCCATTCACAACTCGGCTCCTCTGTGGGATTTCTTAAAGGGGCGATGGTAAGGTACACACTGCTCTAGGTCTCCTTTTGGGTTTTCTCAGAGGGCCACGTGAGGGCATCCCTCGAGGCACTCCACAGCTGCATAGAGGTCTCTTGAGGGAGCAATGAGAGAGCACCCCTGGGGGCAAGCTGCAATAGGACACCTTGTGGGCTCTCCTGGACAGCCATATGAGCATGTCCCTAGAAGCACTTTACAAATGGGCATGGATCTCATTAGGGAGCAATGAGAGGGCACCCCTGGGTGCTCGCTGGAGTAATGACCCTGTGTGTGCTTCTCTGTAAGCCCCATGTGAGCACATCCTTTGGTGCGCTCTGTAGCTTTATTCCAATGTGAGCTAACACATGATGTATGCTCTCTCAGAGGCCAGCTCCACAGTATGCTCCTAGGCTACCTTGAAGGTGCCTGTCCTGGTGCCTCTGACTACTCTCCATCGCCATAGGGTGTGCAACCTCTCAGAGGGGCCAATGAGGTTGTCAATGGATTGCGGGCACTCAGCGGCTTAGGCTCTATGTGGGCTCTTATAGAATGGTCATCTGTCCTCCTGTCTCTGGCCACAACTAGACTACCCTCTGATCTTTTTTAAAGGGACTTTACTTGTGTAATCTTTGTTGCGATCCACTGTAAGGCCCCTATGTGCTCTCTGGCAGCGACTTCACAATATTTATTTATTTATGTATTATTTCTTTGACACATACTCGTGCCTAGAAAATAAAGCCATTAGGTGCTACTGAGTATAGAAGTAATAATATCATCAATCATTCATAATTATAAATATCAATCCAAATTTAAACTGATTGGAATAAATAATATTGCTCCTATTTTTCCTAATTGCTGTTCTTACTTAAAAAAAGGTTTCCTCAGTCACCTTGGCTCTTGATACCACATTCACGTGGCTCACCCCTTTATAGTAACATTTAAGACTATGAGACAGGTAAAATTTAGATTTGTTCTGCTCTCAGCGCCTTGTTATAATGCTATGTTTTCAGTGCTCTATGAGAGGAGGGAGGCATGGCCTGTTACAGACATATGGAATTCCTCCCTTCCTGCAATTTAAATTTGTTTTGGGAGAATAAATTAAAAGAGGACCTTGTGGTTGCTGCTTGTCTCCCAGCCTGTGCCTCAGGCTCTGATTGATTCTTTCTCATCCACATCTTACCAGCTCTCAGCACTTCTTTGGCTCAATCAATGACTCCCAGCTAATTGAATCTTCTTCTGCTCAGTCACTGTTCTTCTGGTCCATTCGCCCTTCTTCTGCAGAATCTTTCTCGGCTCCATAAACCTTTCTCAGCTGAAACACTCTTCACTTGAATTACTCTTCTAAAGTACAATCGCCCACCCTCATCTCAATTAACTCAGCTCTATCACAGTTCCTATACTAAAGTACCCATCAACAATCAATTATCCTTCCTCCACTCAACACACTTCCTCAGCTCAATCACCCATCGTTAGATGGCTCATATTTCTTCCGCAGAAACTCCCTTTGTCAATTCAATCACTCCTACTACATTTAGTCATTCCTATTCAGCCCAATCCCTTCCTCTTCCTCTACTCAGTCACATTCACCCACCCTTTCTCAGCTGAATCGCTCATTCTCAGCTAAACCACCCATCTCCAGGTCTATCGCCCTTCCTCGGCTCAATCACATATTGTTTATTGCAATCCACCATCCCCAGATCAATCACTCTTCCTCAGCTGAATCATCATTGTTCCACTCCTATCACCCTGTGTCCAGTCTCTCTTCCTGTACAAAATCACCCTTCTTCAGATCAATCACCATGTCCGTGCTCAATCAACCTTCTGTATTTTAATCGCCCTTACATGTCAATCACTCTTCTCAGCTTACTCACCCCTTTCAGCTCAACCTCCCTTTCTCTGTTCATTTACCAAGCGGTACCTCTGTTGCCATTCTTGTGACAGTACAAATACAAAACCTCAAATAAATTCTTAATGCCATCATTTTTCCAGAATTCCTTCACTCTCTCATGAAGAAGCAAGAATTGCAAACTTCCTCATTTAGGGGCATATTATCAAGGACGGCGTTAAAAATTATTGCCGGTTTAGCGGCAAAAAACTGCAGCCAAAGCGGCGATAATGGGCTTGATAATATGCCCTTAAGAATTCCAATAGAAGTCCAGGTTCTGGTGTGAACATGGGCTTCTATTGGAATTCTCCAGGCCATATTATCAAGACCATTTTCGCTGCTTTAGCGGCAGTTTACTGCCACTAAACTGGCGATAATTTTAACGCCGTCCTTGATAATATGCCCCTTTGTTCCTCTTCTCACCGTGTATATAGATCAATGGTTTTAACAGTACACAGGTCAAATGCTTTAACAGTACAGAGATCAATGACTCAATGTCTTCAACAGTACACGAATCAAGTCAAAACGTAATGTTTATTTAGACCGTAGGTCTTTAAACACATAAAAACATATCCCCCCTATACAATAATTCTAAAATCTACTCAATTTATCAAGACTTCCATTACAAATATCCAATTTCCATGTACTTTCTCCCAAATTTACACAATAATAAAACTGTAATTCATATACACGTCTATAAATAAACATAAACATGTTTAAAACAATAAAAATTTGTATTATACAATATATTCCTAAAACAATATATGCCACATAAAATGTTATCTAAAAAAACTATCATAACTTCCATCCTAACTCTCAACCATCTATTAGCTTGTCCGTGAAAAACCTTTTACACAAATCGATTACTTTACAGGACACAGATTAATGGGTTTAACAGGACACAGATGAATGGGATTAAGAATACTCAAGCGAACGGCATTTGCCAGCTTCTGCCGGTTTAGGAGAGGATGTAGCCTTGCGACTAGACTTGCTGACTTGGAGCTGGAGAACCGGGTCCACACTTGGGCTCAGCATCCTGTTATTCTTGGCAAATCACTTAGGGCCATATGTATCATTCCAAATTGCGATCGCAAACGCCGAAATTCACAGAATTTCGGCATTTGCGATCGCAATTTGGCTCAGTGGTATGTAATAATGAAAAACTGCTTCGCAAAATAAGGAATCGCAAAATTTTCCATTCCTTATTTTGCGATTGCATTTAAGGAATCGCAAATTGCTATTCCTTAAATGCAATGTAAGAAGCACAGAAAAAGTGCAATTTGGCCTTAAGGAATCGCAAATGACCACCAACTTCAAGTTGGTGGTAATTTGCGATTTCTCTGAAAATTTCACTTTTTTGCATTTTTTAAAGTGCCATGTGGCGCATATACATGCCCTCAGGGCATTTATGTGTGCCACATGTGCACACATGCACATTTCAGGGGTGCCACAGGGTGTCCTTTTGACACCCTGGCACCCTTGAAATTACATTCTCAATTTGCGATTCTCTAAATGAGAATCGCAAATTGAAAATGTCTTCCCATTCATTCCTATGCCCCTCTAGGCCCAAAGGAATGAATGGGGAGGTATTCCTTAATTGCGAATCGCAATTTGCAATTCGCAATTAAGGAATATGTAGGATTCGCAAAATTATTTGCAAATCCTACATACACAGAGTTTTGTGATTATCAAATAGCGATTCGCAAAAAATCGCTATTTGAGAATCGCAAAAGAACATTGTGATACATATGGCCCTTAATCTCCCTGTGTCTACCAAAAATGAACGTGTCCTTGTTTAACGTAACTGGTGCTCATGTAAAGCGCTGCAATACCTTCGGGTCCAGTTTGTGCTATAAAAATCTGCAAAAAACACAAAAAAGGAGGGTTGGAAACACCCCAAAAGTCAGGGTTTTGAGGAATTGATAAACAATTCAAATGCATTTCCCAACATAAACAAAGCCATTAAACAACCCCATATTTTGTGGATTTATAGGACAAGAGATTTTTCCCATGGAAAACTGAAAAATGTTACATGTGGAAATGCATATTCGCAGTATCCCTAAACCTCTGCACAAGCACCACCATGAGAAGTAGGAAAACACACGAACATCTAGGGGCTTATTGACAAGCCCCTTGCGCTGCCGGTGCATCACTTTTAAAATAAGAAAAAGTGACATACCGGCGGAGCTAGGGGCTTGTAAATCACCCCCTAGTGTTTTAGTGGATTTACAAGTGTACATCCTGCGATTTTATTTTCGAATCCAGAAAATGAATAAACCTATGAAATTTGTAGGTGGGACTCTGCAATTGAAGAGGTAATCCTTTTTTTATGTCGAGTGTCAGCGCGCCCACGCTGTCTGCAAGACCTTTTGTATTCACTATTGGAGTGTAATCGGTGTGTAATTCCGCCTGCTGCTCACCATAGGTTCACTCCTGTGTCAGTGTTCTCTGCTGGCTCATCATTGGTCGGTGCTCCCGATACATCACTTCTGTTTTTGTCGCGGGAGTGCTGGCCAACTACAGTCCCTTTTCACTGTCGGGGCTCATATATTTGTTTGGGGACTACTTTTATTTCCTGCTTAGCGATGGAGTATGTAGTAATCAAGTCCACATCCAGAATGTAGTGTGAAGTAGATTTATTGAAGTTGGTTACAGGATATAGGTTCAGGAGTATTCAGGAGAGAATCAGCCCCACCAGGAGCAGCCAGCAAGGCGCTCAGCCCTTCTCCAACTGTGGGTTTCATAGATTAACATTCCACATGACATCATCTCCACAGTTTTCCACTGGAGAAGCAGTGGATGACATGAACAGCACTAACACCAAGATACCACACATCCTCCTTTCTTCCAGAAAGAAAACAGAAAAGAGAAATATGGAATCAGATGTAGAAGCAAGAAGAACGAAATAGAGAGCAGAGTACTAGAGAGAACAAAGTAGAGGTAGAGAGATGTAGAATGACAACGTAAGAGGTTGCACCTCGATTGGCGGTCAATGTGTATGCACATAAGAAAAGTGAGACCCAAAAGACACACTTCACGGAGAGGTCAAGAGACATCGTGCATTGAAGAATAGGGTGAAACAGTGTGATATGTAAATGGAACAAAACTCTTTAAACTGTAAAAAAAAATGTAGACCTTCAAAATTGGCATATCAATACAGAACAATGAGGCACTGAACATGGAGCTAACAGATACAGACTTGCCAACATTGAACTCCATGTATAAAAACAGATAAGCAGTAGGAATAAATTCCATTCATTTTCCCAACTTGTCACTAGATGGCATTATACCACAGTGCAGAGAAAACAGCTCCGTAGCACTAGTGTACTGTTAATAGAGCTACAAAAAGACTGAGAACTTAGCATACATCTCTGAACAGGTTCAACATATTACCATCAAACTAGATCGGTAATAGGGAAGTGATTCAAGACCTATACAACACAATGTGTAAAACAGGCTTAACCAGGGTGGTGAGCGATCCCTCACCCGTGTAGTGTGAACGAAGCACACCCCAAATTGCGCACCCAGATATCAAACCTGTAAAGAAAACAGTCATGAATAGTAACATGTAGACCCTGTAAAGCCCAAAAAAATTTGGCAATGGCACATCAGATGGAGAAATGTCATTAGTGATGGAGAAAATGTCAAAACTGCAGAAAAATATGAAATTCAAAACGAATATGTGACATACGAAACTGCAGCGTGTGAAGTCTGAAATTACACAGGTAGGATCTCGCCCGAGGAATCCCTTGAATTCCGACAAAAAGTACAGTTTGTAGATGGTCAGTAACAGCATACGTACGTTAATAGGTACATGTGACGAATGAAAGGGGAAAGCACGGTGTCGGCTACCCAGCTGACAGTCTTGTGGAGTACGCAAAAATGAAGCGATGAGGACGTACTCCTTGCATTATTCCCAGATGACATCGAGTTTCACTAGAACTTTATTGAATAAACAAAACTTGGTTGGCAAAGCAGGCTGGATAAAGCAGACATCACCCCGGATGGCTCCCGGCACGTCTGTGGATACGAAATGCCAATGAAGCACTGCGACCATGAGAGCACCATGACCGGAGGAGTCTCGAGGCAACAGCACATCATCACAATGCAGGTGAGACACCGCGCGCCGTCGCGGGCTCGTGTCCCAACAACTTCAAATTTGAAAGCGGCGGTTGACAATGCAAACATCAGGTCAAAAACAAATGACCAAAAATCAAGGTTAAAAAACAATGATAAGTCTCACCTGACATTGCCCATCGTAGTACTGCAGTAGTAATGCCCTTAACAAGCGCTGCCACCCAACATCATACAGCCAACCAAAATGAGGGGAAACTCTTACAACAGTATCTTGTCCTGAGACTCTGTGCTAAATCCAGAACTCTCCGTCATCCACAGCAGACAAATTACTTTTGTGCATGACGAGTGTAGGGTCTCTATACCTGTAGTATGAGAGGACAAAATGGACCAAATAAATGGACGTTGGTAAGAGGGTATCCCCAATCCTAGTGTTGACTTGAGGCTCTTTAGACATTTGCTGTATCGTAGGAACATCTGTACAACGTAGGCAGCGTTGAGACAGGCTGTAGGAACAGCATGAACAGACTATTGGGACGCTGTATGAACAGCAATAACAGACCTTTTGAGATTCTGTGGAGACTACATCACAAGAAGCATAGATAAACATAAAATATTCATTAGAACGACGTAGATGGGTCTGACATCCACTACAAAAACATGGGACTAAACTCATTAGAACAAGGTAGGTGGGACTAACACCCACTACAAACACATGGGACTTGTACCCATAAGAACGAGGTAAGTGGGACTAACACCCACTACAAACACATGGGACTTGTACCCATAAGAACGAGGTAGGTTGGACTAACACCCACTACAAACACATGGGACTTGTACCCATAAGAACGAAGTAGGTGGGACTAACACCCACTACAAACACATGAGACTTGTACCCATAAGAACGAGGTAAGTGGGACTAACACCCCCTACAAACACATGGGACTTGTACCCATAAGAGACAACATGGGACTTGTACTCATTAGAAACGCGTGTGCAGAGGTTGAAAAAGTGAAGACACAAACCACAAAAATGGGACTAATACCCATTTGAACATAAGTGAGAGCACTGCACAATTAGACATTCATGTCTTGCATAGACAATACCATTAACAATAATGCGGCAAAAAAAAAAAATGTGAGTACCTCACCAAATTAAAAAAAAAACAACATATGTGTGTAACAAACTTCAACACCACGACCCTAGAGTCTATGTAAATGCGATGCGGTGTGCGTGTCACCATAGATTAGCAGGAGATTGCCTGTAAATATCAAAGGAATTGCATGCAGCGTAATACTACATTTGGCTTAGAGCCGTAAAAAAAAAACATAGCACAGTCAATACATTAATTACCATTTTGCACGAAAACATGGTCTCAACACAAGAATGTTATTTAGAAAACGTCTAACCTTACACGCTAGATTGTAGTTTGGCAATAGATACATTTTCCCTTAAACTAAAACATCTGTGGCAGCCTGAATAAAACAATTTAGAAGCATGTACCCTGCAGTGACATTCAAGCAAAGTATCCACAACATGACGAGTTTTCTCCATGGTTTTGTAACACCACACCAAACCATTCCTTTGATCAACATAAAAGCAGTCCACTTTGATATATCAACGTACCCGGTCTCCTTCTGTGTCAGTTACAACTTTAAGCAAGTCTAGGGTCAACACGTGTCATGCTTACAAAACGTCCGATGAATGTCACAGCGAAGATCCAGCATCTGGGCTGCGGGTGAAAAAAAATGGCAGTCTTAACTGCAGAGCGCACCACGAAAACCACAACGTAGATTGTCAGCTGCTCGCTGAAGAAAAACAAAGATGGTGGCACGCTGTCAGTACCGCGCCGGGTGTCTTGCGGTAAAAGTGTGCTCTCCAACGTTGCACAGCAGCAGGCTGTGGCGCGAAGAGGAATGTCGTCACAGAAAATCCGTGGCAGGGAGAAGGACGAAGGTAGGTGTGCACGTGTTATTTATGACTCGCGCCTCCGTTTTTAAACGAGAACAAAACGAAACAACTGGCACTGTCGGCGAAAAGGCTCATAAAAAATACCAAACAATAAAATACAACATATGTCTCACCTCAAACGTCCAATGCGCAGACATCATGTCAATATCCTTACGAAGTTGCCTCCAATTTAGCAAGACTTGCCAAGCAAACACTACCAAACACTCCTTGCCAGGATTAAGATCATAATGTGTAGAATGGACACAATGTGCACAATAGTTCCTTCGAACCCCACACCATATGGAAATGATGATTGATCCCTTTGTGTTTGTTAGAGGTAATCAAAACACACTTTGCAGTTTACAATGATGATAAAATGTCTATGAGAGTCACGAAGTGCGCAGCGTCGACAAAATCAGAGTTACCATCTAGAACAGCAAAGATGAAGTGGCTTACTTTATTTGAAGGCGCAATCCTTGTTGATGAGGCCACGTGAGACAGAGTGCTGTACGCTTGAGTAGGATGTGATGGACAATGGTGGAGTAGTGAGGGTCACACAAGCTGTCACAGAAACTGGAATAGACAAGAAGTACAAGCAGGCTGGAGGTGTCTTCTTAAATTTCTGTAGGTTTCCTTTGAAGATATCTTGTTTCATGAGTCCTTTTTAAAACACGCGTAGTTTCTTTTGATGAATCCCTGCAGAAACTTAGACTCAGGAATACATGTTGATGAATGGTTGGCTTACACTCACGAAGGCACAGCTCAGGACCAAGGTGATGTAGAGTGCCAGGCTTACCCTCACTGAGGGCACAGCACGGGAACCGACTGAAAAGCTGATGCGGGCGACCGATGTAGGGGTCACTGGTGGGGCTGACGTGGCAGTTTGATGGTAGTACGCAAACAGGTACAGAAGAAGATTGCTCGAGGTTCCCAGAAACTTCCACTTGAACTTGAGAGGTAGAGATTGCAGGTTCTTTTTTAACTCCTCGCCAATAAAATGTAGTAATCAAGTCCACATCCAGAATGTAGTTTGAAGTAGATTTATTGAAGTTGGTTACAGGCTATAGGTTCAGGAGTATTCAGGAGAGGATCAGCCCCACCAGGCGCTGCCAGCAAGGCGCTCAGCCCTTCTCCAACTGTGGGTTTCATAGATGAACATTCCACATTACATCATCTCCGCAGTGTTCCACTGGAGAAGCAGTGCATGACATGAACAGCACTAACACCAAGATACCACAGAGTAGGAAAGCAGTCTTAAAGAACACAACAAATGCTGGTGTTTCATGCTTGTTTATTTATATTTTTTTTACACCGTGCTTCATCTTTATTTTTTACTTAGCAATCACAAACAATGTTGAGCAGCCCCCAGAGACTTGAACCAGGTTTTAAAGTACACAACAAACGCTGGTGTTTAGTGCTTGATATTTCATATGTTTTTTACACCGCGCTTCTTCTTTATTTTTTACTTAGCAATTACACGTGATGTTGAGCATCCCGCAGAGACTTGAACCTGGTTAGTACACAAGAAATGGTAGTGTTTCGTGCATGTTATTTTCTATGTTTTTTAATTAAGCGCGGCCCACCGTGCTTGATCTATATTTATGTTTTCTTCCTAGCATTCACACACAATGTTGAGCATCCCGCAGAGACTCGAACCCAGAGCTCCAGTTTAAGAGTCGGCCGCTCTGGCCGTTAAGCCACCTCCACATTGATGGGACTAAACTAGCAGCCATCTTAATGTTCTGTCACTCCGTGCTGTGACGTCAGTGCGTCCATGGAGACCCTGGTGTACATACACATGCAGCGCGAGAACCAGGAAGCAAAGGCGTAGACACTGAAGAGTTCCGACACTGTTACTTCAAGTAGCCGGCCACTAGGTGGCAAATTCCCGGAGTCCATTCTGGTAACTGCTGAACTACAGCGTGTCATCACGCAACTGTAATGGAGTCAACAAGTGGCATGTATAGTTCGAAAGAGGAACGTGGTTGGCTGATACAAATATTCACAGTGGAGGCGTGGCTAGTGTGTGTCTTATTTCGGGAGCATAGGAGAGGGCAGTTGCTCTATAGGAAGCAGGCTGTTAGAATGCTAAAAGGCTTCTCCTCGTTCACAGCTCTCATCATCAGCGCAGGGAAGCCTTAGGGTAGCCATGCGCTATATAAATCTACAAATCAAATCAAACACATCAAATGCTGTGGCTCGGCAAGACTCCATTTTCCAGGGCGCAGCTGGCTTGCCGGCCCTCCCTCTGCTGCAGTGAGCGACAGGTGAGCCTCGCCCACTGTGAACCGAAGGGAACCTGTCCTTTGCAGGCTTCCTCGGGGTGCACCACATCGGGGTGTTGAGCCTTCTGCAGGAGCTGCCCCGATTTCATTTCTAGGGCCCCTGCATCTCCGGGGCTTCAGCCTGGGCGCTGAACGCGGCTGCTCTACCATGCTCTTCAAGGTGCTCACACCCTGCAGCAGCTCGGAAATGCTGCAGTGGCCTAACGAGAGAAACAGAATCAATCTCTTCTGCTCCTCTTGGGAGGGAGGGGTGGGGGGGAAGCAGGCCACTGACAAAAGTTTGTGTGTAAAAGGCCGCTTTATTGGAACAGGTGCACATTACAATTTTAAAACCTTGGCCAAAGGCCTTCCAAAACTAGACCTCACTAAATATAACATACCTAACCCCGCACCCCGCCGCCTCCTCTAAATTCCTTCGAACCCGCCCCCGCCCGTAAATTACAACATTACAACAATATCAAACATTACATTCCTGTATAACCCCACCAACAATCTCTAAATACAAACCTTCCGTTAACCAAACTCCCCTGCCTGCCCTTTTACAGCTATCGACCACCCAAACTGTGGAACCGAACTAAACTTACCAACCTATCCTTTCCCTGTCGATAACCCAACTCAACAACATAACTCCACCAACCTCTGGTAAAACTGTCCAAAATTCACCATAACCCCCGCCACCCAGAAAGAAAGGGGTGGTGTAACCACTACCCACCCCTCTTTCTGCCCCCCAACAAAAGAAAGCTTTAAACTCCTCGAGCATGATTCTGCACGTTCAAATACCGGGACAAAACCTCCCTAATTTCCAACAAATAAAGATCCATGCCCAACCTTGACAAATGCACCCCATCACCCCGAAAAAATTCTACCGCCTCAAAACGAATATCCTTGTGGGTCACTCTCCCGAAACCCAAATCGCGGCAAAATCTGGAAATCTCCGCATTCACCTTCTTCCGTGCCCTGTCAATAGCTCTGGGGTTCAAAGCCCCTCTCCACACCCTCCGCGGGACCAATTCCGTCCAGAGCACATGGCAACCCGACCATCGCTCCTTCAGCAAAGCCAAATCCCTCTTCATTGCACGCAATAAGACCACCCCTTTCACACCACAAAGATCGTTCTCTCCCAAATGTATCAAAAGAATATCAGGGCATTGTCCCCTCACCATGGCATTATTTAAACAAGGAATAAGCTCCCTCCAAAGCATACCCCCTTTTCCTTTCCAGAGGATCCGAAAAAGACTGTTATTGAACCCCAACCTTCCCCCAAAATAACTTTTGCACGCTTGTACATGTGCCCAGTTGATGAAGGAATGCCCCACAATCCACACCGTCAATTCCTTTGCGTGGGGCCCAGCCACCGAACCTGAAAAGAAAAACAAGAATGAGACTCACACCAAAGAGGTTGACGCATGCGCCTCCGCTGCATTCGCTCTTACATATTTAGGAAAACAGTCTGATGACCAACGCCCTAAGCGCATGATGTCACCCTGAGACCAGCCCCGGTTATGCGCTTCAGTCGCAGCCCCGATCCTAAAAGAGTGAGTCCCAAACTGGGCCCCATCCAAACCAATCCGCTCTAACCCCTTGCGCAAAACCATACGCAGCTGATAGTCTGTGACGCGTGAACCATTCATATGCTTTAAAACCAAGTCACCCCCATCTCCTCCTGATAGTATCTTCCATTGCTTCGCCAAACGCAGCGGACAAGTACAACTGGGGGTTCCTGCCTCTAACCACACCCCCTTACCCACACCCCTCTGATCCGTTTTTGAACTGGACAGCCAAATGTTCACACCTGTGTCCGTGAAGAACACGTCCTGCCAACAAATGCCCCGCTTTACCTTGGTCCCGAGGAGCTCAGAAACCCGAAAAGCCCCAAAAAACATAAACACCATAAGGGTAGCAAACAATGAAGCCTCGAAATCATCCCTGCAAACTGCAGGCAAAACTTCCAACAAACGTGCTAACGTCTGCGAGGAAATAGGTAAACGGGACATAACGGTCCCACCCCGCTCCCTAGCCCATTCCTCAAGCATCCTGCATCCTATTTCCCCAGCAGAAGGGGAATAACCCCAAAAAAGCTTACCCATAAAGGAAATCCCCGCCAGCTTCCCAGCAATAGTGACTCTAGACAAACCTTTCTCAATGAGGTCCAGGATAAAATGAACTACATCCTCCGAACTGCGCCACGACTCCTCCCTCCTACAAGCTCCTGGTGACAAAAATTCTTTCCACGCCAAAGCATACGCTGCACGAGTGGAAGCAGACAAAGAACCTACCACCAGTTGAAATACCCTACGTTGCCGACAGACCAGAGATGCTCCGGCATCGGGTCGGTGTCCTGTCCGCCTCCTTGGCCAGCCCATGGAATCTCCCCCACTGCGAACGAGACAAAGCATCCGCAATGTCATTGTCCACACCTGGCACGTGCAAAGCCCTGAATGAAATGTCGTAGCGCAAACAGCCCAGCACAAACACCCTCATCAATTTCAAAATCTGCTCATCCCTTGCTGACTGCCTGTTGACTATTTGCACCACTGCCATGTTGTCCACACGGAACAGGACCCTCTTATGCTCCAGCTCCTTGCCCCAAATGGTCAAAGCCACCAGGAGTGGAAAAAGCTCCAAAAAGGTAATGCTCCGCCCTCCATTCCTCCAATCCTGCGGCCATTTCTCTGCACACCATCGGCCTTGCCAGTAAATACCAAAACCATCACTGCCTGCTGCATCCGAAAACATTTGCACATACCACTGCACATCCTCGTCTCTAGCCAGTGGTACTCCGTTAAAGGAGTGCAAGAAAAAGGACCACATACGCAGGTCCTCCTTTACACCTGCCGACAAACGCACATGATGGTGAGGTAAATGCTGACCCGCCAAAGCCCGGCCCAGGCGCCTGCAGAAAGTCCGTCCCGCCCTTACAATCCTGCAGGCAAAATTCAAATGACCTAACATAACTTGGATGTCCTTCACCGTCACTTTCCGCCTAGACAACATCATGTCCAGCAAAGCCAACATTTTGCATTTCTTATCCCCAGGCAGACGAGCCTGCATTGCAACTGAGTCAAGCTCAATACCCAGAAAGGAGATGACAGTATCAGGCCCCATTGTCTTTTCCGGTGCTAGCGGCACCCCCAGCTCCTCCATAAGCTTGTGGAAAGAGCCCAGAGCATGCTGGCACTCCGAGGAGCCCGGGGAACCCACAAAACAGAAATCATCCAAGTAATGTGTGACCAAGCTGTGACCAGTGCGATTCGTGAAAAACCACTGTAGAAAAGTGCTGAACAGTTCGAACAGAGCACATGACACAGAGCAGCCCATTGGTAGTGCCTTGTCCACATACCATTTACCCTCAAATTGTATCCCCAACAAAGGCCAATCGTCCGGATGAACCGGGAGCAGCCTAAAAGACGACTTGATATTACACTTTGCCATGCCTGCAGCTGCGCCCGCGGTCACCACAAGTGACATGGCGACGTCATCTGAGGAATATGACACCGAAGCAGCGTCTTCATCGATAAAATCATTGACTGACGACCCTTCTGGCCATGACAAATGATTTATCAGCCGAAACTGCCCTTCCTCTTTTTTAGGCACCACACCAATAGGGGAAATGATCAAATTGTGAACTGGCCACTCTCCAAAAGGGCCTGCCATCCTCCCCTCATGCACTTCTTTACTCAATTTCTCACGCACCACCAATTTGTGCTCTGATGCGGATTTCAAATTATACGCCCACCTTCTCAGCCGGGGCCCGTGGTACCCCAAATGAAAACCCCACTTAAAACCATCCAACAGTGTCTGTCTTGCCTCCGAATTCCCGTAGCCCTTCAATGCTTCCTCAAGCTGAGCCAATTTAATTGGCGTAGGAGCCTTTTGGCCCAGAACCCTGTGCTCCCCTGCCCCCCCGTCCACCCTGCGACTGCTGCGCATTGCCAGACATCCCTGCACCTGCCTGCTGCCCTTGCTGTCCGCCTGATGGTCTAACGCCCCAGCAGTTGACGAGAGGGTGCCGCTTCCCGCACTTAGAACACTCATGTCGGTATTTGCAAAATTCCCGTGTACATAAGCCTTTGTTGAAATCCCAACATGCCCCAACTCCAGTTTGTGATGCGGCTGAGCCTCCCACTCCACCCCGGGTGGGCTTTCCCTGAAAGGGCCGATAAACTAGAGGCAGACCACTAGCTGTAAAAATAGTCTTACCCCCTGGCGCTGCACCCATGGTATGTTGCCACAAATCATTATCTAGCTCACCTCATTTTGCCTCTGAATCCCAAGCCATACGAGCCCTAAACTCTTCGTCATACTGTGCCCAAGCGTAACCACTACCTGTAATCTGGGCCTTCCTTATTACATCCATATACTTGAATATGGCCACGCAGCGCTCAGGGAACTTCTCACAGTACACACTGGCGTGAATTAGAAATGCCGCCGTCCAATTCTCAATTGTCAGCGGCACCTTAGGGCGCTTAGCCAATTCGTTCTCCTCCTCCTTAGAGCCCTCCTTAAACCTCACCTCCCTGTGTAATAGCTTCAAAATCTCCACATATTCGCCCTTCCATATACGCTCCTTTGTTGCCAACATTAAGTGGGCACCTCAAGGCTTAGTCACCCCCATATAAGGAAGCTTTTTAATTTTCAACTCTTTACTCTGTGGTTTCTCCTTAGTATCCCCTGCCTCTGTATTGGTCCCACTCTCCCCCTTGGCCCCTGGAACCGCTCCCTCCATCCCCGTGCCAACCCCTGTATCTCTTACATACTTCCCTTTTATTCATTCTCCCATCCGACACACCCCCTCCCCCGTCCTCCCCAGACCCCACAGACACCATAATATGTTTGGCCTGCGTTTTAGCGCTCTCACCTGGCTCTAAAGAGGGTGTGCGGACCGACTCCGACCGCCTCGCCGACCTCTCAGAAGAATCCCTTGGAGGATGAGCCCTCGCCGACGGGCCGTGCTTTCCCTTGGATTTCACCACCACAGACTGTTTAATGGGTGCCACACCTGAAACCTGCAAAAAACTACGAGAAACATGAGAGTGTCCCCCTCCTCATAACCCCGTATTTCCCCTTCTTCCGGGCTGTCCTCCTCATAATCGAGCAGGATTGGCTCTTCCACCTGCAAATTCTCCTCAGCGAAATCCACCACACGGGCATTACCAGACCCTACATTACCACAACCGGCCTCCACGGCCTTAAAACCACCTTGCGGGGGAGCCGACTGTACTCGCCAGTCCTCCCCCCTTCGTTGATTTACATAACAATCCATCTTATTTGAAAACTCCGTCCACCTTGACCGTCGTGACGTTGGGGCCAGCGAGGTCGCGCCGGACCTTCGTGAACTGGCCGCGACGGGATCCCCCGCCGGTACGGAATGTGCCGCGCAAGGCCTCACCCTCCCTTCTCCTCGGCGATAATGGGCCGCACCACGCCCTACCGAGTCTGCTGCTCTGCTACACTTCCTACCCTGTAAAGAGAAAATTTGGACTGGTGTGCTGGGACCTTGAAAACTACCTGACACCAGTGGCCCGAGACCACTCAAAAAACCCTCGCCTGACAAACCTCCTCTAGAAAAACCCGCGTGACCCGTCCCCACCGGAGTCGGCAAAACCATCCCTTCCTCATCCCCACTCCATTCCAACATTGCGTGAACCAAAGCGGACGCAGAACCCTCGCCATACTCCTCCCCATGAACCAGCGAACTTCCTGACCCCATACGCTCGCGACCACTCACCCCGTAAACCACCCTCGCTGTACCTCCCACCACCTTGTCCTGCCTCCGAACGCCTGACAACCCCGATGCACCCTCCCCACCAAGATCCCGAACACCTTCTGCCCAGGAAGGAAATATGTCCAGACCCTCTCCCTCCAGGCCCCCCCCAGCTGAATCCCCTTCACCCAAAAACCAACCCTCCCCCCTGCCCTCCCCTTCCCCAGCCCTCCCCTGAAACTCCTCGCTCGGTAAATGCCAACCCACCCCACCTGAAGATAGTGATTTCTCGCAGACCCCCTGCTCTCCATGTGACCTCAAATCCTGCTGCGGACACCACCCTTCCACTTGCGCCCATTCCCCCTCTCCTAAGGAGCTCGCCCCCACAGAGAAAGCTGTGCCCCCCACTGAAGAACTAGGAGAAAACAACAAAGGGCTACTAGGCTCTGCCTCCCTTCGAACCCGGTGCCTCTCGACCAAAATGCGCGCCTCATAAGACCTCTCCAAACCCATATTACCTGACACCTGCTCCCTTGCAGACCCCGCCCCTGCCTCATGCCCACCAAAACTCCTAGCGTAAAAACGACTGTCTCCCACCTCACTCTCTGCTGGCCTACCAGAAAAAACTTCCACACGCTCCTGAAACAGTGCCTGCCCCAAGCCTGCAGACCTGGCTTCACTCGTATTGCGTCCCCCCTCCCTCGCACTACATAAAGGAGCCTCCGGCACTGAAGACGAGCGTCTCTTCGTGCCGCGCCCGCCCCCGCGCTTAACACCCGCCACGGGGGATGAAAGGGAACGCGCCGCTGCTACCGCTAAGCCCGCCCCGAGCACAGCCGCATTATCCACTACACCCGCCTCCTCCGACACACCCGACCGACACGGTTGGCCATAACGAGCGGTGGCCGCCTTTTTCAAACGCGGGCGGCCCCGCTCACTCACCGACATCTGCTTCGAGCGCTTCGGCGAGGTGCAAGCGGCCACTGCTGCCGCTACTCCAGCTGAGGCCTGCCGCGTAGGGCGCGACGGCCCCGCAACCTCCCCCACAACCAGGTCCATCCGGCCCGCCTCAGACAAGAGCTGGAGGGCCTCAAGAACTCGATCGTCGTGGGACGCCATCACTAAACAAGAAAATTACCCACTATAAGCACTGACAAAAAACACCACTAGCCTAGCTCCCAGCCACCAGGTCACCAAACCTAAAATGGTGGCCGGGAGCAGGCGCCCAAAGCCTTTATACTTGGGCTACATTTGGGCTACAAAAATCAGCCCAAATTCGAAAATGGACGCGCGAGGCCAGCCACGCCCCCCCACACGCCCCCTCCCAAACCGCCCGGGGGAGGGGACTCCCTGCGGTCGCCTGCCCCCCCCAAGCCCGCCTTGTCATCGTGCGTTTAAGAATAAACAGTCAGACAAGAAATACTTCAGCAATGACACAGAGCAAGAGTGACTGGCTGAGCCATGCCTCTCTGAAGCCTCTCGGAAAGGAAAGTCAGGTGAAAACAGAGATAAGATAAAGCGTGAAGTGATTAACAGAACCAGCAGCCTTTACCCACAGCGAGGAAAATCAACCTGCACTCCTAAATGCACAAAACCTGGGGAGCCAACCTTGGTCACTGTGCCTGCCAGCCCGCGGGCTTGGTCATTCTCTCATTTGCTATCCACAGAGCACAGCGGGAAGCCGCGCCCAGCTGCTAATGTAAATAAAGACTGTTCTAGGCAACTTCAGGCGCGAGGGCCCTAAAAACAGCAATGCCATCTCCCTTCACGTGCAGGCGGCTCCCTCAGCCTCACAGTAGATGTGCCGCCTGCATTCATAGTCAACAGTAAACAAGAATCTGCAGAGGTGACTGTCTCTGTGGAGGAATGAAGGCCTCATTTCTTAATGACAGTAACAAAGAAACGCACACATTCATCCCCCTTACAATCCATCCATCTCCCCTCAAAGCTGCACTGTTTGCGCCCGTCCAGTCCCTGCTTTCTATCCACGCAGAGCCCTGTCTGTCCAACCCTAACCCCCGCGTACAGTTCTGGCCCCTCATTCTAGCGCGCAGTGCTTGCTGGGTAAGATTAAGCAGTTCTCCTTTACCTTTTACTGTGTAATTCCTCTGTCAATGCCATGCAAGTCTTGCTTTACATGTGTGCATGACTTCTATACATTACTAGTATCGGTTCCAGTGTTGTCAGTGTAAAAAGTAAATACTTTCAGTGTCTGAGGCTTAAATTGCTGGTTGATAGGATCGCTGGGCCTTTACCAGTATGACGCCTGCATTACCGCTGGTATCGCGGCATTAACGCTTTGTGTTCTGTTTGTGCTAATTGGTAGCCCTTCATAACACTGGCATGGTACCCAGGCATTCGGCCAGGCAATAGGTTAGCCAGCTTACTGCACATTGTTGGGGTATGTTCAAGGTGTGACCTTGGATAACCCAACAGAGTGTCATGCATAAGAGCCAGAGTTGTTCCAGTCATGTCACTGCAGGCTTCACGTTGCGCGTAGGTGGAGAAGACCTGCCTAATGTTGGATACCAACGACCTTGGTATGATTGCTACTCAATGGTGGTGGCGGCTAGGTAAATGCAGGTGCACACTCCTCTAATATAGTCAACACTGTCCTTATTCATTGAAAAGTTACTGCACCAAAGGGAAAGGGTGGCCGACAGATCACTCTTCCGGTGGGAGAAACCACAACTTTATAGAAGTCCCTTGAGCGCTCCCGAAAGCATATGAATACAAGGTCCAAATTATGTTGTTGCACAAGCCTCCTTTATTTATCAGGATCTAGTTTTTTTCCAGCCACTATCTGTTTCGTCATTGACATCCTCCGGGATAGAAAGTACACACTACCTAACAGACTCTTATTGCAATTCTATACAAACAAAATGTCACTACATCACCATAATGTGATCACCAGTCTAACGTGAGGAGTTTAAGCCACATGGGTCACAAAATAGATGTACAGATTCATGATCTCTCCTCAAGTTCCGGGTAAGCTTTCATATTAATTCTATCATGCAATAGTGTATCGTCGATCTATAAATCTATATTAGCCCACATGCATTTACTAAGTACCTCCCCAAGATCAGTGTGACACAACAGTCATTCAGACCCACCAAGGGGGTCATTATGATAGCAGGCGGATCGCCATCGCCCATTTGGCGGTGGCGATCCGCCCGCCAAAATCCACCGCCCTCATAACTTTTCCCCCCGCCATATTACGTAGGCGGGGGGACCCAGGCGGACGGGAAGACCGTCCGCCGGTTTTCCGCCGGTAGGCAATCCGCCCGAATGCCTACCGGCGGAAAAGCCCAGGAATATGGTGGTGGTGCCTTGCAGGCACCGCCATCCATATTACCATCATGGCGGTGGATTGGCTTTCCATGGCGGAGACACCGCCATGGAAAGGCATGCAGTTTTTTCATTGGGGGCCCGTTGCAGGCCCACAGGGTGTTAGGGGAGTGGGGGGTGCACATGGGGGGTACCTATGGTACCCCCCGCATTTGCATGCACAAGGTGGCAGGCACCGCGCGGTGCCTGTCACGTTGTGCATTCAAATGCATAACATGCATTTTACACATTGCGGCAGGTGCTGCTTGCAGCACCACCCGCCGCAATGTTTAATATGCGGGATGCGCCCGCCAGTCTGGCGGGCGCATCCTAATGCCACTTGCGGGACCGCCGCGACAATGGCGGGCGGTCCCGTTTCCCGATACGGTGGCGGGCGGACTTCCATCGCAATAGGCCCTTAAGTGTGCAAAAAATGCTAACAGAAGTGAACCAATTGCGGGCCATAATCGGCCACTGGGCATGGTTAGATTAACTATGGTGAGCAGTCAAAATATCAAATTTTTAATATCGACCTACAATTATATTGAGTTCACAATATCGTAGGGACAGAATATTGATGTCAGGAATATCGTTGACCAGAATATCGACCTTAAAGTAAGTAATATGATTTTTTTTATAACAAAGTTAGTAATATCGAAGTGAGTAATATCGTAAGCAAAAATGTTGTTATTAATAATATCGATATTTATTTTAGTGTTATGTATTTTAGTATGTATTTTATATGTATGTTTAACATTTTTTGTAATGTATGTTAATTATTTCTAAATATACTTATTAAATGTTTAGAAATTAGTAATTTTTTTAAAGTAAATTTTGCGTTTTAATATCAGAGTGGGTTGTGGGTTTATAGAGGAATAGGGTGGGAAGTAATTTAATAATTATAAATGAATGCATATTTTTTATTTTATTGTTATTTATAAATAATTTATTGTTAATTAATTATTAATTGGTAGTTCATTTTTATTAATTGAATAATGTATCATTATATTAATTATAAATAATGTATTATTTTATGTATTCATTGTTATTGTTAATTAATTATTAATTGGTAATTAAGTTTTATTAATTGATTCATTGATAATTAATTGAATTATGTTCATTATTATGTGTAGCGGGTTGTGGGTTTATAGGGGAATAGGGTGGAAAGTAATTTAATATTATAAATTAATAAATATTTTCAAATTCATTATTATTGATAAATAATGTATTGTTAATTAATAACTAATTGGTAGTTAATTTTTATTAATTGGATAATTTATCATCATTAATTAGAAATAATTTATTTTATTTATTGTTATTGTTAATTAATTTATTGTTATTTAATTAAAAATTGGTAATTATTTTTTATTAATCGATTAATAGATAATTAAATGAATTATGTTAATTGTTATGTGTAGCTGGTTGTGGGTTTATAGGGGAATAGGGTGGGAGGTAATTTAATAATTATAAATTAATAAATATGTTTTAATTTATTGTTATTGATAATGTATTGTTAATTAATTATTAATTGGTAGTTAATTTTTATTGATTGAATACTTTATAAGTATATTAATTATAATTAATTTATTAATACTTTTTATTTGTTTTAATTGTTAATTAATTTGGTTATCATGAGAAACATGATAAACTGGTGTATGAAACTCTGTAATCTTCACTTCCCTAATATTCATAATTCTTAACATTATTTTCACTTTCTGCTACACCTATTTCACCTTCTCCTCTCCAAAATGAAGTTGGAATTTCCTTCAAAGCCACAGTTCCACGCCACACAATTCAACTCTACATATTTCTATTCTCCACCTCATAAATCGACAACAAACTACATAATTCAACTCAACTGCACAATTACCCAACACACCACGTTCATTCAATACACACCACAAAATTCCACATCATGCCACAAAATTCAGCAGCACGCCACATAATTATGCTCCATGACATAACATCCGACAACACAAAATACCTATCCACATAATTACACTCCATACCACACAATATCTATCCACATAATTACACTGCCCACCATGCCATATAGGTTCACTACACAAATCCACTCCACACCACACTATTCCATGCCACACAATTCTACAAATAACAATTCCAATCCAAACCACATAATTCCACTCCACACCACATACATCCACTCCATTCCATATCACATGGGTAAAAGGCATTGTCATTTACAACGGTCAATGATTGGATTAAAGACCATGTTGCAGTCCCTACCTACCACTAAATAATCATCCTTCTAAGACATCAAAGTAGATAAGACATCAGACCAAAAGGTGTTATCTGGAGAAGTGGGTGCATAAAGGATAAAAGTTGTCATGGGCATTTTATTGATTAACAAAGATATAGAAACCCATCTACCCAACGAATCAGAGACTTGTGTGATAACTTGCACATCCAACCGTTTATGACATAAGATAGCAACTCCATTACGTTTTCCAGTGCCAGATGAAGCAAAAACATGACCAACCCCATGCCGTTTAAGATTAGATATTTCTTTGTCCATAATGTGAATTTCCTGCAGCAAAGCTATATCACATTTTAAGTGAGAAAGATGTGTCACAACTCTCTAGCGCTTTATAGGAGGGCCCAGACCCTTAGCATTCCATAAAATAAGTCTTAAAGTCATCTATATTATAATAACATGAATATACTTGTGAGATAAAGAGCGATAGTGGTTGATACATATCAAAATTGTAAATGTCATGAGAACTATTAAAGAAATACTTGCAATAAACGCACAGGATTGAAAAGTATATAAATAACAACTCATGGTTGAGAATATAGAGAGAAAGAAGAACCAGTATAAGAAAAAGTATAAGAAGAAAAGTGCGTACAAGATATGAAAGAAACGAAAGTGCTAGAATAATAAGTACTGACTGTCAGAGAAAGAATAGAAAGAGGAAAGAAAGGAGAGCAAAGATAAGACAAAGAACAAGAAAAAGATGGACCATATGAGTAAGGAAGATAATGAAATATCAAAAAAGACAGGGATGGAATGGGGGTGACGACACCACATAAGGAAGACGATACAACTGATCATAAAACCCACAGTGGACCGGAAGGGGAGGGCACACCAGCTACATGAAAGTAAAATGTTCAAGTACGAAGACCACACCTAATAAGAGAAAAGACAAGATAAATGAGTAACAGTAGATGACCATGCTCACAATATATATTTATATCAAAACAAAAGGTAACGAGCAACAGTAACATATGGCAGCAAAATAGTAAAATGATCAAATACGGGGACTGCATCTACCAAAAGAGAAGGCAAAACAAGATAAGTGAATAACAGTGAATGACCACATTCACAATATATACGCATATCAAACCACAAGGTAGCTAACAACACTAAGATATGACACCAAGATCAGGCGTTTGAAGGCCTGGTTACATCCATCTCCTGTTCCCTGCAAGTAACCAGAAACTGTTGTAACATCGCAGGATCTTCATAGTCTTATTTTTATAAGTCACTTTAAACAAACAGGGATGGAAGAGACCAAAACGAGCATTCAGGTTACGGAGGGCAGGTCTCATGTCCAAAAACCTCTTCCTTCTCTCTGCTGTTTCTTTAGCATAATCTTGGGAGAAGAAAAGAGTGGAGTCCTGCCAAGTCACTTGATCTTTAAGTTTAGCTGCTTTAATTAGTTTCAACAGATCCGTATATTTAAAAAAATAGATGATAACTCCTCTTGGTTTGACAGATAAAGTCGAGGCACATGGTTCATGGCCCAATCGATGGGATCTTTGAATGTTCAGAGTTGGAGTGGGAGGAAGATCAAGAATCTTCGGAGGACAAGACCTGAAGAATGCGATAGTCTCTGGACCCTCAAAACCCCCCTGCCTAACCATAAATACATAGATTATTAAGCCTATTACGGCTTTCAAGATTTTCCATTGGTTTCTTAAAATGAGCAATTTCCAATTGCATAGGAGGAATCTTGACCACCACGGCTGGAAAAGAGTCTGATGGTCAAGAGATGGTATCATAGTTCCCATGGAGGGAGAAGTAGAATTACTATCAGAATCCTCCATGCCAGATAGAAGGATATTAAATGGATTATAGTCCTCTAGCGGCAAAGATGAAGAAGTGGCAGTGGATGTGACACGTACAGACTTCATTCTCCCCATAAAAAGCAAAATTAACTTCAGTTAGAAACATCAAAGGAGAGAAGAATAATCCATGCAGAGGACACTAAATTATTCTGTGAGGAAAGATAAACATGGAACTGGTAGAAAAAGGTTACCCGTAGCTACATACTGTATTGAAGATTGAAGCTAGGCAACCAGGTACCTTAATTCATAATGTCCACGTGAGAGTTTAGACAGAAAATATAAATTCTGCCATAATAGGGATGCTTCAATAGGCTACTTGGTGGTGAAGTAAGTTAACTTACGTGAGAGAAAAGGTCCCGGCAAGCCAAAACACCACTCTGTGAGGCAGAGAGAGCAGAGCGGGAGTTGGACAAAATGGCGGGCACGAGTTTAAAACCAAGACACGCTCGCCGATACAGTAATTACTGGAGTCTTCGCAGGAGAAGAATATGGTTTCTGAGGCTGCGATGCTGCATGGCCCCACAGACCTCAATTGCAGGTGAAGTACGGCGTTGGTACCGCTGGGGAGACCACAACCCTCCTGAGCCGCCCCTGAGCTCCGCTAACAGGCGACCATCTTCGTCGGTGCCTAAACGACGCCCCCAACAACTTCCAAGTCTAATTGTAGCTCCAGTACAACAGTAACTTCGGAAGTTGTGTGTGTACTATGTGTAAAGACTATGTATGAGCTTATTCACAAAGGCATGTGGAATGAATTTGTAAAGAAATATATCTGTTGCACTCTTTCACTTACTCTTAAATGTCTTCGTGAATTGCCCCTAAAATTTCTAAGCTAGGAATAAAATGGGAAGATTGATATACAGTGGACTCAAATAGAACAGACTGTGTCCTCTTTGCACTTTTACTAATAGGGAGTTGGATGAGGTGGGTCAGTCACAAAGGTACGTGAGAGTATGTGAAAGTACTCTGGTAGAACTACTTCCTGTACTCATTAACTATTGTGTCATCAGCCCCTTTAATTTCACTGAGAAAAATAATGAAATAATTCGAGGCTCTGAAGCACGATGACTACAGTGAGCAGAATGCAAGGGCTGACACAGAAACGGATTGCCTGTTCGGGGCTCACACCTGCCAAACCTACTTTAGGGCTCCTCTTGGATGCTCACACCTGAAAATCTTTGTTCACTGCTGATGAGTGTGATTGTGGCCTTCACCTTCCTTTTCGCATTTCAATTAATAGCAGCTACAACCTACCTATCCATGCCACTACTGGGCCTGAGATCTCAGTCAGTGGGAGACCCACAGGATGTACTCCCAGTGCCAAATGAGTCTGCCATTTGTTACCAGTGCTTGTAGAAACGTGGACATATGGTTAATGCTGCAACAAGTTACTCTGCTCTCATTTTATTGTAGTATTTCTTTCATGCACTCAGTAGTCTGCCTATTCTAATATTTCATATTCTGCTTAGGTAAGATTGTTTATATTTTAGCACTGCTGCTTAGGTAAGATTGTTTATATTTTAGCACTGCTGTTTACGTAAGATTGTTTACCTTTTAGCACTGATGTCTTTTGAAGTGTCCCATTAACAGTAATGGGGTAGCCCTGTGTCCCTCAGAACCTGGGTATTGATACTAAAATCTACAGATGGTCCTGTTGGATGAATCAATTGCTTAGTATTCCGTAGTTAATATTTCATGAGAAATACACCAAGGACAATATACCGTGGTTTCGATGTAATGTATTGATTTTTTACATATATGGCTGTCACAAGAAAATGTTTCCTCAACACATTAACAAACAAGTGACTTTAGTGAGTCAGTGAAAAAGAGTGACAAGGTAATGTCCCGAGTGCAATATATACAATGAGGATGAATTTACAAACATATTGTATTATTCAGAAAGCCTCAAAAGTCACAAACCAATTACCCCTTTTGAGATACTTCTAAGCATACATACATAAACAGATATACACACCAGTCATATACAGTCACCAACAACTCATCAAGGTACCACACCAACTCAGGATAACAAGGCACTTATAAAAGTATTTCATAAAATTCCCACAATAATTTGATAAAAACATACAATTAGGAAAGCTTCAAAATACATTCAATATACCTTAAAAAACATAGGGGCATATGTATCAAATTCCGTTTTTGCGATTCTCAAATAGCGATTTTTAGGGAATCTCTATTTGAGAATTGCAAAACGGGATGTAATAAAAAATTCGCAAATGTTTTGCGATTCCTTAGCATTCCTTAATTGCGATTAGCAAATTGCTAATAGCAAGTAAGGAATAACTTCCCATTCATTCCTATGGGCTAGGAGGCCCATAGGAATGAATGGGAAGACATTCTCATTTTGCGATTCGCAATTTGAGAATCGCAAAATGAGAATGCAATTTCAAGGGTGCCAGGGTGTCAAAAGGACAACCTGTTGCACCCCTGAAATATGTATGTATGCACATGTGGCGCACATACATGCCCTAGGGGCATGTCTGTGCGTCACATGGCACTTTGAAAAATGCCAAAAAGTGCATTTTTCAATGAAATTGCAAATTACCACCAACTTGAAGTTGGTGGTAATTTGCGATTCCTTACGGACAAATTGCACTTTTTCTAGGCTCCATACATTGCATTTAAGGAATTGCAATTTGCGATTCCTTAAATGCAATTGCAAAATAGAGAATCGCAAATTTTGTGATTCTCTAATTTGCGATGCCCTTTTGGGATGATACATCCCAAAAGGCCTATTCCCGTTCACAAACGGGCCGATTCTGAGAATCGGACCATTTGCGAATGGGAAAAGAGCTTGATACATATGCCCCATAATATATTACACTTTTACAAATTGTCACAATTCGTAAAAGTGTAATATATTATGTTTTTTTAAGGTATATTGAATGTATTTTGGAACTTTCTGAATTGTATGTTTTTATCAAATTATTGTGGGATTTTTATTAAATACTTATATAAGTGACTTGACATCCTGAGTTGGTGTGTTACCTTGATGAGTTGTTGGTGACTGTATATGACTGGTGCGGATTTCTGTTTATGTATGTATGCTTAGAAGTATCTCAAAAGGGAGAATTGATTTTTGACTTTTGAGTCTGTTGGTGCTCTGTCCCTTTTGAGTAGGGTAGCCCCTCTCCTTGTTTTTCAAGGTTATTCAGAGAGCGTCTGTCCTTTAACAATTTGTTTCTCAAGCTATCCCAAGAGACCTAGTGCCGTTCCTACTTCTGGCTTTTGGCGTGAGGGAGCTGTAGTATATGAACTAGATACAAAGTGTCGACGTTTCGACCCAAATTGTGCTCTATTTGAACCAGCGTCACGGCTGGTCTTATTCAGGACAATCAAACAGAAGAGGACAGCCTAATTGCGGAAGAATAAATCATAACATGAATCAGGTGTGTTTCGTTGATCAGGAATCTTAGGAAAGAAAGGAAGGTTCTCACCTGCAATGAACCTACCAAAGATAGATATCCTTACAGTGATTCTGGCAGGGAAATGCGCAGTGATACTTTTGTGGAATCCACCATCCAGTTAGATTCTGAAAGAAAGTGTGAGGCGAAGTTCGGATACCATATACCTAAAAGTGTTAGTAAGGAAACCACGGGGTATTGAGTACGTGGCCTACCCTTGAATGGGAGAAGAATGCTCATTGTTTAGTAAGTTCCACCCTTCGATTGGAATCTATAGGCATAAATAGCAAAAGAATATTTTATGGTTCTTGAGATAAATTATTGAAGCAATGAACTGCGTCGCTATTAGGGCGTGTGTCTTACCTGCACTTCAGGTCTGTTGTGTAAAACTATTCAGGTGACTTCAAGTTTGCTTTACTTAGATCTACCCACGGGTTGGCATCTAAACACAGGGAAAAGTATGTGTTTTAATCAAAGGCTGTATGTGAAACTAAGGGGCATATCATCAACAACCAGTGATAATTATCTTAGCGCCAGGATAATTATCGCCGGCTATCGCTTGTTATTATCGCGGAGATAGCACGCTATCAGCGACGCTTATCTCTAGAGCGAAAAAAATACCTGAGTTAGCTGCCAAGTGTGCCATTATCGCTGGGATTCCAGCGATAATCGCACAACGTTTGGCGCTACGTTGTTGATAGGGCACGGCATACTTAACCAACTTATATTGGATATCATGGCTAAGTCAAACTAAAAGCAGGCATAAGGAAAGTAGCAATAACCGCGGTTAGCGCTACTTTTCTTATCGCTATGCTTGTTAGCGTGCCAATTGATAATTGAAGAAATGTTGGTTAGTGACATTTCTCCAGTTACTTTCAGGAAGGAACGCCCACGTTGTATCTCATTAGAGATGCAAAGGAAGGCGTAGGGAAAAAGGATGCTAACATGCGATTTTACATGTTAGCACCCTCTTGTTCATAGGGCCAGTGCTTAATTTGTGCCGGTGCTTGCCGGTGCTAAGCTGAACAGGGCCGGGTCTAGACCTTGGTGGCAACTTACGTTATCAACTGCAGTGCACAACTTGCATCAAAATAAATTTTGTCTCCACTCTCCCCGATGAAAAGTGCTTCAGCGCTTATCCGGTAATAATTCCATGCCTGCCCTTCTCTCAGTAGTGCAAGGGGGTGAGCCACTAATTGGGCTAGATTTGGCTCTGACTGTGGGTCTGCGCTGTGGCAGCCGAGGCAGCATGTGTACGCCTTTTCGTCATTTATGTGGGCGAGGCACACATGCAGGAGTCACGACGCACGCACCGGCAGTTGAGCATGACGGCACTATTATGTGAAGCAGTGTGTTGTGCAGTGTGCAGCAGCAGGACTCTAAAGGCATTCACCATAACTGTAACGCAGTAAGTAATTAACAAATGCTGCTTTTTCACCGTGGTGGTTGCAGTGTGAACTTGAAATGAATGAGCGCGCCATATGAATGCTACGTAACAACTCCTCCGAGTCCGACTGCGAGCAATCATGCGGCTATCGCTTGGCAGTGTGCAATCCTGGAAAACACAAAGTTTAGAAAAATGCAATAAAAATACTTGCACGCAATTAATTATAAGATTCAAGTACATATATTGCCCCAGTACTCTAACGTTCTTTCTAGAAGGTCACAGACGGTCCTCTTCTAAGCACTCCAAAAACTCAATCAGTAATTTAAACTGAGACAACCCACGGGGGAAGGGGACTGGGTGGGGTCCAGAACTAGAGTCAAAATCAAATAACTTCAGTGATGCGTCCCCTCGAATTCTCAATGCCAAGCATTAAGCACTTGAGGGGCATCATATTTATACTTTGACTCCTGATCACGTGAGAGATGGAAGTCTTGTGAAAGTTCGAGTTTTGAAAGTACAGGTAAGGAAGTATATGAAGTCCAGGCTCCACAGTGCCACAGCAAGCAGGCCTGTTGATAAAGGCAGTAACTGTAACTGCATTAACATATGTAACCCAGCAAGTAACCAACGCTACTTTTTCTTGAAGGTCGTCAATTACCTAAATTGTTGTAATTAAACTTTTTGGGTGACATGATTATTGTAAATACAGTCTGAAATATTGGGGTACGGTGTGTTCCACTTCCACACATTTCGGGAAAGGCTGTCTGCTTATTTTTTAATTATTCATGCTGTTTTGAGCTATTGGATGCAGTTAATATGTTCCCATTTTTTGGCAATGAGATGTGGTTAGATTTTGGTGTCCTGAAATCGGGACAACAGTTGTGAAAATCTTTGCACTTTTGTAAGCTGTCTTGCCGGTGGTCTTACTTTATGGGGGTCTAGACAGTGTATGAACATTACAATTTAGATACATATTGTAAGTTTTGTGGAAACCTGAGATCAGCTGGGCTACATGCTTCTCTGCGTATTGTTGGTTTGTTGTGACTGGTTAGTTTAACATTGTCTTTGTCATACATCAATGCATTAAACCCCCTACTACTATGTGGTGATTGCTTGATTTCAGAATGTATTTTGATTTTACTTTTCACCGGAGACAGAGCTGGAATTGGCCAGAGTTAGCTTCACGTAAGGTTTAATGTAAAGTGTGATAGAAGACATTAGCCTTTTATATCAACAAAGACACTGTTAGCATTTTAGAGGCTCAGTGGGCAGGACTGAAGCTATCTTTTCCTAGGCTAGCAGATTGAGTTCTCCCTACTCTGCCATCAACTGGCACCTATGTAATGGGCAGTGGAAAGCGTCACCATATTAGTAGGTTAGTGAGCGTCCTGGCATGTGGCAGTGAGTAAACAAACTACTGCCCTGTCATCGTGGGACTTATGAGTGCACCTTCCCAGGCATTAGTGGGAGTAGGAAGTAGGGAGAAGAAATTCTGTATTTTTAGATTCACTTACAGAGAATGCAGTGGCTTTCATTTCTCCATATATAAAATAGGCACTATTTGAGGTGTATGATGTAATCTACTAATAACATTTTTTGCAGCACCTGGGTACCCTCAACACATTAGTGTGTACAAATGTGCAGAAACCAAGAGCCCCAGTGGTTGGTGTACAAAGAAAAGGCCATTGATGATACTCAACATACAATTAACAACTGCAGGGCTAGTCTCACTGATCTGTGAATGGGCTTTTTTTAATTGGTTTATGGGCCTGTTTTATGGTTTGGTGGGCCAGTTTTTACACAAACACTGCTTGCAGCAAGCAAAAATGGATGCATGCTTGCATACCTTGCAAACACTTATACAGCATGTCTGTACACATTCATAACTGCCCTGATTTGCTAATGTGGGTCACTTTTAATTTGGTGCCTACCAGGGCCTATTTTATATTCTAATACAGCTCTGAGGAGGTGGCAGTGGGGCAGCAGGAGTTAAGATAGGAATAGATTCAACCACCAAAATATATTCAGATACAATTGCATTCTGTGGTAGAACTTGAAGGACTTTTCAATAGCCCTCAGAAGCTAATGAATAGTCAAGCATATTTGGGAGTATTTATTGTCCGTCACACGGAAAATATCTTTGACAGTCCAAGACATGTCTTTGGAAAAGGTTTGCACTAACTCTCTTTCTTATCTGGTATTTGACCAAAAATTACCTTATATGGAAATCGCAACATCTCCTGAGAGGTCAGTGCTTTGAGAGGTGACAATGCAGTAGATGCAACAGGCTCATGAACATGTCAAGCTGAGCCTGACATTGTTGGCCTCTTTCCTGTGCTGCTGTATGTACCTTTTTAAGGCATAATTCTGTCAGGTAACTTCCTGATTTTCTTATCGGCTAGAACATTTCCCCTCCTCAGTCCTTTATAAGTAAGTTGAGATATTTTTCCTTGCCTGCTTCCACCGAAAACACACACACCTTCGCCCTTTGGGAGCTCCACCCACAAATCTCCTGTTTTGACCAACTAGCCTTTTTTTATGATTTTTGCCCTGGCTTGACAGTGTTGCTATTTGCAGACATATTCTTACTAGTTCTCTAAAATATGCATTCACTGGGGTGTTGCTACGCCCAGATAAGAATTTCTCTCACACCTCATGCAGTTGCCTGCTTGATGTATGATTCCACTTTCTATAGAGTGCTTGGATTGCCAAGTGTGAGAGAATATTTTTCATCTGAAAATACACTTTCATCACTCACCTACTTATTTAGCTCACACATGCAGTGTGTAGAAGAAGGGATTGTTTTCAGTATTTCTTTTATGTAGTAGGCTTTTTAAATGATTGTGTCACAATTTCAGTGAGCCATAGTCACTACCACCATCACTACCACCATTATGACGAACATCATCATTATCACCACGCCTCCTCCATTACCATAATCACCACCAACCTCCCTACCACCCTTATCACTACTATTACTATTGTCATCATTACCACCGCTGTAGCATTTGAACGTGCCTAAGTTCGCTCTACTCTATGAAAGCCAGACCATTGGCTTTGACTTTAATTGTTTTTATAAGAGCCAAAAGCACAACGTCAAGCTCTGTGATGCCAATTGTTCCTTGAAATATTTTGCCCCCTCATGCCAAAGCCACCTATCATGGCGTGTCTGCTAACAAATGTTCCTGGGTTCAAGAGAAGCCTAACAAATCAATCAGACAACAAATTGGCAATTAGGATCTTCCATTGACGATTTGCAGAAGGATAAATCTTGTGGCCAATACTGCATGAGTCAGTCTGAATTGGCATGAGGCATGTAGAAAGTTGGACTTATTTTTGTTTATGTTTTTTATGTCAGCAGGGAGGTAAGATCCAAGCAGTGCCAGGTGTATCCAGTTTAATGTTGTCAACACACTAATTTCTTGTTGTGATATCTGTACAATAATTACAATGACATTCTGTAGATGCTTCTGTTTGTGTTTCCATAACCTTCTCCAGAAGTGGTTGACAGACTGCAACCCCTTGATTGCAGAACTCTCTAGAGGCGCAGACCAGTTTGACTATATTGAATGGCCATTAGGTGTTAATGTTGCACTCACTTCTATTTGTTCCCTGGCAACAGAGACTACCTGAATAATCAGTCATCTTTAACAGATTCTTACATGTGCACAATGAGCTTACAGAATTCCAGATGTTCCTCAGATATTTCATAGTCCCATCTGGTTTTGGGGCTATAACCTCATTACCTTAAACACTTTATTTCTGTACCGCTGATCTTATAGCAGAAATACCTTGAGTTGCAAAGGCATGATGCTTGGGTAGGTCTGGCAGTCTGGTTCTTGTTCAAACTCACAGATGATGAATATGTGCAGAATTGAGTGAGTGGCCAGGAAAAGAAAAAGGACAGGAAAAGCCACACAGGGTGGTTTTCCTGCCCTTGTAAATATGGGGAAGGAAAATGTGCTGCCAGTGCGTCACAAAAAGTGACGTACTGGCAGCGCAAGGGGCTTGTAAATCTACCCCAAAGTTCCTAGCACATATGGTTAATTCGATAAAATAGAAGTAGTTTTTACAAAGCAATACCATTTTGAACAGAACTATATTGAAGATATGAAATACTCTATTGCAATGGAATATAAAAATGCATTTTATCAAAAGCAACACAATTTCTGACACAGATGGATAATATGGTGCGGTACACCCAGACCACATATTCTGTTAAGCTCAGTAAGATGCACACATTCGAAGGCATATGCAGTGTCATGTTGAAGCAATGTTATGCATTCAGAGTGTAGCCAACACTCTGAAGTGTCAATCTTCTGGCCATTCTTCCAGAAGTGCTTTACATACAGTTGTAAATTGGAACTATTATACAGTTTAGGACATTACACAAGTCATCGTTTGGATGATGTGATGGAGGGAACCCAACAAAGTAACAATATTACATAACAGAGCAGGTACAGTAGCAAAGATGATTTACTTTCCACTGTAGAGATTCACGAGCTCCAGCTTCTAGGGATGGAGAGGGGGCGGATTGATTAATAGGTACTGTGAGATTTTGTGCATGAAGATGGCTGGCTTTTATCTGGTCTATATTTAGATATTATTCTAGCATCTGCTTAATAATTTACACAGATGGAGAAGTATTCTATATGCAGGTCTGTTACCGTTTTACTGTTTTCGAGTCGTGTTTTTTGCATTCTGTTTGTTGTAGGGGGCTTGCCATTGCCTTAGCAGGCCCCCTTCTCATGAGTGTACTGTCTTATACTTACACATTCAAACAAGGAGGCCCAGGTCAGTGACATGATATGTGGTTCTCAACCATCTCCTGGTCATCTGAAGCAGAAACTGGCAAAGAGTCAGCTGAAAAGTCAGTGGCAGGTTGACCTTCTTCAGGACCCGTATGCAATTTTTGGAATGGTCGGTATTGTGTTTTACACCGGTGGTGTGGTCACAGCATAGTCCAGCCTTATGAGGCAAGACCCTTCTCTACAACATTTAAGTCCTGCTTGAACAAGCTCTGACAAGACCTGGCCTGAGCATGCAACTATGAAGAAAAGCCCAGGTAGGCTCCAGAGGGGTGCCTTTAGGAGGCTCCCACAAAGTGTGCCAACTTTCTGGGACACACTTTCAGCGTGCCTGGTAAAGGCATGTTTGCCCCTGCGCCCGCATCCATAATATGGTGTGGGCACAGTGGCAAAGTGATCCCCTCATTTGCATGGGGCCACGTCCCCAAGCAAATGAGGGAATGCCCTCTAATCATAGCACTGGTGCTACATTTGCACCAGCACTATCTGTATTACAGGAGGGGCTGCACAAGCATCTGTGGCCCCTTCTCTAATACCAAAGTGCCCTGGGGCACAAAAAGCGGGCGTACATGCCCATTGCGCACCCGGGGCACTTTATGTAATGCGGCCCCTGGAGGCTGCGCAAGATACATACAAGTCCTTGTGAGGCATATACAGGTATTTACTTGTGTCTTGATTTATTCAAGTAAAGCCTCTTAAGCTGCCCGCATCATATTCAATTTGCTGTTTTGTAGACTTTATTTCTTTGACATTTCTGCCTGTATTTATCCATAGCTTTTTATCTATTCGTAATGCTATTTATTCATATTTATTTTTCAGTGGGTAAAAATAGAACTTGCAAATAGTATTTCCACATTTATTCAACCTACAATTATACACTTACATGTTGATGTCTGTTACAGTTTATTGAAATAAGTAGCTATATACAATAAAATATTAGTATTGCAGGTCTTAGACATGTAAAAACCTATTTACATGGCAGTCAAGGCTGACAGCATGAACGGAAATCAAAAATTGTATAGCATTTATGAACAATAATTTTCAATTCTTTTGAGGACACGGAAGCAACGGTTTTGTATTCTCCTCTTTGGTTTATTTCAACAGCAGCCACGTAAACAAACACAATAACTATAGAGTTCTACAAGGAAAAACTACAAAACCGAGAGTTCCAACATGAACTATATATACCCACAGTAGAATGTCTAATATCCACCAGCACTCATGTAGATCTATGAACAGGGTGAACAGTATTAGCACCACCTCTTCTACTGTGGGAAATCTATTTCTTGGGTATCAACATTCATTCCTTGGGTATCGAAATTCATGGCTTCGTCTTTGCTTTTGATCTGAAACTGAAAATATGAAACTAAAACTCTGCATTTGATCCAATCCGTGTTATAGTGCAATTGCATATGAATTAAAAAATTAAGATTTACAATTTCAGCATAAAAAAGACAGAAAATTGCTCAATTATACAAGTGCCGGGTGGGATAATATTTGCCTCTGTGTCCTTAATAGAAATGAAACTTCTTGTTCATGAATGCTATCATTCTTTTAAATTAGGCTTCAGAATATGCAAGTTTAAAGCTTTTCAATCACCACAGAAAAGGGTTACTTACTGGTTTATGGGAGAACTCCTTAAACATGAAATCCGACAAACAGTCAGCCATGCAGGGAATTTCTTCCAAGCGTCCTCCCACAGCAAAAGACATAGAAACCATGGCATCTAGGAACGAATGAGCTTCAAAAATGGAAATGTGTATCCCTGCACCTGAAAGAAGCCATTTTACCAAATGTGCCAATGTAGGGCAGGACACATGGACATGAGGTGGTAACAGGGAAATTAATAATGGAACCGAAAAGGAGCTCCGTAGAGGGGCAGTAGCCCTTTCATACTCTTGTAGACAGTGTCAAGTCACCAATTGCTTTTCTTGCTTGTCTAGCATAATTTTACTAACTATAACAGCCTCTCTGCCTTGCGCATGTTTCTATTCGCCAGATAATCGCTTCAACACCCCATCAGGGGTAACAGGCGCTATATGAATGCAAACCTTTCTTTCCCTTCTATCCCTCCGCTATCCTTCTCACTCAAAAAAACTGACTAATATCCACCACTCAAATTCTTTCATATTTCACCATACTAATTCACCACCAATCCTTTATGGGCTTCCGGAGTAGCGTGCTACTCGCCCCAAAAAGCGCTTCAGCACCCCATCAGGGGTAACAGGCGCTATATAAATACAAACCTTTTTTCCTCTTCTATCCTTATGCTACCCTTCCGAATCCAAATAACTGATTAACATATCCACTACTTAAAATGCACTTGCATGTTTCACTATACTAATTCAACACTAGTCCTCTATGGGTCCCGGAGTAGTGTGCTACTCGCCGAAAAGCACTTCGATGCCTCGTCAGGGGTAGTAAGCGCTATACAAATGCAATTAAAATACAATACTATGTGCATTACTAGACCTTATCTGACTACTACCTTTTCCCCTTTTTGGTGCAGATGCACACAGCACCACACGGCCCCTCTGGCTAGTTTGCTGCTGGGTAGCTGTGTAGGACTTGGCCATTTTTAGCTAAAGTCCCTAAACTTTTTGCTTTCCCCCTTGACTTTTTTTCTGACATGGTGTTGCCAACTTAGATGCTTTGTGCCTTTGCCACTGCGAAACAGTGTCAAAGTGTAAGTGCTCCCTGTATAAAGTGGAATGGTAAATGTCCATGATTGGTATGTTTGCCTTACTAGTAAAGTCCCTAGTAAAGTGCACTATGTGTGCCAGGGCTGGTAATGCAAATGCTACTAGTGGGCCTGCAGCAATATTTGTGCCACCTACACAAGTAGCCTTAAAAAGGGAACTCAGGCCTGCCATTGCAGTGCCTGCGTGCAGTTTGTTCAACTGCCATGTTGTTCTGACAAGTGCACTCACTTGCCAGACCTTACCCTCCCTTTCTATGCACTTCAGACACCCCTATGGAAGGGCCAGGGTACCCCCTGGGAAGGGTGCAGTGCATGTGAAAGGTAGGACATGTACTAAGGTGTGTACCATATCCTGACAGTGAAATTATCTCTATTTTATTTTTCACTGTTGAAAGGCCATCTTGCCCATAGGATAGAATGGCAAGGCTGTGTAATATTTTTCCAGCCTATCTTCCCAAAGGCTTAAGATGGAGAGGTGAAGTTTAGTATGCCTGAACTCACAATGTAATAACACATCTTTTTATGCAGGTGTTTTTGCATTGTGTGTTTAGAAGCCACTCTTTTAGTAGTGGCTGGGTTTTTGTGCTCTAACATTTCTGTGTGTCCCTGCCTGGTTGTGGATTGACTGTCTGGATTTGAAAGCAATAGGATCTGGGGAATGTCTTGACCTAGGGGAGGAGGTGAGACAGCAACAGGCTGACCTGCATCTGAAGTGTAGGTGGAGGAGTAGCCCCTAGAGGTGAAGAGGCCTGGTTTGCTGCTATAAAACAATTGTCCCATCTCCTGCTGAGTGAGAATCCAGACCCAAACTAATCAAAGGAAGAAGGTGTCACCGGCAGGGAGGCATCCAGCACTGATTTGAACAGGGGTCAGTGCCCCCTGAACACAAATACTTCAAAGACATTGAGGGGTATAACTATGAGAGCTGAAGCCCCTGAACTTTGGAGAATGGCTTGGTCAAGACTGATTCAAGACTGGAGCTACTTTGTGATCAAGAGGAACCTTTGCCAAGGAAGAAACAACTGAAGAGACTGAAGGAAAGGACTGACCCTTGCTGTGTGTTCTGGGGCTGGCCTGCAGTTTGCTGTTTTAACCAAGGAAAGGCTAAAAGGACTTTGCTCTGTGCTGTGTCTCCCTGCTTGAAAGGACTTTGCTGTGCTATGTCCTGAAGTAACTTGTCCCCAAGGGCCCGAGGTGAGCTGGCTCCCTGTTGCGGAAACACAGGAACACAAACGTTTCCAGGAGAGTTTCAGCGGCACTTTGTGTGTGGGCTCGTTGCAGCCTGAGACCCTCGTAAGGTGTGCCTTGTTATCGTGTGCACTGGAATCCAAGTGAGTCTCATTGACGCTGTGTGCGTGTGCGTTGTGCACTGTGAGACCTTCGTGAGGATTTATCTTGTTATCGTGTGCACCGGAATCCAAGTGAGTCTCATCGACGCTGTGTGTACGTGTATTGTGCACCGTGAGACCTTTGTGAGGATTTGCCTTGTTATCGTGTGCACTGGATTCCAAGTGAGTCTCACCGACGCTGTGTGCATGTGCGTTGTGCACCGTGAAACCTTCGTGAGGATTTGCCTTGTTATCGTGTGCACCAGAGTTAAAGTGAGTCTCAGCGACCCTGTGCGTGTGATCTTCGTGCAGCCTGAGACCTTCGTGTGGAGTGCCCGGTGATCGTGCACCCGAAGCTCAAGGAAGTCTCAGCGAGGCTGTGTGCCCTGTGGCAGCCTGAGATCTTCGTAACTGTAGCGGCCCAGACCGGCAGTCCCGGAGGAGCTGAGCCGCCGGCCCGAGCCCGCCGTTGCCAATTCACAAAAATTGCATTGGCGGCCCAGCTGCTGGACGAGGAGAGGAGAGTGAGTTTGCGCCCCCCAGGTAACGTGTCAACTCCTGGGGCAAGGTGTGGGCTTGGAGGGAGACGCTTTCGGCCTCTCTCTCGTTCCGGCAGCGCAAGCCTCTGCTTCGGCTCGTATCACGGCCTGTATTGCCAAGGGAGTGGTAGTACAGGGGCCGGAGTGCAGAGGTGCACTTTTTGATTACACCGTACCTGTGTTGGGGGCAACTGTTGAGAGGCTGACTGCAAGTTAGAAGGAGAGGCGGAGAGACCGCCTAAGGCACAGTGATCGGTGCCTGAGTGTATTACGCATTATTCCATTTCTGCATAACGGAGTACCTGACTGTCATCTTACACATTGCATCATTTCTGCAAAATGGAGTACCCAATTAGAGTATTACGCATTGCATTATTTCTGCATAATGAACTACCTGATTGTTATATGACGCATTGCATTGTTTCTGCATAACGAACTACCGGATTAGCGTATTACGCGTTGCATTATTCCTGCATAACGAATTACCTGATTAGTGTATTACGCATTGCCTTATTTCTGCATAATGACGTACCTGGTGGTTGTATTACGCATTGCATTATTTTAACCTTGCAAAGTGCCTGATTGTTGCGTTACGCATTGCATTCTTTTTACATTGCAGAGTGTCTGATTGCTGCGTTACGCCTTACAGAATGTTTACATTGCAAAAGTGCCTGATTCTAGCATTACGAACTGTATAACATGATATTAGGATTACAGGAGAATGTTTAGAAGTGCTCATTAATACCACCAGAACTTACAAGGGCTGGCTGGCCTAACAACCGTCCAGGAGAAATAGTACACAAACTCATATGTTGGATTTATATTGTGTGGTCTTATCGTATATCTTTTTATATAAAGTTTATACTCGTTTTTATAAAACTCGTATGGAATCCATTTCTGGTGTCATCATTGGGTTGTTGTGAGCGTGGTTGCAAATACTTTACACACTTGCCTTGAAGATAAGCCTGGCTAATCGTGCCAAGCTACCGAGGGAGTGAGCGGGGCTATCTCAGAAGGTGACCTACCTTTGCCTGATGTGGAACCGCGGGTCCCTATTTGGCCTAAGGTACCTACCTCAGCCAACCAGGGATCCCGGGTCTAACAAGCTGCCTTTATGTTTCAGTCTCCTTGCCCTCAAACGTCACTCCCCATAACCCAGACCACCCAGGTCGATATCTGCCTTTTTACCTATCCTTTCCATCTTTCCTCCTGCCTTTGTGTGTCCCCCTCAATCACGCTAATAGGTGCTACACTCCGGTACAAAATTAAAGCGCCACTATTGTCACTTATGCACGACACCAAAATACTTGTACATAGAACAGCAGCAAATACAAAATGCCTCCTCCATGTTGTAACATACTATCTATCTGCTAATGCACTTTGGCACCTCATAACTGAGTATGAAACACTTTAAATACTACAATCCAAACCAGTCCTGGATAGTTGGGGGATCGCGCCAGACTCCAGAGCTTCAAAAACACCGCAGCCAGACTGATCCTTGGCATTCCCCGCCGCAGCCACATCACCCAACACCTCCACGATCTCCACTGGCTCCTAGTCGAAAGAAGAATAACCTTCAAACTCCTCACCCACACATACAAAGCCCTTCACAACACCGGACCAACATACCTGAGCAACTGCCTCTCCTTCCACACACTCAAAATTATACCTCCGATCAGCCGACCACTCTCTGGCCACTGTTCCACGCATCTACAAAGCCAGAACGGCAGTAAAATCCTTCTCCTACCTCGCAGCCAAGTCCTGGAACGACCTACCCCTTCACCTCCAGGAAGCCCCCACCCTGCACCAGTTCAGGAAGTACCACAAGACCTGTCTCTTCGGGGGACCCCAGCACTCAACGGAGCCCCCCCAGCACCTTGAGACCTGAGTGAGTAGCTGAGCTTTACTAACCCTGATTGATAGAATGATTCCACTCCCGGCAGCTATTCCTGGGCCAGATCTGGGATCCAGCTGACCGAGAGAAATATGCTGAATTTGTCCTGATGAATTAAAGGGTCACCTGCCTTACTTCTGTTTGAATATCCCCTGGCTGGGGGCCATCTCAAGCCTAACATCTAGATACTAATGCATGGAAGGAAACAGAGGCACACAGCTTATCACATCACAAGTAATTAAGAGAAACTATGAATTGGCGGCAGGTTTTTGACTTTGTTTAAGAAATGTGCATGAACTAATTTCAGTGTAGGGTGTGAGAGTGACAACAGGATGTGGGAGCACACCGCTGACCTCTCAGGCAAGGTTTGCCTCTGGCATTCTGGCACAGATAGTGCGGATCTCTAGACACGTGTTTCTGGTTTATTAACCGTCATTATTAGAGAATACAGTCTTATATTTTGGGGTTTGCCGAGTAGGCTGCCAAACATGAAATCAGGTCCGGTACCTCTCACTGGCGCGCAGGTGCTTCGTCCACGAGCTCGTCAGCTCAATGACTCACGGGAGTACTTTAAATAGACAACAGGATGTGGGAGCACACCCCTGACCTCTCAGGCAAGGTTCGCCCCTGGCATTCTGGGTAATGCAGTCTCTTGTAGATCGCTCCGATATTTTCGAGTGTTTCGCCAAGGTTCGCGCAGATAGTGCGGATGTCTAGACACGTGTTTCTGGTTTATTAACCGTCATCAGTAGAGAATACAGTCTTATATTTTGGGGTTTGATGAGTAGGCTGCGAAACATTATATCAGGTCCGGTACCTCTCACTGTTGCACAGGTGCTTCGTCCACGAGCTCATCAGCTCAATGACTCACAGGAGTACTTTAAATAGACAACAGGATGTGGAAGCCCACCCCTGACCTCTCAGGCAAGGTTCGCCCCTGGCATTCTGGGTAATGCAGTCTCTTGTAGATCGCTCCGATATTTTCATATGACCATAAAAGATATTTTCGAGTGTTTTGCCAAGGTTGGCGCAGATAGTGCTGATCTCTAGACACGTGTTTCTGGTTTATTAACTGTCATCAGTAGAGAATACAGTCTTATATTTTGTGGTTTGCTGAGTAGGCTGCCAAACATATCAGGTCCGGTACCTCTCACTGGCACGCAGGTGCTTCGTCCACGAGCTCGTCAGCTCTACTGATGATGGTTCATGGCTTGCCTCTGCGCTCCAGCAGTCCCTGCCCTCGGGAGTCGTTCCTCATGGGCCCTCTATGCTCAGGCTCAGCCTTACCGGCCCGCACCATGGGTTTTTTGCACGCCCAGTCCAACCCATTGCCAGTCACATGTACAGTTGTTAGTTGCTTCAATGTGTAATACAAATAGTGTTTTTTAAATAGCCTGGAACAGCGCCATTTTTACTAATATTATACGCAGTAAAAGCCAAGAGATATTATTACTCAACTCAATGCCACTCAATTTAGAAACTTTAAAAGGATGAATGGCTGAGTTGCCCTTATGCAGATTCAAGCTTGTGACCAGCAGATCACCCACAGATGCCAGCTGCAAGCATGTATCTCAGTGTGCCATCTGGCGTTCCTATAGAGCTCGGCTCTCTCCACAAATAAAGCTGTTACATTTGTGCTCTGAAAGAAACAATCTTTTATGTGCGATTGCGAACACACTGTTCATCTGGCATAAATATTTCTCTCCAAAAGGCAATTTTGATGATATCACCCACAACACAGCCAACACTCTGTGCTAGCATGTGAGCCAAACTCTTCTCTGTCATCCTGGATCTGAGAAAATTTACAACTTGGACTGGGAACTGGGGCAGCATGTGGAAATATTTAAATGTAAACTCTGCATGTACACAAGTTCTTCACGATTACAACACATAACATAACGCAGGCAGATCGACCACTCATAATAACTCGAATGCAGAACAATACCTAAGGACCTCTTGGCTTAGGATGAGGTTCAAGGTCATTGTTGTAAGCAGGCTAGAAGGAAACACAACTTGGAGACAGTAACCCCTAGTAGGCAATGTTAGCCCAGATATAATGGACTGGTTTAATGCACCATCTAATCAGGAGCAGGTGCTGGACTGCTCCCCCTGCATGCGCACACCTCCCAGAGCACCACCCTCAAGCATCCTAAATAGAGTTGTATACCCTTGGAATCTGCAGTGTACGCATCTCTCCTGCCATACCCTCTTGCAATATCCTCACAGGTTAGTGTTTTTGATGCCTGCAGAGGTGTTGACGAAGGTGGGTCTGACCCAGGTGGCCCTGGAGGTACAGAAGGAGAGGTGATTTAAAGAAAAATGTGGTGATCATTATGGAGAATGAGGTGGATTTGGAAAAAGTAAATTGGGTCCTACGTGAAAACAGAGGCAACATGGTAGGGATTGACCTTAAATGGGATTGTGCTAGATTGGCCCAACTATTCAAGTTAAATAAACTGAATTTCCAGAATTTTCATCTCTAGATTACTAAGCCAAAAGTAGCCAAACAAATGATATCTTCAGGGTATAATAACCTATGTTATTACACCAGAGACCAGATGTGGAGTGCCCCAGAGATCCTCCCTCAGCCCCACCCTCTTCAACATCTACATGACCCCCCTCGCAACCATTGTCACAAACCACGGGCCCAACATTGTCTCCTTCGCTGACAAACATCAAGGTCATCCTCTCTCTCACCAAATAACCCAACATCACCAGACATAACTTCCAAGAAGGAAGGAAAGCCTTCGCCACCTGGATGAAGAAGAGCTGCCTGAAACTCAACTCAGAGAAAACAGAAGTCCTCATCCTTGGCTCCACCCCGTCCTCATGGAAAAACACTTGGTGGGCTCCCGCCCTCGGAAATTGACAGACAATGCACGAAACCTCAGCATCATACTAGACTCATTGCTCATGATGAACCACCAGATCAAAGCCATATCCTCGGCCTGCTTCAACACCCTCGGCATACTCTGAAAAACGTTCAGCTGGATCCCATGCAAATCCAGAAAAATGGTCAAGCATGCCCTCACCAGTAGCAGACTGGACTACGGCAACGCTCTCTACACCGGAATCAACAAGAAACTACTTTGCAAACTCCCGACCGTCCAGAACTCCACAGCTAGACTGATCCTAGACATCCCCCGTTACAACCACATCACCCAACACCTCCGCAATCTCCACTGGCTCCCCTTTGAAAGAAGACTAACCATCAAGCTCCTCACTCACGCATACAAGGCCCTCCACAACATCAGACCAACATGCCTAAACAACCGCCTCTCCTTCCATGCACCCAAGAGACACCTCTGATCAGCTGACCTCTCTCTGGCCACCATCCCACGCATCTACAAGACCAGAACAGGAGGAGAGTCCTTCTCCTACCTCGCATCCAAGGCTGGAACGACCTCCCCTCCACCTCCAGAGAGTTCCTACACTGCTCTAGTTTGGGAAGGACCTCCATGAGCTGACTCTTCGGAGGACCCCAGCACTCAACGGAGCTGCCTCTCCTCCTCACCCCAGTGCCTTGAGAACCTTGCAGGCGAGGAGCTGCGCTTTACCAACCGTGATTGATTGATTGATTTATTATGTAGGAGAGATTAAGTTAATACTCCATGATGATAATTTTCATTGATCCTATCTGAAGGCTGTTATAATTTATTCATTTCAGAACTCTATGGCACACAAGCAGGTGATCAACTAGCTATAACCACTGTACTTCCAGGTCCAGACCAGCCCCAATGACACACTCCGAGGGACCCTCGTCTACAGCCCCGCCAGCCCCCTGACACCTTTTGCCACCACCATCACCGTCTTCGTCGCACCCAGCGCCATCACCTCAATTAACTACATACTCATTGAATACCTGAACTTCCACCTCGACAACCCCAGCGATCACCACTCCACCGTTCTCCGGGACCACCTCGCCGACATCGGACTTAAACAACTCATCACCACACCAACCCACAGAGCAGGACACACCCTTGACTCCATCTTCACTGTAGGAAACAGCATTCACTTCAGCCACACAACGCAACCGCCATGGACCGGCCACCACTGCGTACACTTCACTGTCGACAAACCCAAGGCACCCAAACCAGCCACCCGCCCACTACGAAGGAACTGGAGCAAGGTTACTGACGAGCAACTTAACTCCACCCTCACCCGAGACAACCACACCTAGGCAACCGATGCAAACAACGCAACCAGAGGACTCCACACTTGGATCTCCAACTGCGCAGAGAAGCTCGCCCCGCTATGCAACCCCGACAAGCAGTGCCCCAGGAAAGCCGCCTGGTTCACCACCCATCTCCAAAAAGCCAGAAGAACTGGAGAAACACCAAGACAACCAAAAACTACTCCACCTACAAGGACGTCATGACGGACTACCGCAACCAAATCAGGACCACCAAGAGAAATTTTATCCACAACAAAATCCTCACCAACTCCACCAACTCCAAGGAGCTTTCAGTGTAATTCAGGAATTCATCAACCCACGCAGCGAAGCCACAGACATGACCCCATCCCAAAACCTCTGAGACAAACTTGGAACCTACTTCCAACTCAAGATCAAAAACCTCTACGAAAAATTTGCTGACCATCCACCAGACGCCACAGCCAAAACCCCGCCCCCCAGAGACACCAGCCAGCTCACCATCTCCAACTGGACACCGATCATAACTGAAGACACCGCCTCGATCATGAAAGGCATCCACTCGGGGGCCCCATCGACCCCTGCCCCCTCACATCTACCACAGAGCCGAGGCCGCCATCGCACCCGAACTACAACGCACCATCAACACCACCTTCAGATCAGGCACATTCCCAGATGACTGGAAATGCGCATAAGTGAGGCCCCTGCTCAAAAAGCCCACAGTGGACCCCACTGACCTCAATAACTACCTGCCCATCTCGCTCCTCCCATTCGCAGTCACAGTTGCAGAGGTAACAGTCAACAGGGAATTGACATAATTCATCGGAGAGAACGCCGTCCTCAACTCATCCCAATCCGGATTCTGAAGCAATCACAGCACCGAGACTGCCCTGCTCTCTGCCACAGACAACACTGCATCTTTCTGGACCAGCGCCACTCTGCAGCCCTTCATCCTACTCGACCTATCAGCGGCCTTCGACACTGTTTCCAACCACACACTAATCACCAGACTACACGACGCCGGCATGCAAGGAACAGCCCTGGACTGAATTCGATCATTCCTCACTGGAAGAAGCCAAAGGATCAGACTGCCACCCTTCCTCTCCGATCCCACGAAAATCACCTGTGGAGTCCCACAAGGATCATCACTGAGCCCGACCCACTTCAACATCTACATGGCCCACCTCGCTGCCATCGTCCGACAACATGGCCTCAACATCGTATACTACGCTGACGACACGCAGCTCATCCTCTCCCTCACCAAAGACCCCACCAATGCCAAACTCAACTTCCAGAAAGGAATGCAACACATCGCAGTCTGGATGACCAACAGCTGCCTGAAGCCCAACGCCAAGAAGACAGAAGTCCTCATCCTTGGAACCACCCCCTTAGCATGGGACAACTCCTGGTGGCCGACCGCCCTCGAAAGCCCACCTTTCCCCTCAGACCACGCCAATAACCTCGGCATTGTACTCGATTCATCACTCATCATGAACCAACAGGTCAAAACCGTCACCTCCAGCTGCTTCAACACATTCCGCATCCTCCGCAAGACCTTCAAATGGATCACCCCTGAGTCAAGGAAGACAGTCACCCACGCACTCATCATCAGCAGACTGGACTATGGAAATGCACTCTATGCTGGCATAAACAAGTCCCTACTCCGTAAACTCCAGACAATACAGAACACCGCCGCCAGACTTGTCCTAGGTATCCGGCACAAACACATCAGCCAACACCTACGAAGAATCCACTGGCTCCCCGTGGAGAACAGAGTCACCTTCAAAATCCTCACTCACGCCTACAAATGCCTACACAATAATGGACCCAAATACCTCAACGACAGAATCAACTTCCACGTACCCAAAAGACACCTCCGATCCACCAACTTCGCACTGGCCAAAACCACACGCATCCGCAGAGCAAGAGCAGGCGGAAGATCCTTCTCTCACATTGCAGCCAAGACCTGGAACGAGCTACCGGCAGACATCAGACACCCTCAAACCTGGCTCTTTGGCTAAACAGATCTGCTGGCCCCCCACCCCTCCCAGCGCCTTTAGACCCTCACTGGTGAGTAGCGTGCTTACAATCCCCTATTTGATTGATTGATTGAGGTGAAAGAGTGGGAGAAAGGGGCAGAGAGAGAGGCATCAAGATAGAATCATAACATTCCATTGCCAGGAGTCAGATACCCAAGATGGATGGGACAGACCTTACTGGTCACCCTTCTGTCAAGGTTTCTCCACCTAAAGGCCACCATAAAGAAACATTTCCATAACATGAGGACCATTGTGGACTTAATGTATCCCCTACATCATGGGTACACGCAAACAATTTCCCAAGGGCCACAACATTTGGTCTGTGATGGGACCAAGGGCTGCATTGATACTAGTAGGTTGGCTGGAGAGGGGTGGGTTGGGTGATGGCGGTTCGGGGTTGGTGGTGGGGACCGGTGGTAATGTGGGTGTATTAGAATCAAACCATGTAAATCTAGTATCTGAATTGCACAATGTGAAACCAAAAACTTGGAATTAATTCTGGCTTCTCCACTTCCCAAACTGTGTGATCCTAGGCCTGGAGAAGAGCAGGGAAGCACATGTGATGGGACACAAAAGTGACCCAGGAGACCCTGCTCTTGGAGGGAGCACTATTGAAGGAAATTGGGAAGTTAAAGGGACACGATAGGCATAGCAAGGGTAGGAGATGTCTTGATGGAAGGGATCCTTATTTCATTTGCCCAACTATAGCAGGAATACTAACTTCACGAAACGCAGTATTTTCAATATATGTAATTAAGGCATGCTTGGCAGGTAGAAGGGATAGAAAGCAGGGACATACCAGAATATGCCCCTTCAGAGGGAAGGCTGCTCCAGGGTGAATTGATATTGAAAGCCGTCTTGTAGACCTACAAAACGATCAATAACAATATGCCCAACACCCTACAGTCCCTACGGGATAGATGGATAAGGGAAGTGGTAGAAATGGATGACACAGACTGGAATGCCACACTAATGCCCCCCAGAGAAAAAGCAATAAAATCCCAGCTCCGACTAATGCAGTATAACATTTTACACTCCGTATTCTACGACAGGGCCCGTCTGCATACAATGGGCAGGGCAGAAGAACCGAAGTGTCTCCGTTGCCAAACGGAAAGGGGAACATACATACACACGCTATGGGAGTGTTCAAGGATACAGGAATACTGGAGAGACATGCTAAGTGAACACGGGAAAATATTAAAAGATACTATACCACTCGATCCTAAATATATATTCCTGGCTGTGCCAACAGATGTAGACCTCCCCAAGGCCAAGCTCCTCTTTGCCATCCTACGCCTGACAGTAACCAGGAGAGACGCGGCTAGGAAGTGGGAGGGGGGGGGAGGGGGTCAGAAACACCAAATGTTAAGGACTGGATAAAAGCAATGGACATCTACATGGTGGCAGAAAAGGTCACATATAAGGTGCAAGGGTGACCGAGGAAGTTTCGTAAGATATGGACCCCATGGTTGGAATACTATATATGTGTTGTAGCTTGAGACCCGGGCCAACGGTGGGATTAGGGAAGGGTCTGTGTGTCATGAAGTATGCTAAGGCTGTACATGTGAGTGTAAATATCGTCACATCTGCTCTGCTGGCCATTCTAACATTGTTTCACCGGATGTAAACAAAGATATGCTTGCTGTGTCATGTACTCCCAGATAATTAATAAATATATTTTTTAAATGTTTAAAGTGGCGCGGCACCAGCTCTGCTTCCCTTCTTCCACTCCACGCCTCGAAACCCGGAAACTGCTATTCGAAGCACATTATCAAACCCCAACTGTCAACTCTTGCACAATGCTTGTGGAAAGCGTGCAAACCTTTCAGTGGCACTGAGAGAGCCTTCAGGCACTCTTTATGTTGAGTGTTTTCTGCCGGTGGATATTTTTGGGTGGAGGAGGAGGCCAGGAGGCACAATGGGTCTGCTGTTCCCTCAGAGACCTCTGTGTGGTCGCCCTCTGTGCACACTTGGGCCTCAATGAAACGAGCCCACGGGCTCAGTCTTAGAGAATACATCACACTTGCATATGGAGCAGGGGGTGTCCCGACAATGACAAGGAGCATTGAATTACCACAGGGCTTCCGTGATGTGCTCAAAGGTCAGCGGGTCCTACGAAGCCCCCTCCAGGCTTCATATTAAAAAGACACACATGGCCTGAACGCACTGGGACCACGAAAATATATATTTGTTTGACAAAAATTGCGTTGGTTTGTCTGTTCATATTATGATTTTGTTGAAATTGTATGCGTTCAAATTAAAGACTGTCCTCCTGTCACGCGTTTTAGGAATTATGGGGCATGAAGGAAGATCTGGGCAGCACCCTCTGCCGGCACTTTGGTCCTGCCCACCATGCGATGGGCATGGGACTGTTGCTTGCAAATGTGTCAGTCTAGACTCCTTTTATATAATCGAATCTCCTGGTGAGGAGGTGGGGGGCGTGGCTCGTCATCTAGTAGCAGTGCTACGTAAGCTGTAGTCTAAACCATGTTTATTTCTGAGCCAGAAAATGTACATAAAAACATCAATTGGAACTGAATGGGCCGAACCATGCCAGGATGATAGGCGGGCAGAGTGTAGGTGGACACCGGGCGGGTAGAGTGTAAGCATAGCAAGTTTTTCAGGGAGAGTATAAAGACTGCAGATCTTGCAGGTAGGGTGTAAAGGCAGCAGTTATCGCTCGGATCATATAGGTGTTTCAGGTAGGGTATAAATAGAGCAGAGCTATCTCTAACCTCACACTAGTCCTTTAAGTAGAGTGTAAAGACAGCTCACTTAGTGGCATATTCACAAGGACTTCTTGCCGCGTCAGCGGCACTTTTCTGCCGCTAATGCGGTGATAATTTTATCGGCCTATTACCAAGCTGTCGCTAAGAGCCGTTAGCAACAGTTTTTAGGCAAAAACGTCCGTTGTAAAGATCGCTGCTTCTGTTAGAGATAATTATGTGCAAAAATGTCCGCAAACACCACTACTCCATATTCACAAGGGGATCCTTGAACTCCTGTGGACCAAAAAAACTGGCTCTAACTGTAGTTAGAGCCAGTTACTTAAGACCAGAAAATAGCTGGTCTTAAAAATGAGGATAACACTTGGGGCCACATCTCAGCAGGTTTTGGTGCTGGACAGCGCTGCAAGCAATGTTGCAGCGCTGCCCTGCGACAAAACTACAGTGCTGGAATGCGCACCATCAAGAAGATAGTGCGCATTCCTGGGCCCCAGTCATGAAAAGTGTTGCAGCGCTGCGACAAGTCAGCGTTGCAACACTTCCCACTACGCCCTTCTTGCAACAGCATGGATGCGCTGTATTCACTGGACAGCGCTCCATGACGCAAGTAATGACAGATACGTCAGGAATCCTGACGTATCTGTCTGCGCTAAAGTCACGCATTGCTGCAGTCGTGTCACAACCATGACGCAACTCCAGCAATGAATGGGGCCAGCCTATCCCAGTGGCACTGCATCACTCTCACGCCTGCCATCAGGCAGGCGGAAGGTAATGGCGCAGTGCCGTTCATGAGGGGTGCCCGAATGTCGGCACTGTTGGAGATCCATCGGTAGTGGTTGTGCGCTGCGGTGTCATCGTTTGGAAGCATTGGTGGAGTGTTGGTGCGGAGGGAGTTGACGAGACGTTCTTCTGTGGCCTTGATCCAGATGCGAGGGGGTGCGATGATGGCGGTGGCGTCCGGTGGGCAAGGTGAAGACGTGAGGTTACCAATGATGGTCGGTCCAGGAGAGTCCGGTGTTGTGGTTGTAGTTGAAGTTCCCGCTGGCAGAGGTGACGTGCTAGACCGTGTGTCCTGCTATGTGGTTTGTTGAGGTGACTTGCTGCCTGCGTCTGATGAAAGGGACCTTACCCAGGAGGCGGTTGGTTCCTGGTCACTGGAGTTGTCCAGGTGGAACTTGAGTTAACCGAGTAGGATGTCCTTGGTGGATGGAAGACCCTGGGGTGCAATGAGGTCTACAATGGTATCGGAGAATGGGGGGCCATGGCCTAGGGGGCCTACAGTTGAGGGTGCCGCAGAGGATGTGCTTGGGCTTGGTCCGGATCTGGGAGTTGATGTGGTCCATGGTCACCCTTGGGTCATTACAGTGCGTGGTCAGTCGGAGTGTGCTTCTGTAGGTGATGGCAATGCCTCCTCCTTGATGGTCGGGTTGCTCCTTGCGGGTGATACTGCAGCCGCCAGTGATGGTGATGGTGATGTCCAGCCGGGAGCAGAGGTTGGTCCTGGCAGGTGAGGTGGCGTCCAGGGTTGATGGTGAGGAGGGTGCTGGCATCGTAGCAGTGGAGTGTCCAAGAGGAAGGCTCCTTGGTGCTGAGTGTGGTCCAGGGGCAGACAGACGCAAACGGCGTAACCTATGGGTTGCCTTGTGCACGGGAGATGACAGTTACAACGCAGGCAGTACATCGTTAACAACACAACTCCGACAACGCAGGTGCCTTTACATCGCATTTGATTACAATGCATTGTGAGGTCAGTAATGGGGTAATTTTAAATTTTCGGGTGGGTATGGCTTTTGAATGTAAAATATGGAAATTGCGGTGTGTTTTGGGGTAAAATATGGACATTGGGGTGTGCATTTGGAGTAAAATTTGATTTTTGGATGTGTCATGGGGGCTCAAAAAGGAATTCCAGGGTTTAAGTTTGGGTTTGGGGTGCAAAGGTTAGTTTTGAATTGCACTCACTGAAGTGGGAATAGTGATATTAATGTCTCCGCTATGCAACCCCTACTCTACGGTTGCAATGTGCCTAGTATTAGTATGCATTGGAATGGAATGCACTGCTGTGGCATTCGTCGCAACTATGTATGTGGCTTTGGCACATGAGTGGTATGCCCACTGTACATGGGCACACAGCGGCCGCCATTGAGAAGTGCTGGTGGGGGTGCTGGACAGCTGTGAGGTGGTAAACGCTGGAAAAAACACTGGATGGGGCGTGGACGTGAGGATGTGTGTGAGCGGGTGTTGTAAGAATTTTTATGAGGGAAGTCTTACCTCGAAGCCGGGTTCCGTGTCTTCGTAGCTCCTGCTCTCCTGCATTTGCTTCCAGGAAAAGGAAGTAGGCAGCCAGGCTCCCTCCTCTGCATCAATCACAATGCTGCGATGCAGGAGTGGGATTGGTAATTGGCAATGGGACAATTCATGCAGCCAGGGGCCGGAGGGGTGGGCATGTTCTCCAAGCAGGCTGTAATGCAGCCTGCATTGCGAACAGGGAAGTGCGCATGACTGCTTTGGGCAGACTGAGTGGGCCGGCCAAACAGTCACTGCGCGCCTGAGTGGGCATGCCAATCCGCCCATGCCCGGCTCCGTGTTTGGAGCAGTCCTACCCACCCTCCCACCCCCTGAGGATACATAGCATGATTACATCAGTCAGTCATCCCTTGTGTTTCCCTGTTGAATCTGTTTTTTTGGCTTCTCTGAGTCTGCGCTGCCAACTTCCCGCCGCTGCTGCCCCTGCAGCTCGGGCCCCTGTGCTCGCTCATTCCTTCCTACCAGCTCTTTGTTCCTCCCCCTCCCCTACTATTTGGTGGCCGCTGCGCGGTTGCCTGAGGCAAGCCCGGCTGCACCCTTCCGCGACCCAACCGCTACAAGCGCCAGGAACCCTCGATCTCAAGCCACCCAGTGCTACAGCACAGCCATCCTCCACGCACTTATCCCCGGCAAACTCAGAGGCTGCCAACAGGCCTCGCCAAACATGACCCACGGCCAATTCTCCTGCCTCCACTGCCGCCAGACCTTAACCACCACCCCAGCCTCCAACACAGCCAACGCCAGCATCGGCGACACCCTAAGATACATTCTCATCAACGTATGCTCCGTGCACAAACACCCTGTGGCCTTACTCACTGCCACAGATGACATCCGCACCCTCCTGGACCAAGGCCACTCTCCAGGCCTCATCCTACTCGACCTTTCAGCGGCCTTCAACACCGTCTCCCACCGCACACTAGTTGCCAGACTACACAACGCCGGCATACAAGGAACAGCCCTAGACTGGATCCGATCAGTCCTCACCGGCAGAAGCCAAAGGATCAGACTGCCACCCTTCCCCTCCGATCCCACGTAAATCACCTGCAGAGTCCCACAGGGGTCATCTCTGAGCCCGAACGTCTTCAACATCTACAGGGCCCCCCCTCCCTGCCATCGTCCAGCAAAACGGCCTCAACATCATATCCTACGCTGATGACACCCAGCTCATCCTCTCCCTCACCAAAGACCCCAGTACCACCAGACTCAACTTGCAGAAGGGCATGCAAGACGTTGCAGTCTGGATGACCGACAGCTGCCTGGAGCTCAACGCCGAGAAGACAGAAGTCCTCGTCCTTGCAGCCACCCCTTCAGCATGGGACTACACCTGGTTGCCGACTGCCCTTGGAAGCCCACCTACCCCCTCGGACCATGCCAAAAACCTCAGCTTTGTACTTGACTCATCCCTAACCATTAACCAAAAGGTCAACGCTGTCACCTCCAGCTGCTTCAACACCCTCCACATCTTCTGCAAGACCTTCAAATGGATCCTCCCGGAGTCAAGGAAAATAGTCACCCATGCACTCATCACCAGCAGACTGGACTATGGAAACGCACTTGACTCTGGCATTAACAAGTCCCTACTCCGAAACTCCAGACATTACAGAACACCGTCGCCAGACTCGTCCTCGGCATCCCCAAGCACGAACACATCAGCCAACACCTACGAAGACTCCACTGGCTCCCTGTGGAGAAAAGAGTCACCTTCTAAGTCCTCACTCACGCAGACAAATGCCTACACAACAACGGACCCAAATACCTCAACGACAGAATCAACTTCCACGTACCCATAAGAAACCTCCGATCTTCCAACCTCGCACTGGCCGAAACCCCACGCATCCAGAGCCAGAGCAGGTGGAAGATCCTTCTCCCACATTGCTGCCAAGACCTGGAACGAGCTACCGGCAGACATCAGACGTGCCCTCTCCAGGAACACCTTCAGGAAGACCCTCAAGACATGGCTCTTCGGCTAACAGATCTGCAGACCCCCCCCCTGTGTGCCTTAAGACCCTCACGGGTGAGTAGTGCACTTACAATTCCCCTGAATGATTGATTGATTGATTGAGTTTTCATCATGTGATGATTGTTCCTCTTCTGCACTGCTTGAGGCAGTGGGACTACGCTCTTCCGCCATTGTGGAAGTGCCGCCACTGGGGGTGCGTCATCTATGTGTGATAGGCCTGAGCAACTCGCCCCCCGGCCCTCCTGCGCTACACGTCCCACCATCTCCTTACCTGGACATTGACACCGTGCTGCAATCCACTGCACTCTCTCCAAATCTGTGACTCAGCCAGCAGGATCCTCAGCCAGGTGTGATTTCACTAGGCTGGGTACACCAGATGCCGCCGAGTCCGCTGGTGGACCTACCGATGCAGTTGATGCAGCAGGGCCCCCTTAGGCATGAAGTTGCAGCGCTCACGCCACACAAGTTCGGCATAGCACAGGGGCCTCACCCAGCATAGCATACGGCCAGTCCAACATCATGGGGCCTGTGATGCAGGGAGACAGCACACAGTGTTGGTAATCCCCTTTTTACACCCCGGTGTAGTGGTGGATCGTAGTATGCGATGCGGACCTCACTACGTTGGTGCGCAGGAGTGCCTCTACCATTAACATCTTCAAGGGTCGCAAGGCGGTCTTCTCACGCAGGTCAGCAACGTGTCTCCATGCGACCTGCAGGACTTCAGCACTAGGTACGGGCAATCATCGCGCCTCAATGTCTACCGACACGGCTCATTGACTTCACAGCTCCTCCACATCCCACTCCAGGCGCCAGACGCTGGAACAGCAAGGCATCCAGGCTACAGACACAGGTCCAACGAGGCATCCAGGCTCCAGACGCAGGTCCAGCGAGGCATCAAGGCTCCAGGCACAGGTCCAGCGATGCATCCAGGCTCCAGGCGCAAGTCCAGCGAGGCATCCAGGCTCCAGGCGCAGGTCCAGCGAGGCATTCAGGCTCCTGGCACAGGTCCCGCGAGGCTCTCATCCTGGATGTTGGCTGGCTTGCAGGGGTTGTTGATGTGTGCTGCACTTGGCCCTGGCTGCTCCATTCTGCATTTTATTAATTTTTATGCCTGTTTTATATTGGAGGTTGACTGATAGGCGATTTTTTGCATTAGATACAAAAAAAACTCATGTTGGACTGACTAACGTGAGTTTTGTTGCCGCTAATGGGCCTATCGGTAGTTATCGACCGCTAACGCCGGATTTCCTATCGCCATCGCGCTGATATTAGCGGGCGTTTTCACCGCCGTTCCCTGATGCTATTGCCATGTAGTGACAGCTTGGTAATACACCGCTAACATGGCGATAGTTTTCAGGGTTAAGCGGCAATAAAAAAACTGCTGCTAACTGGCGTTTGCAATAGGTATCGCCGGTCCTTGAGAATATCCCCCTTAGTTCACTCAGAGTGTAAAGACAGTAACGCTATCTCTCAGGACGCATGTAGGAGGTAAAGACAGCAGAGCAATTGTTCTGATCACATAGAACGCACAAGTATTGTGTAAAGACAGCAGTGCTATCACTTAGATCTCACTAGTTTTGCAGGGAGAGTGTGAAGACACCAGAACTGTGGCTTAGGTCACATAGTTATTGCGAGTAGAGTGTAAGAACAGTAGCGCTACTGGTCAGCTCATGTAGGTCTTGCGGGCAGAGTGTAAGAAGAGTAGAGCTATTGGTCAGATCACGCAGGTCTTGCGGGTAGAGTGTAAGATCAGTAGCGCTATTGGTCACATCACATGGGTTTTGTGGGTAGAGTGTGGAAACAGTAGCGCTATTGGTCAGGTCACGCAGGTCTTGCGGGTAGGATGTTAAAACAGTAGAGCTATTGGTAAGGTCACGAAGGTCTTGCGGGTAGAGTGTGAGAACAGTTGAGCTATTGGTCACATCACGTAGGTCCTGTGGGTAGTGTGTGGGAACAGTAGCGCTATTGGTCAGGTCACGCAGGTCTTGCGGGTAGAGTATAAGAACAGTAGCGCTATTTGTTAGATCACGTAGGTCTTGTGGGTAGAGTGTAAGACCAGTAGCGCTATTGGTCAGTTCACATAGGTCTTGTGGGTAGAGTGTAAAGGCAGCAGAGCTATAGGTCATGTTCAACAGGTCTTGCAGTTAGATTGGACAGGCAGCAGAGATGTTGGTCAGATTGCACTGGTCTTGCTATTAGAGTTTAAAGTTAGCAGAGCAGTCGCTTACGTTACTCCGGTCTTGCAGACAGTGTGTAAAGACAGCACAGCAATCGCTCAGGTCACACCAATGTTGCAGGTAGAATGCTAAGACAGCAGAGCTTTTGCTGAGGTCACACCGGTCTTACAGGTAGAACATAAATGCAGCTGAGCTATCACTCACTTTACACAAGTCTTGCAGGTAGGGTGTGAAGAGAACAGAGGTATAACACAGGTCACACCGGTGGCTTCATGGTTGCACATTCAGGGTGTACATGCTATGATATTCACCCCCTAGACCTGCATTGGTTGTCAACACCACTGCAGGCTTGAGGAGTGAAACCTATATGAAAGAACATGTATGCTTAAAACATCTCTGCGTATGATGGGGAGGAGGACACAGCATGAAAGGCTGATCCGGGCCATGTGCTGCATTACCTGACCCAGTGATGGTGATACATGTGGATATGATGCATTATTTGTCCATGTGGGATGAGGTGCAGCTTACCAATGTCTTCATGCGAAGGGACAGGACTAGGGACAAGGTGTATGCAGCTAACTAATATCTGCATGTGATAAGACAGACCTAGGGACAAGGTGTATGTAGCTAACTAATATCTGCATGTGATGGGACAGCACTAGGGACAAGGTGTATGTAGCTAACTAATATCTGCATGTGATGGGACAGCACTAGGGACAAAGTGTATGTAGCTAACTAATATCTGCATGTGATGGGACAGCACTAGGTACAAGGTGTATGTAGCTAACTAATATCTGCATGTGATGGGAAAGCATTAGGGACAAGGTGCAGCTAACTGATATCTGCATGCGATGGGACAGCACTAGGGACAAGGTGTAGTCTACTAATATCTGCATGTGATGGGGCAGACCTAGGGACAAGGTGTATGTAGCTTACTAATATCTGCATGTGATGGGACAGCACTAGGGACAAGGTGTAGTCTACTAATATCTGCATGTGATGGGACAGAACTAGGGACAAGGTGTAGCTAACTGATATCTGCATGCGATGGGACAGAACAAGAGACAAGGTGTAGCCTACTACTATCTGCATGCAAATGGACAGAATTAGAGACAAGGTGTAGCCTACTAAAATCTGTATGTGATGGGACAGACCTAGGGACAAGGTGTAGCTAACTGATATCTGCATGTGAAGGGTCAGGACAGCGCTAGAGGTAAGGCTTTGTCATATAATGTGTCTCAGTAGTGTTTTCGCGTTAGAGGCAGTACTAGTCGGATCCTTGTCTGAACTCATCCAGACTTACTACTGCTAACCTTCGCAATGTAGTGCGCTTCACGAAAATCTCAGAGTTGCATTGCGCGAATAATAATAGCTTAGCACCATATTTATAAAGAATCACACACCAAAATTGTTATAAGCCATGCTCACCCTGCAAGAACCTGGCATAGGAACATCACACAATATTAGGCTTGTCTCTAACGCCTGGTTTCAATTGCCGCTAGGATTTCATGCAAAGCCATGTCACGGTATTTAAGTACAGCTGGCTTTGCACGAAGACTCGTGGGTGTTTCTTATTTCAACTGTTTTTTTGTGTGATTTATATTGAAAAAAGGAATACTTCTATAAAGGGAACATACCTCAGAGAGTATACTCGGGGGAAAGAGCTGTGATCTTGTCAAACATAACACCTCATATGCACACAGCACTGAGATGTAGATATTTGAGATATTAAGGAACAACACACAAATTCACATATCTCTCGAGCAGGGCAAGAGTGTTCCCCCAGTGACTAAGAACATATGATGTTCCATATAGAAGTGCATATTGAAATAGGAAAAAAAGAGGAGGAAGAGGAGCAAACAGAAACAAAAAGGGAAGGGAGGAGGTAGGAGAGGAAAGGGGGAGAATGAGTAGTATTCTGATAAGCAAGTCCACGAGGATCTAATGACAGAATGAATCAAAAACGGTCCCCATATATATCTATTGGATTGTCAGTGAACATGATGGAGTGGCCCCTATCATACAGCAGTAGCCATAATCTTACAGTGTATTAATGTATTACCTACAGGGGCTTGCATTTCTGTGAGTAATCATCAAAGAAATTCCATAGATGTCTTGCGCTGAGAACTATGTGTAGCTTCATGTACATTATGTTATCCGCACTTCTATTTACTCAAAGCATGTTCCACCATTTCTTTTAATGAAATCACAAAAGTTTGTTTCCACTCCATTAAACCCTCTTCAGTGCCTAAAGTTAAAAGTAGGTCAAGACATGATGAGTTTTGCGCTGATAGGGAAGGTGAACTTGGATTTGCGGGGATTCCCAATGTAAATGTCAAAAGGTCTATTTTAAAAGGTTTTTCAAAAACAACTTGGATCTAAGACTGTGTTCTGGTCCAAAAGGGTTGGACCACTTTACAATAATAAAACATGTGTTCCAAAGAGCTAACCTCCTAAAGCAGGTGTCTGTCCTAGAGAAGCCCAATTTGTAAAGTTTGGCAGGAGTCCAGTGAATTTTAATAATCAATCAATAAAACAGCATTTGTAAAGTGCAACACTGTCACCCCTAGGGGTATCTGGGCACTGTGTCTCTGTCGAAGAGCCAGGTCTTGAGTCTCTTTCTGAAGTCTGCCAGCGAGGGGGCTGTGCAAAGCTGGAGGGGAAGGTCGTTCCAAGTCTTGGCAGCGGTGTAGGAGAAGGACTGGCCTCCACTGTGACTGTGACGGATGCAGGGAGTGTGTGCGAGGGTGAGTAAAGAGAGGTACAGGTGTCTCAAGGGTTGGTGGAAGTTTATGGTGGTTGAGGTAGGCAGGTCCTAGGTTGTGGAGGGCTTTGTAGGCATGTGTGAGGATCTTGAATTGGCATCTTTTTTGGATGGGGAGCCAGTGGCTGTCTCTCAGGTGGGGGCGATGTGTGTTAGTTTGGGGAGGTTCAGGAAGGCCTACAGCTTTCTAAATGATCTGGAGTCTTCTGCTGAGCTGGGTGGAGATGCCGGCATAGATGGCCCTGCCGTAGTCCATGCGGATGGTCTGGGTGACGGTCTTTCTGATGTTGGTCGGAATCCATCTGAAGATTCTGTGGAGCATGCGAAGTGTGTGGAAGAGGGTGGGAGAATGCGTTAATTTGCTGTTACATGGTCGCGTGGCTCTCGAGGATGATGCTGAGATTGCGTAGCTGTGGTCCCATACGGAGGTGTTCTTCCAGAATCTGGATTGTGCTAAAGGCGGGGGGATTTTTGCCAGAAATGGAGACTGACAGATCTTTCCCCATGCTGCATCTTTAAATGAGTTCGAATGAGTAGGTTGCATGTGTGTGGACCGTTTCTTTGTCAGACATTTCATTAGGTGATTTTTAGGGGGGATCAAGCAGTTTGTAGATATGTAATGCTGAGTGACTGATCTTCATGAAGTTACCAAGCAACCTCGGAAGATCAGTAGTATAGGGATGGACCAGTTTCCTAATTACAGAAAGTTATAGAATTCTATATTGGGAAGAGGAAATTTCATGCAGAAAGTGGAGAAAAGAATGCGGTTAACTCGTGTTCCCAAATACCCTATGATGTTTATGCCATTATTTGGCCAGTGTTCCCAATATTTCGTTTTCCCTTGTATCTTTTTATTATTATGCCACAAAGAGGCCCGTGAGGAGTTGCACATTCTCTTAACTAGTAACTTATCCATTTGCAGTAAGCTGTGGGCTGTATCTAGCATTATGGACATTGAGTGTTCTAGTGTAAATTTTGATATGTGAAGGAGCAAGAAAGAGAGTAGAGCTAAGGGGTAAACGGTGTGGTAAATGAGATTCTATCTGTAGCTAGAACCCTATTTTCCCTGGGCATGCACCACAACCTGCCTTGGGAAGCCAGGAATGCACGCTAGTATCTTTGAAAATATGGAAGATTAAGGCCTCCTTTAGTCTTGTCCAATTTTTTTGTATTCATGGCAATCCTGGCTCTTTTACCCCTCCATAAGAAATCAGAGATGTATTTGTCCACCAACTTAAAAAAGTAGGGCAAAAGTTAATTTGTTAACATAGCCAGTAAGAAATAAACAAGCGTGGCTACCATCATTTTGACAATTTCATTTCTTCCTCACCATGTGAAGTATTTAGGTGACCAGGCAGCCAACAATTCTTTGATTTTTGACAGCATTTTATTTTCATCAATGGCTTGGAAGCTTTTTAAGTCTTTGCCAAACCAGATACCTAGATATTTAAAGGCAATAGGTTGCTATTTGAAGCCTGAATTACTAATCACTGATGCTGTGCAAGGAACATTGAGTGAGAAAACCTCTGTCTCTTCTCTAGTAGGAGAGTAACCTGAGACAATTGAGTTTCTTTCCATCTCATGCATGAATTTCAGAATGCATGGTCGATCTCCTCTGTGAATAATAGCACGTGATCCCATTGGCAGCCATTAGTTGTCTACCAGAGTTGAAAGAGAGTCCTTTAATATCTTGGTTATTGTTGAGTGCAGAAAGCAATGGTTCAATGACTAAGACTAAGAAGAGTGGGGACAAAGGGCAGCCTTGATGTGTGCCCTGGGACAACAGAAATGATTTGGATAAGTGACGATTTACTCTCACCTTCATTATTGGGTTTGAATAGAGACCCATAACCATAAATATAAAATCAGCCCCAGGCGGTATTTGTGTAAAGTTGAAGGTAGAAAGGTCCAAAAGACCTTATTAAAGGTCTTTTCTGCATTTAAGGCCGATGCAGCTGTTGGGGACCAGATGGATTTAACCTTATAAAGTGCATGGCAAAACAGTCTGATGTTGTCGGCGGACAATCTACCTTTGAGGAATCCAGTCTGGGAGGAGGAAATACGTTTTAGTACAACTGTCTTGTTAGAAAATAATGTTGCTGGTTGGCAGAGTATACACCCTGTCCAAGCAGGTGCCACAATCCTTGACAGGGTAAGATAGATACACACCCTAAATTAACCTGTTCTCACCCTCTGGTAGCTTGGCACAGAGCAGTCAGGATTAACTTAAGAGTCAATGTGTTGAGTATTTGTACAACACTTAAAAGACAGATAAAAGCCACAAAAGACACTGCAACAGTTTAGAAAAATAGAGTATACTTGAGTAAAACAACACAAAAAACGACAAATATCCAATAATTAAAAGTCTTTAATTTTGTAAAGATTAAAGCAAAAAAAGTGCTTATTAGTCAATAGCACTAAAAGGTGACTTGAGGTCACACTACACAGGGGTAAATCCAAAGTTCAGGCCGACGGCAAGGGAGAGCAGGCCGGCTACAGGACCCAGGTATGGCCCAATTAAAAAGTACCTTGGATGGAGCAAGCATCAGCATCAAAGACTTGATGTGTCGATTCTGCTTCAAGCACTTGAGTTGATGCGCTGAAGTTAAGCCTTGCAGCTGTGTTTTCAGGTCAGTGCTGCTTCGTCATCGAGCCTCGAGGTCGGGACTTAAGGTTGGCACTGCATCATCGTGGAACCTCGCAGTCAGGTCGATGCATTGTTGTTGAGCCGTGCAGGGATGTCCTCGAATCGGCACTGCGTTGATGTGCACTGTTCGGGCCTGATGAGCACAGTGGTGAGGATGCATCGACTTTTGCAGAAACAGCTGCATCCCACTTATGAGGTCCAGGATTGGAGGGAGGGGCACCTCAGGCAAGGGTAGGACTCACAGATGGCAGACTCCAGCAACACCAGCAGAGTTGCAAGAAGTCTTTTACGACCCTGAGACTTCAGAGCAAAGGAGGCAAGCCCAAGAATGTAGATGGCAGGTCCAGTCCCCCTCACTCCCAGGTAAGAAGCAGCAGGCCAACACAGCAGAGCATATAGCAAAGTGGCAACCCTCCTAGAGCACAGCAATCAGCAGGCAGCATGCCAACACAGCAATGCAGGTAGCAAAGTGTCAGTCACTCCTACAGCACAGCAGCTCTTCTTCCAGGCAGAATGTCCTTGGTTCCAGCTCTGTTCTGATATGGTGGTGCCAGGGGTTCAGTAATTATACCCAAATTTACCTTTGATGTGGGCAAAGAGGTCTTTAAAGATCACAAGGCCCCAGCCTTTCCTGCCCTGGCTCCAGACTCACTGCCGGGAAAATGCAGCTCTTTGTGTGGGGACAGGCACAGCCCTATTTGGGTGCAAGTGTTAGCTCCTCCCTCCCAATCTCCCTCAGGACGGCCCATCAGTCTGATGATGGGGCATCAGGATGCAAATGTACCACCCCTGCCCCGTTAGTGTGTGTGACTGTCTAGAGGAAATGCATAAAGCTCAGCTGTCACCCTCCCAGACATGTATTCAGGCAGAAGCACAGAGTAGTTAAAGTAAAAAAATGCCAACTTTCCAAAAGGGGCATTTTCAGACTTACAATTTAAAATTCGACTTCCCCATAAGTTGTGATTTTAAATTGTGAGCCCAGAGACCTCAAACTCCAAACAGCTATCTTTTTCCCAATTGGAAACACTTAAAAGGTGGTTTAAGGCAATCCAAATATTAACTAATGGGAGAGATAGTACTTGCAGTATTGAAGGACAAATTTAACAGTTTTTCACTACCAGGATGTGTAAAACTCAAATGTACATGTACCACCTTTTAAATACATTGCACTCTGCCCATAGGGCTGCCTAGGGCCTACCTTACATGTTACTTATATGTAATAAAAGGAAATGTTTGGGCCTGGCAAGTGGGTTAACTTGCCAGGTTGAAATGGCAGTTTAAAACTGCATGTACAGGCTCTGCAGTGGCAGGCCTGATCCATGTTGAAAGGGCTACTGATTGTGTGACACAATCATTACTGCAGGCCCACTAGTAGCATTTAATTTTCAGCCCCAATGCACATATAGTGCACTCTACTAATGACTTATAAGTAAATCAATTATGCCAATTGTTGATAAACCATTGCTACCATGTTTTGAGTACAGAGCATATGCACTTTAGCACTGGTTAGCAGTGGTAAAGTGTCCAGAATCCTAAAGCCAGCAACAATAAATCCAGCAAAAAAGGGAGGAGGAAGGCAAAATGTTTGGGGGTGACCCTGCAGAAAGGGCACCATCCAACATGTCTCAAGTCTGAACACCATAATTTTCGCATATAGTTTACAGTCAAGATTTATTAGTGATATGGGCCTAAGGTTCTTCACATCAACATTTTTCCCCTCCTTCAGAATGATCACTATTGTGGCCTCAGTGGCTGAACCAAAATTGATGGAAAACGGCTTTCAGAGGGTCTACCACGAGATCGCAAAAGATTTATGGAATTTACCTGAGTAGCCATCAGGCCCCAGGGTTTTCTTGGACTTAATTTCTTTTTGCTGCATCTTTGTGTTAGCCTTAGAACTCTGAGCACTTTACCATTGTTGACCAGTGCTAAAGTGCATGTTCTTCTCCCCTAAACAAGGTAACATTGGTGTATACACAACTGCCACATTTAGTTTAAATATGAGTCCCTTGTACAGTGGTATACCATATGCCCAGGGTTTGTAACCTAAATGCTACTAGTGGGCTTACAGCACTGATTGTGCCACCCACACAAGTAGCCTGTGTGTGCAGTTTACTGTTGCTTCTGCGACTTGGCATTTAAAACCACTTTCCAAGCTTTTAACTCCCCTTTTATTACACATACATCACATGCATCACCCCTATAGTAGGACCTAAGTAGTCATAGGGCAGAGTGATGTGTACATAAAAGGTAGGATGTCTACTTCTAAGTTTTATATGTCCTGGTAGTGACAAACAGCTAAATCTGTTTTTCACTACTGTGAGACCTACTCCTCTCATAGGTTAGCATTTGGAATTCCTCAAAACACTTTTAAGCTGTAATTCCTTATCAGAAAGGAGTAGCTGCATCATGTTTCATATCCTTGAAATGGTAATGATAAATCCTCTTTACCAGTAAAGTTGAATCTAACATTACTGATTTAGAAATGGCACTTTTAGAAAGTGGAAATTTCTCTGCTCTTACTGCTCTGTGTGCCTGCAGCCTGTCTCCAATACACGTCTGGGGTGGGTGACAGCTACACTTTGTGTATTCCTTCTAGACAGCCACAAACACAGGAAGGGTGGGTGTGACAGAGAACTCTTCTGCATTCATCTGCATTCTGGTCGCACTTCCTGTGCAGAAAGAGAGAGGGGGAGCTGACACTTATACCTGAATAGGCAGAGTCCTATTCCTGTTCCCACACAAAGGGCTGATTACCCCTACTAATAGTCTGGAGCCTGGGCTGGGAAGTAAGGGAGACCTGTGCACTTCATGGACCTGCTTTGAAGTCACCCACACTTCGAAGGCACAACTGTGTACAAGTACTAGGGATCTGAACCTACCAAGAGTGTACACTACTGGACCTGTAAAGAACTCTGCCAGGACTAAAGACTGATGTGCTATAAGGATGGCCATTATGCTTGACTGCTGCTCTGGCAGAACCTCTTTTCTGTTTTGCTGTGCTACCCTACCGCCTGCTGATCTCTGCCCTGCTGAGGACAAGGACTGGAAACATCTCACTTGAACCCAGAGTGACTCCAAGTGTTTGCTGCCTTGCCCCCTGTTCAGGATCCTCAGAGCCTTAAAATACTTCCTTCAACACTGAGATAGCACCTGGACTCTGCCATCTATGAGTTCTGCCCTGCCAAGTGGTGGCAATCCAGTCCTTGAAAGGGAGCTTTTGCTGTACAGAACCATCAAATTTGACGCAGTGATGACTTTGCGCCGATCTGAACCAAACAATTGGCCTGTTATGCTGACCCAAAAACTGATCGACAACAATGCTTCAACGGACTGAGCAGTTCGATGACGACACATAGTGTGACTCGACGACGAGGCATGGCCTGCATCGTAAAGGGGTTCATCAATGAAGCTTTCATAGCCTGCGCGGTTCGGATCCGACGGATCGAGTCTTTGAAGTTGACACTTCCTCCATCCAGGGTACTTTTTCAGCTGGACCTCCGTGAGTCCTGCAGCCGGACTGTCCTTCATCGCGGTCGGCCTGAACATTAGATATACCCCAGTCCAGTGTGACCTCAAGTAACCCCGAAGCGTAATTTAGCACTACATTTTGATTTATTCTTTAAAAAACTATAACTCCAATTCAACTTATCGTACTTTTGTTGTTTTCATCTTGTTTTACTCATAAAAATAAAATCTGTTCTAACACAGTGTGGAGTATTTTTGTGATGTTTTCATTTTGTTACTGTGTCTGTTGCACAAATATTTTACACATTGCCTCTTTAGATAAGCCTGACTTCTCTGTGCCCAACTACCAGAGGATGAGCACAGGTTATCTTTAAGTGTGTATATAGCTTACCCTGACTAGAGTAGTGGTTTCTGCTTGTACATGGTGCATACTCTGACAGCCACAAACCCCAGATCTAACAATGGCTTTCTGAATTTCCTCCTTTTCAATAGGTCCATTAAGGCATACCTGTTCTTCGTGGCTTATTTGAAGGAGAAGACAGGAATCTTAAGTTCTCAGCACATTCTTTTGGGGAAACGAGTCTATTAGAATTGTAGATGTTGGAGTAGAAAATGTCCTGAGTCGAGATTGCAACTTCCGTACTGTCACTCCAGATGGCAGAAAAGAGAGACTTATTTTAGAATTTTTCAAGTAATTTGCAAGCAATTTTCCAGCTTTGTTCTTGGTTAACATTTTTTCTGCTAAGGAAACATCGACCCATTTTTGGGCTCTTTTGCAAAGTATTTTATTGTCTTCCTATTGTAGATTAAGTAGTTTTGTTAGATTTGCAGAGCCTCTCATGTGTTTAAGCATTTTGTCTACAGTTTTTGTTTCAGTTTCTCGGCATGTCAATTGTTTGGAAATAGTTTTTTTTATATACATTAATTGTATCAGGAGGCCTCCGATTGTGGCTTTCAGCGTGTCTCATCTGATTATGGGGGAGGTGTACTCAACTGCGTTTTTATTCAAAAACTGGCTAATCGTTGCAGAGACTTTGTCTCCTGAAGCAGTACCTTCGAGGAGATCATTGAATCGCCATTGTTTATGGGGTGGAGGAGAATCGACTACTATAAGATGTAACGACTAGCATGCATGGTCCAAAATTATTATTGCCTCTATTTCTGGCAGTAGATGTTTACTAACCAAAAAATAATCGATTCCAGAAAACGAGTGATGTGGGGTTGAGTAGAATTTTTAATCGCTACCTGAAGGGTTGTATGATCTCCAAACGTCAATCAGGTTGTTGTTATTGCAGCATATTTGTTTTTGGGAGTGTGGTCTACTACCTAAATATTTACTTTTTGATAGTGTATCAAGGGTCCCATCCATTGTGAGATTGAAATCACCTCCCAAAATCACTTCTAGTCTGTTGGGTAACTGCAATAATCACTTGTCAAGGTCTTTCCAAAACTCCACTTAGTTGTCAATGGTGGCATAAATATTTACAAAGAAAAATTCCTTGTTCCTTTTTCTTAGCTCTAGTTATAAGCCATCTACCTTGATGCTCATGGAAGTGTGATATCACATTAATTCCAGATTTCTTCCTATGATGGTGATTACCCCATTTTCTTATGGACTGCTGGGGAGACTATAATCTCCGCAATCCACGAGTAGTTGAATTTGGCATCTTTGATGGAGTTAAGACACGCTTCCTGCAACATGATGACATCCCCTCTTATTCTGCAATCATCTTCCGTTTCATGGGATGGCTTAGGCTCTTGGATTTAAGTGAAAGAATTTTAATTGGAGAAGTCATCATGCAGTCTGTTTATTGGGATCAGTTTGCTGAATGCTTTGCGAGGTATTGGAAAAGGTTGTGTACGCTTTTCCCACCAACTGCACCGCTGTGTGTGTGTAGGATTGTCATTGAATGTACATTCTAAGGGATTCTATAAGTTCAGTAGATGGCATGGATAGTGCAAAGTTTTTAAGTAGTTGCATTGGCACTAAATGGCTCCTAGGAAGTATCAAAGCTGACATGCTCAGGTTATGGAGCAAGGTGGACCAGCTACTGTCATATGATTGGGAGACAGGAGAGGAAGGAAGAATTGGTTCGAAAATAAAAGAGAAGTAGGAGCACCAACATAATGTCACAACAGAGAAGCAAAAAATTACCCTACAAACAAGACCCACCCACCAGCCATTCACGAAATGTGGGAAGTATCCTTTCCCCCCCTCTTCAATATATTGGGAGGGGGTATACCATGAGCAAGCCAACCAAAAGCTACAAGCCCCATCCAAAATCCTCTAAAACAATAAAATGTATAGTCCAGCATTATGTATAAGAATTATTTGAACAACTATTTGAACAACTAAATTGAACCTTTATGGCTTGTTCACTGTGAGACATCGCAGGTAGGGTCCCATCTGGGGAATTCATAAGCACGTAACAGTCTTTGGAGTGAGTCAACGTAGGAGCTACCTGGAAAATCTATTGGGAACTCCACAGGAGTGAGCAGGCCTATCATGTACCTAACAATATAACAAAGGAGGTTTGGCATCCTATTCAACACAGAATAACTAGAGCAACATATCATGCTCACATTACCCACACTATGACATATCATGTGAAAACACAAGTTATACAAAAAACGAAAACCAGGATCTTAACCTTCAGAGACTGTAGTTATAGGAGAAAACTGGGCAACATCACCAGAGTAGGCGGGATTCCATCAGCGTGTACAACTAGTTAGGAATCCTAACTTTACTACTCCTAAATGCCTTTTTTGAATACCGAAGGTCATAAAGTTAGGATTTTATCTCAGATTACTTTTGTGAATTTGGCCTATAATTTGTTAGAACTATAGCAGTCCTTCTGCAAAAGGGTGGTGCTATCACAATAAGGGAATGGTAGCTGCGTTTGGGGAAGTTTGAAAAGATGAGCATTTTGTGGCAGTAAAAAGGCCGGTTGGATCTACAGATTGAAAATCATATCCTGGTCAAAAATGCATGTTTGGTGTATTTTTCTATGTGCAGGTGCCACTTCTTTATTCTGTGGCCCTGCTGATTATGTAGATATTTCTGCAGTTAATTTGTGACACAAAGCCAATGATCTGTGGTAAGAGAAATGGGAGTGGTCCATGTAAATCAGCATCCAGAGAGTCATGACTGAGATGGTGTTCAAAAACACTACCCATGTCTTTTACTCACTGACTCTTGAACATAGAAGAGGATGTGTTGTTATACCAGATCTGCCAACTTTGGAACTGGTGAACCAGGTTCAAGTCTCAGCATTGGTTCAACATCCTGTAATTCTGGGCAAATCACTTGATCTCGCCATGCCTAAAATTAAATTTGTGCAGTGTAACTGGTTAGGCACAGTACTCTCAGACTGTCACCTTGCATTGTTTGAACTGTACTGATTTGAGGCATTTATGCAACCCTTTGCATTTCATGACGAATATGAAGCTGAACCTGTGGGGTGACAGGTGTAATAGAATGAACTTGAAGCAGCAGCCTGCAATTCACTCACTTCCTCTGGTTGTTGCCTGTCACAGAATATCGTAACTGCTGCAGATGGTAGGAAAAATATGGTGAAATTGCCATTCTACACATTTTAATAATTCAATGATTGCTTGAATCTCACAAACTAGTAGGATGAGGGTGAAAACTCAGACACAGCCTTGTAAATAAATCCTTTATAAATGCCCATAAGAACTATATTTTAGGTTCATTTATCACCGAAATAGGGCTGAAAGTTGCACCAAAATACCCACGTTTCAAAATAAATTCTCTGGGGAAGACCGTTCCCCCCTCATAAACTTCGGGCTCATTTACTTCGCTTACTCGCATGCACACATTTATTCATTGCTCTTACACCTCACCACCTTCAAATTCCACCAGCCGCCACTGAACTTGAGTATCATGGTGCTTGGCGTCAGTTTTTGCGTGGTCTGTTGGGCCAGCTCATGGAGTGCACCAGTCTTTGTATGATAATGCCCATATTCGTCGTTGTATCTCAATTAGGATTGATCAGAGAATCTGAAAGGGGCGGATCCACCTTTGCATGTTTCAAGTTGGATTTGGTGTCTTTAGTATGTTTGTGGTTTCTTTTCACTTTCCTTCTGGAGTCAGCCATTGTGGGTCATCATGGTTGCAAACAAGGTAGGATTTTTGGTTGCAAGTGAGCCCTTAGCATGCAATCTGACGCAATCTGTGTTGCACTGTCCCCAGTGGCATTTTAATAATATTGGAACATGGAATTCTTCTTAAAGAGTGAAATGCCAAGCTCAATCGAAGCTCTATTTACTTACGTCAACAATGCAGCACCCTTGCGACTTACTGTGAGGTATGGCAACTCAATCCATGGCCAGTAGAAACCCAAGTTAGATAACGGTCAGCCCTGATATACAGCATCCGTTCTTTACTCGCTTCCGATAGCTCATTTTCCTGAAAGTTTGGGGCCACTGCTTGCAATCCCTCAGGCCTATATATCAAGGTCCCACAGTGGAAGAGTGGTTCGTCAGCTAACTTCATCACGCGGGCCGTTTATCAGTTTGCAGGCCTCTCGATATTGATACATCCGTTAACGTTTAGGTGGTCATCCGCTGGTCATACACTCATCTTTGCACGGCTACACTGTCAACATGTCCGGTCGTACCAGCGACGAGTGTTACTCTTCTCCAGGAGTTCCAACAACAGACGCCATCTTGGGTTAGTCGGTGGCGGGAAGCTCAATTGGCCTACAGAATAACAGACCCGTTGGAGTGCTGACAGTCAGTAGAAGCGCTACCAGTTTACTCACAGTTACTGTGACAGCAAAAAATACTTTTCTTTTCCATTATGTCATGCTGGCAATGTAGATGGATTGAGCACGGAGCTTTCAACTTAGGAGGCCATCACGCACTGGCGCTTGCGACACACCTCACTGCTGGGTGTTTCTTATGGTCATGCTCCATCATGCCTCCTTTACATAGGTAACAGAGATTGACATCGAGACTCAAAGAAATTTTAGCGCTGCACTCACCTCAACTTCCGCCGCTTCTTTTTGTGCTGCATTTGGCCACCATATAATGTGGGGGTATATAGTAGTTATCAACCCCACTCTATTTATTGAACTCCACTTGAGAACAGCTTCTAGAGAATCCCCACTGGCTCTGCAACTGGTCAAAAAGTCCTTCCTAACACCCACAATAATCTAGACCGTTGTAATCTACTTGATAATATAATGCATCTTCCCATTGTTATTCCCTGCCTTGCTGCTCAGCCAGATGTGAGGTCATTAGAATGCTGAGAGTGTTGGTGCTTGAAGAAGGATCAGCTGGAGTGTGTGGGCTGAGCATCGAGGAGTCTGCTCCTGGTGGGGTATTATATAGAACGTTCCACCTTCCTGTAACCTGTAACTGAAGAGTTATCTAGAAGATTAAATGTATATCCTATTTCTACATGACCTGCCTACGTGGCATACTTCGGTTTAACACTGGTGACGAGCCGGGAAACCCCAAGGTGCAAAGGAAGTTTAATGCAGGAACAGAAAGGATCTGAAGTGTCACTTCAGAAACCAAGAAGATTACAGAGCAAAAGATTTTGAAGTCTGTGAAGAAGAATTAAGCCTTGTAGCCCCACCAGTGTCTATTTACAACAGACAGCCGGCAGTCCAGGGCCTTTTTTACAAGCCAGCATATTGGGGCCGATTCACAGAACTAACTTAAGACAAAATCCTAAACTTACTACCATTTTGGTATTCACAGAAGACACTTACTCATTTTGGTATTCACAGAAGGCACTTACTCATTTCGGTATTCACAGAAGTTAGGAGTCCTAACTTTAGGACTCCTAAATGCCTTCTGTGAATACCGAAAGTCTTAAAATTAGGATTTTTCTCAGTTTAGTAGTAGTATAGTTAGGACTCCTAACTTTAAGACTCCTAAATGCCTTCTGTGAATACCGAAAGTCTTAAAATTAGGAGCGTGAAGCCTGAGTCCGTGCAGAGGAGTGTGCGGTCTCGGAGATCGTGCTATGTCTCCATGGAGGTGACCAGACTCGGAAAGGATGAGCGACGTCTGACGCCATTTCCGGTCAAGTGTTTGATGCGTCATTGCACGGAGCGTAGGCGCTATCTTGAATTGGGTCACAGCTTTTTCATTTTTACTGGAATGCGGCAGCGCTCCTGATCATTAACGCATGTTTATCAGCAGCGCTTTAAACGATTCTGTTGAGCAGGCGCTGAGCACATCAAGTGTTGAGCAGCACTTTCAGGGTAACCCTGTACTGTGTGGGAATAGGGTATGGATACTCCCAATGAATGGATGTCAGTGAATAAAGCTGGGGCAAAACGACATGAGTGAGCAATCTACAGCATTTTTATCCTCGTACGGAGGTGAAGTTTGTGTGTAGGGAGCAGCACATCATTGCAGGGGAAGGTTTAACATGAAGTTGATCAACGCTCTGATTGCATATATCTGATAGGGCATACCTATTGTTTTGGGTGCTGTGATGTGTCCTAGGTTTGAGAAGGTTTCGGGTGAGAAACCTCTCATCGGAGTTCAGAACATTGCCATTTGGACTTGCTGCCTATGTGGATTTTGTATACTGTTGTGTGCTGTGTTAGAATGGCGGCTGAGTGTATTTTGAGATGCTGTAATTATTTTTGTGATGTTTAATCCTACCCTGCATTTATTACATGTGCTATGCAACGTATGCATATGCTATGTTTCTGAGTGGAATTGAGAACCCCTGGTCTTGTTTCAACCCAATGGCGGTGTGGTGATGAGTAGGGTTGGAAATATACCCATTTGTAAGGATTCGTTGGTGTGGGATGTACATGGGTGTGAGATACACATTGTTATGGGGTTGAAATATACCCTGTGAGTTGTTGCCCTAATAATATGGGGAGGTGGGTTGTGAGATATCCATTGTTTATGTGTTGAAAGATACCCTGTGAGAGTTGTGCTTTGAGTATGAGGATTAGGTGGGTGTGAGATTCATTGTTTAGGTGTTGGAAGATACCCTGTGAGAGTTTTGCCTTGACTGTGAGGCGCGGTGGGAGTGAGATACCCATTGTTTAGGGGTTGAAAGATACCCTGTGAGTTGTTGCCCTGATTGTGTGGTGAGGTGGGTTTTGAGGTGCCCATTGTTTAGGGGTTGAAAAATACCCAGTGAATTGTGCCTTGAATGTGAGGCGAGGTGGGTTATGTTATACCCACTGTGTAAGAGTTTTTTTTTTTTTTAAAAGAAACCTTTATTACACAGTAAAAATACATACAAGGGCCTACAACCACCAAGGCCGGCCGCTACAGAGCCCGAGGGCCCGCAATGCAACGCCACACATTCAAATGAACCAGAGGCGAAGCTCCCGGCAGTTCGTGAGCACATGCAACAGGCCGTGGCCATAGGCCAAGAGCAATCGGAAAAAACAGTTTCATTTTCTATTAAATACAACACACACTCAAGGCAATGAGAGTCCGAAATAGCAGCGTGCGCTTCCCAGGACGGGGGACAACGTACAGTATCCGAAGCAGTTTTTGACAGGAAGTGGCAGTGGGGGGCGATGGGAAGACAAAGCATGGAACACACCTTACACAATCCCGCAGAACGTGTGGCTAGGGGGACAAAGCAATATCAACCTCCAACGGCAGAGGCGGGGCGCAGATATGTCCACGATATGAATTCCATGGACCCCATACCTTAGTCCATTTCCCAGGCTTGCCTCTCGCCGCATACACCGTCTTTTCCCTAAACATACACCAGTCCATATTCTCCTTCCATACCGCGATCGTGGGCGGCCTCGGGGAGCCCCACAGCTGTGCAATGTTACGCTTCGCCACCATGTACCCCAAAGTCACCCACTGCGTCTGTGCCACATTATAGTCATTCGGTTCCCAGACATTCAACAAACACCTCCTAGCCTCTGGCAACAGAGCAACGTGCGTGACCTCCTCCATTACGGCGTGGATACCGTTCCAAAATCGCACAACCTCCGAACATTCCCATAGGATATGAAGAAAGGTACCCGACAGGCCACAACCACGCTTACACATTCCATCCCTCGAGTAACCCATACGTAGCAAACCGGGCCCCGTGACATACACTCTATGGAGGATCTTCAGCTGTACGAATCGTAAGCGGGCCGGGATCGCCACCTCTTTCGGGGAGGCCACCGCCGATACCCAGTCCTCATCGTCCAGTTCCAAGCCGTCGCCCGTCCATGCCTCCCGCAGACGGATCAGCAAGTCCGCGCGATCATTAATACGTTTTTTGTAGATCAGAGAAATAGTGCTGTCGGGCACATAGCCATCCAACACTCTATCCTCCAGCGGGGAGCATTCGGGGATAGCAGCAACGTCTGGAAAGACCGAACACAGCGCGTGGTAGACCTGTGCATACCGGAAGTACTCTCTATCATTTAATTTGTATTCAGTTTTAAGCATTTCAAACGTTTTGAAAGACCCCTTCGCCCAAAGATCACCCACCTTACATATACCAATCATATCCCATTTCTCAAAGCCTTTAGTTTTCCACAAACAACCCAGCCGCCGGGAGGCATACATCGGCGTCGTCCGAGTCAAGCGATCCCTCCACCCCATCGCAGCATTCGCCGCATGCCACACACGTACCGCAACCTGCGTGGGTCCTGTCAACCGTGCATCCGGGGTCGCCGAATACAGCGCCCTATTATACTCCCCACCCGGGAGCAGTAATTTATCCATCTCGAAGGCCGGATTCAAGGCAGGACCGTATATCCCGTGGTTCACCGCCGCCAATTGAGACGCCCAATAGTATCTTTTAATGTCGGGGAGGGCGACCCCCCCCATCGTACCAAGGGAGCGTCAACTTGGCGAGAGCGATCCGCGGCCGCCCATCCCAAAACAGTTGGCGCTGAAGACCCTCCACCTCACGGAAATAACGGGCTGGCACGACATCTAGAGTATTTTGAAAAGCGTACAAGAAGCGAGGCAGCGACATCATTTTAAACAATGCCGCCCGTCCGAGCGGCGAGAGCGGAAGTTGTCGCCACCTCGCGACGTCGGCCTTCAATCGCTGGAGGGGAGGGAGAAGGTTTCGCTCATAGCGGACCGCGGGATCCAGAGATATAAAGATTCCCAAATATTTGAACCCCAGTGTAGCAATCTGAATAGGGCAATCCCGCGGCAGGAGGGGGGCCTCGCCCGAGAGGACGTAAACACATGACTTGGCCCAGTTGATAACCAGGCCAGAGTTGCGACCAAAGGAATTTAACACGTCTACCAATACAATTAGCGACTGTCGGGGAGAGGTAAGATACAGAAGGATGTCATCCGCGTAAAGGGAGACACGGTCCTCAAACTCCGGCGTCCATCTAATGCCCCGCAGCGACGGCTCCCAACGCAACCAGGCGGCGAGAGGCTCTAAAGAAAGTGCAAAGAGAAGGAGTGATAACGGACAACCCTGCCGCGTACCTCTCCCCAGTGCGAGGGGAGCCGAAACCCTACCATTCACCACAACCTGTGCCAATGGGTCAGCGTATAATAATTTTACCCAACCAATAAACTCAGGGCCGAACCCGAATTTCGCCAACACGGCCCAAATATACGGCCACTCCAAAGTGTCGAACGCCATAGTAGCATCTAAAGATGCCAAGATGGCCGGCTCACGCATAAACTCCGCTCTAGCAAGCACGCCGTGCAACCGCCTCAAATTCAGGGCGGTATTCCGATGGGGTATAAAACCGGACTGATCCTGATGAATCAAGCCGCCCACGACCCGAACCAGCCGATTAGCCAATACCTTAGCCAGAATTTTGGGTTCTGCGTTCAACAGCGAAATGGGCCTATAGGAGGCGCAGCGATCTCGCGGCTTCCCCTCTTTGTGTATCACAACTATGGTGGCGAGACGTTGGTCAGGGGGGAGGAAGCCCGCCGCACGTGCCGCGAAAAACATGTCCCGAAGATACGGTGCTATCTTATCGGGATGCAACTTATATAGTTCAATGGGAAGACCATTAGGACCCACAGCCTTACCAGAAGCGATCGAGCGAATGGCCAAAGCGATCTCATCTGACGACAACTTCGCCTCCATCAATATTGCATCAGCCTCCGATAGGGTTGGCAATGCAATGTCTCTAAGCAACAGATGAGAATCCTCCTCCGAACGCACAGAAACCGGAGAGTATACCCCGCGGAAATAATCCGCGAAGCAGTCAACAATCTCCACAGGGTCAGTCACACACACTCCATCCCTTCTCTCCACAACGGGCATCACCCTGCTAGCTCTCTCCTTCTTATCCAACCAAGCAATCAACTTTCCGGCCTTATCCCCCACATCATACAGTCGTCCTTGCTGCTCTCTACTCCTCCCTTTAGCGGCATCCGTGACTAGCGCTCTATAATCTGATTGTTTGAGGCTGAGAACGTGCAATTTCTCATCAGTAACACCCCGCTCCAAGTCCTCCTCCATTTCAGCTATTTCAGTTTCCAGGCGAACCACCTCTGCTCTCCCGCACCTCTTAGCATGGGAGATAAGTGACAAGGCCTGCCCCCTGATCACCACTTTATAACCCTCCCATAGGGAGACAGCCGACGACACCGACCCCACATTATCATTGAAGTAGTGATCGATGGACTTGACCAGTTCCGCGCGGATCTTAGGGTTACGTAAATACCAGGGGTTAATGGGCGCTACTCTCCCCTCCGCCCCAGGGACAACCTTCAGTTGCAACCATATAGGGGAATGGTCAGAAATACCTCGGGCCAAATGACGCACCTCCCCAATCATCCCAGCTTGGATCGCCGGCATAAGCATGTAATCAAGTCTCGAGAGACTCCCATGGGCCCCCGAGTGAAAGGTGTATTGCGCCTGTCCCGGGTGCATCAATCTCCAGCAATCTACAAGTCCCAAAGTGTCCAGAAAGCCACCCAACCAGGCCTGAGCCCTAGGGAGATCCCTGGGGGGGCGACGGTCCTCCAACCCGGATACAACAGCGTTAAAGTCACCCCCCAACACCAGAACCCCCCCAGGGAGTCCCAGGACCAGACGCCCCAAATCAGCAAATGTAGCCGTCTGCAATCCCGGAGGCGCATAAACAGTCCTACCCTCCCATCTCCCCACCAGTGCCACATAGCGCCCCCTATCATCGTGAAGCACCTCGTCCACCTCCAATGGGAGAGAGGCCCTAACCAAAATGCCCACTCCCCTTGAGCCAGAAGTGAAACCAGAGTGAGCGGCAAGGCGATAGCCCCGCCTATTCAGGGCATGGAAGGAGTTCCCAATCAAATGTGTCTCTTGCAGGAAAACAATGTCGGGCGAGATCCGTTTCAAAAACTGCAACACCACCCCGCGCTTGATCCTGTCCCCCAATCCATTCACATTCCACGAAAGGATTCTCAATCCCCTACCCCCCACCCCACTCCCGTGCATGATACCCACATCCCGGAGAGCACAACCCGGACAAGTCAGCAGAGAACTTCACATTGCCTTGCGAAACAAACAATCAGTCCCCAACACCCCCCCTCCCCCACAGTCCCCCAACCACAACTCCCCCCTCCCTGCACCCCTGCTTGAGCCCCAACAGCCCCCCCAACTCGCAGTGTGCCTATCGCCCTAACATATACCACAAAAAGAACACCAGAAGGAGGAAAGGGCCCCAATAAGCTCCCCACAACCTCCAAGCATTTGAAGGGCATATTGTGCCAAACTAGAGTCCAGTTGAGCCAAGGTACAAAACGTCACCAGTCTAGTCCATCACCAGGAACCAAGTTCTAGTCCTGCTCCGCCAAACCCTCTCCGCTCTCCGACCATCCCGATCCTGTCCCCGAGGCAGGGCATCCAACCAGTCTCCAACCGCCTCCGGCCGGTCGAAGAAGTGTGAGCGACCCCCGAACTCAACCCGCAGCCTAGCCGGGAATAACATCGCATATTTCAGCTCCATGTCCCTCAAGCGCCGTTTGACGCCCAAAAATCCCAGCCGTTGTTTTTGAACCGCTTGCGTGAAGTCCGGGTAAAAGCTGACATTAGAGTTCTCCAACTTCAGCGGCCCGGCCACTCTCGACGCCTGAAGGATAGCATCCCTATCCCGAAAGTTAAAGAGTCGGGCGATTATAGGCCGCGGGGGAGCACCCACTTTGGGCGCACCACCCGGAATCCTGTGGGCCCGCTCCACCGCGAAGAACTTGCTCAGTCCCTTGGGCGCGAGACGATTGATCACCAGATCCTCCACAAAAAGATCAGCAGCAGAGTCCTCCGATCTTTCCGGCACTCCAATGATACGAACATTGTTCCGTCTAGCCCTGCTTTCGGAGTCCTCAAGTCGACGGTCCGTCAGGTCACTGGCTAGCCGCAACCTACGGACCTCCGTCTGCAGGGCGGCCACGTCCACAGTTAGGCTCGACGCAGCCTGAGCCAAGGAGTCGACCCGCTCGTTAGTTTTGGACAGGTCTGCTCTGACAAAATTCACATCGATCAGGACCGCGTCCAATTTATGAGCCAGGGTATCAAACTGCTGACCCACAGCAGCCTTCATCTCCTCAATGGCGCCTATGACGTCCAGCAAAGTCAATTCTGACGATGGGCCCGAGACCTCTTTGGACCTCTCAGGCGATTTATGCGAGCCACTAGGGGATCGCTTTGTCTGCGCATAACGATCCATGTTATTGACCTGAGTATAGGCGCCCCTCCGGGTTGACTTGGGTTTCAACTTGTCTCCGTCTAGTCTCGCCGCCATCGTCCGGAGGCCACCAAGGTTGGCACCCGCCAGCACCAGGAATAAGGACCAGGCAGCTAATTCAATTGAACAGAACCGTCGTAGACAGTAAGCCCGTGTATAGTCCGAGAGTCAGGCCAGACACTCCGCCATCCGCGCTCCTCTGAAACACCAAAGTCCCTCAGCCGATATCAGCAAACAAGCTTGAAAACGAAAGTGAAAGTGCGGGGTACGTGGCAGGTCAAGCCCGGGATGCCGCTGTTGTTCACTTCGTACCCGGGCACCTCACCAACTCGAGATCGGGACCAAGGCAAGAGCAGGCCGCAAACTTCGGAGCGCAAACATTCCGGTTCCCGGCGTCCGATTTGAATTTGGAAAACGGGTGGCACCTCAGCGCAAGTTCATCAGCAAAAGCCCGTCAAAAAAACCAGGATTAAGTCAGGATAGACGTGGGAGGTTGCGGAGGCCCTCGAGAGCCGTAAGCCTACGCGGCCATCTTGGTTGCACGCTAGGCTCCTCCTCTCTGTGTAAGAGTTGAATGATAACCTGTGAGTAGTTACCCTGAGTGCGAGGCAAGGTGGCGTGAGATATCCACTGTTTAAGGGTTGAAAGATACCCAGTGAGTAGTTGCACAGAACGCGAGGTGAGGTGGGGTTAGATACCCACAGTGCAAGGGTTGAAAGATACCCTGGACCCGATTCACAGAACTAACTTAAGACAAAATCCTAAACTTACTACCATTTTGGTATTCACAGAAGGCACTTACTCATTTCGGTATTCACAGAAGTTATGAGTCCTATCTTTAGGACTCCTAAATGCCTTCTGTGAATACCGAAAGTCGTAAAGTTAGGATTTTTCTCAGTTTAGGAGTAGTTAAGTTAGCACTCCTAACTTTAGGACTCCTAAATGCCTTCTGTGAATACCGAAAGTCTTAACGTTAGGATTTTTCTCAGTTTAGGAGTAGTAAAGTTAGGACTCCTAACTTTAGGACTCCTAACTGCCTTCTGTGAATACCGAAAGTCTTAAAGTTAGGATTTTTCTCAGTTTAGGAGTAGTAAAGTTAGGAGTCCTAACTTAAGTAAGTAAGTTTAGGAGTTAGTTCTGTGAATCGGGCCCCCTGTGTGTAGGTGTCCTGAGTGGGAGGTGTGGTGGGGTGAGATACCGACTGTGTAAGAGTTGGAAGATACCCTTCGAGTAGGTGCCTTGAATGTGTGGTGAGGTGGGGTGAGATACCCACTGTGTAAATGTTAAAAGATACCCTGTGAGTAGTTGCCCTGAATGTGAGGCAAGGTGGGGTTAGATACCCACAGTGTATGGGTTAAAATATACCCTGTGAGTAGTTTCCCTGAGTGGGAGGCGAGGTGGGGTGATATACCCATGGGTAAGGGTTGAAACCTTTATATTAGTGTCCTATTTGGTTAAGGTCATGTGATTTGAATACATTTATTGGAAGTGTTGTTTGTGCGTTGTATCATCTTGCGTCCACAAGATTTTCTAATGTCTTCATAAGAGGGGAGATGTGTTGTGATCTACTTGCTAAAATAATGCATCCTCCCCAATGTTGTTCTCTGCCCTGCTGCTCGGCCAGTGGTGAGGTCATTAGAATGCAGAGAGTTTTTGTGCTTGAAGAAGAATCAGTTGGAGAGTATGGGCTGAGCAGCAAGGCGGCTACTCCTGGTGAGGCATTATACAGAACTTACCACCTTCCTGTAATCCGTATCTGAGGATTTGTCTAGAAGATTAAACTTATATCCTTTTTCTACATGACCTGTCTACGTGGCATACTAGTTATAGGCCCCACTCTATTTATTGAACTGCACTTCAGGCAGCTTCTAGAGAATCACCACGGGCTTTGCAACTGGTCAAAAAGTCCTTCCTAACGCCCCCAAGTGTCTGACTATTAGATTCTCTTCTGTGAGTGTCAGGAAAGGCTCCTCTGCTTACTCCAAGAAACACACAGGTACCAAGGTTGTACTTCAAAACTCGACGTTTATGGGCTCCAAAGATGATTCTTCATCGGCCCGTGGTTATAGGTCGTAATTATGGAGACTGCTTCGAAAACTAAAGTAGCCTGTCACATTCCAGCCCACTCATGCAGAATGGTACTTCTTCGTGTGCTCTTTTCAGGAGTGGGGGAATATACATATTTATATGTAACAAAGGGTGTGGCAGGCAATCAGTCAAAGGTCAGACTAAGGTCCTATTAAGGCATACGCCTGAATGAACCTCCAACTGTCCCAAAGCTTGCAGTGTGATATGGTGATAGTTTGCTTCATATTCAGGCGGATAGCACACACCAGAAAATAAAAGCCTATTGAATGGCTTAGCAAGCACGCAGCGATAGCACATGCTCTGCTGGGACGCTGGGTCTCAGATGCGCTGCGTTCACACTGCATCCACACTGCATTCACAGCAGGCGCGCAACGCCCATTGGGCTGAAAGGACTTTAGCCTCTCCCCCGTTGTGTGTCTCAGCCCGGGCTGCTGCAGCTGTGGGCTCGGCTGGGCAGTGTCTGGAGTCTTAACTCCGGCACGCCCGAGTTTTTCACAGTTCTTTAAAGACCATTTGCATATTTACATACCATTGTAAACTGGTTACTGAGGCTTAGTTTTTTTTCTGGGTCCAGTACCGCATGGGCACCCACTCTGCCTATTCCTTACAGTGTATTTTACATTTACTGCCGTAGTGTGAGAATTCATTTCATGAAAAGGAATATAAAGAAGGGTTGCCAAAAGAAAAATGTGTTGATTAAAGAGCCGGCAAAAACCTCATCTTGACACTAAATAGGGTTATAAATAAAAAAGTATGTATTCATTTGTAATGTGACTTCTCTGTCTTTGTTCCCTTTAATTATTAGTCATGGATCATTCAGGCAGCCCTAGAACACAATTATAAGTGCTTTCTATTTATATTTGCTGTTTAAAGTATGCACAGATAAATGCTGAAAATACGGCTTTGGATGACTGCTCTTTTTGCACCGTCTGGGACATCAAATTAATAAGCTAGCAACCCTAATCATAAGACTTGAAGTTTGTTGCAGGGTCAGCACCTATTTATTTATTCACCCTCGATCCCTGATTATTGCCATAATGGCAGAGCTTTAAGTGGGCCGGATCCTGCCGGTGCTCAGCACTAGCAGTTCGCAAAAGCAGGCGCAGTGACGGGTCCCTATTGAGCTCTCCATTTTCACCCTCACACGCAGACTGGAAAATAAAATCTCAACTCTGCAGCAGTTCACTGTTTTGAGGTTACTTATGTTTTTTTTGCAGTTCTGTGTTGCTAAACTTGAAGTGCTTTACATGAGCACTAGCAAGAACATCTTCATTTGTTTTTTGGTAAGCACAAGTGATTTGCCCAGAAACACAGGATGTTGAGCCGACGCGGAGTCTCGAACCTGTTTCCACAGCTCCAGCTCCACAACCTCTTGCACAAGAACTAAAACATTTTCAATATTATATACAACAAAGCCATAGTTGTATGTATGCATGTATTATATTTATTTTATGCAACTAACAAACTTTGACAAAGCCAATAGTCCTGGCTTGTTGTAGGTGTAATGTTACTTATGTGGAGGCAATAACAGAAGCAGCGAAATATCAGTCGGGCGGCACATTATGCTGAGCACAGATTTTCAGCATAAATGTTTTAAGCCACGCCCTTAATAATATCCCCCCTTTGAGAGAACCCCTGTAGGAAGTTAATTTTGTATATACTATACCAAAATGAGGTATAGTGTGCATAGAGTCCAGTGGACTCAGAGTTAAAATTAGATAGCACCTTACTCTCTATTTGTGGTAGTGTGGGCGAGCAGTAAGGCTTTATCTCAGGGGATAGTATAAAGAATTTATTGTACACACTCAGGCAAGAAATGTCACACACTCAAAGACTAAGCTCAAACCAATTTGTTTGTATAAAAATATTATTTAGTTACTTTATTTCTAAAACCAAGCCAGACCTGGTGCAGGTAAGTGAAATACTTTGCAAAATCTTATGCAGTGATTTAGAGTTGAATGCAGGTTCAAATGCAGTTAGTTGGTTGATTTACAGGTAAATCAACAGTTTAAAATTACTTTTCAGTTACTTTACAGATTATTGTGCATGTTATGCTTTAGATTACTTTTTAAGTTACTTTTGCTAATCAGTGTGATATGCCCAGATATCACACTGAGGGCCCGATTCACAGAACTAACTTAAGACAAAATCCTAAACTTACTACCATTTTGGTATTCGCAGAAGGCACTTACTCATTTTGGTATTCACAGAAGGCACTTACTCATTTCGGTATTCACAGAAAGAGTAGTAAAGTTAGGACTCCTAACTTTAGGACTCCTAAACTAAGAAAAATCCTAACTTTAAGACTTTCGGGATTCACAGAAGGCATTTAGGAGTCCTAAAGTTAGGAGTCCTAACTTTACTACCACTAAACTGAGAAAAATCCTAACTTTAAGACTTTTGGTATTCACAGAAGGCATTTAGGAGTCCTAAATTTAGGACTCCTAACTTCTGTGAATACCGAAATAAGTAAGTGCCTTCTGTGAATACCAAAATGGCAGTAAGTTTAGGATTGTGTCTTAAGTTAATTCTGTGAATCAGGCCCTGAGACATTTCCTAGAGAAAAGGTAAGTAATTCAGTTTTTACACATATGCAGTTTGTTCAATGTTTCATACAAACCAACTCCACACTTCAAAAAAAAATTCAAGGAAAAGCAGACAATGTATTCCTATCGGAGCAAATGAAGTTATTGGTTTGCAGGAAAAGCAGACAATGTATTCCTATCGGAGTAAATGAAGTTATTGGTTTGCAGGTAAGTTCTGGTTTGTGGGAGTTGGTATTCTAAGGTTAGAACCAGGGTTCCCCTAGGGTCAATGTATAACTCTCAGAACACCTTCAGTGGCACTAGGGCTGCCGAGTGCAGAGTGCTGAGGCCCAATGTTATCCAATGGGGGATAGGGGGCCTCCAGTTGGTGGCTGCTCACAAGCAGGCCACAAGGTTGTGGGAGCAAAGCTCCTGTGTTAGGCTCAGGGCAAAGGGGGGGGTCTGAGTTAGCACACAAGGTGGGTGCAGGGTGCTGTTTAAGCGTTGGGTGCCCAGTTGTTCTCAATGGGGATTGCCGTTTTTTTTTGGGCTGCAGACTCGGTCCAGGAAGCCTTCCGAGAGGAACCAACAACTGGGCAGGTAAGTTGGGGGATGTAGGTGCACCTCAGGTTCTCTTCACCAGGGCACAAGGCGGCTGGATGCAGGGGTGTCTTTTGAGGTCGGATTTCACCTTATCGGGCCACTCGCGGTTGGGGGTTCTCTTCTATGTGCAGAGGTTGCAGGCGATGTAGGGGAGTCCTGGAGGGATCAACCCACAGTGGACTCGGCCTCTGGAGCACTGGGGGACCTTGCTGGGACCTTTGGGTCACCCAGATTTAGGTCATAGGCGTCGGTGCAGTGGTGGTTCCAGGCATCGGATTTCTTTGTCCTCAACAGGCTCAGAGTCGGTCTTGGGAGTTCTTTTGAAGATAGCTGCTGATCACAGGAGATCCGGTCTTTGTTGAAGGCAGTCGGTCCTCCAAAGGGTTCTGGGCATCACTGGCTGCAGGACAAGGCGACTTTTGGCGCAGGATCTCTGGAAACTGCAGACGGGCCGGTAGGGCTGGGGCCAAGTCAATTCTTCTCTGCAGTCTCCTCTGCTGGGTGTCGTCTTCTGTCCTTCTTCTTAGGTTGCGGGAATCTGTCTTCTTGGTTAAGGGTTCCCCCTAAATGCTGAATTAAGGGGACGTTTTAGGGGTTTCGTGGTCAGTAGCCACTGGGCTACTGACCTATGGGTGACTATACCCTTGGTGTGTTCACCCCACGTGGGGCAGTGGGCACGATCCTTAATCCTGGTTGGAGAGTGTCTGCAATCTGCAAAATGGCAAGCACTGAAGAGTGGGCTTCACCTCGCCTCCCCCACCTGAGAAGTGGGCACACCTTTTGGGCTGTGCTAATTTGTCCCGCCTGTCTTGCCACCGAAAAGGAGGGAAGACAGGAACGGGGCCTGCTGCTGATAGCAGGAGAGGCTGGGGGTCTCGTTACAAAGGCAGCAAGGCCACAGATGGCTCTTTCTAGTCTGGGGGAGGTGTGATCACCTCCACCCAGGAAAGCCTTTGTTTCTGGGCTAAGGGACTGAAGGCTCCCACTCCAGGGATCCAGAAACATGTCTCATGGTGGCAGGCTGGTGTGTACCAGTCAGGTAACCCACCAGAGCCTGGTTGTTTTTCAGGGGGTATCACTAAGAAGCCCTCTAAGTGCATTGTATAATAAATCCCACACTGGAATTAGTGTTGGTTTATTATGCTGAGAAGCTTGATACCAAACTTCCCAGAATTCAGTAATGCCATGTTGGACAGGCCACACAGAGGGCTTGCTCCCTCCCCGCACGACAGGGCCCGAGCTCCGGCCCACCAGGCATACCCCCGCGACAAGCACCTGTACCCCGTCTCCCGACGGATCTTCTGCCCTCGGACCACTACTCATCACGGGGTCCAGCCCCACCGGCTTCCCCGGCCGGGTCAAGCCTCCATCTTGGGCCCTGCACCACGCGGCCGCGTGGCCTCACCCCGACCCCAACCCCGGGCCTGGCCGGCCCCGACATCTCGGCACCACCATCCACCCAGGAGGTGAGCGGACCACTTGGCAGGTCAATGGGAGAACGAGGTGTCAAAGGCTCTCCCCCGCCAGGTGCCGATCGCCCCCAGCTCCCCCAGGCACTGGCTCCACCCCCTGCTGGGTGTCTGGACACCTTCATCCCGGACCCTCCGACCTCCAAGTGCGAGGGTCCGGACATCAAAGGGCACCAGCCCTATAACTGGGGCAGCTCCGGAGCAGGAAGGCAGTTGTATCCTGGAGTCGAGAGACACCGAGTGAACTCAGCCTTGACGGTCTACTGGCGCTGCCGTAGCCCGCTCTTGTGACCCATCGTTCTGCCAGCTGGCGCTGCCGCGGCCTTCTGCAACCTCCATCCTCACCGGGACCTGCTGGCGCTGCCGCGGACCGTACATCGACCATCTTCCTGGGACCTGCTGGCGCTGCCGCGGCCCGTTGTAACAACCATCTTCACCGGGACCTGCTGGCGCTGCCGCGGACCGTACATCGACCATCTTCCTGGGACCTGCTGGCGCTGCCGCGGCCCGTTGTAACAACCATCTTCACCGGGACCTGCTGGCGCTGCCGCGGACCGTACATCGACCATCTTCCTGGGACCTGCTGGCGCTGCCGCGGCCCGTTGTAACGATCATCATCACCGGGACCTGCTGCCGCGGCCCGTACCACCTAACCACCAAGCTCGAGGATTGTGAGCTCATCAGCTCATCCGAACTACCTGACTGGTAAACAGACTGTCCCGCTACCCCCTTTCCTACCTTGCGAGACTCGAATCGAGGGGACCCCTGAGTCCAGACCTCCTTGTACCATTCAACCGTACCTTAAGAAGTGCTTATAAAGAACACTGAACCTTATCCGTGTGTGGTATCTGTCTGTGGGGGAGAAGTTACTTGTCTGTACGATCGCTGGAGACGGTTCTCCCCGGAGACCTCTCCTCCTGACCCCGGCCGACCCTCCCGGTCCGTCTACCTTTTCTAACATTGGTGGCCAGCGGCGCGATCCGAATCAACGCGTAATCGTACAGAGAGTAGCTCACCCCACGGCAAAAACACAATGTCGACCAAAGATAGCAGCCCCACCGAGAAATTCCAAATGGAGAAATTAGAAGAATACAACCACCGCGAACTGAGACAATTTTGCATAGAACTTGGCATTGCTACCACCGGCCTAAGTCCCAAGGATGATCTAAAGCGCGCCCTTGAGTCATGGACAGAAACTGGGGTCGCAGGACCCTCCGACCAAAGCAGCGTCACACCAGACCAAAACAGCATCACACCCGAGGGGAACGCCACGGCTCCCGAGGAGCGGGGAACGGGCCTCTCACAGGAGGAGATCCGAGAAAGAGACAGAATCAGATTACACGAGTTGGAGATGGCACGACTCAAGATGGATGGGGAACTCAAGTTAGCTGAACAGAAACTCAACCTCGAGCATATGCGGCTTCGAGAGGAACGAGAAAAAAAGCAGAGACAGAGAGAGCTGGAAGAGAAAAAAATAACGCTCGAGCACGAGCGCCGACTAGCGGAGATAGAACTGCGAAAACAGAATAAGGAACTGGGGGTGCCTGAGCGACCACACACCCCGGGGCCAATTGAGAAAAAAGTCCATATCCCCAAGGATGTTGTCCGCGAGTATGTCCGAGAAGACGACATACAGCAATGGTTTAAAGCCTATGAGATCGCCATGACCTCCCACCGGATCGACCGGAGTGATTGGGGAGCCGGACTTTGGGGGAGGTTTATCAACGAGGGTCGCGATGCCCTACTGCAGCTCCCAGATCACCAAATGTCGTCCTACGACCACATGAAGGCTGCCCTCCTCACCCGCTACGGCCTCACACCCGAGATGTACCGCCAGAGGTTCAGAGATTGCACCCGGATCCCAGGTACAACTTGGGTAGAATACGTGAACTATTTCAGCCGTGCCTTCGAGGGTTGGATCAAGGGGAGTCAGGTCACCACCTACGAACAACTCTTCAACCTTATGGTATGGGAGCACCTGTCAAACAACTGTTTCGTCGAGCTCAGGCAGCACCTCCTCGACAGTAAGCTGACTGACCCCCGGCAGCTCGCCGCCGAAGCTGACCGATGGGAAAGCACCCGAGTGGGCCGGAAAGGGCCACACGACCAGAACAGAAGCAGCCAAGGCCAGCACCGTTCTCGGGGAGGAGGAGGGGGCCAGGGTCGAGGGAGAGACGCCTTGCCAGCAACACCCGTGGCCAGCACCCCGCCTCCGGCCGGCCGGGGCAACCCCCCGCTGCGGCGCGGGTTCCGAGCCAACGTCACGTGCCACCGGTGCCAGCGACTAGGCCACTACGCCAATGACCCGAGCTGCCCGCTAAACCAAACACCCAAGCCCCGCCAGGTAGCGGCCGCCGCCCTGGGGGAAGAGCGATTATCGGAGGAACCCGAAGAGTATGAGCCGGCCCAGCAAGGGTGGGAACCGGCCGCCATGGTCCTGGCGTGCTTAGGGGGAAGAGACATGGTCCCGCGGGCTCCCCTACCCGCCAACACCAGGAAATACGGTCAGTGGGTGACCATTAATGGACAGAGGGCCGAGGCCCTGCGTGACACCGGCGCCAGTGTGACGGCCGTCCGCTGTCACCTGGTGAAGCCCGAGCAGATCCTGCCGAACATTCTCTGCCCCGTCCGCTCGGCAGATAACTCTGAGAGTATGTGTAAAATGGCCTGCGTCCCATTCGAATGGGGAGGGGTCTCCGGCCTGCTGAAAGTGACAGTCCGGGACGATGCCCCCGTGGACTGCCTCCTGGGGAATGATCTCGAGAGTTCCCCGTGGGCCACCGTCGAGAGAAGAGAGCACCTGGGGATGCTGGGCCTCCCGGACTGGGCCTGCATAACCACCCGGTCCATGGCCGCCCGTGCCGCCCCCCGATCAGAAGAACCCGAATGGCCAGCACCTCCGCCCCCGGTCGCCCCAGTAGAGGACAACGGCGAGGCCGGCCTCCCGGACCCGACGACCGAAGAGGACGCGCAACCCCAGGACCTTCCGGATCTGGCTCAGTGGCGTCAAGAAGGGGGGCCCACCCAAGAACAGTTCCGCCAGGAACAAAAGACCTGTCCCTCCCTCGAGGGACTCCGCCAACAAGCCAGCGCCCAAAACGCAGGGGACGCCACCGGAACTCACTGGGTCTACTGGGATAACGACCTGCTCTACAGCGAGCAAAGAATCGCCGAGCTGGGGGCCGGTCGAGTTCTGGTGGTACCTCTCCGCTTCAGAGACTTTCTGCTCAACTTAGCCCACGATGTCCCCCTGGCTGGACACCTGGGCCAGGACAAAACGTACAGTCGCCTAGTGACCCACTTTTTCTGGCCAAAAATGAGGAATGACGTCCTGAACCACTGCCGATCTTGCCCCACATGCCAAGCCAGCGGGAAGAGTGGTCGGAAGCTGAAAGCCCCTCTGCAACCCTTCCCTGTGGTCACCACCCCGTTCGAGAGGGTGGGGATAGACATTGTGGGGCCTCTGGACCCCCGCACGGCACAAGGACACAGGTTCATCTTAGTGCTAGTGGACCATGCCACCCGCTACCCCGAGGCGGTGCCCCTACGGACCGTGACAGCTCCGGTGGTTGGCCGGGCCCTAATGGGGATCTTCTCCCGGGTAGGCTTCCCCCGAGAAGTCGTCAGCGACCGAGGCACAAATTTCATATCCAAATACATGAAGTCCCTCTGGCAACAATGCGGGGTCACCTACAGATTCACGACCCCCTATCACCCCCAAGGGAACGGACTAGTGGAGCGTTTTAACCGCACTCTCAAGGGGATGATTGGGGGATTGGAAGAGCCCCTCCGTCGCCAGTGGGATGTACTACTCCCGTGCCTCCTCTTCGCCTACCGGGAAGTTCCCCAGAAGTCCCTCGGTTTTAGCCCTTTCGAACTCCTGTACGGGCACCCTGTGCGAGGGCCCCTCAGCCTAGTCAAGGAAGGTTGGGAGATGGCCCCCCTAACAACCCCTCCAGACGTCTTCAAATACATCCTGGCCCTACGAAACCAGACCCGGCGCTTCAGGGAGATGGCCAAGGCGAACCTCGAGGCCAGCCAGGAGGACATGAAGAGGTGGTATGATCACAATGCCTCCTCCGTTGAGTTCGAGCCTGGACAACAAGTGTGGGTGATGTCCCCCACCGAACCATGTGCCTTGCAAGATAAGTGGACGGGGCCCTTCAAAGTGGTCGAGCGCAAAAGCCCCGTCACTTACCTCATCGACATGGGGACCTCCCGGAACCCCCTTCGGGTCCTCCACACCAACCGACTCAAACCACACTTTGTGCGCTCAGAACTCAGCCTCCTGATGGCTACGGACAGTGGGGCCGAGGAAGACTCCGAACCCCTCCCGGATCTTCTGAAGACTCAGGAGAATGACGGCTCCGTGGACGGGGTCCGGCTCTCTGACGCCCTCACTTCGGAGCAACGCCAGGACTGCCGGAACCTCCTGCTGCAGTTCGCTGCCCTGTTCTCCCTCACCCCCGGGGTCACCCCTTGGTGTTTGCACGACGTAGACACCGGGGACAGTCCCCCTGTCCGACACCGGGCCTACCGCGTACCAGATCGGGTACGGGCCTGTATACAAGAGGAAGTGGCCAAGATGCTCACGATCGGGGTCATCGAGCCCTCGGACAGTCCCTGGGCCAGTCCGGTTGTATTGGTTCCCAAAGCCGCTGCCCCCGGCACCGCACCTGAACTGAGATTCTGCGTCGACTACCGGGGCTTGAACGCTGTCACCCGGACCGACGCTCATCCCATCCCCCGAGCAGACGAGCTGGTCGACCGGCTGGGGGCCGCCCGCTACCTTAGTATCTTCGACCTAACAGCGGGCTACTGGCAGATCGGCCTCACACCCAGGGCTCAGGAACGGTCAGCCTTCTCTACCCCCGATGGCCACTATCAATTCAAGGTCATGCCCTTTGGCATGAAGAATGCCCCCGCCACGTTTCAACGCCTTGTGAACCAGGTCTTGGCGGGGCTCGAAGAGTTCAGCGCTGCCTACCTGGACGATATCGCTGTATACAGCCGCCACTGGTCCGACCACCTCCGTCACCTCCAAGAGGTCCTACAAGCCCTCCAGCGGGCCGGCCTCACCATTAAGGCCGGCAAGTGCCAAATTGGCCAAGGGTCTGTGACCTACCTTGGGCACCAAGTGGGGAGCGGGCTGGTGGCCCCCCTACAACTTAAGATTGCGGCCATCCAGTCCTGGCAGCCCCCCGTCACCCAGACCGAGGTCCGAGCCTTCTTGGGGCTCACCGGCTACTACCGGCGGTTCGTGAAGGACTACGGCAGCATCGTGGGGCCCCTCACGGGTCTCACGTCCAAGAACCAACCGAAGCGGATTAACTGGACTCCTGATTGTCAAGCGGCCTTCGAGAAGCTGAAGGCCGCCCTGTGCACCGCCCCTGTGCTCCAGGCCCCCGATTACAGTCGGGAATTTGTGGTGCAGACCGACGCCTCCGACCACGGCATCGGGGCCGTCCTCTCTCAGTTGAACCCCGAAGGTCATGACCAGCCGGTGGCCTTCATCAGTCGACGTCTCCTGGCCCGAGAACAGCGTTGGAGCACCATCGAGAGGGAGGCATTTGCAGTAGTGTGGGCCCTCAAAAAGCTCCGACCCTATCTCTTCGGTACCCACTTCCGGGTACAAACCGACCATCGACCCCTGCAATGGCTGATGCAGATGCGGGGGGAGAACCCAAAACTCTTGCGCTGGTCCATTTCCCTGCAGGGAATGGACTTCACCGTGGAGCACCGACCAGGTCAAGACCACGCCAACGCGGATGGCCTGTCCCGCTTTTTCCGCCTCGACGAAGAGAGTCCCCAAGGAGATGGGTGACTCTCCCCGCCTTCAGCTGGGGGGGACGCATGTTGGACAGGCCACACAGAGGGCTTGCTCCCTCCCCGCACGACAGGGCCCGAGCTCCGGCCCACCAGGCATACCCCCGCGACAAGCACCTGTACCCCGTCTCCCGACGGATCTTCTGCCCTCGGACCACTACTCATCACGGGGTCCAGCCCCACCGGCTTCCCCGGCCGGGTCAAGCCTCCATCTTGGGCCCTGCACCACGCGGCCGCGTGGCCTCACCCCGACCCCAACCCCGGGCCTGGCCGGCCCCGACATCTCGGCACCACCATCCACCCAGGAGGTGAGCGGACCACTTGGCAGGTCAATGGGAGAACGAGGTGTCAAAGGCTCTCCCCCGCCAGGTGCCGATCGCCCCCAGCTCCCCCAGGCACTGGCTCCACCCCCTGCTGGGTGTCTGGACACCTTCATCCCGGACCCTCCGACCTCCAAGTGCGAGGGTCCGGACATCAAAGGGCACCAGCCCTATAACTGGGGCAGCTCCGGAGCAGGAAGGCAGTTGTATCCTGGAGTCGAGAGACACCGAGTGAACTCAGCCTTGACGGTCTACTGGCGCTGCCGTAGCCCGCTCTTGTGACCCATCGTTCTGCCAGCTGGCGCTGCCGCGGCCTTCTGCAACCTCCATCCTCACCGGGACCTGCTGGCGCTGCCGCGGACCGTACATCGACCATCTTCCTGGGACCTGCTGGCGCTGCCGCGGCCCGTTGTAACAACCATCTTCACCGGGACCTGCTGGCGCTGCCGCGGACCGTACATCGACCATCTTCCTGGGACCTGCTGGCGCTGCCGCGGCCCGTTGTAACAACCATCTTCACCGGGACCTGCTGGCGCTGCCGCGGACCGTACATCGACCATCTTCCTGGGACCTGCTGGCGCTGCCGCGGCCCGTTGTAACGATCATCATCACCGGGACCTGCTGGCGCTGCCGCGGCCCGTACCACCTAACCACCAAGCTCGAGGATTGTGAGCTCATCATCTCATCCGAACTACCTGACTGGTAAACAGACTGTCCCGCTACCCCCTTTCCTACCTTGCGAGACTCGAATCGAGGGGACCCCTGAGTCCAGACCTCCTTGTACCATTCAACCGTACCTTAAGAAGTGCTTATAAAGAACACTGAACCTTATCCGTGTGTGGTATCTGTCTGTGGGGGAGAAGTTACTTGTCTGTACGATCGCTGGAGGCGGTTCTCCCCGGAGACCTCTCCTCCTGACCCCGGCCGACCCTCCCGGTCCGTCTACCTTTTCTAACATTGGTGGCCAGCGGCGCGATCCGAATCAACGCGTAATCGTACAGAGAGTAGCTCACCCCACGGCAAAAACACGATGTCGACCAAAGATAGCAGCCCCACCGAGAAATTCCAAATGGAGAAATTAGAAGAATACAACCACCGCGAACTGAGACAATTTTGCATAGAACTTGGCATTGCTACCACCGGCCTAAGTCCCAAGGATGATCTAAAGCGCGCCCTTGAGTCATGGACAGAAACTGGGGTCGCAGGACCCTCCGACCAAAGCAGCGTCACACCAGACCAAAACAGCATCACACCCGAGGGGAACGCCACGGCTCCCGAGGAGCGGGGAACGGGCCTCTCACAGGAGGAGATCCGAGAAAGAGACAGAATCAGATTACACGAGTTGGAGATGGCACGACTCAAGATGGATGGGGAACTCAAGTTAGCTGAACAGAAACTCAACCTCGAGCATATGCGGCTTCGAGAGGAACGAGAAGAAAAGCAGAGACAGAGAGAGCTGGAAGAGAAAAAAATAACGCTCGAGCACGAGCGCCGACTAGCGGAGATAGAACTGCGAAAACAGAATAAGGAACTGGGGGTGCCTGAGCGACCACACACCCCGGGGCCAATTGAGAAAAAAGTCCATATCCCCAAGGATGTTGTCCGCGAGTATGTCCGAGAAGACGACATACAGCAATGGTTTAAAGCCTATGAGATCGCCATGACCTCCCACCGGATCGACCGGAGTGATTGGGGAGCCGGACTTTGGGGGAGGTTTATCAACGAGGGTCGCGATGCCCTACTGCAGCTCCCAGATCACCAAATGTCGTCCTACGACCACATGAAGGCTGCCCTCCTCACCCGCTACGGCCTCACACCCGAGATGTACCGCCAGAGGTTCAGAGATTGCACCCGGATCCCAGGTACAACTTGGGTAGAATACGTGAACTATTTCAGCCGTGCCTTCGAGGGTTGGATCAAGGGGAGTCAGGTCACCACCTACGAACAACTCTTCAACCTTATGGTATGGGAGAACCTGTCAAACAACTGTTTCGTCGAGCTCAGGCAGCACCTCCTCGACAGTAAGCTGACTGACCCCCGGCAGCTCGCCGCCGAAGCTGACCGATGGGAAAGCACCCGAGTGGGCCGGAAAGGGCCACACGACCAGAACAGAAGCAGCCAAGGCCAGCACCGTTCTCGGGGAGGAGGAGGGGGCCAGGGTCGAGGGAGAGACGCCTTGCCAGCAACACCCGTGGCCAGCACCCCGCCTCCGGCCGGCCGGGGCAACCCCCCGCTGCGGCGCGGGTTCCGAGCCAACGTCACGTGCCACCGGTGCCAGCGACTAGGCCACTACGCCAATGACCCGAGCTGCCCGCTAAACCAAACACCCAAGCCCCGCCAGGTAGCGGCCGCCGCCCTGGGGGAAGAGCGATTATCGGAGGAACCCGAAGAGTATGAGCCGGCCCAGCAAGGGTGGGAACCGGCCGCCATGGTCCTGGCGTGCTTAGGGGGAAGAGACATGGTCCCGCGGGCTCCCCTACCCGCCAACACCAGGAAATACGGTCAGTGGGTGACCATTAATGGACAGAGGGCCGAGGCCCTGCGTGACACCGGCGCCAGTGTGACGGCCGTCCGCTGTCACCTGGTGAAGCCCGAGCAGATCCTGCCGAACATTCTCTGCCCCGTCCGCTCGGCAGATAACTCTGAGAGTATGTGTAAAATGGCCTGCGTCCCATTCGAATGGGGAGGGGTCTCCGGCCTGCTGAAAGTGACGGTCCGGGACGATGCCCCCGTGGACTGCCTCCTGGGGAATGATCTCGAGAGTTCCCCGTGGGCCACCGTCGAGAGAAGAGAGCACCTGGGGATGCTGGGCCTCCCGGACTGGGCCTGCATAACCACCCGGTCCATGGCCGCCCGTGCCGCCCCCCGATCAGAAGAACCCGAATGGCCAGCACCTCCGCCCCCGGTCGCCCCAGTAGAGGACAACGGCGAGGCCGGCCTCCCGGACCCGACGACCGAAGAGGACGCGCAACCCCAGGACCTTCCGGATCTGGCTCAGTGGCGTCAAGAAGGGGGGCCCACCCAAGAACAGTTCCGCCAGGAACAAAAGACCTGTCCCTCCCTCGAGGGACTCCGCCAACAAGCCAGCGCCCAAAACGCAGGGGACGCCACCGGAACTCACTGGGTCTACTGGGATAACGACCTGCTCTACAGCGAGCAAAGAATCGCCGAGCTGGGGGCCGGTCGAGTTCTGGTGGTACCTCTCCGCTTCAGAGACTTTCTGCTCAACTTAGCCCACGATGTCCCCCTGGCTGGACACCTGGGCCAGGACAAAACGTACAGTCGCCTAGTGACCCACTTTTTCTGGCCAAAAATGAGGAATGACGTCCTGAACCACTGCCGATCTTGCCCCACATGCCAAGCCAGCGGGAAGAGTGGTCGGAAGCTGAAAGCCCCTCTGCAACCCTTCCCTGTGGTCACCACCCCGTTCGAGAGGGTGGGGATAGACATTGTGGGGCCTCTGGACCCCCGCACGGCACAAGGACACAGGTTCATCTTAGTGCTAGTGGACCATGCCACCCGCTACCCCGAGGCGGTGCCCCTACGGACCGTGACAGCTCCGGTGGTTGGCCGGGCCCTAATGGGGATCTTCTCCCGGGTAGGCTTCCCCCGAGAAGTCGTCAGCGACCGAGGCACAAATTTCATATCCAAATACATGAAGTCCCTCTGGCAACAATGCGGGGTCACCTACAGATTCACGACCCCCTATCACCCCCAAGGGAACGGACTAGTGGAGCGTTTTAACCGCACTCTCAAGGGGATGATTGGGGGATTGGAAGAGCCCCTCCGTCGCCAGTGGGATGTACTACTCCCGTGCCTCCTCTTCGCCTACCGGGAAGTTCCCCAGAAGTCCCTCGGTTTTAGCCCTTTCGAACTCCTGTACGGGCACCCTGTGCGAGGGCCCCTCAGCCTAGTCAAGGAAGGTTGGGAGATGGCCCCCCTAACAACCCCTCCAGACGTCTTCAAATACATCCTGGCCCTACGAAACCAGACCCGGCGCTTCAGGGAGATGGCCAAGGCGAACCTCGAGGCCAGCCAGGAGGACATGAAGAGGTGGTATGATCACAATGCCTCCTCCGTTGAGTTCGAGCCTGGACAACAAGTGTGGGTGATGTCCCCCACCGAACCATGTGCCTTGCAAGATAAGTGGACGGGGCCCTTCAAAGTGGTCGAGCGCAAAAGCCCCGTCACTTACCTCATCGACATGGGGACCTCCCGGAACCCCCTTCGGGTCCTCCACACCAACCGACTCAAACCACACTTTGTGCGCTCAGAACTCAGCCTCCTGATGGCTACGGACAGTGGGGCCGAGGAAGACTCCGAACCCCTCCCAGATCTTCTGAAGGCTCAGGAGAATGACGGCTCCGTGGACGGGGTCCGGCTCTCTGACGCCCTCACTTCGGAGCAACGCCAGGACTGCCGGAACCTCCTGCTGCAGTTCGCTGCCCTGTTCTCCCTCACCCCCGGGGTCACCCCTTGGTGTTTGCACGACGTAGACACCGGGGACAGTCCCCCTGTCCGACACCGGGCCTACCGCGTACCAGATCGGGTACGGGCCTGTATACAAGAGGAAGTGGCCAAGATGCTCACGATCGGGGTCATCGAGCCCTCGGACAGTCCCTGGGCCAGTCCGGTTGTATTGGTTCCCAAAGCCGCTGCCCCCGGCACCGCACCTGAACTGAGATTCTGCGTCGACTACCGGGGCTTGAACGCTGTCACCCGGACCGACGCTCATCCCATCCCCCGAGCAGACGAGCTGGTCGACCGGCTGGGGGCCGCCCGCTACCTTAGTATCTTCGACCTAACAGCGTGCTACTGGCAGATCGGCCTCACACCCAGGGCTCAGGAACGGTCAGCCTTCTCTACCCCCGATGGCCACTATCAATTCAAGGTCATGCCCTTTGGCATGAAGAATGCCCCCGCCACGTTTCAACGCCTTGTGAACCAGGTCTTGGCGGGGCTCGAAGAGTTCAGCGCTGCCTACCTGGACGATATCGCTGTATACAGCCGCCACTGGTCCGACCACCTCCGTCACCTCCAAGAGGTCCTACAAGCCCTCCAGCGGGCCGGCCTCACCATTAAGGCCGGCAAGTGCCAAATTGGCCAAGGGTCTGTGACCTACCTTGGGCACCAAGTGGGGAGCGGGCTGGTGGCCCCCCTACAACTTAAGATTGCGGCCATCCAGTCCTGGCAGCCCCCCGTCACCCAGACCGAGGTCCGAGCCTTCTTGGGGCTCACCGGCTACTACCGGCGGTTCGTGAAGGACTACGGCAGCATCGTGGGGCCCCTCACGGGTCTCACGTCCAAGAACCAACCGAAGCGGATTAACTGGACTCCTGATTGTCAAGCGGCCTTCGAGAAGCTGAAGGCCGCCCTGTGCACCGCCCCTGTGCTCCAGGCCCCCGATTACAGTCGGGAATTTGTGGTGCAGACCGACGCCTCCGACCACGGCATCGGGGCCGTCCTCTCTCAGTTGAACCCCGAAGGTCATGACCAGCCGGTGGCCTTCATCAGTCGACGTCTCCTGGCCCGAGAACAGCGTTGGAGCACCATCGAGAGGGAGGCATTTGCAGTAGTGTGGGCCCTCAAAAAGCTCCGACCCTATCTCTTCGGTACCCACTTCCGGGTACAAACCGACCATCGACCCCTGCAATGGCTGATGCAGATGCGGGGGGAGAACCCAAAACTCTTGCGCTGGTCCATTTCCCTGCAGGGAATGGACTTCACCGTGGAGCACCGACCAGGTCAAGACCACGCCAACGCGGATGGCCTGTCCCGCTTTTTCCGCCTCGACGAAGAGAGTCCCCAAGGAGATGGGTGACTCTCCCCGCCTTCAGCTGGGGGGGACGCATGTTGGACAGGCCACACAGAGGGCTTGCTCCCTCCCCGCACGACAGGGCCCGAGCTCCGGCCCACCAGGCATACCCCCGCGACAAGCACCTGTACCCCGTCTCCCGACGGATCTTCTGCCCTCGGACCACTACTCATCACGGGGTCCAGCCCCACCGGCTTCCCCGGCCGGGTCAAGCCTCCATCTTGGGCCCTGCACCACGCGGCCGCGTGGCCTCACCCCGACCCCAACCCCGGGCCTGGACGGCCCCGACATCTCGGCACCACCATCCACCCAGGAGGTGAGCGGACCACTTGGCAGGTCAATGGGAGAACGAGGTGTCAAAGGCTCTCCCCCGCCAGGTGCCGATCGCCCCCAGCTCCCCCAGGCACTGGCTCCACCCCCTGCTGGGTGTCTGGACACCTTCATCCCGGACCCTCCGACCTCCAAGTGCGAGGGTCCGGACATCAAAGGGCACCAGCCCTATAACTGGGGCAGCTCCGGAGCAGGAAGGCAGTTGTATCCTGGAGTCGAGAGACACCGAGTGAACTCAGCCTTGACGGTCTACTGGCGCTGCCGTAGCCCGCTCTTGTGACCCATCGTTCTGCCAGCTGGCGCTGCCGCGGCCTTCTGCAACCTCCATCCTCACCGGGACCTGCTGGCGCTGCCGCGGACCGTACATCGACCATCTTCCTGGGACCTGCTGGCGCTGCCGCGGCCCGTTGTAACAACCATCTTCACCGGGACCTGCTGGCGCTGCCGCGGACCGTACATCGACCATCTTCCTGGGACCTGCTGGCGCTGCCGCGGCCCGTTGTAACAACCATCTTCACCGGGACCTGCTGGCGCTGCCGCGGACCGTACATCGACCATCTTCCTGGGACCTGCTGGCGCTGCCGCGGCCCGTTGTAACGATCATCATCACCGGGACCTGCTGGCACTGCCGCGGCCCGTACCACCTAACCACCAAGCTCGAGGATTGTGAGCTCATCATCTCATCCGAACTACCTGACTGGTAAACAGACTGTCCCGCTACCCCCTTTCCTACCTTGCGAGACTCGAATCGAGGGGACCCCTGAGTCCAGACCTCCTTGTACCATTCAACCGTACCTTAAGAAGTGCTTATAAAGAACACTGAACCTTATCCGTGTGTGGTATCTGTCTGTGGGGGAGAAGTTACTTGTCTGTACGATCGCTGGAGACGGTTCTCCCCGGAGACCTCTCCTCCTGACCCCGGCCGACCCTCCCGGTCCGTCTACCTTTTCTAACATTGGTGGCCAGCGGCGCGATCCGAATCAACGCGTAATCGTACAGAGAGTAGCTCACCCCACGGCAAAAACACGATGTCGACCAAAGATAGCAGCCCCACCGAGAAATTCCAAATGGAGAAATTAGAAGAATACAACCACCGCGAACTGAGACAATTTTGCATAGAACTTGGCATTGCTACCACCGGCCTAAGTCCCAAGGATGATCTAAAGCGCGCCCTTGAGTCATGGACAGAAACTGGGGTCGCAGGACCCTCCGACCAAAGCAGCGTCACACCAGACCAAAACAGCATCACACCCGAGGGGAACGCCACGGCTCCCGAGGAGCGGGGAACGGGCCTCTCACAGGAGGAGATCCGAGAAAGAGACAGAATCAGATTACACGAGTTGGAGATGGCACGACTCAAGATGGATGGGGAACTCAAGTTAGCTGAACAGAAACTCAACCTCGAGCATATGCGGCTTCGAGAGGAACGAGAAGAAAAGCAGAGACAGAGAGAGCTGGAAGAGAAAAAAATAACGCTCGAGCACGAGCGCCGACTAGCGGAGATAGAACTGCGAAAACAGAATAAGGAACTGGGGGTGCCTGAGCGACCACACACCCCGGGGCCAATTGAGAAAAAAGTCCATATCCCCAAGGATGTTGTCCGCGAGTATGTCCGAGAAGACGACATACAGCAATGGTTTAAAGCCTATGAGATCGCCATGACCTCCCACAGGATCGACCGGAGTGATTGGGGAGCCGGACTTTGGGGGAGGTTTATCAACGAGGGTCGCGATGCCCTACTGCAGCTCCCAGATCACCAAATGTCGTCCTACGACCACATGAAGGCTGCCCTCCTCACCCACTACGGCCTCACACCCGAGATGTACCGCCAGAGGTTCAGAGATTGCACCCGGATCCCAGGTACAACTTGGGTAGAATACGTGAACTATTTCAGCCGTGCCTTCGAGGGTTGGATCAAGGGGAGTCAGGTCACCACCTACGAACAACTCTTCAACCTTATGGTATGGGAGCACCTGTCAAACAACTGTTTCGTCGAGCTCAGGCAGCACCTCCTCGACAGTAAGCTGACTGACCCCCGGCAGCTCGCCGCCGAAGCTGACCGATGGGAAAGCACCCGAGTGGGCCGGAAAGGGCCACACGACCAGAACAGAAGCAGCCAAGGCCAGCACCGTTCTCGGGGAGGAGGAGGGGGCCAGGGTCGAGGGAGAGACGCCTTGCCAGCAACACCCGTGGCCAGCACCCCGCCTCCGGCCGGCCGGGGCAACCCCCCGCTGCGGCGCGGGTTCCGAGCCAACGTCACGTGCCACCGGTGCCAGCGACTAGGCCACTACGCCAATGACCCGAGCTGCCCGCTAAACCAAACACCCAAGCCCCGCCAGGTAGCGGCCGCCGCCCTGGGGGAAGAGCGATTATCGGAGGAACCCGAAGAGTATGAGCCGGCCCAGCAAGGGTGGGAACCGGCCGCCATGGTCCTGGCGTGCTTAGGGGGAAGAGACATGGTCCCGCGGGCTCCCCTACCCGCCAACACCAGGAAATACGGTCAGTGGGTGACCATTAATGGACAGAGGGCCGAGGCCCTGCGTGACACCGGCGCCAGTGTGACGGCCGTCCGCTGTCACCTGGTGAAGCCCGAGCAGATCCTGCCGAACATTCTCTGCCCCGTCCGCTCGGCAGATAACTCTGAGAGTATATGTAAAATGGCCTGCGTCCCATTCGAATGGGGAGGGGTCTCCGGCCTGCTGAAAGTGACGGTCCGGGACGATGCCCCCGTGGACTGCCTCCTGGGGAATGATCTCGAGAGTTCCCCGTGGGCCACCGTCGAGAGAAGAGAGCACCTGGGGATGCTGGGCCTCCCGGACTGGGCCTGCATAACCACCCGGTCCATGGCCGCCCGTGCCGCCCCCCGATCAGAAGAACCCGAATGGCCAGCACCTCCGCCCCCGGTCGCCCCAGTAGAGGACAACGGCGAGGCCGGCCTCCCGGACCCGACGACCGAAGAGGACGCGCAACCCCAGGACCTTCCGGATCTGGCTCAGTGGCGTCAAGAAGGGGGGCCCACCCAAGAACAGTTCCGCCAGGAACAAAAGACCTGTCCCTCCCTCGAGGGACTCCGCCAATAAGCCAGCGCCCAAAACGCAGGGGACGCCACCGGAACTCACTGGGTCTACTGGGATAACGACCTGCTCTACAGCGAGCAAAGAATCGCCGAGCTGGGGGCCGGTCGAGTTCTGGTGGTACCTCTCCGCTTCAGAGACTTTCTGCTCAACTTAGCCCACGATGTCCCCCTGGCTGGACACCTGGGCCAGGACAAAACGTACAGTCGCCTAGTGACCCACTTTTTCTGGCCAAAAATGAGGAATGACGTCCTGAACCACTGCCGATCTTGCCCCACATGCCAAGCCAGCGGGAAGAGTGGTCGGAAGCTGAAAGCCCCTCTGCAACCCTTCCCTGTGGTCACCACCCCGTTCGAGAGGGTGGGGATAGACATTGTGGGGCCTCTGGACCCCCGCACGGCACAAGGACACAGGTTCATCTTAGTGCTAGTGGACCATGCCACCCGCTACCCCGAGGCGGTGCCCCTACGGACCGTGACAGCTCCGGTGGTTGGCCGGGCCCTAATGGGGATCTTCTCCCGGGTAGGCTTCCCCCGAGAAGTCGTCAGCGACCGAGGCACAAATTTCATATCCAAATACATGAAGTCCCTCTGGCAACAATGCGGGGTCACCTACAGATTCACGACCCCCTATCACCCCCAAGGGAACGGACTAGTGGAGCGTTTTAACCGCACTCTCAAGGGGATGATTGGGGGATTGGAAGAGCCCCTCCGTCGCCAGTGGGATGTACTACTCCCGTGCCTCCTCTTCGCCTACCGGGAAGTTCCCCAGAAGTCCCTCGGTTTTAGCCCTTTCGAACTCCTGTACGGGCACCCTGTGCGAGGGCCCCTCAGCCTAGTCAAGGAAGGTTGGGAGATGGCCCCCCTAACAACCCCTCCAGACGTCTTCAAATACATCCTGGCCCTACGAAACCAGACCCGGCGCTTCAGGGAGATGGCCAAGGCGAACCTCGAGGCCAGCCAGGAGGACATGAAGAGGTGGTATGATCACAATGCCTCCTCCGTTGAGTTCGAGCCTGGACAACAAGTGTGGGTGATGTCCCCCACCGAACCATGTGCCTTGCAAGATAAGTGGACGGGGCCCTTCAAAGTGGTCGAGCGCAAAAGCCCCGTCACTTACCTCATCGACATGGGGACCTCCCGGAACCCCCTTCGGGTCCTCCACACCAACCGACTCAAACCACACTTTGTGCGCTCAGAACTCAGCCTCCTGATGGCTACGGACAGTGGGGCCGAGGAAGACTCCGAACCCCTCCCGGATCTTCTGAAGGCTCAGGAGAATGACGGCTCCGTGGACGGGGTCCGGCTCTCTGACGCCCTCACTTCGGAGCAACGCCAGGACTGCCGGAACCTCCTGCTGCAGTTCGCTGCCCTGTTCTCCCTCACCCCCGGGGTCACCCCTTGGTGTTTGCACGACGTAGACACCGGGGACAGTCCCCCTGTCCGACACCGGGCCTACCGCGTACCAGATCGGGTACGGGCCTGTATACAAGAGGAAGTGGCCAAGATGCTCACGATCGGGGTCATCGAGCCCTCGGACAGTCCCTGGGCCAGTCCGGTTGTATTGGTTCCCAAAGCCGCTGCCCCCGGCACCGCACCTGAACTGAGATTCTGCGTCGACTACCGGGGCTTGAACGCTGTCACCCGGACCGACGCTCATCCCATCCCCCGAGCAGACGAGCTGGTCGACCGGCTGGGGGCCGCCCGCTACCTTAGTATCTTCGACCTAACAGCGGGCTACTGGCAGATCGGCCTCACACCCAGGGCTCAGGAACGGTCAGCCTTCTCTACCCCCGATGGCCACTATCAATTCAAGGTCATGCCCTTTGGCATGAAGAATGCCCCCGCCACGTTTCAACGCCTTGTGAACCAGGTCTTGGCGGGGCTCGAAGAGTTCAGCGCTGCCTACCTGGACGATATCGCTGTATACAGCCGCCACTGGTCCGACCACCTCCGTCACCTCCAAGAGGTCCTACAAGCCCTCCAGCGGGCCGGCCTCACCATTAAGGCCGGCAAGTGCCAAATTGGCCAAGGGTCTGTGACCTACCTTGGGCACCAAGTGGGGAGCGGGCTGGTGGCCCCCCTACAACTTAAGATTGCGGCCATCCAGTCCTGGCAGCCCCCCGTCACCCAGACCGAGGTCCGAGCCTTCTTGGGGCTCACCGGCTACTACCGGCGGTTCGTGAAGGACTACGGCAGCATCGTGGGGCCCCTCACGGGTCTCACGTCCAAGAACCAACCGAAGCGGATTAACTGGACTCCTGATTGTCAAGCGGCCTTCGAGAAGCTGAAGGCCGCCCTGTGCACCGCCCCTGTGCTCCAGGCCCCCGATTACAGTCGGGAATTTGTGGTGCAGACCGACGCCTCCGACCACGGCATCGGGGCCGTCCTCTCTCAGTTGAACCCCGAAGGTCATGACCAGCCGGTGGCCTTCATCAGTCGACGTCTCCTGGCCCGAGAACAGCGTTGGAGCACCATCGAGAGGGAGGCATTTGCAGTAGTGTGGGCCCTCAAAAAGCTCCGACCCTATCTCTTCGGTACCCACTTCCGGGTACAAACCGACCATCGACCCCTGCAATGGCTGATGCAGATGCGGGGGGAGAACCCAAAACTCTTGCGCTGGTCCATTTCCCTGCAGGGAATGGACTTCACCGTGGAGCACCGACCAGGTCAAGACCACGCCAACGCGGATGGCCTGTCCCGCTTTTTCCGCCTCGACGAAGAGAGTCCCCAAGGAGATGGGTGACTCTCCCCGCCTTCAGCTGGGGGGGACGCATGTTGGACAGGCCACACAGAGGGCTTGCTCCCTCCCCGCACGACAGGGCCCGAGCTCCGGCCCACCAGGCATACCCCCGCGACAAGCACCTGTACCCCGTCTCCCGACGGATCTTCTGCCCTCGGACCACTACTCATCACGGGGTCCAGCCCCACCGGCTTCCCCGGCCGGGTCAAGCCTCCATCTTGGGCCCTGCACCACGCGGCCGCGTGGCCTCACCCCGACCCCAACCCCGGGCCTGGACGGCCCCGACATCTCGGCACCACCATCCACCCAGGAGGTGAGCGGACCACTTGGCAGGTCAATGGGAGAACGAGGTGTCAAAGGCTCTCCCCCGCCAGGTGCCGATCGCCCCCAGCTCCCCCAGGCACTGGCTCCACCCCCTGCTGGGTGTCTGGACACCTTCATCCCGGACCCTCCGACCTCCAAGTGCGAGGGTCCGGACATCAAAGGGCACCAGCCCTATAACTGGGGCAGCTCCGGAGCAGGAAGGCAGTTGTATCCTGGAGTCGAGAGACACCGAGTGAACTCAGCCTTGACGGTCTACTGGCGCTGCCGTAGCCCGCTCTTGTGACCCATCGTTCTGCCAGCTGGCGCTGCCGCGGCCTTCTGCAACCTCCATCCTCACCGGGACCTGCTGGCGCTGCCGCGGACCGTACATCGACCATCTTCCTGGGACCTGCTGGCGCTGCCGCGGCCCGTTGTAACAACCATCTTCACCGGGACCTGCTGGCGCTGCCGCGGACCGTACATCGACCATCTTCCTGGGACCTGCTGGCGCTGCCGCGGCCCGTTGTAACAACCATCTTCACCGGGACCTGCTGGCGCTGCCGCGGACCGTACATCGACCATCTTCCTGGGACCTGCTGGCGCTGCCGCGGCCCGTTGTAACGATCATCATCACCGGGACCTGCTGGCACTGCCGCGGCCCGTACCACCTAACCACCAAGCTCGAGGATTGTGAGCTCATCATCTCATCCGAACTACCTGACTGGTAAACAGACTGTCCCGCTACCCCCTTTCCTACCTTGCGAGACTCGAATCGAGGGGACCCCTGAGTCCAGACCTCCTTGTACCATTCAACCGTACCTTAAGAAGTGCTTATAAAGAACACTGAACCTTATCCGTGTGTGGTATCTGTCTGTGGGGGAGAAGTTACTTGTCTGTACGATCGCTGGAGACGGTTCTCCCCGGAGACCTCTCCTCCTGACCCCGGCCGACCCTCCCGGTCCGTCTACCTTTTCTAACATTGGTGGCCAGCGGCGCGATCCGAATCAACGCGTAATCGTACAGAGAGTAGCTCACCCCACGGCAAAAACACGATGTCGACCAAAGATAGCAGCCCCACCGAGAAATTCCAAATGGAGAAATTAGAAGAATACAACCACCGCGAACTGAGACAATTTTGCATAGAACTTGGCATTGCTACCACCGGCCTAAGTCCCAAGGATGATCTAAAGCGCGCCCTTGAGTCATGGACAGAAACTGGGGTCGCAGGACCCTCCGACCAAAGCAGCGTCACACCAGACCAAAACAGCATCACACCCGAGGGGAACGCCACGGCTCCCGAGGAGCGGGGAACGGGCCTCTCACAGGAGGAGATCCGAGAAAGAGACAGAATCAGATTACACGAGTTGGAGATGGCACGACTCAAGATGGATGGGGAACTCAAGTTAGCTGAACAGAAACTCAACCTCGAGCATATGCGGCTTCGAGAGGAACGAGAAGAAAAGCAGAGACAGAGAGAGCTGGAAGAGAAAAAAATAACGCTCGAGCACGAGCGCCGACTAGCGGAGATAGAACTGCGAAAACAGAATAAGGAACTGGGGGTGCCTGAGCGACCACACACCCCGGGGCCAATTGAGAAAAAAGTCCATATCCCCAAGGATGTTGTCCGCGAGTATGTCCGAGAAGACGACATACAGCAATGGTTTAAAGCCTATGAGATCGCCATGACCTCCCACAGGATCGACCGGAGTGATTGGGGAGCCGGACTTTGGGGGAGGTTTATCAACGAGGGTCGCGATGCCCTACTGCAGCTCCCAGATCACCAAATGTCGTCCTACGACCACATGAAGGCTGCCCTCCTCACCCGCTACGGCCTCACACCCGAGATGTACCGCCAGAGGTTCAGAGATTGCACCCGGATCCCAGGTACAACTTGGGTAGAATACGTGAACTATTTCAGCCGTGCCTTCGAGGGTTGGATCAAGGGGAGTCAGGTCACCACCTACGAACAACTCTTCAACCTTATGGTATGGGAGCACCTGTCAAACAACTGTTTCGTCGAGCTCAGGCAGCACCTCCTCGACAGTAAGCTGACTGACCCCCGGCAGCTCGCCGCCGAAGCTGACCGATGGGAAAGCACCCGAGTGGGCCGGAAAGGGCCACACGACCAGAACAGAAGCAGCCAAGGCCAGCACCGTTCTCGGGGAGGAGGAGGGGGCCAGGGTCGAGGGAGAGACGCCTTGCCAGCAACACCCGTGGCCAGCACCCCGCCTCCGGCCGGCCGGGGCAACCCCCCGCTGCGGCGCGGGTTCCGAGCCAACGTCACGTGCCACCGGTGCCAGCGACTAGGCCACTACGCCAATGACCCGAGCTGCCCGCTAAACCAAACACCCAAGCCCCGCCAGGTAGCGGCCGCCGCCCTGGGGGAAGAGCGATTATCGGAGGAACCCGAAGAGTATGAGCCGGCCCAGCAAGGGTGGGAACCGGCCGCCATGGTCCTGGCGTGCTTAGGGGGAAGAGACATGGTCCCGCGGGCTCCCCTACCCGCCAACACCAGGAAATACGGTCAGTGGGTGACCATTAATGGACAGAGGGCCGAGGCCCTGCGTGACACCGGCGCCAGTGTGACGGCCGTCCGCTGTCACCTGGTGAAGCCCGAGCAGATCCTGCCGAACATTCTCTGCCCCGTCCGCTCGGCAGATAACTCTGAGAGTATATGTAAAATGGCCTGCGTCCCATTCGAATGGGGAGGGGTCTCCGGCCTGCTGAAAGTGACGGTCCGGGACGATGCCCCCGTGGACTGCCTCCTGGGGAATGATCTCGAGAGTTCCCCGTGGGCCACCGTCGAGAGAAGAGAGCACCTGGGGATGCTGGGCCTCCCGGACTGGGCCTGCATAACCACCCGGTCCATGGCCGCCCGTGCCGCCCCCCGATCAGAAGAACCCGAATGGCCAGCACCTCCGCCCCCGGTCGCCCCAGTAGAGGACAACGGCGAGGCCGGCCTCCCGGACCCGACGACCGAAGAGGACGCGCAACCCCAGGACCTTCCGGATCTGGCTCAGTGGCGTCAAGAAGGGGGGCCCACCCAAGAACAGTTCCGCCAGGAACAAAAGACCTGTCCCTCCCTCGAGGGACTCCGCCAACAAGCCAGCGCCCAAAACGCAGGGGACGCCACCGGAACTCACTGGGTCTACTGGGATAACGACCTGCTCTACAGCGAGCAAAGAATCGCCGAGCTGGGGGCCGGTCGAGTTCTGGTGGTACCTCTCCGCTTCAGAGACTTTCTGCTCAACTTAGCCCACGATGTCCCCCTGGCTGGACACCTGGGCCAGGACAAAACGTACAGTCGCCTAGTGACCCACTTTTTCTGGCCAAAAATGAGGAATGACGTCCTGAACCACTGCCGATCTTGCCCCACATGCCAAGCCAGCGGGAAGAGTGGTCGGAAGCTGAAAGCCCCTCTGCAACCCTTCCCTGTGGTCACCACCCCGTTCGAGAGGGTGGGGATAGACATTGTGGGGCCTCTGGACCCCCGCACGGCACAAGGACACAGGTTCATCTTAGTGCTAGTGGACCATGCCACCCGCTACCCCGAGGCGGTGCCCCTACGGACCGTGACAGCTCCGGTGGTTGGCCGGGCCCTAATGGGGATCTTCTCCCGGGTAGGCTTCCCCCGAGAAGTCGTCAGCGACCGAGGCACAAATTTCATATCCAAATACATGAAGTCCCTCTGGCAACAATGCGGGGTCACCTACAGATTCACGACCCCCTATCACCCCCAAGGGAACGGACTAGTGGAGCGTTTTAACCGCACTCTCAAGGGGATGATTGGGGGATTGGAAGAGCCCCTCCGTCGCCAGTGGGATGTACTACTCCCGTGCCTCCTCTTCGCCTACCGGGAAGTTCCCCAGAAGTCCCTCGGTTTTAGCCCTTTCGAACTCCTGTACGGGCACCCTGTGCGAGGGCCCCTCAGCCTAGTCAAGGAAGGTTGGGAGATGGCCCCCCTAACAACCCCTCCAGACGTCTTCAAATACATCCTGGCCCTACGAAACCAGACCCGGCGCTTCAGGGAGATGGCCAAGGCGAACCTCGAGGCCAGCCAGGAGGACATGAAGAGGTGGTATGATCACAATGCCTCCTCCGTTGAGTTCGAGCCTGGACAACAAGTGTGGGTGATGTCCCCCACCGAACCATGTGCCTTGCAAGATAAGTGGACGGGGCCCTTCAAAGTGGTCGAGCGCAAAAGCCCCGTCACTTACCTCATCGACATGGGGACCTCCCGGAACCCCCTTCGGGTCCTCCACACCAACCGACTCAAACCACACTTTGTGCGCTCAGAACTCAGCCTCCTGATGGCTACGGACAGTGGGGCCGAGGAAGACTCCGAACCCCTCCCGGATCTTCTGAAGGCTCAGGAGAATGACGGCTCCGTGGACGGGGTCCGGCTCTCTGACGCCCTCACTTCGGAGCAACGCCAGGACTGCCGGAACCTCCTGCTGCAGTTCGCTGCCCTGTTCTCCCTCACCCCCGGGGTCACCCCTTGGTGTTTGCACGACGTAGACACCGGGGACAGTCCCCCTGTCCGACACCGGGCCTACCGCGTACCAGATCGGGTACGGGCCTGTATACAAGAGGAAGTGGCCAAGATGCTCACGATCGGGGTCATCGAGCCCTCGGACAGTCCCTGGGCCAGTCCGGTTGTATTGGTTCCCAAAGCCGCTGCCCCCGGCACCGCACCTGAACTGAGATTCTGCGTCGACTACCGGGGCTTGAACGCTGTCACCCGGACCGACGCTCATCCCATCCCCCGAGCAGACGAGCTGGTCGACCGGCTGGGGGCCGCCCGCTACCTTAGTATCTTCGACCTAACAGCGGGCTACTGGCAGATCGGCCTCACACCCAGGGCTCAGGAACGGTCAGCCTTCTCTACCCCCGATGGCCACTATCAATTCAAGGTCATGCCCTTTGGCATGAAGAATGCCCCCGCCACGTTTCAACGCCTTGTGAACCAGGTCTTGGCGGGGCTCGAAGAGTTCAGCGCTGCCTACCTGGACGATATCGCTGTATACAGCCGCCACTGGTCCGACCACCTCCGTCACCTCCAAGAGGTCCTACAAGCCCTCCAGCGGGCCGGCCTCACCATTAAGGCCGGCAAGTGCCAAATTGGCCAAGGGTCTGTGACCTACCTTGGGCACCAAGTGGGGAGCGGGCTGGTGGCCCCCCTACAACTTAAGATTGCGGCCATCCAGTCCTGGCAGCCCCCCGTCACCCAGACCGAGGTCCGAGCCTTCTTGGGGCTCACCGGCTACTACCGGCGGTTCGTGAAGGACTACGGCAGCATCGTGGGGCCCCTCACGGGTCTCACGTCCAAGAACCAACCGAAGCGGATTAACTGGACTCCTGATTGTCAAGCGGCCTTCGAGAAGCTGAAGGCCGCCCTGTGCACCGCCCCTGTGCTCCAGGCCCCCGATTACAGTCGGGAATTTGTGGTGCAGACCGACGCCTCCGACCACGGCATCGGGGCCGTCCTCTCTCAGTTGAACCCCGAAGGTCATGACCAGCCGGTGGCCTTCATCAGTCGACGTCTCCTGGCCCGAGAACAGCGTTGGAGCACCATCGAGAGGGAGGCATTTGCAGTAGTGTGGGCCCTCAAAAAGCTCCGACCCTATCTCTTCGGTACCCACTTCCGGGTACAAACCGACCATCGACCCCTGCAATGGCTGATGCAGATGCGGGGGGAGAACCCAAAACTCTTGCGCTGGTCCATTTCCCTGCAGGGAATGGACTTCACCGTGGAGCACCGACCAGGTCAAGACCACGCCAACGCGGATGGCCTGTCCCGCTTTTTCCGCCTCGACGAAGAGAGTCCCCAAGGAGATGGGTGACTCTCCCCGCCTTCAGCTGGGGGGGGACGCATGTTGGACAGGCCACACAGAGGGCTTGCTCCCTCCCCGCACGACAGGGCCCGAGCTCCGGCCCACCAGGCATACCCCCGCGACAAGCACCTGTACCCCGTCTCCCGACGGATCTTCTGCCCTCGGACCACTACTCATCACGGGGTCCAGCCCCACCGGCTTCCCCGGCCGGGTCAAGCCTCCATCTTGGGCCCTGCACCACGCGGCCGCGTGGCCTCACCCCGACCCCAACCCCGGGCCTGGCCGGCCCCGACATCTCGGCACCACCATCCACCCAGGAGGTGAGCGGACCACTTGGCAGGTCAATGGGAGAACGAGGTGTCAAAGGCTCTCCCCCGCCAGGTGCCGATCGCCCCCAGCTCCCCCAGGCACTGGCTCCACCCCCTGCTGGGTGTCTGGACACCTTCATCCCGGACCCTCCGACCTCCAAGTGCGAGGGTCCGGACATCAAAGGGCACCAGCCCTATAACTGGGGCAGCTCCGGAGCAGGAAGGCAGTTGTATCCTGGAGTCGAGAGACACCGAGTGAACTCAGCCTTGACGGTCTACTGGCGCTGCCGTAGCCCGCTCTTGTGACCCATCGTTCTGCCAGCTGGCGCTGCCGCGGCCTTCTGCAACCTCCATCCTCACCGGGACCTGCTGGCGCTGCCGCGGACCGTACATCGACCATCTTCCTGGGACCTGCTGGCGCTGCCGCGGCCCGTTGTAACAACCATCTTCACCGGGACCTGCTGGCGCTGCCGCGGACCGTACATCGACCATCTTCCTGGGACCTGCTGGCGCTGCCGCGGCCCGTTGTAACAACCATCTTCACCGGGACCTGCTGGCGCTGCCGCGGACCGTACATCGACCATCTTCCTGGGACCTGCTGGCGCTGCCGCGGCCCGTTGTAACGATCATCATCACCGGGACCTGCTGGCGCTGCCGCGGCCCGTACCACCTAACCACCAAGCTCGAGGATTGTGAGCTCATCATCTCATCCGAACTACCTGACTGGTAAACAGACTGTCCCGCTACCCCCTTTCCTACCTTGCGAGACTCGAATCGAGGGGACCCCTGAGTCCAGACCTCCTTGTACCATTCAACCGTACCTTAAGAAGTGCTTATAAAGAACACTGAACCTTATCCGTGTGTGGTATCTGTCTGTGGGGGAGAAGTTACTTGTCTGTACGATCGCTGGAGACGGTTCTCCCCGGAGACCTCTCCTCCTGACCCCGGCCGACCCTCCCGGTCCGTCTACCTTTTCTAACATGCCAGTATGGTGCTGTGGAGTTCGTGATGACAAACTGCCAGACCATATACTCTTAATGGCTTTACTGCACTTACAATGTCTAAAAATTGACTTAGACACTGTAGGGGTACAGTGCTCATGCAACTGTACCCTCACCAGTGGTATTGTGCACCCAGCTAGAGGGGTGTCTTACCTATACCATAGGCAGTGGGTAGCAGGCATGGCACACAGGAATGTGTAACATGTTGTCCTTATAAGCTGATAGGACTCACTCATATAAGCACTCTTTTGTGCGTTTTGTGTACGCCTCAAAAAATTATATTCAAATGCCAATATTCAAAATTCTCATTGGTTTATTACGTCTCATAATCCAATTTTATGTTAGGTTCATTGAAGATAAATCATTCAAATTCGTAGTTGTAAATTCTTTCTTCATAACTGCACTCTTATTTGTTCAGTTTCACAGGGTTAACAGAAATGTTCCCCGATGCATTTCGGGTCCAGCCCTTCTTCAGGGGGTTCCCCGTGTAACAAGATCAAAAGGAACTACTTGATCCATGTACCGGATGCGGACGCTAACTGTTTCTGTGGTGGTGTTTTTAAAACGTGCTATCGTGTGTTAGTGATAGGTCATGGTCCTTGTTGTGTCCTGCTGGACACAGTCTAGTGTTTCTGCCAGCCACTCCCACGAGGGCTGGCCCACACACACACCCCCTCACCCATCCAACACGGACGTCACCAGTCAGGTGACCCCGCTAATAAAAGGGCCCGAGTGCACGTGCTCGTGGCTAGTCATCCGCACCACCTATCCATGTGTCCGGGTGGTCATTCCTTCATTATGTGGGCCTAGGGCCCAGAACATAACACTGGCGACGAGCGGGTTTTACCTGCGTGTGCAGCCGCCGCTTGTGAAGGTGGCGTGAACGAACTGTGCTGCCTGTGTCTCGGGCGCCCCCTGCAGCTGGCACAGATCAGTTGAAGTCCAGCGGGGCGTACAAAGTGCCCTGGTGTGCAAGTGCGGTGATCGGGAGCTCCACCACGCACCTGCGGTGGCCGTCGATACATAGCGGCGCCTCCACCGAAAGTTTACTGAGACTCCGGCGTGGCGAGAGAGGAGCCGGTGGCAAGCCCTGCTACCAACTTGCTGAGCCCCCACCAGAGGCACGAGCCGAGCAGCGCCCACCCACATTGATCCAGCGGACGCAAGGTGAGCCCCCTGAGAAGCGAGGGAGAAGGGTGTAGCTGCCCGCCTCAGCAAGGAATAGACAGTGTGCCCGCAAGGGGCCAGCCGTCTTCGGTGTCCGCTCAAGCAGCGCATGAATGAGAGAGGCTGCTGCGGGCAGGGAGAGAAAGGAGAAGACAGCGGCCGACGGTAAACTTAGAGATCCCTCGTCGGAGTGCACCGACAGAGTATGGAGGGCCATGTGAGCGACCGTAATGCTGGACGGGCGCGGCCGGTCCGTGGTGTGCTAAAGACCCCGCTCATCAGCAGCAAAGACTAGCCCCAATTCTAAAACAAACATCAAAACAAAAAAAAGTAAATATAAAAGACATTTCTCCAACTTACCGCGCTGTACACAATGGCCGTGGAGCCACAGGGACTGCTGGTGCGAGGCACTGGAGCCCGAGAACGTTCAGGAGTGACTGCAGCGCGATGGATATCGGCCGTGTAGAGGGGAACACTCAGTGCGAGTTGCCTGTTGGTTCTTGCCTGCAGAGACACGACGAGCTGCAGCAACAAGTTACCGATCGAGGTTCCAGGGTGAAAGTAGACTGCCGGGGACAGCGGTAACAAGCCAACAGCACCGCCCAGTGGTCGGAAGTGGTACCGCACCGAAAGGACGACCTCATTTGTTTACAGAACCAATAAAGGGACACTGGCCCAGCCATTCCTACAGCCTCACAACTTTCTACGATACAGCAACCCAAAAGGGCTCTCATTCTGAAAGGAGACGAGCTGCCCGGAATGAGATAAAGCTGGTGACCCCTAGCAAACAGTATAAGCACACAAAGGAAAGGCGGCAGCGAAAATGAAACAGGACTGGCCCGAAGAGCATGCTGCATCATTCTCCCTCACCAGACCCAGGCACCCTGAAACACCGGAATATAATTTCCCGGTGACACAGAGAGCACAAAGGAAACAGAGAGGGTGAGGAGAGCGTCGTGCACGCCACCTGTCATTGGTCTGCCACCTACCCACAAGAAAGTTACCAAGGGTCCCATTCTCAACAGCAGCCATCTCGTAAATTCCTAAGGAGAACCAATGCACGACTGCACCAGAGTGAGACAACTCAGACTGTTTTCTAACAGAGAGGCGGTGCAGATGAGCTCAGGCGGAGTCTCCATAGAGAATGCTAATTCTCACGCCTGACTGCTAGGCCCAACGTTGGCAGCCAAGAAAGCTATCCTAGCAGTGAAAAGGAAACTTAGAAACTCTCCCTCCTACACAAGGGGAAGACCTTTTTCATGCTCCTGATAGCAGGACGTCATCACTGAAACAAAGACCAAACTGAGCGAAAGGGCATACAGACAAGGGAAGTATCGAAGGGCCAAACAAGGTCCAGCGCAGGTGACAGGACGGCGAAATAATAAAGCCCAAGCAGACACGGCGCACAGGAGAAACCCCCCGGCCGGCAGAGAGAATAGAGACCCCCCAGGCTGGTGGAGAGAGAAGAGATTCCCCAGGCTGGTGGAGAGAGAAGAAGAGACCCCCCAGGCTGGTGGAGAAAGAAGAAGAGACCACCCAGGCTGGTGGAGAGAGAAGAAGAGACCCCCCAGGCTGGTGGAGAAAGAAGAAGAGATCCCCCAGGCTGGTGGAGAGAGAAGAAGAGACCCCCCAGGCTGGTGGAGAGAGAAGAGATTCCCCAGGCTGGTGGAGAGAGAAGAAGAGACCCCCCAGGCTGGTGGAGAAAAAAGAAGAGACCCCCCAGGCTGGTGGAGAGAGAAGAAGAGACCCCCAGGCTGGTGGAGAGAGAAGAAGAGATCCCCCCCAGACCGGTGGAGTGAGTGAGAGACCCCCCAGGCTGGTGGAGAGAGAAGATCCGCCCCCAGGCTGGTGGAGAGAAGAAGAGACCCCCCCCCCAGGCCGGTGGAGAGAGAAGAATCCCCAGGCTGGTGGAGAGAGAAGAAGAGACCCCCCCCCAGGCTGGTGGAAAAAGAAGAAGAGATCCCCCAGGCTGGTGGAGAGAGAGAGACCACCGACCAGGAGAGAGACAGAGACACCCTGATGCCACTACCAATGCTTCCAGTCAGAAAATTACCTGCCCTGGAAAGCGGAAAGTGTAGTGAACCGAGAGAAGAAGTCACGCAACAGTGACAAGCTCTAATGGAAAATGCGAGCACTTGCCCGCTACCTGTCAGAGAATGGTCCCATCGCAGCAAAGAGAACCTGGCGGCTACTTCTCCGAAAAGTGATAGGCCAGTATATACACTAGCTGTGGCGAGTGACCACCACAGAAAGAAAAGCAAGGATACTGCACCACTGCTGCCAGAGCAGAGGCAAGGAAAAGAGGAGACGGAAGGGCAGTTACCCGCCATCTGCAATGCACCAAGGAAATTCCCAGAAGGGAGAGGGGCCCTATGTGGTCCGAAAGCAGGAGGAAGAGAGATCGGAATCACCCAACCTGCATCACAATGCCCAGCAGGGAGCTAGAGATTATTCAGGGAGTGCCCCCGCTATTGCCTTCAAGACTGTGGTGTGCAACGTTCCATTTTGCAGGCAGGAGGAGAGTCCAGCGCTCCGAGTGGCGCATCACCACTACTGACGCAAGAAAAGGGAGATATTTACCCCCTACAGCAACCCGAAATCACAGCCGAAACATACGGATCCCTCAAAGCATGCCTACTCCCACTACCGTCCCTGAAGTTGGCGGACGCACCTGAGAAGACGCCCAGTTTTTCTGACCGGACCAGACCGATGAGTGGTCCGTGATGGGAGAAGATGCGAAGCCCAGAGAACACGACTGGAGTGAGCAGTAGATCACTACAAGTTTGCGTGGCCTTCTCGCCACATCCTCAGAAAAGCTACGGAGTGGAGAATTATAGGACGGTAACGGTCCTATTACAGGAAAGCATACGACAACTGGCGCGCAGTGGGAGTCAACAAAGGGACGCCGTTCACCAGAGTGCACCTTCTAACACACGCCAGCCACTGGGGTGCGGGGACGTCATTTTTCTCAATGATCGTCAGCCACCTGTCACCGGCTGCGTAAACTAAAGGGCATCCCTGTTCTGTTTACACAAATGCCAAATCAGAAGAGCTGCACCAAGTGTCCGACGAGTATCACGACTGAAAAGATTCGCCAGTCATCCCTACTCACTGCCAGTCATCACCACATGTTGTGCGAGTCGTCTCATGGCATCCACCCCATCATCTGTCATGTGCATCACTACCATCCTTGGAGCATCAAGTACAATACCTGGAGTCCAGAACAAGCCACGATCCGAAAATACAGTGACCATCTGTTTAACCGGCGCATGTCCTGATCCTGGTAGCGAGAGCATGTTTCTGACCAAGACACATCTACCCCTGAAGTTTGCATGAGTGACGAGGCGGTGGCTCCGGAGTCAGAGCTCATGTGCAGTCCCGTGGTAACTCATCCAAGGGTCCTCCCAGAGCGTGAGAGATGGACTTTACTGTGCCCCACCAATGGATTCCAGGAAGTGGCCAGGCCATCCAACAGAGAGTTTCATCAGGTCACAGAATGTCAAGACTGTCGTCAAAGGATCAAGCGACACAATCGTCCGGTGTGTTACAGTGGACTCAGCTATACGCTCCTGATGCACCCATGTTTTGAACAATAAGACACTAAGTGCCCACAGCAAGAGTACGCTGGACCGATGAACATCACGTAGGTGGACCATCCCTCAACTGAAGCGAAGCTGAAAGGTCTGGATATCATCAGCACCGTGTTCGTCCCCAGATATACCTGGTTAAAGTATGGACATGTGCAAAGACGTCCGGGTGCTCCCAGCTGCACCTGTCCACCGCTGTCCTGCGAACAACCTCTCTGAACTGTGGGACTTCCATTATTTTAGTTGTTTTCTCATTCCTTCCCATAGGTTGGACTTTTGTTTGTTTGTTTTTCGTTTTATTAAAATTTGGGAGGAATGTTGTGTCCTGCTGGACACAGTCTAGTGTTTCTGCCAGCCACTCCCACGAGGGCTGGCCCACACACACACCCCCTCACCCATCCAACACGGACGTCACCAGTCAGGTGACCCCGCTAATAAAAGGGCCCGAGTGCACGTGCTCGTGGCTAGTCATCCGCACCACCTATCCATGTGTCCGGGTGGTCATTCCTTCATTATGTGGGCCTAGGGCCCAGAACATAACAGTCCTATCGTGAAGACAGTAATTGTTTTAATACCGTGAACGGTAGGAAAGACTCTAAATTTATTACGGGTCCGATGAAAGTGGAATTTCCAATCTATGTGCTCGTTACAATTATTCGGGTGCTCAGTGAAAGCGGGATATACACTCTATGTACTCATAATGTATTGCTTGCCAGAATCACATAACTTTAGTGGTTATTACAAACGCGGTTAGTCCTTGCGCTCGAATGGTGTTCAGGTGCTCTATAATTCTGTGAAAACGCGTGTCGGTACAACCCTAAACAAAAAGGTGATTTAAACCACTACAATACCCGTGTGAGTTAATTCAAAAGTGCAAATAACAGGATTAATATCAGTGTCATACCTGTAAAATATCCCCGAGAGGCTTCAGCATTAACCCGTTGTGCTGAGTGGCGGTGATTCAGTGTGTGTGTTGTTAACCCCGATTTAACATCTTGTAACCCGGAAGTGCATTGCGCGTGACTGTGATGGAAAGCAAAAGCATACTTCAGACGTTGTGAGCGTGATGTGATGAACCTGAATGTAAAAAAATTCAAAAATGTCAAAACTCTAGCTGCGATGACAAACTTTAGCGCAGAAATATTAAACAATGATACTATTCGAACGGCTGACTTCACGTCTGTGCGCTGAAAGGGAAAAGTAAAATGCATGTAACGTGGTATGCAGATGATGACTGAATTCCATACTCCGAAATATAAATTACGGCATTCTCTGAATTTCTACTCATGTAATCATACAAAAAACAAAGAAGGTCCTTGGTAAGTTACCACAGTATACTGAAACTATTTACAAATGGCAGCTAAATTCCAAGCGCTCATTAAGGCCCTTCGGGCTCAGAGAATTCAATTTATAAATCCAATGTAATTCACGTTGTAACAAGAATGCCTTGTTGTCTCTTCCATCTTTTAATTCAACTTGCTCCAATATCCAATACTTAAGTTGACTAGTATTGTGATTGGCTTCCGAAAAGTGTGCAGCAATTGTAGACTTCATATTTTTTAATCTGATGTTACTCTTATGTTCGACTAAGTGTGTCTTCATTTTCAGTTCAGTTTTCCCTACATAAGGTAACCCACATGGGCACTTTAAAGAGTATACCATATTACTGGTATCACACGTAGCTGTCACTTTTAGTTGAATAGGGATTCCAGATGTGGGGTGTGAAACTGTAGATCCTTTTATTATGTTGTTGCAGCTGCCACAATTATGACATGTCATGGTTCCCATGTAGTTAGAGATCGTTTTGTTGCTCTTTAATTGTTAAAGTTGTTGTAGGTTCTTAGTACGCTGATAGGCAAATATCGGAAAATTCTTAAATATGCCCCTGAAATCAGTTTCTGCTTGTAGTATAGGCCAGTATTTACGAATGGTTTGTTTGATCTTATGGCTGCTCCTGGAATATTTTGATACAAACACCGGTCTCTCCTTATTTGGCTTTATGTTACTTTTGGGTTTTAACAGTTCAGTTCTATTCTGTTGTTCAGCTCTGGACTCTGCTTGTTTTAATACTGCTGTTGGATATGCTAGATGTTTGAATGTCATCAATGTCTTTTCTTTGTTCTCCTGGTATATCTGCTCAGTGGATGATATTCGTTTAACCCTGAGTAATTGGGAGTTTGGGAGATGTTGTTTTAAACTCATTTGATGGAAACTTTAAAAGTGAAGTAGATTGTTCCGATCTATAGTTTTAGTAAATACTGTAGTTATCAATTTATTGTCCTGTATAGAAATGTCTACATTGAGGTATGAAATTCTTTGCTTGTCCATATTGTGTGTAAACTGAACGAGGTTGTCAACTTCATTGATCACACGTATTGCCTCAAGTAACTTGGTTTCAGATCCTTTCCAAATTATAAATATGTCACCTATGTATCTGTAGTACGCTATTAAGTTCTCTGTCAAGATAGATTTCGATAGAATGTGATCGAGTTCGAACCTGTGCATAAAAAGATTTGCATAGGCAGGAGCTGCACAATTGCCCATAGATGTACCCGATAATTGTGTATAGTACTGGTCCTACCAGACAAAGTAACTATGGTATAGGGTAAAATGCATGAGTTCCAATAGGAATATTTTTAGGTCTTCATTTTTCTCGCTTTCCAAAAGGAAAGATTCCACAGCCTGTAACCTTAAGTCATGAGGAATAGAAGTGTATAAAGCCTGCACATCGACAGTGCACAATGTGTACTCAATTTTTTCATTTAGTGAGATGTTTTGAAGTTTTATTAGGAAATCTGTGGTGTCTTGTAAATACGTTGACATCTTCCGCACGCTAGCCTGTAGATGTCGGTCTATGTACTTGCCTATTGGCTCATGTATTGAATTTCTTGTGCTGACGATTGGCCTGAATGGAGGGTTGTCCAAATTTTTATGTATTTTTGGAATCATGTATAGATATGGTATATTTCGATTGCTTTTAATTAAAAATCTTTTGTCACGGTCATTGATGTCCAAAGCTTTGTTCACGATGACTGTTAATACCCTAGTGAATTCCCGAGTTGGATTGGAATTCAGTCTCATGTAGATGGTGAAACCCCGAAACCGGTCCTTGGGTGCTTGTTTCTGGTCCAGGGAGGACCTGGCTTGGCAGTTCGGGCTGGACTGTTCCCATGAGGCACAGGGTCAAGACTGATTTGCATATGGCCAGGTCTAAACTGGGGTGGCATGGTGAGCAAAAGAATGATGGATTTAACCCAGATCTCTTGACTGGGGGAGAATGTTTTGATTTGTTCTTCATTCCGTCCATCAATTGTGTGTCTTTTGCTTTCTCGCCGATGGTATTGTCTGATACATGAGTGTGTAGGCTGTCCAGGTAAAATTGCATATCCAAAATTACGAGAGCTCCACCTTGGTCTACTGTACAACACTTCATCTTGTCGTTGTTAGCCAAGCTGGTTATGGCTTGTCGTTCTTTTAAAGTCAAATTGGGTCTGAGAGTTTGATTGTTCTTAAATAACTCACATAAATCCTTCTGAACTACTGTCTCGAATGAGTCATGGACCTTATGACTCATGAGCGCTTGAAAAGTACTTGTGGGTTGTAAATCAAGTAGTGTTCCTTGTGGTTCTTCAGGTTTTGGTGTTATTATGTTGGTAAAAAATGTTTTAGTCGGAGGGTTCTCATGAATTTAAAAAAACAAATTTGAGTTTCTATCTCGTTAGACTGGTATGTCGAAACATAGGATAGGCCTTTTTGCAATGTTTTGATTTGAAATGTAGATAATTTTGTTTTGGAAATATTTATGACTAAACTCTCTGGCTTCTGGTCGTCTTTGCTATTGGTTGATCTTGTTCTGTTATATTTTGCCCTCCTGGTTCGACGGGCACGTCTCAGCCCCTCCCTAAAAAAGGAGTCTTGGTTGTTTTTGAACTTGAAGTGGAAGGTCTGTTATCTTGATCCTGTTCAATGTTTCTCGGTGGTGGTCCTCTGTGGTGTGATCTAGGCTGAGAGTCATCTGATGAAGATGTTTCATCTGTTGATCTATTCCCAAACAGTCGTTGTTGTCTGCGTGTTGCGTATGCTTCTGCCCAACTGTATACTTCGCCTAACTTATAATCCACGGTGTCCCGTTTACATTTTCGTAGTTTCCTTTTATTTATTTCAGTCGTTTATTTGTCTAATTGAAAATGTATGTCCTCCAAAGTTTTCATCCAATCTTCTGGTGACTGTTTTTGGCTAATTTCCTGTTTGAGTTGGGTCACTTCTTTTTCTAGTTCTTCAAGCGCTCTAGATAATTCTTCAACAATTGGTAAAATTAGGTCCAATGAACACTTGTTCAAAATTCCATACCATCTTTCGGTAAAACGTGCATTGTTTTTACATAAAGTAGACTTGAGGGGTATCTGTAATCCTCTGGGGATCCTTTGTACTTTATGGTAGCGTATTACCGTACTGGCATGAAGTCGCAGGTTGATTTCTCTTTTTGCTGCGAATAGTAATTGCTTAATGTTTGACTGTATAGATCCGGTGCTACATGCGACGCATTCGGGTTCCTGGATCAGTGAGTAAATGCGATTTGTATCATCTGTTGAATATCCAAATGTCTCTGCTTTGTTTACTGTGGTGTTGGCTATATCTTCATACGACATTTTGGAGTGGGTGCAGACCTTGGTGATCAGCAACAGTTTCTAGAAATGGGTATGGGGTAGGTCGCACTCCAAGTGTTTCTCAATTTCAATTAATTTGAATTGAAATTGAGAAACACTGTTTTATAACTTGGAGTGCGACCTACCCCATACCCATTTCTAGACACAGGAATGTGTGCCATGTCGACTCTTCACTTTTCTCTGCACCAAAACACGAAGCCTGCAATGGCAGTGTGTGAGTGTAAAAGTACAGGGCCTCTAAGGTGGCACAATATGTGCTGCAGCCCTTAGAGACCTTCCCTGGTCACAGTGCCCTTGGTATCCATGATACCTTTTACAAGGGACTTACATGTGGCCAGAGAGGTGCCAATTGGGGGTACAAAGGTACAGTTTTGGTAAAGAACTCAGGCCCTGGGAACCTTATTTGGCAGGGACCCAGGGAACATCAAGTCAAAGTGCATCAGAAATCTAGCAAAAAGTGGGGGGGTTACTGCAACAGAAACCCTTCCTACACCCCCCAGTTTTTTTCATCCCACTGAAAGCCCTGCATAATATCAATAGTTTAACCTATATCTGAAACTAAATTCCACCGTCAATAGCATGCTGATTTACTTCAAGTGTCTGGGAATGCAAACTGCATTTAGACAACTCACTCCTCATTCTTGCCCTTCACTTTCACAATCACACTGCACTCACAACGATCACTCTGCACTCACAATGCACCTGCGCTGTTCACCTTGTACCTCACCCTGTAGTCACACGAACACACTACTCACCTGCACTCATGTGACACTTCATCCACCTGTCCCCCTCACTGCTCAATCTTCAATTTCACTCAAACAAGCCCATCACTAACCATGCATTCTTTCATCCCACTCTGCACTTACATCCGCACCATATGGTCACCTCACTCACCCCACAGTCACTCCTCTTACCCTACTCTCACACCCTTCGCATCGCTCACAGTGCACTCAGATGGGCACTCCTGCCACCCACACAGTGCAGAGGATTACTGTGCCTGCCACAAAGAACGTGTACCATGCAAATCACAGAAATGTGTGAGTGTACTATGAGTAGCGTTATTAAAAAAATTAAATGTTTGTCAGAAAGGTGCTATAGAGAGATGAGGTGCATTGTTGATGAGTGGTACTGAGGGAATTAATTGAAAAAGGGTCTCGGGTCTAGTTGCGCCCCTGATTCACAAGTAGCGTGCCAGGCGCCACCCGCGTGCACGTGCTACGGCAGCCGTGTGTTGCTGTACTTTCATCTATTTACACGTTTTAAGCACCCTGTTACTGAAATGCTTCGGAAGTGACTCCCACCACTATCTTTGCCTCCACTCACAGTTGTAGCCGCTTCGGTCTAACGCCCTTCACGCCCCTCCCTTGGCTCCCAAAGACCCTCTCTCTCGCTCCTCCCGGGCACCCCGTCTCTCCTCCGTAACACTGCAAAGACCACCCCTGTAAGGCGATGAGTTGCTTTGCAGCTAGAGACGTGCATTATAAGTCACATACACACATTAGTAAGAACGTTTGGGCTCCGCATCCACAGATGGCACGCCGCTCAGTGCCTGCTAGGCGAAGCACCGCGCGCACACCCACCTCAACACCTACACAGCGGCGCGTGCATACTGCCAGCCTTCTGCCATCCGCGAGCATCTGCTTCTGTGTTATTGTCGAGGAGCTCTGCACGGGGACAGGAATGTGTGTGGGGGCTCCTGTGCTCATTGAAATGTAGAGAGCACATTTCACGACACCCACAGGCAGCAGTGGCCGGCAGCACCCCATCCTGCTGGCCAGAAGGGCTGGGCCAGGGCAAGCAAGGTGCGTCTGCACGCTCCAGCTGAGACGGGTCAGACAGGGGTCAGAGAGCTCCTCCAGCGCCAGGACTGGAAAGGTACTGTCTAGCAAGTAATGCGCGCACACGTTTTTGCATCGATTAGTATCCCTACTGTTATAGAAGAAGCTGCCTAAAATATGCTGAGTTTGTTTGTATATTTGCATATTTGAGTGTTGCGGATTTACAACTTTTCATTTTATTTTAGGTCACCTGATTTTACTGTGGATGCCTGCCCTTGAAGCTGAAATCGAAAATTAAAGGTAAGGCCAACTTTGTCAATATACGTGCTGAATTTCTAGTTTGTCAGTCGAGTGCCTAGAGTCCCCATGTATCAGAATCTTTCTTCTTGGATCTTTTTTATGAAACGAATATATTCAAAAATATTTTCCAGTCCCCCATTCGCATCGCATGAAGTGCCACAATACTCCAGTGCAGTGTACAAGAATGGATTTATTGTCCGTCTAGTTTGGCCTCTAATCCTTATTTTGTTTCTGTGGTTTGCATTTTCAATAGATCAATGAATAGGCATGCCGTCCAATAGGGAATATAGGCAGCTTTGTAACGAGCAAAATCAGGCGTGTTTAATGGCAGGCTGGCGCCTCTGAAAGGAAGTCACGGCTGGTGCAGGGTCAGTCATATGACAGGTGGGGTTCATGGCAGGCTGGCGCCTCTGAAAGGACATCATGGCTGGTGCAGGGTCAGTCATATGACAGGTGGGGTTCATGGCAGGCTGGCGCCTCTGAAAGGACATCATGGCTGGTGCAGGGTCAGTCATATGACAGGTGGGGTTCATGGCAGGCTGGCGCCTCTGAAAGGACTTCATGGCTGGTGCAGGGTCAGTCATATGACAGGTGGGGTTCATGGCAGGCTGGCGCCTCTGAAAGGACATCATGGCTGGTGCAGGGTCAGTCATATGACAGGTGGGGTTCATGGCAGGCTGGCGCCTCTGAAAGGACATCATGGCTGGTGCAGGGTCAGTCATATGACAGGTGGGGTTCATGGCAGGCTGACGCCTCTGAAAGCACTTCGTGGCTGGTGCAGTCAGTTATACGTCAGCAGTATATAGAGGCGGACGTCTTTGTATTGGTTGTAGGGCAGAGTCAGTCACTTTAAGTGAATTTCATGACAGCGTGATCAATGCTCCTCACGTCAGGGACACTTTTCACAATATGCTATTAATATGTTATATTTAATGCTGCATTCTCAGACGTACCTTAGTTCAAAATAAAGCCCCGACGGTCTATACTGATGGATGGAAGCCAGCCAGTAAGTAAAGAAAAGAAATCTCGATATGTCTCGGTTGTTCTGGCTTAGTGGGCTAATGCAGTCATTACAGGAATGAATCTGTGTTTAATGGTCACTCTTTCATCCTCAACGAGTATCATTGAGGGAGTGTTAGTAAGCATCTGGGTTCTGCCATTAGTGCCAAGTAACCCCCTTATCGGGGGAAAGTGAGCCGGATAAAGGTGCCTTTTATGTCCCTAAGGGCTGGTCCTTTTCGGCTGCCAAGAGTAGACAAAACCAATAGCTTTTCTTTTGTCTAGTGCTTGCACACAGAAGGACACATGCACACAGTAACAGGCTTTCATATGCACACACAGAACACACAGGTGCATACAGACAATAAACGTTCAGACGCAATTCACTTTAGGCCTCACACAGAGTTTGGAAAGCGCTATATAGATATCAATACAATGGAATACAATTGCCACCTCTGAGCAAAGGGAAAACGTACACTTCTGGTGCTGTGTGTGTGTGGGTACTGGTGAAGCCTGCACTGCTGCTGCCTGTCATACACATATTCTCTGTGTGTAGCAAAACAAACCTACATTGCTGATGCCTAAGTGTGGTAGTTGCATATATGTACATATATATATATATATATTTTTTTTTTTTGGGAGAATTTCACGAAGATTCGTCAGATGACGCCAAAGTTATTAGCAAATCAAAAAATGCTTTTCCTATGGAAACTAGGTTGTAACTATAACTACCTACTGGTGACCGCCAGTAGGTAATATATATGTACACATATGCAACTACCACACTTAGGCATCAGTAATGTAGGTTTGTTGTGCTACACACACAGAATATTCAGTAATGTAGGTTTGTTGTGCTACACACAAAGAATATGTGTAGGACAGGCAGCAGCATTGCAGTGTGTATATATATATATATATATTAAGTCCAATACTCATTCACTACTCGGAATGAGCCCGACACATGCAGGGCTTAAAACAATTGGAGTTTATTCAGCAAATCACTTACAGCGCGTAGGGATCAAAGTTCAAGAAACTCTGTGGCAGACGCGTTTCAGCCGTAAGGCTTTCCTCAGTGCCTGGTTTCAAGCAGTTCATTGCACCTGGGGCAGGTTTAAATCTCCTGATGTTACTGTAGCCACTCCCACTAGCTAGATGTTTCAGCTCCTCCTCTGGTTCATACAGTGATACACCTCGCACTGGGCTTGGACCTGCTGCATGCTGGTAGATGAAGTTCGGCGTGGTGACCACTTCCGTGAGCGGTTTCTACCAGACTCCCAGTGGTGTCCCAAATCCTGTTGGCATCCGGACCTCATTCAACCAACTGCGGATCCAAGTAAGATGAAAGATTTCAGGCTGAGACCAAATGTATCCCCCGCAGAAAAAACTGCAGCCTCTCTCCCCGTGCAGTCGAGTATAAACACTGTGGTAATGTAACCGCTTGGGGGGTGACAAGTTGTATTTAAATACAGAGTCTAAAAGGTGCCGGCTCACGTGTCACACCTGACCGAGAGGGCGTGCCGGTTACCAGTGCCTGCTTACTGGTTTAAACATTAAGTCCAATACTCATTCACTACTCGGAATGAGCCCGACACATGCAGGGCTTAAAACAATTGGAATTTATTCAGCAAATCACTTACAGCGCGTAGGGATCAAAGTTCAAGAAACGCTGTGGCAGACGCGTTTCAGCCGTAAGGCTTTCCTCAGTGCCTGGTTTCAAGCAGTTCATTGCACCTGGGGCAGGTTTAAATCTCCTGATGTTACTGTAGCCACTTCCACTAGCTGGATGTTTCAGCTCCTCCTCTGCTTCATACTGTGATACACCTCGCACTGGGCTTGGACCTGCTGCATGCTGGTAGATGAAGTTCGGCGTGGTGACCACTTCCGTGAGCGGTTTCTACCAGACTCCCAGTGGTGTCCCAAATCCTGTTGGCATACGGACCTCATTCAACCAACTGCGGATCCAAGTAAGATGAAAGATTTCAGGCTGAGACCAAATGAATCCCCTGCAGTAAAAACTGCAGCCTCTCTCCCCGTGCAGTCGAGTATAAACACCGTGGTAATGTAACCGCTTGGGGGGGTGACACGTTGTATTTAAATACAGAGTCCAAAAGGTGCTGGCTTATGTGTCACACCTGACCGAGAGGGTATGTATGTTTGTAAGTGACATTTTATGACTTGATTTTCCGTTAAAGAGGAAATACAGCCATTGAAAGTCTATACAAGATGGAGAACCAAGCAATAATGCGATGTGTATCATTAGGCTGTAAGGAATAAAGCACATGCTAACATGGCGTCCCGATTGGTATCACACCGAGAACTTGACAAGTCCTTCGTTGCTGGCCGTGACTGAGTGTTTCACCAATTAAATCATCTGTAATCACATTTAAACATGCTATGTGTTTGGTGCCAAATTATTGAGCACTGAGGAAGGCTAAGAGGCCGAAATGCATTTGCTTGAATAAATTATAATTGAAGACGTCCCGGGAGTGCCCTGCATTTTTGGTAGCTGAGTATTTCTACGTGATTTCGCCCTCACGGAAGCAACTACAGCACCCGTTGAATAGGAGTTCAGCAGTTGGGTGACAAAAGAACAAAAGGAGAGTGAATATATGTATGTATATATATATATATATATATATATATGTATTCATTATTTTTCTCACAACTCCTCACGACCAGGAATAACCGAGGATGATGACGCCTTGTGCAGTTGAATATTATTTTTATTCAGCCTCCATCGAACACGTTTCGGCAGCACAGCTGCCTTGCTCACTGAGCAAGGCAGCTGTTTCTTATTCTTGAGTGATCCCTCGTCTTCTCTATAGGATGCACCTGAAAGTTTGGGGACATTAATCATGTACACCTTATTTGATGTGTTTGACATGCTACTCCCTTCTCCTACCACCCTCTGGCCATCATGTCTATTAGCACTGGTGTTAAAGGTTGGAACAATAGCCTTAGCAAGGGGCAACAGGAGTCTGAGGGTAGGTATCGAATTGTCTTTCCTCCCAAGGAGCCCTTGATTTTTACTCATGGTATCCGTATTTAGGGGCCTGGAAAATCCACTTGTACTTGGCCTTTGGGATGTCTTGGCCACACTTTGTACCATTGGATAATTTCTAGCGCCCATAACTGTATGTAAGGGTGATTTATGACTCGGATGGGTACCCATTGATGATTTAATCAAATCCACAGCTAGATGCATCTAACTTAGGGTGTTACTAAGTATGCAAACTGACACTTTGAGGGCCCTGATTTCATTCATCAATGTTACCAAGTCGTTAGACACTGTTTCATGGACAGTATCATCTATGGGTCTTTCCTGTTGTATGTTGCTAGCAACAGATGCTATATTATCTGTGCCAGTTACACTTCGATCGCCCATACACCTGTAATTATTGGGGGTGCTACTCGCTGTATTATCCAGGCCCATAGTGTGTCCCTCAGTCCCATTGTGTGGGGTATTTGCCAACGGGTCAGTTAGGTCAGCCAGGATTGAAAATCTATTATTACATGCAAAAGTGGTGAAAGCTTTGTGGGTGTCTGGCTGGTACTGGGGGGGTCCCTCTACTGTTATGTTTAATTCTGGTACATTCTGAGGATCCGGTATTGGTGTTTTTTTTGGCTGATTTTTTAAACATGTCGGGTACACGCACTTTGGGTGGTTTGCTACTCAAGATCTGTTGCATGCTATCCCTAGGTGTTTGGTCAGGGTGTGTGGAATCCAATAACCCCTCACATTTGGATAGTAGGCTGTCTATCCTATCCATAACACCACCCTCAGCATCATTTTGACCAGGGCTTTTTGTTCTTCCCTTTTTAACTTTCCTTTTTTTTTGCATCACCCGTAGCTCCTTCACATAATTTCCTCTTCCCCATACTAGCTAGCCCCAGCAAATTAAAATACAATTATATGCATTTAAGAGCTCTGTTAGGCCAAGATAAGTTTAGTTCAATGTCCATACACCACTGTTCATGAACACTTCCGGTTCTCCTTGTCCCTCTTGGCTTTGATCAGAATACAGAGCAATGACCTTGTTTAAGAGTGAGTCCTACTTCTATATAGTCACCCTCTCGAGTGTCCCGGTCATCCAGTGTCAGAGGGGTTGCCCAGCCCAGTCTCCTCCGGGCTCTGACGGGAGTATATGGACCCGCCCTTGGCCCGTACTTTGCCCGGGCGTGCCCCACGCACGCCCCGCGTCGCCCTGGAAGAGGTAGCGTTTTATGTGCGTTGGGAATTGAAGCGCCTCCCCCTCAATCGCGGGACCTGTGTGGGAAGCGTTGCACCCTGAGACATGTGGTCCCCTAGGAGGGTGATGGCGGCAGTGGAAATGCGGTACACAGGATCCCTGGGACTCCTGTCCCACCAGGGATAGAAACAGCAGGGCACCGGGCAGCAAAGAAACCAGCAGGAAAGTGCACAGCAGGCTATTTAATTCTATTAAACAAGAGAAACAGTTCAAACCATTTATTGCTAAAGATAGCAGTCTTGCGGGCATATTTACAATGAAGTGGCGGAGCGTGGCGTTAGCCTCCTTGGCCTAACGCTACGCTCCTTCACTTCTGAAACGCAGGACTGCACCATATTTACAACCATATGGTGCAGCCCTGCGTTTCCCCCTGCGCTGGTGCTAAATTTAGCAGCCTACAACCTAAGCAGGCACCCTTGTAACATAATGCAATCAATCAATCAATCAATCAATCAATCAATCAGGGACTCGTAAACGCGCTACTCACCAGTGAGGGTCTCAAGGCGCTAAGGGGGCGGGGGGGGGGGGGGGGGTATGCAGATCCGTTTCAGCCGAAGAGCCAGGTCTTGAGGGTCTTCTTGAAGGTGTTCAGGGAGGGGGCGCGTCTGATGTCTGTCGGTACCTCGGTCCAGGTTTTGGCTGCAACGTGGGAGAATGATCTTCCACCTTCTCTGGCTCTGTGGATGCGCGGGGTTTCAGCTAGTGCGAGGTTGGCAGATCGGAGGTTCCTCTTGGGTACGTGGAAGTTTATTCTGTCGTTGAGGTATTTGGGTCTGCTGTTGTGAAGGCATTTGAAGGCGTGGGTGAGGATTTTGAAGGTGACTCTATTCTCCATGAGGAGCCAGTGGAGTCTCTGCAGGTGTTGGCTGATGTGTTCGTGCCTTGGGATGCCGAGGACGAGTCTGGCCGCGGTGTTCTGTATCGTCTGGAGTGCCGGAGAAGGGATTTGTTGATGCCGGCGTAGAGAGCGTTACCATAGTCGAGTTTGCTGGTGATGAGTGCGTGGGTGACTGTCTTCCTTGACTCAGGTGGGATCCATTTGAAGGACTTTCGGAGAATGCAGAGGGTGTTGAAGCAGCTGGAGGTGACGGCGTTGACGTGTCGGGTCATGGTGAGCGATGAATCGAGTACGAGGTTTTTGGTGTGGTCTGAGGGGGTAGGTTGGCTTCCGAGGGCGGTGGGCCACCAGGTATTGTCCCATGCTGATGGGGTGGTTCTGAGGATGAGGATGAGTTTTAGGTAGCTGTTGGTCATCCAGACTGCGACGACTTGCATTGCTCTCTGGAAGTTGAGTTTTGCGGTGACGGGGTCCCTGGTGAGGGAGAGGATGAGCTTGGTGTCGTCGGCGTAGGAAATTATGTTGAGGCCGTGACGTCTGACGATGGCTGCGAGGGGGGCCATGTAGATATTGAAGAGGGTCGGGCTCAGTGATGACCCCTGTGGGACTCCGCAGTTGATTTCAGTAGGGGCGGAGAGGAAAGGTGGTAGTCTGATTCTTTGGCTTTTACCGGTGAGGAACGATTGGATCCAGTTCAGGGCAGTTCCGGTGTCGAAGGCTGCTGATAGGTCAAGGAGGATGAGGGCTGCAGAGTGGCCTTGATGCAGGAGGGTGCGGATGTCATCTGTGGCGGCGAGTAGGGCGGTCTCGGTGCTGTGGTTGCTTCAGAATCCGGATTGGGACGGGTCAAGGACGGCGTTCTCTTCGATGAAATGTGTCAGTTCCCTGTTGACTGTTTTCTCTGCCACCTTGGCTGCGAAGGGGAGGAGTGAGATGGGCCGGTAGTTCATGAGGTCGGAGGGGTTGGCCATGGGCTTCTTCAGCAGGGGTCTGACTTCTGCGCGCTTCCAGTCGTCAGGGAAGGTGCCTGTTGTGAACGTGGTGTTGATGGTCCATTGTAGTTCCGGTGCAATGGCATCCGAGGCCCTGTGGTAGAAGTGCAAGGGGCAGGGGTCGGTGGGGGCCCCCGAGTGGATGCCTTTTATGGTCATGGCGGTGTCCTCGGTCGTGATTGCTGTCCAGTTGGAGATGGTGGGCTGGCTGGCATCTCTGGGGCGGAGGGGTGGCTGTGGCGTCTTGTGGGTGGTCGATGAAGTTGTCGTAGAGTATCTTGATCTTGAGGTGGAAGTAGGTTCCAAGCTTGTCGCAGAAGTCTTGGCATGGGGTAAATTTGATACTTGTATAGCGCACTACTCACCCGCAAGGGTCTCAAGGCGCTTGTACGAATACCGCTGTGGAACCCATCCTGGCTTTCCCTGTAAAGCGTCCACTCCTGGGCACCCCCAAGGTGGAGGCCAGGCATCCTTAGCGTTGTGGGGACCGTTGTGGAGATTAAGCAAGCTATTGTCCAGAGTTGCAGAGTGCGACTCCATGATTGGAATAGGCACTGAGGCGAGAATTATCAGGTCCGTGGAATTTTTTGAGCCCAAGACCCGCCGAGGCGGGGAATTGAACCCTGGTCCCGGGCTAGACCTCTGCATCAGGGTCTGCCGCTCCAATCATTGAGCCACACTTCTCTGATGTCTGTGGCTTCACTGCATGGGTTGGTGAAATCCTGAATGACACTGAAGAGTTCCTTGGAGTTGGCGGAGTTGGCGAGGATTTTGTTGTGGAGGAAGTTCCTTTTGGTTAATCTGATCTGGTTGTGGTAGTCCATGATGGCGTGCTTGTAGGTGGAATAGTTGTCAGTGGTCTTGGTGTTCCTCCATTTCGGCTTTCCTGGGGCTCTGTTTGCCGGGCTTGAGTAATCCTGGTGTGGAGTCCTGTGGCTGCTATGTTTGCGTAGGGTGTTCAGGTGGGCATGTCTAGGGTGAGGGCGGAGTTCAGTTGCTCGTCGGTAACCTTGCTCCAGTTCCTTCATGGTGGGCAGAGGGTGGTTTTGGTGCCTTGGGTTTGTTGATGGTGAAATGGACGCAGTGGTGGTCGGTCCAAGGTGGTTGCGTTGTATGGCTGAAATGTATGTTGCTTCCTGCCGCAAAGATGGGGTCGAGGGTGTGTCCTGCTCTGTGTGTGGTTGCGGTGACGAGTTGGTTGAGTCAGATGCTGGTGAGGTTGTCCCAGAGGATGGTGGAGTTTGGGTCAATGGGGTTGTCGATGTGGAAGTTTAGGTCTTCAATGAGTATGTAGTTAATAGATGCGATGGCGTGGGATGTGATGAAGTCTGTGATGGTGGTGGCGAAGGGTGTCCGGAGGCCTGTAGACGAGGGTTTCTCGGAGTGTGGTGTTAGGGCTGGTCTGGATCTGGAAGTGAAGGTGTTCGGCTGAGGGGAAGGTTTCACTGGAGGTGATGAGGCAGAGGGTGCTCTTGTGTGCAATGGCGAGGCCCCCTCCTGGGCGGTCCTTCCTCTGGATCTTGTATCCATCCGGGATGGCTGTGTTGAATGATGTCAGGGGCAGAGGCATCATTGGTCCATGTCTCTGTGAGGAAGGTGATGTCGTGAGAGAGATAGGTGAGTAGTTCCCAGATTTTTATGGGGTGTTTGTGTACGGAGCGTAAGTTGAGGAGGATACATCTTAGGGCGTGGTCAGAGCCGGTGTCGGTGGAGGTCGGGTGGTGAAGGTCTGACGGCAATGGAGGCTGGTGAACTGGCCATGGGTTGAGGTTGGCAAGGCCTGTTGGCAGTCTCTGTGCGTTCCGGGGTTGAGTGCGAGGAGGGCGGTGTTGTCATAGAGGTGAAAGGTCGTGGATCCAGGCTTTCTGGCGCTGGTCGCAGTCGGGTCACGGACGGGCGCAGACGGGCGTGTCTTAGGCGCAACTGCGCACGGCCGCCATTAAGTAGGGGAGGAGGGCGGAACTGGAGGTAGGGAGGCGGGAGCGGGGGCTGTTTCGGGGGAGGGGTCGCAGGGGCAGCAGCGGCGGGAAAAAAGTTTGTAGAAATTAAATTATAATGAATTAAAATAAACAATATTAAACTATCTCCAAAACGCTTACAATTAAAAGGAGGAAGACCGAGTGAGGTACTTGAAAAATAACAGGTGCAGCAAGTGAGCATGGTGCTGCCGGCACAAACACTGAAGACGGGAGGACGCTGAAAGCGGAGCTGCTGGGGAGAGTGCTGGCCTGGACCGGAGGTCTAGGTTTCACACGCGCTCCCCCACAGCGGCCTCCATTAAGTAGGGGAGGGGGGCGGGACTGGAGGTAGGGAGTCGGGAGTGGGGGTTGTGTCAGGGGAGGGGCCGCAGTGGCAGCAGCGACGGGAAAAAAGGCTGTAGAAATTAAGTTATAATGAATTAAAATAAACAATATTAAACTATCTCCAAAACGCTTACAATTAAAAGGAGGAAGACCAAGTGAGGTACTTTAAAAATAACAGGAGCAGCAAGTGAGCAGGGGGCTGCTGGCGCGAACACTGAAGACGGGAGGGCTTTAAATGGTAGTTTGTAACTTCTATGTGTGCTGCATTAAGCAACACCCATAGAAGTTACAAAATGTAAATGTCTTTTTTTTAAAGATTGTTTATGTGCAGGAAGGGTCACCTTCCTGCACATAAACAATCAATGGCCTTTTGTTGTTTCTATGCGTGCTGCACAATGAAGCACACATGGAAACAGCAAAAACGAGAAGAAATAAAGCATTTCTCCTCGTTTCACCTGTTTAAGACCAGTTTTTTCCTGCATTCCCTCTAGACAATCACAAGGGGAGTAGAGGTGTGTCCTGCCTTGCTTGGGTGGCTATTCCCTAGGCTGAATAGACTTGGTCTGCATTTAGAGTGGCGGGAGGAGTTTCGCTAGCACCTGAATAGGCTGTGTCTCCTTTCCACAATGCTGTCTCTGCCCCCTGTGGTCATGCTGGACCAAGGAGGCCAGGACTGGTTTGTAATGGGTTCAGAGACCATTACCACAAAGAGAACAATGAGAAAATGGGGTATAACCATGAGACCTTAAACACTAAGACTTTAGATTGTTTCAGGAAACAAGAGGACCCTGCCAAGGAGAATAGCTGGAGAGCTGTGCGATGAGCGCTTCCTTTTATGTGGGATGGGTGGGTTGGCCCGCAGTTGCTGATTCTGTCTGTGGTGGAGGAAAAGGACTGACTCTTTTTGCCCTGCTGTGGTTTCCTGCTTGTGAAGAATCTCCAAGAACTTGTGTGTGCTTGCCTCCTTTTGGAAGTCTCAGGAAGATAAAACGGCTTCAGTGAAAGATTTTTGCTGGATTTAAAGAGAACCTGCCTGATAAGAGAGCTGGAGAAGCTGTTTAATGAGCGCTGCCCCTGATGTGTGTGGGGTAGGATGGCCTGCATTGGTTTATCCTGCCTGTTGCTGGAGAAGGACTGGACTGTTCTTTGCCTTTTTAAACCAAAACCATGCAAGATCCCTTTATTGTTTCCTTCAGTGTGCTTTTATTTTACTGAAACTTCTCATGCTTCCTGGACGTTCTTGGCACAGTTAGAAATTCGTTGGGCTTTATTTCCTGAAAAGCCTGCCTGTGTTCTTCACCACTGTGGAGGCTCTTTTGCGCTCCCTTGATTGCAACTTGCTATGGGCGCTGCCAGCTACACTGCCATGGCCCGAGTTCTGGAATGAGCCCACCCACTTTGTAGGAGCCCGAGAGATCGCGGAGATCCAAGTGTAGCTGCTTGACAGCAGAGCCAGTGGCGCAGGATTGCCAGGCATTGCCTAGCAACCTGCCCGAAGCCACCCACGTAGAATCAGCGACCAGAAGAAGGACCGTACCTAATTGCAGGCCTGTCCCAAGCAGGATGCAGCGCCTAGCGACCCCTCAGTGAGGGGCGACTGCCGAGGAGAGCGGGCACGCTCTTGGAGAAGAAGAGAGCCGCAGCCTCACAGCCGCACTGGATAGGCATGTGGCCGCCCAATGAAGTGGGACACCCTTGCACCTCACGCCCAGTGCAGCATGAAAGGCTGTGCTACAAGTGTCCTGACCGGGGGTTGAGTGAGTGTCTTCCCCCCACCTCTTGTTTTCTTTGGAAGCCACTCACCACTGCACCACCTGAGCTGGAGCAGCTGCGATATCACTTACTGTGGGGGCGTTTTGTGAAGGCTACCGCCTACAATATAATAGAGTTGCAGGGGTACTGTACCTATGTGTTTATGGCAGTTTTCCTGTAATTCAGGTGGTACTGATGATATACAATGACCATAGTGGGTGATTTGTGTACTACAAAGATTTTTGGGTGATTCATGGTCATTCAGCTTTCTCTCTCAAACCTAATCTAATGCATCACATGCACTGATGTGTTGATGCATGTCGTTTCTGCCCGCATGATGAGAATAAAAAGTACTGTTATTTTCAGAAACTGGATAATATGTACAGTGATGGTGCGAGGTGGTGTTATGCATAATGTTTTCAAGATGTTTTCTGACATGTGCACCCTATTAGTATTTACTCTATGGCACTACCTATGGTATTATGACACTTGCCTAGTTGGCAAAGTGATTTATGTGTTTTATCTACAATATACAAGATAATTTTAAATTACCTTGTGTGAAGTCTCTTTTGTGGTGTACGTTGTGTGTTACTGATGTGTGTGTTGCGCAAACACTTTACACATTGCCTCTGGAATAAGCCTGACTGCTCTGCCAAGCTACCAAGGGGGTGAGCAGGGGTTATCTGGGGAGTGTAACACTCTTATCCTGACTAGAGTGGTGGGTTCTGCCTGGCTTAGGTGCATACCCTAGCCAACCAGAAACCCCATTTCTAACAACAACTATTCACAATACGAATGAAGACACCCATGCAAAAAAAAAGCATACAAGAACACATATATAAAAACAATACTCAATATATCAACAATACACAAACAGAGATCCATGTGTGTATGTGTATGTGTATGATGTAAGAAGAAAGAAAGAAAGAAATACTTGCACTGCTGATGCCAATGTAGTACTAGTTCTGTGTGTTTGGGGCATGTACCACTGCTGCTCGAGCTTCACTAATGTACAAAACAGGTACGCCTTTTAAAAACAAGCTCATTGCTGCTCCCAAGCTCAGCCAGGTAAGAGCCTGACAACTAGGAATATTTCAACGTGCAGTTGACGTCTAGCCAAGACCTCATGTAGCTCCTAAAGTTCTTATAGAGACAGAAAAAAACACCAGGAGGACTGCCTGAAGTTTATCTCAAAGTATGTAAGGACAATTTGCTGCTATGGATTTGAAGTTGCTCCCTCCTAACCTCAGTGCACTCGACTGAAAGCTGATGGGAATGCCCAGGTTTCATGTGTTAGTCCCCCCATCAATAATCACTTTCTAACTAATTGCACGGAAAGAATAACTATGAATAAATCGTAGAAAGACTCTTTACATGTAAATATAATATCTTTGAAAAATTAAGACACCTGATGTTAGGCTGTATAAGCTGCTGTGAAGAGAGATTCCAATTTAAATTCTGAGGACTAAAGCATGGACCAAAATAAACAATTTGACCACATCTTCCCACAAAACATTCAAGGTTACAAAAGTAATCCGCATACACATCACTTCTTCATAAAAATGTGAAATAGATGTTTTTGCTATTTTCAACTTGTCATACAATATTTACTGGATCAGTGAGACCCGATGGAAATATTTTCTCCACAAAGGGTTTGCTGGGATTTTGTTTGGGAAAATAAAACAAAATCACCACTCCATTGTGATGGAAAACCTTCTCTGCCAAGTTCTATATCGGGTCCTAAACAGGAGGTAGAATCTTGTACTGGGATCAACTTGGTTGGTGTGTACGACCTGCTCTCCATTGTGGTCAGCCTGAAATTGAGCATTGACCCCGTTCTTTTGCGACTCTAGACTATCATTGGCTCCTAGCGCTTTTTGGCTCTATTTATACTTAAAAAATTCATATAACTGATTTCTCGTATTGGAGTTTCGGTGAGATTTTGTTTATTCAATTTTATTCTTTTTTTCTAATTGATTTGGGGATTTTAATTGTCTTATGATTTGACTTTATTACTGTTTTGGTATTGCATAAATACTTTACACATTTACCCAAGTTAAACCTGTACTCTCTGTGACTCAAGTACCTGGGGGTTTAGCACAGGTTAATTTAGTGACTTGGAGGGTTCACCCTAGCAAGAGTTGTGGTTATTCCTCAAATAATAAATACTTCAATATCATACACTACTGAAACGAAGAGGGCCGGATAAACTTCTATATATCGAGCAGGCTCTTGCATGAGAAGGAAACCACACTAATTTTGCCACACTGCTATTTTTTCACCATAAACACATACTGTTCATATGTTATGTTATGTTATTTTAATTTATCACGTGCTCGAATAACCCCCAAAGGGGTATCTCAGCACTGGGCCAAGACATACACACAGGCTGAGAAACCAGATTATTCCAGAGATGAGGGGCGAGGACGGAGAAAGATCTACAGCCTGCTCTAGCCTTCCTAAACCTTGGGACTTTGAGCAAGGCCTTGTCACATGATCTTAGAAGTCTCGAAGGAGTGTAGAGGAGAAGTTTAGAGGCTAAATATGTGAGAACTTGACCATGGAGAACGTGGTGGGTTAGACAGCATACCTTAAAAGAAGTTCTCTTTCTCACTGGTAGCCAATGCAGGGACTGAAGAAGAGGGGGTGTTGCATACAAGACGTGCAGCGGTGTTCTGAACAACCTGAAGTTTCAAGAGCAGATTCTCATTAGTGGAGGCCAGACGTGAGTTGGTGTAATCCAAACGGCTAATCACCAAGGACTGGACAAGGGTTTTCCTTGAGGAGAGAGGTATCAAAGGAAAAACTCTTCTCAGAAGATTAACATATGAAAACAAGAGCAGGTAATAGCCGAGGTGTGTTCTGTCACAGAGAGGGATTAGTCCAGGCGGACTCCCAGGTTTTTTACCACTAGTTTGGGTACAGGGACAGGAGTCAGCTGTGATGGCCACCAGTCAGGAGCCCAGAGATGTAGGGCTTGTCCAAATAACATAATTTCTGTTTTAGAGGGGTTAAGCTGAAGTCTGTTTTCCAACATCCAAGTTGCTATAGCCTTCATCCCGGTTGAGAAAGAAGCTTTGGATTTGGAAAGATTATTCCGGAAGGAAAAAAGCAGCTGTGTATCGTACGCGTATGAAAAAATGTCAAACCCAAAAGCTCTGACTAGCATAGCGAGGGGTGCCATGTAGATATTTAAAAGTGTAGGGCTAAGACAGGAGCCCTGAGGGACCCCGTAGTCAAGTGACATAGTTCTGAACTTGTAAGGATTCAGGACGACCGTTTGGGTTCTCTTAGATAGGAAATATGCTAACCCTTGGTGAGCCATTACATGAATCCCGATCTCCTGTAGTCTGTCGAGAAGTCGTGGATGGAACACTGTATCAAATGTGGCTGACAGATCTAGCAGAACCAACATTGTGGGTACATTGGCATCAAGAGAGCATTTGATATTGTCAGTGACCTCAAGCAAGGCTATATCAGTACTGTGAAGAGGTCTGAATCCAGACTGAGAATGGACTAATAAGCTATTAGATTCAAGGTGGGTTGTCAGTTGCTGATTAATGTATTTTTCCAATAACTTGGTCAGCAGAAGGAGGAGTGAGATTGGTCAGTAGTTAGCAAGATCGGTAGAAACGAAATTCGACTTTTTTTTGACTAGGCCTTCAAAGCCAACTTCCAGGCTGAGGGGACTTTCCCAGTAGTTACTGATAGATTGATTAAAGAGCAGGTTTTCAGGGTCAATTCACGTGCGAGCTCAACAGAACTCTAGGAGGACAAACGTCTGTAAGCTAGTCAGATTTCACAGACCTCAAGAGATTATCGGTGATTTCTGGGGAAATTTCTTTGAAATTACCTAAATTGATGGTTGGGTCAGTAAGAGAAATAGAGACTACATGCCTCTCATGGGGCTCTGCAGTGATAGTAGAGAAGTTTGGGTACATCTCCTTAATTTTACCATCAAAGTGATCTGCCAGAGCGTCGCCAAGTGATTGCGACGTCATAGGTTCTGAAGAGCAGGCTGCCGGATTTGTGAAAGATTTGAGTATTTTTAAAGAATGTTTTAGCTGATTTCCCCGCCTCATCAATTTTTGTTGTGTGATATGGGTTTTGCGGGCTAGGTTGATGTTGCGATGGTAAGCGGTTAGAGCCGACATAAATCGTTTTGTCAGCTGGAATATTAGTCAAACTCCATCTCCTTTCCAGTCTTTTACGGGAGGGTTTCTCAGTCCTTAGGTCATGTGAATACCAAGGAGCGTGAGGTTTATGGGCGCTCTTTTTGACGAGACTGTAAGGGGCGATTTTATCAAAAACAGAATTCAATATCCCATTGAAATTACAGAGCGCTAGATCCACGCCTACGATGTCAGAGTTCATGGGGGGCACTTGTTCATTGGCCCTTGCATGTGTGGTAACGTTTTGGCACTGTCAGATGGCTTGTTATGGCACATGTACAAGATTGCTGCCCTTTCCTCCGGGAAAGGGTCTAGGCCTGTAGACTCTCCCAAGCAAATGAGTCGCTTTTACACAATTAATTCAGTGTAAAAGCGATTAATTCGTTTCGGAGAGTCTACAGGCCTAGACCCTTTCCCGGAGGAAAGGGCAGCAATCTTGTACATCGTCACTTTCGCCTAAAGGACAGGAGGCGATATCCTGCAGACCCAAACCTGATTATTACCTCATTGATAATGAAAAAGTGATATATCAAAAAAACTCAGTAAAACAGTGTGCGACGGAATTTCCCACGTGTTTATATTGTTATGGCACATGAGCACTCGGCTTTTTGACTTGAGGGCGGGAGATGAAAACATAAAAGTGAATGATCAGACCAGAGCACGGATTTTGGAGGGTCAATGCTAGATAATGGCAAATTCGAAGAAATGAAGTCCGGGGTGTGAACTGCAGCGTGAGTAGGTCCCATAACTTATTGGCGTAATCCCAAAGTTCCCATGTCAGAAAGTAGTTGGCTAGTGTCAAGGTTCATTGTGACTTCGCCATGGTAATTGAGATCTCCCAACAGACGAAACTGCTGGGTTTAAAGTACATGGGGGGCTATAAATTCCAGGAGACGGTGGCTGAAGTCCTTTTTAGGGCCGGGTGGGCGATGGACAAGAACATACACATACGCTGCCACACCTCTGTTCTCTCAAACACGCCAGTGCTGTGTTGAGTTGCATAGTCCCTGCACAGATCAGTAGAGGTATGGACTTACATCCTCCAAGCCTCTTCTTTTCATCGTACTTTAAAATGCCCAGGGTGTTTTATATTTTTTCCAAGCACTATTTATTATTTTTTGGTACAGATTACAAGAACGGTATAGAACGGTACTAGGTAAACAGAGTAGTGGACAACTTCTAACAATGCACTTTGGTAAGATTTGCTGCTAGTAAAGTGTGAGTAAGTAACTTAGCTACTATAGTAGTGAGAATGTATTCTGAATTTCCCCCGTGTCACTAAGGACCAGTATCAATGGATCAAGTTCCAGTTCTATTGATGTTATTGTTTTGAGTTGTTATATTGTCTCCCTCCATATGGTTTGTATTCCTCTGCACTTCCACCACATGTGTCATTGTGCCTGTTTAGCTGCACCATCTCCAGTAGCTTTCAGAAGGGCCAGAAAAATCGTGACATTTTGCTAGTGTTAAATAACTCATCAGGGCATTATTTCCAGGGCCACTGGCATTATGCGATTGTGCAGCCTTGGGGTGTTTTAGCATAATTCTGGATTTGCTCATTTGCCACATAATTCAGCCTCTGCTGCATAATCTGCAGAATTAGCTAAAAATACATTTTGTTTCTAGCGCAAACGGTTCAAAAGTTACTAAAAACACAGCTGCACGTGTTACCGGGCAGTGGAAGGCCCTTTGCGAACGTTAACTGTTCATATTCCTATTAATTATTGCTATAATTGGGTATTAAATGAGATGCAACCAATGCCCAGACAGTGTTAACAAGTGTAAAAATGACAACATTTTAAAGTAATACTATCTAAAAATGTGCCGCATCATGCTGCATAATTTGCCTTTTCTTGCCGCATAATTTAGTCACCCCACAACATAATTTGTCCCTCCCCTGCCGCATAATACCAGTGTCCCTGATTCTTTCCATTTTCCTTTTGCTGAGTGCATATCGATGCAGTTGTTGACCTAGACCAAATGTTAAACCTTGTTTTGTCACTGATACATCGCTCCTTCTTGCAAGCTTTTGTATGGAGAGCTTCGATTTATTTTGCAAGTTCCCTAGTAATTAGTTATTCTGCCTATTTTTGTTCGAAGGTCTGTTAATAAAGTTCCTATGGCTATCAGATCTCTTTGCTGCGGTTTTTCTTTCACTTTGGCCATTTAACCATCGGTGTGTATCCATACACATCTGCATGTGGGAGCTGCCACTCTTGTTGGCATGAGGACAATGTCCTTGGATTTCCATGTTCATATATATCTCCCAGGACGCCTCTGCTTCTAACCATCTTTTGAACCCTTTACCCTAAATGCCTGGAAAGACACCTGGGCTATTTTCTTTGTCATTGGGAAAAGATAAGTAGTTTATTCTCCCCTCTTTACCACAGTGTTCCAGTAATGCAATGTGAGGGATGTAAAAGATTCTCTGTCCTGCCCTTTTCGCTCTAGGAAGTAGTAATGATAAAGCATTTACAGATGTAGTGGTGCATTCACCAGTGGCAGCCGCCGCACAGCGAAAGTGGGGGGGCGGGAAGGAGGGTGGATGGGGGGGAACTGAGTGTAATTTTTTTTTTTTTTTAATGACCTCTCGCTGCCCGACGCCAACAACCGCCTCAGTGCTTCACTCCAGGCAGTCTTTTGGAAGGTACTGGCTGCCGAGCCAATCCAGACGCTGCTCTCATTCTATGGATGGGCTCATTCCAGTATTGGTCTGAGAAGCCTGGTCTGCCGCTCAGACATTACTGGGAGCCCGTGGCTGGGATGGAGAAATAGAAGTGTGCATGTCTGTTTGGCAGACCTAAGACGGCTGGCCAAACTTACATGCACACTTCTAGGTGTCCCCACTCCTGTCTGTCATGGCCCAACCCCGCCCCGCATGCACGCACCATCAGCCAGAGCCCCTCACAGAAAAATAAAATTATATTATTGTTTTAATTTCGTTTTATTTTTCTGTGATGGGCTCTGATCAGTGGGGGACGCTGCTCCGCCATTACAGAGTAGCCGCCCCTGGTATTCACATTCTACTTGAACCCATAGTTTTCAACTTGGAGTCATGTGGTCTTAATAGCTTGGCTTGTATGCATCATTCAAGGTTAGGGAATAGTACACCTACTTTGTATTCTCCCTTATATAATTGTTTTAGGATACTCTGGAAAGCAATTTTCTGTTTGTGGATTTCCTGAGAATCAAGGGGCATATTATCAAGCCAGGCGATAAAATTATCGCCGCTTTAGCGGCAGAAAACTGCAGCTGAAACGGCGATAATGGGCTGATAATATGCTCTATGGAATTCCAATTGAAGCCCATGTTAAATATGAAGGACGTCTAACATGGGCTTCAATTGGAATTACATAGGGGCATATCAACAACAACCAGCGATAATTATCGCTAAGCGCACTTAGCGCTAGGATAATTATCGCTGGCTAGCGTTGATTTTTATCGCTGAGATAGCGTGCTATTAGCAACGCTTATCTCAATAGCGATAAAAATCCTGACGCTAAGGGGCTAACGTGAGATTATCACTGGAAACCCAGCGATAATCTCACGTTAGCTTGTTGATAGGGACAGACAAACTTAGCCATGATATCCTCCTTCCATAGGATATCATGGCTAAGTCAGAAAAATACCAGACATAAAAAAGCAGTGTTAACCGCGGTTAGCGCTGCTTTTGTCTCTAACAGGGTTAGCGATATTCTTGATAATAGGAGAAATGTCGCTTAGCGACATTTCTCCTATTATTTTACTCTGGAACGCCCCCTTTGCATCTCATTAGAGATGCAAGGGGAAGCGTAGAGTAAAAGGGTGCTAACATGCAAATTTGCATGTTAGCACCCTGTTGTTGATAGGGTGCTAGTTTTATCTCTGCTTTTTTGGCTTTTAAAGCCAAAAAAACAGAGATAAAGTCCTTGTTAATATGCCCCATAGAGCATAGTATCAAGCCCATTATCGCCGTTTTAGCGGCAGTTTTCTGCCGCTAAAGCGGCGATAATTTTATCGCCTGGCTTGATAATATGCCCCCAAATGCCTTATGCAAGCACTGATAAGAGAACGAATAACTTTTGAGTGGCATCACTACGTTCGCTGTGATGATCAATGATAGAACAAAAAGTGGTGGGACAGATAAGCCTACCCACAACACTGGCATTGGGTCTGTGAGCGGGGATGGGATGGGAGATGGTGATTTGTTAAATATTCTGGGGCAGATTTACAAGCCCCTTGTGCCACTTTTGCGTCACTTTTAACATGGGAAAAGTGACGCAAAAGTGGCGCAAGGGGCTTGTAAATCTGCCACCCTGTGCTGGCTGCCTGTTGTGTCTACCCTATGATATTAACATTATTCAAACTGTTCGAGCTTCTGACTTTTGGATAGAATTTGTAGCTTGGTGATTTTACGATGTTTATTTAAAGCCTTTCTAGGGTCTTGTTGGGCTGTTTTCCATCAGGACTGCACTATCCTAGTTAGATGGTGGCCTATCTTCTGCAAAGTTACATCCAAACTGAAAAGCGGGATTTCAGCAGCGTTAAGATGAGCTCTTCTTGCTTTCACTTTTAAAGTAGTGAACCAAGACTTGGGTGAGTGGGGACACTACATTGTGAGAGCTTTGCGGCAAGCAGCAGGCGCTGCCGGGAGTAGAACGCCACCGGAAAACACCAAAGAGGAGGCCGTCGGGCGAGAGGCGAGCAGCACATACCGCAGAGACACATTTTTTGGTGTGAAAAAGGCCGCTTTATTTGAAACAGGTAGCCCATCAGGTGCCTTATGCCTTCAAACTATTAACCTCGCTATACATTAAATCATCTCCAATTGCTAACCCTCCTCCTACCCTAAAAGTCCCGCCCCACGTCCAATCCTACCAGTATCTAAATCCTACTCTAATACACAATTGAAAATGCTAACCTTCGACTTCCCCAACACTTAACCTGTATCTCTTGACATCTATTCATCTACAATTCCTAAAGCATAACTTTTATTTCCAGCCTCCTCCATGTGTCCTTTTTTGACACCTTCCCCTATATCCTGATCTCGCCTATAGCAACACAATCAACTTAAATTCAAAACCCTGACACCTTACAGGCCAACCGCCTTGCACCTGTTTCAAGCGACAACCAACATACAGGAAAAAAAACTTGAACGCCTGTATCCAAAGAAAGACTGCCAAAAATTCAAACAACTACAAGGCCAATAAATATTTTACCAAAAAGAAAACCTCTTGGAAACCAAGAGGGGACAGGAGGGTGGGATGCAATTTCAAAAATGCTCAGCCACCGGGTCACCTTAAAAAATGGTGGCAATCACTACAAAATGGCAGTATTGATATGTTGGGCTATCCCGCACTAGCAGGTATAGCCCAGAAATAGCCCATACCACGCTTGGGCTGATCCACTCACCCAAAAAAACCTGGGGACACTCCCGTGGTTCGGCTCCCCCAAATACTTATTGTTGCAGTTACCGCTGCACTTGATGCTGGTGGGAGAAAGTAGCAGGGAGGCTCCCCACAGCCTGCCGCTCACAATCTGCAGCTTACAAGCCCACAAGGGTACAAGCAACAAGCCCTCGGTCCGACTGCGGCAACGGGTCAAGTGGGAAAGAGTGAAGTGGAGAAACCTAGAATATGGACATGGGGGGCAGCCCCAACCTACAGAGTCTTACTCTCGGAGGGGTCAAGGTAGAAGGCGGCTGCGCTCTGGTTGCCTTAGGCACCAGTAGCCTTGGGGCCTGGTCTAGAGTTTCTAGGAACTGGTCGGTCTAGGTATCGATGCAGCTTGCATCCCTTGCCTGGTTTGACCTGTACCGCCTCCCTTGCCCTCTTTTCAAACACACACAAGTATCATAAACTCATTGAATACTCAAAGCCCACAATATGTCAAAGATTGGAAGCATCAAAGGCTCAAAAGTCACAAGATGTTAATATCATAAAGACTGAAGGTAAAAGGAAAAAATACAGTCAGGACAACAACAACCTATGGGACACAATGTTAGGAGCCGTAGTAGAAAACCAGGAAACTTGAGGAATACAAGCTGAGCTCAGAACACAGTGCCCTGACTACAAAAATCGTGACAGCAGCAACACTGCTCACAGTAGTTACAGCAGAGGTGATATTGGGACCACGGAGCTCTGGCACCGAGCTGTATTGAGCGGTACTAAACACCAGAGGCCCCACAGCAGCCTCTATGAGGCCAGGCTGGCCTAGGTCTGCAGTGCCCGTAGTGACCATGAAAACAAGCCTTTGCAATGGAATAGGTCTTGCATTTGCAAGAGTTTAAGCTATTGGCATTGTAAATGATAATGCCTTTTATTTATCTGTTGTTTTTAAAAACATAAATAAAAGGCATTGCCATTTACAATGCCAATAGCTTAAACTCTCACAAATGCAAGGCCTATTGCATTGTAAATACTTTTTAGTATAGGTGTTTTTAAGCCAGGGCCTTAATTACATCGGTCATGCTGATTTGAGACATTCTACTGCTCCCCCAATGTTTTTCATCCCACTTAAAGCCCTGGTGCCACTCATCTATGCCACGGGACCGGGTTCCTGATGCTGTGGAAAGAGCCACCCACATGTCTGTTGCTCTCTAGTAAAACAGCATCTAGGCAGAGTGCAGGCCATACTCACACCTTTCACACAGTGCCAGACACTCCCAGCGCACCCCTGCAGTGGGTGATCCCAGGAAGTCAGTAACTTCTAGCCACTCCTTCTGCAGCAGGGGACACTGAGCCCAGTGGCTGTCACTCGACATGCTTGCACACTGTGTTGGTCAGTCATGCAGCACAACTCCCTCGCGGGGGATCAGTGACTCACTTCTGCGACCTACCCTGCCAAACCTCCTGCAAGTAAAGTCCTTCCAACTAACCGCTCTCTCGTAATCACGCTGCCTCGTTATTGTTAATCTTAAATCACACCAAAGTAAACGCATGCGGAGACTGGAAAAAAAAATGAATGTGTCCGTCTGTAATGTAAATGGTGCTCATGTAAAGCGTGCGGATACCTTTGGGTCGAGTTTGTGCTATATAAAACTGCACCCCCTACCCGAAAGAAAATAGTAGTGTATTTTTAATGACTACATAAGAAATCCAGGTAAACACGAAGCTTAACAGCTATTTTTCAGGGGGAAAAAACACACAGTCGGTGAGTGTGTTGCAGCGCGGAACATCAAATTCCCCCTTCGGCACAGACCAACTACCTCAGCATCAAATTCACTCAAATACATTCATTGGTGGGGCCCATAACACCAATACTTACACTCCGTTGATCTGTTTTCTGAGGGAAATATGCTTCCAAACGTTGACATGAAAGGAATACCTTTACTTTACACTAAACACATTGACCTCAAACCTAAGATATCCCTCTCATAAGGAGATGGATTATTTAGTTGTTTGCAGGTTTAGTTTCATAGTCATTTATCTAGTCTTTAAATCTCATTAAATTCTCTTCTTAAATAATCCACACAACACATTTGTCAATTAATCAAATATTCTTTATCTAAGAAATATTGCAAGAAACGTTAGAAATCATCATCAGCATTTCAGAGCATCATATTTACCTATTCTGGCTAAAGTCGTCCTCTAAGTCAATCAGTCAAGGAAGAATTTTATTTAGCAAAGTTAGGCCGCAATTCAGTCTCTCAAGGATTCAGGATAACAGCTGTCCAGCAGTGTCACCGTCCTCTCTGTCAGCATAACGTCAGGAAATCGAGTTCGTCAAATAAGAGCGTTAGCAATTTGTCCAATTCCCTACCTCCTTTTATAATGAAAATAATGTCACAAAGTATCAAGATCGGGGTTTAGAAAGTCCTGATTGGTCCACTTGGGGTCGAGAGGTACAGTTCTCAGGGTGTCAAATGATAAAGTCATCAAACTTGCTTGTTCCGGCTTTTAAATCGAGCTTTGTCTTTGGTATTGGATAGGTTCCTGGAGAGTCCTTGAAGGGTACATGTTCTCCCGGGGTCAGGTCCAGGCCACTGCTGCTGGCGGTGACGCCTGCGCACTTCACCCAGAACCTCGTGTTGTCGGGGCAGTCACGTTTAACGTCTCGTTCACCCATCTTGTATAGGCCGAAATGGTCAACTTAAGCAAAAGAAACACAAAAACATAATTAAAACATAGAAATGGCTAATAAAATGTTATCCCCTTGCTAATACCCATATGTGTGTGTATTTATCTAGCAGAAGCAACACTCAGCGGTTTATACTCACTGAATAAAGCACAAATCACAAATACATCACCAAAGCAACATATAACATGCAATATTCTAATTTTCTACTATTAATATGCGTACTCAAGTTAGTTCACAATTAATATAGCCATGCAAGGTGCAATTCCCACGTGTAATTCTTTTGTTAATATAATTGGTGAGTTATCACTTCAAACGGATTAATAATATTACAATTAATTTATTATTCGGATTCATATAAACATGCAGGATGGGGGGGTATACAAAATTTTGTATTACCAGCCCCAGCAAGTTAAGGGCAACGCATAAGATAATCAATATTTAAAGAAATTACTGAGGCCACGGTGAGTGGTCCGTCGCTGCCATCTGTCTCCCAACCTGCAGGGCCTAACTCATTCAAACAGCAGAGCTCGGTCTCCCGCTGTGCTAACTGCAGACAAGTGGGCCACTGCTTCCAGCTCTCAGCCGATCTCATCAGAGAAGGGGTAAGGAGGAAGAAACAATGTCAACCTTCCCTGAAAGGAAGCCCAAATCCAACCAAACATTATACGGAAAAAAAAACATCTGCTGGTGTTCCGCGTCGACATGGAAAATTGCAAACAGACTAAAGTGGAAGGCTCAAATAACACAAACTGTGGCATTAAGAGCAGGTATGAGAGAAAAATGCAATAGTTGAATGTAGGAGCTGTAGCGCCAAAGTGGAATACAGGCAAACAGTAACTGAGCAGGGAACCAAGAAACAAATAGTCCCTCAAACAACAGATAAAGAACCAAGGCAGAATGAGACAGTACTTAGTCCCTGCTCTGTGGGTGTAACAGAAGAGAGAAAGGAGGGACCTAGAGGCAGGACAGACCACTAGCAAGCAGGGATTTTTGAAGGACACTGACATAGACAAATGAAAAGCAATGGCAAGAAAGGGGATGGACTTGATACCCACAGACCGATTACAAAAGGTCTTGAAGAGACAGCTGTGCTGTCTAGCTTGACCTAAAAAGGGGACAAAGCCTGGCAAGGATAGTGAAAGCCAGCTAGCAGCCTGCAAAGATGTCATGTACGCCAGCCTTCGGACCAGAATCCCTTGCTTCCCTCACACTTGCATACTTCCATAAGAAACCCAGTGGTGGAGGTGCTGTGAATGAGTACGCTGCATTGATGGACAACTCAGCAGTTACAAGGGGCAGTGCCACTGCAGCAGCAATAAGTCTTAATGGAGCGTTTTGCAACCAAAGGAGCGAGGTAGTCCGCCCAAACCCCAATTGCACATTGTTATCATTCAACTACAGTGAGAGCACAAACACAAATACAAATATTGGTGACGGGAGCCAAACAGGTCAATATAAGGATGTTGGGGGAGCAAGTGACGAGGATAAAGGCTCAGAATCTCATGCAGCAGCTACTCTAGCTTACCTTCCACTTCTGCCTAGGTAGTGAGATCACATCGTAAATTGTTGTACGTCATTAAAAAGAAAAATCCAAGGAATTTCTGGAGAATGAATCATGACATCAAGAAAGGCTCAGACACTGAAATCAGCACAAATATAACTGAAGCAGCCTGGGTCAGCGATCTGCAGGACCACTATTCTTTAACCACAGGGATCGGGGCATGGACCCCAGCCTCAACCCTGGTGTAAAGACCTTGGATCCTTCAATAACAGCAGCACTAGGGGCTATTTTTACAGACAAACTAATAAAGGTAAATAAGTGTGTATGTGCAGGAGGTGCAACCAGCCCAAATTGTCTGCCACATGCTATTTATAAAGCTAATCCAATTTCTGGGGCAAAAGAAGAAATCACTATACAACACAGCTTTGTTGGCAGAAGAGGTGCCAGAAATTTGGAGAAGGTCAATAATACATCCAATTTTTAAGGACGTAAAAAACTAATCCAGCTAATTACAGACTCATGGCTTTCCTTGATGTAGAGGCCAAATACTTTGCAAGTTTGCTCCTTCAAGACCTGGCTGACAGTTCGACACAGCTTGAATACAGGGCCCCTAAATAAGACAGGTTTCTTGCCTTGGAACTTTGTTAAATCTCTTGGCCCTGGCTATCTATATGTAAAAAACATTCTATTTTTCTTATTGAAATCCATATAACAAAAAAAAAGCAAATTGTTTTTTTTTTAATCCATAAATACATCCATAAAATTCATTAAATATGTCAGAAATAATACAGAATTGTTAAATAGCACCAATTTGCCGGAAAGGAATAATTCCTAAAATCAATAAAGATAGACAATTGAAACATTTAAGCCAGTGTACAAAAAAAAAAGGAGAAAGTTAAGAGGCATGATATCTTGAAACAGCATCAACTGCCTATTATTAACACAAACAAAACAATTGATTAAACCTTAGATACTTTAAACATAAACATAAAAATCAGCGAGTATGTGCAAAATACAATTCATCCTATATTCAATGAAATAGCTAGATTACAGGAAAATATCAAAGGTCATATAATAGATTAAAATACTATGTAAAAAACCTTCTCAACGAAATCAACAACGTTTGACTGCTTTTTTAACTTCAAGGCCGCGTTCAACAGTGTAACAAGAAACGTGTTATGGATAAAATTATGTAACGTTGGCATACGTCCTGAACTACTTAGGACCATCCAATACGTGCAGCAGATAAAAATTGGAGAGCGCACTAGGCTTTCTAGAAAAGTCTACTTCGACTCTGGCATTATACTAGGGGGCGTGCTCACTCCTTTCTTGTCCAAACTTTATGTTTCCAATTTGTTGAGTGTTCTTAATAAGGTTAACACGGATGCCCTGAAACTGAGAAGCCACCTGGCAGCTACCAAATCTACTTTATGTGGATGATTTATTATTATTAAGCAATACGAGGGTAGGCCTTCAAAGGGTACTGGGCACTCTACATGACTTTGCAACCAACAATACACCTGTAGTAAATCATACAAAAACACAAGACCCTAAAATAGGGAGAAAAAATTAACATCCAAGGATCCTGGCATATACATGGCAAGAAACATGAAACTGAAGTGCAGTACAAATATCTAGGGGTCATTATTGACAGTAGGAGCTCATATGTGCCACACGGCAAACTAATGAAATCAAAAACACTGTCACTAAGGACAGCATTCAACAAATTGCTAAAACCACTATGGGGCCCCATGCTTCATCCCTTGTTAGAGGTCATGAGAGCTAGACTGGCCCCAGCCATCAAATATGGAAGGGTAATAATGAGGGGCAGCCACAGCACATTGTTGGATTATCTGATTGCCCAAACCTACAGATACATCTTTAGATTGCCAAAGTACACAGCTCAGTGCCAGGTACGACTAGAGTGTGGAGTTGTCAAGAAGGACTTAGAAAGTAGGAGTGCATTGCTAGAAACGTGCCACAGCTTACGTGCAGATCAACCAGGCGCTTTGGATCATTTGATATGGCGCAAGATGACTTCAACAGGCTCAATCTCACCTCACAGATGTTACGTAGAGGAATCTATAGGTCACTTATAGGTGGATCATCATTGGTCTAAGTCAATAACAACAAGTTTAAAATTTTTTGATAAAACTGACACGCAAAACGTCATATTTAGAGGACAAGGATTCTGTTGCAAAACTAAACCCACGCCCAGCAAAAATCACAAACATGTACACCACCTTAAAGCCACAATCCTTCTTTGGCAACAGCATTTCAAAAAATGTAAAAAGTAATTTCATACTGCAGCGGTGCGGCATTCACTCCACATTATACAGCTTCCACCTTGGCAGAAAATCAAAGGTGAACTATATTGTAGGCTCTGTAGGGCCACAGAAGAATCACTTCTAAGGCCCAGATTACAAGTCTGGTGGTCCACGTACCACCAGACTCGTGGAGGAGCAGCAATGGCGCTCTTCCGACCGCCCTATTATGAGTTGGGCAGTGAGATTGCCACAGCCCTGCCGCAGCTGCCAGGGAACCTCCATTCCCTAGCAGTGTTCTGGCGGTCAGGAGTCAGTAATATGTTTGGCGGGATTGCCGCTGTCCCACCAACCATATTACAAGTTTCCTCTCTGCCATGGTTTTCCACCGCCATGAAAACCATGGCGGAGAGGAAACAAAAGGGGGTCCTACAAGGCCCATTGGCACCTCACGCCCTGTGGATGCACACAGGGGGGCACAACATGTGCCCCCTGTGTGCATGCACACCAGTTCCTGCATGGCATGGACTTTACAGTCCATACTGTGCAGGAACTGTTTTGGCGCCCATTGAGGTGCCTATTTTCAGGACACTGCCGTTGGAACGTGAAAAACAAGGCCCGCCAGACATGAGGAAACTCTTAAACTGCCTGGGTGGTCTGACCACAGCTTTGGCAGAGCAGCGGCAGGGCTGACCCTGCGCCACACTGCCAAAGTTGTAATCAGGCCCTAAGTGTTGTATGCATCTGCCTGGTACTTCTAAAGGAATGAAGACAGTTGCTCCGCCCACTGCTCAAAGAGCTCCTAGTTCGTACATGTAGGCAAGCTGTTGTTGAGGTGGTTAATCAAGGAAACCAAAGACTAAATGGCAATTTTACAAAACTTATGGTCATCTTTGGGACTAAAGTAGGCCAAGTGTAAAGAACTTGACCCAGCGCACATGAAACTTAGTCCTGTTAGTACTTCATAGAACTCTTAACTCTGAAAATGTGTTTGTTTGTATTTCAAAATAGACAGTGAAACTCGAGTATTGATTTTTTAGACACATACTTTTATTGTCGTTTATAATGTATTACAGTTTATGCAGGAGTAATGTTTCAATCGGTACAGTACAATTACATCAAACATTGCTAGTGGGAGGACATTTCTTCACTTCGCATACAGAATAATATGAGAAACTCAAGTATTGATAATACCATAAGGACACTCCTTTACCACTGTTCATAATATAGATGAACTTTTAGCACAAAAAGGGGGATATTCTCAAGAATGTGTGATAACTACCGCAAAATCATCTTAACGCAACTCTTCACATCGCAGTCCATTGTGGTAAAATAACACTGTGTAAACGTGGTATTCCCAAGCCGGCGGCACCATGCGATAGTCTCACAATAACGCGTCAAATGTCTACAATAAAGTCAACGCGAACCCGCAAAAATGCGAAACCCGAACGCAAAAAAATCTGCGATGAGGCCAATCGCGATACAAAAACCAGCGAAAACCAGCGACAGGCCTGCAATTCCCATGCGTCATGAGGGAAAATGCACCATAAAAGAAGAGTACAAAAATGGTGAGATGACAATCTACGAGCACAACCCCACATCCGTGACGTAGAACAAATGACCATTGTCCCGCATCACATAGGCATCTCCACACAGTCACAATGTACATTGACATGCAGTCTGCCTGTAAACTGCGCCAATGCAGACACATGCATGGAACACACAGAAACCGCAACTCCCCTTCACATTGCAGAGAGACAAGCAACCCCTCCTGCACACAGACGTGTCATTTCCATGATCAATCAATTATGACAGCGTGGACGAATGTAGGGGCAGTGACTCCGCCTTACGTACATGTTGCCCATGTTGTGGGACTTGAGTCACAGGGGGCATCCCTGCATCATGGTGGTACATAACTGACCCCAAAAGGAGCCCTGTTGTCACCAATAGGTCACAAATGGCAGCCAAAATGGAATGACCTTGGACACATGTAAAACGCCGAATAGTGGGACACCCTACTAACTGTGACACACAGGACTGGCAGTTCAAATACGTGACACCCCAAACAGCCTCTCTGCACAGAGGTGACACACCAACCATCCATGAACACATCATAAAATCGTTAAAAAACACAGGTCGCACTCACACTTGCCTGAGTGATGTGCCTGTACAGATGAGTGGCATGCACTTAGTGAATGTAATTTTGGAATGCATTTATTTGCACATGCTGTGCCTGTGGTTAATCTGTACTGTCCCATGATTGCCAAGGACAGTCACAATGTGACGTGCTCATCTGAAGAAATTTGCAATGATGGTGTCCCTGCGGGCTATTCCTGCTGCGGCTGCAGAGGGGTGTGGTCCACCTGCCTCATCTTCATCATCATCGTCCGGTGCCTCTGGAAAACTGGTATCCATGGTGCCTTGCTGCGTACACATTTGTTGTACAACACACAACATGCAACGATCATCTTGCACACAATGTCTGGGCTGAACAGGAGCCTTCCACTTGTGCCGTCCAGGCACCTGAAACTTGACTTCAACACGCCAAATGTGCATTCCACGATGCCCCTGGTGCGTTTGTGGGCCGCATTGTACTGCCTCTGGGGCTGTGTGTTCGGGGCTCAGAGGGGTGTCATTATCCAAGCACAGAGTGCATATCCTTGGTCACCTGAGACAGTGCAGAGAGACATAAGTCAACAGTTGGTTCTGCATGATGTGTTGACAGGCTCACTGGTTCATTGGTGTGTGATATGTGGGACTTTGTGATTCCTGTATGACACGTACTGCTTGTTGCAAATGAGCTGCATCAATGTGTAGTACGTAGCCTCACTGCTGATCCTCCCTCCCCCGAGCCTATTCACTAGTGAGCGTGGTGCAGATTGGGGTGTACAAATTCTCCCTACTTCCACGGATAGAATAATTTCACAGATACACGCACATGCACTCATCATACACTTGGGCCCATTTCACTAACATATACTCAATTACTCTATCAACGCTGAACCTGTGGAAAGAAAACTCCTAAACACCCTATATCTACACTGAGGCCAATAGGATCAGTTTGATGTTATCCTGAGTCATGATCTAAACAGTAACCTAAACACCAATAATCAAATAGAGAACTCAATAATTGACAAGAAATAACCACCAACACTGTATTTAAAATTATGGTACTTTATCTAAAATTAGTCAAAAGAAATCAATCAAAGTAAATCATTATTCTCATAATTACCTATTCTAGCTAAATATCATAAATGGGTCAGGACAGGTCTCTCGATAGAAGTCTCTCGAGTCGCCGTCCTCACAGCATCAATCCTCACCAACGCAGGTTTGGGTAGAATTGGCCTCAAAATTCAAAACGCAAAGACACAGACCCTCTCTAGTCTAGTATATTTATAATAAATGTAACAAAAGAAAGCAACATAAAATGTTTTAGATATCCACTGAACCGCTGAGCAGAGCGAGCAGGAAAGGATGTAGCATCGCTACATTTGGAAAATCTCCGCTCAGAAAAATCACAAAAATAAAAAGACGGAAGAAGGAAACTCGGATTTGCAAATGTTTCTTTTTACGTTCACATTTCCTCGGAACCAGCATTGTGATCACAAAGTTCATTGTGGCTCCTTTGTCCTCCAAGGACACTTGGATATCCGCCCAGAGCTGCTGTCCTCACGGAAAATTTTAAACCAGGCGAAGACTGTGGTCAGATGTCTCTCGACCATGTTCAGCAAGTCCTTCTCATCAAAGCTCGACTACTCGAATGCAGGCTTTAAACGGCAGCCATTTTCTACTAGGCCAAAACGTACCATCTTAATTAAAAGAGACAAAAACAACGTTACCACAGCATAGTGATTAAACAGTGTTAACCCCACTAATACCCTTATGTGTATGTAATTATCTAGCCTTTGCAACATAAGAAAAACATTAGTACACGACATTTTAAAAGCGTCTTGTGCTTTAAAATAAACAGCACTCAGCAACATTTATTTAATAAACATGCACATTATTAGTAAGCAACATGAACGCATCCCCACGTGTAGTTTTCTCTTGTTAGTTCGTATTGATTAATCAGAACATTTACACAAAACAAATAATTAGTAGTTACAAATTAATATTTTTAATTTTCTCGACAATAGACAAACCAGAGCTTTAAAAACCCAATAGATTTTCAACAGAAAACTCTGCTCCAGCAAGCGCAGCGTGGTTGCATCACCTGCACCCCTACGGCACACCATTGTAATGCCCGTCTGTGTAGGCCTATGGTAAGGACATGGCGGACACAGATGTAGAGTACATGCCTGGTTGAACTCGCCCTGCAGTTGAGGGTAGACCTTAGCCTTATGCTGCGGAAATAGCGACACACACAACAGTGGGCATGTATGATCCCGGACCCCGGGCGCGCTTACTCACCCTCATCTACCCCTCGGCCGAGGCCGTACTCCGTGGGCATACTACATAGCAACATTGCACAATGCGTGACAGGTGGCGCAGACACCACACCAGAGACACACCCATTAGTTACCTCTTTGTCAAGGCCTAAACTCAACAACGCCCAGAGCCACTTGTTGAATGACCACACCCCTATGCCATACTGCCGTACGCCGGTCCACTCACGCTCACAGGGGGGTCCGACTCAGCCACATGTCCCAGAACTACACCACTGCCTGAGGTGGCAAGGTTGCGCACGCTGTACACAGCACAATGTGATGTGGTATGGCCCGGGGACCTCATGCATACATAATGAACACACGGACACAATGAGATCATTTGTGGAACTGACTACGGGCACGTGCACCTGGCACCTTTTATTGCCAGGGTCACACGTCCAGTGATGCCTGTGCTGGATGGGTGTTGGGTAGTGTAAGCAACCAGTCAGGGGTTGGTTGGTGCTGGCAACAACTACAACAGTGATCAGACAATCAGAAGTTCAAAGTACAAACAGCAAGGGGCCATGACTTGAGCTGCACAGAGTTAGTGGCCCCGGATGCACTGCGGCCGGCACAGGCACACCTGCAAGGGACAGTGATTTGTGGTGCACTCAGATAGGGCCACGAGAGCTGAGCGGGTCCTCGTTGATCTCCAAGGAGAATGTCGCGAAGTGTTACGGGGGACAGTGGAAGGTGTCCATCCAGGGCATGTCCTTAAAGGAAAACGGGATGCATTTAAAAAAAAAAAAGAAATGAAACGTTTTCATTTAATTTTTTAAGGGCAGGCAGTGGTCCCTGGGACCACTGCATGCCCTTAAAAAATATTTCCCCCTGCGTTTGCAAAGGGGAAGGGGTCCCCTGGGGACCCCTTCCCTTTTGCGACCCTATTACCAACCTCTTGAAGAGGGTGGTCATATGCGAGTGTTTTGTGCCCGCAATTGCGGACTCAAAACATTCTTACATAGGGTTGGGCTCGCAATTAGGAAGTGAATGCCACTTCCTAACAGCGAGTCGCAAAACCCTATTATGCAAGTCGCAAAAAATTGCGAGTCGCAAAATAGGGTTTGTACATTCCCCATGCTGTTTTTGCATGCGCAAACAGGTTCGCAAACCCGTTTGCACATGTAAAAATGGCCGTACATCTGACCCTCAGTTAACCATCGGCAAATCTTTAGAAATTGATTCGTACTAATTTGAACTAATTGTTATCAGTATTTATCTCACTGATTATTTCTTTATATGCATGTGATGGTCTTCATTGACTGCATGTTTTGTAATAAAACCTGACTTGACATTCACACTGACCTACGCTATTGCAGTTGTGTGATTTTAATTATGTTGAATTTGTTTAATGCATTCCGAGCTAGGCGTAATATAAAAGGTTAAGAATATTTATGTTCCCTGACAAAGAGAAACAGGCATTTGCAATGCAAGAGGTCTCGCATTAACGCAAGTTTAAGCTATTGGCATTGTAAATGAGAATGCGTTTTATTTATGTTTCAAAAGCCAAAACATAAATAAAAGGCATTGTCATTTACAATGCCAATAGCTCAAGCTCTGGTAAATGCAAGACCTGTTGCATTTCGGCAGGAGGGTAGCAGAGTCAGTAGAAGACCTTTCCACATGGGAGCCGCCGAGATGGGCCTGAGCCCTGCCTTGACGTATACAACACAGAAACTATTCTCAACTCTTGTGCCCCTTGCTAAACAAAGGCATACAAAACCACACGTCTCTTTGCTAATGTATGTTTATATGAGCGTGCATGGAGGCAGCCAAAAAGAAAGCATTTTGCCTGACAAGCAGCAGAAAATCTTACGACAGCAAACGTCAGTTTCACAATTCGAAGTACAGAGACAGCTGCAGCTAATGTTACTGGACAGAATGTGTAATAATCCTACGTGTCAAATAGGCGGATGTAATTACCGCATGAACAATGGCGTAACACGGCGAGTCAGTGAGTGCAAGAAAGCCTTCCCATGCTGACAACGCGTAAACACCCCCCCTCCCCCCACACAAACATGTGATATTCATTTGTCATAATCATTCACTCGATAAACACTAGAGTAGCGCCATCTAGTGGCCCAAATGCCCCCAGGTACCATGGGGGCTCGCCGAAAGGCAGTGTGCTCCTCTGCATAGATGAGCAGAACCGAGCGAGGCGGCCGCTCTTACCGCCGCATGGACCTTTGGCTGCAATTGTGGACAAGACAATCCAGGGCAGGGAAGAAAACGTGAAAATTGCTCCGACAACAAATAAAACATCCCCTTTCGACAATAACTACCACAAAGTCATATACATTTGCTTGAGTTGGAGGCCAAGCGCCGCTGCCGATTCTCCCTAATTGGGAGATTAAGGGGGGAGAGGGGGGCAAGCCGACACCAAAACACTTTATTGTGTGTGAAAAAGGCCGCTTTATTGAAACAGGTGCATATCACAATTTAACTCCTTGGCCACTGCCTTACAAAACTAACGCCTCGCTATACAATAACCTCCTGACCCCTTGTGTTTTCCCCCCACCCCTACGATCCCCACATCATTTCCCCCATCCCCCCAAAATACAACATAACATTCCCTAACCAACATATAACCCAATCCTACACCATGTAGCCTTTCCCAACTCACAAACTCCCCTGACCGTAACCCCTACCTGCCTTTAGTGCAACTGTAACTATCCAACCTCTAATCTAAACTTATCCAACCTGTCTACCCTTTACCTGTCCCTGGACCCACATTACCAAACCTCTAACAACAAACTCTAGCCAATCCCGGCCAACTGTCAACCACCCCGCTTGCACCTGCTCCAAGCGACAATACATCCAACCGCCCCTATGTACCTGTTCCAACAAATGCTGCCCCAAACCCGCAAAAATGCAACCCCCAAAGCCCCCTGTAACAGGCCCCCTAAACCCCTCTAACCATAGGGAGGGAGGGTGGGAAAAAACTTTAAACTAGCGCACCCAGCCACCAGGTCACCAAGCCTAAAATGGTGGCTGGGATATCGCGCGTTTTACCTATATACCCCTTGGGCTACTATCCCTGGATTTGGGCTACATTTGGGCTATCCCTCAAATGTAGCCCAATTACTACAAAATGGCCGTTCGGCCACGCCCCCCTCCCAACCTGCCCGGGTGGCAGACCTCGCGGTGCTCGGCTGCCCCCCAGGCTCCCATTGGGAGATTAAGGGGGGAGAGGGGGGCAAGCCGACACCAAAACACTTTATTGTGTGTGAAAAAGGCCGCTTTATTGAAACAGGTGCATATCACAATTTAACTCCTTGGCCACTGCCTTACAAAACTAACGCCTCGCTATACAATAACCTCCTGACCCCTTGTGTTTTCCCCCCACCCCTACGATCCCCACATCATTTCCCCCATCCCCCCAAAATACAACATAACATTCCCTAACCAACATATAACCCAATCCTACACCATGTAGCCTTTCCCAACTCCCAAACTCCCCTGACCGTAACCCCTACCTGCCTTTAGTGCAACTGTAACTATCCAACCTCTAATCTAAACTTATCCAACCTGTCTACCCTTTACCTGTCCCTGGACCCACATTACCAAACCTCTAACAACAAACTCTAGCCAATCCCGGCCAACTGTCAACCACCCCGCCACCCAGGAAAAGGGGGGAAGTGTCGGCGACTGCGCCTCTTCCTCCCGTTTGTCTGCCCCCCCCCACGCGCCGCGACCCCGCAGGACCTAACACCTGTAAACCCCCAGCAGACGCGCCAACACTTCCCTCAACTCCAAAAGGTACAGGTCCATTCCCATCCTGGACAGGTGCACCCCATCGTCCCTGAACATCTCCCGCGCATCGTAGCGAATGTCCCCATGTGCCACTCGGCCAATCCCCAAATGCCGACAAAACCTCACCATCTCCGTATTAAGTTTACGCCGCGCCTTATCCACCGCACCTGGGTTCACCGCGCCCCTCCAACTCCTCCGGGGGACAAATTCCGTCCACACAATAGAACAATCCGCCCATCTCTCCTTAATCAACGCCAGGTCCTTCTTCATTGCCCGCATAAGTGCCAAACCTGTCTCCTTCACCATGTAATTCTCCCCCAAATGGAGAACCAATACATCTGGGCACCGACCTGCCCGTAAGATCCCGTTCAACACCGGCACCAATTCCTTCCAACGCATCCCCCCCCTACCCCTCCACCCCACATTGAACACATCTTTATTGAAACCCAACTGTTCCCCAAAATAGCTCTCCTGCGCCTGCAATTGGGCCCTCCTCACGAACGAGTGCCCCACAATCCATATAGCCATTTCTCGGGCCAGGGGTCCCATGACCGAACCTGAAAAGAAAAACAAGAATGAAAACCTAGCCACACCCCTTGAAAAGTTCCACTGCCTTTGCGAAGTCCCCCTTCTGCTTTTTTTTTTTTTTTTTTTTTTATAGTGTCACCCCACCCCCCGGCTCGCTGCGCACATAACGCTGGTAGCAATTCGAAGACCACCTTCCCAACCTCATGATTTCTTCCCTATCCCAACCCCTCGCATGCGCCTCTGACGCTGCCCCAATGCGAAAGGAGTGCGTGCCAAAACCCTTTTCCTCGACCCCCAGAGTCCTAAGTGCTTTCCTCAGTACTGCCAGCAATTGCGAAGCCTTAACGCCTCGCCCCTGCTGATGGGAGAAAACCAGTCCCCCCAGTTCCCCAGAGCACGCATTCCACCGCCGACCCCAGCGGAACGGACACACCCCCGGGGATCGCCCTTTCCTCAACGTAACCCACTTCCCTCGACTCTTCTGGTCTGTCTTCGCCTTCCGCAGCCAAATGCTCACTACCTGTTCCCCAAAGGATACCTCATCCCAGGTCAAACCCCGTTCCCCTTTCGACCCCAGCAGCTCCGATACCCGAAACGCCCCAAAAAACATCCAAGACATAAGCGTGGCGAACAGCAAGGCCTCCCCACTGTCCCAACACACCACGGGCAGAACCCCCAGCACCCTACCTAACAGCTCCCAGGACAGTGGCCTCCGCACCCTGGCCACCCTTCCGCATTCCCGCGCCCAGCCCTCCAAAATCCGCGCCCCCAGCTCCCCTGCGGATGGCGCATAACCCCACAACAGTTTGCCGATGAACGCAACCCCCGCCAACTTGCCCACTATCGTCACCCTCGTCAACCCTCTCTCCACCAAATCCAGAATAAATTGCACTACATCCTCCCGTCTCTCCGCCTCGGAAGCCCGCCATCTCGCCCCTGAGCAGACAAACTCTTCCCACGCCGCCCTGTATGCCAGTTTCGTTGACAGCGCTAATGAACCTAGAACCAATTGTAGCATCCGGTATTGCCTACTTCCCAGAGTTGGTTCGGCATCCTGGTCGGGTTCACGTCCGCGTCCTTGGCGAGCCCACGGAATCTCCCCCACTGTGAACGAGACAAGGCATCCGCAATGTCATTGTCCACTCCTGGCACATGCACCGCGCGAAACGCAATATCATGCCTCAAACACCCCAGCACAAAAACCCGCAACAACTTAAGCACCTGCGCATCCCGCGCCGACTGTCTGTTCACCACCTGGACCACTGCCATGTTATCGATCCTGAACGTGACCTTTTTGTGGGCCAACAGAACCCCCCACAGTGTAACTGCCACCACTAAGGGAAAGAATTCCAAAAACGCAATGCTCCTACCTCCCTCCAACCATTCCTCGGGCCAGGGCTCCGCACACCATCTCCCCTGCCAATACAGACCAAATCCCTTGCTCCCCGCTGCGTCCGAGAAAATCTGTACGTCCTATACCATGTCCACTTCCCTCATCAAAGGCACCCCATTAAACTGGTGCAGGAAAAACTGCCAGATGCGCAAGTCCTCTCTCACCCCTGCTGACAGCCGCACATGATGGTGTGGAGGCCTCTGCCCCTCCAATGCGCGCCCCAGTCGCCTACAGAAAGTCCGCCCTACTCTGACCACCCTACAAGCAAAATTGAGATGTCCCAGCAACACCTGTATGTCCCTGACCGTCACCTTCTGTCGTGCCAACACACTGGTCAGCAAGCTCAACATGTTTTGCTTCTTTTCCTCCGGGAGGCGCGCCTCCATTTGGACCGAATCCAATTCAATACCTAGGAAAGCCAGTGCCGTACTGGGGCCCTGCGTTTTCTCCGGGGCCAGTGGCACGCCCATGTCCCCCATGATCTCATGGAAACTGTCCAGACCCTGCTGGCAGTCCGCGGAGTCTGAGGTGCCGACAAAAAAGAAGTCATCCAAGTAATGTGTCACGCCTTGGTGACCCGTTCGTTCCGTAAACAACCATTGTAGGAACGTGCTGAAACATTCAAAAAGTGCGCAGGACATGGAGCAGCCCATCGGCAATGCCTTGTCCACATACCAGTGACCGCCGAATTGTATGCCCAACAGATCCCAGTCATCTGGATGAACTGGCAGCAACCGGAAAGCTGACTTGATGTCGCACTTTGCCATCTGTGCTGCTGCGCCCGCGGACACCACCAGTGCCATAGCCACGTCAACAGATGAATAGGACACAGTGGCCGCGCTGTCCGCAATAAAGTCATTGACCGACCCCCCTTCTGGCCATGACAAATGCTGAATAAGGCGAAACTGGCCCATCTCCTTTTTAGGTACCTCGCCAACGGGTGACACAATCAAATTGGGCAAAGGCCACTCGCGAAAGGGTCCCGCCATGCGGCCCTCCTGTACCTCCTTGTCTAGTTTCGCCTGCACCACCTGTGGATGCTCCCTCACTGAACGCAAATTGTCTGCCCATCTCCGGACCCTTGGCCCTTCGTACCCCAACCTGAAACCCTCTTGAAACCCCAATCTCAGCTTCTCCGCCGCCGCCCTGTCTGGATAGTCCCCCAGCGCCCCCACCAACTGCTCTAACCTAACCGGAGTACGAGCCTTTGGCCCCAGTCCCCCTCGCCCCCTCCCTCCTCCTCCCTGCTGCGACTGCTGCTGGGCTCCGGCCTTAGGGGCTCCCGACTGCCATTGCTGACCGCTGTGCCCCGGACCTGGCGTCCCCCAACACTTAACCAGCGGATGTCGTTTACCGCAGCCCGAGCATTCGTGCCGAAACTTACAGTACTCTCTCGTGCATAGGCCCTTGTTAAAGTCCCAGCAAGCCCCCTTGTCTCCTGTCGTCCCTCTGCCGGCTCCCCCCACCCCCCCGCGGGTGGGACCCCCTCGAAAGGGCTGATACACAAGGGGCAGCCCGCTGGCCGTAAATATAGTCTTCCCCGACCCAGCCAGGCCCATGGTATGCTGCCACAAATCCGTATCCAGCTCTCCCCATTTTGCCTCCGCATCCCATGCCATGCGCGCCCGGAATTCCTCATCATACTGAGCCCAGGCATATCCACCCCCCGTAATCTGTGCCTTCCTAATGACGTCCATGTATTTAAACATGGCCACTGACCTCTCCGGAAACTTCTCGCAATACACGCTGGCATATATCAGAAAAGCCGCTGTCCAGTTTTCTATTGTCAGCGGCACCTTAGGCCTCTTTGCGAGCTCAAACTCCTCCTCCTTAGAACCCTCCTTTGCCCTGACCTCTCTGTGCAGGAGTTTGAGTATCTCCACATACTCCCCTTTCCAGATCCGTTCCTTCGTTGCCAACATCAAATGCGCCCCCAAGGGCTTTGTCACTCCCATATATGGTAACCGCTTTATCTTCAATTCCTTACTTTCCAGTTTTGTCTCCTCTGCCTTTGCGTCCCCTGTCCCCTTCTCGCTTGTCCCCTCCTTCTTGGTCTGCCCGCTGTCTCCCTGCCCTACGCCGTCCGTGCCCACAGCCACATCCACCACATACGTACCTTTGCGCAATCTTTCCCCTACCCCCCCCCCCTCCACCCCCGCCCCCCCCACCCCTCTCGACACCATCCTTGGCCGCCCGAGCAAATGTGCATTACCTGGCGCCAATGTCTCCGTCCGTCGCTCCTCCTGACGTCCTGTCCTGGGGGCCGAGCTGCTTTCCCACCTCGATGTCCGACCCGTGGGCTGCGCCTGGCGTTGTGACACCTGTAAGAAACTAGCCACAACATTACTCGGCCCCCCGTCCCTACCGTCTCCCACCTCACGCAACTCTCCTTCCTCCATACTCTCCTCCTCATAGTCCAATTCCTCCTGTCCTGCACCCCCAGCGCTCCCCGCTGGACATGCCACCTGCTGCTTAGGAAAACAAACAACATTCCTGTCGGTGTTCCTCCGTCGCTGCCCCCCGGGGCGCTGTAACCCCGTGGGTGTTGGGGCTGGCGAACCCGTCTCGGGCCTACTTGTGCCAGCCGCGTCGGGATCCCTCGCAGGTACTGGGCACGCCGCCCGAGGCTCCACCCTCCCTTCTCCTTGGCGTCGCCAGGCCGCTCCCAGCCCTGCCAAGTCCGGTACCCCGCGCTGTTCCCGCTGCCGCTCCGCTACCTGCAAGGGAAAGGAATGGTCTGGTGTGCTCGGCCTACCTACTTTCCTCCTGCCATCCCATCTCCGCTTGCCAGCCCCCGACGACTCCGCGACCCACGCCTTACCCACCGCGCTCAAATCCGCCACTTCGTCGTCCTCCCCATCGCCTTCGTCCCCGTCGCTCCACTCCCCCTGCCCGCTCCACCCTGCCCCGTGCCCGCTCGACCCCACTCCGTCTGTGCCACCCCCCCACACCTCTCCCCCCTCCCTTCCGTCTCCCCCGCTCCCAAGCCCCCGACCCCCGACGCCCCCCCAACCCCTCCGCCCAGGACTCAAAGATATCCAGGCCTCCCCAGTCCCTCTCACTGCCCTCCGACTCAAATAGCACTGGGGATTCTCCCCCTGCTGCTTCCCCCCCCAGGGCCCCCCTACCTGCCCCCACCCTCCGTTGTCGCGCCCCGCCAAGCCCCTGACCCCTGCGCTCCTCTCCAATGCCCCCGTGTCACGCCCCCCCGCCCCTCCCCGGCCCCACCTCGTCCGCCTCGTGGTCCGACGCTGTCCCCAACCCACTGAAAGCCGCGCTCCCCCCCTTCCCTGACCCCCCACCTGCTGCCTGCCCTGCCTATCCACGGATATCCTGTCCCTGGCCGCCCGCCCCCCCCCGCCCCCCCGCACTCCCCAACTCCGACGCCTCCCACCCCGGGGCCACGCGCCTCCGCGCTGTGCCGGCCCCAGAAATCACCGCCAGTACTGCACTCTCCCCGGGCCCTTCCCCAAGCCCCTCCTCCTCTTCCTCTCGCTCCTCCCGCCCCCACGCTCTCCGCGATCCTCTCGTCGTGCCTGCCCGGCCCTCCAACGAGCGTCTCCGCGCCCCCGCCGTCACCAAGGCAAAGGCCGCTCCCCGGCTCGAGGAGCGACCCGCGTACGACCTGGGCCTCTCCTGTGAGGCGTCCGGAGCCTTCCCCCTTCGCCCCGCTCGTCCCCTTCCCCGCCCCGCCTCCAATCCCTTCGCACGCCCCTCTGCTACCGCCGCAGACCCAGAGGCGGCGCTCCTGACATACGCGCCGCCTCGGACACTCACCGCTCCTCGCGACGGACTCCCGGGTGGCGAACAAGCCGCGACGGCGGCCGCCACCCCCGCAGACGCACGCCTCGCCGGTTGCCTCGTCCAATTAGCCTCTTGGACCAGCAAGTCCATCCTCCCCGCCTCGCTCAACAAACGGATGGCCTCCAAGACACGATAGTCACCACCTGACATGACTCCAGGTACCGTTCTAACTCCTATTCTCACCTACAAAACCACAAAAAACTTTAAACTAGCGCACCCAGCCACCAAGCCTAAAATGGTGGCTGGGATATCGCGCGTTTTACCTATATACCCCTTGGGCTACTATCCCTGGATTTGGGCTACATTTGGGCTATCCCTCAAATGTAGCCCAATTACTACAAAATGGCCGTTCGGCCACGCCCCCCTCTCCCCCCTCCCAACCTGCCCGGGCGGCAGAACTCGCGGTGCTCGGCTGCCCCCCAGGCTCCCATTGCACCTCGCGTGTGAGGCGGCCGCCATTACTGCGAACAAGCACATCACTTTGAATTGCATGCACAAGAAGATACAACTTTAACATTTAAAACTCAGACAATAAAATAAACGCTTACAATAATAAACTGCCCCGAAGCCATAATGACCATTAGCTTGCGTTCAACCATTACCACCACGCGCTGCAATCGACCACCCATTCGCTGTCCTGAATGGGCTCGGGGCTCGTGCATGAAACCAGACCAATGCTAGCCCGATGGCGGTGAGTTCCGTGCTCCCAACGCGCAATTTTTAAACATTTTAGAACATCAGATTAAAACCAAGCGCTGCGGGTAGCCTCACAAAAACGCTGCCCTGAACTGACTCGGGACTCGTGCATGAAACCAGAACAATGGGGCATATCAGCAACAACCGGCGATAATTATCGCTAAGCGCACTTAGCGCTAGGATAATTATCGCTGAGATAGCGTGCTATTAGCAACGCTTATTTCAAAAGCGATAAAAATCCTAGCGCTAACTGCCTAAAGTTAGATTATCGCTGGAAACCCAGCGATAATCTCACGTAGTGTGGCATTAGCTTGCTGATAGGGACTTACAAACTTAGCCATGAAATCCACCTTCCATAGGATATCATGGCTAAGTCAGTCCTGAAGCAGGCGTAAGGAAAGTAGCGATAACAGGGACTATCGCTACTTTTCTTGCCGCTATGCTTCATAGCGTGGGGCTTGATGAGAGGAGAAATATCGCTTAGCGACATTTCTCCTGTCATGTCAGGTCAGGAACGCCCACTTTGCATCTCATTAGAGATGCAAAGCTGGGCGTTAGGAATCTCGATGCTAATGCAAGGTTTCACGCGTTAGCGTGGCCTTGCTAATTAGGCGATAAAATTATCGCCGCTTTTCGTCCGAAAACGACTGTGATGAACTCCAACGGAATGCCCGGGTCATCGGAATAGAGCCAAGAACGAGGCATCTGATTGGGAGATAAAACCGAAAGTCGCCAGTGAAAACGTTTTTTAACAAGAAATGATTGGTTTACCTGAGATATTTCTGAATTGATACAGCGCATTGAATTGGGCCATAGATCAAATAAGAACACTAGATCCATAAAGAATTCTATATAGAGACTGGAAAGAAAAATTAAGGAAATCTGCCCTAAAATTCTTGAGGACAAGTGGGAGAAGTCTTAAAACGAATCTCCGAGTGCAGGTTTGCACCGGTCTGACATGTAACAGATGGTTTTAATTATATGATATAAGGAGAATAAACTCAGTGTCCTGAAGAAGGTGGTCCAAATAAAATACACCACCGAAACGCGTCGACGCATATCTAACTGATGTTAAATTCTGCAGGACCATGAACGAGGCATCTGATTGGGAGATAAAACCGAGAGTCGCCAGTGAAAACGTTTTTTAACAAGAAATGATTGGTTTACCTGAGATATTGCTGAATTGATACAGCGCATTGAATTGGGCCATAGACCAAATAAGAACACTAGATCCATAAAGAATTCTATATAGAGACTGGAAAGAAAAATTAAGGAAATCTGCCCTAAAATTCTTGAGGACCAGTGGGAGAAGTCTTAAAACTAATCTCCGCGTACAGGTTTGCACCGGTCTGACATGTAACAGATGGTTTTAATTATATGATATAAGGAGAATAAACTCAGTGTCCTGAAGAAGGTGGTCCAAATAAAATACACCACCGAAACGCGTCGACGCATATCTAATTGATGTTAAATTGGGCAGGAGTCAGTACCAAACTATAGACAGGAAAAACTATACTCGTGCTATATGCTGGCTACGAATCAAGCCTGATTAACACAGGAATTACATAGTGTATTGTCTTTTTATTTTCTCCTTTTTATTTTATAAGTATAGTTGTCTTTTAAATTGATTTTATATTCTACATAATAATTGTATATTATATATGCATTTGTGAAATTGTTTAAGGTCATTTGATTGAACAAATGGAAGAATAAACTTAGATAAGTGCTTCACCTGTGTAAAATTTAAAGGTTGTGTGTATGAATGATAAGATGATAGTGTAAAAATTGAATTTGCCTTTCATCCAAAGGAAATTCGTTTTTTAACTTTAAGTCAGTCCTGAAGCAGGCGTAAGGAAAGTAGCGATAACCGGGGTTATCGCTACTTTTCCTGCCGCTATGCTTCATAGCGTGGGGCTTGATGATAGGAGAAATGTCGCTTAGCGACATTTCTCCTGTCATATCAGGTCAGGAACGCCCACTTTGCATTTCATTAGAGATGCAAAGCTGGGCGTTAGGAATCCCGACACTAATGCAAGGTTTCACGCGTTAGCGTGGCCTTGCTAATTAGGCGATAAAATTATCGCTGCTTTTCGGCCGAAAACGGCCGCAAAAGCGGCGATAATTTTTTATCTCCAGCTTGATGATATGTCCCAATGTTCGCTGACTTGCGGTGTGTTCGTGCTTCCGCTATGCAACACTTAAACATCTTTAAACCTTTAAGACCTCTTTGAAACCTGGAAATTCAGCTCAAGCGCTGCAGGTAAACTCGCAAACATTGCCCGGCTTTACTCATGCGCAGAACCAACAAAAACGATGCACTGGCCATCTGGTGCACTGTGAAATGCCCCCTATGGGGATCGAACCTGCAACCTTGTTATTCTGAGGGCCACACTATAACCGCCTGAGCTACCTCATACATGAGACGAAACAAGTAACTCGGTTTAAATAGACATCAGCATGTGAGAACAAGTATTATTACCTCGTACATAAAACAAAACATTATACAACGGTTTCAATAGCCGTTAACATGTGAGAATAACATTATTAATGTATTAATTGTAAAATAAACGCTGCCGTGTTATATCACGATTGCCCCCGGTCAGCGTTTAAGCGGGTGGTGTTGGCCTCCCGATGCCGTGACCTCGTACCTTTGCCATCGTAACAAGCGGCCTGGAGATTGCTGCTTTAAACGCCTTGCATAAAACAACGTCCCCCCAGCTGAGCAACCGAAGTCCCGTATCTTCCATCCGGTGCACTGCGAACGGCCATGTCCGCCCCATTGTTAACCATCCTCTTTGATCTGACCCCCATTGCTGATCGCCGCAAACTCGCATCGCCATTTCGAACGGCTAAGTAGCTGGCTGGGAGAGTACATACAGGCCTTACGCTGCGTGTGTCGGGAGAGAACGCTAAGGGGCATCGGGTCTGCCTAACTCGTACGTCCTATTATTAGAGGTCTTAGACAAGCAGCAGGCCATCCCTATGATGGAAGGGTGGCAATTTGTAAATACACCGCTTGTTAAACAAAGTGTGGCGTCTGCCATTACATGCCAGCACAGAAAAGGGCGCTTGGTAAACAAGGAAGTAGTCCTTAAATAAAAAGATAACAGCTCAGCAGCGGAACTAAACTGTAGTTGGTCGGTGCTGCTTCCTGCGAAACGGAAGCAAAACGAAAGTGACGTATCAGATCGAAAGCCAATGATAAGCCAGCTAACAAGAGCAATGCCAGAGTTAACCAATGGCAAGCGGCAGGAGAAATTACCTTGATATTGTGTTTACTATAGGTCTTGCAACAGCACATGCGCTGTGTAGGCTCGAACTAAAAAGAGAACGTCATCAGATGAAAGTAACATGGAGGGTTAATGTCGTGGAAGTTTAAACTACTTATAGAACAATATAAAGCTTTTAGTAAGCCCTGGCTTCCTTCAATGCTTTAAATGAGGAAAATGTTTAAAAAAATGAAGTGAGTGAAACAAGAAATTAAGATGGCAAAACTATGGTGTTCAATGCAATTGGTTACTCATCCCGAAATACTAGCCATCTTTGACAAATATGAGCCTGACTGATGATAAAACACAATTTATCTGCAAGAAACAATTGGGAGATAAAAATAAAACACGCAGCGCAGCCATTGTGAGGCTGCGCTGCATTGTGCGACAGGGAGGGAGCTGGAGAGCGCCATATCTTCAAATAAATGACTCTCTCCTCAACCTTTCCCTTGCGCTGATTGCAGCTGCCGTGCATCACACACACACCTTAGCGCCATAGCACTCGGGTGTGTGCATTAGTCTAGCATATGTTTTGTATGGGAAGGGTACCCTTCCCGTACAAAATACAATGCCCAGACACATGCAAAAACAATTCCACTTAGTATGTGTGCTGCACAGTGCAGCACGCAAGCAAAGTCAGAAAAGGAAGGAGAAATGAAAGCATTTCTCCTTCTGCGTGCCTTCTTGAAAAAGGGCACAGTTTTTTCACGCTAAACCCAATCTACTTTATTTAGTAAATTGGGTTTAGCGTGCGAAACCTTGGTTGGTTGCATGAGAATGCTCATGCTCCACCCTTGGTACGCCCCCATATCGCAAAGTAATGCCAAGCCGTGCTATGTGCTGCTTCGCGTTACTTTTCTGTTATTTCCAGCAACAAGATTAGCGCTGGAAAGTAAACAGGGAAAAAAAGATTTTACGTCACTTTTGTGACGCCAACACGGCGCAAATCTTAGTAAATCTCCCCCAATGTCTCTGAGATTCATGCCAATGACTTAAATAATATTCTATGTACTCTTTTCTCTTTGAACAAACAAATCGAAAAGTACACAACACAAGCAAAACCAACCTAATGTTCAGGGATGTGATGGGCTTCCAACTGTGGTATTAAAAGCCACCCTGAGTTCAGGGACCCATTCTTGGAACCACTATTTGCATTCTGTATAGGAGCACTGCAGTGTGTTCCCGACTCATATTTGATTCAGTTAATTTATTTCCTCCTACAATTGGCAATACCACTGTAAAGACTGCTTTATATGCAGATGACATAGTCATTTTCAATTTGACTTCATTATGCCTCCAGAGAGACATCAATACACTCTTCAATTACATTTGTTCTCTTTTGCTGAAAATAAAGAAAGACAAATCTAAGATTATGATGTTTAAAAAGTCCGTAAAAATTCCTCTATTTTTAGATAGAAACTGGGCTATGCCCAAGCAGAGTGTGTTTCAACCTATAAATACTTAAATTACACCATATCCCAAAGTTTAAATCCAGTTTTGCACATACAACATCTCTCTATGAAACCGCATGCTGCATTAATGAGTTTATTTTCTAAATATAACAAATTAGAAAGAAAACAACTTCTAAAGGTCCTCACGATATACAACATTAATATTCTGTATGTGATCCTCTATGGCATTCAATGTGTCCACTATACGAAATGTAGTTTCATGGTAAAATTAGAGGGTACAATCCTTAGAAGTCTTTATAATTTATGAATTCTTTAAACAATACGAATAGAAAACAGTCAGAAGGCTTCTTGTTGGACTTGGCCCTTTTTGCAGGGTCATCCCTGAAATTTCTGCCTTCCTCCTATATTGTTTCTGACCTGTTGTTGGCTGTTTTATGACTCTGGGCACTTTACCACTGCTGATCAGTGCTAAAGTGCATATGCTCTCCCTATTGTAAATTGATGTATGAATTAGTGATTCTATGATTGGTTAGTTTGGTTTGCCTGTCAGACCCTAGTACAGTGCACCAGGAGTGCCCAGGGCTTGTAAATCCAAATGCTGCTGGTGGGCTTGCAGCACTGGTTGTGCCACCCACAGAAGCAGCCTGTAAAAGTGTGTCTAAGGCCTGCCATTGCAGAGCCTGCGTGCAGTCTGGTACTGTCATGCTGACTGGGCAAGTGCACCCACTTGCCAGTCCCTAAACCTTCCCTTTTCTTCATATCAGACACCCCTATGGTAGACCCAAGGGCAGGGTGCATTGTAAGTATAAGGTAGGACATGCCCTGATGTGTGTGGCATGTCCTGATAGTGAATTACTGCCATTTTCGTTTTTCCTTATTGCAAGGCTACCTGTTCTCCATAGGCCAGAATGGGCTGTTAGAATATTACATTTTTATCATCTTAACTGACTCAGAGAACATGGTAGAAATTCGAATTTAGTATGCCTGAACTCCGAATGATAAAATACATTTACTTTTAGTGAAGTTGGTTTTAACATTCTGTGTTTGAAAATACCACTTTTAGAAAGTAGGTATTTTCTTGGCTAACCATTCAAACCTGCCTCTGCTAGGCTGTGTATTCCTTGTCTGGAGTTTGAGTGACAGGGGCCGGGAAATTCCAGAGGGCTGGGAAATTCCCGGAGACAGGGTGAGTCCTCCCAGTGTTGAATAGAGAGATCTGCATCTAGATGGGAGGGAGGAGTTGCACCTGGGACCTGAATAGGACTGTGCCTGCCCCCCACATTGCTGGCTCTACCCCCTGTGGTGCGTCTGATGTCTTTGCCCTGCACTGTGAAAGGAGAGAAGGAATCATGTCAACAAAGTGCTCCAGGGCTGGGCTTTCCCTCCACAGTGCGGGCCCCACCTCATGTGGGGCATCTGATGTTTCTGCCCTGCACTGTGAAAGGAAAGAAGGAGTGCTCCAGAATTAGTTTGGACTGGGCAAAGGCCCCTCTCCCCTCAGAGAACAAAGGATTTTGGGGTATAAGTAGTGGGACCCTGATCCCAAGAATTTAGATCACTTTTGGAACAAGAAGAAACCTTTACTGAGGAGCGGAACCTGAAGAAACTGAGGAGAGACTATCCCTAAGCTGAAGTGCTGCTTGGGGGATTTGCCTGCAGTGGTTTTCCTGACTGCCAAAGGAAGGAGAAGAGACTTTGTGTGCTTATTTCAACTTGTAAGGATCTCCAAGGGCTTGGAACAGAGCTTGCTTCCTGCTGAAGTCTCAGGGACAACAGACTTCCACCCCCAGCTCCTCAGAGTTCTTTGGAAGTGCCTGCTGCTGTTTTGGGCCTTCTGAGGGACTGCGTGTCGCAAGGAGCTGGAAGCGCGACTCAATGAAGCCGAAGCGTGTCGCCGTCGCTGTTGCTGCCGTCGCACTTCTGAACAAGGGTGCCGCCACTGGAGTTGTCGCACTGCACCGCATAGATAAAAGAGTCTCGCAACGAGGAAGAAGCGTGTCACCGTCGCTGTTGCTGCCGTCGCACTTCTGAACAAGGGTGTCGCCGCTGGAACTGTCGCATTGCACCGCATCGGAGAAAGCGCCTCGAATCCCCGAGAAGCGCGCCGCCGTCGGAGCTGCTGCCGTCGCATTTCTGAACAAGGATGTCGCCACTGTAGTTGTCGCATCATGCGGAAGCTTCACGCATCGTGGGAGAAGAGTGTCGCAGTTGGAGCTGTTGCCGTCGCACTTTTGAACAAGGGTGTCGCCGCTGCAGTCCACGCATCGAACCGAGAACTTCTCGCATCCCCGGAGAAGCGTGCCGCATCTGGAAGATCTTCAACACTTTATTTCTTTACACCAGAACTTTGCCGCATTTTCATCGCTGCGACACTGCTTGTCGTGGAAGCGCAACGCATCGTAAGGTACATTGAGGCAAAGTGTCGCATCTTAAGAACTGAACTGAACTAAGCTAAAAACTACCATCTTAAAGTAATAGTATTGTGTATTTTTGTCGTTTATGGTCTTGTGGTAAATCTATATAAAGCATACTTATTTTTTATATAAAACCTGTGTGGTGTCCATTTGTAGTGTTGTCACTGGATTACTGTATGTGGTCACAAATGCTTTACACACTGCCTCTGAGATAAGCCTGTCTGCTCGTGCCAAGCTACCAAGGGGGTGAGCAGGGGTTATTTTAGGAGGGTACCCCCTTACCGTGACTAAAGGCAAGGGTCTCTGTTTGTCACAAGGACCTACCTGTGCCAACGAGAGACTCCCAAATCTAACACTTCTTATAAAGTGTATGCCAATATCTTTGGCGCCATTTGACGAATCTTCGCGAAATTTCCAAAACTAATGGGTGTTTCAGTCAGCTTCTGTCTTGAAATTTTCAGTGTGATTTGTCAAGCGGAGGCCGAGAAAAAAGGGGGGTCCCAAAACGTGTTTTCTCCATGTTAATTTCCATAGGAAACTTTAGACAGGGCTATAGCCCGAACTGCTGAACGGAATTACACCAAATTTGGCAAAAGGTAGCTCTTGGTTCAGAAAGCGACATTTTTGTTAAATGGAGTAAATTCGTTCAGTAGTTCCAGAGAAATTCATATATGAAAAAATATTAGTATCTGGTGACCGCAGTGGATCCGTGAACCCTCCCGATCACGAGCTTGACTCTGATTGGCTGTCAACACTTCAAACCAGGAAGTGTTGGCAGCCATCTTGTGACTTGGTTGACCCAAGCCATAAGAAAATTGTAATAAAAAGTATTAAAATCAAGAAAAGGGGGTAGGGTAGAACCACCCTGACCCCCTAGGCCAGCTCAGGGGGTCCCACCAGGGACCCTGGGGCCCCAAAAAAGCATTAAAAAAAACATTTTGATGGGATTCACCTAGGGTTCGCGAATCCCAGCAAACAAATTAAAAAAACAAAGCGCGGTCTCCTGCGCTTCATTTAATTAAGCCCCCAGGTGGGACTGCCACCTGCCTGGGGCATTTTGTTAATAAAAAAAGTGTGGGGGGAGCTCCTGCCCCCCACGCTGCCCCGGGGCCTACCAACTCCCCGGGGCATTCCTTAATTATGGGTGGGGGGCCTCGTAGACCCCATCAAGCCCCAGAGACTGTCACCTCCTGGGGCTTTAATAATTAAATACGGGGGGCCTCGCACCCCCTCCGCAGTCCCCAGGGACTGCCCCTCTTGTGGAACCCTCAATGGCCCTGGGGTCCGCCACCCTCCAGGGCTGGCTCCAGCAATGTCTCGGGTGCCCACCCCTGGGACATTGCAGTTTGCTATGGCAGGACGGAAGCACTGCTTCCGCTCTGCTATAGCAAACATCTGCTTCGCTTCATGGAAGTGAGAGCAAGTGGTATTGCTTTTGGGCAAAGGGAGCTGCAGGTTTGCAGCTCCCTTTGTTTAAAATCAATGCCAGCTCCCGCAGGAGGCCGGGAGTTGGCAGGGACAGCAGTGGCTGTGGGGCTCCCCCGCTATCCCCAACGTGAGGCTAAGCCCCGGCGCATGGTGTCCCCGGGGCCAAAATTGGCCTCAGGAGGGGGGCCACACGGCCTCCCTCCAAAATATATAAAAAAGGCAGGGCAGGCCGTGAGGGATGGGGTCCCCAGGGCCAAAAGTGGCCAAGGGAAGGGGGCCACATGGTCCCCCTTCTATTAAAAAAGTTTTTGCCAGGCCCCAGGGGATTGGGTGCCCGGGGACAAAATCGGCCTGGGGAGGGGGGCTGCATGGTCTCCCTACCCTTTAAAAAAATAAATAAACAAAGGCCTAGTCCCGGGAATGGGGTACCCGGAGCTGTAATCAGTCTCGGGAGGGGGGCCGCACCCCCCCTCCCTTTTCAATATATATATTTTTTTTAATGGCTCAGGCCCCGGGGAATGGGGTCCCCGGGGCCCAAAAGAATCAAGGGGGGCCACACAGCCCCCCTTCCTAAAAAGTAAATAAAACGAAACCAGCAACTTGCTGGAGGCCCGCCCCCTCCCTGCACCACCCTGCAAGCACGCCTCCTGGTGCGCTATGGGTTGGGGGATGAAGTTCCCTTCACTGGTGAGGATCCTTAGGGGCCAACTAGCCCACTAGGTACCTCCAGTAAGCCCCACACAGTGGGATTGCTGAGAGGTGATAGGAGTCCACGCCCCTTTTTACACCACTCTGCAAACGCACCTCTTGGTTCACTGCTGGTGGGGTGATGAGGTCCCCTCGTGTCCTGAGGACCTCAAGACTAAAGTGGACTTCATCCCCTAAGCAGCAAAGCACCAGGAGGCACGTTTGCAGAGTGGTGTAAAAAAGGGGTGTGGTCTCTGACCTCTCTCACAATCCAGCCGTGTGGGGCTTACTGGAGGTAACACAAGGGCTAGTTGGCCCCCAGGGACCCTCAGGAGGCAAGGGAACTTCATTGCCCAACAAAGAGCGCACCAGAGGTGTGTTTGTAGAGTGGTGGAGAAAGGGGGTGTAGCCTGTGTCCACCTCTCAGCAATCCCACTGTGTGTGGCTTACTGGAGGTAACAGGTAGGCTAGTTGGCCCCTAAGGGCCCCCAGCAGTAAAGGGGACTTCAATCCCCGTCCAAAAGCATGCCAGGGAGCGCGTTTGCAGAGTGGTGGGCAAAGGGGGCGTGGCCTACTATGAGAACTTATCAATTCTGCTGTGTGGGACTTACTGGAAGTAATAGGAGGGGTAGTTGGCCCCCAAGGATGCCCTTGGGGGCCAACTACCCTCCTGTTTCCTCCAGTAAGTCCCACACAGTGGGATTGCTAAAAGGTCTTTGGTGGCCATGCCCCCCTTTCTCCACCACTCTGCAAATGCACCTCCTGGCACACTACTGGTTGACAGATGAAGTTCACTTTACTCCTGAGGGAGTATGGGGGCCAAGAAGCCCTCCTGGTACCTCCTGTAAGTCCTATGCAGCGGAATTCCTGAGCGCTGGTCAGAGGCCCAGCCACCTTTCTCCACCACTCTGCAAACACGACTACTAGTTGAAAAACATTTGCAATGTATTAGGTCTCACATTTGCGAAAGTTAGGGCTATTGGTGTTGTAAATGTAAAACATGTTTACTAATGTTTTTTGGAGTGAAGGGGATGTACGTTGTGTCTAATGGAATTATGTGGTATGTTGTGCAGTGAAAGTATGTGGACAGAAAGTATGTGGTATTTAGTGTATATGAATTATGTAGAGTGGGATTATGTGTTATGGAGAGTAATTATGTGGTACTCTTGCTTCTTTATACACCTCTCTTACAAATTTCTGCACCCCTCTTGCCTCATTCTGCACCCCTCTTCCCTCTTTCTGCACTTCTCTTGCCTCTGTCTGCACCCATCTTCCCTCTTTCTGCACCTCTTTTGCCTGTTTTTGAAACTCTCTTGCTTCTTTCTGCCGTTCTCTTGCCTTCTTCTGCATCTCTGTTGCTTCTTTCTGCATTTCTCTTGCCTCTTTCTGCACCCCCTAGCCTCTTTCTACACACCTGTTGCTTCTTTCTGCACTTCTCTTGCTTCTTTCTGCACCTCTCTTGCTTTTTTATGCACACCTCTTGCCTCTTTCTGCACCCATCTTCCATCTTTCTCCACCTCTCTTGCCTCTTTTTGCACTTCTCTTGCCTCTTTCTGCACCTGTGTTTCTTCTTTCTGCACTTCTCTTGCCTGTTTCTGCACCCCTCTTCCCTTTTTCTGCACCTCTTTTGCCTTTTTCTGCACTTCTCTTGCCTCTTTCTGCACCTCTGTTGCTTCTTTTGCACTTCTCGTACCTCTTTCTGCAACTTTCTTGTCTATTTCTGTACTTCTCCCACCTCTTTCTGTACTCAAATGGGAAGGGCAAGCTGTCAAGTTTAAATGTCTGCGTGCTTTCGTGACTGAGGTATATGTCTACTTGTATATGTATTCTCACATGTGTTATGCATCTGAAGATGGTAGCTTAAAAAGCGGGTAGCTTCTCCTATAGGTGGTTAAATGTTCTTAGTTCTGCCCTGTCATTTGGTTGCACAAGCAGACATGTCTTATTTATATAGGTGTTATAGAGCCCCTCAAATATAGTATTAAATACCCATGTGCCATGTAGTATGAGCAGAAACAAATACATATACATTTTTGTACACAAATTTACAGAGTATGCTGTTTGAAACACAGGTGTTCGAGTATTTGTATGTTTATTTTTATGGGAGAAGGATTAGTGATAAGGCTTCTTTGTATGAGTCTGTGGAAAGGTACAGTCGAGGTAGGCCTCTTTCTGAACATCTGTTGCTTCTTTCTGTACTTCTCTTGCTTCTTTTGGCACCTTTCTTCCTCTTTCTGGACTTCTGTTGCCTCTTTCCTAATTTTTCTTGCTTGTTTCTGTACCTTTCTTTTTCTGCACCTCTCTTGCATCTTTCTGCACTTCTCTTGCTTCTTTCTGCGCCTTTCTTCCTCTTTCTATACATGTCCTACCTATGTGGGCATAGTAGAAAATTAGCATTTAAAAAGCTCAGAAATTCACTGAAAAAACCACAGGTTTCATGGATGTTATAGTTAGGGATTAGCATTTAAAAAACCTTAGAAATTCACTGAAAAAAACACAGGTTTTATGGACTTTATAGTTAGGCGGGCCCTATCTCCCCGGACCCAGCCTTGTTGTAAATAGGGTTAGGGGCATGCAGCCCCCTTCTCAAGGCTAGTTTCTGGCCCCAGGGACTCCATCTCCCAGGGCCCGGCCATATTTAGAAGGGCAGGGGACATGTATTTCGGCCTAGGGGCTGACCTTCTTGTAAATTGGGAGTGGGCCATGCAGCCCCCCTTCTCAAGCTGATTTCTTACCCTGGGGACTGCATCTCCTGGGGCCCGCATCTCCTGGGGCCCAGCCATATTTAGAAGGGAAGGGGGACACGGGGACCCCCTCCCTTGGCCATATTTTGGCCCAAGAGACCCCATCTCCCGGGCCGGCCTTACTTTAATTGGGGAGGAGGGCACACAACCCTCTTCCCGGGGCGGATGTCTGGCCCGAGGGACCCCATCACCTGGGGTTCAGCCATAGTTATAAGCAGGAGGGGCGGCATAATATATTTATCCTGTTTTGTCTGTCATGAGCTAATGACATTAGAATGTATTATTAACTTAGAGAATACTTTTTAATATCAAATGCGATACAATGCAGGAAAACATGTCATAGAATGATGTATGAACATATACATTATTTTGGTTGTATTTTTGCGATTATTTTTTGCCAAGAGAAATACTTTATATTATTACATTGCGCTCACTTGGGCTAAATAATGATCCCCATTTAACTCTTTTGAATGCTGTGCATCATATTTGAATATTTTGTTTTGATTTGCAATTATTTGCAGCTATTATTAGAATGCACACATTTCTTAAAGCATCATTTACCCAAAAAATTAAGACAATAGGATTTAAAAAGCTGTATGGTTTATTGTTGTATATGCTTTACATGTATGGGCTCCACTCAAAGATGGTTGACACTTTACTTGTATTGCAGAGACATACATCAGTATTTTCCTTTTTTGTTATTCACAATCACTATATTATTGTTTGCTTGAACCTTTACCACTCATGACTCGTGAGAAAGGCCGTGGGGGCCAAAACGTGTTGGGTAGAAGTTGCTTGAATAAATCATCTGCTCTTGAAGTGTGTCTGCAGCTGTTCCTTGGCCAAAGAAATATATATATTTAGCAGTTATAGTTATAGTTATATTAAGTAACTATAACTTGTGCACTAAGGTAACTTTAACTCGTGCCCCGCCATGCACAGTTTTATCATCAATAATTTTACAGCAAATGTTGCAGTGATATTATCAATAGGGTTGGGCAGAGCTTGCGGAGTTGCACTAAACGGAATTCTGCAAAGTTGCATAAAAACTCTGTGGAACTCTGCGGAGTTGCACGAGCGAGCGGAGTTGCTCCACACACCCAACCCTAAATTATTTTTAGCACTGTACATGAGAAATTCCTCTTAGATTGTCACAAAACTGAGCTTCCTTTTCTTCTTTTAAATTTAGCATGCATTAATCGTGAGGTTGCAGAAAATGTCTTGATGCTATGTACTTTTTCACTTTAGGCCTGAGCCATGCCTCGACCCAGCTCTCTAGAGCAGTGTCATACATAGACCACTCCATCTCTCACAGCTCAAGCCCCCTGCAGCGTCCTGGGACTGGAAAAAGCCACAATTCAAACACCCTGACAGTTGTGAGCATTGTAGCTCATACACGAACCGCGCATACTAGGAGCTGTTGTCCCTTTCTACTACTGACTCCAGCGCCTTCAGCCAGCTGCCTATCCCCCTCTCCCTGAAGCATGCATTGCTCGATGGAAGTGATCGTCAACAGCCCGTCGTCCCGCAGGTGCTCCAGCACTTGCTCCAGGGCCATGCTGCGCAGCTCCTTTGGGTACTCAGCCACGGCCTGGATGGCTACAAAGGGATGGACTGGGGATCAGGCCACTCCAGGAAGCTCAGGGTGGCCCAGGAAGCTTGTATCTGAAAAAGAAGTGCAAAACAGGCCGCACCCAGATAACAAAAACTGTGGCTAGAAAAGTGACAGAAGCTCATTGGCAGATGGACCCTCGCACTTCAGTATTAACGGTCTCCATGCTGCTCCCCTTAGATGGATCTGGGAAGGGAAGGGAAGGGACATCACCGGTGGGGGTCCACGATGTCAGAGATGAATCAGAGCAGCCGAGGTGAAGCACCGGACGAAGCAGTCTTCACAGGAGAGTACTTCTCAGGTATTTCAGATAGCAATATAATTTAGTGGTGGGTGTTGGTAAAGTGGCAAAAATTCCACTGCTGGAGCGGACTTCACCACCCACTCCTAATTATCAAAAGGGGTGGGCAGTAAACTCCGCTCCTCCAGCAGAGTTTGTGGAGTTTTACCCACTCTGTGCTCCATCTGGAGTGCAGAATTCTGGAAAAACTCTGTGACCGGCTGTGTGGCAGAGTTTTTTTTGCTTGCGGCTCGCCAACGTTAAGATGGTGAGCGCAAGTTAGAAAAACGGAGTGCTAGGATGAGTCCTGGCTAGATTTCTCAATGCGAGCAGTCACGGCAGGTGGCTACCATTTGCGTTGATTATGCTGACGCTCAAGTAGAAAATCTACTTGAGCCGCAGAAAGAAGCTGCACCCTCTCGTGACTATGCTGTTTCATAAGAACAACCTCCAGGCGCTAAAAATCAGCTTGAGCAGGGCAACATGTTGAAATTCTGCAGCTTGTAGAACTCCAAAGAGTTCTTATGTAACTCTGTGGAATTTCACAGAGTAAAACTCTGTGAGTTCCACCAACCCCTAATTATCAATGATGTCATAGAAGATGTCATGAGTGATGTATAATTAGGGATAATTAGCAGTGCCTTTGCGCTGGCGCAAGTTATAGTTACCTTAGGGCACGAGTTATAGTTACTTAAGATAACTCTTAACTATAATTGCTGAATTTCTATGGTTTTGTGTGTGTAAAATGTGAACCTAATTAACCTTCTTCACCTCCCGAGGCCCACCCCGCCCCATCCTCCTTTTCTTAGTGCCTGCACGGAGGTCGTCCCTGGTGCCCTGTCTTCCTTTGAAGACTCTTCCCTACTCCCCTTTTGGCTTGACTGTACCTTGTTTGGTAGATTAGTTCCCATTACAGGCTTGCTACATCACATAGCTGGTTAGGTTGAGTGCTAGATGCTCCAACTAGGAGCTAACTCAACTCTGGGATTGGGGTGACGCCTACCGCCCCTTTTACATTTAGGTTTCCACCTTTTTAGGTCGCATATATTTTCTTTTAGGCAGACAATTTTATTTGTCTTTGGTGGAGGTATTTTACCCTTACATTGTCTGCAAATTCTCATACTGACACAATGTTGTCACTTTGCACAGATTTGGGGTATGACCTCTTGGGGTATGAGAGCTGTATGGCCCATGTTAATTTTCCATCAGGCGCTAGGTCTTTATTATGCCTGTGACGAGATAACTCAGCTCCTTGTTATTTCGCTTTTTTCTTTGCAATGTTGCCGTCAGTCTCTCTGTATTTCAGTATGGCACCATGTTGACACTATGCACAGGTACTCACCTCCAACTGGGAGGGGCAACCGTTGATACTGTCCAGGCTATCCTTCCAACGGATATCAGGTCGCTAGTATGTTAAAGACTATGCAATTGCGTTTTATTTCAAACAATTGTGTTTAACTTTTACATTGTGACTCCATTTCAACATGCCCACCAGATGTTACGACCTCTTGAACATTGTAATATTTGCATGTCCTTTGTTGATATTTATCACACAGCTATTTATCTGCACCTGTTTCGTTGAAATCTCATGTGATCCAGACTGTTTGTCAGTCGAAACGCAGAGTGAGATTGTGGATTAAACTACACATACTACATTGCTGACCATGTCCTGAGTTTTTTGTTTCTTGGTTTGGATGTGATTGGATTGTGAGGCACAGTGTGTTCCGCCGGCGCAGGCACCACCAAATATATATCTATATATATATTATTAATTATATTCAAAACTATACATCAAACATTAGAAATAAAACCTCAATTAGTGTTTATGTATACATTTTTATTTTCAAGATGAAATATTGATGTTTAAAAATGCAAAAATATACCTTTAATAATCTTTGAAAACATATATAAAATTTGAGAAATGTGTTCCATCTTCATTCTATAAACATATGTAATTAATATTATTTATTACAAACATATAACAAACTATATTTTTTATTACATTTATAAGCACAAACAATACTAATTAAATAACAAACTATTTCTACTACAGGCCAATACAATTAAAACAAAGGGTTTTCCACAAACTTTTAAAAATGAAATAATCACACTCCATTATAAACCATTTTTAAGAAAGTGTTGGACACTAAAAGGTTGACATTCACTATTCTTAACAATGCCTTAAAAGGGCCCCTGTTTATGTTTAGCAGTAATTGGTTGCAGCTCTCGGGGAGGGCCACAGACGGACAGAGGCAAATGGGGAGAAGGAATAAAGGAGTGATGAGGGAGCCAGCAAATTGCAAGCATATGGGCGGGCTGAAACCCAAAAGTACATACAACAGGCCTCTTTTCGAGATACCACATGCACGCTGTCTAATGCCGAGACCTGAAAACAAAAATTCCTGATGAAGCTTTGTAAAGTTGTAAACGCTTAAAAGGTGCTTTATTCTTTTTGATTAATGAATTCTTGCTGGGTGCAGACTTCTCCTGCAAATGTTCCAGGATTGAAAGTTGACAGTCAAAATTAGGTCTTTGATTAACTGATTCTTTAAATAACTGTTTATTAAAATTGCAAAAAATGCCTGACTCTGCTGCTACAGATGAAATATGCCATTACACGTGACAATGCAGCACATTTATAAAAAGAGGTCTTTCCTTCCAGTCATTGCACCCCCCAGGCTCCCTCTTGTATTACCTCTAAGAGGCAGGGCAATCAAAATGTTTAGTTTATGGCCCAATGATTTCTGGTTCTGAACACCAACCTACGATGCTCGAGCCCTCGCAGACTGGGGGGCATATTTACAAGCCTCCAACGCCACAGGAACATCGCTTTTAATGTTGTTCCTGTGGCGATATGGGCTTCACCATATTTACAAGGGAGCTTGTAAATAAGGCACTCATTCATGCTATACTTAGCATGAAAGGGAACGGCAATGGGTGTTGCGGTGGGCGTTCCACTCCCGCAACTCCCATTGATTTTGACACTGCCCCATATTTACAAGGGCGGTGTAAATATGGGGCAGCGCCAAAATTAAGACCGGGGAACCCTGGTCTTACCCTGCTGAAACGAGGAGAAATGTTTAATGTCCTCTAATGTTTGCTGTTTCCATGTGTGCTGCGTTGTGCAGCACACATAGAAACAGCAAAATGCCATTGATTGTTATAGGAGACAAGTTGACCAAATCCTACAATACATGAAAAAAGAATGGTGACATTGTTTTTATGGATCAATTTTCTTTATTTGAACTTCACAAACATAAAAGTAAGGGGCATATCAGCAACGACCGGCGATAATTATCGCTAAGCGCACTTAGCGCTAGGATAATTATCGCCGGCTAGCGTGGATTTTTATCGCTGAGATAGCGTGCTATTAGCAACGCTTATCTCAAAAGCGATAAAAATCCTCACCCTAACTGCCTAACGTGAGATTATAGTTGGAAACCCAGCGATAATCTCACGCAATTTGGCGTTAGCTTGGTGATAGGGACTCACAAACTTAGCCATGTTCTCCACCTTCCATAGGATATCATGGCTAAGTCAGTCCTGAAGCAGGCGTAAGGAAAGTAGCGATAACAGGGGTTATCGCTACTTTTCTTGCCGCTATGCTTCATAGCGTGGGGCTTGATAATAGGAGAAATGTCGCTTAGCGACATTTCTCCTGTCATGTCAGGTCAGGAACGCCCACTTTGCATCTCATTAGAGATGCAAAGCTGGGCGTTAGGAATTCCTCCGCTAACGCAAGTTTTCACGCATTAGCGTGAGCTTGCTAATTAGGCGATAAAATTATCGCTGCTTTTCGGCCGAAAACGGCAGCAAAAGCGGCGATAGTTCTATAGCCTCGCCTTGCTGATATACCCCTTAATCACTTGGAAATAGTATGCCTACTACCCCGAGGCTGGCTCTTTATGTTGAATATGAAGAAATTCCTTATCCTTACCATTCCCAGCCCCATCCTTTTGGATCCTTTTTGCAACAAAAATCAAGAAGCCTGGATTGTCCATTAATAGTCTAACTCAAAGTTTATCTATTACTACTGTGGTGCCACATAACTTATCAGAGTCAGTTGGCGCCTTCCAATGGGTGTTATTTGCTGCTGGAGGTTGTAAAATGTGCAGTACATTCATGTAGGCCGGTTAGCTCTCTGAATTCAGTGGAGAGAACCATCAAGAAAGGAGCCCAAATTTCTGAGAATTTTTCATCAGCATGGGTCATCGACATTGTCAGCGTCTTCACACCCATAAAGTCCGACATCCAATGGAGCAATTGCCAGTACTCTGAGATTTTGTCTGACCTCCATTGCGCTAAGATCGTTTGATGTGCAGTGCATAATGCTAGAGCCATTTTCCCGCCTTTTGTGGAAATGAAGCAAGTCAGTCTGCTTATTGAGGAGACTGAGTATAGTGTATGCTGAGAAACGCAGAATATCCAACCCAGTCATTTCTTATAGATCATCTAGGACTTCCTGCCAGTATTGTGTCAGTTTGGGGCAATACCAGGGCAATGAACGAGCGTTCCCACAGTTCCTCCAGCAAAGATCCAGTCTTCTAGGGACGATTTACCTATCCTGGTGGGTGTGTAATACCAATATGGTGCTATATTTGTCATTGTTCCCCGCCGGCCACTCAATGTGCTGTCATGCATGCTCTGTGAAATAAGTCCCCCATACTGGGGGCATATTATCAAGACAGGCGATAAAATTATCGCCGCTTTAGCGGCAGAAAACTGCTGCTAAAACGGCGATAATGGGCTTGATAATATGCTCTACGGAATTCCAATTGAAGCTCAGGTTAGATGTCCCTCACATGTAACATGGGCTTCATTTGGAATTCCATAGAGCATATTATCAAGTCCATTATCGCCGCTTTAGCGGCAGTTTTCTGCCGCTAAAGCGGCAATAATTTTATCACCTGTCTTGATAATATGCCCCTATGTCCGTTGGATCACGTTCCAGTTCATATACGCTTTTTATTTGGATCGCGGTTTTAGACTGTGGAGGGGCTGACTGGAAAGGTAAATATAGTTCTGAGAGTATATGTTTAGTTTTTGTTTTGGCTAGTTTCTCATATGGCATTAAAGGCCTGCTTGCCACCCATTTTAGCTCTTTGTTCGATAGTCAATATCTAAAATGTGTGTAGCATGGACGCTCTGTCACCGGAGGCAGCAGTTTGTTTTGAGTTGCTCACATGTGTTCACCCCTTCTTCATCCACCAGGTTCCCAATATGTAATTGCCCTACTTGGGTGATCTCTGAGTTTTTTATGATCAATGTGAGAGGGGAGGGGAAGGTTGTGAGACCCTATTTCGTTGCCACCAAGTTCCAAACCAGCATTGTAGGTCTGGTAACTGGTGAGGAGTAAATGCTCCATGGCATGTGTCTCTTTGCAACCACGGGGTTTCCATATGAGAACCCCTGTGACTTGCTGTTTCATGATTTCCCAGTGTTTCTCTGTTTGTGTTTTGGGCCATTCCACAATAGGGCATAGGCCTGCTTCCCGACAGTTTTGTGAATTGTTGAGGATACCCAGGGCACACTCCCATGTGTTCCAATAGGACAAAGCTAGTGACATGCAAAACTTTTTACCTGCCCAAACAAAGATCTTTGCTTCTCCCTGCAATGTTTTAAGCATGTTAGGTGAGGGTTGCAGAAGACGTTTTTGCAAAATGAACAATATCTGCTGGAGAGCTAACATTTTGAGGGCAGCTATTTGACATATCCAAGAAAGTCCCTTTTAGCCCACGATTGCAAGTCACTTCATACTGTCTGAGGAGTTCTTGGTTATTAATATTTACTGTAGCTTCGAATGTACTGGCTAGTTGCATCTGCAAGTATGTGACGTGTTTGATAGCCCTGAGATTGCATAAAGGGTGCCGAGGACCTCCTTCTGTTAGACAGGGACTGTTAGGTTTATTATATGAGATTTTGTAGGCTGAATTTATACATGAGAACCTCACAAAAAGTCTACTTCTCCTCCCAGTGGAGGCGTGACGCCAGCCGGGGATGCCGAGCATGGCCGGGAAACCGGGGAGGAGTGCCCAGGAGGCACTCAGTAGCACAGAATGGTGGAAAGCGCTGCATGCGGAGAGTGTGGACGGATGAACTCATGATTTGACTAGGGTCGAGCTCCCTTTGGTAACACATTAGGGGTGAGTGTGCTGCCAGAGGAAAAGTAGACTGCCTGCGGGAGGGCACTTTGCCTGGGTTTGCCAGGATAGCGGGATGGTAGATGCGAGTAACATCACAGAGACATGGGGGTAGGGCGGTGCGTGTGTGCTGGGTGGGGTGGGAGGGGGGGGTTAGGGGTCCGGTTGGAGCTTGCAGGGGCTAGGCCGGCGGTCCGTGCCCTAGTGGGTGCGTGTGTGCCCGCAAGATTCACTGCCACACTATCCTAGGGCGGGAGAGCCACCATAGTCCTGTCTGCGGTTGGGGCACTGCTTGGGTGCTGCTGACGTATTGAAGGTGGCAACGCCGCCGGTCCTCCGGGATGTCGGCTAAATGGCTGTGTAAGAGTGATTCCAACTGCCTGCACGAGGGGTTTCCCCCCTGTGTTGTGATATGCCCGGAGGGCGACTGTACCTGTATTGCTTCTTTGTATTAATAAAGACTTGTTGAAAACTTTAAAAAAAAAAAAAAAAAAAGTCTACTTCTCCTACTCCACAGCCTGGAGAGAGTGTGCAGGGTCACTCAGAGTGAGGATCACATCTACGGCATGTAGGCAGATCTTATGTGTCTCCATCTGAAAGGGATACAAGTGATGGAGTTGTTCACCCTGACTAATGCAAGTGGCTCCATATATAAGGCAAACTGAAGGAGCGATAGGCTTGTTTCGAATATTTCTCCAGAATTGGACAACTCAACACAAAGAAAGGTGATGGGAAATGCAGCAGCCCTCAAAGCTAAGATTCACTTCATCATGGATTGGGAGATCCACGCACCTAGACAAAAATGCTTGCATTCTGGGGCATTGTGTTGTATTATCAGACCTCCTGAAGAGCTGTAATTCTATCATTGTTCTCTGACAGCTAGTAAATATCTCAACAAGGTGGACTGGACTATGGATTGTCAGCATGAATCTGATGAGCTAAAGAAGGATCTACATGAGAAACCAGTCTGAAGGTGACAGACTTCAGTCACCCCTTTGTTGTCCCAAATGATGCCTCAGACCATGATACTGGCACAATTCTTCCCCGGATCAGTGAGAATGGTTGAGAAAGCCAAGTATATTTTATTACCTGTACTTGCTATTTATGGAACAGATAGGGTGGTAAATTAACACAAATTCTTTGTAATTGTGTGAGTGTTGAAAAGGTTCCATTGCTACTTGTTTGATAACATCTGTACTGTCAAGGTGGATCACAAATTCCTCAAATGGCACAAGGCTATGAAACTGGATACATTCAAGATGTGGCCATCTCTTCGCCAGGATTGAATTTAACTGTAGAGCACAAGCCCAGTCCATCTTATTTTTTGTCTGAAAAGTCTTTGATCCACTACTGGGAAGTAAGAAGGTGCCAGGAACCCTTATTACTTGTGAATCATGTGGGTCTCAGCTGCAAGAAAAGGAATACGACAACCAACATGTACTGGATACTTAAAAGACCTAAGATATGTCAAATTACGAAAATCAAGATGGACACCTAATTCGGCAACTCGGCTCCGACAGGAGTGAAAAATGAAAGTTTATGTAGACCCGGCAGCTGGAATGCATCCAAACATGGCGATGAAGCAGCGAATGCACGATAACGCAGCACTCATCAATAACTCACTTCTCCAAGTCATAGAATACCAGTTCTTGGACATGCACGCTCTTCAAGGTATTTAGCCATACCAAACTATTTCCCTCAGAACAGTCTACGATTGAGCATTCTGACATGCAACAAGGCATGGGGTTACTGGCACACCCCATCACAATACCTGAATACTTAGGCCACTTAACGGCTATCTAAAATAATTGATCATTGCTCTGAAAATTTGTAGTCTTAACAACAATAGGAGTGTGAGAAGTCAGGAGACCGGACAGCTCCTCTTCCCAAGTAATAGAATAGAAACAAAAAAGAACAGGCCTTTTTTAGGTATTAAACATACACCTATCACTGCCCTAAATTTTGGGTGGATGTATCATGTGTGTGTACTGCCTTGGAAACCCTAAGGTTTTGTAAAAGAACCCTCACTCACCTACCTAGTAGGTGACATGCTTCATCACTGGGTTCCCACCCTGGTCACCAAATGTATCCAGGGTGTGCTACGACTCCTGATTACAGCAGAGCTGGTTGTTTTGAGGGTGAAGCGTGGTAGTGAGTGAATAGTGCTCAGGTGCAGTGCTTTTTAAAATTGTCTCAAATACTCTTAGTCACTTTGACCTTAATGTTATCAGTGAGAGTATTGATCAATATTAAAAGATTGAAGAATGTAAATGTGATCCTTCTTATCCTGTGTGAGGTCTACATGTTTCAGTCATATTCTCATGTGCCCCTTAGGGTCAAATGACTTTTGTCTGGACCAATAGAAGCCTGCATGCATGCTAAGGCATGCAGCTCTTGTGTGAATTGTACTTACAACCCACCAGGAAATCACAGTGTTGCCTTTATTTTTAGGTTGCTCGTTGCCACCTGGGATCCGCCAAGGGGGTGGACCCTGTAGTCACACTTACATCAAGGTATCTCACCCTCTGTGATACCTGTTCTGCCTTGGTTGTCCTGCATCTGGAAATGTGCAGGCATGATCATTGGGCTACACTGGGCTGCATGAACCTACCAAACAATGTTTTAGTTAGAACGATATCTGAATGAAGATATGTGGACAAAATAAGTCAAGAAATGGAACCACCTGTTCATCTTTTCCTATAATTTTAAGAGAATTGTGATCACTTACTGGCTTTCATATGTGATTTGGCCATTTGTTTGGAGGCTTATAACCATGATTATTTGGAACACGTTGGGCTATATAACCTACGGAATGGAGACCCAATTTTTTTTTACAATAATAGCTCTCTTGCTATCATATGTCTCCAATTGTTATGGCCCTAATTTCCCTTTTTGTCAAATTTTATATACCATTCAGGCTTAAGGGTCATTTTGCTTTGTTTTATTAAGGCAGCCTTCTTTGTGGAGTGCATTATATCGGAATTATCATTGGGCTGCTTGTGGGCTGCCTCGTGGTTCTGTTAACCACACCACACAAATCGCTTTTGCTTCATAGGATCACATGTTTCCTGTTACTGTATGTACTCATTGACATATCATCATGGCTGCCAAAGCCGAGAAAGAACAAAAAGTAGGAACTGAAAAGATCAAAGGCAGACCCTCCAATTCCTGACTCGCCCATCAAAGTAATGGATAAGCCATCTAATGCTATGAGTGCAATACTTAAAAACTAGAAGAGTCCAATACAGACTTTATGCAAACAGAGATAACCATGATAAAAAGTGTGGTTCAACACTTCAATTCTAGGATAACTACAGCAGAGGAACGTATGCACAACCTAGTAAACATAGAATCTTCATGTATGAAACAACTTACCACTCTCCTGGTAAATTCGATATCACTTAGAAGAGAGGTTGCGAAGATCGAAACAAGAGAGGCAACTTACCCATCTTTGGCTTTCCAGAAGGTTAAGAGGGTCAAACCCCTAAGTCCTGCATTCCATTTTTTGAATCTTGGATCCCTCAAATAACTGCGCTACCTTTCATGAAAGAATTTGAACTAGGTGGAACACATAGAGTGCCGACTAGTTGCCCTAACGGCTAGGGCGGTAGACCTCGAATCTGGGGAACCAGGTTCGAGTCTCGGCAATGACGCTGACATACTGTGATTCTGGGCAAATCACTTTAATCACCCTGTTCCTAAAAAAAATGAATGTGTCCTCATGTATTTGTAATCTTGCTACTAATACATCATACATTTTCCTCCTGTTGCAAGAGTTTTTGCACCCTTCTACACAGGTCAAGCTACTAAAATTGTGGAGGGGAGGAGGGTCAGGGGGATAGAGTAGGGAATGGGGATATAAAATGTTTCCACTTGCACATTAGCAATGTTTTCCTGGATTTTGAGGCAGTTCTTGTTGTCACTTACCGATTATATGCACAGTGAATAGCACACTTAAACCCTATATTATACATATGAAATATATTACACAATTAATCCATGTCTCAATTTAAAAATATTCACTTTCCATAAGCTGATTATTGCCACTTACCGATTATATGCACAGTGAATAGCCCACTTAAACCCTATATTATACATATGAAATATATTACATAATTAATCCATGTCTTAATTTAAAAATAATCTCAGTATATTATCATTAAAAGCCAAAGGCCTTAATCGCCCTGTTAAAAGGAGCAAAATTGTTGCTTATCTATATAAACTGAAAACTGATGTCATAGTACTTCAATAAACTAAAGTTCAAAACAAAAAGGCTGTTTCCTTTATTAATAAATGGCGGGGAGATGTTGCATGTTCTCCTGCAAAGGGTAAAAAATGGAGTTCTCAGTATTCAGGAATCCCAATATCTCAATAATTTCAAACAAAATTGAGAAGGAGGGTAGGTGGTGAATTACAGAATTGAGCAATGATGGGAAAACTTTCTTTGATCAATATTTATGCACCAAATGATGGTCAGCAAGATTTCTGGAAAGACCTTGCCCTCAATGTATCTTTTATTTCTGAAGAGTCACTGATTTTATTTTGGGGAGATTTTAATCTCCCAATAGGTTGCACAGTAGACAGATTTTTTAAATGTCACTATCGTCCCCCCGCCCCCAAAACTCATAAAACCATGAAAAACCTATGCTCAAAATGTAATCTAAAAGAGCAATGGAGATTACAATATCCAAATATGGCAGCTTTCACCTTTTTCTCTCCTCCGCATCGTTCATATTCAAGAATTGATTAATTGATTTCAGGCTTCCATGTACACCTCTTTGACACAACTACAATAGAACCTAGGCACATTTCCGATCACTCCTGCATCGTTCTATTATTTACATGAGGTACCTCAAATCCAAATGCAATCCATTGAGATTAAATGACAAAATTCTAAATGATAATGGACATAAAACTAAAACTTGTAATGATATCCGTCAATTTCCTGAGGTTATCCCTGCTGTCGATACGTCTCCACTCACTGGATGGGAAGCGCTAAATGCAACTATTAGAGGTTCCCTTATTAGCATCAGATCCTACATGAATAAACACCTTAATGAAACATTGGACAGACTAGAAAAAGAAAGCAAAGGGTCAGAATCTCGACATAGACAATCAATCTCTGATAACTAAGGGCCATTGGACAAAGTTTTTTGTGTTTGCAAACTCAGAAAGGCATTTTCTAATGTACAAAGCCCAAATTGCAATTCAGTGGCCTATTACAGAATCGTTAATTGGGATTACGAATTAGTGTTTGGAAGGGGTGTGTTTAGGGCATCCCTCACTAATACCAATTCAAATTAGTATCTACAAATTGTTTGCAATCGAAATGTGGTTGCAAAACATTTGCATTATACCACCAACTCAAAGTTGGTGGTAAGCCATTTGCAAAAAGGAACAGGTTCCTGTGGGACCCCATCCCATTTTAAAATATTTTGAAAGAGTATGCAGTGGTCCGACGGACCACTGCTTACTCTTAGAAAATGAAACAGAGAACGTTTCTTTATAATAATGAATCACAAAAATGAACAATTTGGAAATTGGAAACACTAAGCTTTATACATCTGGCCCTTACTTCTTTCCTCTGAATGCAAAAAATATGATTATAACAAACTACTAAGTAAAAGGACAGGTACTTAGATACAAAAACAGAAAAGTATACATATGTGCGAGGCCAACAAGTCAGGGAAAATACTAGCTTCGTATTTAAACAACACAGAATGTCCATTTCTAATGCTAAAGATTTCAATGGTAAGGTACATACAGACTCTGAAGAAATTACGGAAATCTTTAAACAATTCTACATTTAACTATATCATAGTAATACACAAATTGTCCCTAGGACCTGTATAAGTTCCTTAATATGCTCGCCCTTCCACAGTTAATGCTGCAGATAGACAGTCACTGGCTTCTCCCTTCACAACGGATGAAGTCTGGACTGCTATAAAACACCTAAAGGCGGCTAAGGCGTATCCAGATGGATATCCAGCTTGAATTAGAAACCCCCTAATGGAATTATACAATACATTCTCATCCTCGGGGGGATATCAGGTACACTTGCAGAAGCTATCATCATAGTGATAGAAAAAGATGGAAAAGATTTGTCCTTTCTGAAAAATTAAAGACTGATCTCATTAATAAATCTTGTTTGTAAAATGTATGCAAAGGTACTACATAGTGATACCTAACGGATCCACCCAACACAATTGAAGTTTATTAAGAACAGGCTATCTAGTGACAACACTAGACTATTCTCTCATGTCATCGAGAAAGCCTCCCTCACTTACTCTCTTACTGTTGCAATAACCTTAGATATGGAAAAGGACTTTGATAAGGTAGCTTTGCTATTCATTCATGTGGTACTGCACATATTTGCCCTGGGAGATGACTTTATTGGGATGGTAATTGCGTCATATACTTACCCTAAGGCAAGAGTCCATTTAAATGGTACCTTATTCAATTATTTTATACTGAAGCAGGGTACAAGACAAGGATGCCCTCTGTCACCTCCTATTTTTCTGCTGGTTATTGAGCCTCTGTTACAATCTATAAGAGACAATTAAGAAATTGTGGGTATAATTTTTAGCTCCACACAGTAAAAGCTGCAGCCTAGGCCGATGACATTTTAGTCTTTACTGAACATGCGAAGTCCTCTATCCAGGCAATGACAAACACTATTGAGGCCTACTCCAAGGTTTCTGGGTATTCCCTAAATAGAGATAAATTTGAAGTATTGGCCTTCAATAAATTAGGAGGCAGAGAGGTTTTGGGTGACTCAAGCTTGTACTGGCAAATTAAATATTTAAAGTTTCTTGGTATCAAAATCAATGGCAATCTTCAGAAATCGCTTGGGCATAATGAACACATTACCCTGAAAAAGATATCAAATATTTTAGAAGGTTGGTCTCCAAAATACTTAACTTGGTGGAGCAAAATTGAGAAACTCAAAATAATGATCACACCCATGGTAAACTACTTGATTTCTATGATACAAATGTCATTATCCATTAATTTTTGTTTTCTAGGGTGGATGGTCTCTTAAACAAATTCCACTGGAACAATAAAAAACCGAGACTCTCACGAAACAATTAAGACTTCCTAAGAACATGAAAGGAGTTAGATTGGGTGGCTTATGTCTCTACCATAGGGCTTTCCTTTTTAAGCAATGTTCTCTCTGGCTTTTGCAATCGGAACACTATCAATTGATATGGGTGGAGGTTGAGAAACCAATTTTATTACCCTCTAAGTTAATCTCCTTTTAGCCATTGTCTACTAAAAAACTACTTCACTCTGCAGATATTTTCCACCATCAAAAAGATTACTCCCTGACATTGATTGATACTCTACCGCGAAACATGAGAAATCTTATTTAGATTCGATTTGTAATAATAACTTAATTAATTAAAGTAGAAGGCTCTCCACTAAACTGGACCTCTTAGATAGATGCAGCTGTATACACCCTGAACCAGTTGGACTCTCTACAATTGCCATTGACATTTGCTAACATACAGCATTCTTACCATTTTCATAATTTTACTTATTCTTTGAGCTACATTTGTCTATAGCTAAATCAAACACATGTTTTTCCACCCTACTACGTTAGATCTTATTGCTCTATATAACTGCAGCGGACACTTTGACTTCAAAGTATATTCCCTTCTTCTACCAAAATCGTCTAAATTGTTATTACATACCCAAACTAAATGGGAGTCTGAATCTAATGTGACAATACCCCTAGCTAATTGGCAAGAGATGTGGATGCCCAGTTTCAAATACAAAATCACTCCCTCCTTAGCTCGAACTAAATTCCGCCTTTTGCATAGAACACACTGAACCCCATATTGAAAGTATAAAATGAAACTATACCCTTGTGCTGAAATTGTAATGCTGCAACTGGTGACTTACCACAAATTATGTTCTACTGCCTATCCTGAAAGACTTCTGGCAAAAAATATTCTTATTCACTGAAGTTGTTGTACAAATTAAACCAAACTTTTGTTTCTCCTATTTGGTAACTGGCCCCCATGATCTGTGCATACAGAATGTAAATGAGAACCACCTTTTGGACTTCATACTTACCAGAGGCTGTAAGGTAATTTTTAGCAACTGGAAAAACCCAACCAAAATATCCTTTCAAGCTTCGAAAGAACTTATAATATTTATAAGAGGAACAGATAATAGCTCACTTCTACAATCTCGCTGTAAAAACAACACACGTCAGATAGGGGAAAAACTGGACTCTTATCTAGAACAAATGAAACCTCCATGACTCCTAATTATATTGTTTTACATATATGGCTATTATTGTTTTGCAGTGCCACGTGGATTTTATATGGCTTCTAACATCTGTTTCTTCTGTGTCTTTTCTGCTTGAATCTTTTGTGTTCACTTCTTTTGTCTTTTGTTGGGTTGCTATTTATTTGGAGATGACATCTTATTATCACACATTGCTCTATTTCCTCGTTTTTGCTTTTCCTCATGGACAAACTCGGATGTAGTCAGTTAAGATTTCTAATGCTGTATATGATCATTATTTATCCTGTTTTTCCAAATCCTTACAAAACTTTCAGAAATAAAAAATAATAAAGTGAAAACAAAACACAAGAAAACTCCCACACCAATCTAGAAATAGAGTACAATTTAATAAATTATTTGAGACCAAAATTACAAAAATCTAATCTAATTACAAAAATCTAATCTGTGGAACCTGAGATATGCAGTTTTAAAGTTTTAAGTGAAACGAGTACCTAGAAGCACAAATCGCCAACTGTGGTTATCTGGTTGTGCCGGACCGGGTCAAAGGTAAAGTGCAGGCCAACCATGATGGAGCACAGGCCAGATACATGGACCAAGTTAGTCCCACCAAACAATGTACTTCAAATACTGTTATGCGTAGCATTGCGATATCCTGCATTGAGGGTATGTTGCGCTGTGTTGCAATCAGGAAAGTCCTGCATTATCATTGAAGAATGCCATGAGCGAGGGGCTTGTGAAGTGAAGTCCTGCGTCGAGGATGCATCGCACAGCGGAAGTTTGGAGGAAGCTTGAAGGTCTGTGATGCAAAGTTGTGCGTCATCGTCAAGGATGTTGTCGACGAGGGGCTTGCAATGCGGAGGCCTCAGTTGAGAATGCATCAAGTGTTATATGGCCCTTGGGAACATTGTCGACATTGCTAAATTAACATGAGCTTCGCTGCCATGATGCTGCTTTTGCGCACTTTACTACATGACTTTATTTTTGCAAGACTCTGTTTGTGCCTTTCACATTAGAACGGCTGCTTTTCGCGTTCTCTGCCTTTCCTGGAGTTTAGTCTGAACACGATGTGCAAGGTCGATAAACAATGCCCCTTGTTATTCTGTTCTGATCAGTTCCTAGCACCTAGACATAACATGCTACACACAGATGCAGTTCTGAAGACTCGTGCTTTGATATTATGTTGTTGCATGTTGTTTTAAAACACTTGGAGAAAGCTGTTCCATGGAGAACAGCTCCGCTGTTCCTATGATGTAAACCTGACATTCAGGTTTAATGTATGGGGTCTGCTGTCAAAGCCCAGAGAACTTCCTTTATATAAAATAAACTTCTTCTAGTCAAGGGGAGGGTGGTTGGTCCTTATAGTCTTTTTTCCTCAGTCTTTATAAAATGACTTCTCCCTTTGTATCCTATGGAATTGTAACAATGCTAATTGTGCTGAGTTTATGCATTTTGCTGCTGGTAGTAGCTCGCATTCTGAATTGTGGAGCACGATAGTTAAAATAAATATTTTGAACTATTTTCAGTGACTCTGCTAATTCATATTGTGGACAAGTATTAGTGAGTAAGAGAAAGAGTAAGTCTTGCTCCCGCGATTACTGAGAGAGTCGGGAGTGTTGTGTTGTGGGTTGTCGAATCATTTATGGCTGCGATATTTGAAGGAGAATGAATGAGACACTATAGCCAGTCGGTATTGGGATTTTGGGCACTAATGTGGTAGGTTGGTACACACCTATACACTGAGGTCCTGTTTTCCTGCGCATAGTTCTGTGTATGTGCAGAATCCCTGCAACACAAGCAGCGTCGGTTTGCTGAGGACGCTGCAATGCAAGGCCGTGTCAGGGATGCATTGCGCAGCGGTGGTTCCAATGTGACTGGGAGGAAATATCGCACTGCATCGGTTCTGGTCACAGTACCACAGCTGGGCTGGCAAAGCAACTTAAGGCCCACATCCAAGGGTCTAGAACTGTGGTGCCACCACTTGGGTAGTACTCACAGCAGACAGAGTCCAGGTGCCTAGTTCAAGGTGGCTGGAGTCTTCTCTGTACCTGAGGCTCTCATAGAGAGGCCAGCTAACTAGCCCTTGAAATTACTCAGATGGCCCTAGGTTCAAGATGCAGGTCTACGACGCCAGAATCCAAGAGAAAGCCCTGGACTGGACCTCCTCCTTCCTCTCTGGCAGAACACAGAGCGTCCGCCTCCCCCCCTTCCGCTCCGAAGCCACCGAGATCATCTGTGGCGTACCCCAAGGCTCATCCCTCAAACCAACGTTGTTCAACGTCTACATGGCACCACTCGCCCACATCACACGACGGCACGACCTCAACATCATCTCCTGCGCCGACGACACCCAGCTGATCCTCTCCCTCACCAAGGCCCCCACACCGACAAAACCAACCTCCATGAAGGAATGAAGGCTGTCGCCGACTGGATGAGGAACAGCCGACTGAAGCTGAACTCGGACAAGATGGAGGTCCTCATCCTCGGATCCACCCCCTCAGCCTGTAACGACTCCTGGTGGCCGACTGCACTAGGAACACCCCCAACACCCACCGACCACGCACACTACCTAGGGGTCATCCTCGACTCTACCCTCTCCATGACGAAGCAGGTCAACACCGTATCCTCCTCCTGCTTCAACACCCTCCGCATGCTTCGCAGGATCTTCAAGTGGATCCCCACCGAAACAAGAAGGACAGTCACCCAGGCTCTCGTCAGCAGTAGACTGGACTACGGAAACGCACTCTACGCAGGAGCCCCGGCCAAACTCCTGAAATGACTTCAGTGCATCCAGAACGCCTCCGCACGCCTGATCCTCGACATCCCTCGCCGCAGCCACATCACACCCCACCTGAGAGACCTACACTGGCTCCCTGTCAACAAGAGGATAACCTTCAAACTCCTGACCCACGCACGCAAGGCACTCCACAACACCAGACCAACGTACGTCAACAGCCGACTCAGCCTCTACACCCCCACCCGCCAGCTCACCTCCGCAGACCATGCCCTCGCCACCGTCCCCCGCATCCAAAGAGTTACCACCGGCGGCAGATCATTCTCCCACCTCGCCGCCAAGACATGGAACACTCTCCCCATCCGCCTGCGGCAGACCGAAGACCTTCTAATCTTCAGAAGACTTCTCAAGACCTGGCTCTTCGAACAGTAGCAGCTTACCTCCTCCCCCCCCAATGCGCCTTGAGACCCTCGCGGGTATGTAGTGCGCTTTACAAATGCCATGAATGATTGATTGATTGATTGATTGAATAATTGAAAGACTAGACCGCCAAACCCGTCTCCCTCTTGGAGTTGTATGCGCTTCCACACACCCAAACTGCCCCGTTTAGAGCTCACCACTGCTCACGTAAAACCTCACCAAATGCCCGGGACAGTCACACGATCGGGACCAAGGCCAAAACGCGTTTATATTTATTTCCTAGAATTCATCTTGTGTCTCCTACAATGGACAATCTCCCTTACCAACTGTGACTCATGTCCCCCACACTCCAACCATTGGTCACTGTGTCTCAGCTCAGCAAGTCAATGCACTTTTTGGTAGGTATGGGACCCACCATTAAGTTTACTGTGTTTGGCGGTGTTTAAGATAGCTGAAACTGAAGAAATGTTGGGCTGTTCATTGGTATTTTAAAACTACTATGTTGGGGGGTAGTTTTGTGTTTGAGACTTTTGTGCGTATACGCCCTCCACTTAGATTGGGGCTGTTTATTGGCATTAAAACACGTCCGTGTTAACTACTATGTTGGTGCGTGGGTTTGTGGGAATTTTGGTGTTTGAGACTATAGCACGTATAAACTCTCCACTGAGATTAATTAATCTGGCACTGCGGGTAGGAGTGGATAAAGTCACCCTGTACCAACCATTGCGATGGAAAAGTCACCAAGGCGTGTGAAGTACCTAAGATAATGTTCATAATCTACTCAGAGTATTTCAGGGGATATCATCGTTCAGGCGACTCTCATGACTACGTAACCTATAAATCAATTTTTGTTCCATGAGGAATAAAATTCTGTTAGGGTCTCGGGTTGTAGTAGAAATATATGGTTTGTCCAGTACTGTCCAGTACAAGTCATTTACTGAGTGCCTATTCTCTGTGTAGTGAGTGGTAAAACGTGTCACGGTCCTCTGGCACCTGATGTTGCTTCTGTGCTCCATGATACTGACTTTCACCTTTCGTGTTGTCATCCCCACATACACTAGATCACAAGGATACCTGAACATGTAAATAACATTGGTTGAGTTACAGTTTGGTTATACATTGGGCAGTCCCAAAAAGATGTAGCTAGAGAAGCGGCGTTTATCTGTGTTAAACATCTTATCGATATCCGCAAGAACATCCCTCCAATGTCGGTGGAGTTTGGGGCAGTGCCATAGCAAGTGAGAGAGCGTACCCGAGTGGGTGCAGTGATGCCAACATGTGTCATCCTTCCCTTTCTGCCATTGAGCAAGGCATGCTGGGGTATAGTACCAATATTGGACTAACTTTAAAAGTGTTTCTTAATTTTACCATGTTTAAACGAGAGAGCACAAGCATGTTAGCACTGGTTAGCAGTGTTAACGTGTGCAGAGTCCTAGGAGTCAACAAACACTAGTTCAGAAAGCAGGAGTGTGAAGGAAAAAGGTTTGGGGATAATCCTGCAGGAAGGGCCAAGTCCAACAACTAACAAGTTTTATTTTGCTAATAAGTTATACATTGCTGCCCGGAGTCTTAACCTGCTGTAGCTGTGAGTACTTCTAAATATGCATTTACTCCAAATATGTAGGAGTGCATTCAGAATGTGTTATTATTCAATGAGCCTGTGCCCTTTGTGTACACTTTCCTGGTGACTTCCTAAATTCACATTTATTAGTAGAGGTACTGTAGGGAAGAGCACATGCAGTTTGAGGCCTGATTAGCAGGCTCAAACTGTAAACAGGTCCAAATACCAGCTATCAAGAGCCCAATAATCAAAGAATGACAGCAGAAAGATAGTGAAAGGTAGATATCCTATCAAAAGTAATCTATGAATTGACATGCAATAAATCTATATTTGCATGGACTCCTTTCCATAAAATTTCCTTTGCTTTAAATACCCTTAACCCTTAAGCTAAGGGGCCTTTTCACAAGCAAAATGTTATACATGAGTAAACCTACATGTGTGAACTTACTTATTTATGAGTAGAAGGGTACTGTGAAATGTATACAACTCAGACCTGGAGTAAGTCGAGCATCCACATGGCTAAACACTGGTACTGCAAATTAATTTATAGTAACATTATTTATTATGGGGATCTACTTTAAGTACTGCCTCCATTATTTTCTCTAGGAGGGTGTTGCAGTACTAGAGATTGGCCATGTGAGGCGCTGGACTTACTCCAGGTCTGAGCTGGAGTACATTTACTACTGTTTTTGGCACTTTTTGTCGGAGCTTTTTTGGACTGGCTGAATTACACGTCAACTGATTTGAAATACACATCACATTCACAACAGCGCTATTGATTTTTTGTACTTTGCCATAGCCATGTACGATGGCTAACTTGGAACCAGCTTGTACCCTAAAACCACTGCCCTCAATACACTTCTACTGTACTCAAGTAACCATCCCAAGGCTCTGAAGGATACTATACCTTTTGGCCAATTCCTGCATATCCATGGAAAGTTTAAAATCAGGAAGGACTATTTTTTCAAGACAGATATTCTTGTCAAAAAAGTCTTAAGGCAGGTGATAGGATTATCAAGCGATCACTCAAGCGGGTTCAGTATTATCCCAAGAATTTTTAATCACCCCAAAAGAGAAAATAAAAACACACATCATATAGCCGGTGTTACCAACTTTTGTACTCAAAGTAACTCAGTCACTAAAATCATGCAAAACAGTAGCCATTAATTCAATCTATTGGCATTTCCAATGAACCACCTCTTTTTTCTTTTTTACCATGTGGTCCATGTAGATATACCCAAACCACCAGTTGATTTGGCCTCTTTGTTGGATCATAACATATCTGTGGGACCTTTCAAATGTGGCAATTGCACCATGTACGAAGGATCAGGTCAGGATCTATGACTTTGTGTACAGGGCATGAGTAGTGTAGGTACATAAGCAATTCAAACATGGAGACATCAAGTATATCCTAAAACATTACATGAATTGTAAATCCACCAGTGTGGTTTATGTCATTCGGTGTCCCTGTGATTATATCTTTGTGGGGCAAACAACACAGAAAATAAAAACAAGGCTTTGTCTACACTGGAGCAGGATATGGTGCCATACGGAAAAGGATAAAAGGTGGCAAGTGACTTCACTCATTAAAGAAGAGTACTTTTTATAATGCACAACATTTTTTAACTATTTTCAAAAGAAAATTTAAAAAAAACCCTTGCTTTTCATCAATAATAATGCCATTCTAGTTTTTGCTGACTCCCTTAGTAATCTCGAGTCCTATGATTACTGGATTTTTTTATTTTTATTATTTCATTAACTCCTTCCCTTCCATATTTTACTAACTCCTGTTCCTACAAAATTTCCTCATTTCAGAGTTTCCACTCTTGTTCGATTAAATTAACATTATCCTGACGATGACTGTTAGACCTGGCACCATTGGCGTGGGTCTTCCTTCCATTTTTCGCTGTTGCCTCCTCTGTTTTTGCTGGTGATAGATGCTCTGGGCGCTGTGCCACTGCCATTCAGTGCCACAGCGTGAATGCTCCCTGTGTAAAGATGACATGTGAATTGGTATATCCATGATTGGCTTATTTGGTTTACCTGTTAGTCCCTAGTAACGTGGCCTGTGTGTGCCCAGGGCTGGTAAACCAAATGCTGCTGGTGGGCCTGCAGCGCTGGTTTGCGCCACCCACAGAAACAGCTTGTAAAGTGTGTCTCAGACCTGCCACTGCAGTGTCTGTGTGCAGTCTAGAACTGCCATCTTGGCTGTGAAGCGCCCCCACTTCCCAGCCCCTGAACCTTCCCTTGGCATCATGTAAGCCACCCCTATGGTATGGTGCATTGTATGTGTAAGGTAGGACATGCTCTGATGTGTGTAGCATGTCCTGGTAGTGAATTACACCCAATTTCGTTTTTCACTACTGTAAGGCTACCTGTTCTCCATAGGCTAGAATGGGAGGTTTGGCTATTACATTCTATAGTCCTAACTGACCCAGAGAACATGGTAGAAAAACGAATTTAATATGCCTGAGCTCAGAATATTAAAATACATCTTTTAGTGAAGCTTATGTTTATATTCTGTGTTTGAAAATACCACTTTTAGAAAGTAGGTATTTTCTTGCCTAAGCCTTCCAGTGTGCTCTGCTGTTATGTGTATTGGCTGTCTGGTTTTGGAGGGACAGGGCAGGCTGAGTCAGACCTGGGTTGAATAGAGAGATCTGCATTGGAGTATGGGGAGGGGTAGCTCCTGGACCTGAATAGGGCTGTGCCTGGCAAGGTGAATGCTGGCTCCAGCTCCCACTGGGCGTCTGATGGCAGACCCCCTCTTTCTGAAAGGAAGGATGCAGCCTGGTAAACAAAGTACTCCAGGGCTGGGCAGAACTGGTTCTGGCTGGGTTCAGTGACTTGTGACTCTTTAGAACAAAGACTTTTGAGGTATAAATATCTGGCTGAAACCCCTACAATTTGTATTGTTCCTGGACAACAAGAAGAACCTCTGTCCGTGCTTGTGTGCTGTTTCTTGAACTGGCCTGCAGTGGTTACTACTGGACTTGGAAGAAGAGGAAAAGGACTTTGAAGGAACTTTTATTTTTTGCTACAGCAATCACCCTAGGGCTAGAAGAGAGCTAGCCTCCTGCAGGAGTCTCAGGCACACCAGACTCCACCACCAGCCTAATGTTTCCTCCCTGCGAGGATTTCTATCTGCAGGTGAGGCTCCTGTGAGTTCCAGGGCCTCTAGTTCTACTGTGGAGAAGAGAGTGCTGAAAATCGTCGCTAACGCCCATTAGCGAGCCGCTGCAGCTGAAGAGCATAAGAAAAATCGTCGCGCTGCTGCCGCCAAGTGCTCGCTACCGGAGATCATCGCATCACCTATCTGCGGGCTGCCAAATGCTCGCTAACCTGAAGATTATCGCATTGCACGTTTGCGGGCTTGAAAGCGCTCGCTAACCAAAGATCATCGCATCGAGTTCATCGCTTCACGACATCGCAGAGCGGACGTGAGCGTTCGCCATTTTCAGCGCATCGCATCAGGATTGTCGCTCCCTCGCGGAGCGCCATTGTTTTTCATCGCAGCAAGATCGCACACGCAACAGGCTCGACGTATCATCCTCCCTTCGCGGCAAGAATTTTATCGCATCGCCGGCTTGGCGTGCAGAAGTTTGTCGCTTTGTCCTGCACACAAATCAGCGCATCATCCTCACTTGCGGCAAGGATTCAACGCATCACTGGTTAGCGTGAGGAAAATCATTGCTACAACTCCTTAGCAATATTTTTGTTGCTTTGCTACAGAATCCAGGTATCTTGTGAGTAAAAGGGTCGCAGAGACCACTGCCTTGAACTGAACTCCTCTTTGCACACCTTGAACTATTTTTGCAGCATTTTAAGAGTAACCCTATTTTTCTAGTATTGTGGATTTTTACTTTTATTGGTCTTGTGTTAAGTCTATATATAAAGATACTTATTTTTTATAACTACCTGAGTGGTGTCCCTTTATAGTGTTCTTCACTGTGTTACTGTGTAAGGTCATAAATGCTTCACACACTGCCTCTGAGATAAGCCTAGCTGCTCGTGCTACGTTACCACAGGGTTGAGCAGGGGTTGTCAAAGGGTTTAGTCTGCTTACTCTGACTTAGGAAGAAGGGTCCCTACTTGGACAGTGGCCAGCCATTGCCAACTAGAGACCCCCATTTCTAACATTGGTGGTCAGCGGTGAGGATCTAGACTTGCATTTATGATCGCATACAGTAATTATAGTGTACACTACTAGTGAGTGCAGACCATAACATAACCACGTACGTTTTTTGAGGTTTTGATTCTATTTTTGATTGTTATTGCCAGTTATTGCTACAATGGGCAAGCCCAGATCCAATGCCTCTGAGGATCTCTCCTGGGAAGAAGAGAAATTAGAAACCTACAATGCCAAGCAGCTCAAATATTTTTGCAAACGCTTCACAGTCCCTATCACAGGTTTCACTAGAAGGGAAGAGTATTACACGGCGCTGAAGGCCTGGTTAGAAGCCAGGGATGCCCCATGGGATATGGAAGAGCCTGTGGAGGGGGGAGAAAATGCAGGAGAGCAGCAGGATGAAGTGGTAGATTTGGTGGGAGACAAAGCAGTTTCCAGCCCAGGCACAGGTGTGTCCTCAAGGGGTCTGACTCCAGAAGAGATGGAGGACAGAGAGAGATATAGGCGGCATAATATGGAGATGGCTAAGCTTAAATTGGATGGACAGAGGGACCTAGAGAATAAGAAGTTAGAATTTGAGATGATGAAAGTGAAACTTGAACATGAGAAAATTTTGAGGGAGTTGGAGATTAAAGCAAAGAGTATAGAGATCTCCCCCTCTGGTGGCAGCATACCAGTAGTGCATACAGAGAGTAGAGTGTATATACCTAAAGAGGTTATTAAGGATTTCCATAAAAGTGAAGATATTGGGCAATGGTTTGCTGCTTATGAATTAGCTATGGTGTCCCACCGGGTACCTGAGAAGGATTGGGGAGCGGGGTTGTGGGGACGCTTTGTGAGTGAGGGGAGGGATACCTTGTTGGACCTTCCCCCAGAAAGTAGGATGGTTTATGCCCACATGAAGGAAGCTTTGATTACCCGCTATGGTTTGACCCCTGAGATGTACAGGCAGAGATTTAGAACCTGCAAGAAGCTAGAGGGTACCACGTGGGTTGAATATGTGTCTTTTTTTTGCAGAGCAATGGAGCGCTGGGTAAAAGGTAGCAAAGTAGAAACTTTTGAGCAACTGTATGATTTGATTGCATGGGAGCATTTATTTAGTAATTGTTTTCCTGAGCTACGCCAGCATCTGATAGATTGCATGCTAACTAACCCGAGGAAGCTTGCTGAGGAGGCGGACCACTGGGTAAGCACCCGAGTTCGCAAGGGTCAGTGGGAGACTTCGCCAAAGGTGGGCAGGTTCCCCAGCAGAGAAGTGGGGGGGACAGGGGTAAACCAAGGAAGTTCCACAGAGGGCCCCAAAGTAATTCCCAAGGGAACCAAGCAGTGGTGTCCCAGCCTCCCCAAGATAAGAAGCCAGTGCCCCCAACAGGTAGGCCTGTTCAGAGGGGGCCCCTTACTTGTTTTAAGTGTGGTCAGGTGGGCCACAGGTACTTTGATCCACAGTGTCCCCAAAGGGATGCTCCTGCACCACCCCGTGCACCACCCCGCCAGCTTGCCAGTGTAGCCCTGGGAGGGGAGGAGATGGATGCCCAAGGTGGGTGGCATCCCGTAGAATTGACCCTTTTCTCATTAGGAGACTTTGAGATGGTCCCTAAGCCTGCACTGCCTGATAACACTAAAAAGTACAGACAGTGGGTGACCATCAATGGCCATAGAGTGGAGGCTCTAAGGGACACAGGAGCCAGTGTAACTGCTGTCAGCTCCCGGTTGGTGTCCAAAGAGCAGGTTGTTCCCCATGCATTCTACCCAGTAGTGACCTGCCTGAGCTGACCCATTGGCAGCAGGAAGGAGGGCCCACCAGGGAGGAGTTTTGTGAGCAGCAAAGAGTTTGCCCTTCTCTTGAGGGTATGCGGCGACAGGCTGCAGCCCAGGCAGCAGGTGACATGTCTGGTTCACATCTGATTTATTGGGAGAACAGACTCCTGTATAGTGAGCCTAAGGCTGCTGAGCCGGGGTCAGCTCATGTGCTGGTGGTACCCGAGTGCTTCAGAGCCTTCATACTGGGGTTGGCTCAGGACATTCCATTGGCAGGGCATCTGGGGCAGACCAAGACCTTTGAGAGGCTGGTCACCCACTTTTATTGGCCCCCGATGCGCAAGAGCTCAGATACTTATTGCAGAACCTGTGAGACTTGTCAGGCAAGTGGGAAGAGTGGGGGGAAGATCAAGGCCCCACACCAGCCTTTCCCAGTTGTTAGTACCCCATTCGAGCGAGTGGGCATTGACATTGTGGGGCCTCTGGACCCCAAGACAGCCATGGGCAACAGGTACATCCTGGTCTTGGTGGACCATGCCACCCGGTACCCTGAAGCCATCCTGCTCAGGACAGTGACGGTCCCCGTGGTGGGACGTGCACTGATGGGGATCTTCTCCCGTTTGGGGTTCCCCAGAGAGGTGGTGAGTGACAGGGGGACCAACTTCATCTCCCAGTATATGAAGTCTCAGTGGAAGGAGTGTGGGGTAACTTATAAGTTCACCACTCCATACCAGCCCCAGGGTAATGGTCTGGTTGAAAGGTTCAACCGGACCTTGAAGGGCATGATCATGGGCCTAGAAGAGCCCCTGAGGCGTAAGTGGTACGTCCTCTTGCCATGCCTGTTGTTTGCATACCGTGAGGTGCCACAGAAGTCCTTGGGGTTCAGTCCCTTTGAACTGCTCTATGGCCATCCGGTAAGAGGGCCTCTGAGTCTGGTCAAGGAAGGCTGGGAGCAATCTCCCAGGAAACCTCCCCAAGATGTATTTAGCTACATCTTGGCCTTCAGGAACCAGACTCGGCGTTTCAGAAAAATTGCTGAGGCAAATCTGGAAGCCAGCCAGGAGGAGATGAAACGTTGACACGACCAGAATGCCACTCTGGTCGAATTTCACCCTGGTCAGAAGGTTTGGGTCCTGGCCCCAGTGGAGCCTTGTGCACTTCAAGATAAGTGGACCGGTCCATTTGAGGTGGTGGAGCGCAATAGTCCAGTTACCTACTTGGTGGACTTTAAGTCTCCCAGGAATCCCTTACGGGTCCTGCATGTGAACCGCCCCACTTTGAGAGGTCTGAAGTGGGCATGCTTCTTGCCACAGATGCAGGGATGGAGGAGGAGAGTGAGCCGCTTCCTGACCTCCTGTGTGCAGGAGAGAAGGATGGGTCAGTGGAGGGTGTGGTCCTCTCCACCACACTGACCCCTGAGCAGCAGAGAGATTGTCACCAGCTATTGGGGAAATGTTCTGATTTGTTTTCCCTGGTTCCTGGTGTCACTGATTGGTGCGTCCATGAGATAGACACCGGGGACAGTCCTCCTGTCAAGCACAAGGCTTACAGAGTGACTGACAGGGTCAGGGCCTACATTAAGGAGGAGGTCTCCAAAATGTTTGCCCTAGGGGTGATTGAGTCCTCTAGCAGACCTTGGTCCAGCCCCGTGGTCTTGGTACCAAAAGCTGCAGCACCTGGTGACACTCCAGAACTTAGGTTCTGTGTGGACTACCGAGGTCTCAATTCGGTAACGAGGACCGACGCACACCCCATCCCCAGAGCTGATGAGCTCATAGATCGGTTAGGAGCTGCCCGGTACCTCAGCACGTTTGATCTAACATCTGGGTACTGGCAGATCGCCTTGACTGATGGGGCAAAGGAGAGGTCAGCATTCTCCACACCTGATGGGCACTACCAGTTCTGTGTGATGTCCTTTGGGATGAAGACTGCCCTGCCACCTTTCAGAGGTTGGTCAACCAGGTGTTGGCTGGGCTGGAGGATTTCAGTGCCGCCTACCTGGATGACATTGCAGTGTTTAGTTCCTCCTGGGAGGACCACTTGCACCACCTCTGGGAAGTGTTGATGGCGCTGCGCAGAGCAGGCCTCACAATCAAGGCCAGTAAGTGCCAGATTGGGCAGTGTTCTGTGGTGTACTTAGGACACCAGGTGGGGAGTGGCCAGGTGGCACCCCTGCAGCCCAAGATTGAAACCATCCTGGCTTGGGAGCCCCCAAGGACCCAGACCCAGGTGAGGGCCTTCTTAGGACTCACGGGTTACTACAGGAGGTTTGGCAAGGGGTATGGCAACATTGTTGCACCCTTGACTGAGCTGACTTCCAAGAAGCGGCCAAAGATTGTGAACTGGACTGACACCTGTCAGAAAGCTTTTGATGCCCTCAAGACTGCCATGTGTACAGCACCCGTACTCCAGGTGCCCAATTTTGCTAAGGAATTGATTGTCCAAACAGACACTTCAGAGCATGGGGTGGGGTCTGTTCTGTCATAGATGAATGAGGAGGGACTAGACCAACCTGTAGCCTTCATCAGTAGGAGTTACTTCCACGGGAACAGAGGTGGAGTGCAATTGAGCGTGAGGCATTTTCTGTGGTCTGGGCACTGAAGAAGCTGAGACCATACCTGTTTGGGACTCACTTCCGGGTTCAGACAGACCACAGGCCCCTCAGATGGTTGATGCAGATGAGGGGTGAGAATCCCAAGTTGTTGAGGTGGTCCATTTCCCTACAGGTATGGACTTCACGGTGGAACATCGCCCTGGCACAGAACACGACAATGCTGATGGTCTGTCCAGATTTTTCCGCCTTAGTGATGAGAGCTTCCAAGGGGATGGGTAGTTTGTAATGATAAGTCTTCCCGAGCACGCTAGGTGTTCTAGATTCCAGAAGACACAGCAAGACACCACATACTTCTCCCCACATTTCAGCTGGAGGGGATGCGTGTTAGACCTGGCAGCATTGGTGTGGGTCTCCCTTCCATTTTTCGCTGTTGTCTCCTCTGTTTTTGCTGGTGAGAGATGCTCTGGGCGCTGTGCCACTGCCATTCAGTGCCACAGCGCGAATGCTCCCTGTGTAAAGATCACATGTGAATTGGTATATCCATGATTGGCTTATTTGGTTTACCTGTTAGTCCCTAGTAGCGTGGCCTGTGTGTGCCCAGGGCTGGTGAACCAAATGCTGCTGGTGGGCCTGCAGCGCTGGTTTGCGCCACCCACAGAAACAGCTTGTAAAGTGTGTCTCAGACCTGCCACTGCAGTGTCTGTGTGCAGTCTAGAACTGCCATCTTGGCTGTGAAGTGCCCCCACGTCCCAGCCCCTGAACCTTCCCTTGGCATCATGTAAGCCACCCCTATAGTAGGGTGCATTGTATGTGTAAGGTAGGACATGCTCTGATGTGTGTAGCATGTCCTGGTAGTGAATTACACCCAATTTCGTTTTTCACTACTGTAAGGCTACCTGTTCTCCATAGGCTAGAATGGGAGGTTTGGCTATTACATTCTATAGTCCTAACTGACCCACAGAACATGGTAGAAAAACGAATTTAATATGCCTGAGCTCAGAATATTAAAATGCATCTTTTAGTGAAGTTTATTTTTATATTCTGTGTTTGAAAATACCACTTTTAGAAAGTAGGTATTTTCTTGCCTAAGCCTTCCAGTGTGCTCTGCTGTTATGTGTATTGGCTGTCTGGTTTTGGAGGGGCAAGGCAGGCTGAGTCAGACCTGGGTTGAATAGAGAGATCTGCATTGGAGTATGGGGAGGGGTAGCTCCTGGACCTGAATAGGGCTGTGCCTGGCAAGGTGAATGCTGGCTCCACCTCCCACTGTGCGTCTGATGGCAGACCCCCTCTTTCTGAAAGGAAGGATGCAGCCTGGTAAACAAAGTGCTCCAGGGCTGGGCAGAACTGGTTCTGGCTGGGTTCAGTGACTTGTGACTCTTTAGAACAAAGACTTTCGGGGTATAAATATCTGGCTGAAACACCTACAATTTGTATTGCTCCTGGACAACAAGAAGAACCTCTGTCCGTGCTTGTGTGCTGTTTCTTGAACGGGCCTGCAGTGGTTACTACTGGACTTGGAAGAAGAGGAAAAGGACTTTGAAGGAACTTTTATTTTTTGCTACAGCAATGCCCCAAGGGCTAGAAGAGAGCTAGCCTCCTGCAGGAGTCTCAAGCACACCAGACTCCACCACCAGCCTCCTGTTTCCTCCCAGCGAGGATTTCTATCTGCAGGTGAGGCTCCTGTGAGTGCCAGGGCCTCTAGTTCTACTGTGGAGAAGAGAGTGCTGAAAATCGTCGCTAACGCCTGTTAGCGAGCCGCTGCAGCTGAAGAGCGTAAGAAAAATCATCGCGCTGCTGCCGCCGAGTGCTCGCAACCGGAGATCATCGCATCACCTGTCTGCGGGCTGCCAAATGCTCGCTAACCCGAAGATTATTGCATCACATGTTTGCGGGCCTGAAAGCGCTCGCTAACCAAAGATCATCGCATCGAGTTCATCGCTTCACGACTTCGCAGAGTGGACGCCGAGCGTTCGCCATTTTCATCACATCGCATCAGGATTATCTCTCCCTCGCGGAGCGCCATTTTCTTTCATCGCAACAAGATCCCACACACAACAGGCTCGGCGCATCATCCTCCCTTCGCGGCAAGGATTTTATCACATTGCTGGCTTAGCGTGCAGAAGTTTGTCGCTTTATCCTGCACACAAATCAGCGCATCATCCTCCCTTGTGGCAAAGATTCAACGCATCGCTGGTTAGCGTGAGGAAAATCATCGCTACAACTCCGTAGCAACATTTTTGTTGCTTTGCTACAGAATCCAGGTATCTTGTGAGTAAAAGGGTCGCAGAGACCACTGCCTTGAACTGAACTCCTCTTTGCACACCTTGAACTATTTTTGCAGCATTTTAAGAGTAACCCTATTTTTCTAGTATTATGGATTTTTACTGTTATTGGTCTTGTGTTAAGTCTATATATAAAGATACTTAATTTTGATAACTACCTGAGTGGTTTCCCTTTGTAGTGTTCTTCACTGTGTTACTGTGTATGGTCATAAATGCTTCACACACTGCCTCTGAGATAAGCCTAGCTGCTCGTGCTACATTACCACAGGGTTGAGCAGGGGTTGTCAAAGGGTGTAGTCTGCTTACTCTGACTTAGGAAGAAGGGTCCCTACTTGGACAGTGGCCAGCCATTGCCATCTAGAGACCCCCATTTCTAACAATGACCCATATAGTTCCTTGGTTCAAAACGCTGATGATGATTTTGAAATTAGAATGCATTGTCATTTTGTCTTAAGTTACTATACAATTTGGAACTAAACTATTGTACCTCGTGCAATAATGTTTTATATGTTCCATTGCCGTTGTTTTTTTCATACACATTATTGCTCTGTTCCTTTTGCACTCACTGTGTATTCATTTGCGCACTGACCACATATGTATCAAACTATAAATACTATTAGAAATCCAATACTCTTTGCAAGATTCAAGAGAAGGCCCAGTCTCTTGTCTACTATCATCAATCGATCTTTTGATTGATTCTTAATTTTCCATGCAATTGGTCTCATTCTAATTGCTATTGTTTTACTCAGGATCTCTGCACATTTATATAACAACAAAAATATAACGTACATAACCTTTGGTCCTGCATAGTGCTTCCCGTCATGTTGATCAAACATAAGTCTGCTGCTAAATATAACTATTTGCACAAAGGTCTACAACAAGTGGGGCAATCACACCCTCTCATATATAGCTATTAGATGCTATTCCACCACTGGCTCTTTCCAGAAATATGCTATTATTACATACCACTCTATTAGGTACCCCTATTTGAGCCCATAATTTATCTTAACCACATTCTCCCCCTTCGCTTACAGTTACACACCCCACCTATCCAATTTATTTGAATTGTTTACCTATTTGTTAGGCCTCACCTACTAGAAAACACATGTACAGGCAATTGCTGGACATATTGTTAGCTTACAGTGGGCTAGAGCCCACCCAATGTTTTCCATTGATTGGCTTTATTGTCGCTCTCATTGATTGCTTCCTATTTATCAGCTTGGGTGGGCTTCCTCTTCTTGTGTCTATCCCTTCGATGGAGCATTGACACATTACTTGTGTCCTTGTACTGTTTCCTTTGCAAGCACTCCTTTTTTTATTTTTGTTTAACACTCCAGGACAGTGCATGTATTTTCCAGCTGTCTCCCTCATTTACTTTTTATGCCCCCCTCTGTTTTTCTTTTTCTCACCTCTGCCCCTCATTATGCATTTGCATTTGTGTGATTCCCACCCCCGATTTGCTGTCCCACTTTTGTGCTTCTCGCTCAACTCCACGTTACTCTCTCTCTCTCACCATTTGCTTTTCTCCGCCCCATGTTGGCTCCCCCACCTGCGTCCTCTTTGTTACTTCTGCCTCCCCCTTACCTCTGTGTTGCTTCTACCCCCACCCACTTTATGTCTCTTACAAAGTGCTCTAGCTATCTCTTTTTATTTCTGCAGGTGTAGTTGTTGCCTCCAAGTCCCTTTTCTCTGTCTTGGTCCTTGGTGGTGATCTCATGTTCATGCCATTGCAAAGAGTTGCTAGTACAGCCTTGCTGCTGGCATGGGGATTTCTGTAAGGCTCTCAATCCTCTGCTTAAATCGCCATGCCCCAATGCTGCCATGGGGCACTGATGGCAGTGCATCAGCCAGCTCCAGCCCAAAAGGGTCAGCGAGCCAGGACGAAGAACACTGTCTGCAGCTGGTCATATAGTTGTCAGCTTTCTTTGGAGTCCTGTCCCTGCGTACATCCAAGTGCTAGTGCAGAGAGTGCAACCACTGATTTCAAAGAGCCAGAGTGCAGAAAGCCAGCAGCTCACCCTAATCCAGCCTGCAAATCACTTAGGGCATTATTATGAGTTTGGCAGTCCTCCTGTTGGCCCCCCTCTGCGGTGCCTCACAGGAGGACCGCCAAGCCTGTCAAGTGCCCGCCCACTGGATTCCAAATGTAATCCATGGCGGGCAGGCGGTGCTGCGGCGGTCCCACGGTGGTGGTTGTATAAGACTCCTAGGTGAGCCTTAACTGCAGACGCTGCTGTGACAGCACCTGCAGCATGTTCCTGCATGGTGTGGCACGCATGCCACAGAGTGCAGGAACTGGGGTGTGAGTCCACGGGGCACATCATGTGCCCCCCTGCATGCACCCCATGCACAGGAGCTGCAGGGGGGCCTTGTTAGGGCCTTCTTAGTTGCCTCTCTGCCATCCTTTTCATAGCAGGCACACCACCATGAAAGGGGCAGTGGACAGGCAACTCGTAATATGCACAGCTGTGCCGCAGCACCAGCATATTGCTGTCCCCTTCCACTGCGTGACCACTGCAGGATCCTGGATCCCTGGCGGACGCGGCAGTCCATCTGCCACACTCTGAATACTGTAGGTGGGGCCACAGTGGTGGCGGTGGTCGGACTGCCACTGCAAGTTCCGTGGTCCTGTGGACCGCCTTACTTGTAATAAGGCCCTTAGTCCCTGAGTAAGATCTATTCCCCATCTCAGTATCACAATGCTCACCTTCCCCAATTTATCCCACACATATACACAATCATGAACATTTCTCTCTCCTGTTCCTCCGTATGTGGAGTGCCTTGTACGAGGAATCAGTGCAAGCCCTTACTGCAAAGTGATGCCAGCTCCCATTAGTGCAGAAATTCTGGCCCCTGCCATTGGATTAGCCTTGCACATTAGTGAAAAGCACTGATCTCTCTGTTTTGCTTCTCTCTGACCTTAAGTAATGCACAGCAGACCGTTTGCCTCTTTCTAAAAACGAATTTATAAAGAAACAGTCTGATGCCAGTTAACATATTATGGTGAAAAAAAGGAAACATAGCAAGTAAATATACTATTACAATTAGGATAAACAGCACAACACAATAGATGATGAGCAGAGCAGACGGATATGTCCTTCAATTGCAGCAGTGTGACAAAGGCAATCCTTTTACACGCACAGCCCAGCACTCTTTCCACTATTCTGAATTTTTTAATGAACTGGCCAAATAGGTTATTTTTTTCTTGTAGTGTCAATTACATGTGCAGTATTTTCTTTCACAAAGTGGCTATTTTATGTAGTTCCATTCCTTCCTCTGTTAATTCTCCATTTCCTCTTGCCTCATTTCCTCTTGCCATGTGTGTGTAGGTCAGTATTGTATAATCAGTAAGAAGACAACCATGGGGTTGGTTGTTTAATTGTTCTCCCTGGATAGGTTTGATATTACAGTTCCACAGGGAGGCTGCCCTTGCTCCTCTCACTGTCCTTCTTTTAGAAGCAGTGACATGAATCCAGGCTGTAGTGATGGTCTCTTCCGGGTTTGTTTCACAGGCGCTTGACCACTGAGAGAAGTAGGGGTACACAAACACAACAAGCTCTCGGATCTGTAAATAAAAAGAAAAATAGCATTGCATCATAGGCTTTAAAAAAAATCTTTGTTAGCCATGCAGCACAGTGTTGGTGAGACCGTACATCATCCCTAAACACGAGTGGCTTTTGCCAGTGCTTGTTGTTATAGCTTGCATTCCGAATGCATGTAATATTATAGTGGCACTTCATGTCACAGCTCTTTCCTCCCATGTTCTCCATATACTATTTTCTGTACATTCGTTTAATATTTGTCCCAGAAGCTGTTTAGGGTGCATCGATGAATCCAGAAAAAAGACACTTGATACATAATTTATATATGTGCTTTTGGGAAATGTGTGACTGTTGTCTCTTCAGAATGCAAATGCAATCTTCAATGTTTCTTAAAAAAATCGAATAGATTTTTTTTTTTTAAAGGACTCTATAAATTGGATATCTCATTAATCATACTTGGCAATGAGTATACTGTGGCTTTGCATTGCATAATCAGTGAGTCTTTGGAAAGCATGCATACATAAAGTGTATGGAATGACTTAAACGTTACCATTCATCAAATCCCTCCCTGTGAGTAAAACATTAAGGGGCAGATTTACAAGCCCCTTCTGTCACTTTTGCGCTGCAATTGCGTCACAACGCAACAGCAGCGTAAAAAATGCGGAAAACTTACAACGTGAAACATCTAGGGAGATGTGTCACGTTGTAAAGCCCTGCGTGACATTATACCTGCGTCAGGTATAATGTATGCAGGGGAGGCGTTCCCACACAGGAAAGGCTCGTAAAAGTGACGCAGTGAAATCTACAAGATTTCACTGCGTGACTTTTTGGATGCCACTGTGTCAAAACCTTACGCCTGCTTGAAGCAGGCGTAAGGAGTGACGCACTATATTGGGAATAGGCTACAACACGCATTGCTGAAGTTGCGTCGTGCTTGCGACACGACTCCAGCAATGCGTGACATTTCTGCCAACAGAGGCGTTAGAATTTCTGATGCATCTGTCAATCCTTGCGCCGCGGTGCACCGTATTGTAAATACGGCGCATCTATGGTGGTGCAAGGGTTTTTCAGGCAGGCGCAGGGAAACTGACGCATCTATGCAGATGCGTCAATTTCTTGTAAATCTGCCCCGAAGAGTCCTTCAAATCACTAGTAAACCTCTGCCATTCTCAAATGGAAAGATTTGTTTTTAAAATGTTCTTGCTGCTCAGTAGTGCTTCCTAATATTAAAGGCTGAATTTTTTCAAATCTTATGAATGCCCATGAACAGTCCCCTTTATTGTTTGGTCAGTGAGCAGCTCAGCCTATCCCTGATCCCACCCACTGACATGCTCCAATCCACTCACTGTGTAAATGTATAATACTAAGACATGGCTTTCCTTTGTTCTTGGCTTCTTTTTCACACAAGGCTCTTTGTTGCCCTGCTATCAAAGTCATTTATTTGTAGGTTTTGTGGGTGTTATCGAACGACACACTTAGAACAACACTTACTTGTCAGTGCGACAAGAACACACACTGATTCTTTTCAGGATCTCTTCCAGCAGCCTGAAAACCTGCACATCTTTTCTGTGCTAACTCCCGCCTTCCATTCCTTCAAACAATTGCGCCTTGTAATGCGCTTTTCTGAATGCCGTGTCCTCCGGAAAAATATGTGGTGCCAAAGGATGGACAGAGTTTTGCATTTTTGTTTTCCTTTCATTACAATTTTAGAATTCTGAATGGTGGTGACTCATTAGGATACAGCACAATTATCAAGCAGAAAAGTTTGATTGTGACATCTCTCTTCCTAATTGAACGGAAACAAGCTTTTTCCAGGTTTCTCCCCCACATTTTGCACCCATATGAACTATAATAAGGCGCTGGTTTTTCGACTCTGAGAGCGCAACGAGGCCTGCTAGCCAGACTTCAGTGCCAGTGTTCTAAACCTATACCACTCAATTGGCAGGAAATTACTTACTTATAAGTCCCTAGTATATGTTACCCCACCAGGACATGTAAGGCAGTGTGTTCACCCAGGGCAGCAGCACTGTTTGTGCCACTCTGCATGTGACAGATACAAAATGGACCCCAGCCTGCCTCTGCAGACTGGAAGGGCAGTGTTTTACGTGCTAGTTCGACTTTGCCATTACACCTAATGGCAAAGGCACCACTTCCGTTAAGAATATATATAAGCCTCCCCAAGGAAGGCCTATGGAGCCCTATGGCAGGGAGATATATATTATTACATTAGACATATGATTTTCAATATGTCTTAGGAACAACACTTCCAAATTGTCATTTTGCTGTGGAAAAGTCAGTAGCCCTATTGGCAAACACAGGATTACCGGCTGGCTCCCCAGCCTAGCTAACGTCTGAATGGGACTACCCAACAAGGTCGAGTAAGGTACCAAATTAATTGTGGCATCAAATCCGACCTGATGTTCAGGCCAAATTTAGAGTCACTACTAAAGTTAGCAACTTTTAAAACGTTGGCCCTCTGCACAGCAGCTAGTCCAGTGGACTCGAAAAGGCCCTGACACACAGACAGATTTCTGACTGCCTGAGGCGACGTGTGAACATCTCCCAGGCCCAGGAACAAAGGCAGTTGCCGCAGAGCAACGTGTTACCTTCTCTCCCAGGACGGGCGTTATACCAGAAGTTGAGCTTCAAAGGGGAAGCCGCCTTTGAAGGGCCGACTGGGACACCAACCCTGATCAGGATGTATTTTGTTCCTGCAGACAATTAGGAGACAGAGCCAAGGAAGGGAAGTCTGCACCCAACTGGTTTTACCATGGGCAGCTACACCTCTAGGGTGTGCTACCCTGCTCCTGACAACCAAGGAAGGGTTGTAACATCTTGAAAGGGGTAAGAATGAAACACTCTGGGACAGCTAGATGCCACACATCACAGGAAACACATCACTAGGTAAAAGGGGGCTGAGTAGCCCATTGGCTAGTGACTACATGGTCCCCTTAGGGCTCTTTCCTGAGATAAATATAGTACCTCTGGTACCCTGCCCCTGAGTTCACACTGGAGAAAAGATATAAGGATTACCCTGCTGCCCTTGACCTGCACATAGAAAGGCTGCACCATCGAGAGGGTTGCACCTGCTGCAATTTTGTGCTTGTGAGTTAGGGTCTGTGTCTTAGGCTGGTGACTCAGGGAAAAGTTGATTTTCCACCTTCACCCAAAGCAATGTCTCCGAGGATTAGTCAACTGATCCCCTGGAACCAGCTCCAGGGACACAAGAGTTGAAAGGGCCCAAAGCATCCAGTTGGTATCCATCGCTGACGTTTTGCCGCTACCAGTTGCCGGGCACGACGAGGGACAAATACGAGATAGCCAAATGTTTCACCAGTACCGGCTGGACCAAGAAATACTATCAGAGTCCGGATTCGTCGCACCCAAGGGCACCAACCTCCACCTTTGGTTTTGCCTCCAAGCGTGGTGCAGCGAAGCCAGTAGTGCAGCGAGACCAGTAGTGCAGCATCAGTTGTTGAACCACTGCAACGTGGTAGAGTTTGAGGGACCCCAATCTCCAAAGTCGCCTCACATCATCCGAGGAACCATCACAGAGACACGTCGGTCGGCCACAAGCAGAGCATTCTTTGAGCATCTTTTGCCTGTATCCTCAGCATCAGTACCACACCATTGAAGTCTATGGTGTTCGTCCTATGGAGTTTGGAACTTGCTTCAAAAATACTATAGTGGGCACCTAACTGTCCGAAGTATCCTTATAGGCCCCCTAGACCTTTTCCCTGCCAGATTTGGTAGCCCAACCCAGGCTGGAGTATTCGTATGAACTCTTTCAGAAGAGGGGATGATGTGGAATTAGATGACCTGAAGGGGGATGACAATGAGTGGAGTTCGATCAAGAGTCAACTCCCTTTCTGGGAGTGAAGGAGCTCCTCATCAGTGAGAAGACCACAGAACCCAATTAGCCCGTCTCAGCCTCTTAGAGATTCAGGAGAGGAAGCTGTCCTTGTGGAAGACACTGGCCCTGGAAGAGAGAAGGGTCAATCTGGGGATGAAACACCAAGAGTATGGTGGCAGACGAAACAGAGGTAATCATAGGCAGCGCCAATGATCCCAGGTTGCCCAAGGGTATTTTTTACTAAATATACTGAGAGGGATGACATAGACAAGTGGCTAGCGTCCTATGAGAGAGTCCTTAGGGTGAGAGCACAACAATGGGTGTCATTGCTTTAGGAACTGATACCTACAGTGGGGAGAGATAGATTGCTTACACTTGAAGATAAGGTGGCAGAGTCTTACACTCACATTAGGGAGGCACTCATTGAGCTATTTGGTCTCAACCCTGAGGGGTATAGGAGCCTACATAAGGGAGCAACACAGACATAGGTGGACTTTGTAGATGCCTCTGTGAAGTCACCGGAGGGCTGGATTAAAGGCAAAAAGGTAGATACCTATGAGGGCCTGTACAATTTAGTGATACATGAACACATACTTACGATTGGTGCCTCAGAGAAGTTACAGCAGCATATGGTAGACTCTAAGCTATCTAGCCTTAGGGAGTTGGGCAAGAAGGCTGATGTGTGGGTTAGAACAAGAGTTCCCAGGGGGGTGGTCCCAGGAAGGGGTGGTTAGGCCCACAGGAGGGAAAGGAGGAAGGTGATACATTCACCAAAGAGATTCTCTCAGAGACCCAGAACCATGAAAGAGAGGAGATCAAAATCCATCCCACCTTTAGAAAGCAGAGTAGTAGGGACCCAGGGTTTAAAAAGCTCTTAGACAGTAGGCCTTGCGTTGACTGTCAGCAAACAGGGCACTACAGAGGGGACAAAGTGTGTCCCAAGAAAAAAGGTACCCACTAGTTTAGCTACTGTAGCCCTTGAGGAGGACTCCTCTGATGAGGATACCCTAGTTGCTTTTAATTGGGAAAAGGGATCAGATGGTGAGGTGGTGATTCCAGAGGATGAGATAAACACTTCCACCACCTCAAAGTGAATGGGATCCCACTCACTTCTCTGAGAGACACAGTTCCCAGACACATCATAGTGGTGGACAGGTTAGTGTCCCCAGACCAATATCCAATATTTACCAGGAGAGGTAAGGAGAGTGGGGGCTATCATAGGGGAGGCCACTAACAGACCTGTGGCCTCGGTAACTCTAGAGATAGGTGGTTCCCTTAGATATCACAAGATGGTAGTCAGTCCAGACCTCCCCCTAAATTGACCTCTTGGCAATGACCTCCCAGAGGTTGGTCTGAGCCGACAGGAGGTGGCTATAAAGGGCACTGCCTCACCCCAGGACTCTGGTGGCCCTGTTTCAAAGGTTATGAAGACTAGGCCAGAGAGGAAAGGCAAGAGAATGTTAGGATGGGAGGGCAACTCTTAGAAATAGACCATGTAGGCCAAGGGCCTTCTAATATAGTAAGGGGGAACCACAAAGGTGGTACTGGTAAGGCCCTACCTGTCTCTCAAGACGTCCCAAAGGTTCAAGCAACTGTACAGCAACATGGTGTCATCATGAGCTAACGGAAGGAGGGTGTCTATCCCATGATGTGGTAGCCCCCAACCCAGAAAAAGCAGAAGGGCACCCTGAGCCTAAATTAGCCCTTATAGTGCCACATCCACCTGTCAGTGGAGAGCTAAGTGTGTGGTTTTGGGAACTGACAGCTGTCAGTAACTTCTGCTGGCTGTCTGTCTTCATGGCGGCACTGTCCCTAGCATGGTGGTCAGACCCATGACAGGAAACAAAGTAGGCCCCCTGACCGTGTTGGTCATGATGGGGTTATTCCACTGTTGGATAACCTCTTTGGGTAAGCTAAGGTTTTTCCCTAGCAAAGATTGGGTTAGGGGAGGAAGGTGTCCCCTACCAGAAGTAAATGATAAGGATAGGAAACCCGTTTAAAGTCCTGTTTAGAACGGGTCCTGTCAAAATTGAGGTAGGTCCTTTACTCAGTGGGAATGACCCTGACAGAAGGATGTAAGGCAGAGTAGGCCCTGCAATGGGACAACCAGTTTCCTACCTTTTGATTTTCAAGGATCATTATAGAAATTGTTAATAATACAATGAGGGTTGCAAGGTGTAAGAGTCACTTATACTAGTCATGTCTTCGCTACTGGTAGGCATTATACGTTAAGAGTGCTTGTTCTTGACGTAACTCAGCATGTAACATAGTGGTTGATGTTGACCATACTAATATTCTTTTACTACCCAGAGAAACCCTTTTAGCAAGCTTAGAGAAATGAAAGGCTGAGAAAAAACAACAAGGTTCTAAACCGATGCTTTACAGTGTGCATGCAGCTCTTTGATGACAGTTCATAGCTCACTGTGCTATATTATAAGGATAGCATCTTGTTATAAGAATTGTAACTTGCACAACTGCAAGTGACAAAAGAATCTTTTGACAAAAGCAGTAATCCACTGAACTATCTACATAAAATGTGCATTTGTAATCTGCTTGTTACATGTGTGGTTTGCAGCAGGCACATTAACCCTCTATACAGGCCCACAAAGCTCTATGTATGTTGTGTGTTGCAGTATTCCGGAGGAACTTTTCACAGTTGTTATGTTATGTTATTTAAATTTATATCTAGGCTCGACAGCTACCCTAAAGGGTTTCCCGGCGCCCGGCGGAAGCGACAGAAGATAGGGGATTAGAATTTACTGATTATAAAGCCAGGTTTTAAGAAACTTAAGAAAAAGTGTAACATTCATCTCAGTGCGAAGATAGCAGAAGAGCATTCCACAGAACAGGGCCCAAATAGGAGAAATAACAGCCACCCATGCGGGATAGTCTGATCTTTGGCACTTGAAATTTAGCCTGAGTAGTGGATCTGAGAGTACGAGAAGTCTGATAGAGATGGACTAAATTTTGCACATACATGGGAGCCATGCCCTGCTTAATTCTGAACATGTAGTTCAGAGCTTTAAACTTAATCCGATTTTCAACTCTTAACCAATGAAGGTCTCTCAAAGAGGTGGAAATAGAAGCTGTTCTAGGAGTTCGGCAAAGCAATCTGGCCACGTAGTTGTGTACTCTCTGTAGCTTTCGTATGACATCTTTATTAGCTCCAAGATAGAGGATGTTGCCGTAGTCCAGTCTAGATGTAACAAGAGCCTGGACTACGGTTCTCTGAGTCGGGCTAGGAATCATCCACACAATTTTTCTCAGCCACCTTAGAATGGTGAAACATGTTGCAGCAACCTTCGTAGCTTGGTGACGCATAGATAGTGAGTCGTCAATAATAAAGCCAAGGTTGCGGACATGATGGGAAGGCTGTGGTACTGCACCCATTTCTGTGGGCCAGTGTTGTGGACCCCAGAGCTCTTTGTCTTTCCCCAGTAACAAGACCGCCGTTTTTTCACCATTCAGCTTTAGAAAATTGTCATGCATCCACGATGTCACTTTACTCAAACCAGCCCGGAGAGCAGAAGGCTCTGAATTTCGTCAGCATGTGAAAATAACGACAACTCAGCTCCTTCCACGATCGTTGCCAGGGGTCTAACATAAATGTTAAACAACAAAGGACTAAGAATAGAGCCCAGGGGGTCTCCATACAGGGCTGAGTGAGTCTTGGAGTTGGCTGCAGAGGAAAAGAGCTGAAACGTACGGTCAGTAAGAAAAGAGATTAACCAATTAAGTGCAGAGCCAGTAACCCCAATGGATTCTAAGGCATTTATCAACACGGCATGGGACACTGTGTCGAAGGCCGCACTTAAATCCAATAAGACAAGTGCGACCGTATTGCCTGCATCCAGATTTTGGCGCAACATTTCGGGTACGCTAAGAAGGGTAGTCTCCGTAGAGTGACCGGGTTGAAAACCCGATTGAGAAGCGTGTAGAATAATGTTCTTTTCAATGTACTGAGACAGTTGACCATTTATATGCCTTTCCAATATTTTTGATAATACAGGAAGCAACGAGATAGGCCGATAGTTCGACGACATCGTAGGGTCAGCATTGGCCTTTTTCAATAATGGGATGACCATTGCATGCTTCCATTCCAAGGGGACCAAAGATTCCTTTAATGAGGTATTAAGGAGTTCCATAATGATCGCAAGTGTAGACAAGTCCAGCTGCTGCAGCACAGAAATAGGGAGAGGATCACAAGGGGAACCAGATTTAAAACAGCACAGGTGCAGTTTAAGGGACATCATATCAAGTAATGACCAATTGTCTATTTTATCAGTGGTATTTAGATCAAGCACAGCTTTGTCTGCAAATGGCCGAATTAATTGAATGGAGTTTAGAGGTGTAGACGCGGGGGATGATGACATATTCACAGTCAAAGTGGAATATATTACTTCCACTTTGTTAGTAAAAAATTGAGCAAGGTCATCGCATTACGTTTCAGTGAACAGGTAATTAAAATATTAGACAGAAAGGGGTAGAGGGATGAAGAACCATTCCAGCCAGTTGCTATATGGTCCTGATGTGAGCAGCCTACATGCAATAAGAGGCTGATAAGTAGATTGGACTGAAGAGAAGTTTCATCTTGCTCTTAAAAGTGGAAATAGAGGAAATTAGGCAGGTGACAAAAGGGCTAGGGTTCTAGTTTTTTGGAGCGCATGATTTTGTAATTAAAAAATGAGATCGCCATGATCTCTCCATAAAGTTTCTGTACTGCATAGTGAGCATGAACCCATGAAATTTAAATGTATGTATAGATGATAAAATCTATCAACAACTTTCTTTTAAAAGTTGTTTTAGGCATTGCATCAAAATAAGATCCAGGTAATATTTGACCAGACCAAACTTTAAATTGAATCTTGCAACAGGGCATCACCGAGGCCCAGGAGTGATGGCAAAAATAGGTCAAACTTTATGATGATACAATGGAGACATCCCGCAGGCTGCTTTACGCAGAGCAAAAAGGCACAATCCTAACATTCCAATGCACATGGTTAACCTTCACCTACAAACATACTGACTTTACCAGGCTAAGGCAGCAAGTAGTTTTCTCAGGGATGATGAAACTGTGTCAGAAATGTAATCACTGTCAGAATCTACTGGCACAAAACAGCTCTCTACATCGAGAATGGCTCATTGTCCACAATACCAAAGCAAATCCTCAATTATAGATTGAGGGTATATTTAATATAGCTTTTGCATCATTCTACACCATGCAAGGTGATGCAGGGCGGTGCAACACCTACAATGAGATTTATCAAGCCACACAAGTCCGCCCTGCATGGCTTAGTAAATCTAGTGTAACACAAGGCAGAGCAAGTCGCTGCCCCACGTTGCACTGTGTGGTGAGTGTATACATGGATGGGGGTTTCCATGCATCCACCCATGTATTGTGATGAATTCCCAGATTTACCAAGAGTGGTAGGCATGGGAATGCGTCGTAATTGTACGCCTCCCCACCAGAGGCACAACAAGGAGAAATATCTTTATCCTTGTTGTTTCCTCTTTCTAATGTGCTGCATTCTGCAGCACACTTAGAAAGAGGAAAATGCCTCTGAGGATTGTTCTTGTGCAGGAAGGTGCACCTGACTGCACAAAAACATTCCTTCCTCCAACGCAGGAACCTGTGCGCCATAGTGCGGGGGTGCCTGCGTTGGCGCTAGGCAGCACATTGTGCACCAGTGCAGGCCGAAAGCAGGAATGCACCATATAATGTTAAATACTGCGCATTCCTTCCCTCTCCCTTTCATGCAGCGCAGCAAGGTGGCTTGCTGCGTTGCACTCCACGAAAGCTTTTAAAAATACCCCCTGGGGGGCGTGGCTAGCTGCCGGGCAAGATGGCCGCAGCCTGAAGGAGCTCCGGGGGTGAGACCGTCTTCCCCGCCATCCGCTCACAGATCCGCGCTTCAATGCGAGCTCACACTTCACGCCTGTAACGCGGTAACGAAGCGGCACCCAGCGATACCACTTAGCAGTCTCCCCGTGGCCTGTGAAGCGGCCGGCGCCACATCGGTGATCGGGGCCTGTCTCCTGGGCTGCAGCCGGGGCCTCGATTTTGGAGGCGCGACCCGGGTGCTGGACGGGAGACCCGAGATCACAGCGGGGAAGTGATAGCAGCCCGGAAGCACGGCGAACTGCGCTGGGGACGACCCAGGGGTGACGCCCGGAGCCCGGCTGGCACGGCGGGAGCCCAGCTTCCATGCGCAACGATGGAGTACCAGCGGCATCGCCACAGTGAGTGCAGTGCGACATTACTACTAACCAGCGACAGCTACGAGGCAAAGGAGACGCTGTAAGTGGCAGGGCTGATTGCTGGTAGTGTGCGGTGCCCGGTGTGCGGCCCCCGAACCGACAACTGCGACGCCCAGACTGCACAGGCTTGAATTGCCTCCAGGAACCGGGGGCGGCGGCGGTGACCTACGGAACAGCGACGCGACGCGCCCTGTGGCGAGGGGTGCAGACGAGAGTGCTGGTGAGCGTGGGCGACTGTGGGGGCAGCGGAGTGCCTGTGAGTGACTTGCTGGTGTGCCGGCCAACGTGCGTCCTGACCCTACACAGAGCCAGACCCGGAGGAGTGGCGGCGACGTCTCGAGCGGAGTGCTGTGTGGGGGGACAACTGCTCCAGGGGCCCGGTGCTCGGCCCCCTCCGCTCTAGTGCCAACAGTCATCTCAATAGCCGGGTCCTCGGCCCTACCATGAGCGGTAAAGGGAGTCGGACGCACCAGCAGGGGAAACTGGACAAGTATGCCTATACTAAAGACACTCCCCCGTTGGCAGACCACGCCGGTCGCACAGAGAGGGCCTCCACTGACGCCAGCCTGCCTAAAGTGACACTGGAGGATATCATGGCCGCCCTTACTAGTGTGCAGACGACGGTGGGGTCTATTTCCACGGATGTGACGCTCCTCTGAGCTGACTTCCACAAAATGTCCGCCACAGTCACGGAGGTGGAACAGGTGACTGCTACTTTAGCGAAAGACTCTGGCCTCCTGCTCCAAAAAGTGTCGCAACTGGAGGCTGAAAACAAGCGCATGGCTGAGAGGCTTGATGACCAGGAAGGGCGATCCCGTTGCAACAACGTTCGTATCACAGGCATTCCGGAGAGTGAGGGGAGTCCAGCCATGGATCTTTATGTGGAGAACCTCATAAAAGCTGAACTGCAACCCAGGGGACTCTCGGCCTTTTTCTCGGTGGAGCGGGCGCACAGGGTGCCCGGGGGCAGACCTAAGGTCGGAGCTCCCCCCCGGCCGGTCCTGGCCCGTATTTTCAACTTTCGCAATAGGGATGCCATTCTCCAAACGGCCGGAGTAGCCCCGCCCTTGCGTGCACAGAATTCATTGGTGTCTTTCTTTCCCGACTACACGGCGGCGGTGTCGGCGCACCGGAGAAGCTTCTTGGACGTCAAAAAGAGACTGCGGGCCCGTGAACTTTCCCACTCCATGTTATTCCTGGCCAGGCTACGAGTAGTGGCGGATGGGAAGACATGTTTTTTCGACTCGCCTGAGGAAGCACAGGATTGGCTTGAGGGATGGCAGCAGGTGAAACACTCCGGACGATCGGATAGGCGAAGGTGGCTTCCCGGAGGGGCGGAGGACCCCGCTGACCGGGACGATGCCGTGGCAGACGGGGCCCAACTGCAGCATGAGGCCTAATCGAGAGGCGCTATACTCTAACTCTTTATTGAAAGGTGCAGGGTAAGGGGAACTACTCCTGGGTTGTGCGGTGCCTGCTCACTTCTAATACAGCTCGGAACATTTGGACGCTCGAACTGAGGATGTCTCTGGTCTTCCTCGGACCTCCCGCTCCTTGTACGCAAGTTATGTGTTGGGGAATGGGTTCTAAGCACTCTGCTGAGTTGGGGTGGCGGGCAGTTTGGAGTCCGCATGGCAGGGAGGCAGGGAGGGGGTTGGGGGGAAGGGGGGTAGTTCTACAGGTTTTTTTAACAGTTAATATTCGAATTGACAGTAATGATTACAACGCAGTACACGCAACCGCCACAGTACGCATGATGCGCGTCGATCTCTCCGCGCTGTTTATTACCCTCGCTACCAAGCGTTCTAATGTCTGCTGCTCGTGATGGGGCGCCTGGGACGAGTTCCCTCACTCCGATGCCACCTCTCTCCCTGCTCACGTGGAATGTGCGTGGATTGGGAGACAAAATTAAACGTGGCCTGGTCTTGCACAGTATTAAGAGAGGCGCCCCGGCGGTGGTCCTATTGCAGGAAACCCATCTGACTAACACCACTAGTAAAGCAATGGACCGATGGGGAGATAAAATGGTGGCGCACTCGGAATTTACCTCAGGGTCTAGGGGGGTGGGCATATTGGTGCAGAAGCAATGCCCACTAATCATACACAAACATAAAACGGACGGGTTGGGTATATTCGCGGCGTAAGCCACCCAATGGGAGGGACGCCCACTTAACATAGTCTCCGTCTATATCCCCCCTGGAATGCATGCCACTGCACTACCGGCGCTTAGTAAGTTTCTCCTTGATTTGCCGGAAGGGGAACTGCTCCTTGGCGGCGATTTTAACGCGGGGGTCAACAAATCACTTGATAGGTGCCCTCAGCGGGCGGGAGGCGCGGGATTGTCCCGTCTGGGAAGCTTTTTCGTAGCACTGGGGCTGTCGGACTTATGGCGGCTGCATCACCCAACAGCACAACACTACACGTATCACTCGGGGGTGCATAACACTCTCACTAGGATTGACTACTTCCTGGGTTCCGCTGGTAGTCTTCGAAACATAGACAGCGTAGAGATCAGGCCCAGGGGTATATCCGACCACTCCCCGCTACTCCTGCAGTACACATGTTCTTGCCTCGCACGTCGACGGATCCCTTCAATATGCCCCGGTTATCTCCAGGTCCCCGCGATCCAAAAGGCACTCGCGAAGGTGACACGCCTCTACTTTGCGGAAAATGCCCCCTCTGTTGCCTTGCCGACGATTTTGTGGGAGGCATATAAAACGGTCCTCCGGGATCAGGCGCTCACTACCATAGCAGCGCATAAGCAAGCGAATCAGGCAGAGCTGCAGTTTCTCGAACAAGAGCTGCACACGGCAGAGGCCCGCCAGGCTCGGGACCCCACTCCGGAGTCGGCCTCAGACCTGAAGACCGCGCAGATCCAATATAAGGCGTACCTCACGGAATACACGAAACAACAGTTGTTAGCCACGCGGCACAAGATATATGACCTGGGTGATAAGACTGGGAAGCTCCTGGCATGGCTCGACAGACGGGAGGGCGGAGCCAGGTGGATACCGCAAATCCAGTCCGAGGAGGGCCAGACGCTAACGGAACCGGGTGCGATAGTGAGCGTTCTCGCGTGCCATTTCCAGCGGGTATACTCCTCCACCTCCTCCGTGACAGTGGAGGAGGCGGGGACATATGTGAGGGACTTGGCGATGCCCCGGCTCACCCCTGAGGCGACGAGTGCCTTGGAAGCTGACATCACAGTGGAGGAGGTACAGATGGCACTCGGTGCGCTGCAATCGAGCAAAGCGGTGGGACCGAATGGCATACCGGTCGAGTTCTATAAGCGATCGGCTGAGACGGTAGCCCCTCACTTGCTTAACATGTACACGGACAGTCTCCGTGTGGGCGAACTCCCGCAGGACCAGCGGACAGCCACCATAGAGGCTATACTGAAGCCCGGCAAACCCGCTTCTGAATGCACCTCCCATCGTCCTATATCGCTGCTGAATGCAGAGGCGAAGGTCCTTGCGAAACTCTTGGCGTCCAGACTAACACCGCATTTGTCAGACATCATACACCCAGATCAGTCTGGTTTTATGCCTGCCAGAAGCACGGCCCTTAACTTGCGGCGCTTGCACGGTGTGCTGGCCCGAGCGGAGCGATTACAGGAGCCAGCGGTGCTGCTCTCGTTGGATGCGCGAATGGCGTTCGACATGGTCGAATGGCCCTTCCTATTTGCAGTATAACTGCACTTGGGCTTTGGGCCCAAATTTTGTGCCTGGGTCCGACTCCTCTATACTAAACCAATGGCCCATGTTGCCGCTAACCGGCATATGTCTGAAGACTTCCCCCTGACACGTGACACTCGCTGGAGCCCTTGGCGGCATGGATCCGCTGGGAGCCCCTGATACGGGACTCAGGTGGACGAATGACTGGGAAGACCGCATCTTCCTTTATGCGGATGATGTGTTGCTCTATCTGTCTTCCCCGAGGCGCTCAATCCTCAGTTTACTTAACATTTGCGAAATCTTCGGGAGAACGTCCGGCTATACTATCAACTGGTCAAAGTCGATAATGTATGTGTTGCGCGGCCCTCCTCCTCGACTCCCCGCGGCCTGCCCACTTCAAACGGCGACGGGGTCGTTTAAATATCTGGGTATTCATGTTACTGCGAACCCTGCGGATTTTCTAAAACTTAATCTGCAACCCCCACTATACCGGCTCAAATGCGACATGCGTCACTGGGGCACGCTGCCACTCACGTTACTGGGGAAAGCAGCCCTATTTAAAATGATGGCCCTGCCTCGATTTGTGTACGTGCTGGAAAATACGCTGTGTCGCATACCGACGGAATACTTCCGCGCAATTGCGGCGCAGGTGACTACCCTCCTGTGGGGTGGCAGACCACTGCGTATAGCGCAGTCCAAATTAACTCGCGGCTGGTATGACGGCGGAATAGCGCTGCCCGACATCTAGCTCTATTACTGGGCGGCGCAGCTAAAAGTAATTAATCAGTGGCTTCATGTTCCGTGGACGGACCCTGCCTTCAAAGCAGATAGGGACCTACTGGGAGAGCGAGGTGTTTTGTCCCCTCTCTACGATAGTGAGCTGAATCCAGCGCTCATCGGCCCCCTCAGACAGACCGTAGCCGTTTGGCACGCGGCGCAGGCCAAGCTGGGGTGGCGCGGGGTCTTGACCCAACTCACACCTCTGTGGGACACAAAGCAGCTCGGAAGCTGCAGGGGCTTTGATAACTGGGACAATATTGGGATCTCTACGATTGGCGACACGTGGCACAAGGGTGAAATAATCATATTTGCGCGTCTCCAACAGCAATACGAGCTGGCGCCCTCTGAGTGGTTCCGATACACACAAATCAAACACGCCTTGGCGGCGAGGCTGGCGCCTGGCGAGAAAGTACCGGAGGCGTCGCCCTTGGAGGACAGATTGCTAACAGATTACATGCCTAAACGGGCCACATCCCTTACATACCGCAAGATGATCAACAATCTACCGGACCCCTCCGTGAGAAGTGGTCCCGTGATGTGGGCGAATTTGATGATCCGGAGTGGCGGGAGGCGCTGGCTTCGCCACGGGAGGCAGGTATACCTTCAAGGTTACGGCTAATACAGCTCCGAATTCTGCACCGCTCTTACTACACCAGGCACACCCTACACAGCATAGGTACTGCGCCACAACCGTTCTGCTTGCGTGGCTGCAGGGAGGTGGGAAATTTCTTTCACAATATGGGAATGCCCTGTGCTCCAGGAGTACTGGAAGCGACTGATGGGGATGCTGTCGCAGTTGGGGGGAGTCCCACTGGTGCCGGAACCTAGGCGCTGCTTGTTGAATATATGGGAACCTAACGACCTTTCACGCCAGGCGCAGGGATGGGCTACGCTGGGGATCATGATAGCCAAATGTAACATAGCCCAAAAATGGGGTACAGGGGAGTTGCCGAGGATAACCGCATGGGGAGCCGACATGGACGAGGCTGCCCTCGTAAATGGAGCAAAGTATGGGGGGCGTGGAATACATTCAGGGGTGGCATTTGCGACCCGCCCTCAGATTCCGACGACGATGCCTCGGACTCAGACTGATGTGGGGGGGCCCAGAGGTGTGGGTGCGGGGAGGAGGATATTGACGATGCATAAGGTTGGGGAGCTGTCTTCTACGAATTTGTCTCTATCAGTTGCTACTGAACTGCTCTATATTGTGGAAAACTGCATGTTCAACTGTTGTTTTGTACTGCAGCTCATTCTCAAAATAAAAACAAATTTTAAAAAAAAAAATACCCCTAACTTTTCTAGGGAAACTGTGCAGTGGTGACCAGAGATTGTGGTAGAATACTGGACATATGAACTTCGCCGAGTAAGGCTGAACAGTCACCCATTTACAATCTCTACAACTCCTTTTGTGCCACATCACTGTGTCTGTTTTATCAAAATGCTGACCAACTGAGAGCTAAAATAAAGATAAAGATGAGGGTGGGCGCTAGATGTACCAGCGGTGGACCCATCACCGGCTCCACCATTCGGTCCATCATAGGATGATGGCAAAACCACCAGAAATTATGACAAACTGATGGCCCCGCATAGGGCACCAGCCATCCACCACCATCCTTTTTTTAGTATTGTTTGTGCTGTGAACGACTGCCAAGGAAAGGATGGTATGTTTTACGGATTCATTTGGCATGTCTCACCCATCGCTGGGAAATGGCGCCTCACCAGACTTTAATTTTGCCATGAAAAATTAAAATATATTCTGCAGCCATTTATGCCATTCCTTATCTAAGATCCCAAAGCTGCATAATTCTTTCAAAATAAAGTCAGCAACATTTCTCTGGTAAGGCAGCAAAGGGATTCCAGAGCTCGGATCACAAAAGAAGGGTTGCCTCAGGTGTGGGAGCCCATATGTCTGTGGGCCCGATTCACAGAACTAACTTAAGACAAAATCCTAAACTTACTACCATTTTGGTATTCACAGAATGCACTTACTGCTTTTGGTATTCACAGAATGCACTTACTACTTTTGGTATTCACAGAAGGGATTTACGACTACTAACTTTACGTCTGCACTCGGGCCGGAAATTCCGGCCCGGAGGCGGAGCTTCCGGGCCACAGGCGGAGCTTCCGGGCCACAGGCGGGGCTTCCGGCCCGGAGGGGGGGCTTCTGGGCCGGAGGCGGAGCTTCCGGCCCAGAGGTGGAGATTTTGGCCATGGCTAAATCGCCGCCACCGGCCGGAAGCTCCGCCTCCGGGCCGGAAGCTCCGCCTCCGGGCCAGAATTTCCGGCCCGAGTGCGGACGTAAAGTTAGTAGTCGTAAATCCATTCTGTGAATACCAAAAGTAGTAAGTGCATTCTGTGAATACCAAAAGTAGTAAGTGCAGTCTGTGAATACCAAAAGTAGTAAGTTTAGGATTTTGTCTTAAGTTAATTCTGTGAATCGGGCCCAGAGTGATTGAGCTTCAGATTCACCTGACAGCTTCATCCAACTACATGCCCTACCTTTAAAGGCCACGAACTGCAGAGGAAGGACCTGAATTACCAAGCATGATAAGATATCATTGAAAAGCCCGTGCTACAGGGTTGCCATTGGAGACAGTCCAGCCCTCCCATCGGATTATTGTGGACAGAACATAAAACACAACACATCTGCAAAGAACTTGGCAATCAGAAACAGTGCTAACTTCTAAGGCCTAGAATATGTGTGCATAGCATGTCAAGGATCTGTAGGCATTCATGTTTGTGTGCATGATCAGCAATGTGCAGAATGTGGTTTTACACTTGATTACACTTGTACACCCTGATATGGTGATATTGGCTTTACAACAAATGTCCTATGATGTGCAGGAGTGTGATTTCCTGACCCTTGTTAACTAGGTCTCAATTTGCGCCTAGCAGCCATGTTTTACTTAATGGATGCCTCTCCTGCCTTCTCCCTGCACTTTTTATTGTGTTTTATTTCTGCAGCATACAGTCAGGTTTGTTTAGTTCCATTTCCATTGTCCTTGAGAATTCCCATAGAAGCCCATGTTCTGGTGTCAACATGGGCTTCTATTGGAATTCTCTGCGGCATATTATCAAGCCCATTATCGCCGCTAAAATGGCGATAATTTTAACGCCGTGCTTGATAATATGCCCCTTGGGACTTAAAATATATTTTCGATTTTGCACTTGTCTATAATATTTAATTTGCTGAGAGCCTTAATGGCAGTTATTTTGTATCGCCTTTTTGAATTTAGGTAATACATCTTTTCAGCTGACCTAGAACGCAGTTATTGAGTGCCCCTTTTACTAGTAGTGGACGTTCTGTTGAGGTTAAGTTTCGGAGTGTCAAAATTGCAGTTCACCCCGCACCCACAAACGTCCTGCGTGAAATCTGAAGTACTGGTGTGTTTGGTAAAAATAGATGGAATTTTCTTAACCGAATTCTGTATCAATAACTATTATCGACAATAAGGATTCCACAGTGTCCCTTTGTTTGAAACATGTCTGTGTGAGTGTTGAGACCTATTGTGACGTCATTCACAGAGGCATCACATTCAGAGGTAGATAGTGGAAGTAACCGATACCACTGGCATGCCCTTTGATACACTGGGCACTGCCCTTGATAACTCCTGGCCGTAGGGGTCATGAAGGCAGCAGCTGGAACAGAATTAAACAGGGATCTAAGGGAGATTGTTACTTTCCATGCCACATCTTGCCCTTTCCCAACACCTTAGCAGGCCATAGGTGTGACCTTGTCCATTTCTTTACAGGTCAAAGAAAGTGTGATGTCAGTTCTTGTGCTCTTGTAATTTTGGTGACTCGAAATCCATGTGTAGAGTCCCCTTTGGAGCCTGGGCTTGGCCTTTTTGGTCCTTGCCTCACCGCCACTGAGCACAAGGGCAGCCATGCTGTAATTTGGACACGTTTGTTTTGCACTTCTTGGATTGAGACCACCCTACTGTTCTCCATTGGTTGTAACAAGCGCCTTTTTCACTTTCACAGATCCACTCATCGATCGATCAGAAATGACAAGCTGGGATTTCATCCTCTTCATCCTCATACTTATTAAAGGTAACCTCATGTATCTGCCCTCTGATATTCTGCAAATATACGTCTGTTTATGTAGTGGCAGTGTATAAGGGACAACCAGCTCTTGTAGATATCCTGCTGAGGGTATGCTATATATTGAAAATATATTGTCCTAATATTGCTCGTGATTTAGTCTATTTTATTGTGATTGATTGTCATTGTTGTTTCTCAGTCCTACCAACTATTTTTTACCCATACATCAAATACAAACGTTATTTATGTGTTAGAAAACGGCTGACATGTTCTCTCCTTGGTTCATATACCAATTTACACATGTACCTCTGTTCCCCAGAGAAAGAGTCCCTAGGGTTAAGAAAAACCTACTTTGCATTCACAGGCAGGGAAAAAAATAGGGCCTCATTTATGTGGATTTGGGGTAGGGCAGTACAGCGACTCACCCTGCTGCGTTGCCCTACGTCACAGTGAAAGGGCAGGGATGCGCCATATTCATCCAACATGGTGCAACCCCTGCGCTGGCACAGTGCCGGCAGCCTGGAGCCGATGCAGGCACGTGCCTGTGCTGTCAGAACTATTGTTTTGGTGGAGGAAGGAGTACCTTCCTGCATAAAAACAATCCTGGGAGAGTTTTTCCTCTTTCTATGTGTGCTGCAAAATGCAGAAAACCTGGAAAGAGGACAACACGAGGAGAAATAAAGTTATTTCTCCTCGTTGCACCTTCCCTGGGGAGGCACAAGATTTTGGCTCATCTCCAGGTTTACATAGTTTTTATATCTGGGGAAGAGTCAGAATCCATGGGTGTAGCGTAACACCCACTGCAGCTCCTACGGAATGCCTCTGTAGCACAGCGTAAGGCAGTGCAGTGATTAGCGCTGCCATGCCTTACTATGAGGCCATTCAAAGTCACGCAAAGTGGCTTTGTGTGACCTCATAAATATGACTAGTAGTTTGCGCCACCAGGGCATCACAAAAAGGTGACACCACGGCAGCACAAGGGGCTCATAAATATGCCCCCTAATCTCCGTTTTAAAGTAGTAAGCAGCTCAACGAGCAGGTCAAGAAGTTGATTAATGTTTGATATTTGGGTGAAATTATAGCTGATGCTGCTAGAAGAAGAGCAATTCAAGGCCCTTTTTATTGCTCATTCTCCCTCTGAGCTCTAGGGTTAGCTGGGGTGCAGTAGCACCTACTGCACTTCCAGGCCCTCATTTATGGGGACTTGGCGTAGAGCAGCGCAGCAAGTCAGCTTGCTGCGCTGCCCTATGCCAAAGTGAAAGGGCAGGAATGCACCGTATTTGTGCAATACGGTGCATTCCTGTCCTTCCCCCCTGCGCTGGCGCTGTTTCAGCAGTTTAGTTTAGTGCCAATGCAGGCACCTTTGTGCTATGGTGCAAGGGTTCCTGTGTTGTAGGCAGGATTGTTTTTGTGCACAGAAACAATCCTAAGCAGATTTTTCCTCTTTCTATGTGTGCTGGAGAATGCAGCACACATGAGAAACAAGCATTTGCAATGCAATACGTCTCGCATTTGCGAGAGTTTGAGCTATTGGCATTGTAAATGACAATGCCTTTTATTTATGTGTTTTGAAAGCTGCAAGCGGTGCATAACAACGCACATTTCTTATTTATAGTACTTGCTTACGAAAAGCACGGCTGGCAGTAAAAGAGGCGTAGTTACTGCCAGCCTTGCTTCTGGTAAGGGATCTAGATTAATTTACACTGTGTATACTTACTATTAACATGCATTTTCAATGTACTGTCCAAATCTGTTAGTGATATAGCTGATCAAAGAAGGTGACTCCTCCCTTGCCAATAATTAACACACGTATGTGCACAATCAACGATGAACTCAACCCTGCCTCACGAATTATCGGGCACACGCCTGAAAACTCACAGAGCGTGAATGCTTCTGCACGTGCACCAGTGATGTTGAAACTCCTACATGCACTGCATACACTACAGTCCTGTGCAGACTTAAACACGCTGTTCACTGGGCTAACAGTTTGCACTCAGACATTTGATGCACGCTTTGCAGTGATGCCAATCGTGCCACGCACACCCAGTGATAATGTGCATAAGTGTTGATTTTGCACATAAGTGCCAGTAATGTACAAGGTCGTGAAGCTACTCACTGTCTGCAGCCTAGTGCACATTCCTTCCGATTGTGAACCGACCAACAACGTGCACCCTTGCCAATAACGTGTGCAGTCCTGCATGAGGCACATACTTAGCAGAGACGTGCACACACAAATTAGGTGCCCTATACAACACCCACAGAGTAGAGCACACTCCTCTGTGCTGTCAACACGTTAGTGATGTGCACGTGCAGAACACTGGATAGTGCTGTGCATTCACCAGCAAGGTAGTGCCAATCAAACAAGCTGTTCACATTATTGTCGCAGTGCACAGGCACGTGCATACATAGTGCAGCTCTTACTAAACACAGACACATTTCACGTGTGTGTTCTGAGAAGTAAAGCTAGTGGATGCGCACCAAGACGCATTCGTATGCACACATACATGGTAAAAAGCAAAGGCACGCACGCTAACATTAGAGAAAATACAATTGCATGTAGAGAATAGGTGGTAAATCACTGCACGGGTTTTGTGTGATTTGAGACAAGTGTGCACAAAACCCATACTTAAGATACACGTACACGCTTGAAACTGAAATGCAAGTAGATAAGGGCGAAAAGTGATGGACGGGTGAGAGGCCAGGGAGGGGTTGGAACAAATGGCCGTGAGTTTAGCGAGGTGGGAGGGAACGAAGCACACGGAAAACAAGTAGCGTGACACAAGAATAAAAGTTAAGCAAAGCATGATAAAAGTCGCAGCCACCATAATTACAGATAAAGCTCTGTTTGTTGGAAAGAAGCAATGCTCTTCTACGAGTTTATCACGGCTCCTCGCCGCCTTCTGCCAGCAGCGCTGCATTTCACAGCCATGCATGAAAGATCACTGCAGGGCTTCTTGTTGGAGGCAAAAGCATCTTTGTAGCACCGCAGGCAAGTATGAGCACGAGCATGGGCTCTGCACGGAGGGCAAATAAACACCTATTACTTTGCTGCTGTGTTAGTGCAGTAAAATAGCGACCTCTATTTGCATTAGGGGAAACCATATTAATTTTCTTGCTAATGTAAAAAGAGAAAAGTGGTTTCATGGCCTGGTATCTGTTGCAGCAACCTCTGCGCTCAGTTACGACTCTGCGAGGCAAATTACCTACCAGAGGCGCGTTACTGATGGAGTTTGATCTGCATCATGGGAAATGTAGTCATATTTATGTGGCTGAGCGCGATGCTCATTCTGTGAAAATAAGTCTCATGCGCGATAGCAGCGCATCTTTACACATGCGAGAAGCAGAAATATGGTGAGAAAATGATCCAAGCGATGTGTCTTGCTTTGAATGAGCGAGGATTTCTCAGTCCTGCTCGCATCGCGCAGACTTAATGTGAAGTTATTCTGGGACAGCAGCGTGAAGTGCTCTGCTGCCCCAAGAAGCGCTGCACTCACAATGAGGATGTGCAGGGTGCAAAGCTGTGCTAGACATGCAAGCGCCTGGCAAAGAAACCACGGCATCGTCAGCGGTCTGTCACCCATTTAAATATGCCTTGGCCTCGCGCTTAAAGTTAACAGGCACAGATCCTGCTCTGCGACCAACCCGAACCTTTCTACGATGTTTCTCAGCGACATGTTGGGTGCAGGTTGGCTCCTCGAGATACTGTCAGGCACAGGGGGCAAGAGTGGTCCGGAGCACCGAGTGATGCGCGAGCGGCAGAAGTTGTCTCACAGTCACTAATACACTGGCTGCTCTGACGGTCCCTGGGGGGAGCAAAGCTGAAAAAAGACCTACTGTGGGCCCAAGTGCGTCCTGGTCCTGTCCGGGCGTGAGAGGAGGCACCAGGCATCAACAAAGTAGTCCCTGCAATTGAAAGATACTGCCCTCAGCGTCAGGGAACTGTAGTTGGTTGATGCTGCTTCCTCCGAAAACGGAAGTGAAGCACTGGCCCACCAGCCAATAATGAGAGAGTTTAAAAGGGCAATGCCAGATTTAAACCAATGGTAAGGGACAACACAAAATAACCGCAATGGGTGGAGTTTCACCCTTAATACTAATTACTTGATGCCTCTTAGAGGCAGCGCATGCGCTGCCCTATGCGAGACCTAAAAAACAAGGTGAAATAAAGTTATTTCTCCTCGCTAAGCATCACCTAGGGAGGCATAAGGTTTTGGTGCTTCCCAAACTTTACAAACTCTCGTAAATCTACGCAGTGTCCAAATCCATGGTTGTTGCATTGGAAAAATCACAAATTAACACAAAAGACTCTGCTGTACCTATATGTTTTGACACCACGCAATTAAGTCCATTATTGAAAAAGACCACTCTTGCTAGACCATGCAATTAAGTTATAACACGAATCTGGTTATCACATTAATATTCTGACTTTTTTTTATCAACAAACTATTAACTTTGTCAATTTCTATTCTTACGCCCCAGGGGTGGCACACGATATTCTGTATGTTTCCAGTGGGAAGGGATACCCTTTGTCAGCCTGGATATCTGTTCTAACTGTTCTTCTTGAAAACTGATCAAAGTCTTTTTGATCCTTGGCTAATCATTATTTTCTTTTTTGAGTTATTAGTTATTCATATGGCAACTGTTGAACATTTACATTAGGAATCTTAGAAACCATCAGTTCTTTAAAGATGTGTGAGAGCTCTCAGACTCCTATAAGTTGTCTCTACAGTATATATTTCTCTTATCTTTCTGAATCTTTATTTGTTGTATGTGTGCAGCTATTTCGTTTATCCTACTTATCCTGTTTTTACCACTCTTGCGCCCAGACCAGTGCATATACCCAGTAGGGATAAAAAGTTATTCCTCATTTTATTTCATGCTATATAGCTAGTCTGACTTAAACCATGAAGTAGATTGCTTGTCAACTTTGTTTATCATCCAACAGGTCCCATGGACATCGGACACAAATAAGTTCACGCCCTGAAGAAGGTGTTACCCCGGGAAAGGGGGTGTCACACCGAAACGCGCGTCGGCGTCTTGAATTAACGTGTTCTTTAGTATTTCAATACATTGATGTCAGTTCTATAGACATATTGAGACTTTGTGCCTAATTTATATATACTTAATCAAAGGATAATTTTTGGCCCCTCCATTTTGAATTTCGTTATCTACAAACCATTATCAACAGTATATTAATTTTCGTTCTCTTAGGGATTAAAACAAGGTATGCCAGTTTCTTTTGGGCATCTGAATTATCACTTTCCTGATTTTAGGATGTATGTTTGTTTAATGTGTGCTCATGGTTTGAATGGATCCGAGTGAAAGAGAGAGTGTTTGTATGATTTGTGTCCTAGATTGTCCATGGAAATCATGCTTTAGCAGGTTCCTAATGTTTTTTGCTATTTGAGTCTCTTTTTTCAACACATGATGTATGCATTTATGATCTGTTTCAATTAATTTGAAAATAAAAAAAAGTCAGAATATTAATGTGATAACCAGATTCGTGTTATAACTTAATTGCATGGTCTAGCAAGAGTGGTCTTTTTCAATAATCGACTTAATTGCGTGGTGTCAAAACATATAGGTACAGCAGAGTCTTTTGTGTTAATTTGTGATTTATCTCCTATTGCTCTACCTTTATCCATATAGGGGTTCCCCTTTTTGTAGTGGTTGTTGCATTGGAAAACCCACTGCAAGGCCCACGGAATGCCTCCTGAGCACAGAGTAAGGCAACGCATCAATTTCCTCAGCCTTGCCTTACCCCATTTCTATAAGGCCTTTCATTGTCACACATAGTGGCTTTGCGTGGCATCGTAGATATGATTTTGTAACTTGCACCGCTGGAGCATCATAAAAAGTGATGCTCCAGTGGGGTAAGGAGCTCGTAAATATACCCCCTACTTCTAGCGCTCATGACAGGAAATTTGAATCACATCGCAGTGTATAGGAAATGCGACCCACGTGCCATAATGAAAGTGGTACTCACGTGATGCCCCACGAGAAATGGGAACCACGTGATGCTGCAACAGGAGATGGAAATCAAATTGTCTCTCAAAAGTATTTCATTTGCAATCATCAAGTTCAAATCTATAGTTTGGTTGCTTCAAGCTATATCTTTGATTCACAAACTGTACTTTAAATTATTTCCAAATGTCCAATCAGCATGCAAAAACATACACGAGGCACATTTACTCCTAATTCTGAGGTTTGATAGAACCACAGATTTTAATTGAGTGAAAAAACAACCCAGGTCACATTGGGTCTGATTCACAAAGAAGGTACATGCAGAGATTGGCACCACCACCTGAACTTTTTCGCTTTTTTCACAAATACCCCATCAGCACACCTAAAAAGCTGTCCCACGGGAGGGCGGGTTTCCAGGTGTACTGCTGGGGATGTCAGGTGACACGTCCCACAGGCTCCATGCCCCCCTCCCCCCCTTTTCGGAAATCTATGTAGTTGCAGTGTAGGGTTAATCACAGGAGAAATGGAGTCTACTGTGAACCTGCACAGTTCTAATGTTATCTCTGTGGAGAAAGGGTCAGGTGGGAGTTTGAGAATGGCCCCACGTGTTTGAGTTTGTGGTCATTCCCAAAGTTACAGTTTAACCCCACCTTGTAACATCCACTTTCCAAACCTTGTGTGGTATTTACTACTGAACACTCCAAGGAGAAAAATTCACATTAGTCAAACCATTTACGCTTGCCAGGCATCCTTCTGTGATTTTCTGACGGACATACATGGATAGATTAACAGTCGTAAACATATCTTTTATCATATATAGTGACAGCTTTTAGAGTGCTTAATGTCTCTATGCATTATGGGTTTTGATATGCGACAAAGTAAGACTGCAACACAGCATGCTACAAAAGTTTCCCATTCTTGCCCGCGAATGCTGTGCTAAAAGCAAAGATATAAAAAAATGTGTAAATGTGTGTGGTAGGGTTGCGTCATGTATCATTTTATTTTACAAATAAAATGCTGATTTGCGAGCAAAAGTCAAGGGAATTGTTACTTCTATTAGGTTTAACATCCTACTTTAGCACTATGCTCTAAATTGTGCTACGGAACTGATTCCGCTTCCTGCGACTTTGTAATCTCAGATGTTCTTTTTCAGTGTTTCATATGTCCTGTTATTTTTTTACCTATGGTATTTTTCCATGGTTTAAGATATTGTAAGGTCTGCACAGCAGGTGTAAAATGCCAATGAATTACAAACCACTGCATACCAATGAGCTCTGCATATCGAAATACTTTTTAAATTACACTTTTAAAAAGGTAATGCAATCACATAATCTGTTTCAGATGACAATAGCTTCCCAAGTTTATTTCAAATAGTAAATGTTAGATAGATCAACCTCATATAATATACTACCATGTAGAAAGTTGCTTTACCTGATAATGTGCATTTATTAAGTGAGCTGCTAAGTGGCAGGCTGGGTTTGGCTCATATTACCAACAGCAGCAGCTTACAAATTCACCTTGACATTTGCAGGTACCAACGCTAATGAGTGATCAGTTAAGGTAATTAAGAGAATGTACTGCTCAGCATTGGGCCTGTATGGAAAAGGTTGTGCCAGGCAATGAGTTTGCCCACATTTGGCAGTGTTAGAGATGGATGGCCGCGTCACTCCATGTTGTCATTTAACCAATCACCCAGAATCAACAAAGCCAGTGTACAGTAATTCAAATCAAGGGGCACTGTAGTCAAAACAACACTGTAGTCAAAAGAGCACAGAGCCACAGATTCCATATGAGCCGTTATGTTCATGGAAAGAAAGTGGGCCACTATGGAACAATACCCAGTGGGTATAAAAAGCCCTCACTCGCCAACCTGGTTGGTGACATGCTTCATCATTGGGCTTCCACTGGGACGACCGAATGTCATCCCAGTGTGCTGCGACGCCAGGTTACTGCGGAGCGGGGTTTTGTTGTGTGGGGAAAGTGAATTTAAAATCTCCAATTGAGTCAAAAATAAAACTTTAATGATTTTGCTTAATTGGAAAGGAGTAAAAAGGAGTGAGGGTCAAAAAAATAAAAGACCTGGTTCACTCCGCGGCGGTCAACATGTTTCTGCCTCTAAGAGTGTTAATCGGGCATTCTTCAGGACCAGAGTGGGTGTGCGGAGCCCCGGTGGTGTGAACTCACTAAGGTCCACCCTACCGTGGGCTACTTATGTGAAAATCAAAAAAACACTAAATAGTGAAAACTCCGCCAGTTAATGTAATTAATTAAGGGGAGAGGAACGAGTTTACTAGAGAGGCCAGTCCGTTAAATGCCTCATGGATCCCGGGAGGGGGGTGGGAGCAAATTGGCACACCGCCCTTGCTGCTCTGCACCCGTGAAAAGCCTACACAGCCTCTTGCTGCCGGGTCCGGATTTAACCAATCACTGCATTTTTTAGTTGTATTGTTCATTTGATATCAACTGACCCAACTGGACAAACAAACCTGACAACAATGAGTTATAAAAGAAAATGACTTGAAACACGATCATCTACTTACCTGCAGCAATGTGTCAACTGTAGGGACCTGCAAAGATACAGGCTACCAAGCTGTGTGTGGTTGTAACCTACCTCTGGCGCAATATCTTTTATTCTTAAAAAAATAACTCAACATTTTTGATGACCTCTGCTTCTCCAGGCTTAGTACTTGTGCTGTGGCTCACTGTTTTAGAATGAGGCAATTTCTGAAATTACACAAAATGGGAATAAAAGTTCGCACTAGCATGGACGGATAACACTGACAGGTTATACACATTTACAGAACATTTAGTCTTGGAAACTAATGGTTCAGTGACAGTGATGGGACTTAAAAGCTGCTCTGCAAAGTGCTGTAATGCCAGCCCCATTCATCACAGGGGAGCGCACACATCATGAGACCCATTGGCTTCAAACTAACTTTTTTGGGTGAGCGAGAGGATGAAAAGTCAACCTCTAAGAATTTTTTTAATGTGTCCTACCAAATTGAATTAATGGATAGTTTTGTAATATTTTTTATAAGTGCAATTATTTTGGGTTCTGCAGTTCTAGGACAAACTCATGAAATATACTAGTCCTTTGTGGTCAGGCACAACACCGAAGAGCATTACTTCTTCTCAGCATCAAATTAACTATCTATTATAACAAAGGTGTGTGATGCTCTTATAGGGCTGGTATCAAGGATCCACCATGTCACCAAACTCTAACTCACAGGGTGGCTGAAGTTAGAGGAGTGAGGGGCTCCAAAGTACCATATGACCAGCCGATCCCTGTTCAATAGTTCTGCAGATGTAATTTGTTGGACATCTATGTTCTCTCTTTAATGTGTGTCTTTCTTTTCAGGGATTTTGTGTGGACAGTGGAGTGCTTGGATGCCGCAAAACATTTATGCCCTTCGAGAGACCTGTGTAACTATTCCATGTAAATTTGATTACCCAGATGACATCCGGCCTTCGGTAGTGCATGGTGTCTGGTATTTCAAGAGTCCTTACCCAAAAAACCTCCCACCTGTTGTATTAAGGACCAAGACCAACACAGCCCATGAAAGCTTCCAAGGACGCACCAAGTTGGTAGGAGAGCTTCATCAGAGGAACTGCACAATACAAATTGATCATCTCACCTCCGAAGTCCAGGGCAAATATTACTTTCGAGCAGACCTGGGTGGATATAATCAATACACTTATTCTGAACACAGCAACTTGGATCTATTAGGTAATGTGAATTTCTTCTTCACTTATACTGGTTGTCAGTGGTCTATGTGTGAGTTTTGTCGTGTTAAGAACTTAGAAGTTCACATTCTAGATAAACTACCTATTACCGTCTTTCGAACATCTCATCATGCGCAGATCACCCTCTACATATTAAAGCAAGAATAAATGACTGCACTGCTACTGGCAGCTTTTCTTGTGCCACACATCTGAGAAAAATAACTTTGGAAATAACGGGGCCCCTGTGTACAAGAGAAACTTGCCAATAACAAGGAAAATAAGTCCTGAAGGAAAAGCCTAGGCAAGGCACTAGGAATGCGAGCGCAGGCAAAAAAATCTAGAACATGAATAATATAATAACAATTAGGTTGAAAAACATGCAGTATAACATAAGCTGATGTTATCAAATTATTTATTCATCATTTTTTTTGCAAAAAGATTTTGTTCATTTACGATAAATATACATAGATAAATCTCTGATATTTTTTTTGCATAAATTAAAAGGATTTTTCCAGTTGTCCAAATTTATAGTGAATACATGGAAAATTTCACAAGTAATACATTAGTGTGAAACAAGAAATATTTTTTTCTCTTTATTGACATATGAATCACATCAATTAATAAACCATGATTGCTCTTTATACATAAAGCACAGTGCGTGTAGCTGAATGATGCAAAAAAGCTGACGCTTTGTGGACACACTACGCGCGTTTCGGCAGAGCCTTCATCCATCGCAGTATACACTGAAAGGGATGAAAGACAACACAAACCTAGATTTTCATGGCCGCTAAATTTGCATTATCACTATTTGTCTTTAAGTAAAGCACAAAAAAATGATAAACTCATGATCATTGAGTTGTGTCCGCGTGAAGTTACTAATGGTGTGCATCAAAGCAAAATACCCACAAACATTTACTCATGCATGTATAGAAAGTGGAACTCACCAATATGTGATCATAGAGCAAGGGGTGACCGAGGTGCGGAGACTGGAGAATCTCTAAGACTTGGAAAGAGAAAAAGAATTGAACGAGACATGCTAACCGAGACAGAGAAGAAGAAAGATGATAACAACATGCTACTTGTAGTTGATCCATCTTTAGTGATCCTGGTAGAAACTCTACAAATGCATGGATAGCATCTAATGCAAAAGTAGATAAACTATAGACATATAAAGAGGGGAATAATATTCATGAAATGATAGTTCAGCTGGAGCAGCAATTCATGTCATAGGGGTGGCATGAATGAATTTCCAAGAGTAGTAACCATTCCTATCAGGGGACAAAAATGCGAGTGTCATGGTTTATTTATTTAACATATCATCAATGGTCCAAATGTAATGGAACCAGGGATTAAAATCAAAGAAATCAGGACTCTGTTACCTTGTGTGTTACATACTAAACCTCAGATGCGCTGACTGTGATTATCATGATGATGTAGCCATCTGACTCGGAAGTTTGGTACAGATCAAGCAAGTGTGATTGAGCTACAGGGTAAAAAAGGGTAAGAGTGAGATCTAATGTACAATTGGGTCGGCTGTGGTCAGTCACTGGTACTAATATAATTACGTCTATAGACCTACTTACCAGCCCTGCGATTGAGCAGCACTTGTGGAGGATGTAGCTGGCAGAATTGTCTAGTACCCTGGAATTTGGAATTAAAAAGCTACCTTTCCCTGAAATGGCAAAGCATAGGTTCGTAAGATCGGCAGGGCATGCTTGTAGGCTGACATAGTCATGTGTGAGATGTGCATACTGACCTGTGTGGCCGCCCAGTGGGCATGCCAAGGAGCTGTGAGGGCTCCTCCAGTACTTCGCTAATGACTGATCTGGTGTCCAGTAATGAGTGGGGTCCTCAGTGCTCAGAAAAGGCAGACCAGTCCGACCACGTAGCTGTACGGATAGAGGAGGGAACTAATTATGGAATGCCAAGCCGGGGAAGAACAATAAATGATATCCCGTCTAAATGGAATGACACATTCGACTGATGTGTAGCACTAGGGATACGCCTGTAAAGCTCCCTCTAAATGATCCAGGTGTCGGGAAAAGTAATTGATGACGAAAAAAGGAGGGCAAGACTTGACTACGGTAATGTACCATGTTGGAAAGTGGCAGACATAAGGCACAGTCTGGGGTTGCCTCACCTGATGATGTGGGTTCCAAGCGAAGGACAGCCGAAACTGTCTCCTGCTGTTGTTGCTCAAATTTTGCAATAGTTTGAAAAAAGAAGTAAGAAGGGCCCCAGATTTATGTCAAATACCCATGTGTCGCCGCACCATACAGGCTGACATTGACGCTAGCGCGACTACCCGCACCCATGTCTACCACTAATGTTGCTCAAACCTTATCCTCTGCTCAGATAGGCAAGTACTGTTTGCGTTATATTGACCTTTTAACCTTCATTATTTGGCCTGTTGTTCCGCCTGCCACTAGTAATAGGGCCACGGAAGTTGGGCGTGGGTAGTGACGTCGGCATCTATGTAAGCCAGTACGGCGTGGCAACATAGGTGCATTTGGCACAACCCAGGGGGGCTTCCCACACTATTTTTACAATTGCCAGGTTTAAGCAACATTAGCGCAGTCCACGCAAGATGTAAAATGTAAGGGGGTTGGACCAGCAATGTGAGGAGGAGGGCGGCAGCAAGGAGGAGACACCACGGCAAGGAGGAGGGCGGCCCGCAGACGCCAGAGAGAAGGTAAGTGGGTTTTTTGACCCTTTACAAAAAAGAATTGTGGGACTGGGGGGAGCAGAGTGGAACAGAGTTTTTTTTCCACATACTCCGCCCAGGGTTAATCTTAACATCATTTATTGCGACTCCTACTGATGGTATGGGTGCTTCGAAAATATAACTAAGGATCTGCTTAAAGTCTCGCTCACTTCGTTTAATGTAGCAGTCAAGAGGAAACTCTAGCTCATTAGTGTGAAAGATTCTGGGGAAAACTAAAGCCACGTAACAACTACCTAGCCAGTTATGCGGTAACTGGAAATAAGTTAGCTTCTCACATGCAGAATAGATGCCTTGATAATCACCTCTAATTCAGCAAAAGTACTGCCTTTGACCAAGTAAATATGCTCACATTTACTCCACTCCAATAACTCAACAGTTTTGTTTCCTTCATGGATAATGATCCCTTCTTGGCAACGTCAATGCTCAACCTTTGGCATGGTACCTTTAACATTTCCATGCTCTTTCCAATGTGTTCTAAACTAACTTTATTTTCCAGCTTTCCCTTCATCTATTTTTATCCCCTCATGCAACTCTTCTACAAAAGTTTTCTCATCTCTACTAAGTCTACAGGTCACATCATAGATGCTTTTATTGGTAGCACACATGTTAGTTAAGGGAGTAAAGAATTTCATCATATATCCTTGCTGATCCCTTGATTTATCGGCTTTCAAATAATGAGTAACATGTTAAGGAGCTCACAAATACATATTTGCATCAGTCCTAATTGGTACATTTTTAAAGGCTTGTCATAATCAGGATAAAACAGCTTTATAGAATTCTGCTTATAATATAGGTTTAGAAAGTCAGAGCAACAGAATGAGTACTAAAGAGTCAAATGTAAATGTGCAGCCCCCTCAGATGCCGGGGCCGGAATGTACGAGGAAACGTAACAATTCTCTACCTGCATAAATTTCACATACTCTGCTAGCATCTAAAAATAAACATTAAAACTATAAACACTCCCATGCTGTGTGAAATGTTGTTTTCATGCACTGGTTTACTGACTGCTAGTGCTAGTGTCCGAGCACAGAGAATAACAAGGAGCAGTGTTGTGTGACCTTGCATGGATCAGCAGCCCCACCAGTGCCTTGGGACCCTCACAGGTGAGTAGTCACACTTTACAAACCTTTATTGAGTGAGATACTCCCAGTGAATCCCAGGAGAAGAACACAATACAAAAACATGTGTAGCCTTGTGTAAAAATATAATGTGACACAAAAAACAAGTGTAATATTTTGTAATGTGTGCAAAGCAAAAGCGGCCTATAATTTGTACAGTTTGGCTAACATAACGAAAATGACAATGGGCTCCATAGGGAACACACAACACGGTCTTTTTTTATATGTTGTGGTCTTTGCCCAGCTTTCCTCGTCGAGCCACGATCCTTGATGAGGCTGATTCTGCCTCAGAGCTGGCACTTCCTTGAGCCGTACCTCTTTTTGTTTCCTGCGACCTTGGCTTAGGCAGATTTGATTTGGCTTTCCATGAGTTTTCACTACCTCTGTGAATGCGTATTCTCAACACAGTGGCCGGAATTCCAGTTGTAACAACACAATCGCCTGACCCTCGTTCCTGTTGATGCGCTCCTGCGGGTCCTCTTACTGGTCCTTTTCAGAATCCTCAGAAATTTAGGCACCTAGGGTGACACGTGAAATTTTGGGACTTTGGCACGACATCTTCCTCTTCTTGTCTTACCCTATTGTTATGGGAGGCGTATCTCCAGTTCGGCAGACCAGTACTATTGACAGCAGTGTTAGTGAGCAGTATCACTTGATAAGGGCCTCTCCAGCGCTCGTCCAGACAGAATTTGTGAACGTGTTTCTCAATGTGAACCCAATTGCTTGGGTTCAGGTCGTGTCCTGGAGATTCTCAGACAGCTGCAGTATCAGCATCAATCTGATGTAAGGTGCCATATGTTTTCTATGTTATCAGTTAAGTGTACCACATCAGCCAATCCCTTGTAGTACTCGAGAACCAGATCATCTGTGATATCAACAAGAGCAGCTTCTGCAACAGAAGGAATTTGCATGACTCTTCTCATAAACACCTTGCGAGGAGATAATGCTGTTTGCTTACAACAGGTAGTTCGAATGCTCATAAACACCAAAGGAAATGCATCAGGCCATTTAAGAGATGTAGAGACACAGGCTTTGGCCAATTTAGCCTTCATCATCCCATGCAGTCTCTCTATGATAACTGCAATAGAATCTCTGCTCTATCTCTAGTGCTGTGAATAGCAAACTGCAGGATCTCGTTCCTAAGGTGGGTTCCTTGATCGGATTCAAGGTGAACTTGCATCCCAAATCACGGTATCACCTCCCACAACAACAGTTTGGCAACTGTTAGACTGTCCCATCTCCTGGTGGGATATGCCTCAACCCAGTGGGAAACTAAACACACAATAATAAGGATATACCTCAAGTAGTTGCATTGGGGCATCTCCACAATATCAACCTGGAGACGGTTGAAGGAACCACCATCAGACTTCCAATGTGGCTCATGGTCAGTACAACCTTTTTGCCAACATTTAGTTTCCAACATGTACCACATCGCTGACACAAACTCTCTGCCACCATGGATTGAAAATGGGGACTGTCCCAATACAGTTTGAAAGTGGATAACATTGTGTCTCTTCCTACATGGGTTAGACCATGCATGTCTCATACCATAACAGGTAACATCGAATCAGGGAGGACTGACTTCCCATCAATGGACACCCAGATGTCACTGGCATCCCTCACACATCCCATCTTTTCCCATTTAGCTCTCCCCACTTCTAGAGCTTTATGTTGGTATTCTCTCAGTTTGCAGAAAGTAGGTACAGTGTTAAACAGGATGTTTGGCACAGTTTCTCCCTCTGCGTTGCACGGCTGATCCATGTGAAAGGTGCTAGACTCAAAAGTACAGTACTGAGCAGTTTCATCAATGTATCCCAGGTGCCGCTGTTGTATGCAGCATATTTTACCAGTGTGATTTCTCATGGCAATTGCAAAGCTTCCAATAAATTGGAAAAATACTGTCCATTTTGAATGGGGAACTGAGCAGAGGTCATGAAACCTCTCTGTAACCACAACTGCCCATAGTCATGCACAACCCTGAACCCATACTAGCTATCAGTATAAATGGTAACTGGAGAGCCTTCCAATGTATGACAGGCTCTGGTTAGGGAAATCAGTTGGGCTACTTCTGTGAACGTTGCATGGCAGGTGCAGGATGCTTCCACGATGCCATTTAATGTGCATACAGAATAAGCGGCTCTTAGGATGCTGCGTCAGTCTCTCAGACAAGATCCATCAACAAAAAGGGCATGATTAGATTCGAGAAGGGGTAAATCCAATATGTCAGCCCTTGGTATTGTGCATGATTCGGTAACACTAACACAGGCATGGTCGAAATTGCTCTCATCATCTCTCTCTGGGGTCGGCAATAGAGAAGCAGGGTTTAGTGTGTTACACCTTCTGATAGAGATGTTCTCGGCAGCTAGAATGATTCTCTGACAGCGGGTTAAGCGCATGTCAAATGTTGTATGTGTTTGCCAGTCATATAGATTTCAATTAAATGGGGGACCATTACAATCAGTGAGTAGGCCATCACAATGACTTTTGTTTGCTGAATGGGAAGGCTCGCTGCTGCTGCTTTCAGACAACCAGGCAATGATGCTGCTACAGGATCAACAGTCACTAAGAACTATCCAATAGGGCACATGGACTCCCCATGGGTCTGTGTCAACACAGAGAGAACACACCCATCTCTTTAGTATAGTCTGGCTTTTCAAGAGTGGGTGCATTGTTCCCATTGTGAATGTATGACATTGTTCTGCATTCTGTCCATCAATTATTCTTTTTGCATTTGTCACCCCGAGTGGGACAGGTATGCCCAGATGTGGCTCCCGTGCTCTCCACACCACTGGAGTCAAGCTATCCTGGCTGATGAGGGCTGAAAGCCCGAAACCGGTCCTAGGATGCTTGTTTCCAGTCCAGGGAGGACCAGGCCTGGCAGTTCGGGCTCGACTGTTCCCATTGGGCGCAGGGTCAAGACTGATTTGCATATGGCTGGGTCCAAACTGGAACAGCATGGTGAGCAAAAGAACGATGGATTTAGGCCCAGATCTCTGTACTGGGGTAAATGTATGACATTGGTCTGCATTCTGTCCATCAGTTGTTCTTTTTGCATTTGTACTGGGAGAGGGGCATTAATCTGATTAGTACGCTGCTAGTTAGTAATGACTACAACTTGGACAACATTTTCCGAGAAGGGTAGGTCGAGGACCTCAGCTGTTTTAATGGTTGAGAGAGTGCCTCCTGTGTCTATCAGGAAAAGTACAGGATGTCTGTTTACCGCTCCATCTGCATACAGTCCACTTTTATTATTGCGCCAAGTACAGACCCTCCCACCCTGAGGCACCGTCTTTGAGCCTGATCCAAGCTTGCGGAACCCTCAATAGGAACCAGGGCATTCTGGGACATCAATGTATTATGGGGAACCCTATTGCTCTGTTGGAAATGCAGAATTCCACCCTGCACCTGCATATGTCCAGGAGAATTTTGCAATAAGCCTGATTCTAGGATCCTTGGTTTGACATTGGGGGTCTGGGTATCAGAAGAAGGTCTCTCTGTGTCATGAAATTCACAGCTTGGGCATCAATCATAGCCTTATTAGGATTTTAGCGACATTCCCACTTCCAATGCCTGATCTTGATGCAAATGTTGAAAGGGGTAACCTTCTTTAGGGCACTTATGCCACTGTATCTACTTACCATCCCAATTTCTCGGTTTTAGCTGTATTTAAGGTATCCATTATTAAAGGTATTACCCTGGGTTTACCTTATGGTATTTTTAGATTGTCTAGATCCCGTTTTGTCCAGCTACTTTTTTCATTAAGAACGACTTCTTGATGAGGTTGAGTCCACCCTGGAAGTACTATTTTACCAGGGTGAGATCAAGTCGACGATGATGAAGCATGCCATAACTATTGGGTGAGGCTTCCTCATCCAATCTAATAGGCACTCTAGCACCAAGGTAGATCCTCTTGTGGCGCCCCAAAAAGGCTTTTTTTAAAGTCTATTCATAAATGAAGTGGTATGAGTTTATATTAGCCTTGTACAGTTCGCCATTGCACCTTTGATGTGGGTACTTTGTGTCAATTCATCGCTCCATTCTGTGCAAATTGGGTCTGGGCTATCATGAACTTAGCTACTAGAATGTCACTGCAGTACTTGTCATACTGCAGGATCTCGTCAAGGAACTTACTCTGACAACAAAGGACACCTTGGCGAATCAGGTTACTAATTTCGAGTCGCAGTCCTATACACATGCATCAACTTCTCAAAGTATGCGTCTATGACTCTTTAGGTTCTTGAGGGGTTCAGAAAATCTTCAGCTAATTTATTTCTCTTTTGGGAACCTTAGTGTTTAGATACTGCATGATTTCTTCGTACTTAGTCTTGACAAGGGGTAAGAGTGCATTTGTTCTTTGTTACCCTAGGAGGCTCTTTTGTCAGCCATTCAACTGCTCTTTCATTCTGCCCATAGGTCCTTTGGGACCGCCACCTGAAACAACACATCCTAATCCTCCCAAAAGACCTTTGAAATGGTCACAATCTGGTCCATATGTGTATACCACTTAATTGGATTTTCTCTTAGTTTCGAAAGCAAATTCATGAAACTAAGGAGATCTGTCTGGGACCACGGGGATGTACAGATGCTCCTCCTTGTACTTCCCTCAGATGGTATTCCCTTACTGCATCTCCTGCAGCCTCTCCCTCATCCCCTCCCTTAGCAACCTTTTGCTGTCACTTCATCTTAACCCTTTCCTTCTTGGACCAAAGCTCTCTAAACTTTCCACTCTTGCACCACGTGAGTTCTTAATCCCCTCGGCTGGAGCAATTTAATTTGCTTTTCGAACACCATCATCCTAATATTCTTCCGCAACTTGTTTCTCTGTGCCCAACTGATTCCACATTCATCCGCCTCTTTCTCTATTCACGCATGCGCTCTCGTGCTACTCTTGCTACTTTTGCTGCTTCTTTGCTCATGTAGAGCACATTGCTCTCCATGAAATGTCCTAAGAAATCCATTCCCACGTTGAAGAATTAACTGGTAGAGCTGCAATTACCATTTGACATCTCACAATGGAAATGATCAAAATCTCTTCTTGCTGAGGGCTTAGTGCCATTGCTCTGGGCCTTTGTATGGGATTTTGGGTGACTTAGTGGAACACTAGCAATTGTCTCGGCAGGGGAAGCAGTTGAGGTTCTCGACGAAGGCGGTGCACTCGTTGAATCCTGGTCAGGGGGTAAAACGGGGTTCTCTGTATAGCTTGAGAATGTGCAAGTTTCTGTAGGGATTTCAGTGTCTGTCCTCGTTTCGGTTTGCAACTGGAGCAGAGTCGCTCAGTGTGGCTGCTGCGTTATATGATTGTGGTCTTATGCTGAGGAGCTCCTCAATGAAGGCGTCCTCCTCCTCACTCTCTATTTCTTTCTCAGTTTTTGATTTCTCCCTCTATTCAAACTTTTTGTTAGAAATTGGGTTTCTAGTTGGCTAGTGTATACCCCTAAGCGAGGCAGAACCTACCACTCTAGTCAGGGCAAGTAAGTTACACACCAAAGATAACATGTGCTCACCCTCTGGTAGCTTTGCACAGAGCTGTCAGACTTATTGTTGGAGGCAATGTGGAAAGCTTTTGCACACAAAACTCACACAGCAACACAATGAATACACCACAAAAGAGACTCCACAAAGGATTATATAATTTTATATTTTGCATAAAATCAGACCAAAACAACATGAATCATAGCTACTGTGCATGTAGGGCAATTCCTCAGACAGTACTTGTTATCAAGGCAAAAACTACATATTTCGGAAATACTGGGCAAGTAATGCAAGATGTTTAGAGTAAATCACATACAATTGCATGGGACACATAGGCACAGCACACCTGTGCCTCTATTACATGTTATTCGATTGTTTTAGTGAGCCTTAATACATTGATTACGTCCAGAATAGCATGTAGGGCACAGGAGCACCTGCGTGCCTACTATACGTGATAAGGGTAATTTCTGTATCACCTTCTGTGGTCCCTCAGACACTAAACAGGGCACTCGTGCGCAGGTAAGACAATACCCCCATGGTGCCGTCAACACAAGAGAAAGGGGAGGGGAGGCACCAACTTGCGCAACTACGCGAGGAGACCTCGTTTGGTCCCACCCCCGCATCTAAAGGACCAAAAAGCAGCTGCGCATGGCACAGCTACCAAAGGAGAGTACCCGTCAGGCACCACAGGGGTCTCTCCTAACCCGGGTGACAGAGTCCTCTTTTAAAAATGAGGGGGGGTCCTCTAGTCTTTCAAAGAGGTCAGCGGACTTCAGCAGCAGGCAGCGCGTTGGGAGATTCGTGCTGCCTACATGCTAAGACCAGGCGGTGGGGGCGGCTAGAGCGAGCCTCATAATGCTAGCCCACCCCTGGTTACTGAACAACATGTCATCACAGGCCCGCCTTGAGGGTTTTGTGCGGCTCTGCACTGTACCACCTCAGGCGATGTCAACAGCCTAGTGTGGCTGGAGGGTGCACGCCGGCTCAAAGGAAGTACTCGTTTCCCAGGTAACACCTCTCAGGGAAACGGCGCTGTTCTCTCTTGGAATGTATGAAGCACTCAGCATGCGCTGACTTTTTGAAGCAGGAGAAATGTTCCACATGCTGGTTCTGTAGCCTACTCAATAATGGTTCCCACTTCAACACACTGCTGTCAGACTCACAGATAGCTTGAGTCCCATGGCAGTGGAGTGTAAGTGCAATTTTTGATGGCCCTGAAATTGCAAAAACAGGGGGCAAGCCAACAAGCCCTTGGATAACACTTGGGGTTACAAAGGAATCAGCAGGTAGGCAGGCCAGCACATCAAGTCACTTTGCAGAGAGACAGTCCCTCCAACAGCCCAGCTGGCAGCAGGCCAGCACAACAAAGCAAGTAGTCCAAATGGAAGATCCTCCCGGTAGAACAGCAGTCCTTCGGCACTGTGCAGATTGTAGAGCCAGCAGGGTCTGGTTACAAGTCCCATGCAGTGTCTCCAGTCATGGGGTCCAAACCCTAGTACCTATATTCAAAACATTTCCTTGATGAAGGCGACACTTCAAAGAAACCCTTAGAAGTGAGCAAGAATCCCTTTCAACCCAGACCTGGCTCCAGACGATCAGAAGGGGGGAATTCAGCCCTTGTGAGGACAGGACACAACCTATACAAATGTAATGTGTGAACCACCTTTCCCTCTCCTAATCCAGGAAGACTATCAGTATACAGATGAATGCAGATGTGTCCCCTGTCACAACCAGTACTGCCTGTGTTGCGGCTGTGTGGCAAGTAGGCACCAAGTGCAACTGTCATCTAGCTCAGACATGTATTGGAGTCAGGCTTCAAACACAAAGAGTCATAAGCACAGAGAACGGCCCACTTTCTAAAAGTGGAATTTCTAAAATAGTAATGTAAAATCCAACTTCACCAGTAAGTAGGATCTATCACCACTATTCTAAACATACCTAACATGGCAATGCCACTCCTTTCTGATCAGGAATTACCACTTAAAAGTATATAAGGGAGTTCCCAATGCTAGCCTATGAGAGGAATATGCCTCATAGCAGTAAAAAACTAAATGGGCTGTTTGTCACTACTAGGACATGCCACACATAAAGGCACATGTCCTACCTTTTACTTACACAGCACCCGCCCAGAGGGCTACCAAGGCCTACCTTAGATGTGACCTATGTGTAATAAAAGGGGAGTTTGAGGCTAGGCAAGTAGTTTTAAATGCCAAGTTAAGGTGGCAGTAAGCTGCACACCCACGCCCTGCGGTGGTAGGCCTGAGACAGTGCTGCGGGCCTTAATAGCAAGTTTCCCAAAGGTGAGCGTTTATCGCCTGCTTCTGCAAGCCTTGCTGGAAGAAGCTGTGTGTCTGCCACTGATCCTGGAATCTGTCCGTCTGCTGAAAGGGAAGAGAGCCTTGTCCCACAGAAATCTGCCTGCTGCTGAGCCCCGTGTGGGAAGTAGCCCAGAAGGAGCATAGGAAACATGGGAGAGTACCGAGAAGGCATGTGAATTACCCAGGGTTTCCAGGTCTACCCGACTGACAATTCAAATTCGGCTGCGAAGAGGTCATGCCCGATTTGCCAATATTAGGAGCAAAGTAAAGACTGCCAAGTTGGAGACTGCCCTATAGAAAGACGCAGAAGTCCTGTGCTAGCTCTACTTCTGTTGCACTTCAGCAATTAAACTAGCACTCAGGGAGGAATGGGGGAGATCCTTAGAGCTCAAATGCTGGAGAGCACTACTACAGGTGTCTTTGTGGAACTGCAACCTTGTCAGCTGGAGGTTTGAAGAGAGAAGGAGGTGGGATTACTGCAGCAATCCCTGGTGAGCATGACTGCTCATCCTGAGCAGTGTCCACCAGCACCAGGGTAATTGCATTTCCCTGAGCGGCATTGACTGTGAAAAGTGCCCAGCCAAGTTTAGTGTGACAGTTCATTGAACATTGCCATACCCGTAGAAGAACTTAAGTAATTTGCTACAGACTGACCTACAGGTCACAGAATGCTAGGCACAATGGACCTGTGTCTAGGTTTTAATCATTATTACTTCGATGTTTTCATTCAGTAGAGAACCTTGCAGACCCCATAATACATCGTTGTAGAGTTGCTTACTCCGTCATATATGGTATTAAGTTCAGTTGTGATTAAAATTCATCTTATTTTCTATAAAGATAAGCACTGTGCTGGACTTACCTTATTTGCATCTATTATGTGTACTGTCTGAGTTCTGATTCTCTACCCCACAAACTTCCTCTTTAGGGTCATTTGGAGGTAGTCTTGCACTGCTCGCCCTTGCTAACCTGAGAGTCAAGGGCAGAAAGAGTGTCCGAGGCCCACTTTGTAGAGCCAAAATATAACCGGCTCCAGAACACCAGTGGCAAAAACCATAACCATTATTGTTGAGGCCCAGTTGCCCTTGCCTCCACTATAAACCAAAATGGTGTCCGACACATCTCCTTTGACCCTTCTTGGCATGTTCTTCAGGTGTTGTTACCTTTCTGCAGGGACATGTTACATTGAAATTACATTTGTGCAATCCCATACAGAGACTTGAGTGAACATTTGAGGCTGTAAGGACCAAGACAATCGCATCAGGTGCAGTGGCGTAGCTACACATTTTGCCGCCCGTGGAGGTCCCTGCATTTGCCGCTCGCAACGGGTGCTGGCGGTCCCTGTCCTTAACGCCTTGCGACGGACGCACTTAAGAGCGGGGGATGCTGCCGCCCCCAAAACTCGTGCGGCTAGGGGGACACCACACCACCGCCCCCCCCTGCCTTCTGCAGCAGTAAGGTGGGAGCGGTCAGGCAGGAAGAGATAGAGAGGGTCTGTGTAATTGGTTCACTGGTTTTCTATCACAGCTTCCTCTTCTGTGGGGCCTGTTACACTCTCCAGCCCCAGGATAGAAGTTATTTAGGTGCAAGGAGGCTTCACTGAAAGGAGAGAGAACCTTATGTGCTTATGGATCAAACAGGGCATTTTGAAAGGTAGGCTCAGTCAGCTCTTGTTGATGAATCTTCAGTGAATATTAATAAAGTTCCTGGGCATCCTTCTCCCATAATTAACAGTAGTGTGACACCGTTTCTGTTTTAGGATTATGCTTTCAGGTAAAAGACTATCACCCAGTCCCTCCCCCGCAAAAAGATAAAGAGTGGATCCCTTGTTTGTTTCCTTTGAGCAGAGTTCTTCCAGCCTCCTATCTTCACCATAGGGAAGGCCTGCCCTTCCCGCCCATCAGGTACCTATAAACCAGAGGACTCCTCTTGTGCCTGGCTCCACTTTTCTACCCTGTCTCTCCAATTGAAACAAAACTGCTAAAGGATGATGTTTACAAAAATACATGACCCTACAGTGAAGCAGCAACTGACAGGCTTATTTAAAGTCTGAACAACATGTGATTCGGCAATGGCTCCTTATCAGGGGCTTTGGGGCACAGCACCCCTGCCTCCTGGGAGGCCCCTGTGCATTTTTCAATATGTGTTTAATGAACAATGCTGGCGTGCAGGTCAGCCCTGTCTGTCTCATATCCAAACACCTGATGAGAGGAGGAAGAGGAGGGGGCTATGAGAGCTGAGGCACGATCCAGCTACAGAGTGCTGTCAAAAGACAGCACTCTGTAGCTGGATGTCTGCAGTGGGGGCTCCTCCGCTAAGACAGAAGAGCGACGCCCCACTGCCAGGAAGCAGCAAAAGACAGAAAAAAAATGATAATAACATAATGTTACTCTCGTTTTATTTTGTCCTCCTGCTGCTGAAGTGTGCATGAGGGAGCAGGGCAGCAGAGCAGGGGGAGGAGTGGTAGAACACTCCTGTGCGCAATGACTGTTTGGTCGGTCCTCTCGGGCAGCCCAAAACAGTCATGCGCACTTCCCTGTTCTCCATGCGGGCTGCATAACAGCCTTCATGGAGAACATGCCCACCTCTCCAGGCCCTGGCTGAGTACCGTGACACGGCACTCAGACCAATTACAATGCTGCATGCAGCGTTGTCATTGGCTGCGGGCAGCTTGGAAGCCCTGGTGCTTCCTGCTTTCTGTTTCTCACAAGAAACCAGAAAAGGACGGGACGGGACAGGACACAGGAGAGGCGCAGCGGCCGGCCGGTCGGCCGGCCGGCCGGCATGTAGGTGACTTTTTTTTGTTTATCCAATTTCCCACTCCCCACCTCTTCGCCCCCACCCACCCCATTGCTGCTTCTAGGCAGCAGCCGCGACTGGATGTCTGGATTGAGCATGTCTAAGGGGCATAGTTCAAATACGATCTCCTCACACAGGCACAAACCATTTTGTAGCAGACATATCTTGCATGACTCAGGTAGCACAGTATATCTGCTAAAATGTGGATGTCAGGGCACACATCAGTGCATCTCTTTAGCCAATGAAAAGCCACACAGAGCATCAGGAGTAGGATGCCCAGCACTGTCCCAGCTTCATAGTGGGCTGTGCCTCTAGACTTATCAAGAGGCTGGGAGATGGATTGATGTCTTTCTTTCACCTTTTCAAACCTGCCCTTGCTGCTCCATCAAGCTCCTCGTTGGGAATCATGGCTTGCTGGTTCCAATGCCCAGCTGCTGCCATGGAACCTCTGAGTTGCCAGCTAAGTAAGTAAGGTAAGTAAAAAAAATGTATTTCTCTATGCATGTGTTGTGTATGTGTTAGTGAGTGTGTTTGTGTGTGATTGCGAGTGAATGGGATTGAGTTATAGTGTCTATGTGAGTGTGTTGAAATGTCAATGAGTGTGAAAGTGAGTGAGAATCAGAGTTTGAGGGCACATGAATAGGTGAAAGTGAGTACGAAGGAGTGTGATTGTGTTAGAGTGAGTGATTGATTGGAGGTTGTGAGAGGGAGTGGAATTGAGTCAGGGGTGTAGCTATCAATGGTGCAGCAGGTACAGTTGCATTTGAGAACCTCGGAAAGATTTTTTAAATAAAAGAACAGCTTTAGAGTTCCTTCATGGCAGTGTGAGACTGTTTCCAAGGTGCTCAGTGGCACCCATGGTAGCTGGTGTACTGATGTTATCCTTGGCATTGTCTCCTGGCCAAAGCTCCTGTCAGCACTTTCCCTGGCAAAGGCCAATAATCGGGCCCTCGAGTGCCCCATGTAAAATTCCCTGTCTGAGCTCTACTCCACCAAATGTCTCCTGCCTTAGACCTTTCAGGAATCCAGAAAACTTTACAGAACTGTACAGAAACCAGAGACTTCTGACCTACAGCCTTCCCTGGCAAAGCTTGCCCTTTCAAAGTTAACTATTGCTAATGCAGTATACAAAGAAATAAATATTTTGCGAACCAGGCAGTCGTGCAATATCTGCTGAATATTTTTGCTTAAATTATTTCTGAAGGAAACAGTTGTGGCAATCTCGATTTTTTAACACGATGAAGGACATTAAGTATTTAATCAGAGGTGGATCATGTCTTTTCACAGATGCCCCCTCTATACTGTCTCCAGATGAAATGGTTGTAGGTTCCGTGGCAGAGCTCATGTGTTATGTTCCCGACAACTGCCCCGAGATGCCACCACTTGTGACCTGGACCAGAACTGAAGGTCTGGAGCAGCACGCTGTGTACGGGAAGCTGGAGGAAGACAATTACCTCTGGACAACGGTCTCCATCTTAAAGTATATCCCCACCAGCAGGAACAATGGCCACGTGGTGGGATGCAAAGTCAGCTACCCCAACACATCGCTTGAATATGAAGCCTTCACTATGCTGGATGTGAAATGTAAGTGATGGAACTCACCCAATGTAGATTCTTGGTTTTAAGGTGAGCTTTGGAAATGTTCTGTTGTTCTATATGAGGCAGGAAAACCTTTTTCTAGTGTTCAAACTGAGGAATACAGTGCTTCAGTATGAGTGGGCTCTGCTAGTGAAAGAGATCAATTGAGATGTATTTGTTGTGCTATTAAGAGGTGTGGCTGTTGTGACTCTAAGCAAAAGACATGTTTCCTCAGGTCACAAAAGCTTTCAGAAACAAATGAGCCACACAAATTACAAATTCACATTTCACCACTTACTAGTAAACAGCCCCTTAAAATGGTAGTCTTTTCAAAAGGTAAGATAAGCAGCCTCTTGGTCACTCTTCTGCTCCCTTCTACAGGAAACTCCTGTTATATTCTCATCTTCCACAGACACACTCCTCTGCACTCACTGTCCTGTAGCATTTAAAGGTCCTATCATCCCAGAACAAACTGGATATGTGCCCTGCTTCCATTTGTGTGTCCCCAACATGTCCAATTACGAGGCCTTTGACAGGAGCATAGAGGCTCTACTAGAGTCGCCATTTAGTCACCTAGGTTGACGTCCTACTAAGTGAGTGGTCAGAAGAATAAAATACCATCTACTTTGAACCATGTGCCAAATAGCCATGACGGAGCACGTGAGGCAAAAGAGTGCAGCACTTGTTGCTTCCCCGAGTCAATTGAGACAGCCACCTGGCCTGATAGTAACTTTAACACTTCAATCTTCAATGAATGTGGCCATTCTTCCTTCTATGCCATCTAACCATCTATTCATCATTCTCTCAATCAATCAAGCATTTGTAGAGTTAAGCAAATCACCTGTGAGTATCTCGGGATGCTGCGTGGAGGTGGTTACTCAAACAGCCAGGTCTTTAGATCTCGTCTGAATTGTTAGAGTGATAATGCGGTCCTGAGGTGCAGGAGGAGGTTGTTCCAGACTTTGGCTGCCAGGTGCGAGAAGGAGCGTCTTCCGCTGTAGGTTCGATGGATACATGGCATGTCTGCGATGGAGAGGGAGGCTGATTGGAGGGGTCTGGATGGTTGGTAGAAGGTTACGCAAGTGTTGATGTATGCTGGTCCTTCGTTGTGCAGAGCCTTGTAGGCGTGGGTCAGCAGTTTGAACTGGCATCTCTTCTGAATCGGAAGGTAGTGCAATTTCCTGAGATGAGGTGTGATGTGGGTCCTTCTGGGGAGGTCGAGTGTAAGTCTTGCCGCTAAGTTCTGTATTGTTTGGAGTCTCTTCATTAGGCATGCAGCGATTCCTACGCAAAGCTTGTTTCAATAGTTCAGCGTGCTGGTGATGAAGACCTGTGTGACGGTCCTTCTTGTGTTTATCGGGAATAACCTGAAGATCTTGTGGAGCATGCAGAGTGTGCAGAAGCAGGCTGAAAAAACTGCCTTGACTTGTTTCTTCATAGATAGTCTGTCATCAAGGTTGATGACGAAGTTGGGGGAGGTAGTCTGTTGGAATGGGGGGATAACCAAACTCTGTTGGCCACCATGAGTCTTTCAATGGCGAGGTGTTGTTCCCACCGACGAGGACTTTCACCAGTACGCAACGTTCATCATGCATCTGTGGAAGTTGGCTTTGGTGTTGGAGGGATCTTCGGACAGAGAGAGAATGAGTTTCGTCTGTATAGGAGATGATGTTGAGTCTGTGTGATCTGACGTGTCGGCCAGTGGGGTTGTAAAGGTTGTCCTTGCTGTCTGGAACTGAGGCATCGTCCTTGAGATAACAATACTAAGCAGCTGCCAGAGGGAGTGTCGCACAAGACCAGGTGTTAAGGGCTACTGCCTCTTCATCCAGAATTTCTTTTTTCCAAACACCCATCCTGTTCTCCATGCATTCATCTTTTCCTCCATCTAACATTCTTTCTATCCATCCTCTCTTTCTCTCTATTTCAGTCTCTCTCCAGCCAACCAGATGCCTATGATTTTATATCAAAGCTTCACCAGACAACCACCTAATTGATCCACAAAAGACAGACCTCACCAGAGGCACCCAAAGGACTTGCACTGTGCCTTATTTGGCTATCATTAGACACCCAACAGTACCACCCACTTAACAATACCCACCACTTTTCCAACTTCACTCATAATTTGCCCTTCGCTTCAAGCAGAATGTGGTAGACAGACTCCTTGAGTCCCCTAAGACTGCCAGGCAACGCACAGGATGACGTGCAACAACCCACAGCCAACATGCATTTCAGCTGCTAAAAGTAATTTTAGAGCCCTTCACTGGATGAAGAAAATATACCATGAAGTTGTCATGTATTGCATACTGCTCATCATGGCTCTAAGCGACTTGATATCAGTAACAGATGAATAGTCTATTTTTTCACACATGTATCATGAAGAAGACATGGACTTGGCCTACAGCTAGACGATGGACTTGGGACAGTCATATAGGAGAATTTTTCTAAATAATTATTTTGTTTTACAATGGCTGCAAAATGACATGCGCCGCAATAAATTCAGTGGAAGGTGTATTTCCTTAAACATGTACATTTGTGAATGCAGATGCTATCTCTTTCCTAAAGACACCTTAGCAATCCCAAGCAGCAGGATCCTATCCCCTTTTCAATCCCAAAACATACCCTAACAACCCAGTACTGCCACATCCTATCCCATGTCAACCCCGAAACTCCATGAACAATTGCTTACCACTACAACAGCTATCCACTTAATTGTGGTAACACACCCACAAATATTCTTTGACTTTCACATCCTACTTTCTTTCTCCTTTATACTGTTGAACAATATACTTGCATGGAGTGATGATCCGTATGGCCTTTTGTAAAAACACACAAGTGGTCCAAACGGAAAACAAAAATTCTTCAAGAGAAATGACTTAACAACTTTGTTAAGACTTATTTCAACCCATACAAAAGCAAAAAAATTTGAATTAAATTTCAATTTTTCATTTTATATTTTAACAATTTGGTATTCAGTTGATACATTAATTACATGTAAACTGCGAATACAATAAAAGAAAAACCGTTTGAGCAGTTGCTCCAAGGTGGGTGCAAGGAGAAAGGTGGTGGATGAAGTTCTTGTGAATTCGATAAAGAAGAACGAGCGGAACAATTAGCAACAAGTAGAAACAATTCTCTGGATTTATCTAAATCTAAAACCTTTCTGAGAATTATTAACACAATTCATAAAATCCACATTGAGTTATAGACTTCACATTGTTGTCTAAACAAGGGATATAGTTCTAGTACAGGAGAGTACGGTAGATATGTCGACGTTTCGACACGGGTGTAGGGTAAAAGACAATTCCTCCGTAGAAAGGGGTCTTCTTCTGGTCGGAAATGGGCGCAACCTAGGTGGCAATCAAAGGGAACGATGAACTGTCTACTAGTTAGTGTAAAACACTTGGGTGTGAAAGAGGTGGTCAAGAGGCTCACCTCTGAGGCACTGTACAAGGACCAGTGAGCAGAAGGGCCAAAAGGCTGCAATCTAGGGAAGTAGTGGAGATCAGTACACGGTCCAGTAGGGATCCGTGGTGGTGTCATGGTACTAGAATTAATAGAAAAACAGCAAGTGTCAGACGCTAGAGGCATAATGCACAGAATAAAGCAGAACCCCTGCTGGCTGGAGTACTCACCCATCTGTTTCACTGAAAGGGTAATTATCTTAAGTAATCGTTATCTTGGTGAGTAACGAGTGTGGGGTTCACCAGTGAAGCAATTTATGTCTATGACCAAGAGAAATAATGAAAAATTATAATAAAAAGTAAATTATCCTGATTCTGTGTAAGTAAATGAATGAAAGAGATGACCATGGGGTTACCTTTTATCAGTGGTTAATTTGTAAAATAAAAAGTGCCGGGGCTCTCTTCAGGAGGCAGCGCTAACAGGAGAAATGTGCTGGTGCATACTGCCTCTTGACTAGAACCCCAGCACTTATTAACCTGGAAAGGACTTGCTTGAATGGGTAGAGCTGCCGATTTCAGAGCTGGAGAACCCGGTTCGAGTCTTGGGTTGGCTCAACATCCTGTGAGTCTAGGGAAAATGATGTGGACTCTAAATAAGTGTATACTTAACTGGTGCTGTAAGCACCAGTACAGAGGATTAGGTGCCGAGCACCGGAAAGCACCGTCTCAAATTAAGCACTGCCTTTTATCAAGCCTCTCAGTGCCTATTCGCTATAAAGTTATCCTTGGTGTTTTTCAAAAGGAAGGTTGATTGAATCAGGTAGATTATTCTGAAAGGCAAGGTTCGAGGGCGCATTAGAACCAAGCTGGCAACATCGCGTGGGCAATGTGCTAATTATACTTAGAAGTTAAAGAAATTGAACACGGACAAACGAGGCCCGGCATTACTTACTCGGACCGTCTCTGGCAGAAAACTTGCAGCTTTGCAAGTGAATGGGAGGCTCTGTTGGTAAATAGTGCCCCTGAAGGTTAACGTGCTCACGTCTGGAGCGCAGCCGCTAAATGCTGTGGGGGAACGTTACCGTGTCAATTGAAAACTCGTCTAAGGTATCAAGGCTCATGTAACATTAAAAGGACTACTATATGTTACGAAGGACTGTATCTATATAAATAACTAAAAGGACGAGGCATCCTGTATAGATGACAGGTTACATGGTATCAACAACTGAATTGGAACAATAAAGCAAGCAGCTTACAAATGGACACTTATGTATGTAAGTCAGTAACAAGTAAAACATTTTAGAAATTATGGCAGTGTTAATAACATCCAATCCAAACTCAAATCGTCAAGGGTAAAAATATCAATGATATTCGGATAACTTATAAAAACTAGGCAGTTGTTCAACCGCACACACGGTGACCCAGCAAGAAGTAGCTCTATCTTGACAACGTGGTCTACATGTTAATCAAATGTGGACACATTCAGGTTAGATAGGTGTTATACAGGCATTCATGAATAGGTGTTAAACATACATGTATGGAAACCCCGCAGTTATTGTTCTATTTGATTAGGAGTTACCCCGCATAAAAAAGGGTCTATCTCGACATATCTATCATACTCACCTGTACTGGAACTATATCCCTTGTTTAGACAACAATGTGAAGTCTATACCTCAATGTGGATTATATGAATTGTGTTAATAATTCTCAGACAGGTTCTAGATTTAGATAAATCCAGAGAATTGTTTCTACTTGTTTCTATTGTTCCGCTCGTTCTTCTTTATCTAATTCACAAGCACTTCATCTACCACCTTTCCCCTTGCACCCACCTTGGAGCAACTGCTCAAATTGTTCTTCTTTTATGGTATTCGCAGTTTGCATGTAATAAATCAAAGTCAAAGTCAAAGTCAAAGCTTTATTTCGATAAAAAGTCATTATCATAAAAGCAGCTCAGTGTATAAAAAGTTACAGTTAAGAACAACAGTAATAAATTTAAAAAGATTTTATATCTCTGTTCCAACATTTAGGAAGGGCAATAGTTTCAAAAAATGTTTGTTCAGTTAAACTAGCCAACTAGTTGGTTAAATTTTAGAGGTTAAACAATTATGGCAGCATTTTCAGTTTAAGAAATTTTTCTAACAAAGAATTAAACAGATTGTTTTAGCTTTTTGGCTCGGATAGCCCAAGCCCAGGATAGAAACATGTAATAAATGTATCAACTAAATACCAAATTGTTAAAATATAAAATGAAAAATGTAAATGTAATTCGATTTTTTTTTCTTTTGCTTGGGTTTAAATGTGTCTTAACAAAGTCGTTAAGCAGTTTCTCTTGAAGAATCGTTCTATTCCGTTTGGCCGACTTGTGTCTTTTTACATACATTTCCCAGGTCCTACGGATTATTTGGGTTTCCCCATTGTTTGTAATAGTATTGCCTTTTGGGCAGATGTCCTCCTAGATTGAAATGTGGACACCTTGGAAGACTGGGATGTGGAGATAGATGGAATTGTTGAAACAGTCATTGTCTAACACTCTAGGTGTTTAGACATTGCTTGCTGTGAGTGCCCGGATGCCCTTCCGGGCAGCTATTTGGACTATTGAAATGTTATCATTCATTCATTGAACTTATAGTGAGTAGGATGCGTTTGTGGCATTCAGTATCTCACAATGAATGAGATGGGGATTCTGTTAGGGTTGGGAATGAGCGCCACCTTTGGGACAGCGAGGCAAACTCATCATGGGACTGGACTCAGAAATGCGTATTAGTTGTTCACTGGATATGGGACTGAACGTTGCAATGCTGGCTCTTTTCAGGGTCACTGCTTCTGTTTGTCACTGAGCCAGCGCCTTGAATAAGGCTTCTTATTAAGAGAGCGCTTGTCACCATAACATTTCAAAAACCTTGCTTGATAAGTGTGAGCCTCTAACGCGGCTTCATAGACTTTGTAGCATATTTCTGGTTGTTAGTAGGACCTTGAATCCAAACAAAAGCCCCAGTAAGCAAAAGTGTATGAATGGTAAAGAAGGGTAGGGAAGGTTAAAAATATTCCTGAACTGTAGATGAGTTTCGACGTAAGTAGACCCAAAACTGAAGGAATCAGATTTGATGCAGTAAATAGGCAATAATATGGGTTAGAGGCAATCAAGGGGGCTTGTGACATAGCATTTTGCAGTTTTTCTGCTGGTGAACTGATTTCTGGGTGAACTGCTAGCAAATATAAAATGGAGCATTAAGGTAGGTAACAAGTCATTTCTAGAAAAGCCAAGAAAGTTTGAGGACAAATGTAGATGTTTTAGGACAAGTTTGGAAAACCTGGTTGGGAAAAACATGTATTTTATTTAATGTTCAATGTTCATATTTATTAGGTTTTGCAGGTGTAGAGGTGATTTATAAAAGGAGCCATCATGGACAGTGATGGAAAACCTAGAACTAGATTCTACTGTGAAAGATAAGTCTCTATGGGTGACTGGCTAGCCTAAAATGAAAGTTTTGGTTAGGAAATTTGGAACAGATCGGACCCCATGACTACAGTTGGATTCCGGACACTAACTAGATTATGTTTGGCTATGTTAACAAGGATATCATTTGAAATGATTTCCTAAGTGCATAAGTGAGTGACTGCACCGGCCTGTAAGGGGATGTTTGGTCCATGGGACTCCATTCACTCCCTCCAGAGAGCTGCCATCAGGGGGCGCACTGACAGTGTGCCCCCTTTATGTGGCGCGCTGTCTGTGTGCTTCCTGACAGCTCCTTTGCGCCCTTGTCTATATTACGGCGTGGGCGCAGAAGTAGAAATTCCCTCATTTGCCGGGGCCACCCTCCCATGCAAATGAGGGAATGCCCTCTTGCGATAGCACTGACGCTACATATGCGCCAGTGCCATCTGTATTACAGAAGGGGCCACAGAAGTGGCCTCTTCTGTAATACCAAAGCGTCCCTGGGTGCACAAAGGAGGTGCCCATGCCCGGTGGCCTCCGGGGCCCTTTCGATTAATCAGCCTAAGATAAGGAAATATTAGATGTTTTTGGTTGTAGGAAACAAGCAAAGGCTACCATAGCTACGGTGGCATAGATAGTGTGTCATGGGCCATATTGCAAGGAAGGGAATGGGCCCCCTCCCTGCTGTTTGAATTATAATATACACTAAAATCAGGGTTCAGTGGGCCCCTCAGACCTCTGGGCCACGGTACCACTGCACCTGCTGCACCAATGGAGGCTAAACCCCAGCTTATCAACTTGCGTTTCCAAATTCAGACTGTGTCCGTGTACATATTTAGATTATAGAACAATTTAGATGGAATGGAGGGTTGGGCGGACCGACCGCCCGAGGCCAGAGACAGGTGCTCCAGTGGGTGGTAAACGATGGTTTTGGGAGCACCTCCGTCTTGTTGGGTTAAATTAAGCGTGTGTTGTTGTTTTACTCTCAATGTTGCTACCATGTTGTATCAGTGCTGTGTATAAGAAGTTGTTAGTGCCACTGCAAGTTATGTACCTATTCTGGGTAAGTACAGAAGCTTGCACTTTTATATTTTTTATGGGTGAGGGACTATTGCTCATACGTAGACGGCCCCGCTTACCATGGTTAGCTGGAGGTGTGCTAATCTTGGAATTTTTATTATTACAACATGTGGCATGCAACCTGCCACTCGTATCTCATTGCATTACTTTTCGAGAGTGCACAAATTGTGATCTAAAGGTAGTGTGTGATGTGTGTTTTATCTCAATCCCTATTAATTGATAGGAAGGTATGCCTTATCGGAAAAGAAAATGCTTAAACAGAAAATAGTGATGTCATTTGTGAGGGTTAAAAGTTGTCGTTGCGCCCCTACATGCGGTAACGTTTTTAGTAAAATAAATAAAGACATTTTAAATAAGCATTAAAAATGCAATAGGTCTCGCCTTTTAAGTTAAAGCCATTTGCTTTGCTATATAATACCATCTGCAAAGCAAATGGCTTTAACTTAATTAAAGGTGATACCTATTGCATTTTTAATGCTTGTTTTGGCTGTTGATGGGCCTGTTTTATGGCCTGTCTGGTCGGTCCCTGACATGAAAACAGCAAGCATTTGCAAATAAGTCTTATTCAGCTACTAAAGCTAATGAGGTACTTGTAGATGCAATGTCCCCACCTGCAGTTTATTTATTTAATTATTGAAAAGTTTAAAAGTTAGAATGACTATGTGCCCTTGAGAATGACTGACAGCACATTCAATGTACCAAGTAATAAGTACACTGTTCCAAAATGGGTCTTATAATCTATAGTGTCAATGATCTTATTAAGTCCCTTCAATACACACATCTGCCACTTTAGAATCTGTTGGAGTCTTTAACGTCATGAGCTCCTTTGTCACTGCCTGTTAGGGACCAACCTTACTGTTGTACTAAAATGTCCGATGGTTAATTCATGTTCAGTAAACTCCTGTCTTTCATTTTACCCACACACTGTCCAGTTATTGCTTTCTCCTTTATTTCTATAATGTATATATTTTGCACCTTGCTTACTTTCCTGTGCAATCGTTGCTTCCTGTCCATCGTTGTAGTCTGTTATGCTTCTCAAGACCCCCTCACTAAGCCAAACCCATCACCCTATATCCGTTCACCACGCAAAATCAATGATGGCGATATGTGACATGTTGAACATAAGTGAGCTGCCTGAGATGGCCTAAGAGACTCATTACTGGCGCTGGGTTGGGTGTGTGGAGACTCGTGCTTTGCTCAACTGTTAGATACATTTACACTCCCACGTAAGAGGCCGGGTGAGCACGTCGCCCTCCTGCAGAATGGCGACAAACATCTCATTGGGCACACGGGGCTGAGTGACTTCCGTTTGCCATTAAGGAGTCTATGGGGTCTCAGCCAACACATTTTTCACCTTCTTCCCATGGAGGTTTCTACACAAAAAAGGGCACGAATTAAGCTAGCCCAAACTCTGCCAACAATTGGCTAAGAGCATCTGATGCCATTAAAAATAACAACATAGACGCAAATAATAGCGACATTTAAATACAACATTTGCCATACAAAGTGTAAAATTCCAATATTGGAACCTAATTGAAGGCGTGAACGCCAGCCGCTGTACAGGCACGGCCCCGAGTCTGTGCTTGGCCTGTTGGCCGCACAGAAATGAGAGAAGAGCAGGATATCATGCGGATGTGGAGCTGGGTGACGTCGCATGGTAACACCCTGATCTGTTTTGGGATGCAGCCAGATCCGGATTTTCTAAGATAGCACCATTAACGCCAGTTTAGATCTTGCCATAAAATCTGCCCAGACCATATCGACTAGTGCAAGAGAGCTGAAGACATACTTATTTTACAAAATTATCTGTATTAGTATTTAGATGTTTTTGTGTTACAGTTCCCCAAATCTTGGCTCCTATAATATTAGCTTATGTTCTCTTTGATTTAGAATACTATTCTCAAGACAACGTTTTACGCTAGCGTGTTCTGCTTTCCTCCACACTGGTATTCCTTATCCATGTAGACGTATGGAGCAACTCAATAATGAATGCATTTTATAAGCAGTTTTTGACCCTCATCCAATATAAGGAGAAACCTATCATTTATGCTGATTAGAGCAAGAAATTGCATGTCCACAACGCCTGAGCCTTCATTAGGGGTCTGTGCTAATAAAAGGGCGTTCAAGACATTACAAGCATTTGCAATGCAATAGGTCTCGCAACTGCGAGTTTTGGAGCTATTGGCATTGTAAATGCCAATGCCTTTAAAAAAATTAAAAAGCATTGTTATTTACAATACCAAAAACAACACCTATTGCATTGTAATGCACAAGGGGCCATTTCATATGCAAAAGTACACTGAATCATCACATAAGTGATTCGTTATCGCAAAGATCATTCGTATTTAGAGAGCAGTATGTTTTGTTTTTACTGCAACAGGCCTTTAGAATATTATATGCAGCACTCAAAATACAAGGCAGATTTGCTTTGCCACTGGTAGTTTCCATTTTTAAACCTGAGTGTCATTGGTGAACATAGTAAAATGGTGCAGTTAAGAACATTCTATTGACAAATGCACTTCTCTGAATTCACTTCTGTGGTTTGCTTGGGTGTAGCACCGGAATGTGCCCAGGGCTAGTGCAGGGCAGCCCTTGCGGTTAAAGCACCGAGGGCTGAGAGGTTCTCTGTGTCCGGGGGTGGCGGCAGCGTCAGGGGGTGCTGGGGGGTCTGTGTTGAGGCGTGAAGGTCGGAAGCAGACACTGCAGCACAGAACCATGTGTCACGGTTGTGGTCACACACAGAGGACATTACTCACTCTGACTCATAAGCGCCCCAAACAAAAACCAAGCATTGAAAATGCAATAGGTCTCGCCTTTGACTAAGTTAAAGGAATTTGCGTTGCTAATGGTATTGTATAGCAAAGCAAATGGCTGTAACTTAATAAAAGGCGAGACCTATTGCATTTTTAATGCTTGTTCTAATTTGGTCCCTCCATTTTTTGTCTTTGGCCCCTGTGTCCCAAGCCGTTGAATGGCTATTTGCCTCTTTGCCAACACTAGTCCTAATAGCAGAATAAGTAGTGTATCATCCGTAGTTATAGTTACTGGAGAAAAATGTTGAATTTCAGTTTTATTTTTAGTTTAAAACATTGTTTTCATTGAAATGTTCACCTACCTGTGTGTTTGTATATATAGATATATGTGTGTACGTATGTACGTGTGTGTGTGTGGTAATGAATTAGTGGTAAAGGCATTGTGTGGTAAAAAGCAATGTTGTAAAGGCTGTTTCCCATAAAAAAAAACATGTATATTCGCTATGTGGTCAATCAGTCATCTGATACTAAGCAGTACCACCATATATGACTGCAAGGAGTCAGAGTACATAGTGCCTTGTTGTTTGAAAGTTATACCTCCATTGCTTCTGAAAATGTCTTTGGCCAAATGGTTTGGTGTAGTGCATCACGATCCCATATTAACCCAAAAGTGGATGTTATGTGCTCTGGCATTAAGATTGTCAACACCACTGGACATCCGGAGACCAGACTCCACAGCCATTTATTTACATACTGGGATACTTTGGGGAGAATGAAGTTATCTTGAGTGGCAGCTGTGGAGTGACGTGGATACAAAAACACTGAGGATAATAATGGCTGACAAAAATATATAATGTTAAACACGAGCTTATTATGGGATACGATTTATGGTAAAGTATTAGAACAGGGAAAGCTCAGGTGTATGGAAGAGAAAATGGGTTAGGATAATGGAAGAATTTTTTTTTAATTTACATCTAGAGTTCACAAGATAAATCATACAAGATCAACCCCACGATATTAATCATCTGACTTTGGCCTTGGTTTTTTCCCCCGGGGTTTTATATAGCGTGAACTTGACCCGAAGGTTTCAGAGCGCTTTACATGAGCACCAGTTCACACAATCATTTTTGTTAGGCACGGGGAGAGTAAATGATTTGCCCAAAATCACAGGATGTTGAGCGTCCCTTCCGAGACTCGAACATGGTTCCCCAGCGTCGAGGTCGGCTGCTCTAGCCGTAAGACCACATCCTCTTCAACTGAATTAAGTTGAAATGACCGTATCGGAACCTCTCAACATGTTCCTATTTATCATAACCTCACATTGTATTTCTGAGCCACGGTTAGATGAGCGTCAGCCAGTCATTCAGCATGTGACCACTCCTAAATAAGGATGCAGAGATACTTCTCAGAAAGCATGCATCCATGCATATTAAAATTTGGTAAGGCAGAAACTCCTGGAAGTGGAGGAGAGAACAGTGAAACAAAGTTTGAAAACTGCACCTTGGTTGATTATAAGCCTGGCTGCGTGTTCCATATCCTAGCTGTCTCATTGCAGATTCAGTTTCCAGGTGGTTTCATTCTTGTCTTGACAGCTGGTCGTTCCTCCCATCACAGATGCAGATCCAGTCTGAGCACTAGTAAGAACAAGGGAGTTTAAAGGCCTCTCTGGATCAAGCCTGCGGTCCATCCTGTTTCCGATTTGGCCTCCTTGTAAACTAAATTACAGCCGCTTTAGCTTAACCCTTCCCCCTCTCGGCTGGGAGAACCGCTTGCAGCTGACTGAGGCTTCGGCGCTGTCACCCTGGCAACAAGGGCGGGAGGACTTCGCTTCTTTGCTTGCCCCCGCTGCCCCCTCCGTGTGGAACGCTGGGTATGAATATCAATAACAGCGAACGCTGACAGTGGAAAGGAAGGATGGACGCGATAGATGGGGAGTCATGGTTTGCACAAAAGAGCACTGGCAGAGAGGCAAGCCGCAAATTCCTTAGTGCTGGTTCCTCTCAAACGGCGGAAAAACCCTGAAAGGCCGCGGCGGAAAAACCCTGAAAGGCCGTGTCAGGCTATGGTTGTTACGGACTCCAAACAACCTCCCAATCCCCACTGGGAAAAGAGTGTCATTGTCCTGGGCCGAAGTGCTCAGAGGCAATGTGGGGGCTATGGTGCTGACTGGGAGCGCCATTCCTTCTTAAGAGGTTAGCATATGTGGTCGCTGCTGCTGACTGACTCCACGGACTCAGTGCCAGTGGGACAATGCCTCATAGCTACTGACCTAGCATAGAGCTCCAGCCTGAGGTGCTCCGAGCCAATGTGAGCCTATGATAACCGCTGCTGAGAAAAAAAAACAGCACCAGGGGCCTCGAGGCGCACAGAGCCAATGTGGAACTATGACTTCTGCTGAGAACAGTGCGCTGTGGCCCCGAGGTCCGAAGAAGCATGCAATGCACAGGGTATGACGGCTGCTCAGGAAAAAAAAAGTGCCAGGGTCTAGATGTGTGCTATGACTGCTGCTGAAACAAGCTGTCGGCGTTGTGTGTAAAACATAGTGCCTCCCGGCTAATGAAGGAGCGTGTGTGAGGCCGCGAGTGAGAGATCCAATCCCAGTGGGCAGGGCTAAAAGGAAACAAGGCGGCAACAAGGAGAGACTAAAAAGCCTCCTTTTCAATCTTGAGCCTGCGTTTTGCATGCAGGATGAAGCCAGCCAATGAGAAAGATGGGCGGGGCTTCAACTCCTCCTCCGAGAGCTTCGGAATCTGAATTGATTTCAAGAAGCTCTCGGATGCCGAGAGCAGCGCATGCGCGCTGCTTTCGACAGCCGAGACCTAAAAAAAGAATGAAATGAGATGGAATTCATCATAAAACGTCAAGGGCATGGAACGTGAAATGATGTCATTCCTGTGATGAATTTACTTGATACCCTTATATACATTTTTACCCAGAAAACTCTGCATTTGTTGTAGTATGATAATTGATAAACCAGTTGTTAGAAATGGGATTTCTGGCTGCGCCAAAGCCAGGCAGAAACCACCACTCTAGTCAGGGCCCGGAAGTTACACGCCAAAGATAACCCCTGCTCACCCCCTTGGTAGCTTGGCACGAGCACTCAGGCTTATCCCGGAGGCAATGTGTAAAGCATTTGCGCACGCACCCAGCAACAACATCCCAGGCCCACCACAAAAGAAACTCCACACAAGGTTATTTATAAAAATAGCCTTTGTATTATCGAGAACACATTAGAATAGTAAGCACATATTATACAGGGTGCCACCTGGCACTAGGTCATATTTACAAGGGATTATTTACACCTGACTGGGCCCACTGGACCACTGTCAGTACCATCACAAAGTGAACTTAGTAAAGGTAGAACTTATCATGAACATAGAACACAACCAGTGACTACTGGTAATCACTGTACGTAGCATTGGCCTGTAACATAAACTACATTATGCACAGGCATCTCACCAGGCTCGAATAACCTTCTGTGCCAACCTCACCAGCATAAACACATTATGCAATTCTCTCACAAGTTTAAACACATTAGACCCTAACCTCCTAAGCATAACTAAATTAGGAAATAACTCTCACTAGCATAAACCATTATATGCGAACCAACCTCATAATCACAACGCACATTTAGAGGTATCCACACCGGTGCGTAAATCATTCTACATACATTACATTTCCTAGCACCCAAGAATCACAGTAGGGCCTGGCGCCCTATAACTCTAACAATCCCCCCCAGGCCAACTGGCCATCTCAGAAAGTGGGCTCAAATGCTCTGTGTCCCCAAAGTCAAGGCGCGCTGTCTAGCAGCGGAATCCAATTGCGTCACTGCGCAAACCTAAACGGTGCAGCTGCCCACTACTTGCTGGGCAGCTGGAAAACAGTCAACTGGGGCTTGGGCTCGCAATGGCCCTTGGAACAAGTATGCCAGGCGTTGGAGCCACACGGGGCTCTGCAAACAAATAATGCCCAAAAAAGAACTGGCGCCCAAGACGTGGAGCGCACTGGCGCTTTAAAAGTAACTAAGGCCAAGTGTTGGAGCCACACGGGGCTCGGTAATTACCTAATGTGAAGCGTAGGAGCCACTCAGGCTCTAGAAATTAATATGCTGTCAGGGGGCGCACTGGCCCCAGGAATAATCATGCCCGAGCGGTGGAGCCACCGGGGCTCTAAGAACAAGGATGCCCACGTCGTTGGAGCCACATAGGCTTGGGAAACAGCTGGGCCCCACTGGAGCGCACTGGCGCTTTAAAGAAAACATGCCCACGAGGTTGGAGCGGCCCGCTGCCATCCGGGGCCGCTCTGAATCCAAAAACTGGCACCGTGCCTTTATCAGGCACCAACATTAGCCCCCACGGAGCCTCCCAGCCCTTCCCAACTCACCGGGCTGCTCTCGGGGGAATCCGCTCCGTCGGTGGCGATCTCCTCACTGTAGATACGGCGGGGGGGGGGGGGGGGGGGGGGGGCAGGCACCGGCAATGGGCCTTGTGCCCCCTCCGCAGGAATCAGGCAGCGGCGCTGGCGGGGCTCTCTCTCCTCACGAGAGCCCCGCCTTCTTCCTGCGCCATACTTCACCCGGTCCCCCATCTCGGGACCGGGACTTCCAGAGTGGAGCCTAGCGAGGCTCCAGGCTGCCGCCTCCTCCTTCCGGTCCTGCCGCGGCCCCGCCCCCATCACCGGCGGACTTGCCTGACTTCCGGGGCGGCCACTGCGGGATTACAGCGGCAATCTCGGCGGCGGCATAGTCGCGGGGTGGGCACCCGCGCATAACAAGGAAAGCAAAGTCACGGGGTGGGCACCCACGCATAAAAATAATGGCAAAGTCGCGTGGTAGGCACCTGTGCACACAAGTAACGGCAAAGAACATGGGGTCACAGCCCCTTCTTTTATACTACATTTCCTTTGTCTCAAAGTGTAGGCAATAGGAGAACCAGATACAACTGGTTCAGGAGCACTTTGTTTTGCTCAGCTCCCCTCTCTATTCACAGGCCAGGGACATCAGACGCACCACAGGAGGTGGAGCCAGCATTGTGAAGGGAAGGCCCAGCCCCATTCAGGTCCCAGGTGCAACTCCTCCCTCCCATCTACATGCATATCTCTCCATTCACCACCGGGCAGACTCACCCTGGCTCCTGGAATTCCCCAGCCCTCTCACAAGTCAAGTCAATCACAAGCCAGACAGGCAATTCACATCACACAGCACACAGACATGCCAACTTCTAGAAGTGGCACTTCCCCACCAGTCACCATAAATCTGCACACACCATTGCGCAGCATTTATTCCCACGAGTTCGCACATACCAAACTCGCCCCTGCACTCCTCTCACTTCAAGAACTACCATGGACACACATATCCCCCATGCATTCCTATGGGAGGGCAGGCCAGTCTCACTACATGTAACACAGAGCGCACGCACTTTACACTGGGACACAGTGCTAAAAGTGCCTATAGGCCTAAAACTACTAACACTACATAGAGAAAAAGGCCAGGATAAATGCAAAAATTTGGGGGTGAACCTGCCAAAAGGGCCAGGTCCAACACCAGTTCTCGTCTATTATAATTGCAATTTATGTCTCTTTTTAATTTAAATATGGAGTTGTTTTTATTTCAAGAGCAGTTATGTGAACACAAAATCCGCTACTGAATTCAGAGTGTTATTTGGTAACGTGCTAGTCCTTGCCTGTCTCTTGTTTGACTCTAGACGCTCCAAAGATAGTGGAGGTGAACTCCTCGCTGGAAACGACAGAGGGCGCTCACCTGATCCTGCTCTGCGTGGTGGAGAGTAACCCGATCTCGTTGGTCTCGTGGATGAAGGATGACACGATCCTGAAGGAAGAGCTCTCTGCCAACCTCACATTAGAGTTCGAAAATGTGACGCACAACTATGACGGCCTCTACGTCTGCATAGCGGAGAACATCTACGGGAAAGTCAACAGGTCTCTGGGGCTGGCCGTCATGTGTAAGTGGGAGGAGCCCGACGCTGTTCTGACTGAGTGCTCCAAGAGAGTGTGTGCTGAGTGAGTGCATGCTGAGTGGGCAGGCTACACCTGTACAAACTCAACATGTGCTGTGTACAGTAGTGTAACTCAAAGTCAAGCTTTTCACTGTGGTTGTTCCAAACACACAAGTAGAAAGAACATATAAAAAGATGAGAACTATTTAAAAATAAAAAATATTACAAGCATTAATAAAACACCACGCTTGGCAAGGCAACAACAGTTCACACCGTCACATTTCAAATCGCCCACTCATCACTCTTCTAGGAGGACTGCTGGATGTACTGGTACTGCGACACCGCCTCCTCGGCGTTTTATTTTTGCCTGCAGATTTCTATAGCGCGAACTTAACCCGAAGGTATTGAAGCGCTTTACAAGAGCACCAGTTACGTTACACAGGAACACATTCACTTTTGGTAGGCTCAGGGAGATGAAGTGATTTGCCCAGAATGTTGAGCCAACGCTGAGACTCGAACCTGGGGGCATATTAACAAGGGCTTTATCTCCGCTTTTTTGGCTTTAAAAGGCAAAGAAGCGGAGATAAAAATATCGCCCTATCAACAACAGGGTGCTAACATGCAAAATCGCATATTAGCACCCTTTTTCACTACGCTTCCCTTTGCATCTCTAATGAGATGCAAAGTGGGCGTTCCAGAGCAAAATAATAGGAGAAATGGCGCTAAGCGACATTTCTCCTATTATCAAGCTTCACGCTAACCCTGTTAGAGACAAAAAAAGCAGCGCTAACCGCGGTTAACACTGCTTTTTTACGTCTGGTATTTTTCTGATTTAGCCATGTAATCCAATGGGAGGTGGATTACATGGCTAAATCCACCATGGGCTATCAACAAGGATATCCCTATCCTTGTAGTTTTATCGCTGCATTACCAGCGATAACCTCCCAAAATGCCGCTAAAAAAATTAACGCTAAGCCCCCTTAGCGTTAATTTTCCCTGTTCCTTGTTAATATGCCCCTTGGTTCTCCATCTTCAAAGTCGGCAGCTCTGGCCGTAAGGCTACATCCTCTCCCCTTGGCTTTGCTCTGTGAGTGGAACACTGCTTCTGAGCCTGCCGAAGGCCACATCCATGTGCACTGATCTCACTCCTCGAGGCTCAACGGCCACCATGGCACAGAAGTGAAGCCAGTCAGGTGTGTCCTCTGGGCCTTGGCAACAGTACCAGCCCAGTTACAGGAGTAGCTGGGCGAAATCAAATCAGGATATCTCTTGGGTTTTCCACAGACACATTTCACACATGGCAAACATATGTGAAATGTGTCCAGAATCTTGGAATTACATGTGTACACTGACGTAGAAACTCATACTTTCGCATCATTCCTCATCCCTAGGGCGAAACCTTGCATGAGTATATTCATTACACAGGTCAGAATTGCCACATTGTGAAGTTTTGATAGTTCTGGCTGAGGAATACCTATGTGGTATTCACACAATAGACGTTTTTGCCATATTCCTGCCTTTCCCAGTAGCCTATAATAGCTACTTTGTTCCAGCGTTTGTTGCACTTTGCAAATCAAATGAATAGAACTGCATTACAATATGAACACTGGTCCAAGCAGAGCTGGAAATGGAAAAATAGAAGTGCAGATATCGTATACCAGTGTAACCAAGGGGCATATTATCAAGGACGGCGTTAAAATTATCGCCGGTTTAGCGGCAGAAAACTGCCGCTAAAGCGGCGATAATGGGCTTGATAATATGCCCTGGAGAATTCCAATAGAAGCCCATGTTGACATCAGTACATGGGCTTCTATGGGAATTCTCTGCGGCATATTATCAAGCCTGCTGCTTTTAGTGGCAGTTTTCTGCCGCTAAAGTGGCGATAATTGTAACGCCGTTTCTTGATAATATGCCCCTACTTGCTTCTGGGAAGTGTTGGTACTCTCCAGTTACAAGTATTGCGTTTCAGCAGAGAATGCAGGTACTCCCCCCTCCCAAAAAAAGGAGTGCAGTTACTCCGTACCTGACAGCACCGGCCCATTTAAAGCACTGGGCATAAGTCTGATGATGGTGGATGGACTGCAGAGACGGACATCCAATCTGAATGTCCAAGAGTCCTTACTATCGAAGGCAAGCATGGACAGAGCCAATAGGTCTAGCTTTAATGCGCAGTGGCATAGAAATAAATATCAGTTTTCACAATAAAGCCAGACATGTTCGCTTTGCTCATGACATCCAGAGAAAACAAGCCGGAACTATTAGCAACACTAGTGGCTCATCCACATACACCCCTAGCCGGAGGTAAACATGACTCATTGGGAGTCGGCTCTGCGACACTCATGCTATCAACATTGGAAGGATGAAGGACTAAATCCACTCAGTTTAAAGCTCAAACACAATTTACTGTGCAGCTAGCTACATAGCTCTCAAGCGGTCTCGGGTTAGGTGTAGCCCTTGCAACCATTCCTGGCTTTTAAACCAATTGCAAGTTGCATTCTGGGGATTGTAGTTTTACCTTTCTCATTGATACTAAGAGCTGACATGGAGCAAGGAGGCAGCTCTTGTTCTCCACTACAGAATAGGCAAATGTCAACTTGAGAAAAGACTGCCAGGCATCATTCATTTCACAGAAGATGTTTAGAGAACTCCCCATTTAAGAACAGGCAACCACAACAGCTGAGACGCAAAGAAGGCGTTGGGACAACCCATACAGTCGTGTAGAAGAGGGATGTAAACACCGCTGCAACCTTTCAAGTTTATGGAATAAATTCATACTGTCCCTTTCCAACCAGGAAGAATAAAGATTGTGCAGGACGACTCTGACAATAAATTAACTGACCATCGTCAGCAACACAATTGCGCAGAAATAGGGCGGGGTATTGAATGTATCCAGATGGATTTTTATTTGCACTAAACAGTGAAAACGAAAACAGAGTTCAAGTTACACTAAACAGCTCTGAATCCTCTGAAGCCATAGCGGTGTGTGCCAGAACAGTGAAACACGAAATCCAAGCCTCCATCAAGAAGCCTGGGACGGTAGAGCGGGAAAGAAAGGGGCTGGATAGCAAAGCGCCAGTTTGAGGCGCCAAGCATTTCTATTGCCACGCGATGTCAGGTGAGGTCTGTCCTCTTCACTGACGTGCCCTTGAAAATGGAGAGGATGTGGCCTAATGGCCAAAGGTGCTGACTTTGCAACTGTAGTCTTGGTGTCAGCTCAACACCCTGTAATTCTGAGCAAATCACATAGGGGCATATTATCAAGAAACTGCGTTAACATTATCGCCGCTTTAGCGGCAGAAAACTGCTGCTAAAGCGGCGATAATGGGCTTGATGATATCCCCTTGTGAATTCCCATAGAAGCCCAGGTTCACACCAGAACATGGGCTTCTATTGGAATTCTCTGCGGCATATTATCAAACCCATTATCGCCGATTTAGCTGCAGTTTTCTGCCGCTAAAGAGGCGATAATTGTAACGCTGTTTCTTGATAATATGCCCCCAAATCTGGCCTTATGTAATGTTATCTGGTGCTCATGTAAAGCGCTCTAATGCCCTTAGGCCTTGTTTGCCTACATAAAACTGCAAACATAAAATAAATAAAAGTCAAGTAATAAGCCCCTTGCCCCCTGTGGAAGCCTTGCACATTAAAAGCATCAGAATAGATGTTCACCAAGTTTTATTCTACACGCAGTCACTAACAGTATTACTCTAAAACACAGCAACATGCCAGACCCAATGTCCTACAGCCTTACAAAGGCTCAGCAATTCGAGCAGGAGAATCAAGGTACCACTCTTCGACTCCCCTTCATCCAGGAAGTGTACAGTTTCCTAGCCATTGAGAAGGAAAGTTTCAGTTCAGAGCACAGATGCGAGAATAATCCATTTCTTTCTTCACTTAATTTCACAGCAGCCAGTTACCAGGTTAACATAAACACAGTCAGCTCATCACTTTTAACTATCCTAGCTCTCGTTTATATTGTTAGTGTGTAAAATCACCATAGCCACAGGTCATACGGTAATCCAAAGATACTATTACTTGCTCCACCAACACAGTTCTTTATAGGTGGGTTCAGCTCACCTATAATCGTGATCACCGGGTGGAATAATCCTCACCTCTGTTTCCCTAATAGAATTGAAACTTTCCTTCTCAATAGCCAGGACATTTTATGTTCTAAGCCAGGACCAGAAGTGAGGATTATGCATGCTTAAATTTGGTAATTACTCTCTTATCTGTTGTGCTAAGGTATCATGTACTGTCTATCCCGCTCTTTCACCCGACGCTCCGCTGTCCTTCCTCTCTGGGAACCTGCTCAGACGCGCCTCCACTGGCCCATTCTTCTGTCCTTGACTATGGCTGACCCACCTGTCCCTAGGGCCGCCATGCGCATACTTTCCTGGAACGTCAATGGCCTCCTGGATCGTTTCAAACGCATGGCGGTCCTCAAATATGCACAACGGGCAGAGATCGATGTACTCCTCCTCCAGGAGACTCACTTGTTGGGTAACAACTGCCCCTTCCTTGGCCGTTACGGTTATGACAGGGTATGGCACTCAGGTTTTGCTCGGGGATCCCGGGGGGTGGCCATATTGCTTCGCAAGTCCTTTCCCTTTGTCCTGACTCGGGTGCTTTTGGACCCCCAGGGTATGCTACTGGTAGTGTGTGGCACTCTGGAGGGCCGACCCCTTACCCTGATGTCCCTCTACGCGGCGCCGTCCCTCCTGCCGTCGGCCCTTTCCCACGCAGCGGATATCCTCCCGACACTTCCTGCAGGTGCCCTGATACTCGGCGGGGACTTTAACGCTGTCTACTCGCCCCACATGGACTCGACGGGTCCGGTCTCTTCGACCCGCGTCGCCCGCGCAAAACAACTCTCCTCTTGGGCGGAATCCCAGGGCCTCTGCGATGTCTGGAGGATCTGGCACCCGCAGACGCGCCAATACACCCACACGTCGGCGGCCTATCACTCCCACGCCCGGATCGACCTCATCTTCGTGCCCTCTACCGACTGCGCGGGGGTGCGGGACGCACGCATTCTTCCGAGGGGCCTTTCGGACCACTCGCCGGTGCTCCTCGCTCTCGGTCCCCCCCCCCTCTCTGCCCGTCCGATATGGCGTCTGAACGCTTGGTTCCTTCACGACAAGGCTTTTCGGAGAGCGGTCGGGGGCGAGATAGCCGACTACTACTCTCATAATGAGGGCTCTGTCGTCTCCCCCGCCGTCCTCTGGGAGGCCGGCAAGGCGACTGTTCGGGGCGCCGCTAAAGGGCACCTGCAACGTCAACGACGGGCTCAATCCCAGAAGCTCGCGGACTGTGAGGCCCAAGCCTTAGAACTAGAGCGTAGTCTGGGAAACTTAGACGATGCCACACGGTCTCGTCGCTTGGCCTTCCTACGGGAAGAGATTCGCCTGCACTCCCTGGAAGCGGCGAAGATCCTATGGCGCTCCTCGGTGGCCCGGGTGTACGGTTGGGGAGACAAAAACGGCACTCTTCTCCACCGCCTGGCGACCTATCCCCGGGCGGGCAGGATCATTCCAGCCATCGCGGACCCTGCAGGTGGCGTCCACACGGTCTCAGTGGCGATAGCCTAGGCATTCGCTGACTACTACTCCCGGCTGTACCGTCTCCGACCGTCCACGCTCTCCCTGAATGAGTTACTGGGAACAAACGGGGCGACACTAGCGCGGCTGCAGCCTGAGATTTCTGAGACCCTGGATTCGCCGATCGAGCTGCAGGAGATTGAAGAGGCGATCGGCCGCCTGGCACCCGGGAAGACCCCGGGACCCGACGGGTTCCCCCAGGAATATTACGCTCACTACCGTGAGACACTGGCCCCGAGGCTTCGGGACCTCTTTGCGGCCGTGGTGGAGACGGGCTCGTTCCGGCCCGAAACGGATACAGCAACCATAGTTGCACTCCCCAAGACACAGCCTCCCTCGCGGTCCTGTTCCGACTACCGGCCGATATCCCTTATTAACACAGAACTCAAAATCTATGCCACGGTCCTGGCACAGCGGTTACGCCCATCGCTCGCCTCCCTGGTCCATCCGGACCAATGTGGCTTTATGCCGGAGCGGGGGACCAGACACTGTCTACGGCGCCTCCACCTCGCGATGGCGCACCGCGGCCGCCTTTCCCCCTATCTGGCCCTCCTCTTGGTCGACTTTGAAAAAGCCTTTGATTCCGTGGGATGGGCGTACTTGGGTGAGGTCCTGGAGCGTATGGGCTTCGGTCCCCGGTTCCGAGCCATGGTAATGGTCCACTATGCGCACCCGCGGGCCCGTGTGCTGGTCAATGGGGCACTTTCTCGCCCGTTTCCCATAGGCCGGGGGACGCGCCAGGGTTGTCCGCTCTCGCCCCTCCTTTTCGCTCTGGCGATGGAACCCCTGGCGGTGCTGATTCGCGCGGATCCTGTTCTTCGAGGATGGGAATGGCCAGATGTAGCCCCCGACAAGATCGCCCTATACGCGGACGACGTCCTCCTCTATCTCTCGGACCCAGCGACCTCGGGACCCCGGGTCCGTCGGATCCTCCATCGATTTGGCCAAGCGTCGGGTCTTCACCTGAACCCCAAAAAATCCGTCCTAGTCCCGCTACACCCGTCGCGGGAATGTTTCGACTGGCAGTCGGACATTCCCCTCCGGAGACTCTCCTTTAAATACCTGGGGATTTGGGTCACCCTCCTTCCGGAACTCTGCTGGGCCCTTAATGTGGCTCCGGTAGTCAACAAAACCAGGTCAGACATGCTCCGGTGGCAGTCCCTCCCATTGAATCCGCTAGGGAGAGTCGCTCTATACAAGATGATGATCCTCCCCAAATTTCTTTACATACTACAAAATACTCCATGCCCTTTTCCGCGCCCGTGGTTCCGAGACCTGGATAAAATGGTGACCAAATTCCTTTGGGGCGGCGGTAGGCCTCGGCTGGCCTTGGATCGATGCAGGGTCCCCTCCTATGATGGCGGCCTGAGCATGACCAATCTATATCTTTATTATCTGGCCACCCAGCTACTGGTGATCCATGACTGGTTCTCGGGAGGCTGGGGCGACCCGGCTTATCGTCTCGAGGTGCAAGGCCTTGGGTTCTCCTCCATCCAAAACATGCTCTATGGCACAACGGTCCCCCTATCACTCCCCGACGTCGTGCGGGCTCCCTTCCTCGCGTGGCGCGCGGCACTGCGGCACACTAGATGGTCGGGGACGTCCACACAACTCACTCCGCTTTGGCACGGGACCTGGCTGCGGGAGGTGGTGGGATTGGCGGGCTTTCGGCAGTGGGATCTTCTTGGTATCTCCTGTCTGGGCGATTTATGGCGTGGGAGCCGCATGTGTTCCTTCCAAGAGCTTCAGACCCGCTTCTCGCTGCGGCCCCCCCAATTCTACCGCTACCTTCAACTGCGCCACGCGGTCCGGGCTCACGTCCCTCTAGACTCCAGACTGCCTCCCCATAGCCCACCTGAAGCTCAGGTGATGCTGGGGTATCTGGGAAAGGGGGGTATATCCCGCATTTACAAATCCCTGATTAACAATTCCCCGGTGGACTGGAGCGGGCTCAAACAGCGATGGGAGGCCTGGGTGGGACCCCTGGATGAGGCGGACTGGAGGGACGCCCTTATGGGCCCTCGGTCGCTTACCACCTCCGCTAGGCTGCGGCTCATCCAAATCTACTACCTCCACACCGCCTATCTGACTCCGGACCGCCTGTACCGGGCGGGCCTCCGTGTGGACGCCTCCTGCACCCGTTGTGGGGTGGCTCCGGCAGATTTTTTCCACATGGTGTGGTCTTGTTCCCGTCTAGACGATTACTGGGCAGCGATTGAAACTGAGCTAGCGGAAGTCTTGGGTTGGGAGGTTCCCCATGAGCCTAGAATGGCCCTGCTGGGCATCATGGACGGGATCGACGGGTCCCGTAACGAAAAGTACTTCCTCACCACTGCCCTTATGGTGGCTAAGAGAGACATAGCGGCAGTATGGTCACAACCGGACCCGCCCAGAGTGGCTACCTGGAGTAGAGGGGTGGATTGGTGTGCGGCCCAGGAGCGGTCGTTGTGTGCTGCGCGGGGCTGCCCCAAAAAATTCCGCAAGATATGGGGGAAATGGCTGGGGGGCATGATTTGAAAGGTGGGGACGCAGGGGGTGGGGACGGAGGATGGGGGAGGGTGGGAGGGTCTTTGCAATGGTTTATTGATGCTTATCCGAATGCAGTTACTGATGCCTTGTTCAATGCACTGCTGTATCTCATTCTTGATACTGTTCTTTATGCCGCAAAACACAATAAAAATTTGTTTATCAAAATTTGGTAATTACTAGCAAAGCCCCTCCTGTGATGCACTTCAAGTAACATTTCTTAAACATTGATTTTAAATGATTAGTACACTGCATTCACTATGTCGTCTTAAAGATAAAGCCATAGAAGCCATTGCTCCTATCATGAATGCACTCCAAACCTTGAGACCTTGATCCCAGCCTCCTGCTTGCTCCACCATGCCCACCTTGTGATGGATGCGGAAGAAACCGTTTGAGCACAACCAAAAGCTAGTGCACTCCTGCTGGCCTGAGATCGGCAGTCACTTTCTTATAAGCTTCGATGCACCATACAACACACTTGTGGCTTTCCTAAAAGGCTTGCTAAGAAATAGAATGAGTGTTGGTCTTTGTCCTAAGGGGCAATGGTAAACATTACTCCCTCAGGAATAAACATTTGCATAGGCGAGTTTTGATTATTGCTACTGTCTGGACTGAAAGTTGTTATAATGCCAGGATAGGAAAAGATTTAGCACCAGCTTTACATCCCAAACACAGGAATAACATTGTTCCAGGGTCTAAGAAAGCTGTAGCCTTCTTATGAGTTTGCAAACCCAAATGTGTTGACCCACAGAAACCTCATTTACTCGGATCTGTCCCATGCAAACCAGGCAAACCAAGAGGTATTGACCACCCTGTGGGCCAGACCTGCATCTGTCAATTCTGAAAGGAAGTTCAGGACAGTCACAATACCTGTCCCAAGTGGATCCATGTTCCTTGACACACAACAACATAACTATTTTCTCCAATCAAAGCAGTAACTCTTGATGGTTTTCTCTTCCCATGCTCGCTGCATAAGACTGGAAGCACATTTCCAAAAGGCCCATGATTCCCGGCATCTGCTTTGATTTCCCATGCCATGAACTTCAGGGAACTTTTCATTTCTAGGGAGTGTGGCTTTCTCTGGCAGTCGGGCAGCATTGGCTGGAACTTGCATAATAATAATAATAATCCACATTTGTAAAGCGTGAACAATCACCCGTAAGGGTCTCTAGGTGCTGGGGGCCGTCAGGAAGATTAAGCAAGCTATTGCCCAGAGTCACATGGTGCTAGGCTAATCTGCCACTGGCGCTGAGGATCGAACCGTGATCCCCGGATTCCGGAGTCAGTCACCTTGGCCGCTGCGCAACACCTCTTCCTGCCGCTGCGCCCCAACTCTTCCTCTTCCAATAGCTCCAAAAGCACCAGAAACCACACCTGCAATCTCCAAATCAGAGGCACCAGGATCAGATCAGCTGGGTGACTTCTTGTTTTAGCAGAGACTTTAACTGTCCTCACAAATAGAGGAAAAGCATACATCTGAGCTCACAAACAGTCGTACATGAAAGTATCCACTACTTTGACTCTGGGATCCAGGAACCATTGGGAATATTCTGGAAGTTAATGGTTGAGTTGGGGGCAAACAGTTTCGTATGGTCCCGATATTTTTATGAGAGAGGTGAAAGCGCTGCAACACTGTACACAGTATACAGGAAGATACTCTACCATCACTATCAATGAAGTCTGATATTCCAGACAGTAGTCTGCTAACCTCTAGTACCAAGGCCTCCCAGTTGATTAATGCATAAACCACAGACACATTGAGCACCTGCAAGTGGACGCAGAAGACACTCTGTCCTTTATCACTGACTTGATCGTGAACAATCCCATCAACAGTTCTAGGGAGATGACGTGGAGGCCTAATTTGACCTTGACCTGTCTTCCTCCCATGGAAAGTTCTCCACACCTCGGCCCCCCCACCCCACCGTCAGCCATCTGATTGTCTAATCAGGTCTAGGGTAGACCCAAACATTACTCTCCTGTTTTAAGCCTGTATGTTGTCTAGCCACCACTCGATCTCCGTCCTTGATTTCTGTGACCATGTGCTTCTGAGAATGTCAAAGCTTTCCCCAGATTAGTGGCCTTGTTGAACCTCTAAAGAAACTTGCAATGCTAGGACTCAGGCAAGATTGCTTGAATTGAGGGTCACAGCAACCTCACAATCCTGGCTAGCCGTCTAAGAGACTTTCGTCACGGGCTTTCGTGAGCTCTTTCTTGAGCCCCATCACCTTTTTCACCAGTACATTGAGTGTGGCTTCCATCAAGTTTAAAACAAACCCCAGGAATCTCGTGGTAGAGTTGGGGGTTAGTTCCCACTTCTCTTGATTGATCAAAAAGCCGAAGTCTTACAGAAGTTCAATAGTTGTGTTCACGTTAGTGGGCACCGATCCACCAACAGGATATCATCAAGGTAAATGATGAACCTGATTCCTCTGAACCTCAGGAACTCAGCCACCAGTCAAAGAAGCGTGTGAAACAACAAACAGATAAGGACAGCCCTACATGCAGCGCCACAAACTCATAGATCCAGCAGAATAGGAGGAATTGCGGAACAAATATGGGGACCATCAAGTAGGTATCCTTGAGGTCAAATACGACTGTTCAGTTCCCTGGAAATAGGATATCCCTCAGCAGATCGATGCCCTCTTAATGACATTTCAATAAACAAGCCATTTGTTGAACTCTCATAAGTTTATTACAGACCCATTTTCTTTTTTTCCCACCAGGAAAATATTGCTTCAAAATAATCTTGGGTGATGGGTAAATCTGTGAATGGCTCATTTTCTCTCCATTTCTACCACTCATTTTCTCTCCATTTCTACCACTTCCTTGTGTATCAGAGTGGATTCTTGCTCTGAAAATCTGAGGGATTTGGGCTTTACCTGTTGCCCCAGGGAGCCATAGAACTCTATGTGAAAACTCTGCACTGTCTTCATCACCCACAAGTTCCCTGTGGGTATGAAACCCCCCTGCTGTTGGAAACAGCCCTAACCCACACCCACTCTTAGAAGGGAATAAGGGATAATCCTTACCAGATAAATCTTCTGGGGCGTTCTTTGCTCCTCTGAATGTGCCTCAGCCTCCTTGGTCAGTTGCCTTCTTAGGGTCCCGTATGAACATTGCCAAAAAGGATGACATTTTTGCATTAATCACTGGAGTTAGGGTGGCATTGTCATTCAGAGACAGGCAGGGACATTCTGCCCTAAATCATGCACAGTGCTCCTTATCTAGGGGCTTCCCTATTTTGTTAGCTACGTAAGATGCCACCTTGGGACCAGGTCCCAGGTTTTTTGGGTCATACATTTGGTCCTGCTCGAACATGTAAGAGGGATCTTGAGTCTCATCTGCCTCTTCGTGGGAGGTTGGCTCGGAGCACCAGGGTCTGCTCCCCTCTGCTTCAACTTAAGATGAGTCTACATCACCCGCTCCACCATCTACTCCTAGGGTGTTTCCTTACAGGGGTGATAATCGGGGACAGACTCCTGGGAGAAGGACATAGGTTTCAGAAGGTGCGGACTTTGACAGAATTAATCTAGGAGTCTGTCAAAGACTTCCAATTGTCCCATATCATGGATTTGGGAGATCTTTTATGGTTGGGAGACGTCCTTGTGTCCCCTTGGTAAACGGACCTTATTGTCTAGAAATTATTTTAACTTTCCAAGACGAGGATTGTCTAGGTGAGCTGCTGAGAGCAAGAGCAGTTTGTTAAGAGGTATCAATGGCAGCGCCTCACTGAAAGCTCTGGCCTCGGTTAGCCCAAGCTCCAAAGGGGGAACATCCCCCGCTTCTCCCTCGCCACGGTGGGAGTAGTGCTGATCCGGCATAGACATAGGTCATGTCAGTGAGTAATTGGGCACAACTGGCACAAAGACCCATTCTTAATTACACTGCGGTATCATTGACATATTTTATGAGCCTTCCGAAAAATTATACAACATATATTAACCCTAGCTTGTCCTACTACTGTGCAGTGTTCAGGTGTGTACAACAGAGTATGTAACAGGCTCTCTGAAACTAATAGCTGTGTTGCTTTGCTTTTCTCTGCAATGGGCTTGAGTGGCACAATCACAGAGTATCTTTCTGTGGATCGCCTCATAAAATCTACTCGCACCATTCTGGGCTGGCTCTGAAATTGCTGATGCGGAATCCAATGGCTGTGCGCCTCTATGCTATTAGCCTAGCCAATGTGACATGGAGCCACTAGATGCCAAGATTAGGGTAGGACTGCTCGTGCACTCATCTGCTTCTCATAGCACCCGCTAGCTCTGCCGGCTGCCAGTGAGGGCATCGCGGGCCATGAGCCTTTTTTCAGATGCACTTGGGATTCCCTCCAGGCAGTTGGCCTATTGCATCATGTAGGCAATCCGTAAGGGTGGTCTGCTTTACCAACACTTCAGAATACCTGGGCAGTGATGTACAGGTAATTAAACAACAGTCCTCTAGAAGAAAACATTTCTAAGCATGCAATGTAAGGTTTGGTAGCCTCGTAAGAAAGAAAAGCTACTTCTCTTTATCACTGAGCAGCGAGGAGAGAAGGGCTTACGTTAGTCACAAAGCTTTGTTTATGGACTGTTTGGGATAGTGACTGTGGACTGCTGTGTTGCCCTTTTCCCTTTGGTTCGTATGAAATGTAGTTCACTGTGGGTGGGTGGGTGCTAACCTAGTAACTGGCTGCTGAGAAATAAAGTGAAGAAGGTAAAGCCCCCGCCTCCGTCCCTGACACAGATTTCTCTATGCGGATGGGGCGAAAGAGAGCCAAGGCGGATGGGGACGCAGCTACCGTGCTGATCATTGATGAAAGGGTTAAGGGTGAACTAAAAGTGAAGCAACATAAAAGTAGGACTCTAACTTAGAAGTCAGCCTGGAAAAGTAGGACTACACATACAATATTTACCAATATAAGGACTAAACAGAGCCTGTAAAACAATGTTACAAAGCCTTAGACACTGCCATTATTCGGTCTGCCCACCTGACCCATGCAGCAACTAGATTTACTATACTTTTTAGATGTAAAATCGTCATCAGGACTCGGGTGTGAATACTGACCTTCGATGTCCGCTCTATTATGCTGTTCTAATATAGCTCAAGTCATCTTAAGGTGAGGACTTACACTCAAGCCCTAACAAAACTTTTATAAAAGGCTGTGGTGCAGTAAAAAACATTGCAACACAAGGATTTCATATGAGATGGATTAAAACACCAAACAACAAATAGCTTGATGTGAGAGAGCAATACTTGTCTGGGGTAGAGTTATCCACCCTATGCATATTTAAAGTATGAGTAACCACAGGTTTTGTAGTGTGCCGGTAGGTTGGGTAACATTCAGTATGGCCGATAAACTACTGTCGCTCTTTAAGTGATGTCGATGTGAAATATAAAATCAAAAGGCCAGCATTTTTTTTAACAAGCACCTAATACACACTGTGCACAGGAAACACATCTCACAAGAAAAGAGATGCATTCATTGCAAGTGGGGGTTTGAAACTGGCAGTTCATGTAATAGGGACCTTTAAGAATGAAATGGGAGGTAGTTTTAGACAGAATCCACCAGCCTCCTACTCATACTTTCCCACATACTCCTTACTGATCTCAGTTACAAGGTAGCCCTGATATATCTGTAAGCTAGTCTGCATATTTGTTGAGTTTCTCTGTGCAGCGCACCAAGGCCTCATGGTGAAAGAGAGCTATAAAAAATGCTAAATAAATTAATTTGTGTTTGAGAAAAACATGTTTCTTTGGATATTGTGTTCTGTGGAGTCAGCCTGCTAATGTACCCGTCAATATTTCAGAAACTCTTTTATTCATGCTCAGGCCTCTCAAATATGCTAAAAACAACTTCTAATTTGTCTGATAGAATTATCTGAAGATGTTGTCCAGAGATGTATTGTTTCTGTGTAGATTTTTCAAAATTTGTCGGTTCTATAATTTAATGTGGTTACTTAAGTGTAGATCACATCAGTGAATGTAAATGAATGTGTAGGATTAGTGATCCGAATGGGAGAGGATAAAGCCGGAAGTGGCTTGTTTTACAGATGCCCCATGGAAGCCGTCAGTGAATGCATCCATCCTGGCCCTGGAGGGGGAGCCGGTCACTATACTGTGCAGCACGCAGGGGAATCCCGAGCCAATCATCACCATCATGAAGGAGAAGAACCTGCTGAGCACGGCCATCTATGAGAACGAGCTCCTCCTGGAGCTGCCCGAGGTGTCCCACGAGGACGACGGCGAGTACTGGTGTGTGGCCGAAAACCAATATGGGACTAGCAGCAGCTCCTTCAACATCACCGTGGAGTGTAAGTATGGCCACAGCTATTAAGGGTCCTTCTGACTCCTTCCAGACTCTCTTTGGTCTTTTAGTTTGAGATGATTGTAGAAGAATGGGTATTGTTGGGTTGGTAACATTACCTTCTTCTCTGTTTCGAAACATCACATAATTCATTCATTTGTTACCAGTATGGTTACGAGTCCGGCGTAACTGCGGTTTTATTTATCATATCCAATAAATAATGATTTCGAGGGGATCGTTATATATCGTATTTGATAAATAACGCCAATTACACATTTTCTAGTGAAAATGGGGCATAACATGGACTTTGGAGCTTCCTGCACCATAATCTGCATGTCTTGAACTTTGCTGGGTCTTTTTCACAGGGTATATTTCTGGTAGGTTTCACATGCTGAAATTTATCAAGGGACAATTGATTTATTTTAAGGTGTTTTTAAAGCACTCAATCTCCCCCTAAGGGTTATCCCGGGGCTAGACCTCATATTCACCAAACTCCATTTGTCGCAGAAGCCATTAAAGTGGACATAGCCAAGTCTTCAACATTAACAATAACAATTTGACTGTCTAAACAATCAGACAAACTCCTTAATCCAACACTTCAAAAGAACGGGATTGGAGGGGGTGCCAGAATTTAATGAGGCACTCAAAACCAAGGCCTATCTATTTTGGTCCAAACAGCCCTAAAGATTTTCAGCACAACTCAAAATTTTAACTGTCAGTGGCAAAATAAATTTTATTGTGAGGGGCTCAATGGGAACCCATCACAGCATCACGTGGCTAATTCACACACCTGTTTTTAAAAGTTAGAAAGTTAGAAATTTGCTCTCATAGGTTTTTGCCTACCATTTGAGGAAATGTTTTACTTTATGTGGATTCAGAGATACACACAACTCCTTTTGCTCTATACTTAGTCCTGCGGGCAAACCAGAAGAGTAAATGTCATGGGAAGGTGCATTAGCACATCAGTCTTTTCCTTTTCATCTCCATCAGCAAATTCTAGGTGTGAAAATTATTTTCATACATCCCCATGAAAGATGAGGGTGTGGGCTTTCTCACAGCCAATTTCTGCATGTGTGCTAGTAATCTTCGGCATTTAGTTTGTGTGTGCAAATTGGCTGTGGACAATCATTTGAAAGGTATTTGAATCCTCTCAGTGGGAGTTCACTACAGTCCCTACAACCAACCCCTGACTCCTCTCTGACTATGCATCTTCCCACATCTAAATTTGCATCTAGAACTATGAAAAATCTGACATACTGGATGATGTCTCTTAGTAGGAAGTTCCTTGTGCAGGCACAGATGGGAATCCAGGTCTGCCAATGTCAGGGGACTAGCAGGGTCAGTTTGGGACAACACTGGATTACAGGGGGTGGGAATGAGTTTGGAACAAGATTGGACAACAGGGCAATGTGTGCTCTCTGAAAGGAAACGTCTTGCCGTCGGAGGGGTAAATACCCGAGAACTCGAAAGAAAGGAGGGACAGAAGCTGAAGACTGGCCTAGGCAGGAAGAGGTTGTGAAGGAAACTGAAAAGTCTGCAAAGGGAAAACTATAAGATAACACGAATCCTACAACACAGGGGTACAAGGGAAACAATTCCCAAACTATCGTAAATGATAGTTTGAATGCTCCTTGGATAGCGATCTCTCCGTGAGGTAAAAAGATCTTGCAAGAAAGCAAGGAACACATTAATCTCACAGATTTCGGGGAGACACCTAGCAGTTCCCTTGGAAACAGAGTGCTGGGTGGTTCTCTGTGCCAAAGGCACAATCCTTGGAGTCTAACTGACATCCTTGGCTGCAATGACAATCAAGAATACATTATATAGACAAGACATGACATCAGGGAACAGAACAAGGATCACCAAAACAGAAACATGGTTCAGGGAAAGCAGGACTGGAATCAAGGTCTGGTTCAGGGCTGGAATACACAAAACATTAGGCAAGGAGAACACAGAAACAAGAACTGAACTCAGAACTGGAACAAACTGAACACAAGGCAAGGAGTTATACATAACTAAAAAGATCGCAGAAAGTGCAGAAAAGACTAAGAACAATGATTAACACAGAACAAGAGAGGCAGGAACACAAGAGATAGAAAATGACTCAAAAGGTAAGTCAGGAAACACAGCAGCAGGGAACCGACAGAGCACTGGCAGACTCAAAAACCAAGTCATTTGCGAGCCACTGCTCCCTAGGCTGAGGGGAAGAGCACATGTGCATGGAGAGAGCCAAGTGCAAGGAATAATACAGGTGCAAAGAATCAGGGAACCACCAATGAAGGGAGGGTTGAACTGGGGGGTTGTAAAAAATGGAAGTCCAGGAAAACCAGGCGACACAAGACAGGAACGGAGTGTGGGTCAGAGCTAAGAGATAGAAAAGTTCAGAATGCAGATATCAAGGGGTCAGAAAGGCCATGGGATCCAGGAATTAAGACAGAGGATAGATCTTCACCACCAGAGTATGATCTAGAAAGGGTCTGAAACAGATGGAACTACAAGGTCCATGGTGCATCAGGGATGTGGGAATGAAACCTGGCCTGGATAGTGAAGCAAAACGAAGTTTGCTAAGTGAGGATGTGTATAATGTCTTAGACTGATATAATATGAAGGCTGGTTTCCAAAAGGCCCTTATGAGCTACACTTAGTAGCTGGGAGGTAGAATCCTGACAGCGTTTGGCCTTGATCAATGTTGTGTTTGATTCACCTACGATGAACTAACCTGTGTTATGAATCTGACCCACTGGTACTTAAAAAAGAAGCACCCCTGGAAATGCAATAAATATTGCTACCAAAGGTGAGTAACGTTTTCTCATGATGGATATTTCTTCCAGCATATTTCTCACCTTATGAATGAGTCCCAAAGCAATTCCCCTTCCTCCTGGGAAATGGAATTGAGTAGAGATGAAGTCCTGGCAAACAGCCTAGCATTCAGAATAAGCAGGCAAACTGAGTAACTATTCATCAGTTCCAACAGTGAATCCATAAGAAGGTTAACACCAAATTTAAATCCCACTTTGGAACAATAAAAGTTGTGAGAAGGCACAAGAATACTAGTTTTTCAGAAATCGCAACACTTAGAGTGACCAACACAAAGAGGGTTAATGAGCAAGGTACATGAACGTGAACAGAGCAGCAAGCAGCCAAATAACCTTTCACAGTGGCGACTATTAAGCCCTGCTGAAAAAGGGTGAGCATTAAGCAGAGAATATTGAAAAGGCGAGACTTTTAGTGGTTTAAGCCCTCGGATGTGTGACAAACAAATTAGGACCAGTGGCCCACATAGATACACTTGGTAGCTGGATTTCGGGCAGCCAGGATAACATCCTCTATTTCTGGTGGTAAGCAAAATGTTTCTAGTTGCCCCTGCGCAACCTCCAGAAATGCAGACGAAACGTCCGAGATTTGCAGAGGAGGGCAAGAACATCCTTTTGCAAAGGCAGATCTAATATGTGTGAAACAGGTCCAGGAAGAGCAGATTTAATGCAGAGTTCCAACAGATTGACGTACCAAATCATTATCACCCAAACTGGGACAATAAAAATAATTTGTTCCCAATCTTCTTACCTCTTCTCCAGCATCTTTAATAGCAGAGGTATTGGAGGGAACATATGTAGCAGACCTTGTGACCAGTTGAATCTGAAGGTGTATCTCATGGAACCATTCAGAGGACAGTGCAGGTCACAAACAGAGGACGCCTCCTATTAAGGGTCCCAGCAAGTAAATCCATGCCGAGACATCCCAATCTGCACAATATCATGTCCTCCATTTGGAGATGAAATTCCCATTTGTGAATCTCTGAATAGAGGAGACAATAGTGGTGCACTTTAGATCATCTATGTCTAGGGCAGGGGAACCCATCTTCCCCAGCCTGTTGTCCAAGTATGAAAATACCCCCTTGTCTTGAGAGTGAGGCAGCTACCATAGCCATCAGTCTGGTGAAAACATGCAATAAGGTCTTTATAATAAAAAAAAAAGAAAGTTAGTACCTTGGAAGTGTAGTGCTGGGACCCATTGTGAATCAGAAAGCATGCATGTGGGCAAGAAGGATTGGTCAACGGAAATAGGTGTTCTGTACATTCACAGAAGCCATTTAATACCTTGCATTGAGGGCCAGGAGTACCTGCTTTAGAGACAGCATTTTGGGCTTGCCGTGCTGAATGAAGATGTTTAGGAGCCTTGGCCTCCTTGAGCATCAAGCTGTAAAAGGAAAAACATTTTGCATCTCTCCACTCCAAAGTCACCACCTCTTTGGCCCCTTGGCTCAACAAGGCAAGAAAGCACTTTGCAGAAGGTGAGTATTTTGGGCGGAGGACAGAAAGAGAAAGTTGCAACTCTTGCGCAGTGATTTGTCTCAATCGTCTCTACATTAGGGAGACCAAGTGGGAGCCTATCCTCCTTAGTGGAAGCTAGTGGTAGAGAGAGAAGTCAAAGCCAGTTTGAGGCAGCATAGCCAGCTGAAGATTGGGGAGACTGGAGCCGCTGTTGGAACCTTTAGTTCCACCTCCCCTAGAAAAGACTGGTAGAACTGCTCTGGGGTCTGGACTAGCTGAGAAACTTGTTGTTATGATGGGTGCTTGGGGAGCAGCCCCAGAGGTGAAAGTATTTTGTTGATTGAACTGTTTTGCTAGGAATGGAAGGCCCAAATAAGAAGCCATGGCATGGTTGTTCTTGAAGTGTTCCAGGAAGGAGTCTGCGTCTTACTGAAAAGCCCTCATCATTGAATGGAATGTCCATTAATGCTGCCTGGACATCTCCAGAGAAGCCGGTTGAGCACAACAAAGCATGCATGCAAAGTGTGACTGCCGTGGCCATGTATTGAGCCATTGTGTTCACAGAATCCAAGCTGCCCTGCAAAATCCATCCAAACCACTGCTCACTAAATCCAAGCAGGGCTTTTTCATGTGATCAGGAAGGCTAACTATCGCCATCATTGCAAGTTTATGCAGGGCATGAACATAACACTCAAGAGGCATGTGGCGTTACTACTGGGTAGGGCAAGGTTGCCCGATGTGGAAACGTTGGACTCCACACTTTTAAAGATACTACTCATAATTCCCTTTGTGAATAGCAAACAATTGTAAACTTATACAATAGTGTAAGTTTACCTTTGGGAATCAGGCCCTTTGTTTGTAACTCGTGAAACAATGATTACAGATTCCTGTTTGAAAGAATCGTAAAGATCAGCCACAACAGTGTGCATAAAACATGTCAAACAAATCATAGCATAATGGAGAATATGAATCCCCATGAGATTCTTTCTACAATTATACATTTTGTTCAGTTTTTTTAGTAAGTAGGAGGTATGGTTTGTACAAAACGTAAGATAACATCATCAGTAAGACACTTTTTAGATTTTAGAATTTTACAATTCCCATGAGGAAATAAACTGAAATATCAATGTTCTTATATGTTCATGTTTTGAATTATTATTTCCTCAATTGTTTCCCTCTGCAACTTTTTGTATATCTGCAATTGTACAGCTGAATACAACCATATATTCTTCAATTGCCCATGCATCTGAAGTGGTAGTGGAATTAGCATACTCAAATGCATAAGTAGCATGCCGACTATGGAGTAGGACTTACAAAGAGCACCGCTGGAAGCCTGATAATATAATCATGACTGCCATCATCATTTGTTGATTCACATCTGTCCTAAAATGATGGATAATAAACATGCAGATTCTCTTGATTGTTTTGGATTTGCAAGAACATATCATCCTTTAACGGTGAATTTATCATAGACCATCCAGTCAGGAAGTCAAAGTCCAAGGGAGCAAATGTCAAAATGTGTTGGAATTTGTTCAGATGCTAAACAGGATTTTACATTAATGGTGTTGCTTTTCTCCTCAGTTGCTCCCATAGTTGTCTCAGAGTCTAAATGCACGTCGGTCCGGGACACTCTACAGTGCATGTGTGAAGTGAAGTCCAACCCAGAGCCTGTTATTGTCTTTGAGCTTCCTGAAAGAAGTATTAGCATCAACGAGTCCAACCGGGAGTTTGTGTACTCCCAGAGGAACGGCTACACGGTCAGCAGCATCCTGACCATTCGAGGGGAGCCAAGTGAAGACATCCTGGTCCTCTGCTCGGCCTCGAACGTGTACGGCACCAAAGTTCATGAGCTGCCGTTCAAAGACCCTAGTAAGTTGTTTTACAAATCCGAATTTATAGCAGAATTATACACAATGCCTAATATTTTGCTAAAAAACTTTTTGATATTTGTGCATTAAGGGTACATTATACATGTCATAAAGGTCAGTTTGGTTGGTCTGACCACTATCGAAGTTATAAAGCTGATACTGTGCAAATGCTTCCAACAGTCCTGATTGCAGGTATGATTCAGATGGCAAACTTACAGAGAGGGTTTACTTTTTTGGGTGAATGCAAACTTCTGGAACATATTCCCTGCTGTTGTGAGTGAGGGAGGAATTAGGGAACTTTAGAAGGTTGATGTTGTTGCATGGCGTACACAGGTTGGCTGAGGGGTAGCAACGGTCCCTGCTTCCCACTGGGGCGATGGCCTTGTTGGCCTTGAATATGAATCTATGACGTTATTCCGCAGCCTTTTTCCCCGCGTTGTGTTTCCGCATACCATTACTCCGCAAGTCGGAACAACGACTTGCGGAGGGGGGGCGCTGGGTGTTGGAATAGTATCATTTACTATTCCAACTCCAGTCTGTGCGGACACTAGGGAAGATGTTGGATTTTAAATCCAACACCTCCTCCCCCCTCCCCCCCCCCCGCAAGTCGTTGCTCGACTTGCGGAGTAATGGTATGCGGAATCGCGGTCGTTGAAAAAGATCAGGGTAAACCAGTAGGACTCCAAAAGCTATGTTTTCTTTCTCAAGCTTGCAATCCTTGCCCATGCCTTAGTCGTTTAGCAGTAAATAGGAAGCCGTTCAGGTTCTCCGGGCAGGCCAAGGTGTCAACCCAGTTTTGTCAAGGAGGGTCAAAGAAAGTACAATATCTCATTTTACAGCCTTGGGATTTTGGGCAAATGAAGTCCATGCAGTTAGTGTGCTGAGAGGAAGGGACGGTCATCTCTGCCTCGATGAACAAAAAGTGGGTCTTTGAAGGAAAAGTGTTTTCACTCACTCGGACTGGCCTACACCTGCATGCTGTGCTGCATTACGTGTGGAATAAGGGGTTGGGTATCAGGGGAGGCTGACGAGGATGAGTAGCCTGCTCCTCAAGTCCTATACGGGGAGATAGAGTGAGGCTGGGCTTCGCTTGCGCCTGTATCCACTACTAGTCCGGTGTTCCCGCACACAGATAAATGCTGTAACACTACGACATTTTGAGTATTCAGGTTGTCTTCTGCAGCCTCTGTTTTTCAAGTTATTGTGTTTTATGTATGGTGGGTTGTAAGTGTGTTGGCTATACAGGTTAACATTCTGATATATGAAAAAGATCCGGTTTAATACACACAACACAATTATACTTGAAGCGAAAGGGGTGTGTTGCATTGTCTCTTGAAGGGAATGTTGCTCAACGTTCTTTAAGGGAATGTTGTGAAGCATTTGGAAGGGCAGGGGGAGTAGGAAGACGATTGGAATGGTGGCCGGCAGCTCCCTCTTTGCTTACCGACGACTTGAATAAAGAAATAAACCACATTCCTTCCATGTACAAGAGGATCTTTTCAGGGTGACCATGAAATAAACAGAAGGGTGGATTTTGATATAAGCAGTTAGTCCACCTTGTACATGTGATTTCATCGAAGGAATCAAAGCACGCCCAGGTTTGATTTGAGCCATTGCTAATGGTGCCCTGCAAGTCAACAAAGAACAACTGTCGTCATTCCTGGGCCTTTCTGAATTTTATTCCAGATTCCTTGAGGATTTTGATTCCAAAGCAGAACGCGTTTACAAAGTTAAAGGGGAACAGAACCATAGAGGCGGTTGTATTGCTTTTTCTGAAATTTAAGACCACTGAAAGAGTGCTTAAGAAAAATAGAATAAATAAATACAGAATAAGCCACAGCCATATATACATGTGCCGGAAAACTGATTATCACCTCCTTACTCTTGTGTAACAAGTATGCATGAAATGGCCAAATCTGCCCAGTGCTTGACTAATGCCTGAATGGATCCCAGCTATTAATCGCCTTTGCAGATTAACCAGGGAACTCATAATGAACTCAACATTTGTATTACTGTGATGCAACAACAACTAACAGGAACCAATGACATCTCCAAATGTGAAAGCAGCAGAAGACATAAAAGTAGGAGAGATAATAACGGATCCCAAGTTAACCAAAGCATAATCTAGCACTAGTTTATCTAGTGTGCACGTGTCGCCAATTCCATGGGTCTATGCGTTCAGACTGGTCAAAAAAAGATCCACGAGACACAAAAATGATGATATGCGGTGTCTAGAAATGGATCACACAGCTGTAAGTATGCATCTGAAGATGGGGAGCCACTGAAACTTTAAGTCCCTTCAAACATAAACAAGCATTGGAAAAGCCAATAGGTCTTGGAAGAAAAACCTGTTGACCTTGGCAATGCTTTCTTTGGGCACATATCCACTGTGCATATGTATGTATCAGCTACATTCATCTTTGAATTGGATTAAAGTATTACAAGTCTATTCAAAGATGGCCACCGTGGAGGCCTAGCATTTTAACATAAATATCTGCTGAGGGCGCCGCGAGTGATAAAAAGTAAAAAGAAAAGAAACAAGCATTTGCAATGCAATAGGTCTCGGATTTACCCGAGTTTAAGCTATTGGCATTGTAAATGGCAATGCCTTATATTTAGGTTTTAAAATCCAAAACAAAAATAAAAGGCATTGTTATTTATAATGTCAATAGCTCAAACTCGCGTATGAGAAGAATGTTCCTGTGCTAAGTTATCCGGGATGGTATAGGGAAATGGTTGAGAAGAAGTTTGTGAGCCCCAAGGAGACTAGATGTCAATCTAGTATTAGATATTACGTGGCCTGAAACACTATGATGCTATTAAAATAAAACGAGCACAGAGAAGCAGTACATCTTTTAATTGTCCTTAGTAATATGCAACTAACAGCCATTGACAAAGCCAATAATCCTGGCTTGTTGTAGGTGTAATGTTACTTGTTGTATCATATATGTGGATGCTATGACAGATACCAGTAGTGTGGCACACTATGCTAAGCACAGATGTTTAGCTTACGTGTTTTAAGCCACGCCCTTTATTAGATTGGCTATGGACCTTTGAGAGACCTCCCCCCATTTTCTTCATCTTACTAGTTAGAAGTGGGAAGAGCATCTGAGCAGGAGGGAACAGTGCTGAACACAAAAACGCAGCACAGAAGTGGGCAGAACAGGGCAGCGCAAAACAATGCAAAATAGAACAGGGCAGCACAGAACAGCGCATAATAGAACAGGGCAGCACAGAACAGTGCATAATAGAACAGGGCAGCACAGAACAGCGCATAATAGAACAGGGCAGCACAGAACAGCGCATAATAGAACAGGGCAGCACAGAACAGTGCATAATAGAACAGGGCAGCACAGAACAGCGCATAATAGAACAGGGCAGCACAGAACAGCGCATAATAGAGCAGGGCAGCACAGAACAGTGCATAATAGAACAGGGCAGCACAGAACAGCGCATAATAGAACAGGGCAGCACAGAACAGTGCATAATAGAACAGGGCAGCACAGAACAGTGCATAATAGAACAGGGCAGCACAGAACAGCGCATAATAGAACAGGGCAGCACAGAACAGTGCAAAATAGAGCAGGGCAGCACAGAACAGTGCATAATAGAACAGGGCAGCACAGAACAGCGCATAATAGAACAGGGCAGCACAGAACAGCGCATAATAGAGCAGGGCAGCACAGAACAGTGCATAATAGAACAGGGCAGCACAGAACAGCGCATAATAGAACAGGGCAGCACAGAACAGCGCATAATAGAGCAGGGCAGCACAGAACAGTGCATAATAGAACAGGGCAGCACAGAACAGTGCATAATAGAACAGGGCAGCACAGAACAGTGCATAATAGAACAGGGCAGCACAGAACAGCGCATAATAGAACAGGGCAGCACAGAACAATGCAAAATAGAGCAGGGCAGCACAGAACAGTGCATAATAGAACAGGGCAGCACAGAACAGCGCATAATAGAACAGGGCAGCACAGAACAGTGCATAATAGAACAGGGCAGCACAGAACAGTGCATAATAGAACAGGGCAGCACAGAACAGCGCATAATAGACCAGGGCAGCATATAACTGAACAGAACATTGGAAAATAGAACAGGGCAGAACAGAATAGTGCACAACAGACCAGGGCAGAACAGGGAAGCACAGGTGAAGACCAGCAGAGAGCAGAGCGGAATAGAACAACGAACAAACGGGAGAGCTAGCATTGGGAACATAAAGGAGGAGCATCGGTTTGTAAAGAAAAAAATGAAAAGCGAAACGGGAAAAGTGAAGGACAGAGATGGGACAATAAAGAAGGGAGAGGAAGTGAAGCGGAATGGGAAAGGCAGGGTATGCCGTACAAAAGGCAGAAGAGCGGGAGGGGGCCACAGGCCTTACGATGCCACGGCAGACTCGGTGGTTGCAGAGTGCACACCCAATGCCATTTTCGCTTGGCAGAGCAGGACCACAGGTGACGTGGCTGTATTTGTAGTTAGACTTGCAGAACCCATAATGTGTTTGGTAGTGGCATCCAATAAGACGAGCCTAGGCAAGGCCACAGGTGTCTGTGGAATCTATTTGCTTTGCAAGTGTGTTGCTTTTATTTTTTACCCTAGGTGGCTGTCTACATAGATGCGACCAGATGTGTGAGCGAAGGCTGAGTGAGAGTATTTGCTCTGTATGATAACTATTTTTTTGTACATCAAAATTCTTCACACCATGTTTGAATGTCCGTGCCTTCCTCATAATTTTTGCACCGCCCTCAAGAAAGCCTGTTTCATTGTCTTGTGTTTTGAGTGCCTTAGGGCCTTCTAGTAGTAAACCCCTTTTTACATGTAATGCAGGCCCCTCCATTTTATGCGAAATATATTTACACCTGAAGAAGTAGATTACCTTGTAGTGATGCAGACATCTTTATTAGAGTGCCGCACTTCTGTAAAGCCAATTGAGATCCCGAAGTGGTGGAGTGATCCGGTGCTTACATTAGATGCACAACTGCATGTATGGTCTCTTTTAGTGTAGTCTTACGATATAGCAGGACAACCCATAGTGCTTTAACCTTCATCACCTCCTTGCTCGCTCCCCCTTTCCCTTTCGCATTGGTTCGATCTCACCCACCACGTGTTTGCTCCCCATCCCTCGTGGTCCTAAAAATAAAATATATATATTTCCATATTTTGGAGGGCCTAGCAGATGCCATTTGGTGCCACGCAACTCATATTTGTAAAAAACTATTTTATTTGTATTTACCATTCCAAGTAGCATCCATCATCTTGTAATGTTAATTTTTTTTTAAAATGGTTCAAGTGTTATCACTTAGGTTGGCAGCAAACACGTTGTATTGGGTGTAATGTACGAAAATGTAACACACAAAGCTTTAAAAAACAAATGTCATTATATGTGCACATAAGCACTATGACACATGTTTATTTGCATAATTATGTTTTCTTTCAAATGGTGCACATCAGCAAAGGGCATTTCTTTTTACCGATGCTGCACAACATTGCGAAAATGCATCAGTGACCTACTGGCATTGTTAATGTTAAGGGTACCCAGATCCGAGCAGGACCTGTTACATATGAAGTCTCGTAAACCTGGTGTTGTGAAACCAAGCATTTGTCCTTTCCTTGCCCTGCTTTAGAAGGCAGACATAATCGCAGTTCAAATCTATATTGCTTCTAAAATAATTGAAACCTCTCCAGTTTTCTCCATTAACGCCCAGCTCATGAAGTCATGACAAGGACTGTTTCAATTTATTACCGCCGAGCTGGTTCAGAAAAATGAGGATGATTCAAGAGCTTGGCTGCGTTTCAGAGGTGACCGCATCACGAGCTGTCCAAAATTCAAATGTCCCTTCAGAGCTCGGGATGCCACAGGTAGAGACGAGTCTGCGGATTGTGCCCCTGAAACCCGAATGCAACAGAGCGTTTTTGTTCACATTTTTTCACATGGGAAAATAAACGGAAAACGCACACCTTCTGAGGGAAGATGGGAGAGCAATTCAGCAAGGGGAGTCTGCGATAAACATGAACTAACGCTTTGCTGAAGACGACACCTGTACATCATCTGCAGAAAGCAGTCAACCTGGTCAAAGGTGAAAATCAACAGCAGCCCGGACATGGCAACAGTTGGGCTGTCCTACATACCCTATAACCGTATACCCAACTCAAATTAGATCGCCTCAAGATGTATCGTTGCCGATTAGCATTCCCAGAGGCAAACGAACCGTCCTGCTTCACTGCTTGTGCTGTCTCTGCCTCCCTTTGTCTCGCATGCGCACGATGTAAGGCATCGCGCGCATGTGAGACAAAGAGTGCGAATGCCCACCAATGAGACGGCAAACAAGCACTGAAAATGCAATAGGGCTCGTATTTACGCGAGCCCTATTGCATTTAACACAGAAGCGCGGGGGCAAAAGAAGGCACTAACGGGAGGAGGTGGGGGAGTGATTGTGGTGTAAGAAGTTACAGACTACAGGAGGGAATGAGGAGAGCCACGGGAACAAAACAGTTTTTCTAGTAAAGGGGCCGATAGCCTCGTAAGGATAAAAATGACGACATGGCTGCCAGGAGGCGGGATTAGGAAGCCAAGCACCAATGAGAATGCAGGAATTATGATTCAAGCCAATAAAAAGTAAGGCTGGAAAGTGGGCGGAGCTTCCCCCACTATACTGTATACAGCATCTCTCTGACGAGACAGCGCATGCGCTGCCTAGTCCGAGACCTAAAAATAAGCGGGGATGGGACAAGGGATGAAGGCACCAAGCGGGATAGGGGAGTAACAGAGGAGTGGGATTGTGTGGGAATTTTAAAGAAAATCAGAGAGCGATGGGGTAAGAGGAAAGGGAAAGCAGCACACTGGAGGAGACGAGAGCAGGAATACAGAAGCACTTCCATGGACCACTTAAAATAATTGAAAACATTTGTTCCCTGAATGCAAGTGATAACAGTAGTGGAAGGATACAAGTCAACCAATAAAAACCATATGAACGAGAATTGCACGTGGGTAGGCAAACACATAAGATAGACAACAATAAATCTAATCATGAGCAAGGGGCTGACACAAAGCCCACTCTCTGTGTTTGAGAAACAACAGGCCTGGCCAATAGACAGCTACACCTTTTTGTAGCTGTGACCTTATAAGAAATACAGCGGTTTGCATCTAAAAGGCCACTCAAAGAAAAAAGATCAGCGACTTTCGTCTTTTCATTTACAGGACATGTAAAACTCTAGGAAGCTACATAACCAGTGAATAATAACTGTCAATGATTCATTACAGTATGAAAAAAGCTAAATACTTGCATTTAAAATATAGCACCCACCTAGTTGTGCATTAGCTTTTATGGATATTTATTATTCTAGGTGATCCTATTCAAACAGTAGAGCGAAAAGCAGAATGGTGTGTTTGAAAACCACCTACAAGCATGGTGCTTAATTTAATTTAACACAAGTCAAGGTATTGTTTATTTCTTAAGAAGAGGAACTGAATTTATCCTGGCTAGACCCATTTATTGTACAATACCGGAATACCAAGTTTTACATCTTATTCTACAAAAATATTGTAGCCATAATATAGACTTCAAAAATATTATGATGGGAAGTATTTATAGTTAAAGGTGTGTTTTGTATCTGTCACTGTGAAAAAATGGAAGATATTATACACGGTATATAGATGTGCTTGTGGAGCCAGTAATCCTGGCACTTGAATATGTCTTGCCTTTGTGTTTATTCTGTGGGCGGCATATGCAAATATTTCTGGATTCATATATTGTTGTGTATGTCACTAAGTTGAGGTTGATAATATTAACCTACTGTTGACATGGTATTGTCTTCTGCATAATAAATCAATGTCTTACCCTGTCCTGAGTGCTCGACAGCATGTGATACTGGTATCCAGAATTTTGAGTGGCCCTATCGCCACTCTAATTTAGTGTGGGCCCAGAGGCCTAGGCCTGTCTATAGTAATGCGAGGTCCAGAGCTTGTCCTATGAACTGGAGAGGTGTATCAAGTTTGCCCACAGAGCTGGCATAGGAGGACTACCGTCCATGTCCGAGAATAGTTACATAGAGCGATGGTGGCAGCATACCAGGTTTTGTGACCCATTAGTTATGACTAGTTGTGACCAGACCTTTTTTCTCTTTCAGAGCAGAGTGCAGTCTACTGACTCCACTCATGTAAAGCTGTATGTTAGTGTGAGCCCTAGACCCTTGCACTGACATTCCTTGTGTGTGTGTAGAGTTCATGTATGTGCAGGGGATGTGTAACACGTGTGATTGTAGAAAACTGTGCGGGGCGAGGGTCTATGTGCTGGGACCTGTGTGATCCATTTTAGACATACCCTTCAACACAAGATGTGGTGTGGATACAGCTTCCCCATGCCAAGGAAGTGTATTGACTGCATTCCTGTGGCTGGAGGGTGGAGACTCAGACACTGACATGAGGAAGGCTAGAGACAAGGCTACTCTTAGAAATTCAATGAAGTCCTTGTTGGCAAAGGGCTGCTCATTAGTTCTTCCTGGGCACTGCCATTTGGTAGATAGTAAGGGTGTGAAGTAGGACAGACGTTTTTGTTAATCAAGGTGAATATGCTTCCTAGCAGGCACTGCCCTTTTGTCTAACACTGATTACTGCTTCAAGAAGGCTGATCACAGCCGGGTGCATAGATGTCACACTCAATTGTAACCTTGTTTTGGACACTCCTTCCTGGCGTCAGCAGCATTGCTACCTGCTGTGAGAGCAATCACCTGCACAAAGGTCATGGCAGAGAAACAGACAGAAAATGACGTTTGAAATATCCACATCCTCCGTCAGAAAAATGACAACTAGCAGTTCCAGGTTCTTCTTGACCTAGGAAGAGAGTGTTCTGAACTGTACTCAAAGGACTGCTGAGTGACCTGGGATGGTTTCTCTCCAGAGGTGAGGGGGCATCCTCTGAAGCCTGAATTTCTTTCTGGAGGAGTTGAGAGACTTTCTAGTGCTTAGAAACCTGTCTGCTGTCAAGGAAGGGAAGTAGACTGCCTGGCTCTGCAGGAGCCGAGACTGTCCAGGAGGAGAAGCGTTGTATGAGGAACCCGTAGAAGAAGCTGACTGACAGTGGGAATGAAGTCAGGAGTGACTCATGTTGTGTGGGGTTGCCTGGTCTGGTCTCCTTGAGTGGTTCCTGTTGTGACGTTCACCAAGATATTTATTTAAGCAACATCATGTCCTGTGCCCTGCTGTGTGCATAAAAGACTGGTGCTGCTGCTGACTGATGTTAGAACTGGCCCAAAAAGAAATGCCGTGACCACAGATCGCAACCTCTCCGTGGCCAGGGCGACTGACTCCGGAATCTGGGTATCACGGTTCGATCCCCGGCGCCGGTGGCAGATTAGCCCAGCACCATGTGACTGAATAGCTTGCTTAATCTTCCCGATGGCCCCCAGCGCCTAGAGACCCTTACGAGTGATTGTTTGCGCTTTACAAATGTGGATATTTATCCTGCCCGAAAGCCGTAACTGCCAAATACAACTATTAGCTGAAGACTGCAACTGCTGCAACCAATCTCCTGTCTGAATCTGTCCTGGGAAGGTACAACTGCCAAGGACAAGTGCCACCATGCAGCCTTTGCTGCTCCTCGCTCAGTGGTTCCTGACTCAAGTGACGCTGCTGTTGTAGCCCCAGACCGCTGAAGCCACTGTTACAAGTATGGGTTTGGTAAACGCATCCGCCAGGTAAAGCGGGGCGCAGCTGTGAACAGACTGAGCGACTGAGCACACAGAAAAATCTGCCATATGAACATTAGACCTTCTGCCCATGTAAAATCTTTGATGCAAACTATATTGGAATGATCTACCTACAATAACAGAACATCTACTACATCGCCTACCAGTACATCACAAGATAACTATATAACTACTATTCATAATTCCACCTAAACTTATACTCGGCAAATTTAAATTGACATAGGAATACTTAGGGGCATATTATCAACGGCCAGCGATAATTATCGGTGGCCGTGCTTAGCGATAATTTTGTTATCACAGGCTATCTCTGGAATTTATCGCCCTGGTACCGCGTTATTAACAACGCGTTTCTCCAGGGCGATAAAAATTCCAGAGATAGCGAGGTTATCGCTGTTTTGCAGGGAACATCGCTGGTTTTCCAGCGATGTTCCCTGCAAAACGGCGATAATCTTGCTGACACGACCCACAGGGACGTATCAGCTTAATCCACCCCAATGTTAGGGATAGGTAAGTCTGCATTTTCGCAGACGTTAGTTTTTGGAGAAAACAGCAGTGCTAAAATGCTGGGGCAGCCGTGTAAATTTCGCGATGTGAACACCAGCGATATTTACAAGGTTGTCCTGCCCAGTGACGCCTACTTTGCATCTCATTAGGGAGGCGTCGGGTGAAAGGGTGCTAACATGCGCTAATGCATGTTAGCACCCTCTTGTTAATAGGGCAAAAGTTTTATCTCCGCTTTTTTGGATTCAAAAGCCAAAAAAAGCGGAGATAAAGCCCTTGTAAATATGCCCCTAAATTTTTTACTTGCCTTAGGTGTAGTGGTTAGATCAGTGTAGTCGATGCAGTATTGTCATACAGTGTATCTCACGTGAAATAGTGACGCAGCACCATACAGCGCAAGTTCTGAACTCGACAGATGCGCTTCCTGCTTTTGGCTGCTCTTTCCGCTACATTTGATCTTCATTCTTCACCACAGACATGCCATCTTTGAATGTGATCCCCGTTGCCAAAGCACTAATGCTGTCCTTCTCCTGCTCAGGGAGTGTGCGAGGAGCAATGTTTGCTGTTACAGGGACATAGTGGTAGCTGTGAGGTGTCTGTTTAAGGAAGGCAGACTCTGCCTATCCAGTGACAAATGTTAACATGGGTGAATGGACCCACAGTACTATAGTTACTGATAAGCACTGTGGCCTCATTCCAAGGGGCCTGGATACTTCGGGTATGTGCAGTAACTCCTGTAATCGCACATATTGCATTTAGGAGTTTGGCAGCTAACATCGCACTGCTGTAGTTTCCCCTCAATAAACTTCTTGTTGGAACATGCCCGATAATTATTTGGCCATGCACAATGCACCATCGTTGCCATGTTTCCCCATCTTCTTGGGAGTTAATTTTGGGCCCCAATAAATGCTGACCCAGCGGAGTCGGATTGAGTCAGATCCGATAACTATCGGCCCGTACACCGGGCCCGTCCTAATGAGGGCCTTGGATTAGCTGCCCCGAGGCGAAGGCCATTACCAGACCGCCGGACACCTCAATGATCCTCACAAATCTACTTGTCTTTCGAATATTCATTTTGTCAATGAATGCTGCATTTTTTCGCATGCATTCATTTAGATTCACATCAGTCAGAGAAGTGTAGTGGGGGGAAAGTATAGGATGGAAAGGTGAAGGTGTGGGAGAGAAAACTACAGAAAAAATGCAAATAATTAGCAAATTCAGAACATCACGTTAGACAGGAGTAAAGGAGTTGATGAAGGGATCACTAGTTGATTGCCCACTGAAATCACAAGGACCAGAGCCTCGGCCAGTTTATACTTGAGCCTTGCTTGCAGTTTTCCTGGTCTGTGTCAGGGAATAATGGACCGCTGGCAAGTGAAACGGCCCTAGCCCAACATGGAGGTGGTCAATTCCCACCCGTTACTGGCGGGATTAAATATGATAAAGCAATCCCTGTCGAAAACAATCTCATCTTCGAGGGAATGGCGTGGACGGTGGATCAGGGAAAAATACGCTTGCTCAGCATTCTATGTAGTTTAAATCTATCGAAAATTAAATATAAAAATATAACATATACATATCCCGAAAAATTTTACCACAATAAAGCCAGTCAGTGACTTTGTCAGTTGCTACATTCATGCAGTCTAAGAAAGCCACTGGTGCAAAAGTTGGCTCTGTTGAAAATTCATGGTGTCTGAGAAAGCCAGTAGTGCAAAAGCAGTCACTGGTGAATAGTTATGCAGTGTGAGAAAGCCACTGGTGCAAAACGTTGACTCTGGTGAACAGTCATGGTGTCTGAGATGGCCACTAGTGCAAAAGTTGGTGCTGGTGAACATTCATGCAGTCTGAGAACGCCACTGGTGCAAAAGTTGACTCTAGTGAACATTCATGTTGTCTGAGAAAGCACTGGTGCAAAAGCTGGCACTGATGAATATTTATGTAGTCTGAGAAAGCCACTGGTGGAAAAGCTGGCGCTGGTGAACATTCATGCAGTCTGAGAAAATCCCTGGTGCAAAAGTTGGTGCTGGTGAACATTCATGGTGTCTGAGAAAGCCACTGGTGCAAATGCTTGTGCTGGTGAATATTCATGGTGTCTGAGAAAGCCACTGGTGCAAATGCTTGTGCTGGTGAATATTCATGGTGTCTGAGAAAGCCACTGGTGCAAATGCTGGCGCTGGGAAACATTTATGCAGTTTGAGAAAGCCACTGGTGCAAAAGCTGGCACTGGTGACGACTGGAAGGCTATGGTGAAAGGTACAGAGAGGCTATGATCGACAATTTACTTATTTTGTTGGGTATATAATCTGTTAACGTTAATGTACTGCACTTGTGCCAACAAAATCTGATACGGCGTTGCGGTGCTGCAGAGCGGCGTTCCCACTTCAGGAAGTATGGCTCTGGTCATCAGCAGATAGGTTTGGGAAATTCTACGTTCAGGCACCAGTTTGCCCCATTTGGCGCCCGGCCACCTTCGTTTGGCTGCATGTGCTGAAGGAAGAATGGCTAAGCCAACCTTAACATGATAGAGTCTCACAGCATGCTGATGTTATTCAGGGGGATCCCACTGGTATTAGATTAATAATGTGACTGGAAGTTATCTGGCTTTGCATAAGTGTCCTACTACATCTTTCTTTATAACTCATTGCCCCTGGTTGGTTTCTTTCAGATAATGGGATTTGGGGAAAGGTGGGACCTGTTGGTGCGGTGTTTGCTTTTGCCATCCTCATTGGTGTTGCTGGCTACTTGATTCAAACCAGGAAAAAGTAAGTATGGAAAGTGACCCTTTCTCCCAGCGCGTCTTCCGTAGATTCATTAGTATAAATAATGTTATGCTTTCTCCCTTGCTGCTGTCTGCTTCTTACAGGCAATTCCCTTGAATATATGATTTTAGCAATGTTGTTGTGTCAGAAAAAATAATGATTATGTAATTTTAGCAATCTTGTAGGGTGAGAAGAAATGATGAATGTATCATTTTGAAATTGTGTAGCATGGCATAAAACTATGATGCACGAGAATATTTTCAATGTTACAAAGTCATGGCAGCTTTGCAAATACAAGTGACATCCTATAAACAATGGTACCACACCATTCCTCCTCTTTAAGATTTCCAGTGAAACAACACAACCACACAACATGCTGACCTCTCATACAGATATAGTCGAACTTAAATAACAAGATGAAGGATTACCCTAGGTGAACAGATCACCCATGACCTTGAAACGCATAAGCACACCTACAGCTATCAGTAGATAACTAACTGATATTGATGACATATGTTGGGGAAAAGCTTGCAATGCCCAGCTCTACATTCAGAGCTGTCAGGTGAGAGTACCATCTGGCACATAATGTCTGTTAGCTCACATACAAGGTTGACTGAACAGTAGTCATACCTACAACAAGCATTGCCACCCTCACACATACATCTGAGTTCTGAGGAAGCTTGTAAGACTACCCTTTCTCACCACAACATTCTCCACATAGAGTACCTACTACAACACCTACCACAGCTCAGACCAACACGCCAGCTGGCTCCTGACTATGGATGCGGTACGCTAATGTCCCCAACTGCAGAATACAACTCATTGGGCACCACAACAGTGCTTACTAATATCGTATAACACTGTTCTTAAATCTCCTTGTGTTATGAATTTCTTCTTGCAGACCGAGGCACAGGTATTTTGTTTGCGCATGTGGTGGTCGCGGTGTTTGTTTTTTCTTGCTGGCATTGATTCACAGCTCGTGCAGTCGCTGCATCATTGATTCACAGCTCGTGCCGTTGCTGCATCATTGATTCACAGCTCGTGCAGTCGCTGCATAATTGATTCTGTGCTCAAGAATTGCCGATCTCAGAATAGGCTCGCGTGACTTTCTCCATAGAGAAGCTTTCCCAGAGAGCTCTGCCGCCCATCTGTCGGCTCTGGGTACAGGATGCCAAGCGTCTCCCCATCGCCTTCGCGTGAGAAATGTACAAATGATCTACTTGCTTTTGTGTTTTGCAGGAAAAACGAGAACGAAAGCACCAGTTTTGTTCAAACCGAGAACCCTCCTGTGATGTTCAGCACTGACCATGAACCCAAGGAAAAGAGGGACAAGTCAGAGGTGAGAACATTTGTCGCAGGCGGACTCTTATTCAACAGTATGACCTCTTTGACTTGTTTTATATCCCTGTGTTTTAGGACTTGCCTTTCTATCGCCAGAATGGTGTTTTTTCCAAAAGTAATCACACGTTTGTTATATACATACATACATACATACACGCAGGGGCTTTTGGTCAGAGTTTGGTTCTGGCGAACTGGGTCATCCCACTTTACCAATTGCCTCCCTTCACTTTGAGTGACAGTACACATTACATGAACATTGTTCACATCCATGTAAAATGTTCCTTTCTCTTCAGTCACACATCTGTTTCAAGGTGGACTTTATTTTATTTATTTTTTATATTAACTTTAAATACAAGCTATTTATTTTGCCTGCACTTCGGATACCATATTACATGGTTATTGAATTTTGGCTACTTTTTAAAGTTATAAGTCAGGGCTATAACGTCTTTATGTAAAATTGTAACATTGCAGCTGCCTGCGATTTCATGGCTTGCTTAGGTGGCCATTTATTCTTGTCTCCTTCATAAATAATAATAAACCGCATGGAACAACTGAAAGGCTTGTTATTCAAAATATATCACATCATTTTTTTTTTTTTAATTATAAGCACATGGCGGCCAGGTTTAAATGGATACATGTTTTTTTTATTTTTTATTTTGTGGCAGATGCTTGCAATTAAAAACATTTTTTTCTAACCATCATACAAGCTTGCGAAGACCAGACCTATTTGCTTGTTTGATATTAGATATAACAAAGCGTCAGATCTCCTGTGCAAGACTTTTTGTAAGCATAGTAAGACAAATGCCTCAAGGTAAGACAAGCAAGAACTTAACTCATAATTTCAATACCGTGCTAAAATGGTAGTGTGACCCCCCATTAACAACAGACTTCTTTCTTTGGCTAATGTGTTGCACGTGCAGCAGCTGTGACACGTTCACATTCACGCTCTTGTTTATATGTTCCTCAAAGGACTTTGCAAAGACAATTTGTGAAAACAACAATGTATTAGCTGAGTTAGCATGGCACTGGCAGTAGGGGTAGCCGGAGTTGCACCTGCCCTTGCTACATCCAGTGGTGTAGCTAAGCCTTTTTTTGTGTGCAGATTTATATAGAGCGAACTCAACCCGAAGATTTTGGAGCGCTTTATGAGCACCAGTTACGTTACACAAGGGCATATTCTTTTTTAGGTCTCGCCTAGGCAGCGCATGCGCTGTCTCGTCGAGAGATGCTGTATACAGTATAGTGGGGGAAGCTCCGCCCACTTTCCACCTATCTTTTTGATTGGCCAAATTCCTAAATGCTGCAATCTGATTGGTTTTCCTCAACTTAATCCCGCCTCCTGACGGCCATGTCGTCATTTTTCTCCTTCCATAGCTATCGGCCCCTTTACTTTAAAAACTGTTTTGTTCCCCTGCCTCCCCCGTTCCCTCCCGCAGTCCGTCACTTTTCTGCCCACCACAATACCCCCACCCACTCCCGTTCCTGCCTTCTTGGACGACCGCAGTTTTATTTACAATGCAATAGTACTCGCGTAAATACGAGTCCTATTGCACTTGTAAATGCTTTTTTTCCCCACTGATTGGCTGGCTGCATTCGCACTCTATTTTGCCTGACCTAGACTCTCGCATGGGCGCGATGCTATACATCATACGCATGCGTGCCAAAAGTCTGCCTCTGCCTCTTTTTTTAATAGCTGTTACCTCTTGTTTTCCAATGCGAGTCATAGAAGTAAGCGTACGTCATTGCATTTACCTTCCCATCTGAGGTTAGAGAGGCTTGGAACGCACGCTTCACTCGTAGTTCCTCTTTGTGACAGCGTGCGCCGGAAGTGCAACATCGGCGGTTGAAGTGTGTGCTGCCTGCAGCTTACACTCACGGGAGAATGCCTGGGGCTGTGATGGCCGAGAGTCCAGTGAGCTTCCGGAAGATGCTGGAGCAGAGCGAGGAGCAAGAGCTAGAGGTAACGCAGAATTGTGACACGAGCTATTGGATTTGTTGTTGTAAGGGCAACTATCGATGCGTGCTAAGATGTAATTGTTGTGCGACACGAATAGGCAATTGTGGCGAACTCAATCCAGGTTATTTACACACCTGTGTGCCTTTTTAGAATCAACGTCCTACTACATGGCGGAATGTTACAGTTACTAAATAAATAGTCATACTTGCTTTCAAACACCTGGAACTTGATCGATGCTTGTTTTGTTTCTTGGGGGCTTCCTAAGACAGATTGCAGTCCTTCCCAGATATAATGAGGGAAGTGGGAAGAACTGTCTCTATGAACTGATAGCTTGGGTTGCATGCTGCTGCTGTTACACAGTGCGTGTGCCCGCCACGCACCAACTTCCTTCACAGTCCTCCATGCCTCTGGCAGCACTGTGACATCATAGGTTGGCTGTTATAAATGACTGCATACATCATTTTCCTATTACACGCATATTCTGATGTCAGGTCACCCCTGTAAAAGTATGCAAAACAATATCGAGAGATCACAGTCTCCTACAGGCTATATCTTTAAAAGGAAGAAATCTGTTAATAACTGGTCAAACGGAAGTCCCACCATTTGGAAAGCACCAGCGGATTAAAGGACGAGCCGCGTGGGCCTTCCCAAGACAAAGGGGGGACGGATTTTATAAACTGCAGCAGTGCAACTGTACATGTGTACTGGGTGCAAAAGTCTCATTCTGCACAAGACAGTCACTGGAAACTTTGGTGCAAAATGCTGCACCGGTGCTTTTTAAAGACGCCGTAAAACGGCGCCACTAATCGGCTTTTAAGGATGAACAGCACGGCCTTCCTGGTCCGTACACTTGTAACAATTACTAAACAAGTGCTCGGCCTCCCAGAACACAGAGGCTGGGGTGCAAATGTGGGTACTGAGCAGACAGGGGCGTTGCTACCAGCAGTGCAGCAGGTGCAGTTTCACAGAGTGCCAACAGTCTGAGGTGCCTGCTGCACCCATAGTAAATATATGTATTTTAATTATCAAACACGGGGACAGAGGGGCATATTCTTGGCTTGCTTTAGGGCCAAGAGCATCCTTGGGTACCCGCAGGGTGAAGAGTCCATGAAACTGGGTAAAATGAGGCCGAAGTCAGTGATAGCTCGCTCTGAAGTTGCACCTACAATGCTCTAATAACACATATATTCTATTCTAAAGTGAACGAACCCCGTCTGAAGCTGCGGGGCTGGGAGGTCCCATGCTCAACACCCGAATACAGCAAGGAAGGCTGCGCGGTCTGTCAGCGCTGCCAGCCCGGTGTCGGGCAAAGAAGAGCGCTGCCGCCAGACCCTCTTCGGCGCTGCCTGAGCACCTCTAATTCCTCCACGCCTTTTAGCAACCTCATTATGTAATCTGTGCTGCTAATGAACTTTCTGACAGTTACCTAGCAACTGCGGCCGCGGTCACCAGCCTATCTGTAAAGTGGGGCGGTGCTGGTCCCTACCGAGCGCCACGCACTGCAGACCCACTGCCTTTAGGTGCCCTGCAGGCACGAGTGCCGGTGGTAACTTTCAGACAGCGTGCGCTCAAGCAGCCCGTATTCCCAGACCTCTCACACTCTATTTTCTACAGACAAAAATAATCCATCCTGCTCCTTATCACCATAGTAACAGGCACTACTATCATCTATCTAGTCCACCACTGCCGGTCTCAAATAACTATCCACATCATAACAAGTGTCCGTCACGTCAAAGCCTAGAACCTGGCCTGCTTTTTCCAAGTATGCGGAATGGTCAATGCACTTGCATTTTGTAAGTATACACTATGACGCCTGCTTTACATCTGGCAATGACACTCGGATTTGGGATGCTAGTAACAAAGCCCTTCCCAGCAGATCTCTCTGCTTTTTTCCCCTCCCATTAACAATACTGGCTCAGGACCAAAACTGCAATCAGCATTTCTGATTGGGCAACCAAGTGCAGTAACCAACGAAGTAGGGCATGTTCATAGGAACTACCATACAGGGACTTGGGGAGCTGCTCAAAGCTGTACTGAAAACCACGAACTGCACATCTGCCGCTATGCATTTAGCCCAAGGGCAAAGACCAACAAACAAGTTACAGAATATTTTGCTCTGTTCAGCCAGGTATATAACCACACCCCAGACTTGCTGAGCAAGCCCCTATTATACCCAGCATCACAGTTCCCATACTTCCCTAGGAGTCAAAGGGTGCATGATTTCACATCAACTACTCCCGCCATTTAGGTGTCTCAATGCCCTTATGCAATTAATTCATAGCTCCATTACATTTCCAAACAATTATTTTGATAACTTACCTTTGGTTCTCCCGGTCGAAGTTTTTTAATCAGTATATTCTAGGTGCTAACGTTAGCAGAGCTCAGTTCAATACATATACATACCAGGATGCCGAGCCACAGCAACCTCAGCTGTGTCGAACCCTCTAAACCAGTGTCATTACTTCATGTGAATGCATAGTTGAGCGAAACAAGGAAAATCCGAGTATTGAAGGCAAACGGAAATATACAATTTACCAAAAGAAGACCAACCCCGAAGGTGAAGGATGGTGTGGGCAAATGTAGTAGCTCCAAGAACCAGCCAAACTGAACCATTCAGCAATTAACTCAGTAAAGCCAGTGACTACTGAAGTTCCCGCTTACAGCACAGCAGGTAACAAGGGGTGTGTGGATTTTGCATAATTTGCTTTTGCGTAATCACACAAAATTACGGCAGACACGAAATTATACGTTCTCTGTCCTTACGAGCTGTTTTTTAGCATGAAATGCGTCCTCGAGTCCGTTTTTGACACAAGGAAGCATTTCAACAAGCGCACTGTAAACAACTGTCACTCACGTTCTGTTGTTTGTGTGTGTTTCAAGTTTTCGTGCCCCGGAGGTCTTTGGCATCGATAGCTTGTTTGTGAATCGCAATTAAGAAATCACAATTCCTAATGTACGAAAACGAACATCTTCTAAACAGCAATTCCTACTGGGGTCACAATAGACCTGCCTCATGATTATTAGTGAGGTAGGTCGCAATTTGCGACCCACTAGGAATTGCAGCCATCACAGGGATGGTGCCTGCGGGGGTCATTACACCATCATGTCTGTGATTGCTTTTTAATAAAGTAATCTTTTTTTTTTTTTAAATGCAGCCTGTTTTACTTAAAGCAAAACGGGATGCGTTTGAAAAAATACAATGAAACATTAAAAAAAAAATGTATTTCAACATTCAAAAAGGGGAAGGTGTCCCATGCAGACCCCTTCCCACTTCGAATGGTTTCTACCACCCTTGAGGTATCGGTAAAAATTAATGATTTGCAACCATAATTCGGTCGCAAAACATGCATACATACCATACCACTGTGATTCGGTATTAGGAAGGGATGTCCTAAACATGTCCCTTACAAATACTGAATCTCTAAACACAAATTGTGGTTTGGTAACATGTTACAGAATTACAAATTGTGCTCTGCACATATGTAAAAGCATTTTTACAGTAGGTCAGAAATGGCCCAATTCTGCGAATCAGGCCGTTACTGACTACAAAAACGCTTTTGTACATATGGCCCTATATTATTACCATGAACTATAGTTTCTGTATATGTGATGACACTGTTGCAACAGATCCGTCTTGATTACCGCACTGAATTGGGTCTACCCGCAGGGCCGGACTGGCCGTAGCGGGCACCGGGCAATACCCCGGTGCGCCGAACGGGTGGGGGCCGGTTTTGGGCCCCTGGGGGCCGATTTTGTTACAGGGCCGTTTTTGCAGCATAGCTGCAAAATCGGCTCTGTAACCAAATCGGCCGAAAACCGGCCCTGGCAAAGAGCTCGGCGGCGCCCCCAAGCCCGGGGGGGGGGGGAGGCCGAGCACTTTGCCAGGGCCGGTTTTGGTTCCCAGTCCGGCCCTGTCTACCCGGCATTTTAATGCAAAGTCTGAACTTCCAAAAAGTGTAGCAATAAGAGTTCATCTGTTGTCGAAGAGAATTGAGAACATTACATATCACACCAGAGCTGTGAACAGGTTAGCTGTGGCAGAGTTGACCCACGTTCTACTACAAATCAACTCCTTTGTATCACACAATGTAAGAAGGGTGTAGAGGTGCCCAAGCTTTTCTACTTTTCTGGAATGCATCTTCCTCTTAGCCTGAATGGAAGGAGGGGCTACCACAGGATGGATGTAAAATACTGCAGCCTGGGTCCCTGCAGCAGACAGGAAACCATAAGTAAATAGAAAGTTCATTCTGGCAGTCTAAAAGACACTGTGCCTTCAAATATTACAGGAACTATATCTCAGACGGTTGCAGACTCGGGTATTGCGCGTTCATCCAGTTTTTAATGCACAAAGCAGTATTTCTAAGGCATCTAATTAATTTAACGATGGAGGCCACCAGACATGGCTAGATGCCATTCACATGTTTGTCCAGTGAGATGTCCTTAAGAACCAAAGTGGTCACATGTACAATTTGAAAAGCATGGTTGCCAGAGTCGGCCTCATTTGCTCGAATCCAGGCCTAATGAAACCTACTGGTCAAGAAGGAGGCAAACCAGTACCATACCATGCCAACTGAGGACAAATGATCAACTGGCTAGGGAGCTGCATTCCCATTGCATCCCACTTTCTCAAAATGGACCAAATATTGAGGCTAGAATTTCCAGTGAGACCTAGGATCAAGCAAACAGTTTGTGCTGAGCCACAGTGTACCCAAGTGGGTTATCGGGTCACCTGCACACTTCTTGTAAGACCTATCTGCTTTAACGAAATGTTCATAAAAATCAAGATCCGGTCTTGACAGAATGAAGGCCATGATTGTCTGGATTCTGATAAGGAAGGTCATAAAGGGAAGCACTTTTTTTTTTTTTTTTTTTTTTGAAACCGTTTATTACAAGACTCAAAAATATACAATACAAATATGGGCCTACAACCTTCCGGCCGGCCGCTAGCAATGAAAGGAGCATACGATATACATTTATAAAACACATGGTGCTGCGGCTGAGCATGCACAGGAGTTAACATCGTTGCGAGCCACACTATCCAGACCCCACTATACGGTTCCATTTTAAACTTAAAGAACAACAAATACAAACAAACCCACAAGGCAATCCTCAATCGGAAATAGCAACACGTGCTCCCCTAGAGGGGGGATCCTAGCCATCCATAGGAATCTCAAGAGGGGGGAGAGATCAGAACTAGGGCTGGGTACACCCAATGCCCAGGTACCGGGGGGATGAGTTGGCTAAGGGGACGGGGCCGGCGACGGAGGGAAGCACTTTTAAGGCTTTGGAGGTGGTAAACCTTAGACTGGTTCAACCTAGGGAGCTGAGGTGCCATCCCTGGCTGGACATCTGCAGTGATACCCAGGTTATGTACTGTTACCAGTGGTGGGAGGCCAGCGACTTGGGCCAATTTCCTCTAGTTCAGAAAGCATGATCTTTGCCTTTGCCGGGTTAGACCTTGGAAAAAACTTAGTGATTCTCCTGGCAATTGTTGTTCAGCAGGTAAGGAAAGACAGACCGACCATTGGCTAAACTGGGAAAGAAAGTCACGAGCATATGCATGCCATCAACATAAATAAACATTCCTATATCCGTAGGATCTGACAAATTATGCTAGATGTTGGTACAAACAAAAATGGAAAGGTTATTAAAGAAAATAAACAAAACAAATGAAAATAAATGAGGGAACTCGACAGATTAATTTGTGAAAGGAGGGTCGTCATGAGAGCCTCCATTTGTTCTTTATCACCCAGAAAGGGCTGATCGGCAGTGCTCTTTATTTCCCAATTTGGAAAGTATATTTTGAGGAGGATGCTCTGTTGTATTGAATGCTCCGGGTTAATCTAATACATAGAGCGCAGCCACACTGCCATGCAGTTCTCTCCTTGGATCACCAAGGCTAGCCGCTGAGCTTAATTCATTTCTTCTCACTGAGGAAAAACCCGTCTAGTGTGTCGTCATTCAGCTTATGATTCTCTTGGAAAGGTTGCAGTTGTATAATCACTATATTCTTTATTTTTGGAATAAGAGGGGGTAAAGATACATTCGTAGTTGGTCAAATCAGAGGCCTTCAGTTTCATTAATAGCACTTGGGCAACCTTTCATTGCACTGAGGCAGTACTGGCCCATCTGTCAATGAATGAATGATTGAGGCAGGTACTTAGGGGCATCTTTATGAGAGGAGTTGTATAGCTCTTGCACCGCAAAACGTGGTGCAAGCACGATGAGAGCCCAAAATACGATTTATGAGGCCACACAAGGCCACCGTGTGTGGCCCTGAGTGGCTTCATAAATCTGGAGTAACACAACGCAGCACAGCGCAAATCGCTACCTTGCGTTACTTTGCCCTGTGTAGGTGTTCCATTGGTGTTGCATGGGGGGTCCCACACAACTCCCTTGGTTTTTAAGCATTCTCAGATTTTCCAAAAGTGGTAGACCTGGGACTATGCCAAACATATATGCCTTCCCAGGGGAAGCATAACAAGGAGAAATATCCTTATTTCTCCTCAGTAATTCAATGAATGAATTAACTAATTTAATAATGTGCACGAATCACTCCCTCTGGGGTATCTGGGCGCACAGAACAATATGTTAAAGCAGTATCTAAAACACCACCACCGCCATTACAAGGACGCCAGAAACTCTGCCATCCTCTGGGAGGACTACAGTTCCCAGCAGCCTCTGCAGAAGGCCATGCCCCTCTCTCGCTTTTAAGGGCAGTGTGGTCCCACAGTTGTTGTAACCGCCACCACCATCACGCCAGAAACTCCGCCACCCTGTGGGAGGACTACAGTTCCCAGCAGCCTCTGCTGAAGGCCACACCTTTCTCGCACTTTAAAGCACAGCGTGGTCCTGGGGTTGTTGTAACTGCCACTGCCATCACCAGGGCACCAGAAACTCCGCCACCCTGTGGGAGAACTACAGTGCCCCTCTTGCACTTTTAAGCGCAGCGTGGACCAGTGGAGCATGATGTGACCAAGCCGTCCCTGGGTGAAGCCCAGGCCCATCCACGTCCATCAGAGCCTGGAAGGCGCTGGTCCACTTGCCTAATTCTGAGTTCCCAGGACTCGACCATATTATTATGGGGAAAAGACAGACTAAACAGCTTGAGACAGGAGGGGAACCATCGCCACTCTTGACTCCTTCCTGGTAAGAGCCGCGGATGTATTGTCCAAACAATTGACAGAGCGTAGACTGACCCTTAGAGAACCCATTAGTGGGATTATTATTAGAGAAAATCCCCCGAGAGACTCGCACAATTTTACCAGACGCCCCCGCCAATCACCCACGAGGGTGCAAGAGTTGGTCGCACACTGCTCGTCACACCAGCAAGTTATTACGGCTCCCTTGAGCCAACGGGCTGACGAGCCTTGGATCTGCACCTGCGCGCCATGAGAGGTACTTGACCTGTTTTTAATTACATTTTGGCAGTCCACACGGCACCCCTTTACACTGACCTGCTCCCTGCTGACGAGAGGCAACTACCTCGAAACACGTGTCCAGGGATGGCTAACGCAAACCATACTGTTCTTTTTACACATCGTGGCATAGGCGTACCCGCCGTCGCCACTACATTTACCACAGTCCTTTGGGGCAACTTGCTGGTGTGACGAGCAGTGTGCGACCAACTTTTGCACAATCACCCAAGAGGGCTCAAATAAGAGTGCTGTTTCACCAGAAGAATCACCAGTTAAAAGGAAGAGAGGAGGGTCTAGACAGAAGCATTTATCAAAATCCAGAAAACCTGTGACTAATGTAGCTGACATGGTTGATACCCAGGGCTCCTCAAATGAAAAAGAAGTACACACAAAGGTAGACCAGCTTGTATCGCGCACAATTCAACCTTTAATAACACGACTAGAAGCTTTAGAGTAGCGACTAGCGATATTAATTGAGAAGGGAGAGTTATTATGGAACTCAGGGCCTGCTACTACTGGCATTGAGGTACTAGTGGTACTAGTGGGTTCAAACTCCATTGTAAAATCATGTGGACCAAATCTGAGGGAAAGAGTTGAAACCCTCATCCATGGGGATATACATAATTCACAGATTTGTCCACAACAAGCAAGTATACATCGAAGCGCCCAGGATAGGGATTTGTTAATAACTGGAGAAAGTCATATAGTGAAGGCAGGACATGATCATTAGAATAATCTATTAATCCCCACTTCCTCTAATCCCCAGAACAGTCGGGACCCTGTAGTAGTAGATGGCACCCCATGAGAGCAGAGGAACAAAGGCACACGCAAGGGACAGGTGGAGGGGGCAAATATCTTAATGGCAGGTAGAGGAGACAACTACCCTGCAGACCCTTGCTCTTCAAACGGAAGCAAGCCCGCTGGTACTCATACTGGTGAATGTGCCAGAACTGTGGACATACCAATACGAAACTACTGAGCAACTGATGGGGAAAGTATTACATTGGCTGACCAAATTTGGCTGAGTGGGTTAATTCATATATAGGCACATCCTTTTGGCTAGGAGGATTACCTGGGTTAGACCATCACTAAAATCTTTACCAGGGGACGGTATTGTGATACATTTTAATGCTCAAGAATTGGTGAGGGAGCTGTTAGGGTGTTTACCTATTGCACCTTCAGCGGGAACACAGAAATATGCCCTTCCCTTTGGCTTCTTTTATAAACCGCACAAGGTTCTTAGGACTCTTAATGATGTACGGGACAACCTGATGCCTATCCAGAGGAAGACATCACCACAGAGAGGCCCTAATGAGATCAGTACTAGGAATAGGTTTGCGCCACTAAAAAGCCTAGAAAATGCGATTGACTCCAGGAGGTGGTCGATGTTAGAGATAATAAGAGCATTCACAGTGGGCATGAGAATGGAAATGATGGAATGAAGGAAATTAAGATAATTTCCTGGAATAAAGCATAATATTGTCTGACTCCAAGCCTCCTGGGAGGCAGGATCAATATTGAAAGATGGTTTTAGAACCTTTCAGAACCCCGCAGTTACAGCCAGAGCTGACAGGGCAAAAGGTGGTATAGCAACCCTTGTGGCAAATACTCTTAGTATTATAATATTAAAGTTCTGCGACAAATCAGTATACTTCCATTATTTAATAATTGAAGGGCAGGAGGATTGGGATTTGTTACTGATTAATTTATATAACAATATTTTGAGGGGATGATGGATGCCGTGGTAAGAGAACTGGAGAAAGCAAATGAGGAAGCTATTGCAGGCCATCCTAAGATATTAAGGATCCTTTGGCTGGGTGATTTTAATTGTAGAGTTTGCAGCTTAATGGAAAATACAGTCTGTGGGATCACAGATTGCTGCGGTGATCCGATTGTTCATTTTATTCACCACTCTTATGGGGAGGCATTGAACAGGATGTTAACTATATGGGATATGGAGATCGAAAATAGCATTAACGAATCCACAGGGGTATGGATAAGACCTATGGTGGCCCTAGCTCAGGCTCAGCAATTGATTTCATAATCGCCTCTGAGGCCTTAAGTACGAAACTCAGTAACAAAAGGGTATATCCTAAAATGGGACAAGGTGGAGGGGAACGACCTCCTTCAGACTCTGGTCGCTACCAAGTATCCGAAAATCATGCCTTGCCTTGAATCTTGTGCCCCCTCAGATCAAATTATACTAGCTTTCGAAGAACTCATGAGTGGGATTAAACATCAATTAACAAGTTATTTTATGGACAAAGATCTGATCCAGGAATCGTGGCTCCACCATAATTGTACCAAGGCGGCCACCAAGTTACACATTGCCTTACGTGCAATACCAAGGGATCAGTGCTACGTAAGAGCACTAAGAGCAAGTTATAGAGAAGCAAGAGGAGCACAATTAAGGGAATTAAAGTTGAAAGCATGGGAAGACTTGAGAATGGCACTGTTTAAAAAGTATATGCGGTAATTCTGGAGGCTATTGAAGGCACCTCTCCTAAAGGATGAAGATGCTCCATCTTTAGAGACACATAAAGAAGAAGATGGCTGGGTAGCATATTTTCAAAACATTTTTAAAAGTTCCACTATAAGGATAAATAATAATGCTATTAGAGAATCACACTCGTCATTATTTAACGTTTGAAGTGGAAGAAATTGACTGGTCTCTGGCCCAGACCAATTTGTTGAAGGCTCCTGGTCCTTATGGGGTTCCGGCAGATATATTCTTAGAAAATAAAGCATTATGTCTGACAAATGTCTTCTGTGCTATAGCTAAACAAGGCCCCCCAAGCACATGGAAACATTGGCTAACTGTCCCAATTTATAAAAAGGGAGACAGGGCGGAACCAAAAAATTACAGCCCAATCTCAATAATTGACCGTACTGCAAAATTAATGGGCAGAGTGTTCTTAAATACTATAGAGGAATGGGTGTCGGAAGAAGCTCATTGATGTATTTTCGAACTATATGGCTAGTTTAGATCTGCATGTAAATGTTTCCAAATCTTTTGTTTTAATTGTGGGTTCACGCCCTAAGAAAGCCTTAAACGTCCGAATGGGGGGGGAGGAAACTGGAAGTGGTGGTCACTTTTTCCAACCTGGGGTTGCTATTCGACAGGAAGTTATCATAGAAAAAGATGGTCCTAAGTAGTAAGGGCATCTTGTAAAATGGGATCAGGGCACTTGCGAAGCTTTCTACAAAATTGGGGTCGAAACCTTTACCAGAATTGCTGAATATACATCAAGTGAAAACACTGAGTAGTGTTGCCTATGGTGCAGCAATCTGGGGTATGGTGGAGGCAACGTGTGGAGGACGACTTCTGTAAGAAGATGTTGTCGCTCCCCCGTTCCTGCGCTAATTTTCTTTCCCATCTGGAACTGGATCTATCATACCTTGAGGATGTAATCGGACTAGCACTATTGTTCTTATGGCCTTTCGTATGGAAAAAGCAATGTGGCCCATTAAACCAGGTAATCCTGAGCGATTGTTCAAAGCTGGACCATGCCGACAGGATCCCTTGTTAAAAATATGGAGAGGACGCCCTGTCTGTGTTGGGATTGTGATATTTATTTGAATCCCCGATGCTGTGTGCCACGTTTAGAAGGACGAAATTAAAAAAGATTTTTATAGAAAAAGCTGCAAATGATAAATGGGAAAAGAATAAAGCAAAAACCACAATAACTGCTTATAGTTTTCTTCCCCCACCTAAAGATATACTACAATCATATTTATCATTTATACATAATCTTCAGCATCACTATATTTTAATTAGGCTCAGGGCGAATGACATTCCTTTATTGTTGGGCTTCCCGGCGAACGCCTACTCTGTCAAGGATTTGCCACCGCGCCATAGAAGAGTAGCCCAAACCACGCTTCACATTTTATTAAGCACTTTTTATGGGCCCCATAGGAAAGCCTTTTTGATCCCCATGTTATGTAAATATAAATGTGTTTAATGTATGCCTGCACTGCACTTTTCCAACAGCTGCCGGACCCCTATGTGTGTTATTCCCTTGCTTCCTACCTGTGGGCTGTGGCTGGGCCTAGACATCTAGTCTTGGGGGTGTTTTAACAGGCAGTAATGAAAAGTAAGATAAGAACCTTTTTTTTATGAGATATTTTTATATGGTGTAAGATTTTAGGTTGACGAAGTGTATGTGCATTTTAACCTATATCTGGCACTTTTTGAGCATTGAAAAAAATGCGAAATAAAGTATTGGAAAATTAAAATGAATAATGAATCTAAAACACAACCATTTTAGTGCATTTCCAAATTTATTGTAACGAGAACAGTTTATGGCAGAGAACGGCAATTTGTTCCAGAGGGCGGCGGCCAAATAGAATAAAGATCTTCCACTGCATCTAGATCGTCGAAAACGAGGGACTTACAGTAATTCCTTCTCACTGGAACACAAATTCCCAGCAGGGACATATCGTTTGAGCCTCTGACAGAGATACTCAGGACATTTGCCAAGCTAGGCTTTGTAGATTAAGCAGCACATTTTGAATATGATCCTATGCTTTACTGGCAGCCAGTGAAGAGATTATAGAACGAGCGCAGAAGCTGATCTAGGTGGTCGGTTACAAGTCAACTGCGCTGCTTGACCTGCAATTTTGACAATAGCTACTCATTGGCAGAAGCCAGGTGCGCATTGCTGTAATCCAGCCGGCTCACGACAAGAGCCTGTACCAAAGTCTTCCGAGCAGATAAAGGAAGAAAATGAAGAAGCCTACTTTAGTAGGCGTAGCATGTGAAAGCACGTGCTTATTGTAGGGAGGACTTGGTCTTTCTAATTAAGTTCCTGATCTGCATCTCCATTCTGCAGCACATAGAGAAAGGGGGTTATGCCTCTCAGGTTTGTTTTGTGCAGGAAGGTGCCCCTTCCTGTACAAAAACAATCCTGCATGCAACACAAGCATCCTTGCACCATGGTGCAAGGGTGCCTGCGTTGGCGCCAAGCAGCCAAAACAGCACCAGCACAGGGACAAAGGCAGGAACGCGCGGTGTTCTTTTCAATACAGAGTATTCCTGCTCTTTCCCTGTCACGCAGCGCGGCAAGGTGACTTGCTGCACTGCGTACCATTCTCATACATATGCACCCTAGTTGCCAGGTTGTAATAAACAGAGATACTTCCTGCTTAGAATAGGCTGCAGACCATATGTTTTACAAGAAAGTGACTTAGCAGCCACCAATCTATGAGATTATCTTTGCCAGTGAGAGTGGTTCAAAGTTAGAGAGGTACGGGCTATAAGGAACTAACCCTGCAAAAGTCATACTTGTGAGTCTGACTGTATAGAAGGTAGTTGTGTCTTTTTTAGATTCCCAAGTAGACTGGCCCTGTACAGCACTCTGCTACCTTACGGCTAGGTTCACGCTGTAGAAATACCACAAAGATGCATACTTGCATACATACATTGTAATGGTCTTGTGACTAAAATAATGGTGATATTTTTGCATGATATCTGGAAAGCAGTAGGTGTGCTTTGACTTTATGTTTCTGGTATTTTTGTTGTAGGGGAGCTGGCTTTTAGAAAAGTCTGTTTGGGTAAAATGACCATACTTTATTTGTATAGTTGTTTATGGGTGTAGCAGTGCCTTTAATAGGGTGTTTGTGCTTTCAGATCATTATCTCCGTTCAATTTCCGATGTATTCCTTTTATTATTTTAGAACAGGCTACTGCTGTTTCTTTTATTATTTGCATCCACCTTTATTCCACTGCACACTAGTGAGATTTTAGGATTTAGACCGGCTCTTAGCCAGTCCATACCAGCATTGGCATAGCCAATAGGTCTCGCCTTTGGGACCTTATAAGTGTTTAGCCATGCAACAGTTGTATAACTAAATACTTATAAGGTCCCAAAAGCGAGACCTATTGGCTATGCAAAGCGGTCTTGCGGCCATGAAAGTGATAGCGATCACGAACAAACATCAAAGCGGCCACGTGGCCGCGAAAGTGAAAGTAATCGCGGTAAAGCGCGGCGTGCGCGCACGCGCACATGCACTGTAGCTCCAGGCTGGCCTGGTAGCACTTTTTGGAGCCCTCTCAATACGTCTCGCCAGACCAGCGCATGCGCTGAGTCAGGCGAGGCCTAAAAAGCAGTAAACAAACTTTGGGATCAACAAGATGAGGAGATGTAGTTACCAGGTCTGCCTGGAGTAGATTATAATCACACAATTCGAGGTTTTCCATATTCACTTGTCACTACGGTAGAGGTGCTTTGCTTTGTTAATGACTTTTAATCTGAGCCATAGGTTCTTGGGGCAAGATTTTTAAAGATTCTCATTGGATTTGCATCATGGTTTTGACGGAGACGCAACACAAAATCCTTTTTGGTATATACAGAGCCACATAAAGGGTTATTTGCATTGCTTTGTTAAAAAACGAAACGCAGCGCAGCACATTGCAGTGCCTTGTGTTACTTTGCATCAGGTAGGAGTTCCATGGGCGGTGCATGGGCGTTCCTGTGCATTCATCCTTGGATTATGATACAAACACATATCTACAAATACTTGTAGACGTGGGTTTGTACCCAAAAGGTGCACCTGCCAGAGGCTTGCATAATAAAGGGAAATAGCTTTATTTCTCCTTGTTCTTTCCTTTTTGCATGTGTGCTGCATTGTACAACACACATAGAGGTAGGAAATGGCCTCAAATTATAGTTTTTGTACAGTCAAGGCTACTGTCCTGCACAAAAACTATTCTGGCCATCATGCAGAAACCCTTGTACTATGGCACAAGGGTGCCCGCATTGGCGCTAGGGGGCCACAAGTGTGCCAGTGTAAGGAGAGAGCAGAACTCCGGCAGTTCTTTGAAGATAGGGCGCAGTCCTGCTGTCTCCCATTCATGTAATGCAGCGCAGCAACTTCACTTGCTGCGCTGCGTTGTGTGAACTCTTGAAAATAAGCCCCTTTGTCTTTTGCAATATGTTGAACGGTGTACATATCCTAAATCATGTTTTAATAGGAAATACTATTTCAAACTGCCCAAAATAAAATATGGACAGCAAGGTTTCTTCAGTCAAAACCAAGGTATTGTGCAGTGCACATTGTGGACTCTCACACATACAACGCACACACTACACCTATATTCTGGCACAACAGTTTACTGTGTTACTTCTTCACCGGTTATGCTCTTACTATAGGTCCAAAGGTGCATTACAGACAGGTTCTACCAACCTATGCTGGGCCAGGGGAGGGTTTTAGGTACTTGTTGCCCATCACAGACCCCCCTGTGCCTTAGTGTTGGAACCACCACAAGTGGTTTCAATGCATTTCCCATTCACTGTGTGCTGTTGCTTGCATCAAACACTAACTGCGTTGGAGTTGCCTGGATGGTGTTCTGCTCTTTGACACATGACGGTTTAAACATGTGCTCTGCTCATTGTATTTGTTCACTTTGCAGGCTGATAATCGGACGAGGGACATCATTTCCGGAACCACTGAGATCTGCCAAGTCTAGTGTGGTGAATAATTCTGTTGAGTGTTTGACTGTTTCTTCCTTGCCTGCACTTTTGTGACGTGACGTCTCTGTAGTGCTACGTCATCTTTTGGATGTTTTGTTCTCTGGTCGCTTCTTGGTACGTGTCAGTTTTGTCTGCCTCCGTGCGTGTCCCTTGGCTTCTATCCTTGGCTTCTATCCTTGGCTTCTTTGTTTTGCTGCATTGTAGCAGCTGTTTAAAATAATTGTAATGTAGATAGTACGGATGTAAACAGATGAGTAGTAGCTGCGTCTTTTCCTTTAATTTCCGTAGTCCTTGCTGTGTGTCTCTGCTTGCAAGCGAGGTGCTTGCTTGAATGTGGCCTGTTTCTGCTTTTGGCACTCCCAGATGTCTGTGTGATGCTCACTGATATGTATTATGTTTGTGGACATACGTTGTGAAGTAGTTTTCAGTAGTACAATGGTAGACACATAATTTGTGGTATTTTAATGTTTGTAATTTACTCATTGGTGGGCATCTGACTCTAGGGCTGTACGCAAGGGATTCCTTGTTTAGGTCGAGCCTATAGCGGCAGCGCGCAGGCGCTGCTCGCTTTGTGAGGCATGCAGTATTCAGTATGGAGTGGAAGCTCTGTGGAAGCTCCGCCCACTCTCCACCCATCTTTTTCATTGGCTTGTGTCTTAAATGCAGCCTTCCAATTGGTTTTAGGCTTGTTAGTCCCTCCTTATCACGACCATGTCGTAATTTGTGTCCTTCCATGGCTACTGGCCCTTTACTCCCCCCCCAGTTGTTCGAGCCATCTTGCCCGCCCGCACTCCCATTTGCAATGCAATAGGTCTTGCGTAAATGCGAGTCCTATTGCATTGCAAATGCTTGTTAAACAACCGACTGCCAAACACCCTCTTCGCGCCTGACTCAAATCACGCATCTGAACTCCTTGCTCGGGAAGGTCTGCTGGGAATTATAGTCTTTTCGGGCCATGCCTCCAAAAACTGCATGTGGTATGGCGTCCGTAAAAAACTACAATCCCCATCAGCTCCTCTCCCCTCGTTCCTACAGGGCTAAGAGCTGGACTACATTGCCACTCACCTCAGCTGTGCGTGACGGCCTCCTCAGCCTGGACAGAGACCAGGAGAACAACACATAGAGGAGGAGCAGCTTGGCAGAGAGGGACTTGATGTACGGTATCTGCAAGGTACCCCTCTCTCTGGTCACTGCTGGGGCGGTATAACAGGGTAGGGGTGAGTTTAGGAGGTTCGGGGATATGAGGGGGCGGAGAGGTAGCTACGCCTTTGCTAGAACTGTGCGCTAAAACCACGAAGGGGGGCAGAGTGCATGTGCCATATCTGCAGTCAGTCTCCTCTGTGTGCCTGCCTCTGTCCTGGGGCGCGGTTTGTGGGTCGTGGAGGAACGGAATCACAGTCATGAGGAGTGCTCGTGTGCTTTCTCTTCAGCACTCTACTCATGCTGCTGCCGTACAACCCATGATCGCGGAAGGAGGGGCTCTGCAGTCTGTCTGCAGCCCTTCTGATCAAGGGATCGTGTGAACTTGGGATTCAAGGGTTCGCATGCACGTGATGCAGGGTTCCAGGCTTCGAGTAGGTGGGTGGTGCAGCTGGTTTTGCTCTATCAATGCTCGCCATTCTTTAACCTATGGCCCTGCGGTTCCTGTGTTTGAGACGTGAACTCCCCCACCCCGAGAACTCGTATTTGTGTTTATCTGTACTAAGCCCCTTTAATCCATGCAGTTTGTGAATCTCAAAGGGAAGAGATGTTTTCCTTGGGATGAGCTGCATCGGGATGTGTGTCCTTCTCTATCTTCGCAGCCACCCCAACCCATTTTTGTGAGGCCGGGGCGGTGGGAGTCTCTGCTCGGTTGCGGGCTGAGGTCATGTTTGAATGTTGTGGGAGGAGTACTTGGGCATGGGCAGCTCTCTATCATCAACGGGAAAGGGCTGTGTACATGCCAGATACCCGCAACGTGTGTTAAGCACAAGTCTTTTTCATCAGTGTGCCCTACGTTCTTATGCGGTCTATTTGCATCGGAGCTGTAAAAAGAACCAGTCTGACAAAAATGATTCCTGTTGTGAACCCTAAAATAAGGGGTTAAACACATTAAACGGTTTGGCGATGGACCATGGCACTTGTAACTTTCAGATAAGTATTTGAAGCAAGTCAGACTCGATCACAGTTTAATGTGATCTTCTGATTGTTTCGGTGTCTTATGTCATGAATACAGCTCAGTGGTCAAATCTCTTCTCTACATTTAGTTTCCACGCCTTGGCACCTATATTATTGGGCCAAAGGAGAGGCCACAGACTGAATGATCATGGAGCTCGTACTGCCTTCTTCCATCCCCCTAAGCAGGTTCGATGTACTCTGTGCTGCTAGAGGTTTATGGAAGGTTTCCACCAATGTGGAGGACTGGGGTCTTTATTGTTAGCTATCTGGATCCTTATACATTCATCTGCCTCTATTTAACTTCCTTGATAGAAAACGACCAGCAGATGTCAGTAAAATACCAGAATCACTTTAGCATTCTCTAGATTCCTGTCCATAGAAATTGTCTTCCACAAGCACCCATAGACAATAATATTTTTTTCAAATCTTGTATTTTCAGTGATTTGACCATCGAAGGCCCTGATTTTATATTAAAAAGAGAGCTTTTGACTATACTCTTTCCTGCTGAAAGGCAATATTTCTCTCCATGTGTTCCCATCCCTGGCGTGTCACACAGTTTGGTGCTTACTTTCCCTCCATGTTAAACAACAGTAGATGTTTTAGCACCCAGGCTAAAGTGTTGCATAGCTAAATACATATAAGGTCCCAAAGGCGAGACCAATTGCATTGCAAATGCTTATTGTATATGGCTTTTATGTTGGTCGTTCTGAAGAAAGAGGGGGTTGAGTGCCAGTCTGCCAGAAATTAATGCTGCCTGCAGCTTCCTATCAGAGTGCACAGTTAATGACTAGTAGCGTTGAAAGCCCCCTTCCTTAGATAGCAGGAAATAATAAGCATTGGCAAAGCCAATAGGTCTCACCTATGCGAGAGCTCTTGGCTTTGGCAATGTGTTTTAGCCATTCTGTACACCAATGCTGCTGCTGTTCATCATCGCTAAATGTTTGCTGTTCTTCCTCGCTAATCGTTTGTGGTGTGGGGTAGATTGGGCTATAGTGGACTGGGGTAGATTGGGGTTGAGTGGACTGCGGTAGATTGGCATAGAGGGTGTTGGGGTAGAGTGGGTTAGATTGGAATAATGTGAAATGGGGTAGATTGGAGTGGGTTAGCTTGGAGTAGTGAAACTGGGTAAATGATCGTGGTAGATTGGATTGGGGTAGATTACATTTGGGTAGATTAAGTGGAGTGGGGTAGATTGGAGTGGAGTAGTTTGGGGTAGATTAGAGTGGGGTAAATTGGAGTGGGGTAGATAGGAGTTGGTTACATTGGGGTAGATTGGAGCCACATGAGATGATCTGTGCTCGTTTGAAAAATTATTAAGTTGCAGCACGAAGGTCGTGTCTTTAATTTTATCAGGCATTCATTAACTTTTTTTGTGAGTGCCAACTTCATTCACAGACTCAGCTGGCTTCAACTTCATCGAGTTAGTGCCCAGTGGGGCCTCCTTGTCAAATGGCAGCCTTCGTAGAACTCATGTGAGCGGCCAACAGTAAGGACACTTGGCAGTGTCCTACCCGTTGCCTCAGTATAATTCTCAGCTCTGCAGAATTGCAACCCTGTATTATTTGAGCAAATTTCTTCTTCCTCATCAGCCAGTTCACATGTGTTGAACTGGATGATTAGAAAGAACCCTGTAGCCAAAAATGGATGAAATGTATCTATTTTTTAGGATCCTCTTTGACCTGTTTTAAAATGAACAAAATGTAATCAGGAATGTATCTATTCTTTGGGGTCCTGTATGACCTGTTTTAATATGAAAAAAGTGTAATCAGGGTTAGACAGAGTACCAAATTCCCTATTGAGAAGAGCAAGGGTGATATCATAGTCATGTGCTTGTCAATTGCAGCAAAGATCAGGGACAGACTGTTGCTGCAAAATTGAATTGTTTGTGATAGGATCATTCTCTTATGGGCAGCTAAGTAGTTCTCCAAGCAAGTCAACCGCAACTTACATCTCAGAACCTCAGAGATGGAGGGTGCAACATGCCTAAAGGAAAGATTGCTAGAGCTGGGGTTGGAGCTTAATAAAAAATTAATGGCACCTTGCAAAAACTGAAAATCAAAGAAGCCCCACTTGACCATGATGGATGGATAATATAGGTTAACTTAATTGCATAGAAGCCTAAAAATGCTGTTCCAAGTTGAGGTATTGTAGACCAGAAAACAAGTCTGTTACAAGATACAGTATCCAGCATACAATAGTGGCAAGGATAGCAGATAGGAGCAACTGAGAATCACTAAGATGAAACAACGATCGTTGACGCCCTCGGGGTAGGCCAGGAACAGCTATAGCATCGGAGGCTGACCTGATTCTACCAGGGGGCATCAGTTGGAGGGTGACCAACAGTTCTGCAATTTGCGAGTGTGGCTTCTGTCCCTCTTCAGGAAGCCCTTGTCCCTCAGTTTGGTTCCGCATCACTTGTAACCCTCCCAAAGGATTAGCAGCTGTCACTCCCCAGCCCTTTGAGATCTGTAAAGGGTGCTTATCTGTGGCTAGGAGGCGGAGATGGGACACAGGAGTGGTCCTTCAACACGAAGCTTCAGGAGCATGTTATTATTGAGATGCAAATTCAGCCACTTGCTGATCATCCCTGGATTTGAGACTGAAAACCATGCTGCAGATCTGTCCTGGTAGCATGCTCTTGGTGTTTATTTCTTCCATTAAGCCTGTTTCAAAGTGCCAGTATATTGTCAGATGAGTGGACAGTGAAAGTATTATTTGCCCAAGATCAAATATGCGTTAAAGTAGTACACCTGAGACTGTGGCACACTGCTACTTGATGCAGAGGCTATACATTCCTCACTATATTGCATTTTGATGAATATTCCATCGAACTGGGCTCTCTCCACTTACACAGGTAATATCCAGTTCATTTTTGTAACCACACCCTCACTAGAAGATTCTATACTAATTCTAAATATTCACCATCTTCTTAAAAAACAGAGCAGAGGCATAAGGTCAAAAAGTGATCGCCCAATGGGAAGCTGTGATTAAAACAGTATCTCTTGGTTCGACGTTTGAAACTAGGCCACAACTGGGGTGACAGTGATTCTCATGGACAAGCCAAGGGGTCGTCCTTCCCTAGAAAATGTCACTGTGTTGTGGACCCTGCCCAGCTTTATATACAGTGTTTTATCCATCACGCTTAGGTGAAGTCATACAACTGAGATTAGATGTTAATTATCTTAGTTCCATGGCTAAAACATACCCTCTGGACCATGTCCTGTTGCGGTAGGTGGTTACAGGGCAGTATGTATGGAAGATGCTGATATTTACCATTGATACCGCAAAGCCTATTTCATTCTATTTAGATACCAAAGTTGTCGTCATTGTAAATGTGTCCCTCAAACATTGTAATAGCAATCAGTCAAGACTTACTACAAGGGGCGGTAAACGGATTAGAACACAAATACAGTGTGATCAGTAATCACACTCGATAAGCTCAGTCTTGGGCGAGTTATATTCTTTAATATGGGCTGATTTAATGTAGGTGAATTTAGTACATCTGTTTGGTGTAAATACCCAACAATAGCATGGGGTAGCAGCTACGTATTCATTGGTAGCCCTGGCACTGCCCATGCCATCCTTGGTTTCAGTACTCAGTGTCAAGGACAGTAATACAGTCAATGCAAGAACTGATATTGAAGTCTCTAGCAGGCCTGTTTACATCTGTGGTTTGCTCTTGTTGCCCGTTCTCTAGCACCTCAGAAGAAAATAAGAATCTATTGAGGGGCTGTGATGAGGTCAACGGTGTAACACTGTGAGGTCATAGATTGTCAAAGTGTGCATGTTGCACATCTGCTGTTCATGGCACTTTTGTGAATTGATATTCATTGGAAGCTCTTTGGAAACCAGCAGTATTTTGTCACAACTATGCTGAGGTATGAGCAGTTACATATCAACCACAAGCTGTTGAAGGGTGGTACTATGTTTCTTGTTTGAAAGTTGCAGTCACATTGCTGTGAGTAAAACTACTTTTCTTTTACGCAATCCTGGAACTGCAGATGCATTATCCAGATGAGAATGGCAAGCAGGCACATGCAACTAGCACTTAACACTACAGAGGTAGGTAAAATGGATGTTTCTTAAGTTGGTCGTCTGAAACCTGCCCTCAAGAAGGAGTGCAACTTGAGCAAAATAAATTCAAGTTCTTGAAACCTTTTGCGAGGTCAAAAAACACAACAGCTCCTTACACTCAAGCGCTCGTCTGGAGTACTCTAGTAATTGGAGAAATGTGTGTTAAAGTGGCCATCGAATGAATTATGTCACAGTTGGTTTTACAACCCAACCAGACATCATCAAACAAAGGGACATTCTGGAACCCCTATTGTTGGTCATTGTTGATGATGCGAGATTGCATAAAAGGACAAGATCTTTTCTTTTGTTTGGATTGCCCCTTTCTTCTGCAGACCACAGATTTCTAGTGTTCTTCTAATGAATCATGTAATTAAACTGCATTACCGAAATACAGAAATAGTATATCAAATCTCAGAAACAACATGACACATTACAACCAGCCAAAGCCTGGTGATAAATAAACACACATTAATCCAAAAAGGTGTGGTAACTGTGTAACTGCAATTGTATTGCCTGTTTAGAAGCCATAAAATATAATCTAGGGTTAATACCATCTCTCACAGTTGCAGTAACTTTATTACTGTATTAACATATTATCCCTAGATATAGCATTGCATTTTAAGTGAGGGCCAACAAAGGTTGTCACACCTACACAGGGGCAATCATATAATGGATTATACGATTGCCCATTATATCTTGTATTATAAAAAGTGAACACTGTGTAAAATCAGCCCCTCAGTAACAAATGCATGACTGTTGTAGTGTTCATAGATTTTACCAACTGGTTCAGAGATACCACCAGGTGCAAAAAACAAAAAATCTGCAATCGTAAGCAACATCAAAAGAGGGAACAATCAGTGTTGTCAGGTTAAGTGTCTCTAGGGTGGTCTCTGAAATGGAGGTAAATAATCATATACTAGTTGCTTTGTGGGTATCAACAACCATTTGCAATGCCTTACAACATTTATCTAAATATCTAAACTTACGACAAAAGTAATAGGTGTAAGCCCAGGAACATAACTACAAAGCAACAGAGTGCATTTGTAGTAAAGGTGGGAAAGGGAATAGTGTGTGTGTGAGGAAAAATATTCCATATGAGGAAAAATAAAAATATAAAAAATATCTGTGGAGTTTTATGACTATCCTAACCACATATGTGCAGGCTTCTTCGACATAATATTGCAGACAAACATACCGCGATACTAAATATCAGCTAAAAAATATCAAGGACACACAAAATCAACTTTACATTCTTTCTATAAAATGTACAAATCTATCAACTACCAGGACGGGTTCCCCAGCGGTCTTCAGCGCCAGGATACTCCATGGAGTCGCAGTGCGCTTTACAAGTACACCTACACCTACAAAAATATAGTGGACCAAAATATCATCAGTAAGTATATTTAACATCATATTAACTTAAAATGTATTGATTTGAACAAAAATATAACATTTACAAAATATACATTTACTAAATATATACATATATATTTGAATGTATATTAATAGATGGTATATGTTGAAAAATAAAATGAAAATATAAACTTTAAAATAAATGTAAAAAAGTCATAAACATTATATGGAAATAAACCATTTTTAAACAGGAATAAAATACAAACTACTAATAATAATAGAGAATAATTAAAAATACTGTATTCTAAAAGGTATAAACACATATTACTCCAAAAAATATACAATAAAACAAAGGCAGTGGTAGAGAAAGTGTTGGGCGTTGAAGGGACCAGGTTTACTGTTCCCACTACAACTTGGTGACTGCACTGGAAAATGTTGCACTTTGCAGGGGGTTTACTATTTACAATCAAATCCGAGTCACTATAAGGAACATGCTGAACATTGAAGGGGTCAGAATTACTATTTCCACTCCCACCTGAGGAACAGTAGGGACTTTGGAGGGGTCATTACTATTCCCACTCCAACCTTACCAGCAATAGGGAAGGTGTTAGACTTTGGAGGGGTCATATTTACTATTGCCACTCCAAACTTAGCAGCAGTAGGGAAAGTGTTGGACTTTGGAGGGGTCATATTTACTATTCCCACTCCAACCTGAGAAGTAGTAGGGAACGTGTTGGACTTTGGTGGGGTCATATTTACTATTCCTCTCCAACCTGAGCAGTAGTAGGGAAAGTGTTGGACTTTGGAGGGGTTATATTTACTATTCCCACTTCAACCTGAGTGACAGTAGGAAATGTGTTGGACTATAGAAGGCTCAGATTCCATATTCCTGCTGTAACTTCAGCAACAGAAGGGAAAGTGCTGCACATTGTAGGGGTCACAGTAGGGAAAGTGTTGGAGTTGTGAGAGTTAGATTTACTATTCCAACTGCATTCTGAGCAACAGTAGGGAGAGGGTTGAATGTTGGAGGGGGAGATTTACTATTCCCACAAAATCCTAAGCAACAGTAGGAGAAATAGACTTTGGCGGAGTTAGATTCCCTATTTCAAATCGATGTCAGCAACAGGAGGAAAAGTTACATTTACTATTCCTGCACTAACCAGAGCAACTAGGGAAAATGTTTGACTTTGAGGAGGTCAGATTTACTATTCCCATTGCAACATAAGCAACAGTAGGAAGAGTGTTTTATAGAAAGAAGAAAAACAAAAAATTAATGATTGATAAAAAAAAGCCCCGTAAAATATATTCCAATCAATAAATGAAAATATATATGTTCAACACTATACAATTAATCTAAATAATGAAAAAAAAGAATACAACATTAAAAAATAACAATATAAATCAATTAAAATTAAAATGTTTTTGCCAATCAAAATAATAATTACATTTAAAAAAATCAACAAATATAAAACTATATTTAAAAAAAGATTTTAAACTTTTTAAAAAACAACATTCTTAACTGTGATATTCTGTCCCATTATATTCGTGACATCATAATATTTTTACAACAATATTAACGTTGTGCACTGCATCTGGAATTTCAGCTTCATTGCAATAATGATTCAAGTGTAAGCTCGGAAAGCTTGGGAAATAGTAAAGTTCCATCACATAAACGTGTGAATGTGGAACATAAGTAATGCACATTTTCACCATGGTTTAACATATGCCTGTGCATGCACAGATTTTTCGAATATGACCAGTATGTTCTTAGGAGTCATTTGTCAGTTAATTTTACCATAAAGGGAAATTAGAGTTTGGCCTATAGGTAGGTAAGTCAGTAAGGCATAGGTTGTTTTCAGCCATATCATTTCCAGACAAAACATCTGTCTTTTAGCAATAGGTTTCCTTACTGTCGAACAGTAGCAAACGTCCAGTGGAAAGTGGGGAGTAGAAAGCTTTCTTCTGCATTCATGTAGGAATCTCTTCTATTGCCAATCAGCTTGCATTATGTAATTTGGTTAGAGTAATGATGGTGAATGGCTTAATTTGTTTTCAGCTGTAGTCATTAATACATTGGCCCTATTTATTTTCCAAGTAGTGAGTGTTGTATCATAAAAGATATCATGTGAACAATGAGTGAAGATTCTTGAATTGTGGAATTGTCAAGTCCTTATATACATCTCATCTACGACATTACCATCAAATATCTTCTTTTGATCAAATGTTTCTTTGTTCACACGTGACCTCTTATTTTCTGCTGTTAAAGTGTACACCCAAACTTAGGGCCTCATTTCTGAGGCCCCACGCAGCATTTTTGAGCCGCTGGAACGTCACTTTTTTGATGTTCCGGTGGTGCAGTGTGCTGGGGCATATTTTTTTCATGGCCTTGTAAATATGTGCCCGTTTCATGAAGAACATTGCTTGAAAGAGTCGTTCCATGGATGTTGCTGTGGGTGTTCCCACACAACACCCATGAAATCTGAAGCATTCCTAGATTTACAAGAAATTATAAACCTGAGAATGTGTCAGATTCTAACGCCACCCAACGGGGGAATTAGGGAGGCGCAACGAGGAGAAATGTTTTAATTTCTCCTCAATTGATTGATTTTGTGCTGGAAGGTGTCCTTTCCCGCACAAAATCAATCAGCCCCGAAACGCAGGCACCCTTGCACCATGGCAGCAAATTGTGAGCCAGCACAGGGGAAAAGGGCAGGAGTGAATGGTATCTTATATACAGCGCATTCCTGCCCTTTTCTTTTGCCAGAGGGCAGTGCAGCAAGATTCCTTGCGGCGGTTCCCTGCGCCGGTTCCCTGCGCCAAAACCTCATAAATGAGGCCCTTACGATCCTTCACACCATTCTCACCTCATTCCTGTGCTCCCTTTATGCTTGCTGTTTCTAAACTCTACCCTGCCCACTCCAGCCCCCTTGGTGCCTCTCTGTTCAGGTTGCTCTCTGTATCCTCTTCCTTTTCTCTCAGTCTCAAAGTGTTTTCTTTGTTGTGCTTTGCAAAGTGATGTCTAGCTAGTTCTTTCTCTCTCTCTCACCCACAGTTCTTCAGTGTTGGCCTTACTGTCCACTGTCACCTTTCCCCCTTTTCTCTGATGCCTCGAGCTGTTTCTAATGTGCTTTCTTTTTCTTCACTACATTTGTTTCACTTCTCCTTCTTGACTACTATTTTGTTCCTGATCTCCTTCCCACCCACCTCCTAGAGGAGCTCAACAGCAGAAACTGTCTTTCAAGCTACAGTTGCATGACTGCTTCTTTTATTTCCATCACCTTCTTGAACCCCTTTGCCACTCCCTTCCATGTGCACCAATACCTTTGATATCTACAAGAAAAGCCCAGTTTCATCTGGTCCACAGGAATTCTTCTAGGCAGGCAACATGTTCCTGTATCTAAGAATCTTAAGCAACCACCAGCCTCAGGGGAGAATTTCCACATGGCCAAGCAGGTGTCACTGGTAGGACCTTAATGTCTCAGTGTGGGCCAGTTGGCAGTAGAAGGGCACCTCTAGTTCTGGAGCAAAGTTCTGCGTGTAGCGGTTAGTATGGCAATGTGGCGGTAGCCTCTGCAGCCATAGGGAATAAAGTTATATGAAGTATATATAAATTTTTAGAGAGGGAAGATTTTTGGTTAAATATTTAACATGTAGATGTTGTAGATACATTTTAGATTTGGGGGGTCTCTAGTTGGCAATGGTTTGCACCTTTGTCCAAATAGGGACCCTTGCGTCTAGTCAGGGTAAGGGGCTACACTCCTAAAAATAACCCCTGCTCACCCCCTTGGTAGCTTGGCACGAGCAGGCAGGCTTATCTCAGAGGCAGTGTGTAAACCATTTGTGAACACATACAGTAATACAGTGAAAACACTACCTATGGACATCACACAGGTTTAGAAAAATAAGTATTCTTTATATAGACTTAACGCAAGACCAATGACAAAAATCCACAATACAATATTCCAAAATAAGACTTTAAAATGGTAGAAATAGCTTAGTTCACTTTAGATTTGTAAATGCGACACTTTACTCTCAAAGTACCTTGGATGCGAAACGGAAAACAAACAAAAGGGTCGCAGGGAAGGTGATGCGCCATTTCTTACACTCAGGGGAGTCTATGCGTTGGTTCCTTACTGCTGCACAGGGGAGTTGAGGCTCGCTCCCTTACTGTGCGGGGAGTTGATGTGCCGATTTCTTACTGCGATCCGATGACGATCCGGTGCGATGTGTCAAAATGGCGTCTGGGTTGCGGTGCGACAACGTAGATGCCATGCGTGCATGCCCGATGGCCGTGCGGCAACTCAGTGAACTTCTGAGCCGCGACAGGCCCTGTGACACGCTTCTCTGGTGATGCGACGCCGATCTCTGCGGCGGCGGCACGCTTCTCCGGTGATGCGACGCACCTCGGCGATGCGATGGCGACAGCGGCGGCACGCTTACGCGGTGATCTACGGCAACTGCTGCGGCGGCGACACGCTTCTTCTTTGTTGAGTCGCGCTTCCAGCTCCCAGTGACATGCAGTCTCTTAGAAGGCCCAGCACAACAGCAGGCACTTCAATTCTCAACAAGGGAATTCAGGGGGGAGCTGGTGGTGAACTCTTGTATCCCTGAGACTTCAGGCAGGAAGCAAGCTCAGTCTTCTAGCCCTTGGAGATCTTCTTCAAGATGATGAAAGCACACTCAGTCCTTTTCTCCTTTCTTTGGCAATGAATCAACCACTGCAGGCCCACCCACAAACAGCACACAGCACAGGGGTAGTCTCCTCCTTCAGTTTCCTGGCTCTTCTCCTCAGAAAAGGCTTGTCTTGATTCTCAGAAATTATCTAAAAATCTGGGGTCTGGGCCCCAATATTTATACTCCTAAATTCTTTGTTCTCTGAAGGCAGAGAGTGTCTGTGCCTGGCCAAAACCAGTTCTGTCCTCACTGGTGCAGCTTCCTGGCAGGAGGCGGAGTCAGCATTGTTGAAAGCAGACCTGGCCCAGGTAGCTGAAAGGAAATCTCCTCCCCCTACTCTCTATTCTATGAGGACTCAGGGCAGTGAAAAGAAATCCCCGCCCCCTACTCTCTATTGAGCCAAGGTCCTATTCAGCCAACCCCTGACCCATCAGACTGCTGGAGCCCAAGCCCTCCTGTCACTCACAACCCAGATAAGCAATACACACCCTAGCAGAGGCAGGCTGGATGGTTAGGCAAAAAAATACCTACTTTCTAAAAGTAGTATTTTCAAACACAGAATGTAAAAATCACCCACACTAAAAGATGTATTTTAACATTCTGAGTTCAGGCAAACTAAACTCGGATTTCTACCTTGTTCCCTGGGTCAGTTAGGATTATAAGATGTTATAATCAAACTGCCCATTCTGGCCTATGGGAGCAGGTAGCCTTGCAATAGTGAAAAACGTAAATGGCTGTAATTCACTATCAGGACATGCCACACACATCAGGGCATGTCCTACCCTTCACATACAATGCACCCTCCCCTTGGGCCTACCTTAGGGGTGGCTGACATGTAGAAAAGGGAAGGTTTGGAGACTGGCAAGTGGCTGCACTTGCCAAGTCGACATGGCAGTCCCAGACTGCACACAGGCTCTGCAATGGCAGGCCTGAGCCATAATTTACAAGCTGCTCCGGTGGGTGGCACAGTCAGTGGTGCATACGCACCAGCAGCATTTGATTTACAGGCCCACACGGTGCACTGTACTAGAGTCTGACAAGTAAACCAAATAAGCCAATCATGGAGTCACTAATCCATTACAACACTTTACAATAGGGAGCACTTGCACTTTGGCACTGATTAGCAGTGGCAAAGTGCCCAAAGCATCTAGTCCAGCAAAACATGTAGCAAAAACACGGATGGTAACAGCGAAAAATGGGAGGGAGACCCACGCCAATGGTACCAGGTCTAACAATTAAACTGTCACAAAGGAAAATAATCCATAGTTCCAACTAATCATTTATTAAACACTAGTAAGTTACACGAGAAATTTAATACAAACCTTCATAAAATCCACTTTGTCATCATTGCCAGTCTACCTCATCATATTTATCAATGGATTATTTTAACAAGCAATGACAATGCCAATAGATCTTGCTTACATTTCATAGCAAGGCTGATTGGCATTGCTAGTGCATGTTTCAAGTAGACTTTGGTGTCTGCCAAGCTTGATGTTTTTTTACTGCTCAAAGTCTGTAAATCTTGAGAGTGTTGAATCTACCACATTTCTGCTGCAGTTTTTAGGTCGTGCCTGGGCAGCGCATGCGCTGCTATGCAAGGCATACTGTATTCGAGTATGGACTTGAAACTTCGCCTATTCTCTGCCCATATTTTTCATTGGCTTGTGTCATTGTCCTTTGTAAATGCTGGTGTCTGATTTATTAATAGGCTTTTTTAGTACCCCCTTGTCTTTATTTGTAACCTCCCATGAGGACTGGCCCTTTAACTTCTGTTGTTACATGGTATGTCTTATTTAGTCTGTAAGCACCATTTTCTTTAATGAGTTTCTCCTACTGGAGGTGCGACATGCTTTCCTGCAACATTCAGCATGCAATGCTTGCTTTCACTTTCCATTTAGCACAGGACAATGGTGGCTGCTTCTTTGAAATGAAATTGGTCTCACAATTACAAGAGTTTGAGCTATTGGCATTGTAAACGACAATGCATTTTATTTATGCGTTAATTATTAAAACAGATAAATAGAAAGCATTGTCATTTACAATGCCAATAGCCTAAACTCTCACAAATGCGAGACCTATTGCATTGCAAATGCTTGTTTTAGTTACTACGAGATGGCAGTGAAAGACAAGAAACTGTTGTTTAGCCGTGGCTCTGTTTGCAATGCTGCGTGCCATGCACAACAAATGACAAGTCTACGGATGGTGAAATCAAAAAGCTCCTGTGGGCCGATCAAACACAAAAACAGAGAAAAGCAACATATAGTAGCAAGGCAAATGAGATTGACACAAAAGCCATCCAATCTTGAGCAGTGTTTGGCTCTGTGAATTATAGTATACAGTGATTTTTCTGGGCAGAGTTGTTGCGGTATGTTCTGAGGCCACATAAAGTGATAAAATGTACTTGAAATAGGTGTCCACACACATTAAAAATGGTAATTACAACCTCTAAACATGCTACAAAGTAGCCTAGAAACCAATTGATAGCCTATTTAGGCATGATTATTGACACTTGACATTTGGTATTGGTCATCTGACCTTTCAAATGGAAACAATTGTATGTTAAGACATCCTTTGAACCAGCCGTGTCCCAGTCCGGCGGGCGTTCAATATTGGGGAGGTTTTGACAGGGAGAGCACCTCCCCTTTATACAAAGTCCCTTAATAAAGGATAGACAGAGTTTTGGGAGCTTGTAGTCTTGCTCTATTGTTAATGTAGCAGGTCACTTAACATAAATGGGCCGCAGGTCCACGCTTTTTTCCTGCAAAAACATTGTAAAATTGGCCTCTTATGGAAAGATGAGGCATAACTGTCAGAATAGTAGAATATTTAGCCAAGAGCACTTATGGTTTTTACAGCTTTCAAACCAACAACAGCGAGCAGTGACAGCAAAGCTCCAGCAGCCCTAAAAGTAGAAATCGCCTGGACTTTATCATCCCCATAGGGATGTAGCTGTGATGCAAAGGTGAAGATTCAACGTAGCCCGCTGTGGTACAACAAAGTCTGTACAGTGTGGCATATGTTGAGTAAGAGGTCCCATTGTTGCCTCAAACTTCAACCAGACTTAGGCCGGGTGGAAAATGCATATTTGTATCCCTAATTCTAAGTAGCCACGTTATCCCTTCCCCTCTTTGGCATTGTGTTGATGCCAAACCCATACCTGAGTGACATGCACAAAAAAGTCCAAAATAGTGAATACCCTTCTCAGCTGTGTATAATCCTGTCCTGCCTCCTAAATCCACCCCTGGTTCTCCCAGGTCAGTCCCCTGAGATTCAAAATAATATCTCCTTCCATAAACTGTCACACAGGCCAGGTCTCCACTGAGACATACTGTAGTCTCCTGTGATTCAGTTAAGGTACTGTCATTTCTGTTCACCCACAACTGTGATCATTGGCTTGTCCCAAGGTTCCTTTCCACTCATCTTGGGAATTATGTGGCCAGTCCTTTGATGTGATTTCTAAAGGGCGGGACTGACTAAATGTTGCAGAGAGAAATGTGTATATTCTGAAATGGACTGCAGCTGAACTCAGGCAGAATGTATGCCATATTTCATAGCTGTCATGAGGGAAATGAGTAACAGAAATTTAGATATCTACAATGTTTTCAGCTGTTGTTACCTACATACTGTCAATTTGATTTTGATAGCCATTTCCAGAGCTCGCAAATTCAATACCATTTTACATTTTGTGCAGTAGAAAATATGTCCTGTAGTAGTGGCTGTCGGGAACACATGCTGGGCCAGACTCACAAACATTCTGCGCTGGGTTTGTGTCCCAAAAGTAACACAAACCTGCACAAAATGGTTTTTTGGACTTACTTTCCAGGATAAAACTTGTTTTGCACTGGAATGTTGCCTCAAAGTAGCACAAAGCAGTGCAAAGCACAGCTTTGCATTACTGTTGTTAGTAGATGGGGTTTTGCTTAAAAAACCATGGGTGGTTTCATGGGCGTTTTGACTTAAACCCCATCTACTGCCAAAAAGTAGACAGGGTTTTGCACCAAACAATAACACCATTTTGAAGCAGCCATTAAACAGGAGTAATGCTTTTATTTCTCCTAAGTTTTCCAACTTTGCATGAGTGCTGTACTTTACAGCAAACATCCAAAGTGGGAAACTTTTTGTTTCTCTAGGCAGAGTATTTTCTACTGGTTGGGTATCCTTCAAGTACAAAACCTATGCTAGACTCACGCAGACATCTTTGCACTAAAGAGCAAAGATGTGTGTGTGGTGCTCGGGTGCCTGATCGTGCACCAGCACTAGGGAAACAGCAGAATAGTGTTATATCTAGGTAGATATGGCTCTCACCTGCTCTCTTCCTGTCATGAAATGCAGCGCAGCCACTTTAGATGCTGCGCTGCGTTATGTGACAGTTATGTGAATCTGGGCAATCTAAAATCGTATGCTATTTTTCAAAGCAGCTGGGACAAGCATGCCTATCACTCATATTGTTCATAGCTCTATTGTGTTGCACAGGGATACCATACATGGGGGCATATCATCAACAAACGGCGTTAAAATTATCGCCGCTTTAGCGGCAGAAAACTACTGCTAAAGTGGCGATAATGGGCTTGATATTATGCCCCAGAGAATTCCAATAGAAGCCCATGTTCTGGTGTCAACATGGGCTTCTATTGGAATTCTCTGCGGCATATTATCAAGCCCATTATCGCCGCTTTAGCGTCAGTTTTCTGCCACTAAACCGGCGATAATTTTATCGCCGTGCTTGATAATATGCCCCATAGAAAGTTACCTTACTAGATAGACAGTAGTGGCAATTCGGAAATAAAAATTCCTATTTTAAACAGAGCAAATATCTGAATCTGTTCAGCATCCCTCAGCTGTAGCAAAGATCCAAATGCTGGTGTCTAAAGCAAACATTGGGAGGAACAATAGCTAACAGCTCGCCTCCCACCTTACCTAACGTGTGCATCTTACAATGCACCTCATGGCCTCTGATCTTACCAACCCAGTCACCTCCTCCTGCTCGGGTGTCGTGCATTGTCAGAAACCATTCGTGCCTGGTCTGGATTCCTGCTTGGACAGTCACTGTCATTACTTGGTCTACACATCTTCGTACCAAATGACTTCTTATTTTAACCCTTTGCCAACACTCATGTTATTATTTCTGACCTTTATGTCTCCAGTATTATGTCCCTGCATTACCCATTCTGTTGTTCCTCTGTACAGGTCTTTGCGAGGGGTGAGATCCGTGCAACAAATCTTATAAATAACTTAAATAGAACTAAACACAAATCCGTTCAAATGTAATCAATCTAAAGAGTGTAGGGAGATTAGTCCATATTCATACATCCATTTTCTGCTCAAATTTTTATTTAGAAGAAATGCAAATATTAAAAATGTGACAACAGCCTATTATGATATCATCATTTTTTCACTCGTGAACATGATGATATCCAGAACGAGCATTGTTTGACATTAAAATGCTGCTCTTGATTTGTACTGTTCCCGGTCCATATCCAGACTTAGTTGAAACCATAATCATCAAATCAATCATAGCATTCTGCAGACGAGCAGCCTCAGCCACCACGCGTTTCGGGGTATAGCCAACTGCTTCTTCAGGGCTCACAGTTTGGGTACAATATTTTCCCTAAGTCGATATTCCTGCCACATCAGCAGATACATTACATTCCATCATCACATTTCAAGATTACTATCCATCCCTTAGATCCACAAAGTGTATGGCTCTCTTGAGTCACTATGGCTTCCTGACCTCTGTTAAGGCACCTGGCTATCCTTCCCAATGTTCCCGCTCATTGTCAGCCTCACCATATTATATTTTATGCAATCATTGTGGATAGAAAATCTTCGAAAGGCGCCAAAAATGTGTATTCCGGTCACTCGTATGGGGCCAGTCGACACTTGAATGACCAGCACTTGGACTACTAGCATCTGGTCGGGATACAGTTCATGTCATTACCCCGCCGTTAGGTGAATATTGGCAAATGGATCCTCGCCAAGTTTTTTGATGAGGAAATCAAAACATTTTTATTGAAGAATTATTGTTTAGCACTATTTCTGCACTACACAAGCACTATCATTATTAAACCTGCACATTCTGACTCTGAAAAGTATTCTTTGAAAACATTTTTATGATATGGAAAAGAGCGTATATTGTTTAAATGAAGTGGGCAATATATCATTGAGCCTGGTCATCATTATTTAATGTATTCGATATGAAACAGTTTGGAGAAAACGATTGATGCACTCCTTATAATGATATAAATATTGTTTGAAATTACTCTGACAGAACCACTTGTGCTTACACTGATTATTTACCCAGGTTCTGAGGAATACAGGGTTTCCCCATTAGCTCCCGCTCCTTGTCAATTCAAGCAGGCTTCTTTCCAACTCCTTCATCTTACCAGTGTAATAACGTGACTTCCATACTGCACTAACAAAGCATCGTCTTTATTCCAGACTGGATGATGAGTAGCAACAAACCCCACAAAAAGTTGGGAGCTTCCGCCTGTAGCCTACAATTCTAACTATCCACAAACTTCCAGGGCACACTGAACACTCAACATCCAGAACACCATTGTCACTGCAACATCATTCACTCAGGCAGCACACTCACTCAGGATACAGCACAATACAGCAAACAAGTAAAATATGATACCCTTGGCCCCACAACTACTTCCTCCTTCTGACAACCTCCTTCACATCATCCCACCACTACCTCAGTTTGCATGGTGTCAGAAATGCTTGTCACCAAGAAAGACTCTGCACTCCTTCACGCATTCGCCCATTTGTGACATCTCCAACCTGACACTTACCAAGAGTGATCTTCAGGTTATTACACCACACCTAACACCTCCCTTAAACATTGCGAAGTGCCACACAAGATGAAACATGCTAAATCACCCACTATCAAGCTACCACCAGACTTAAGAATCATGATGGGTGCCTGAACGAATACCCCTTACACAGAGGCTGTTGAGCAGGTCCAATTTAATATCGACCTTTCTAGTGAACAGAACCACCTCCAGATTCTTCCCTGCATGGAAAGTGCTCTTGTAGACGTTAGGTAGGAGGTGCCATGGGACACAGCACTTTTACTATCCCTGTTGTAATCACTGGCCAGTGTTCTAATAACTCCCTGCATTCTACTGCATCAGGGGCACAGCCCATGATTGGTTAGCTTTTTGATAATCACACCCTTTCTGTGTTTTCACCACCACTGACCACTGCGTAAGTGGGGGTGGTATGTCCAGTCTTGTGTTGTTCTATGTCAGAATACTGTTGGTGTTGGCATTACTCTTTCAATGTGAGCTGCTTAGAGTATTGAGGAGTTGAGCCCTTTCCGCTGGGTTGAAATTAAGGTTACTACTTTTCACTCACCCTTTATTCTCTGTCTCAAGAGTCAAATTTGTCTTGGGAAGCAACATGATTCTTAGCAGAGAACAGAGTACCATGACAAGATGCAAAGCATTACAGTTGCATTCATTGATTGATGAGGTCTACAAGATGTCAGTAGGAAGGCAGAAAAGGGTGTATGGGAGCAAGAAACTTTGAGGTTCAAAAGAGGCGTAAGTATGGGAAGCAAGAAAGCCTCCCAGCACTCTTCTATTTCAGCTTTGATCAAAGAAATATATCAGCAACATGTGGCTACTTCAAAGTGTAATGCCGTAACTCCGATCCAACAGCAGGAGTGGAATATGCAGATTTGAACGCCTTGAACTGCTTCTAATATGTCTGTATTTTGCTTCCTGAAGGAGTTTCTAAGTGTTGCTGAGAAGATGCTGCTGAACAAACACAAGGACCCAATGGAGCTGGATGTTGACTATGCAAACATTGATTTCTCAAGGCTACGTGTAAAGGACAATTACACTCCGTCACAAGAAATCGCAGAATACGCAGAGATCCGAGTGAAGTGAGCGTGCAGCCAAGCGAACCTGTGATAATCTCACTCTCTGCTCCACTATCTGTGAAGAGCATCTTCAAGGTGAAAGCCTAGAACAGCAAAGCCAGAGACTCTTGACTTAGATTTCAAAAATATTGAAAAAGGTCATTTCTGCAAATGTATCCTTTCTCCTTAAAAACGGTGTAAATTTGAAGAATTGAAGCTTTGTGTGCTCCTGTAGAGATTTCTCCCCCACCATAATCACATTTCCTTATTTGAGTTGTATCTGAACATCTCTACAATTGACAGCTGGTTGGTTTTTCAAAATCATGTTATCCATTCCAAGTTCTAGTTAGTGTGTAATGCACTGTTTTTGCCTACTGGTACTGTAGTGAGCCATTTTCTAAGAAGTTTTTTTGAGATATCCATTTTCTGAGTAAAACTGCAGTCTGTAATGGCGTCGGACTTTTGGTGAGTACAGAAATTCTATGAGAAGACTCATCTGTGTAAGCTACTCATATTCTTATTGTGTTCAACATTGTTATAAGCTTGTTAAAGCTCGAAAGGAATGTCTTGTTGATATTATGCTTAACAGGGATGCTCCAACTTCATGTCTGTTTTAGTAATACTGAGATAAAATTAACCTAGTTACCAACAGGAGAACTGTTGTGCCTTACCTTTCTCTCTAACCGGAATCACAAAAGCCGTGAAAGCAAGGGCACTTGCTGCCGAAGACAATATACGTAAATACTAAAGAGATAATTAAACATTTCTTTAAGTGAAGGCATGCTCATTTTCAAATGGATGATACTAACACCAGTCAACAGAAGGACCCTCTTTCTTCTAGTACTTTGTCTTTTGTGAGGTAAATGCTTGAGCTAACCACTAGGATCACCACTATTTTGCAACTTGTGTCTGCCGCTATGGAGGGGAGCCCACCCATACGCAGATCTTTCTGCAAGCAGGAGGTCCATAGCTATACAAACACATTCCGCATAGGGATATCCAACAAAGACCATGAAGTGTGTCGCAGATGCTTGTGATCATGCTTACTTGGAATAGTTCAGGGTGATGTTCAATCATTGCTAGGTTCTATGATGTATGGAAAAAATATACTGTGCAATGTTTCCATCGGTTTCCAAGTGTGAGCATTTTCTCACAGTAGTATTAGTGCATTATGTTTTATTCCTGCTCTCACCATTTTGAGGAAATTGTGCAAGGAATGCTTGCTATCAAATCTCAGAAAATCAATTGGGATCTGCACTTTCAGTCCCATCTTGCCTCTGCCATCATTCATGCTCTGGGGTGTGATGACCTAGCTCTACATATTTTGTGTCCCCTCTGCTACAATTCACTGAAGACATATAAAGATACCTGTTTTCCCTAATCCATGTGTTCCTTTTTGGACCAGTATAAGGTATACATATGATCCAGGAGTATAACCACTCAGAATGGAGCTGTCATGGCGTTTTGTTTCATTGGTCATTCTCTTTGTTTTTGCCTCACTTCCGCTGATGCTTTTATGGAGAGCTTGATTTCCTTGGAATCTTGCCAAATCAACTAAACACAAGGCTCAATTTAACTCTAGAAATCATGTGATCTTCCTTTTGTTTACACATTTCCTCTGTATTATCGTCTTGCTCGTTGTAATATCACTTTATTTGTCCACATAATTAGCTTTTCACTGTTTTGCGTGATAAAAATGCATTTACTTGCCTAAAATAAACACACCTTAATCCATATGATTATTAGATTAAGATTGTGTACACTAGTGGTATAGGCAGAACGTATGGAGGCCAATCAGTCCCAAAATATTAAAGAAAAAAAGTTAAAACTCAAAAATATTTCACAGCGATTACCTATTGAGATTTATTTTCCTTATCCGTTTTTAAACATACATATTATTAAATGAAAGCACAATGGACATAAAATTTGAAGACAGAATTTTTTTTTTGACACAATGGTAGCAAAATAATTTCTCTTCCGCCAATCATGCCTTTCTTCGATGTCTAGATAAGATTAAAGAAGTGTTCACGTTGCTTTTTCAGAGGCACATGCATGCCACATTTTCAGAACGAGCAATCCCTTTGTGAATTATTCACATTTATATTATTCGGGTAAATCTTATCTCATTCGGATATCCATGAAAATATGGTCCGAGGCAGCCCTCGGGCACCATCGTTGGACGCCCCACATTATTATGACCTCGTTCACAAGAGGACCTCTTTATGATGAGGTTACTTCTTGAGAATAGGGTTGCCAGGGCCATTGATGTCAGAAGGATGCCAAAAGTCCTGTCCTGGACTTTAATTTAGCAAATCAAGGTCTTCAGTTATTTAGACCAAAAAAGGATCAAGACTACAACTTCCAGGATGTACTGGGAAATGTAAACTCTGCACTGGAAAGAATATGCTGGCATTTGCCAAACCCTTTGCGTTTCTTGCCCATAATTTGGTCAGTAGTGCTTCAATTTGCCGATTTACGTAGATATATATATATATGTATTTTTTTAAAGACACGAGGCATATATAATGTTAACTATGTGACTCCACATTACCAAGGACCCTATATTTCAATCCTCAGTTGACAACCTAATGACTTCAGAAAGTTTTAGTTCTTGAAAACCCCAATTCAACCAGTCAAGATTGCAATGGTTTTAAAAAAGAAAGCATGTACTGGATTGCCGTCTCCCTGATGATATGTAGTCAGCTCATAACCCAGTGCTCTCATGTTTCCCAGTTGTACGCTTGAGTAGATCACACAGTCCAGGAAATTTCTTTGGATTCTGGGACTCATGGTCCTGGTTTTATACTGGGTTAAAGAGGACTGCATATGCCAGCATGCAACAAAAAACTGGATCGGATGGGCTACTCACACATAGAACTGAGTAACTTGAGCACTCTTGTAACGGTAAGCATATGGACTAAAGAACTGGAGAACGTGTCTCCTACATTTCGCCTGCTTCAAGGAAGTGTTATTTGTTTTATGCAAAGCCAGGTCCGACAATCTTTGTTGATATGTCTTTGCGTCAAACACTTAAATGTCCAAGTACTACCCATTGAACGTTGCATGACTTTGGTTCAAAGACTTATTAAATATGCTCCATGGTATCTTGACATGGAGTAAGGACACAAACCTAACTGTACTCCAAAAGAGGAGCTATAGCACTACATATAAGGTTAACATGCGACTTAAATTCAACAAGGATACAGTGCAATTACAAAATCTGTGCTTTCTCAGATTTGTGGTCTTGACTTAGTTTATTGATATCAGCAAACTAAGATACCTGAAAACAATGATTTAAGAAAGTAAAGCACAGGGCTGGAAACATGCAGTCAATCCGACAAAGGCCCTCATTGCGTCTGGCCTGTACATTACTATGGTCCCAGTAACTGGATTTATTTGACCCAACGGAATTACAAGTTTTGGTTTTTCACACATATTTCGGCTGCCGAAAGCTGAGATACTCTCTGTGATAGTCAAGGAGAAACATGCAGGAATCTGTGCAGTACATCAATGCCGTTTATTATTTCCTAAAAACTTGTAATCCGCTTATTTGCCTGTCCCGATTGCCTGGTAATAGTAATTCCATGGCATGAAATAACATGGATTCATCTGAGAAACTTGTATTCGAGGTTGTAAAGCCAGGTGGCAAACCTAAAGGCACTCTAAAAAGAAGGTATAGCATGTTCGAATCCTTTAAAGTAGTAAATGTGTTCATTAAAAACGATGACTATGGTGCGTCTATTGTGTATTTATTTATTTATCTGTACTCAACTGTCATTGGTTTTTAAGCTTCTTAGTTTCCATAGAAAGTATGTGTGTGTGCTTATAAAGATCTATTACCTCGTTGCAGTACTTTGAGGACAAACATCGCCTGTGTTGACATTACCCCTGTTGGACGAGGTATCCAGATGGCATCTATTGAAGTGTTGAATTTGGTAGACATCTTTCAAAGTCGCCAGGCCCCGGTTAGCAAGTGGGGGGGTCTAGTGCGTGACTGCGTTTATGGGGGATGTGGGACAGATCACACTCCCTCAATACATGAGTAATGTTTCCTATGCGTTAACATCACTTTACTTGTCAAAGAAATAAAGATTTATTCTACAAAGTCAATTCATGTCTGGTGATTTCTTCACAGAATTACTCATTGATTTTTGTGTGTTCACTATTCATTTTGCATTCTCCATGAAAGTGTATGCTTGTTTCCCAATAAATTCAACAGAATTTTAAATTGTCTGATTGGAGAATTAAAAAGTTAGATATACGTTGTTAGAAATGGGGGTCTCTAGTTGTCAATGGTTTGCACCTTGTCCAAGTGGGAACCCTTCCTTCTAGTCAGGATAAGGGAGTTACACTCCTAAAATAACCCCTGTTCACCCCCTTGGAAGCTTGGCACGAGCAGTCAGGCTTATCTTAGAGGCAGTGTGTAAAGCATTTCCACATAACCAACAGTAACACAGTGAAAGCACTACCAAAGGACACAATACCAGTTTAGAAAAATATCCAATATTTTTATATAATTAAGACGACCAAAAACGCTCAAAATCCACAATATAGTACTTAGAAATCTTCAGTTATCAAAATAAACTTGAAATAAAGTTCCTCAAAGTCGATAGCCCGTCTGGGGCTATCACGAAGTCGTGAACAACAAATTTCAACAGTTCTGGCTGACAGCAGCGTCGCGGCCCAGCTACGGTGTCGGAAAGACCTTAAAAACAGTAAATTTAGAAATGCAGGGCGTCGGTAACCTCTCGTTGAGCTCTGAAAGCACGGCGTCGGTTCCGGAGGTCGGGGCAGGAGTCGTCGGGCCCTTTAAGTTACACGCGTTGCAGATCTAACTCCTCCCGGGTTAAGGCAGAAGCGCTGGCATCGGCGGGCGTCGGGTGCTGCGGTGCGAAGTGCAGCGGTGCTTGTCGCTGTGCTGGCAGGTCATGGTGCAAGCAGTGGCATCATTGTTGTTGAAGCGCTGTCATCGGCTAAAGAACTGGAGTCGATGGCACCGGTGTTGGTAGGCCAAGGCTGCGGTGCGGGATGAGGACGGTGCATTGTGTAACTTATGAGCGGTGACCTCGAACCACAGTGCAAGCAGCGGCGTCGATGTCGGCATGAAGCGGCATAGTTGGGGATACCAGGGCGACGGCGTGAAGCGAGGCGGTGTGGGCCCTTGAAGTCACACACGTTGCAGATCTAACTCCTCGCGGGTGAAGTCAGGAGCGCTGGCGTCGGCAGGCGTCGGGTGCTGCGGTGTGAAGTGCAGCGGTGCTCATCGCGGAGCTGGCAGGTCACAGTGCAAGCAGCGTCGTCCTCGTTGCTGAAGCACTGTCATCGGCTGATGAACTGGATTTGATGGCGCCGGCGTCGGTAGGCCAATGCTGCGGTGCGGGATGAGGACGGTGCGTTGTGTAACCTACGAGCGGTGCTCTCGAACCACGGTGCAAGCAGCGGCGTCAATGTCAGCATGAAGCGGCGTAGTTGGGGATACCAGAGCGACGGCGTGAAGCGAGGCGGTGCGGAGTGCGGTGCCCACAGGTTGCAGTGCAAGCAGCAGCTCGGTGGCGTCGTCGGCAGTGAGACCAGGGTTGCGTGCAGCGTTGCGGCAGTGCCCTCAGGAAACGGAGTCAGCAGCGGCATCGTAGACAGCGTCGGGTTGCTTTTTCTTCTGTTGCAGTACAAAGCACACAGTCCCCAGTGCTGAAGCAGAAGAACTTGAAGACTTTGCTGTTCCTGAGACTTATTGAACGGGGGAAAGCTCTACCTCAAGCCCTTGGAGAAACTCACAAAAAGGAAGTTCCTGAAAGTTCAAGTTCAGTCCTTTTGTCATCCCAAAGCCAGACAGTCAATCCACAAACCCAGCAGAGGCTCACTGGATGGCTGGGCAAGAAAATACTTTCTAAAAGTGGTATTTTCAAATACGGAATTTAAAAACCACGTTCACTAAAAGATGCATTTTTAGATTCTGAGTTCAGGCATACTAAATTTTATTTCTCCACCTTGTTCCCAGGGCCAGTTATGTTAATAAGATGTTATAAACAAACTCTCCATTCTGTCCTATGGGAACAGGTAGCCTTGCAATAGTGAAAAACGTAATTGGCAGTAATTTGCTATCAGGACATGCCACACACACCAGGGCATGTCCTACCTTTCCCATACACTGCACACTGCCCACAGGGATACCTTGGGCCTACCTTAGGGGTGACTGACATGTAAGAAAAGGGAAGGTTTAGGGCCTGGCAAGTGAGTGCAGTTGCCAAGTGGACATGGCATTACCAGACGGCACACAGGCTCTGCAATGGCAGGCCAGAGTTACATTTACAGGCTCCTTGTGTGACGGTGCACTGTACTAGGGACTGACTAGTAAATCAAATCAGCCAATCATGGAAACACCAATCCACAATAACAATTTACAACAGGAGCACTGGCACTTTAACACTGAACAGCAGTGAGAAAATGTGCAGAGACACTAAACCAGCAAAAGCAGAGTCAAAACCTTAAGGTCAGAAAGCAATAATGGGGGGGAAACATGCCAAAAGATGCCAAGTCTAACATGCATAAAATAATTTCAATAGAAGACATGCAGTACTTTCAACATTTTCCATTTAGTTAAGAATTCTGTTCCTAAAATAAATGCATATGAAAATGAAAGTACACTTGTATAGTGCAGAAATAGCACCGGAACACACTTGTCACTAGGGCAGTACTACCTTCTTTAGAACATTCCAGCTACATTTGTATACCTTTAAAATGTCAAGTTTACATTGAAACTAGTTTTTCATCACCAAAATTTACATTATCAATAGTTCAATTGTTTTTTTAATTGTAAAGTGCCAAACATACCGCTTGCATTTCACTTTAAAGCATTTTGTAGTTCCAGACAGTTTCTTCTACATATGCAGGACTAACAGGTTACTGTGGAGGGGAGGTCTTTCACACCTGATCAGCTTGACACAGAGGGGAATGTTACTTACTTGTATTCCTAGTACTGTATCATAGGTATCCTCACGGAAGTCATAAACAGAATATTCCCGTGCATTTGCATGGACCTCGGAACACTTTCTCTTCAATCATTTAAAGTTAACCTTTAGATGGAGGTAGGGATCTCAATGTCCAATGTTAATCCTAAAACAACTCATTATCTATATACAGAGTGAGGACAATGAAGGTGAAGGAGCCTGTCCGGTTAAGAGTGCAAAAGCAGCCAAGAAATAAAACACTGTTACTTTAAGGAGCCAGCAGCTTCCATTCCATGCATGCACTGTACTGGCTGTTTGCCTCATAGCCTCAGTTAATTTTTTGAATGACGATAATAGAATTAAAGATAGCAAATGTATTGTAAACTGGAGAGGATGGAGGGTTATGACCTCAGTGAGGATGCCTACAATGCAGAACTAGGGATACAAGTAAGTAGCAGTTCCTTCTGCATCGCAGGATCCTCACTGATAGTCAAAAACATAGAATAGAGTGGCAAGCATATCCCTAAGCTGTGGTTGTCAACACAAAGCTAGAAACTATAAAACTAAATTACAGAGGTATTCTTATCATAGGTCTGGCAAGTAAGAATAGCTCTACTTAAACAGATTCTTTAATGTTACTTGACCTAGTAAAGAGTCAGCTCTTGAATCCTCATCCAAACAATAATGCTTGGAGAAAGTATGAACACCTTTCCATGTAGCTGCTATACATATTTCTGTTATTGGAACATTTTTTATCCATGGAAAAGATGCTTCCTTACTCTGCGTAGAGTGAGTTGTAGATTTACGTGGAAGGGCCTTGTTAGTCAATTGATAGCACAGAGTAATACAGCAAACTATCCAGCTAGCTATAGTTTGTTTGGAGGAAGCCATACCAGTACTCAGAGGTCCATAATTTATGAACTACAGGTTTGTTTTACATATTTTAGTTCTGTCCAAATAAAATTTAAGAATTCTTCTAACATCTAAGGAATAAAGGGTCCTTACTGCTTGTGAAGAAGGGTTACTGAAAAATACTTGAAGAGAAATTGTTTTATATGAAAATCTCAAACAACTTTTGGCAAAAGGAGCTTGGAGTTCACTGACTCTTCTTGCTGATGTAATAGCTACCAAAAAGGCTACCTTCCAAGTAAGGTGCTGTATTGAGGTCTTATGTATGGGCTCAAAAGGAGGAGCCATTAATTTAGATAAAACTAGATTTAACTTGCATGGCAGAGCAGGCTGCCTAATAGGAGAAAAAGTATTTTTTAATACTTCAAAGAAGCCATTAACAACTGGCATAGTCAAGAAGGATCTTTGAATTGGTTCTTTCCTGTATGCTGTTATGGCAGCTAAATCCACTTTTTTTTAGTTAAATTGTAGATTTGATTGTGCCAAATGCAGTAGATTTGGTAACATGACATCCTCTTGGCATTTTATTAGCTCATTATTGTTTTGAAGACATCATACAGCAAATCTTTGCTATTTAAAAACGAAAAAAGCTCTTCTGTTCAGACATTTGGCTTTCTTGAGAATGGTCATACAGTTTGGAGGAAGATTTAAATGTCTGTATTGAATGACTTAAGAAGCCATACCCTCAAAATCAAGGTGTATATGTTCGGGTGGTAGATTGTGAATTACAACCTCGATAGAAGGTTGTGTTTGCACAGCAACCTCTTGTGTGGCCTGATGGAAAGGTGAAGTAGCTCTGGATACCACCATGGACTGAACGACTTTGTACTATTAGAATCATTAATACATTTGATGTTTTGAGTTCGAGTAGTACTGTTGGAATTAATGGGATTGTTGGAAATGCATAGAGAAAACTTTTGACCAATCGAACAAAAGGGCATCTCGCAATGAGTTTCGTTCCTACATTCTTGATACGAAGTTTGGCAATTTTGTGTTTTCTTCTGTGGCGAGTTAGACTATGTCAGGAAATCCCTTGTCTTGGAAAAAGACTGAATCAATTGGTTCCCATTAGTGTTTGTCTATGTAATATCTGCTTAGTAGATCTGCTTGAAAATGTTGAATTCCTTGCAAATTAATTGTTTGAATCATTAAGTTTCTTGCCAGTAATCAATACTAGATTGCTTGAGAAAGAATCCTTGATCTGGTGCTCCCTTGTTTGTTCAAATAGTGCCTCATTGTTGTAATGACTGTTTGAATTAGTATCCTGTTCGACAATAGGGATGGAGCAAAAGGCTTCAAGTCTAGATGGACTGCCTTTAATACCAGAATATTTATGTTGTATAATTGCTCTTTTTTGCACCATTGACCTTGTACTGTGAGATTATGTAGATGAGCTCCCCATCCTGTCAGAGAGACATCTGTGGCAATTGTTTGTTTTGGAAGGTCCTGTTACAGAAGGATTCCCTTCCGCAAGTTGCTTTTCTTGTACCACCATGTCAGAGACTGTTTGGCTTGCGTGGTAAGAGAAATGTTGCCTTCCCAATTGTCTTTCCATTGGGACCAGTGATCCTCAACTGTTTTAAAGGTCTTGTATGAAGACGTGCATTTGGGATTAGATAAATGCATTACAGCGTGGGTCTAAGTACAGACGAGATCTGTCGAGCCTATGGATGTGACATCTGAAAAAGGTGTGACATTTCTGTAAAATGGTAGACACTTTCTCCTCCGGAGGATACACTTCTCCCATTAGAGTATCCAGAGTGGCTCCTAGATAGTCGAGAAGTTGGCGAGGAGATAAAACTGATTTCCTCGTAAGCGAAGTTTTGTTAATAGGTTGGTCGTAATGCTGAAGTCAAACTACGCTTCACGATAAGAAGGTGTCTTTATCAATCAATTGTCTAGATAGTGATAAATGTTTTTATTTTCCTTCAGAGGCGAGCTGCAACCACAGTTATGCATTTGGAGAAAGTTCTTGGAGCAGCCCTGAGTCAGAATGGAAGGTTTTTGTTTTGATAATGAGCTTTTCCCATTGTGAATCTTAAGGATGTTTCCGTGTTTTTTCGCTATGGGTATGTGAAAGTATGCATCTTGAAGATTCACAGAGCACATCCAGCCTTTTGCAGGGTCATCCCAGAACTTTTTGCCTTCCTCCTGTATTTTTTTGACCTGTTGTTGGTGGTTTTATGACTCAAGACACTTTATCACTGCTGATCAGTGCTAAAGTGAATGTGCTCTCTCTTGTAAATTTGGTAAGATTGGTCTACACCTGTTTGGCATATTTTAGTTGACCTGTAAGTCCCTTGTACAGGGGTATCCCATATACCCAGGACCGGTAAATTGAATGCTACTGGCGGGCTTGCGCCACCAACCGAAGTAGCCTTTCAAACCTGCCTCAGGCCTCTGACACTGCAGGGCCTATGTGCGCAATTTACTGCCGCCATGACGTGGAATATGAAGTAGTTGCCACGTATGCAACTCCCCTTTTACTACATATCAGTCACCCCTAAGGTAGGCCATAGCTTGCCCTATGGACAGGGTGCAGTGTAGGTAAAAGGTAGGACATTTGCCTTAACTGTGTGGCATGTCCTGGTAGTGACAAACACCCTATTTAGTTACTCACTGCTGTGAGGCTGCCCTTTCATAGGTTTGCATTGGGGATTCCCTGATATGTGCTTCAGTGGTAATTCCTGACATGAGAAGGGTAGTGTGACCATGTTTGGTATGTTTGGTATAGTAGTGATAAATCCTGCTTATTGGTGAAAGCAGATTTATAATTACTATTTTAGAAATACCACTTTTAGAAGTGGGCATTTCTGTGTGCTGATGTGTCTCTGTGCCCTGCCTGGATTTGTATTGGCGGTCTGGTTCTGACTGACAGAGGAGAGGGTATGTGCCTGCCTTCCACAATGCTGGCTCCACCCCCCTGGGGTGTGTCTGGGGGCCTAGGCTGAAAATATGAATGGGGGTGTTGTGCACTTTAATAGTGGTTGAAGTGCCCCACAGAACAAAGACACTAGGACTTTAAGTATAGGGGCTGTGACCCCATGCAAGGAGAGAAGATACTGCGTGGACTGCCAGAGGATTGTTGTCTGCCAGGAGGAACCACCGTCTGGGACTACCTGCTGGGTGGCTGAGGGTACTGCCTCTCTGCTAGGGGACACTGCGTGCTGGCCTGCCTGGGCCCTGTTCTCTGCCCGGGTGATCTCTCAGGGCTTTGTGGCTTGCCCTGTCTGATTTGAACAGTGCGTGGTTAGCGCTGGGTTCTTCACCTCCATTTATTTTTAAACCCAGCGCGTGTTGAGCGCTTTTAAACATTCACCTAGCTTGGTTCAGACTGGGGTCTGAGGTCACTCTGAACCCATGGCTCATGTTTCAGGGCAGCGCTTTTGACCAAGAGAAAGCGCTCCCTGCGAGGCAAAGAAGGTGGTGGTGATACCGGTTGCCTTAGCCTGCCTTTCCACAACGATAGCCACTGGGAGAAGGGGCTGGCTTGGCATCTCTCAACGTGGCCCTGAGATTGGCATTTCAAGATTACCTAGCAACCTGCGGCGGCTGGGTGTGGCCCAACCCAATTCCCTGGTGGACCCAGAACCTGCCTGGAGCCTCGCCGCAGGCTACAGGTTGATGTAGCAACCACCGCACAGTGGAGACGTGCGGCGAGAAAGCAGTCAGGACGGGGAAGGAGCTTGACCGGGAGGCCTGTACCTCTGAGGTTGACCCAGCTGGGTCTGAAGGGCCTCAGTGCTGCTGACTCGCCTGAGTGAGGGGGAGGAATCGCTGAATGGTTGGCAGCTGCCCAGTGCGGTCGCAGGCAGCTGTGGTGAAGCTCCCGAAACTGTGATGATCGACCCGGCGGGGGTCAGAAGACTTCAACTCACCCGGACTACGGGTGAGCCGGATTGCCACTGCGGCCGCTGCCCCTCCTTGTAATCACGAGCAGCTGTGCACATCTCAACTAGGGCAGTGCAGTAGTGGTGGCATGCGCTGCACCTAAGGGGCCGGTGGCCAGATATCCGGCCGGAGCAGTACAGCTCACAGCGGTGTTCTCAGGGATCATTTGCGCATTGAGGCCCCGAATCTTGTGTGGGAATACTGCGGGTGGAATCTCAATGAAGGCCCCCGATTCCTAGATGCAGGGGAGTGCCCAGGAACTACGGCATTCCCTGGTGTAGGCGGCCCGATGCCTATGTGGGGGGAGACAAAGTACAGTGTAATCTATAATAAGAGCGCAGGTGTTTTTGCCCAATTCTTCCTCACTCTACTTGCCTCATGTTCATGACCTGATTATGCTGTGAGGTTGTTGTGCATATCTGTCAATTGTCAGGAGGGGGCACCTATGTGTTCAGTGATAGTGATTTTCTAGTATGTGCACTCTACGAGTATTGACCACTGCTGATATCTATGCATAATGTTTTATGCGAAGTAGTTACTGCTCGCCCTAACTGTGATGTTTATGTCAATTGCCTCATTGGCAAAGTGGTTTATGTAATACCTGTGAAGTCATGACAAGTGCCTGGTGGCACGGTGTTATATGTGATTGCGATCTAATGTGTTTTTATGGATAATACAAAGGATATTTTTATATAACCTTGTGTGGAGTTTATTTTGTGTTGTGCCTAGTGCGTCACTGGTGTGTGTGTATTGTACAAACGCTTTACACATTGCCTCTGAAATAAGCCTGACTGCTCTGTCAAACTACCAAGGGGGTGATCAGGGGTTATCTTCAGTTTGTAACTCCCCTACCCTGACTTGAGTGGTGGGTTCTGCCTGGCTTAGTTGCAAACCCTAGCCAACCAGAACCCCCATATCTAACAGCTAGCATCCTAGTTTTTCTTTCTTGAACCATTTGTTTTCCTATCTCAGGACGAGGATAGGTCTGCACTTCATCTCCTTCCTTTTCTCGAGAACCAAAATATATCTTGAATAGATACCTTTTCATTTTTTATATGGAGGAACTGTTCTTTGCTTGTTGTTGTAGTAGAGATTTTACCTCATTTTTTAACTGCAGCAATTGATGCGTTGGTGCTAGCTTTGGAGTTATTGAAGGTGAAGGATTTCTGAACTAGATGGCATAGCCATTGTGGATGATCTGCAAGACCCTTTGTCGGTGGTTACTAACCTTTACTCCGTTAAGTGATGAGATACACTACCTCCCACCGGAGTGGGAAACAGTTTAGGGGGAGATCTGCAGGTCCTTTTTGACGATGGTCCGAGTTTTGATGCACAGGTCAGCCACACGGTCAGTGCATGTTTTTACATTCTTAGGATTTTGAAAAAGTTTATGCCTTTTATTCTGTCCGAACTGCACCAGTCGATCATCATTGCTCTGGTCACCTCTCGGCTGGACTATTGCAACGCACTGTACCTGAACATCAATAGCGTCTCCCGTAATAAGCTCTAGGGGGTACAGAATGCAGCAGACCATCTTATTCTGAAGATTCCCAAGCGTCTGCCAGCCAGGGATGAGAGTCGCTCCCTTCACTGGCTCCCCATCACGAAACGTACCTGCTTTGAAGGCGCTGAGCATGGTATTCAAGGCTATGCATAGTAAGGGTACGCTACATCTGAAGACTCTTTTTCAATGGTGTACCCCAAGGAGGCTTTTGAGATTCTCCTCATAGAAAAAACTTGTGATCCCCAGATTTAGTAGGACCCTGTGGGGTGGCCACTCCTTTTCAGTAGCGGTCGGCAAATTATGGAATTCCCTACCCACCTTCATCTCCAATGCAGACTCCTACCTGGTTTTTAAAAAACATCTGAAAACCTGGCTTTTTTCATCCTAGGTTGGTGCTTGTGCACTCCCATCCTGTTCCCTCTTTGTCTGCTATAGCACCTTGACACCCTCGGGTATAAGTGTGCTTTATAAGTAATATCCTATCCTATCCTAGAGTGAATGTCACTGTTTTGATGGTAGTTGTGACTTGCAAGAATATTGGCTCTATTTTTGCTGCGGTTGATGCTGACTTCTTCCTGAATTACTCTTACGATGGACCTGATGTTGCTGATGTTGTTGTAGACATTTAGATTGAGGATAGAGAGACCAAAGATGGAATAGAACCCTCTGTTTGGACTAATATCTGTAGCCTCTCAATGGCGTTGGCAGTGGTAGAACAACTTTTTCTCTTCTAAGCCCACTGGTTTCAGGGTTTCTGCCTCCTTCTTCATTCGCTCCATTCTGTGTCGTGTGAGCCCAAAAAGGACTGGGGCAGTGAAAGGAAGTTACATGATCTTCAATTGGGCATCCGGTTTTACAGTACTTAATGTAAGCCAAGACAACCATCGAAGTGAGACACCGTTGCAGAATTGCGTTATAGCCAGATCCGCCAAATATATTGATGCACTGATAGACTGACTTCAGATAGTTTGAACCTCTTGCACTATTTCCATGAAGTCTTGCCTTCTATCTTTTAAAAGATCATCCCCAAACACAGTGAGAGATTCCCATAGTGCTCTATTATATCTTGCTAACAGGTCAGATGAACTAGAGTTTTTAATAGTCACAGTTGCAGAATTACATTCTTGGATTCCTACTGCATCTAGTCATTTAAATGCACTCTCTTTTTCAAGAGGGACTGAAGTCTCTGGAGCTAAAAGGTGTATTTTTCTTACACCAGACACTATTACTGAATCTGGTTTAGGATCTTGTCTCAAATAAATAGGATCTTGGTCGAAGATTTGATTTTTTGTTTGAAATCTGTTTTATTATTTTCTCACATTTGTGTACATACTTATAACACCTAAATTGTAGGCAATAATCGTACAAACATATAACATCCGGACAGGTCAATTATAATACTTCTCTTTTGCTCAAATAGTCCACGGAGCCCTAGTCGGGCCTAACAGCCTTGTAGTGTTAGATCCGTTCGTGGGTGAGGATGCTTAAAATAATTACCTAGCTTAGGTAAGTGAAATGCCTTCTCTGCCAAGGCCTATTTTGCCTGGATGCAACGAGAAAAGAAACTGGGAGCAACAAAGGGAGGGCGAAAAAGGGGTAAGGAAGGGGGGAGGAGAGGGTCCCCATAGAGACATCGCTCGGGAATACGCCATAACCCTGATTTGTCGTGAGTGCATGCGGCAGGGGAGGGAGGAGAACCATGTAAGAATGGTATGTCATTGGCATGGCTTGCTTCAATCTGGGAGCTCTGCCCCTCGTGACAGTAAAGCGTCTTCGAATAATTGGAGGGCCCATAGGCGAGGAAGTGGGAATGCTCTAGTTTAGGTAGATGTTGTACTAGGAGTTGCCATATTTGTGCGAATTTAGTGTCAGAGTGCACAATGCGGCTGGTCAAGAGCTCCATCACCGTTGTATGCCAGAGGCGGGTGAGCCACACCGGAGACGACGTGTTCAGGGCCTTCTTCCAATGCAGAGCAATAACCTGCTTTGCCGACCCTAGCATATGAAGGATCAAACGCCAATCGGAGTGGGTCATAGTCTTGAGAGTTTAGAAGTAGGAGCCAGAGGATCGTTAAGAGTGGGTCATAGTCTTGAGAGTTTAGAAGTCGGAGCCAGAGGATCGTTATCTTTGGCATGCTTGGGTTAGGGCACCCCACTACATCTTTGATGTGGCTCAGAACCTCTTTCCGATTGAGCGTTAGCATTGGGCAGGACCACCAAATGTGTATAAATGAAGCCGTGTCACAGAGATGTGGAGGTGGGGAACATTTTCGGGAAGCAAAGTGGAGTGTGATACCACTGGGTCATAATTTTATATGCCGTCTCCTGTTGAGCGATGCTTTTGTATGTACTAAGGATGTCTCTCCTCTGCTGCTCCCATTGTTCCGGAGGGGCATCATATGCAACATCTGTATGCCATTTCTGTTGATAGGGATGAAGGGGCAGAGTGCTGCAGTGCCCGGTAAGTGCTTGAAATCAAGCCTCGCAAGCCATCAAAGCAGTGTACTAGTGCCTGGAATGGGGTCAGTTGGCGTGTGGCTCCCTGCTTATTTATTTATTTATTTTTTTTAACCGTTTATTACAGAATCCCAAAAATATACAAAGATGGGCCTACAACCTTCAGGCCGGCCGCTAGCAAACAGAAGGAGCATGTAATACAGACAATAGAACGCACGCTGCGGCAAAAGGGAATTCACAGGAGTTGAAAGAGGCGTTGGCAGCCACACCATCCGGACCCCACACGACGGTTTCATTTTTATATAAATAACAACAAAAAACAAGTCCACAAGGCAACCCACAGTCGGAAACAACAGCATGTGCTCCCCTAGGGGGGGGGACCCCACCGATTCATAGGAATATCGAGGGGGGGAATAGGTCAGGACGGGGACTAAGTAAACTCATTGGGCTCCCTGCTTATTGAGGGGTGTGTATAACCAGTGCTGAATTTGATAATATTGCAAATGTGCAGTGGCTGGAAGGTGAAATTCCTGTTGGCAATGCTTAAAAGCCTTGAAGGCTTCTTCCTCAAAGAGGTCAGTAATTGTACAACACTCTCCACTTACCCAAGCCTGGAAAGAGTGGGCTGTAGGGAAGCCAGGATTGCGGGCAAGCGACGTATTGAAGGAGGGGAAGGAAGTGAGACCCCGGCTAATCGCTATTTTATCCCATATATCCAGGACTGTTCTCATTGGGGTGGTGATGTAGGTACTGCGTGGCAAAGTTCTTTTTGGCAGCAAGGCCAAGTCCCACAACGGACAACATGCCACAGCCCAGTCTCGTTTTCGTGAACCACCCACTCCTAAATATAACGTAAATGTGCCCCCCAATCGTAAACGAGGAAGTGGGGCAGGCAAGACCCCCTAGGTCTTTTGGCAGCAATAAGAGCCTGTTGGAAAATCTTGGTTTTTCCTTTGCCCCAAATGAAGGCATTGACCTCTTTCTGGAGGCTTTCAATATCCCCTTTGGGAATGGGCGTCAGGTGTTTTTGGAAGAGATATAGCGGGTAATATGGACATTTTAACCTCATTGAGCAGGCCCAGCCATGATATGGGAGGAGATTTCTATCTCCTAAGGTCTTCCCTAACTGAGCGTCTACAATCCAGCCAGTTTGCCTGAGACCACGTCTCCAGCGTGGCCGTGACATTGAGACCCAGGTATCGAATTGAATGATGAGCCCATTGGAATGGGGTACGAGTGCAAAGGTCGATAACCTCTTGAGGGAAAGAGTGAGATTCAATGCCTGTGATTTATTTACAATACTTTTCAGTCCTGAGATGCGTTCAAATTGAGAAAGCAAGGTAAGAAGCGCAGGGAGAGAGCTCTCTGGGTCAGTTAGAGTAAGAAGTAGGTCGTCCGCGAATAGCGCTACCTTGTGTTCATCACTTCCAAATGGTATGCCCTTGATTGTAGTCGACTGGCGGATACTAATCGCCAGGGGCTCTACTGCCAAAGCAGAGAGCAGAGGGGACAAGGGGCACCCCTGGTGAGTACCACTGAGAATCCGGACGGGCGTGGCCAGTAGCCCATTGACTCTAATTTGTGCCTATGGGGCGATATAGTATGCCATAATATGAGATACCATGACCAGGACTAATCCAATCCTATCAAAGCTTTCTCAGCGTCAAGTGAAAGCAAAAATGCTGGGACATTGCGCCGCTGGACCTTTTCCACCAGAAGGGCTATCCCCCGAATAATATCTGCCCCCTGTCGTTGGTGTATAAAGCCCGCATGATCTGGGTGTACCAAGCTGGGCGTGTATGGTTCCAGGCGCTGTGCCAATAATTTGGTATATAGTTTAGCATCCATGTTAAGAAGGGAAATAGGGCGGTAGGAAGACGTCAGTCTTTCCATAGCTTAGAGATGAGCACCATCTCTGCCCTGGACATGGTAGAGGTCAAACTAATGGTATCAGAAAAGGAGTTAAATAACTGGAGTAAGGGGGCCTGTAGTTGAGGGAAGAACAAGCGATAGAAGGAGGCCGTGAGGCCATCAAGGCCAAGTGTCTTGCCCGCAGGAAAGATTTTCCATGCTTTTTGAAGTTCCTCTAGGGTGATCGGCTCTTCCAACTGCTGGGTATGGGAAGGGACAAGTGGTGGCTATGTACAAGAGGCAAGGAATGGCTCAATCTCTTCTTGAACGAGAAGAAAGTGCAGAATGCCTGTTGTTTGTCTGCTTCTGAGATAGCCCATGTGCCTTCATTTATCCTCACTTTAGCAATATGAGTGCGAAAGATATGCATTCGGAGTCGATAGGCCAAGAAGGAGATAGCCTTATTGCCCCCTTCATAATATTTTTGCTTCAGGGCAAGGAGGGAGTGTTCTGATTTGTTTACTCGGATCGCTTTTAGTTGGCCATGAAGAGAGGCCAGCCGCTTTTGACGTTGTCTCAACAACGTTGCATGATTCTGTTGCTCAAGCGCCCTAAAATCTCTGGTGAGGCCAGCCTCTACCAACGGGATTCTCGTGTTCGGGCGATTGCAATGGAGGTGATGGTGCCTCAAATAGTTGACTTAAAGGCATCCCAGAGAATGTGGCCGCTGGTGCCAGGGAGATCGTTCGATTCAAAGTAGGTTTGAATTGCCTGCCATATTGCTGCTACATTGACCTGATCTCGTATAATGTGCGGGCGAAGTCTCCAACATGCCACAGAGTGGGAAATCGCTCCCATGCCTCCCAGGGTGATCTCCAGGTGAGCATGGTCTGATATAGTCGTCAATTCCAGCAACCAAATGAGTGTCTGAGATATGAAAAAATAATCTATACAGGAATATGAAAGGTGGAAATGAGAGAAAAAAGTGTAGTCTCTTGCATTTGGTTCCGTGTACCGCCACGCGTCCACCAGGCCCCAGGCCCTGATATCCTGCTTCAGCGCTGCAGACATTGCCCCCGTGCCCTGGAAGGAGGTCGCACTACGATCTAGGTGAGGGCCCCAAACTAAGTTAAAATCTCCCCCAACCAGCAGCAGGCCCATCTCCCAGGAGGCCAGGTCTTTAAGTCGAGTCCTGATATAAGTGTCTTGAGAATGATTTGGAGCATAAATATTGATCAGTGTGAGGGGCCTGTTATTAAGTAGTTACTTAAGATTCACCAATCGCCCCTCTTTGTCTCGCACTGTTTGTATCCCCTGTATGTGCAGACCCACTTTAAAAAGGATAGCTACCCCGCTGTTTTAGATCCCGAAGGTGCCCAAATTTGAATCGGATATTTGGGGGTGTGCCATGGGCTGTGTATCTGTCTGTATGAGATGAGTCTCCTGGAGGAAGACAATATCAGGGTCCTGGATCAATAGGTAGCGCCAATCATGCCACCACTTGTTAGGGGCAATCAGCCCTTGTATGTTAAGCGAAAGACATTTACCCTGTGCCATAGTTGTTTATGCATGAAGAAGTGTACAGACACATGTGAAGCCCTCCCATCAATCAACCGCGATGCCCTTGTCCCGTTTAAAGATGCACAATGCCAGGGTATGGGATGTGTAAGAAAACATGTCAGTTAGAGCCGCTCCATGTATGATGCCCAGTATAGAACTATGTGTCAATCGTGGTGAAGAGGCAACAGAAAAGGAAAGTGTGCTCTCCGCCACCCCCAGGGAATTCAAATGGAAGGAATAAAAGAAAACTGAGGGAGGTAAACAAAAAAAGAACAAGAATAAGGCCAACCGGGCCACAGTAGTCCATTCCAGTCCCAGAGCGTCCCTTCAGTATATACCACGGCAACTCTGAGGAAGTCACTCCTCCTGGGGACCAGTTGAATGGCGGGGGGTGCCATCATGATCTTGCTAGTAGCTGCGGTCTCCCTACCTAGCAGCCGGCCCATGCTTCAGAGTCAAGGAGGGGGTGTATGCTCCCCCCTGGGACCAGGGCTCCTTCATGACGAAACCAGGCATGGAGGCTGTCAGGGCGAGGGAAAGCAGTAAGTCATATGTGAGGCCTTTCCTTGATGACCTAGTGTGTAGGTTGTTCCTTCGACTTTTGTTTTCCAGGTCCTCCTGTTTGATTTGTAGTTCAATGTGCTGTTCTTCAAGCACCGTCATTCGGCCCCCTAGCTCTTCCTGGTCCTCTGTTCGCGTGTCGAGTGTTCGCTCGAGGTCGTCTGCTCTGCCCCCGATTTTGGTCACATAGCGCCGGATGTCATGCAGGCATGTTTTGAACTCGGTTTTGAGTGAGCCGATTTCTGACTTTATTGCTTGGAGAAAGTTGGTCATAAAGGCCTGCATAAGGGTGTTCGCCTCTGGACCTTTCGGGAGACGTCACCATCGTGGGGGCTTGCCAGGCCGCCGCAGCAGAGGGTGGTTTTAACCACACTGATGTGACTGTTGTTTCCTTAGAGGGACCTGGTGCAGTATCCTTTCCTGCCTTAGTGCGGGGCATGTTTTCCCAAAGTACCCCTTCTTCAGTTCGCCCCACTCAGGGAACTAAGTCTCAGGTTGCTGGCCCAGGGAGGGAAGTTAATTCACCCCTAGACCCGGCCCCCCAGAGTACTGGGGTCCCCCAGTGCAGAAACGCCAGCAGTGATGTCCCAAGGCTCAGCGTAGCCTGGCGTCAGCAGGCCCCGAGGTCACCAGAATGTCAACCCCCCTCAGCACAAACAGCTGCACCCCTGCTGCCTAAGAGCCCGCTTCAGCTCTCACCTCTTGTTTCTTAGCGTACTGTTTTGCGTGGGTCCCCGGGTTCAGTGCAATGATCGGTAGGATCTCCGGTGAGGCCAGGCCGCTCCTCCCCAGGCACACTCATTGGCATGCTCCCCAGTGCGGGGGCCCACTGTGTACTGTCGAACCCGCCCGGGGTGCCAAAGGATCCCCACAATTGCTCCACTGGGGGACACCACGACGAGAGGCAGGCAATGCAGGTAAACTGGCTTCTCTCCTTATCCCCTGGCAGAGATCCGGGCAGCAGGCGTCCAGACCGGCCCCAGTCAACGGGGGCTCCCACAGAGGTCAGGCTGGCCCCGTGAAGCTGTGTTCCCGCTACAGTCCCCGGGTGCGAGGGTCCCCTCAACATTCCAGGGAGGAGGGCCCGGCCGGGCGCCCAGCAGGCGAGGCTCGCCCCGGCCCTGCCACTCCAGCCAGGCCCGGTGCCCAAGGTCCATGAGGTAGGAGCGTTGGAGGTCCGTCCAGGGCCTCCAAGTTCAGGTCGCACGCCCCAGCGACCAAAAATCCCCAATCAAGGTCATCCAGTGGAGCTCTGGGCCTCCGCCGCACAGGCCGCTCCCACAATGTCTGGGCCTAAGATGGCGGATCAAGCCGTTCCCTTCAGCCATCCACTAGGATCTGGCCCCCATCTCGAGCCTGGGAGGCCGTCCGTGTTTCAACATTGGGGCGGCTGGATTACTGCTCCCTAGGTGGGGGGCCTGCCAGTGGTTTCGTGGCCCTGTTGGTGATAGATTCATCGGGCCGGCCGCAGGAGGACGGAGACACCACAAAGTGCATCCTAGTCCATCGGAGTCTTGGCCACGCTCCAGCTTTGCTTTTTGAAAGAAGTTGAAGAGCTGCTGCTTTAACAGTAGCTGGTGTAAGGAACTTCTCTTCTGCAAAGTCAACGAACCCCAGTACCAGAGGCAAAGTAGGTTTAGGGTAAGCCCTTACTTGAAGAGTCTCCCTTATCACCAAAACTGCTGCTCATGGTGTTTGAAGTTGTAGGTTTAATATAGTTGTACTTGTGACTAATATATCTTGAAATTTAAGGATGTCCCATACAGGAGATGATCTAAGAGGTGACTCAGCTGGAGAGGTAGGAGTACTTGTGGAATAGTGTAGTGAAGGATGATCATTGAATCCAGGTAGTTAATAAAGTATATTTATTTTAAGTAGATGTTACAGGAAAAGAGTACATTCATTAAGTAAATGTAAAGGAAATAAAAACCCCACCAGGAGCAGGTTGGTACCAGCTCAGCCCTAACTCTCAACTGAAATCCTAGAGCACTGCAACATTCTATTACATCATCATGATGTCAACATTCTACAGGGCTAGGCAGGAGACTAGGGGGAAGGAAATGTGAAGTGCAGTCACTACACATCTTCCCCTTTTACAATATCAACAAAAATATAAGGCTTAAACAATGCAGTAAGAAGAAGACAAAGTAGAGAAGAATAAGAAAAGCACTAAAAGAAAGAACAGCAAGAAAATCACATCAAGAATGAGAATAGGAGAAAGCAATAAAAGCATAAGTGGAACAGGTAAGTAACACATGAAGAAACAACTAGAAAACATGAAAGAAACACTGCTAGGGTGCACTGAGAAGGACAAGAACTAAGCCAGGAAGAAAGAAGAAAGATAAACAAGGATGCAAGAAGGAAGACAGGACATCTTCTCATTCAACGACAATATAGGAAAGAACGAGAGGAAGAAGGACGTAAGGTAACACGTATAGAAAAACGTTCAAGATACAGCGAGGCACACCAGTTGGCCATACTGGAATGGATGCATGAATCAAAGAACGCTGAGCGATGAAAAGAAAACAGAACAAATAAAAGCAAGAAAATTACTCCAACAGGAGAACATAAGAGATCTCCATGACATGAATGAGAAGAAGGGTGAGGAAAAGAAAACTACACCTAACAGGAGAACAATAATAAATGAATTAAAGGAAAATTTTACTTGCCAGGAAAATGTCAGAATGAAAACTTTGCGCAAAATAGAACAGAACCTGGCATAACTTAAGAAGAACATTCAACAACAGGGGTTCCGTGCACAGAACCGCTGTAAAAACTCATGAGTGAATATGAAAATGCAGGAGTCGACATCCTAGAACAACAAATTTTTCATAAAACTATGTGAAATAAAACATATTCTAAATTAAAACCTGTGATGAAATACACAGTGTAAGAACTTAAGTTAAAGTGCGAAAAAATTCTGCAAATGTATAAGCATTCAAACAAGCATATTAAATTAAATGCATCATCTAAATTCGAAGAAAGTGTGATCAGCTGTATCAAATAGGTGTGGAAACTCATATCAGAACATAACAACAGCATACATAGAAAATTCTCAAAAGAATACGTGCAGAAACACAACAATATATAAATACATATTGCAGAAGCAAACTCCGGTGATCGAAGTAAAAACAAAGAAATAAAATAAGAAAAGTAGTCACCGTTGTCATCAGAATAGAAATGTTGAAAGAAATAAAGTACTCATGCAATTTCGTCCCATTTTAATGAGGAAGGTCACATTCACTAAGTAGAATGAAAACGAAGAGTTGTTGAGGTGCTCCATTCATTATATTTTAACAATATTGAATGTCCAAACGCGAAAGTGCTGCAAAACCACTAGGTGTCACCCTTGAATTAAATCTGCCCTTGAAGAAACAGTCCCGGTCAAATAAACTTCCACACACATGCGATAGATTCAGTAATCGGCAATAAGGCTGAAGATTGCACAGAAATGCCGGTCGCAAAGTTGAAAACTCTTCAGCAGTGAAAGTCATGGCGGAATGAAAATGTAGAAGACCTCAATAAGGTGCAAATCGCAACTCAGAAAACACATCATGGTGGCAGAATGAGGAATTAGAAACACTTGAGGTGAATGACGATGTTGGTAAAAACTTTATTGAGCTTGACGGTAAAAACACGTGGTTGGCAAGATACATAATGTGCAGGGAACTGCACACAGAGTAAATGGTATAGGCCAAACATAAAATGGCGGCACGTTTAGACGTGGTTGCAGGGTGGCTCACGGTGCGCTTGTGCACGAAAACGTCCCCAAGGAAGCAGAAAAGCACAAGAACGTCACAAAAGGACTTGAGGAGCTGTGCATCAATCAGGTAAGAGTGCGCGCTCTATGGGGTGCTCGCGCCTGCAATTTTAAAAGGAGAACGGTGGTTGAACTGACAAAGTGAAGGTTGCTATTAAAATCGGTAAAAACATGAAGAACAATTACCGAAAAGCCTAATGCCACCGAAATCTCAAAATTGAGAGTAGAAAAATGCACCAATATCCTTTTCCTCAGTAAAGTTGAAAAAGTCACCGCATTGAAAGCAGAAACAGCACAAAATGAAAGTCAGAAAAACGTTGCACCCATTGAAAATAAAATTAATTCAGCTTACAGTGCCCCTCATTTACAAATGAAATCAGATTACAGTGCTACTCCATCTGCCAGATGACTAGACTAAACCTCACACTGCTCGTTCCTCTATATGCAGAAAAGTAATTTCTCCAGTATACCACAGGGTCGATACAAGGAACTTATTAGTGCGCTGAGGAACTTGATGTATAGAATCACAGCTGAGAGGAACACAGAAATTTTAAACTCGCTATTGAAAGTGGAGAACTCCAAATACACGAGCAGGCAGGCAGCAACATCTTTTAAAAACAGCAGGAGAGGCCAGCTTAAAGGCAGGAAATTGCAACAAATACTGGAATCAAGAAGGTATCAATTACAGCAGGGACTGGCAATTTGAAGAAGAGGGCGACCGGTGGATTGGTCACTGGTGGGGCTAGCCAGTATGCTTGAGAAGGAATACGAAGTTCATTACCTTGAAGTTACTTGGAATTTGAAAATCCTTGTAGGTTTCTTAGTTGCTGAAGGAAGGTTACTTGAAGTGAAAGTCCATAGAATTTGAATCCACGCAGGGTTTGAAGACCAAATCGTCGCCAAAATAAGTGTAGTGAAGGATGATCATTGAATCCAGGTAGTTGATAAAGTATATTTATTTTAAGTAGATGTTACAGGAAAAGAGTACAGTTATTAAGTAAAAGTAAAGGAAATAAAAACCCCACCAGGAGCAGGATGGTACCAGCTCAGCCCTAACTCTCAACCGAAATCCTAGAGCACTGCAACATTCTATTACATCATCATGATGTCAACATTCTACAGGGCTAGGCAGGAGACTAGGAGGAAGGAAATGTGAAGTGCAGTCACTACAAATAGGAATTGGTTGAATAAGACCTAGTTGTGTAAAGCAAACAAAAAGATTATCTTCTTTTCCTTCTTCTTAGTGTCAAATGTCATGGAGAAGTGGGCTGTAAAGGCCTGTCTTTTTGGTGAAACTAGAGCTTTTGGTCCTAATTGTGACAGCAGTGGTTGTGTAGAAAGACTTATTGGAGAAATAGGCCTAGAAGGCAAGTCTAGAGTTATAAGATGTTCCTGGACAGGCTCCTCATGTGGTATAATCAGGTTTGATCAATGCAGAGCAGATGTTGTTTTTCTTGATATGGTTGATCTAGTTGATGACCATCATAAGAAAAAAAAATCAAGACTTTTAAATGTCCCAGCATTGTTCTCCTTGATGTCGAGTGTCCTCATGACGATCTCGATATCATTGAAGCTGATTTTCTTGATGTCGACTGATGATGTTAAGGCGTTGAGTGTTCCGCTGCTGTTCAAAGTCTTGTCACTGATGTCTGTGGTGTAGGAACTAGTGTCGATGGAGCAGATGGGCTCAACGGTTCCTGTAGTGTTATAATCTACGTTGGTGGTGCGGTCATCGTACTCCTCGATGGTGAATAAATCGGTACCGACGCCTTTATCGACTGGCATTCTGAAGAATAGTGAAAATGCCCAGAGTGATGGTGGGAATTTTTTTTTTTACGCCTCTTCTCTTTAGATCTCTCTAAATGGGAGTCTTAATCAAAAGAGTTTCTGGATTCAGACGAGGGAGCCCCACATCTGTCTTTTTTTCTCTACTTTTTTTCTCTCCTCTTACTGGCGCAGGTTCTCAAGTTTTTCTCTGAGGCAAACGCCCTCACAGTCTGTTAGGTCTATTTTTGACGTCTTTTGGCAAAATGTGCACTCCTTTACTGTGTGTGTGGTGGAAGAAAGCTCACCCATAGAATGTGGGTCTGATGATACCTTTTTTTGCCCACATGAAGGGCATTTAACAAAGAGTCAAGGCATTTCCATGAAAAAAATACCTCTTTTCTTTGCAGCTTCTGCACTCTTGATCCGACAGGCTCTTTTTCCTTTATTTTTCCCACTCTGTATGTAGCTAATAGTTATTTTTAGGATTGAACACACCATTGTTTTAGGCAGGTGTTGCAATGTGGCTATATTCCATTAATGAATGCCATTTTATGATTCAGAAAAATAAAATACTGTAAAAGCAGACGTGTCCTGATTTTAATGGCAGTAAAACCAATTTTATGGACATTGAGGTTACTGCTTCGATTTAAAGACTGACTTTAAATCATTGAAGAGAAAGTGTTCTGGGGTTTATGACTATGAGTGAGGATTCTACGATGCAGAATGTAAGGTTTCTGAATTAGGTTGATAGAGGTTGGGGTTAGGATAAGCGTCGTGGGTTGACTATGGGATTAGAGGTTTTGGCTAGGATTTCAGGATGGGAGTTAGAGTTATGGTTTAGGGCTAGGAATGTGATTGAAACTCTGTGGTTAGGGAATGTAACAATGTAAAGATATTGATAATGTAATGGTGTCAATGCGATGGGCAAGTACAAATTAAACTTTGATAATGTAAACATTGAAGACATGGTGACATAGGCTCCACCAGGGGGCCTTAGAGTGCATTAAATACCCAGGAGTGATGCTTAAGCAATATAGAATAGCAATATATAGAATTTGAACTATCAGGGATTTCACCACCACTGATTAAGATTGTGAGGGTATGTTGGGAGGAAAAGGAGCTGGCTTCTGCTACAGGTCTGGCTTCAGTTAGGCATATTTCTAGGAATTTCCAGGGTTAATGGACAGGGACAAAGGACAGATGGGCCACCTCTAATTTATCCCCTTATGGTTAACCCAATCGACTATGGAATCCTATTCCCCATCCGATGCAACAAAATGGGAATGGAAGAGCTAATTCTAAAGTAGTGTCCATCCTTCATCACACCCAGAGCTCAGTTTGTCTAAACTGACTTTATTTTAGATCACTTCCCCATCCACTCTGGTGCAGTCTAACACAAGGTTCTACTCTTTCCCCCCCTTTATTAAAACTTTACATGGGGCCTCTTGGACTTATGCTACACATTAAATAAATAACATGAAACCGGTATGCCGAAGACACCCACCCTAGCCTCAAAATATCAAATGACTCCAACATCACTACCATAAAAATATTCAAGAAAACTCCCTAAAAGAATATATATATGCATTCTCAGTCAAACTAAATCCCTCAAAAACAAATTATTCTTCCTCTGCTCTCGCGGTCCTCCATCCCAACTCCATTGCTGGCTAATAAGTCCGTCCAAACTATATATCACTCCCACCTTGGTTCCCATGGCAAAAGCTCTTGGATTCAGTATCGACAAAATTATCTCCATCACCCCATACATTTCTGAATTTGTTCAAAGCATCTCTAGCTCTGCCTTCCCAGAAAACTACACATTACATTCGATCCAAAGCCTTCAGGGCCACTGCACATGCCTTGATCCTCTCACACCTTGATTTCACGTACACAATAATTACCGGTCCATCCAAACAGCACTATCCTCTCTTAGAGCCATCCTACACTTGGCTGCTTGCATTGTGAAAGGGAACAAGAGATCAGACCACATTACCCCCATCATTAAACAGCTCAACTGCCTCCTCCATGATGTTGGAATCCACTTCCAACTGCATGCATTATGCACTGAGCCCTAGATAGATGTCTACCCTATTTAAGACAAACGTAAGAGAAACAGTAGGAATAGCAGTACCATGGCAAATCACAACATGCCCTTGAAATCCCTTAATGAAGAAAAAAACTAAAACACTGAACCAAGCCTTCTCATGTCTGTCTCCAAGGCTCTGGAATAACCTGCCTGTGGACATCAGACTGAAACTCTCCTAAGAGAGATACCCATCTGTTGGTATCCTCAATATTGTTTAATATTCCTCTGATTCATCTTCATTGCATATGCTTGTGAAGCGTTCTGTTACCCATGTGGTTAGTTCTGCACTATATAACTGCATTTAATAAATAAATAATGTAATAATACATTGTCAACAGCCCCATAGCCAGACTTATTGACATCTGTCGCCAAAGCATGAGCTGTCCCTAACCCGCCCGCTCTGGCGTTCTGAGGGTGGCAAGGAGGTTCATCTGAAGCACTGACATTAGGAGAGAGGCAGCTCACTGCAAACCAGCTTGATTGATGGAGAAAATTGCATTTCGGAGTTATTAATGAATAGAAAGTAAAAGAACATCGGCCTGTGTGACAGAATATGAATACCATAACTTCTTGATGTTGATGAAAGGTGGAGAGGCACCAGTTTCCCTGCTACATATCAATGAAAGTGTAAAAGCATTGTATGGGAAGCAGATTCGTTGGCGATGAGGCAGAGGGGGGACAGTCTTGAAGTGAGCTGTGGCTAAGTTCACAAAGCCAAAACTGACTGGCTTGTATTGGGTAAACTCTGTGAGGAATACACCGTTAGTAGACTGGCAAAATCAAAAGGGCTTGCCTCAGAGAAAAATGCATGTGGTGCATGTGCAAATAAACAAACAACTATGCAGTCATAAAATAAAGTGGCTAAAATATCCAAATAGGACATTGGAACTTGGATGGCGGGATCGAGAATTATTGTCAAAACAATGAACAATTTAATCAGAACTGTGTCCTATTTTGCTGTCCATAATGTAGCCTCAAACTTTGTGGTCAAAGCTGTGTTTGGGACAACCCACTAAAATGTAACCAGGAGGCAACTTCTTTTCTGTAGCTTCAAAAGTCTCCAAACTCTTCCATAGAGGCTTCTTGGAACAAGTGCATGGATTCTAGGCGTGAAAAGTCCCTCATAGCTTCAGTTCAGGTCCACAGCTAAAATGGTGGCCTCTACAGCAACGTCACCCCCTGAGTGAGTCCATGTATCCTTCTTCTCTCCTTCAGGCACATGCATCTGTACAAATAGTCTGCCACTTCCCGTCCATGTAGACACACATTCTTCATTTGCAGTGACACTCTACACAGTACAGATTTACTCTGCCGAAATGATATCTGGCCTCAGCTATCCTTCAGTCCCATTCTTTGAAGTACAGAAAAGCAATGTGGCAGGTGCCAGCTTAGCTTTTCTCTTGTTTATCTCACTCTCTCTTCGACTTCCTCATTTGGCCAGACCCATCACTCCTCCCAGCCAAATCAAGAAAATCTCCAGTTCTCAGCTTGCCTCTCCTTCATTGTCCCATTACGTATGCGTTCCAGTGAACATGGAATGCACCACAGAATTGTCCTAGAAGAGATGCAAGAACAGTTAGTGAAATGGCATAGATAAGCTTCCTGTGCTATTGAACTTTTGAGGGAATAAACAATTGGAAAACAAATGAAGTAAATGCAGTAAATGCAGGTTTGATTGTGGGGACCACATGAGAAAACCCTTTTCTGCATCCTTGATAAAGAAGGACTAGTGTTGCGAGAAAACATTGAATGGGGCTATCTGCTGTCCAGTAGTAATTCTCTGAGGATCTTGTTTTGGCTTGTTAGTAGTAAAGGAGGTCAGGACTCAGCAGTCTGTGCAAGTGGAGAATCAGAGCCTGACCAACACATCTGTGAAGGTCCAACAGGAAAGTGAGTGCACCAGTCTGCACGGGTAAAGAAGAAACACATGAGCCTCACCTCTGTGAAGGTCCAACAAGAACGTGAGCACGCATGGGAATTATTTTTGAATTGTTGTATACTTGGCATGTGTGACCTGAGCGTGCTGGGCTGACTGCCATGAGCAGCTCACCTTTAGCCTGAGACGCAAGACCACCCTGTACTAAAGATTCATTGCAAGAGGAGGTGCTCCCCCTAAAATGTGCTCTGCAAAGCACTGCGATCAACACAGACACCTACACTAGGGGCCCGCTCCATGTGTGAGATAACTGGAGCCGAATGCCAGACAGCGCGAGATGGTGTGCATCAGCAGTCACTGATACAATATTCAGATCTGTCTTACTTAGATACTCCCCATTACATTTCATATATTCAAATTCACATTTCTTTCAATTGCAAAAGCATAGTACTTAGTATTGTTTAATATTGGTTTTACTTCAGGTTCATAGTTCAGCTTCTATGAATACATTGTTTGATGTTTGTTATAGAACAATTTGATAGCTTAGTGTGCAGGCACATATAAGTTTATTCTTTGAAAGTTGGAAAATTGTTTTTCTCAAGATTCACCAATGTTTCATGTTGTTTAACATTTGTATCAAGGGCTTCAGAAATTGTTGATACATGGAATTGAAATAGTCAATTATCTTTCATAGAAGCATAAGTAAGTGAAAGTGCATTAAGCCTCATGTATGTAATGTTGATTTTAATAACATTCAGCAAACCAGAATGATGAATATTTAAGCTGCATATGGACAGCGTTTAGAAAGAGAGAGAGAATGAGGAATCTTCCCTTCCAGGGCACGGAGAGCTGAGAGACTGCACGGACAAATGCTGTTAACACATGTTCCTTCTCCAAGGTCAAAGGCAGACACGCTGAGCTGCCAGACAAGCCATATCAGCTTCTACTGAGAAACCATAGCCACCTAAGGAACTCAAACAGGTCCCTTTTGTTGCTAAGAAAAGCTTAGTCGGAAGCAAGCAAGAGGGGGTTGGAGAACAAATGCACTCTAATATGGCATTATAATGTTGCACTTTTAATTAGCTTCTTTTTATTAGCTACTATTATTGTCACTATTCTATTTGTTTTAGGCCAACTATGCACTACAAATGGATTTTAATTTTAATAAAAAAACATAACATTATATTCTTAGCATCTCGATTCATGGGTAAAGGAGGTTTGGAGCCTACTAACCACAATTATGTGTGTGAGCCTTACAGGACTGGCCATTGCTCTGAATGCACCATCCTCATGTCATTCGCAGGTAGTTTGTGGGTTAAAGTCAGCCAGGTTCTCTGTCCCATATTTATATTTTTGAATAGGTCTGCGCGACCAGAGAGACTAGAGATCCCAAAGCTCGGGACATACTCCAAATAGGTTCAGAAAACGTATCATTTGGCACTCATTACGCGATGTCAATCTTGGAGTAGTATTCAATGTCACGCACATGATTTTACCAATTATTGCTAATAGCAGAGCCGTCCATTATAGTACTGATTTCTTCCCACAGTTCAGACAGGAGAGCCCTCCCTACTGTGAATGTTTCAGGTGCTCGACTAGTAGAAGGTATTTTCCATTTCATTTTCAATTTTGCATCTCATTTCAAATTCGTTTAATACAACACCCCATAGCTAGGGGTTTCCCTAACATGGGGGTGAAGTACCTTTTGTTGTCAATGCACATGCTACATACACCTCTCATACACACAGAGCTGCTGCAGTACCGGCTAATTACCAACCTTACTGTGACTGAGAAATCCCATTAGATAATGAGGAACACCAAGCATGGTTTGGTGAACAATGACCTCGTATAGTTCAGAATGTCAGAATAAATAAAGTAGTGGAGAGGCAAGTTGGTGAGAATTGGTTGGGTATACACCACAGCCACATGTAGAATCTATGCTTTGAGGCATTTATTAAATCGGTTAGTGACCATCTGTAGGCAGCGTTCAAGAACACGTTTCACAGTCAACAGCATATGGAGCACCAGGGCAATCATTCCACAAATCAGAAAGGGACAGCAAAAGCTACAACAATTAAGACCTCTCTGCCACACAAAGAACAGGTGCAGCACTGGACACCAGTATTACAAGGTCTACTGACACAGAGTAAGGCATGGTATGGTTAGCAGCAGCGCAAGGGTCAGCACTGACAGAAACCATGTGAGCTTGTGTCACTCCGAAAATATAAAGCACATAAACAGCAGTGCAAGCTTCCCTCACAATCAGTAACACGTACAGTACATGGTGCAGTATTGCAAGCATCAGTTGTACATAAAAATATAGGCCGAGCAGCAAAGCAAGCTTCCTAAATTCACAAATTTGACACATGGGCAGTAGCATCATAATGCTCACGAAAACAGAACATATAGATCATGTGCAGCAATAGCGCGAGGTTCACTTATGCACAGAAATGGAACAGATCAGGCGCAGCAGTTCAAGCTTCGAAAGGATATGTACAGTGTGGGCAGAAGTGGACTATGAACCTCAGCAGTGCATGCTTCCCTCACATTCAGCCATGAAAGGTATTCCAATTCTCACAGCTCTGCCTTGGGTTCTCTGCTCCCGCCCAGCCCCCCTGCTCTACCTACATGAGTATACTTTCACATTTCCAGAGGGGTGTAGCTAGCATTTGATCATTGTCCGGGGGCGCCTGAGAAGGAGAGAGTACCACTACATCCAACGTTGCAGTCTCCATTTCCAGTGGAAATATTAAGTGAAGTGACAACACATATCGACTCATCGTACATGGACACTGTTCAGATGACTCACCGTCCCACCACTGGCAATAGGGACAGAGGGGATCAAAGAACAGCAGGTGAAGGAGGAAGAGGAGCTACAGTGCTTCGAGGCACTGGATAATACCAGCATCAGCTACCATTAGAGAATAGGACTGCCTTTCAAGTGGGGCTCACCTCCAGCACGTCACAACCGGGCATCCTTGAGTATTTTCTTTAAAGTGGAGGGACTTCAGAAGGCTTTAAGAATCATGCCCGATACTTCACAACAAGTCTTGTTCCTATAGAAAATAAGGCATAATTACATATATAACGCTGAAAAAGCAACACATAAAAGTGGACATGAGGAAAGATAGGAGGAGAACATTGTCAAGTCGCAGATTGATAAAACATTGAACGTTTTTGTTGGCATTTGCTATTTGTAGAGCATTTATTGAAGTCATAATTCTCAGCAACACTGTTCTATTTTTAAGATATTCAAGCACCTGCAGGCAGTGTGCCTGAGACCTCTCCCTTTATTTATTTTCCTCATAGTTTACAAACATTCACTTATTCAATATTTCAATGCACTCTAGCTGCATGCACATAAACACTGCAGGTTGAAGTGTGTGTAAGTGACACTATTCAAAGCCATACAAAGGCAGTTTTAATGACTTGTTGAATGGAAGTAGCTGGAGAAACTCTCCACCTTCAAAACTACCTACCTTACCTACCTACCTTACCGGTGATCCGAGGCAAGGATGCAACGCCGAAATGTCATTTTCGTTTCATGACCCTCAGCACAGACCACATGGCACAGACGCAGGGACAGACCGGAGAGTCACTGATTCTTGTACTCAGGCCTCCTTTGAATAAATAACACAACAATCTTTTACATGGAAGGCTTTTCATCTGTCTTGTTTATAAAAAATAGTTTAAATGCTGCTGTTACACATTCCTAATTTAAAGTAACATGATGGGCACTTCTGCCCCTTAGCCTCTCCTTTTATCTTCAAAGAAACACCAACCAAAGAGTTTGTTACTCATCGCCAGCCCCGACCCGTGGAGCCCACGCTCGCCGCGTTCCATCACCCGGAATAAAACGATGACTGTAAATCAGAAAATGCCACGGCGAGTCCAACCCCTGTAAGATGAAAACATCTGGGCACCGAAACAGGGGCACGAGAGACGAGTGCCAGTACCAATGTGCTGTCTGTTTGATATGACCTACTTGTGACTTTTATAATGCATGAAAAACACGTGCAGCGCCGCCCCGATTCAGAGCAGACCTGATGATGAAGCATGACATCTAGCTGGCTGGATGTGTGAGGGTCTTTTTCCTAAAGGAGGAAGTTTCTCCTGATTTCACTGACTTCTAGATTATAGTAGGCCTCCGTCTTTCAGTCTCACCCGCTAGGAACAGCACACATCTTTATATTTAGACTCACGTTTGGGCTCCGTGTGCTGGACCTGTTCATAACAGCCCTCTGTTCCTCTTATTACATTGAATGCCGGGGCCCCATTGCTCATGTTTTAACAATACAACAATAGTCTGGGTAAAAAGCAAACAGAGGAACTGGCCCAGGCAGCGATGCTCTGAGAGCACCAGGGGCCAGCCGGACCTCGTCGCACCCATGCTTGAGTCAAAGTTTTCCTCAGGTGCGGGGCGCCTTCCAGTCTCCCAACTACCTCTGCCACACACAACTTCCTCAAGAAGAGTCAGTGTCGAAGCCGCACTTCTGTACCTCCCGCAGGTACTGATTGGTAATGCCAGTGGTGTGGACAAATGCCTTTGATAGAGTGCGAGAGTGCTCTTCAAGTTGTAGGGGTGCATCATAAGAGACAGTAGAATGTGTGCTGTAATAATGTGAAAGGTGATGTGTTAGGTGTATTTTTCATGTAAACGTGAAGAAATTACTGTTGCAATTCATAAACGTTTAGCTGAAAATATTAACATGCATAATTAGTGTATGAGGCTCACAATTTTTACGTATTTGATGTGCTCATGTAACGTGTTGATTTAGAAATGCTTAGTAAAATGTTCATCTATGGTGATTTTTATGAGGCCTATGTGCCTTGCTCTTATGTTGGCCGGTTTCTGTAGGCCTCAAATGTATTCTTCCTGGAAGCTCTCATATTCAATTCAAAAGCTGAAATTCAAGTGAATGTTGGTTTTGCTCTTTTCTCACATTTCTGTAGCAGGTGGAGAAATTCATCTTTGTTAGTTAGAATAGCGCTTTTGTTTTAGGAGTTAGGCTCCAGGAGGAGAGGATACATTTGTACAAGGAGTGCTGATAATGAGAGACGGTGTTCTTTCTCACTGGAGGAGGCTTGGGAATCAAGGTCATCGAGCCAGGATCTGGGAGTATTGAAACTAAATGGAAAACTACCTATGAGGAGCCGCCCAGCAGGAGGAGGCGATTGGACGATACCCAATGGGCGTGTTAATGATGTGTTGTTTTGAATTAGGGACAGTGCCCCGGGGGTTCAGTTAAGAGAAGAGAGGAGATCGATGGACAGGGAAGGAGCATCTTAGACCAAGCCTTAGGCTACTTGACCCATACAACGTGAGTGCACTTCTTATGAAGTCTTCACGAACTGACACCTTTTCCTAACTTGCCTGGGAATGCTAAGTAGTGATGTCACATTAGTAGTAGTGTAGGGACAGATTAATGCTTTTTATTTACGAACCTCAAATGAAGACTGAGCTTGACGTGGGCAACCATTGCCTGCATTCTGCTTTTGGAAATTGTCATTCTTTCCATGCTTCAAAGGCTTAACATAGCATTCAGATTTGACTTTGTATTAGTTCTGATGTACTTTTACAACATCGTATTGAGGTGTCTGTATGTCCAGTTATTTTTGGCTTTTAATAAACCCTCTAACCTAGAAATCTGGAGTCTGTGATTCTTCAGTCATGATTCTTTGTGCCCGTGAGTCTGACCTAATGAATTATTTCTCCCCTCTACACTTCTAACGCAGGTATAAACAGTCCATTGGCCGAGGGTTCCAGAGTACATTGTTAATAGGGAACCCGGCTGCTTCAGTTGGTAGCACTGTTGGATGTTTGCCTCTTGGAATGAGGGGAGAACCCAGAAGAGGTAGGGAAAGTCTAGCAATGGAGCCCCAAAGAGCCCAAAGAATGAGAGCCCAAAGGACTGAGAGCGGAGAGCGAAGAGCGACGAGATTCGGGGGACACCGACGGAGAGTGACGGTGCGGCGGGAACAGCAGTTCACAGTGGAGTGAGTATGAATAGGGATGTGTGTCTTAGATTGTGGTGATGATTTGATTGTGTGATGTCTTGCGGAGCTGGGATGAGAGTTGAGTGAATGTGGTTTCAGGCCGAACACGCACGGTCCATGTGATATGATTTGATTTTGATGTCAGGCTCAAGGAGTAGCCTAAGATCCCGGGATAGATTTGAGGTGTAGAAGACATGAGTGATGTAATTGTCTGACCAGTGACCGTGGGAGTCGTGAAGCGCTATCAACGACCCGTTTGGAGATAGGGAACGTGTGTGAGTGAGCTTGATAGAATTGTGCGGGAAGCTAGTGCACAAGGGCAGACCACAGCGATTAGAGTGGCAAACGTAGGTCCTGGGTGATGGTGGGTGAATAGGTTTGAGCGATTGGATCCTATTGATTTTATTTATATGACTGTCCGGTCGGTTCGTGGACAGACAGTCTGAGGTGCAGCTGTCCGGTCGTTTCAAGGACAGACAGTTTCCAGAAGAGAGGCAGACTATTACTCAAGACTGTCCAGTCATTTCGTGTACAGACAGTCGGATATGTAATTGTCCGGTTGTTTGGTGGAAAGACAGTTACTAAATTCTATGAGTGAAGTGCATGAATGCGTAAAGTGAGATTGTGAAGGAGGGTGAACTGCTGAGTGACGTCAGAGTGTGCCGTGCTGCGATAGGTCGGTTGGTGTAAAGCTGCGCTGGGATTGGTGGATTGTCTTCAGGAAGTTGAAACAAAAATATTTTGGGGGTGAAAGAACTTGATTCAATCATGTAAAGTTTTAGGGTGTTGCGAAACCTCACAAGGGGAGATAGAGGAGTAGTGACTCAAGTGGGTGAGGAAGCACCACCCGTGGATACTTCAGGACATTATATGGCCAAAATGTAGGACTCCATACGGTAGTTTGGCTCCAAAATTGGCAAAAGATTACTGAAAAAGAGGGAGATTTGGCGTTTCCATGCTATGGTTCTTTTAGGTTAGAGGTGCTGTACCAGTTGAGGGGAGTGATAGCGACCTCCGCCTAGACCGACACAGTTTGAAGCACTTGGTGCATCGATGAGAGCAGCACAGGCAAAGAGCAGAGAGCGAAGTCAGTGAAGGATGAAAAGGGCGATGAAGGAGTATCAGGAGTGCGCTGGGATGCACAGTTGAAGAAGTGGAGGGTAGACTTCATCGGGTCTACACCATCGTGAAAACAGGAGACGCTTGGAAGAGAAAGGAAGAGGGAAGCCCATAGATCCCAAGAAAGGTCTTTGTACGAAAAAGTGTGTGTGAGCACACTTTCACAATTGAAGCTACTACAAAGTTTTTGCAGGAACCGGAGCAAGTGGTACCTATAGTGTATTTTGAGTGTGGGAAAAATGCGTATGTGCGTTTGCCACTGAATTGGTATGGTACATGTTATGTGGCTGTTGTGTTTCCTAAGATTTACTACGTTGAAGATTTGGGCCTGTTGGAGGGGGTGTTTAGCCAAAATATCGAGTTTTAAATTTCGACCTACAATAATATCGTGTTTTTAATATCGTAGGTACAGAATATCGAAGTCAAGAATATCGACGGACAGAATATCGATCCCAAGGTAAGTAATATCGAAGTTAATAATATCGAAGTAATTAATATCGATGTAAGTAATATCGTAAGCAAAAATTTCGATGTCAATAATATCGATAATTATTTAGTGTAATGTAATTTAATATGTATTTTATTTGTATGTTAAAGATTATTGTAATGTATTTTAATACATTTAAAAATAAATGTTTAGAGATTAATAATTATTTTAAATTTAATTTAGCGTTTTAGTATCAGAGCGGGTTGTGGGTTTATAGGGGAATAGGGTGGGAAGTAATTTAATTATAATTAATGAATTAATATGTATTGTTTAATTGGTATTTATGATTAATTAATTGGTAACTAATTAATAATTGGTAATTAATTGATTAATTAGTTGTTAATTAATTATTAATTGTAAAATTATTTTATTAATTGGTTAATTATATACATTATAATTAGTTTAATAATATTTATTTATTGTTATAGTTAATTAATTAATTGTTAATTAGTAATTAATTGGTGATTTAATTTTATTAAGTGATTAATTGATAATTAAATTAATTATGTGAATTTTTATGTGTAGTGGGTTGTGGGTTTATAGGGGAATAGGGTGGGAAGTAATTTAATTATAATTAATGAATTATTATGTATTGTTTAATTGGTATTTATGATTAATTAATTGGTAATTAATTATTAATTGGTAATTAATTATATTAATGGATTAATTAACTGTTAATTCATTATTAATTCTAAAAAATTTTTATTATTTGGTTAATTATATACATTATAATTAGTTTATTAATAATATTTATTTATTGTTATAGTTAATTAATTAATTGTTAATTAGTAATTAATTGGTGATTTAATTTTATTAAGTGATTAATTGATAATTAAATTAATTATGTGATGGTTTATGTGTAGTGGGTTGTGGGTTTATAGGGGAATAGGGTGGGATGTAATTAAAATAAAATAAATAATGATATTTTTTATTTATTTGTAATTAATATTAATTAATTATTATTAGTTAGTTAAATATAGTAAATATAAATAATTTATTATTGTATTTTATTTGTTGTTATTGCTAATTAATGTATTGTTAATTAATAGGTGAATATTTGTAATTTCGTAGTTAATATGTATCAATTAGTCAATTAATAACTATATTAATTATAAAGAATGTATTATTAATTGTAAATAAGAGATAAATTGATATTTAAATCTATTGTGTATTTTGTATGTGTAGTGTGGTGTGTGTTAAAGGGGGAATAGTGTGGGATGTAATTTAAATTTATTTATTTAAATATTTATTTTACATAATTGGTATTTAATAATAAAAAAATGTTTAAAACATTGTTAACATGCAATTTTTTTATAAGAAATTATTGAATTGGTTATAATGTTCATAGAATCACTATGCTATCTAGTGCTTTCCCAACTGTTTTACTATCTGGAGTGGGAATAGTAATTTTTACCCCTACGCTATCCAGCGCTTTCCCTACTGTTGCACTCTCTGGAGTTGGAATAGTAATTTTTACCCCTACGCTATCCAGCGCTTTCCCTACTGTTGCACTCTTTGGAGTTGGAATAGTAATTTTTACCCCTACGCTATCCAACCTTTTCTCTACTGTTGCACTGTCTGGAGTGGGAAGAGTAATTTTTACCCTTACGCTATCCAAAACTTTCCCTACTATTGCATTCTCTGGAGTGGGAATAGTAAATTTTACCCTTACGCTATCCAACACTTTCCCTACTATTGCACTCACTGGAGTTGGAATAGTAATATTTACCCCTACGCTATCCAACGTTTTCCCTACTGTTCCACTCTTTGGAGTTGGAATAGTTATTTTTACCCCTACGCTATCCAACGTTTTCTCTACTGTTGTACTGTCTGGAGTGGGAATAGTATTTTTTACCCTTACGCTATCCAACACTTTCCCTACTATTGCACTCTCTGGAGTGGGAAAAGTAAATTTTACCCTTACGCTATCCAACGTTTTCCCTACTGTTGCACTCTTTGGAGTTGGAATAGTTATTTGTACCCCTACGCTATCCAACGTTTTCCCTACTGTTGCACTGCAACAGTGTAAGTACGACCCGTACCCACACCCGCGTACGTATGGAGCGTACCCCCACCCCAACAGTGTAAGTACGACCCGTACCCACACCCGCGTACGTATGGAGCGTACCCCCACCCCAACAGCGTAAGTACGACCCGTACCCACACCCGCGTACGTATGGAGCGTACCCCCACCCCAACAGTGTAAGTACGACCTGTACCACACCCGCGTACGTATGGAGCGTACCCCCACCCCAACAGTGTAAGTATGACCCGTACCCACACCCGTGTACGTATGGAGCGTACCCCCACCCCAACAGCGTAAGTACGACCCGTACCCACACCCACGTACGTATGGAGCGTACCCCCACCCCAACAATGTAAGTACGACTCGTACCCCCACCCGCGTACGTATGGAGCGTACCCCCACCCCAACAGTGTAAGTACGACCCGTACCCACACCCGCGTACGTATGGAGCGTACCCCCACCCCAACAGTGTAAGTACGACCCGTACCCACACCCGCGTACGTATGGAGCGTACCCCCACCCCAACAGTGTAAGTACGACCCGTACCCACGGACGTATGGAGCGTACCCCCAGCCCAACAGTGTAAGTAAGACACGTACCCTCACCTCGAATGCATGGAGCGTAGCCCCACCCCAACAGTGTAAGTACGACACGTACCCCCACCTCGAATGCATGGAGCGTACCCACATCCGTGTATGTCATGAGCGTACATATTGTGAAATTGGAGAGGTGGGTGCAGAGTCCTCCCAGCAGTGCCCAGACGCAGGAGGGGTGTGTGCCTATCACTCCCAGCAGTGCCCTGAGACAGGAGGGGTGGGTGCAGAGTCCTCCCAGCAGTGCCCAGACACAGGAGGGGTGGGTGCCTATCACTCCCAGCATTGCCCTGAGACAGGAGGGGTTGGAGCAGAGTCCTCCCAGCAGTGCCCTGAGACAGGAGGGGTGGGGGCCTATCACTCCCAGCAGTGCCCTGAGACAGGAGGGGTGTGTGCAGAGTCCTCCCAGCAGTGCCCTGAGACAGGAGGGGTGGGTGCAGAGTCCTCCCAGCAGTGCTCAGACACAGGAGGGGTGGGTGCCTATCACTCCCAGCAGTGCCCTGAGACAGGAGGGGTGTGTGCAGAGTCCTCCCAGCAGTGCCCTGAGACAGGAGGGGTGTGTGCAGAGTCCTCCCAGCAGTGCCCCGAGACAGGAGGGGGGGGCTATCACTCCCAGCAGTGCCCTGAGACAGGAGGGGTGGGTGCCTATCACTCCCAGCAGTGCCCTGAGACAGGAGGGGTGGGTGCAGAGTCCTCCCAGCAGTGCCCAGACGCAGGAGGGGTGTGTGCAGAGTCCTCCCAGCAGTGCCCTGAGACAGGAGGGGTGGGTGCAGAGTCCTCCCAGCAGTGCCCAGACGCAGGAGGGGTGTGTGCAGAGTCCTCCCAGCAGTGCCCTGAGACAGGAGGGGTGGGTGCAGAGTCCTCCCAGCAGTGCCCAGGCACAGGAGGGGTGGGTGCCTATCACTCCCAGCAGTGTCCTGAGACAGGAGGGGTGGGTGCCTATCACTCCCAGCAGTGCCCTGAGACAGGAGGGGTGGGTGCCTATCACTCCCAGCAGTGTCCTGAGACAGGAGGGGTGGGTGCAGAGTCCTCCCAGCAGTGCCCTGAGACAGGAGGGTTGGGGGCCTAACACTCCCAGCAGTGCCCTGAGACAGGAGGGGTGGGGGCCTATCACTCCCAGCAGTGCCCTGAGACAGGAGGGGTGGGGGCCTATCACTCCCAGCAGTGCCCTGAGACATGAGGGGTGGGGGCCTATCACTCCCAGCAGTGCCCTGAGACATGAGGGGTGGGGGCCTATCACTCCCAGCAGTGCCCTGAGACAGGAGGGGTGGGTGCAGAGCCCTCCCAGCAGTGCCCAGACGCAGGAGGGGTGTGTGCAGAGTCCTCCCAGCAGTGCCCTGAGACAGGAGGGGTGGGTGCAGAGTCCTCCCAGCAGTGCCCAGACACAGGAGGGGTGGGTGCAGAGTCCTCCCAGCAGTGCCCAGTCGCAGGAGGGGTGTGTGCAGAGTCCTCCCAGCAGTGCCCTGAGACAGGAGGGGTGGGTGCAGAGTCCTCCCAGCAGTGCCCAGACACAGGAGGGGTGGGTGCCTATCACTCCCAGCAGTGCCCTGAGACAGGAGGGGTGGGTGCCTATCACTCCCAGCAGTGTCCTGAGACAGGAGGGGTGGGTGCAGAGTCCTCCCAGCAGTGCCCTGAGACATGAGGGGTGGGGGCCTATCACTCCCAGCAGTGCCCTGAGACATGAGGGGTGGGGGCCTATCACTCCCAGCAGTGCCCTGAGACAGGAGGGGTGGGTGCCTATCACTCCCAGCAGTGCCCTGAGACAGGAGGGGTGGGTGCCTATCACTCCCAGCAGTGCCCTGAGACAGGAGGGGTGGGTGCAGAGTCCTCCCAGCAGTGCCCTGAGACAGGAGGGGTGGGTGCAGAGTCCTCCCAGCAGTGCCCAGACACAGGAGGGGTGGGTGCAGAGTCCTCCCGGCAGTGCCCAGACGCAGGAGGGGTGTGTGCAGAGTCCTCCCAGCAGTGCCCTGAGACAGGAGGGGTGGGTGCAGAGTCCTCCCAGCAGTGCCCAGACACAGGAGGGGTGGGTGCAGAGTCCTCCCAGCAGTGCCCAGACGCAGGAGGGGTGTGTGCAGAGTCCTCCCAGCAGTGCCCTGAGACAGGAGGGGTGGGTGCAGAGTCCTCCCAGCAGTGCCCAGACACAGGAGGGGTGGGTGCCTATCACTCCCAGCAGTGCCCTGAGACAGGAGGGGTGGGTGCCTATCACTCCCAGCAGTGCCCTGAGACAGGAGGGGTGGGTGCCTATCACTCCCAGCAGTGTCCTGAGACAGGAGGGGTGGGTGCAGAGTCCTCCCAGCAGTGCCCTGAGACAGGAGGGGTGGGTGCCTATCACTCCCAGCAGTGCCCTGAGACAGGAGGGGTGGGTGCAGAGTCCTCCCAGCAGTGCCCAGAGACAGGAGGGGTGGGTGCAGAGTCCTCCCAGCAGTGCCCAGACACAGGAGGGGTGGGTGCAGAGTCCTCCCGGCAGTGCCCAGACGCAGGAGGGGTGGGTGCAGAGTCCTCCCGGCAGTGCCCTGAGACAGGAGGGGTGGGTGCAGAGTCCTCCCAGCAGTGCCCAGACACAGGAGGGGTGGGTGCAGAGTCCTCCCAGCAGTGCCCAGACGCAGGAGGGGTGTGTGCAGAGTCCTCCCAGCAGTGCCCTGAGACAGGAGGGGTGGGTGCAGAGTCCTCCCAGCAGTGCCCAGACACAGGAGGGGTGGGTGCCTATCACTCCCAGCAGTGCCCTGAGACAGGAGGGGTGGGTGCATATCACTCCCAGCAGTGCCCTGAGACAGGAGGGGTGGGTGCCTATCACTCCCAGCAGTGTCCTGAGACAGGAGGGGTGGGTGCAGAGTCCTCCCAGCAGTGCCCTGAGACAGGAGGGGTGGGTGCCTATCACTCCCAGCAGTGCCCTGAGACAGGAGGGGTGGTGCAGAGTCCTCCCAGCAGTGCCCTGAGACAGGAGGGGTGGGTGCAGAGTCCTCCCAGCAGTGCCCAGACACAGGAGGGGTGGGTGCAGAGTCCTCCCAGCAGTGCCCAGACACAGGAGGGGTGGGTGCAGAGTCCTCCCAGCAGTGCCCAGACGCAGGAGGGGTGTGTGCAGAGTCCTCCCAGCAGTGCCCTGAGACAGGAGGGGTGGGTGCAGAGTCCTCCCAGCAGTGCCCAGACACAGGAGGGGTGTGTGTAGAGTCCTCCCAGCAGTGCCCTGAGACAGGAGGGGTGGGTGCAGAGTCCTCCCAGCAGTGCTCAGACGCAGGAGGGGTGTGTGCAGAGTCCTCCCAGCAGTGCCCTGAGACAGGAGGGGTGGGTGCAGAGTCCTCCCAGCAGTGCCCAGACACAGGAGGGGTGGGTGCCTATCACTCCCAGCAGTGGCCTGAGACAGGAGGGGTGGGTGCCTATCACTCCCAGCAGTGCCCTGAGACAGGAGGGGTGGGTGCCCATCACTCCCAGCAGTGCCCATGGAACGCAAAGGGTGGAGTAGTCACAGATACCATGCCCACAAATGTCAGTCAGGTGCTCAAAGACCCTGCAGTACATGTACCACATGTGTGCGAGGCTGGGAGTATACGCATGCATAGCGCAGAAAAGAAAACATGTACACATGAAGTCATGTCAATAGGCCACATACACAAGTACAATGACTACCAAGGATGCCACGAATGATGCAGGTGGAGACATCGCTCAGCATGCATGTGCAAAGGTGAAGGACTACGTCACACACCCAGCTAATGGACACACAGCTCTGTGCTAAAGTCAGGGGACACCCTGCAGGGAAGAAGTCAGGGTACACAGAGGAAGGAATACACCTTGGGACAATTGCAACATGCAGCAACTGCTTAAATGAATGGAGAAAGGTAGCTAACACCGTGTGATGGCACACAGACCCAGGGTCCCCACTATGAGCAGCACACCACTACATTACCCACACACCCAACACATGACCAACACCCACAACCATGTAGCAGCCCCACCAACAGCAATGCCAGCAATGCAGGAGTGTTCCAAGGCCAAAAAATAAGTAGCTTTATTCAGCATGAGCAAAAAACTAGTATGACGTAAGTCCAATATTAACAAAGGCCATAGGGCAGTCCAGGAGTCCCAGCTGGATGGGGGACACAGTGGGATGCGTGTCCCCTAGCTTGCCTGCACAGTTACAATCCGTTGTCTTCCACAGGGGTCAGGGCATCATGTGGGGGGGAAGAAACAGGCACCGCAGGGACAGGAGGGTGAAGGGTAGGCGTCGTGGGTGCAGGGATGGAGGACTCCACCACAGGGGGTGGGGCAGGGCCAAAGGTGGATTCTAGGAGCGCGCTGCACACCTCGGCAAGGTCCTCCAGGGACTCCCCTGCACCCGAAGGAACCACAGGCCCCAAGGAGGGGGGGGGGGGGTCAGAGGGATGGGTCGCAGCGCCACTGGGGGAGGGTGTGGACAGGGGGGGGGGACTCAAGCACCCTGACCGGGGACCTCCTTGACCGCTTGCGGGGTGGTGTCACTGTGGGGCTCAGGGACAGAGCGGCCATGAAGGAGTCTTTGGGGGAGATGTGGCCAGGAGAGCTGAGGGGAGGGGATTTGGAGGGAGTGGATTGGGTGGAATGCGGACTCCCACTCTGGCTGCGTGTCACACGTTTGCCCCCCGACCCAGTGGGTGTGCCTACTGCACCCTGTGTGTGCGTGTCAGGAGGTGTGCGGCGGACCTTCCCTGCTGGTGTGGTGCCTGTGTCTGTTGTGGTGGGTGCATGCTTACGTCTGGGTGTATGTGGGACAGGCATGGGAGTGGGAATTGTGGAAGGAGCAGGGGTAGGGGGTGGGACGTAGCGCTGCAGGAGACCCACTGCTGCAGTCAGTGTGGAGTCTATGGACCTCAGCAAGTTGCGTTGGTCAGCCTGCGATGAATGAATGCCGTCCAAGTATGCCTCCATGTTGTTGAGGACCTGGCTGTGGCCATGGAGGACATTAAGGATCGCAGTCTGACCAATCTGCAACTGCCGCTGGATGTCCACAGACTCAGCATTGGCGGCAGCAGTGGAGACAGGGGCAGGGGGTGCGGTGCCTGGCAGGAAGGAGACATGTGGTGACCGGGCACGTTGGGAAGGGACACAAGCACGTGGGAGGCGGCTGATGCCAATGGAGGGGGCGGTGCCAGATGTAGGGCTGCTGTCAGATGGTGGTGCAGCCACCGCCCACTCGGAGAGATCATCCTCGGACCCGTCAGCTTCATACTCTGTTGTGCCAGTCGACAGGTCCCCGGGTTCACTCTCCTCCGCATCAGTCCCACTCGAAGTGCCAGCCCCGATGTCACCGCTGGCACTGGTGCTCGGTCCCTCCGTGCCGTCTGTGTCCATGTCTCCCTCCGTGTCCCCCGACGATGCTGTGGGCAGGGTGAAGAGACAGAAAGCAATCATACACCTGTATACATATATCACATGAGTACAATCTACGTATGTTACAGTGCATAGCCTGAAACAAAGGATGAGTTACAACTACAAAACAAGGTACATACGTAGGCCCTGCAAGACACAGTTGTGTGACCCACCATGCCATGGAAAAACTATGGAGAGCATGACACAATAGCAAATGAGATGACATGCTATTCTGACTGAGGAGCAAGGCCTTGGGGACAATACAGCACTGCATCTGCACCACACAGCGTGGCAGGAAATTGGGATGGCAGGGACCAAATCCAGGAACTAGAGGCACATGCAGCATAGGTAATACTGAGAACATGCCCACCCTGACTGGCACGCTGCACCTTGAGTGTATATCCAGACAAACATCACACACTGGCCAGTCCGAGCAAGGAGATGACAGGTCTTGACATGTAGGCCATGGCCGCCCCACCCACCCCCTACATGAGACAAATCTGTGGAGACACAGGAAGCACTTACATCTCTTAGTCTGGGTGAAATACACATGGGATGCAATAATTCAAGATTGCACACCAAATACCCAAGGTGCGCCTGTCCAAAGAATCATGTACAAATGGGCATCATCAGATGATTGCTACAAGACACACAGGCAATGGCCACCGTGAGTATGTACTTTGAAAATCAGGTCAGGCTGGACAGTGGACACTTGTAATACATCTCACGTCAAGAAACATGGTGCCAGGGGACAATGGCACAGAGCACAACCTATGCTGTAGACACAGAGATTGTCGACATTCTCGGATTACACACATGATACCTAGGAAAATATGCCCCTGGGGACAGTAGTGGCCACACAACTCCATGCTCCTGAATGGAAATGACTGCAACACACGCTAACATCCCTGCACTATGCGTAACGCACACTCATGCACATCATGTCACAGGCCACCACATGGGACATGCCTGCTGGAAGGCCTCGCACTCAAGAGATTAACTCCCATGTCTGAAATCAGCATTAGTGCCAACTGACATGGAACCCACAAGTCCAGAACTGGACAGGGCACAGGCACGGTCACAAAACCAGTTACACACCACCCCCACACATGATGCTGCAGGCATTGTACACTTGGAGAAGGTGTCAGGCCACATAACTTTGTGATGGAGTGACTACACAGAGACCAGGGAACACATTGCAAGGTGGGGAAGGGAGGCAGGAGATGTCACGACGGCTCCACGCTCCTCAGGATCAGGGTGATGCTCATATGGGTCCACCTCCTGATTTCCCCACACTCTGACTAGACAATTGTGAACAGAGCATAGAGGTAATCAAGCGAGGGAAAAGGTAGGGAAGGGGCTGCAAGGGAAGGGATACCTGAAACGAGAGAAACACACAGGTCAACAACAGTTCATTTCCCTAACTACTCTCATTTCATTCTCGCTAAGACCTTTTCGTACCATCAGTCTTCTCTAGTCCTGATAATGCTGACGGTAGGATGCGTCTCAATCACTGATGAGAAGAACCGTACTGCCCACACAGAAAGCATATAAGAACTCGGCCAGCATCAAGCAGCAGGAAACAGAACAAACCAAAAAGGCCCCTCACCGGGTAATCAAAGGAAGCAGCAATGTTCTGACGCTGGAGGACAGGGTGCCTAACCTGGAGCCCTGAAAACTCTGTTGGCACAGTTTTGATAAACCCCGTTGACTCTGTACACAAGTTTGAACAAGGCCCTGGAATATCAAACGAACAAAGTCTCGTCCCTAATTTTTGCCCCTAACAACAAAAGAAAAACGAGCCTCTCCACTTCCTCCCTGGAAGCCTAGAGGCGGTGGCCAAATGTCTCGAAAACAATGAGAACAAACTACTCTCAACCTCCGCTCCGGGGGTCAAGAGTCTTACCCCTCTGGTCGTCGGCAGACCCAGGTCTCTCGGAGTCCGACCGGGAACAGTCCTGCCCAAAGCCCTGTGTTCTCAGGGAGAAACCGGGGGGGTCTGAGACACCGCTACGAGTCCTCCCGCCTCCGTGGAAGGTCCGCAGCTGATCCGTAACTTCGGCTCAAGGTTCCTGGGCTCTAACTCACGCTCAGCCGTGTCGCGTAGCCAGAAGGTGGGCCCGAATAGAACCCGGGTTGGGCGATAGCACTCGCCTCGTAAACGCGGAAATCACCTTGCCAAGCGTCCGTTTGGCAACTCTGGTCAGTATCACGTACGACGCCGGGAGCGTCGTACGCGACTATATCCTCGTGGCTCCTCCCCTTCGGCAAAGGCCGCCGGGAAATGTAGTTCCGACGTGTTGTCGGGAGTAGGCGCGGCTCGTTACCTCACGGCCTGACAGGAGAGGCCTGCAACACTGTGGGTAACAGGATCTGCACAGCACCATAAACCCTGGAAGTGTATCCATGGAACAGTGCACTTACAAATGCTGGTGAAACACAACAAACACACACATGTACCTACCCCCTTCCGGCTGCTGCATGTCCTGTAGACGCCTGTCCAAGTCAGGAAAGACCACCGCCAGCACACGTTTCTGGATGTGGGAGAGACGGCGGCGCCCGCGGTTCTTGTGGCTCTCAGGTGAGTCCCCCAGCAGGAGCCGTGCGATCCTCCGCGTCCAGCACCGGATATCCTGCCAGCGTTTCCTCACCTGGGACAGGTGCCGCCTCCGACCATCCGCACTCCTCACGGCGCTGACGGCGTCCAGCCATATCTGCTCCTTGGCAGAGGCGTCTACCTGTGAGGATGAACAAGTGACACTACATCAATACACCTTGCACATGTCACGGGGACACAGATTAGAACACATTTGCTGTTTACAACAAGGCATAGTATGCATCCAACGCATTGCACCTTTGTCATAGGGACATGATCCTGTGGGGGAAGGCCAAAAGCAGTACGTGCCATTGAAAGGACACAGGTGGAATGAGGGCAACTACACAATCAATGATCCAGGCTCACACTGTGCATCACACCCACCCCTCCTGTCTCAGGGCACTGCTGGGAGGACTCTGCACACACCCCTCCTGCGTCTGGGCACTGCTGGGAGGACTCTGCACCCACCCCTCCTGTCTCAGGGCACTGCTGGGAGTGATAGGCCCCCACCCCTCCTGGCTCAGGGCACTGCTGGGAGTGATAGCCCCCCCCTCCTGTCTCGGGGCACTGCTGGGAGGACTCTGCACACACCCCTCCTGTCTCAGGGCACTGCTGGGAGGACTCTGCACACACCCCTCCTGTCTCAGGGCACTGCTGGGAGTGATAGGCCCCCACCCCTCCTGTCTCAGGGCACTGCTGGGAGACATCAGGCATTCCCCCCCCGGGTCCCCCCTACAGTACATAGCATGTGTGTCACACCTGGACACAATGGCAGAAGTCACAGTCACTAAAAAGGGACACAGTCTAAGCCAGTGGACACTGAACTCACCTGATAACCTGGTCGCCCATACAGCATGGGGTACCGTGGGAGGATCACATCCACCAAAGCCATGTTCTCATCCAGGGTGAATGGCTGTGACCTCTCCACAGCCCTTGACATGGTTCCAGGGAATCAGTAGCAGCAGCTGGGTCGTGGAATACAAAGATGTGCAGGCAAGTGCTCCCTCATGGGACCTGGCTGCCTTATATCTGCCTTGCTGGCCCATCTCATGCACAGGAGTACAGAGTGATTGGTCACTCACATTTGCATCCTATGTTTCCTCCAATCCCTTCAAACCTAGCAGTCTGTGTGTTCTCTATCGGTTTCATTCTCCTGCATGATGTCAGCCCCACAAACACATTGCAACAAAGTAGATTAATTCCAACTGACTTCTGCTGTGCACCTTCCAGAACAAATTCAAATTTTGAACTTGGTCTCCATGACAACCAGCATGCATGTAGGCCTTCATACTTGTCCCTCATGTGTCCCCTATGTAATTTGGAGCTTCACACACAGGTACGGTGCGTTACGGGGCCCTAGGGCACCCCAAATGCATTGCAACGGCCCGTACACGCGTGCCTACGTTCACTATCACTATGGGTGGCCTCGCGTATGCGTACTCGTAGTGGTACGGGCCGTACACACGCCTGTACGCTCCCTATCACTATGGGTGGCCTCGCGTATGCGTACTCGTAGTGGTACGGGCCGTACACACGCCTGTACGCTCCCTATCACTATAAGTGGCCTCGCGTATGCGTACTCGTATTGGTACGGGCCGTACACACGCCTGTACGCTCACTATCACTATGGGTGGCCTCGCGTATGCGTACACGTTGTGATAGGGAGCGTACAGGCATGTGTACGGCCCGTACCACTACGAGTACGCATACGCGAGGCCACCCATAGTGATAGGGAGCGTACAGGCGTGTGTACGGCCCGTACCAATACGAGTACGCATACGCGAGGCCACCCATAGTGATAGGGAGCGTACAGGCGTGTGTACGGCCCGTACCACTACGAGTACGCATACGCGAGGCCACCCATAGTGATAGGGAGCGTACAGGCGTGCGTACGGCCCTACCACTATGGGTGTTCTTGCGTACTCGTAGTGGTACGGGCCGTACACATGCCTGTACGCTCGCCATCACGATGGGTACACATACGGCAGCACTCCCATAGTGATATGGGAACGTACACAGGCCCTCTTTGCAGCAGTACAGCGGTTTTCACACATTACAGTGGTGACAGGCGGCACACAGGTAGGGATAGGGCGGACATACTTGTCCATGGATGGACATACTTGTCCATGGATGGACATACTTGTCCATGAATGGACATACTTGTCCATTAATTGACATCAAGGCATCGTCTGTGCATTACTACATGTGTGGGGCACAGGTGTGACGGCCTGTGATGTGGAACATTACTCCTGAGTCGAGAAGGCACCAGATGTATGATGAGATGTCTACAGATGTACTGTGTGATGGTGCAATGTGTGCCAGGCATGCCCTTGACTCCTTTGACATGTGTGCATGTCGTACTGCACACTTGGGGTGAGCGTCACTGGCATGGCACGGACACCAACACACGGAAGTGTCCCCTGATGCCCGGTACAGGGGTTACCACACCTGACTTGTCACTACCCACGGTGCACAATGTGACTATGTCATGTATGTGTGGGGGCTTCCCATCAGGTTGATGTTGGAGCACCCTCAAAAGCTGCAGCCGTTGCAGCAACCAACATGTGTCTGTGTGTAGATTGACATTGCACACTGTTCCGCACACCATGCCACATGTGGTAGCGGATGTGAGGTGCACATGTATGCATGGGACACGGAGTACCGTGACAAGGACATGTCTGCATCCTCACAATGAATGTGTGGTGAGTCATGACATGTGCACCTTCATGGCAAGGTGTGTGGGCTGTCCTAGTGTAATGTCATGTGACCTGTGGCTCTAGTGTTCCGCTACCAGTCTCTGCAATCGGCATCCTACTTCTGCTGATGTGTGGGCGTATGTCACTCCTGTCTTGCGTCTGGCTGTTCACTTGCACTGGGACACAGCTATTCCCATGGCATGGCATGGGGAGGTTCTCAATCTCCGTGTGTAGCTGGGTCTTGGTAGGGGTGTCACCTTGCATCCATACGTGTCCTGGGCATGTAGCACATACCCGACTCCCTATGTAGCATATGTGTATTGACAGATTAACATGTGCTCAGTACATATGAATTGTTGTCGTAGTGCACTCACTCTTCCTTGTCACTTCCAAATTACTGCAGAGCGCCGCCTCTTGCCCGAGCAATTCCGGACTTGGCTGACATGCGGGAGAATGACAGCATCCGGCTCTACCGCTTCCCCCAACCGTTGATTCTGGAGTTGACGGCGAGACTGGCACCACACCTGCAACCGCAGCACAGGTATCCTACGGCACTGACACCCCAGCTGAAGGTAATGGCTGCCCTACATTTTCTTGCCACGGGTACCTTTCAATATACCATAGCTCATGTTGGTGGCATGTCCCAGAGCATGTTCTGCTGTGTGCTGCATGATTTCTTAGAGGCCATGTTGATTCACCTGGATGACTTCATCAAGTTCCCAACCCCTGAACAGTTGACTGCGGTCAAGCGTGGATTCTATGCCCTGGGAGGGATGCCCCATGTCATTGGGTCCATAGATGGGACACATGTAGCTTTGGTACCACCACACGCACGGGAGGTGGCGTACCGCAATCGGAAGCACTACCACTCCATCAATGCCCTTGTGGTGTGTCTGTCCAACATGGTGATTTCACATGCCTGTGCTCGTTTTCCAGGATCAGCACACGATGCCTACATCATGAGGCGTAGCAGGATGCCTGAAATGATGATGCAGCTGCGCAACGAACGAGCATGTGTTGTTGGTGGGTACAGTCTGTCTGTCCTGTATTTTGCATAGCCTACCAGCACGACCGCTGCACCACTTCTAACGATGTCAATGTGCTTCCCATGTAGGGGACGCTGGCTATCCCAACATGCCATGGCTGCTCACACCTCTCCGCAACCCCATCACGCCGGCCCAGCTCCGCTACAACACCGCCCATGGCCGGACAAGGCGAGTGATAGAGAGGACGTTTGGCCTGCTGAAGAGCCGATTTCGGTGCCTCCACAAGACCGGCGGCGCGCTCCCATATGCCCCTGCGAAGGTCTGCAAAATCTTCATGGTCTGCTGCATGCTGCACAACATGGCAGTTGAGAGAGCTGTGCCACTCATCCTGGATCAACATGACGAGGACCATCCACCCGTGGAGGACGAAGGGCTTGGCAATGGGGCTAGTGATGTGGAGGATGTGGAGCGGCAAGAGGACATCCGGACTCGGCTCATACGCGACTTCTTTGCTTAGTGGTGAGTACCAGTGTCTGAGTGTGCACGGATTGGTCCCCGTGTGGCATGTGTTGTGATGTGTGTCTCCACCTGCATGTATGGCACGTGAGTCAGAGGTGTGTGTGGGTGTGTCACTGGAGTGATGGTGGCAGTGATGGTTGTATTTCCCCAGTCATAATTGTGACCTAGCATGTTGTCATCCATACATGTGTCGAGTAAATGCACATGCAAGTGGCTGTGCTTTTTGTGGCTGACTTCTTGTGTGTCTCTCTTCCCCAGGTACTTGCGCATGCTGTCTGCTGCTTGCATTGTTGTGGCACTGCTATTCCTCATGGACACGTCATCGTGGGCTGACTCAGCGTTACAGGCACGGACACGTTTGGAAGTCTCCATAGGGTAAGGGATGCATCAGGGGTGTATTGGGTGTGGCAGTTGTTCACGATGTATGCACACTGCCCCTGTCGATGTTTGGTTCCTCTGCAGCCATGTAGCATCACCATGGGACACGACATGCAGCTGTGTACACCTGAATAGATGGTCAGACTTGTTGACAGTCATCAGTGATGGGATAGTGGATTGTGATGATTGCATCAATGTGTGTAACACTGCCCTCGGACACAGGCGGTTAGCATTGGCTTGACATGGTGTGGGACTTCCACATCAGCGGATCAATGGTGTGTGGCAGGCTCTCCGTGAGCAGCTATGGGTGTTTAGCTGTTAGCCGACAATTGTGTGCCAGTTCCATGGCTAACACGCATTTGTGCTGCAGAAGGGGGGTGCCAGTGTTGGACCCACATGTTACTCCACAAGATGTGTTCATGTGTACTTCAAGTTGCCTCTGCAATCCCGAAAACATGACTAATAAAGGTGTCCCTATGCCTCCAAGGTGCCTCTTCTCCGTCAATGCTGGTGTGTTGCCACGGTGCATCCAGCATGTCTGGCATGGTTCTCCCTGATAGTGGCTATGTGTCGATGTGTCGAGTAGCAAGATGCAAGCTGTGTGTGTGGGCTGAGACTGTGTATTGGGCATGATGTCCATGACTGTGTGGGTATTGTGACATGTGCCATCCCCATGCATCCAACGTTGGCCAGGCCCCCATTCTCTGCATTCACCGGACTCAAGCTTGCAGGACATGGTTCTGCCACCTGTCTACACATACCTGGGTGCCCCCCAGGACCCTGGACATGATCCCTGACCTCTGCGCATGACTGTTGCTGTACTCAATGTGTCTGTCAGCACGGTTGTGCGGCCACCCCCTCAGCTGGTTGGGCCTATCACGGGTGTGTATGGTGCTCCATGTCTGTCTTGACTAATACACTGTGACCCGTGTGTCCTGTGCCAGACTCAGGCCCCAGGGTGTGGATGGTTGGAGTCAAAAGAGAGCTCAGGCATGTTTAGACTTTACAACACACATGTAAGGTAACAATGCAACCAGCAGGCATCTTCTCTTCATGGTGTGAATTTTTATTTGGGGGGGGGGGGGGGGATAAAGTGAGGGGCTTTCCGGGAGTTTGGAATCCAAAGTTCAGTAGGGGAGTTGGTGTCCTTGCCATTTGAAATCCTCAGAGTCCATGCCACAGTCTTTGTCAACATTGGTCAGACAGTGACCAGCAGGGCCATGTGGCAGAGAATGTCTCTTGATGCTGTGATGCTGTTGCTCCAGTGGGCCAGGTGCCAGGCCAGGTGTCCTGGGAGATGGTGATGTTGCGCCGACCCTCACGGTCTTTTACGTGGACGACCCGCCCTCCTGCGGGGACCCTCAGAAGCAGGCCGTGACGACGTCTGGGATGCTCCATCGGATGTTTCCTCCTCCTCCTCCTGCTCCCTCCCTGTGGGTGGTGATGTTCTCCGCCTTCTGGCACAGGGAGGGTCGGCCATGTTGTCGGCCATCCGACGGAGTGTATCGTGAATCCCCTGGAACACCGTCACTTGCTCAGCCTGTCTGTCCTCCATCCCCCGTTGGTGTTGCAGTAGACAGGCATGTTGCTGGGCCTGCTGGGTCTTGATCCCCACGAGGATGGACACAACCTGGGCCATGCCCGTGGTGTCCTGCCGGTATGTGTCCATGATGTTACGGACATGGGCAAATACCGGTTCCCCAGCCAACTGGTCAGGCTCGCGCCTCCGCCATCCTCCACTTCCACCACCCCTGCCCACTTGCACCTGGCCTGCCCTTGTGGGTACATCGGGTCTCCGGGACCCCTGAGGGGTGGCATTGGCGTTGTCGCCTGCCTCCTCCTGGGTGCCCAGGACACCGTGTCCCTCCTGGCCAGCCTGGCTGCATTGTGATGGTGGGGCAGGGATCCTGGGTGTCTCCTGGGATGTGGCAGGAGTGGGGGTGGTGGTTGGCACAGTTGTACCTGACGCAGGTGCTGCAGGTGGTTGGACACCAGAGGTGCCAGGTCGGTCAGGGTCGTCCACAGAGTGGTGAGAGTCGTCGCTGCCGGTGGGATCGGGCTCCCGCAGATCCGGGTCCTGTGAGTCTTCCCCCCCAGTGTTGGGGGGTGAACCACGACGTTGACCTGTGTGTGAGAGAGACAATGTTAATTTTGGTCCATGCAACATCCATGTTTCATCAGTTTCAAAGTTGGCACTTTTCCTCTTGGAATTAGGATCTGTCTTGCATTCCACTCACAGTGCACTTGTGCATGGGTGTGTCCCTTGGACACCACATTGGCCCCTTTAAATATGTGTGGCACAGTCTTACTTGCTGCGTCAAGTGTGACTGCAGTCAGCAGTGGAGTGGGCAGGTGTGGCGAGCCATGCATTGGCGCCTTCCGTGTAGCACTGTACATGTGCACATGGAGTGGATCCACACACTTATATAATGCAGGTAGCTGTCGTTGTGCTCGTGAACAGGTTGTGACATGGGCCTGTGTTTTGCCATGGGGAAGAGGGGGGGGTTCTGGCACTGGCCACCCTTGGCTACATGCACGCAGTCTACCTGCTGACAAGCAGACATTCCCACACACCACACGGCTGATTTGCTCTCCCTGTGTCTCCCTCCCTCTCTGTCCCCCTCTCCCTCCCTCTGTGTGTCAGCCTCCTCCCTCTGTCCGTGTTCCTGTGTCTCCCTCCCTCTCTGTCCCCCTCTCCCTCCCTCTCTGTCCCCCTCTCCCTCCCTCCGTGTGTCTGCCTCCTCCCTCTGTCCGTGTTCCTGTGTCTCCCTCCCTCTCTGTCCCCCTCTCCCTCCCTCCGTGTGTCAGCCTCCTCCCTCTGTCCGTGTCCCTGTGTCTCCCTCCCTCTCTGTCCCCCTCTCTGTCCCCCTCTCTCTCCCTCTCTGTCCCCCTCTCCCTCCCTCTCTGTCCCCCTCTCCCTCCCTCTCTGTCCCCCTCTCCCTCCCTCTGTGTGTCACCCTCTGTCACCTCAGCCCAGCTTCCTAGACACACACTTTTTCCAGTCCTTTGAATGGCCCTTGGCTTGTTGCTGTGAGTTTGTTTCTGATCTCCAGGCACCCATTGGGTGTAGTGTCTGTGTGTGCGCTGCTGCTGTGGTTGTGTGTGCTGCCACTCTTTCACAGTGTTGGCTGTTCATTAGCTGCTGTCATGTGCAAAACAGTGCCTTCACCCCCATGTGTTGATGCAAGGCGTCCGCCATTTGCTGGCGAGTCTTTCCTGTGTGGGGACACACTGTTTGTCTGGCTGTGACCTGGGCCATATGGGCAGTGGGCATTGTTGTCTGCTTCTGAGTTGCACGATGTGATTTTTGGGGCCCACCCTCCCGCCATCCGGGTTACCGTGTCATGTGTTGGTGTCTGCTATGGCCTGTGACTTGACATTGTCCAGCTGGGTGCATGGTGGCGGCAGTGGCATGTGCGTGTTCATGGAGTGTGGGTGAGTCATGCGATAGCTTGGGGTGGTTGCGTGCCTGTTTGTGAGTTTGGTTGTGGATGACGTTCCCCCATGTGAGGTGCGTGGTTTGTGTACTCACCCGGGTCTCGGAGTCCTCCTAATCCTTCGACTGCCTCCACCGGCTGTATGGCCATCACCCTCTCCTCCCAGGGCTGGTAGTGTACGGGTCTGCGGGAGGGCCCTCCTCCAGTGGCGTTGGCCTGGTTGTGTTCCTCCAGCATCTTGGCTCGGACCCTCCTCCGCAGATCGTACCACCTGGCTTGGCATTCCTGCCTGGTCCTTCTGGTGTCCGCAACAGCATTCACAGCATCGACGATGGTCTGCCACATGGCTGTTTTTGCTGCAATGCTGGTCTGTCTGACCAATGTTCCAAAGAGCTGTGGCTCGACTCTGAGGATTTCATCAACAAGGACCTCCAACTCTCGGTTACTGAACTTTGGATTCTTGTTAGTGGGCATGGTGAGGGGTGTGGGTGTGGATGGTGGGGGGGGTGTGTGGATGGTTGTGGGTGTGTGGGTGTGGTTGTGCAGGTGTGTGTGTGTGAATGTGATGAGGGGGTGTTTGTGAAGGTGGTTGTGTGAAGGTGTGCAAGTGTAAGGTGTGGTGAAGCTTGTAGTATGGTTCTGTGGTGTCTGGCAGCAGTGAGTCTGTTGCAAAGGCTCATGCTTTGTGTGTGTGGGCCCTTTTTATTGGTCCATTGGTGGGTGTGGCTGTGTTTGAAGTTTGGGTGGGTGTGTTATAAGGAGTGGTGGTGTTTTGGGCCTCTGTTTGTTTTTGGCAGTTGCAGGTCAGTGAAGGTGTTTTTGTAGTGTTTGTTGGCCATGTTTAGTGGCTTTGTGCCATTCGTATAGTGTATTCTTGTGTTGTTTTGTTTTGTCCTGGTTGTGTACGTGCGTTTTGAGCGTGTGTACGGTGTGTACATGGGCCATTTGGTTGTACGGTGCTGTCCTTGTGTGTGGCTTGGTACGACTCGTACATGCGGTTGTGATGTTGGGGCCTGGGGTGCGCTCCGTACTTAGGAGGTTGTGTTGGGGGTGCGACGGGAACTTACTGGGGTGTACATTGACGGTGGTACGACACGTACAGGGGTGGGGGTAGGACTCGAACGTACTGGGGTGTACATTGACGGTGGTACGACACGTACAGGGGTGGGGGTTCGACTCGAACGTACTGGGGTGTACATAGACGGTGGTACGACACGTACAGGGGTGGGGGTTCGACTCGAACGTACAGGGGTGTACATACACGGGTGGGGGTGTACATACACGGGGGTGGGACACATACAGGGGTGGGGGTAGGACTCGAACGTACTGGGGTGTACATAGACGGTGGTACGACACGTACAGGGGTGGGGGTACGACTCGAACGTACTGGGGTGTACATTAATAATAATAATAATATAATAATAAAGGAGTTTGTAAAGCGCATGGTGACGCCATCTCGGCGTGTCCCCGCGCTGTGGAGAAAAGCCAGAGCCATGAGATGGCAGTTTAAGAAGAAAACAGAAAGGTTTTTAAAAGTTTCCTAAATAAGGGCTCTGAATCCGCTTGCCTGATATTCATGGGGAGAGAGTTCCATTCTTTGGCAGCCACAACACGAAAAGAACATCCGCCCATTCTGGCTTTCTTGACGCGGGGAATTTTAAGCAATCCAGTTCCCCCAGAGCGGAGAATTCTATTAGGCTCGTATGGGATAGCCAGATCTGTCATATAAAGGGGAGCTTTGTGTGAGATAATCCTATAGCACATTAAAAGAGCTTTAAATAGGACTCTCTTTTTTATGGGGAGCCAGTGCAGAGTGGCTAGGGCTGGCATAGAGGCTGACCTTTTCGGAAGTCTAAGGACTAGGCGTGCTGCTGTGTTTTGGAGTACTTGAAGTCTCCTGAAGTTTTTTTGTGTGGTTCCGAGCAAGAGCACATTGCCATAGTCTATCCTCGAGGTCACTAGAGCATGGGTCATAGTGCGCCTGGCTTCCAGAGGGAGAAGGTCTAGGGTACGGTTCAAGGTCTTCATTACCCCGAAACATTTCCCAACCACTTTATGTACATGGTTATCATAAGAGAGTCTGGGATCAACCCAGATCCCCAGATTCTTAGCTGCTTTACAGGGAGTGGGTAGCGGTCCCAAGCATGATGGCCACCACTCCTTGGTCCAGCTCGCATCCCTTCCTCCAATTACCAGAACCTCCGTTTTTGAGCCATTAAGCTTCAGGCAGTGCTGGGTCATCCAGCCTGCCAGAGCCTGCATGCAGGTTTTAAAATTGTTAGCATCAATGGAGGGTGCTTGAGACAGGGAAAGGAGGAGTTGGGTATCGTCGGCATATGAGACTAATTCAATGCCGTACGATTCAACCACTGCCGCCAAGGGGGCCATGTAGAGATTGAACAGGGTGGGGCTCAGGGCGGAGCCCTGAGGTACCCCCTGTTCTAAAGCTATGCTATTAGAGCGATGCATGCCTCTCTGAACCTGGAAGCAGCGGTTGGTGAGAAAAGCTTTAAGCCAGCCCAGTGCTTCCTGGGTGACCCCGGCTTTGTTCAGACACTGCAGCAGGATGGAGTGTGCCACAGTGTCGAACGCGGCACTAAGGTCAAGCATAATCAAAGCCATAGTCTGGCCCTCATCCGCACCTGCACGTAGGGTTTCGGTCGCTCTCAGAAGGGCGGTTTCAGTGGAATACCCTGCCCTGAACCCAGATTGAGAGCTGTGGAAGGCCTTATTAGACTCTAGATGGGCCATGAGTTGACTGTTAGCTATTTTTTCGGCCACCTTCGCCAGATAAGGTAGCAGCGAGATAGGCCGTAAGTTTTCAAGGATATCCTGACTTAAGTTAGGTTTTTTCTTTATTGGAAGTACAATGGCTTGCTTCCACTCCACAGGGAGGATGGCCGTAGAAAAGGAGAGTTGGAGAATATGTCTGAAGTGTTGTTCTAAGACTTTAAGGCTAGCTGCTAAGATCTTGGGAGGAGCAGGATCTCGAGGGGACCCCGATTTAATGCTTTTACAGATGTTAATTAAGGTATTAGTACAAGGAACAGTAAAGCAGTAAAGGCATGCCTTATCATGAGTGATCTCCAAATTCTCAGTGAAAGCAGAGCCCGAGGGCAGATCCTTTGAGAAATTAGCATAGATGTTAGTAATTTTGCTAGCAAAGTATCTAGCAATATCATTACATGATTCAACAGAGTCATTCTGGGCATTGCTCTCATTAGATACTACCGAGATTTCTTTAAAAATTTTAAAGAGCTCCTTTGAGGAGTTCTCAGCCTCTCCAATGCGGGTCTTGTAATACAGTGCTTTAGAGGAACGAATAAGTTTATAATATCCTGCTTGCGCTATTTTATATTGGATTTTGGCTTTGGGGCAAAAGTTAATGCGCCATTCTCGTTCCAGTTTTTTACATGCAGATTTTGCCACCTGAAGTTCAGAAGTAAACCACGGGGAAGGTTTTCTAGTTTTCCTGGTAATTACTGATCTACGGATAGGAGCAGTATTATCTAGGGCAGTTAGGACACAGTTCTTCAGGCATGAATAGGCAGCCTCACAATCTGACCCTCCAGGAGGTCCAGCCGCTTCAAGATTGTCGATAAAGGTATCTAAGTTGAAGTTTTTCCACTTTCGACATTGATAAATCTGCGTACTATCACTCCTGGTTTCAGGCTCGGACACCCAAATTCGTAAGGGAATGACAAAATGGTCAGACCAAGGAACGGGTATTGGAGGAAGCGTTTCGACTCCATTCCAATTACCAAATATGGGGTCGATCAGATGACCTTGTCTGTGAGTAGGCTCTTGGTTCTTAAGAGTAAGCTGCAGGGAGAGTAATTCATCTTTTATACAGGAGGCATCCTTGTCTTGGACATCATCAAAATGAATGTTCATGTCGCCAAGTACCAGGAGTTTGAACTTCCTCAAGGCGAGATGTGCTGTCGCCTCTACTAGACTAGCTGTAAAATCAAATAGTCTACCTGGGGGTCTATATATGAGAATACCTGATAGGGAGTGTTGAGGTCCCAGTGAGATACTAAACGAAGCAGATTCACAGTGGTCAATTGTTAGGGGGAGTAAGGAGCATTCCAATGGAGCTCTAACAGCAATAGCTATTCCACCACCCCTACCATCCTGCCTGTCGAGCCTGGCGAGAGAATATCCTGGAGGCAACGCCTCTATGATGTCTGGGTCAGAGTGTTCGCCAAGCCAGGTCTCAGTTAACAGCAGTATATCCAGTGCCTCATCCTCAAGTAGGTTGTAGACCTGAATGGAGTGCTTACTGAGAGATCTACAGTTAAGCAGTGCGGCTTTTATCAATTTTTTTGGGGGGACTGTTATGGAGCCCATTTCAGGAGTAAAAGGGCACAAGGAACAATTATGTAGTGATAAGGCCTGCATAGAGTGTAAGCATGGTAGTGTTGTAGCAGGGCGGAGATGCAGCAACGTTTGTTTATCGTACCGTAAGTGGAGGGGGATAGGTAGGCCAGGGTGTATGGCCCCGTGCTCCGTCCGGCCGCGGACGGGCGCAGACGGGCTTGACTTTGGCTCGACTTCGGCGCGCTTCCGGCGCGCCCTCTGCACGCGTCCGCTGCGCGGTCGCTGGCCAACACACATTTATAGGCAGTAGGGGCCACTAGAGCGCTAACCTGGCCGCTCGAGCCCGGAAGTGCTGGCTCCTCCTCACCCTCCGCATCAATCGCCCAGAATGGACGCGGCGGACCGGGGCGGGAGTTTACAAGGAAGTGGGTGTCAAGAACACAGGTAAACACACAATGTTTTTTAAAAAAGTAGCCTACTTGCACAGTTTTAAAATATCACGCTGTGAAGCAGCGTTAGAATTGTGACACTCACAAATTAGAAAGCAACACAGCACGAGCGGATAGAGCCTGCCACTGCCACCGGCAAGACTCTTCTCCACAACGCGACTGCGAGAGGCAGCGAGTTAAGTACACTTCCCCTACAGTGCCACTAGAGCGCTAACCTGGCCGCTCGAGCCCGGAAGTGCTGGCTCCTCCTCACCCTCCGCATCAATCGCCCAGAATGGACGCGGCGGACCGGGGCGGGAGTTTACAAGGAAGTGGGTGTCAAGAACACAGGTAAACACACAATGTTTTTTAAAAAAGTAGCTTACTTGCACAGTTTTAAAATATCACGCTGTGAAGCAGCGTTAGAATTGTGACACTCACAAATTAGAAAGCAACACAGCACGAGCGGATAGAGCCTGCCACTGCCACCGGCAAGACTCTTCTCCACAATGCGACTGCGAGAGGCAGCGAGTTAAGTACACTTCCCCTACAGTGCCACTAGAGCGCTAACCTGGCCGCTCGAGCCCGGAAGTGCTGGCTCCTCCTCACCCTCCGCATCAATCGCCCAGAATGGACGCGGCGGACCGGGGCGGGAGTTTACAAGGAAGTGGGTGTCAAGAACACAGGTAAACACACAATGTTTTTTAAAAAAGTAGCCTACTTGCACAGTTTTAAAATATCACGCTGTAAAGCAGCGTTAGAATTGTGACACTCACAAATTAGAAAGCAACACAGCACGAGCGGATAGAGCCTGCCACTGCCACCGGCAAGACTCTTCTCCACAACGCGACTGCGAGAGGCAGCGAGTTAAGTAAGTACACTTCCCCTACAGTGCCACTAGAGCGCTAACCTGGCCGCTCGAGCCCGGAAGTGCTGGCTCCTCCTCACCCTCCGCATCAATCGCCCAGAATGGACGCGGCGGACCGGGGCGGGAGTTTACAAGGAAGTGGGTGTCAAGAACACAGGTAAACACACAATGTTTTTTAAAAAAGTAGCCTACTTGCACAGTTTTAAAATATCACGCTGTGAAGCAGCGTTAGAATTGTGACACTCACAAATTAGAAAGCAACACAGCACGAGCGGATAGAGCCTGCCACTGCCACCGGCAAGACTCTTCTCCACAACGCGACTGCGAGAGGCAGCGAGTTAAGTACACTTCCCCTACAGTGCCACTAGAGCGCTAACCTGGCCGCTCGAGCCCGGAAGTGCTGGCTCCTCCTCACCCTCCGCATCAATCGCCCAGAATGGACGCGGCGGACCGGGGCGGGAGTTTACAAGGAAGTGGGTGTCAAGAACACAGGTAAACACACAATGTTTTTTAAAAAAGTAGCCTACTTGCACAGTTTTAAAATATCACGCTGTGAAGCAGCGTTAGAATTGTGACACTCACAAATTAGAAAGCAACACAGCACGAGCGGATAGAGCCTGCCACTGCCACCGGCAAGACTCTTCTCCACAACGCGACTGCGAGAGGCAGCGAGTTAAGTACACTTCCCCTACAGTGCCACTAGAGCGCTAACCTGGCCGCTCGAGCCCGGAAGTGCTGGCTCCTCCTCACCCTCCGCATCAATCGCCCAGAATGGACGCGGCGGACCGGGGCGGGAGTTTACAAGGAAGTGGGTGTCAAGAACACAGGTAAACACACAATGTTTTTTAAAAAAAGTAGCCTACTTGCACAGTTTTAAAATATCACGCTGTGAAGCAGCGTTAGAATTGTGACACTCACAAATTAGAAAGCAACACAGCACGAGCGGATAGAGCCTGCCACTGCCACCGGCAAGACTCTTCTCCACATTGACGGTGGTACGACACGTACAGGGGTGGGGGTTCGACTCGAACGTACTGGGGTGTACATAGACGGTGGTACGACACGTACAGGGGTGGGGGTTCGACTCGAACGTACAGGGGTGTACATACACGGGTGGGGGTGTACATACACGGGGGTGGGACACGTACAGGGGTGGGGGTACGACTCGAACGTACTGGGGTGTACATAGACGGTGGTACGACACGTACAGGGGTGGGGGTAGGACTCGAACGTACTGGGGTGTACATAGACGGTGGTACGACACGTACAGGGGTGGGGGTAGGACTCGAATGTACTGGGGTGTACATTGACGGTGGTACGACACGTACAGGGGTGGGGGTTTGACTCGAACGTACTGGGGTGTACATAGACGGTGGTACGACACGTACAGGGGTGGGGGTACGACTCGAACGTACTGGGGTGTACATAGACGGTGGTACGACACGTACAGGGGTGGGGGTACGACTCGAACGTACTGGGGTGTACATAGACGGTGGTACGACACGTACAGGGGTGGGGGTACGACTCGAACGTACAGGGGTGTACATACACGGGTGGGGGTGTACATACACGGGGGTGGTACACGTACAGGGGTGGGGGTAGGACTCGAACGTACTGGGGTGTACATAGACGGTGGTACGACACGTACAGGGGTGGGGGTAGGACTCGAACGTACTGGGGTGTACATAGACGGTGGTACGACACGTACAGGGGTGGGGGTACGACTCGAACGTACTGGGGTGTACATTGACGGTGGTACGACACGTACAGGGGTGGGGGTTCGACTCGAACGTACTGGGGTGTACATAGACGGTGGTACGACACGTACAGGGGTGGGGGTTCGACTCGAACGTACAGGGGTGTACATACACGGGTGGGGGTGTACATACACGGGGGTGGGACACGTACAGGGGTGGGGGTACGACTCGAACGTACTGGGGTGTACATAGACGGTGGTACGACACGTACAGGGGTGGGGGTAGGACTCGAACGTACCGGGGTGTACATTGACGGTGGTACGACACGTACAGGGGTGGGGGTTCGACTCGAACGTACTGGGGTGTACATAGACGGTGGTACGACACGTACAGGGGTGGGGGTACGACTCGAACGTACTGGGGTGTACATACATGGGTGTCGGACACGTACAGGGGTGGGGGTTCGACTCGAACGTACTGGGGTGTACATAGACAGTGGTACGACACGTACAGGGGTGGGGGTACGACTCGAACGTACTGGGGTGTACATACACGGGTGGGGGTGTACATACACAGGGGTACGTCTCGGACGTACGGGGGCGGGGGGGAGTGTTGGGCACGTATGCGGGCACATGTCTCCATGGTTGCTATGGGAGTTCGGTGCGGACGGTGTTTTTTCCATACGGTTGTAACATCGGACGCACGGGATGGATCGTGATTCCTCGGTCGGACTTCACCTTTCCCATTTGTACGGTAAATCGTCCGAGGACGTGTCGGACACATTTTACGACCCGAGGACGTGTGGGAAATCATTCCCGATGCGGTTCGTATGGACTTTTTACCATGCGAATCGTGATTGCCAGTTCGTACGGCACTTGTACGATTCGTACGGTAAAAAGACCGGATACGAGTCGCACAGGGAATTTTTTTACCGGATCGTGATCGGCGCCTTAGTGTATGAGGCTCACAATTTTTACGTATTTGATGTGCTCGTGTTGATTTAGAAAATCTTAGTAAAATGTTTATTTATGAATGATTTTTATAAGGCCTATGTGCCTCGCTCTTATGTTGCCCGGTTTGTGTAGGCCTGAAATATATTCTCCCTGGAAGTTCTCATTAGATTCAAAAGCTGAATTTCATGTGCATATTGGTTTTGCTCTTTTCTCACGTTTCTCACAGATTTAGGCTTTGGGAGGAGAGGATACATTTGTAAAAGGAGTGCTGATAATGCGAGATGGTGTTCTTTCTCACTGGAGAAGGCCTGGGAATCAAGGTCCTCAAGCCAGGATCTGGGAGTATCGAAACTAAATGGAAAACTACCTATGAGGAGGAACCCAGCGGGTGGAGGCCATTGGACGATACCCAATGGGCGTGTTTATGATTTGGTGTTTTGAATTAGGGACAGTGCCCCAGGGGTTGAGTTAAGAGAAGAGAGAAGATCGATGAAGAGGGAAGGAGCATCTTAGAGCGAGCTCAGTAGCCTTAGGCTACTTGACCCATACAACGTGAGTGCACTTCTTAAGAAGTCTTCACGCACTGACTCCTTTCCTAACTTGCCTGGGAAATGCTAAGTAGGGATGTAACGTTAGTAGTAGTGTAGGGACAGATTAATGCTTTTTACTTTTGAACCTCAAATGAAGACTGAGCTTGACGTGGGCAACCATTGCCTGCGTTCTGTTTTTGGAAATTGCCATTCTTTTCCTGCTTCAAAGAGTCAACATAGCACACAGATTTGGCTTTTTATTAGTTCCGATGTATTTTTACAACCTCGCCTTGAGGTGTCTGTATGTCCAGTTATTTTTGGCTTTGTAATAAACCCATTTACCTAGGAATCTGGAGTCTGTGATTCTTTGAGCCAGTCAGTCTGACCTAATGAGTTATTTCTCCCCTCTACACTTCTAAAGCAGGTACAAACGGTCTATTAACCTAGGGTTCCAGAGTACATTGTTGAGGGGGAACCAGTATCCGTCACCATCAATCACGGTGAATGGAGCCAATGACTGAAGTAGGCTGGCCCACTGGGCCAGGATGTACACTGTGGTGGGGAGAAACAAACTGTGACTGACAGCTAAACAGACCAATGCATGATGAGGTCTGACTCTAAGCCCTTCTGTAAATATATTTATATATGATTATTTATGAACAAACAAAAGTCTTGTGAGAGAGCTAAAGCGGTCTCATAGCCCAGACCTAAAAATGAGTCTGAGGGTTTTGGTAAGGAAAAGGAAGCATTGGAAACTAAGAAAAAACAGAAAACTGTACATGAAGCACAGGGCTGGATCTTCGCCACGGCAGGAGTCCAACAGGGGTGGATATCATTCAAGGGACCATGATAAAATTAAAAAGCTGGATTGGTATCAGTGTTCTGAAAGCTGTTCTTCCTATTTGTTGAAGGACTCTATGGAGGGTAAGAGGACATAAATGAGATGATGGACTGAGTATCACAAAAGGGACAAATACATTAGGGAGAATCTTACAAAGAGCTAGCATATGCGATGTTGTATCAGCGTGAAGAGAGAAGAGAAAGGTTTGAATTCAAAAGCTTATTTTGAGAAGTGCTGGGTTGACAAAAACACATGCCTCAGAGGCTCACACACTTCTGCGAAACGGGACGTCAGCAGTTGCACTTCTAGATAGTGCTGTGGAGGTGACAATAGATCACGAGACTCTAAAAAAGCATTGGAAGTGACTCCAACTAAAGAGTACCTATTGGTTGGACACAAAGTGTCCAGTTAGGGTTTAAAGTGTAGAAATAAAAATTGAGGGAAATATAATGTGCAAAATGAAAGCCAGATTCTGGGCTTATATTTGGATCCCGATCACACTATTCTTGCACAGGATGATTGGCTTAGGTAATTTATAATGTATCTCGAGGTGAGAAGGTAATAATGCAAATATTTTCTTCTTTAGTATCTGAAAAATCAGGGAAAGTCATTCATGTGATGGCATTAAAGGAGGCTACAGCATGCACGAAAGGAGACTACAGCATGCACGAAAGGAGGCTACAGCATTGTACAGAAACTTAGCGGGGTGGTACTTGGGGGCCTATTAAGATGGCAGTCAGAAAACCACCCCGACCGCCATGGAAGCGGAAAACAACCGCCCGCCTGTACCGTGGAAAAACAGACGGCCAAATTAGGATCATCTGCCAAATAATACCGACCGCGGCAGAACGGGGCCAAGAAAAACCGCCCGTAGCGGGTGGTGATGTTCAAAATCCGTCCGCGGCAGGCGGATACGCAGCGGTAAAACACCAACACGTCACAAGCATAGCGGAGACACCACGCGGGAAATTAGGATATCCCCGATGGTCCCGCGGTACGTTCCGCTGTTTCCACACTGGGATGAATGGGAGAGCCAGCGGAAGAGCTGCAGCATAGACACCGCTGCTGACGATCCGTGACTGATATGGCAGACGTAGCAAAAAACTCACAATAAAGCCAAAAAGTGCACACAGCAAACTAGCCATGCCCCCCAAAAACACAAAACACACCCCAATGACACAACCACATGGCAAATACAAAAATACAATGTGTCAGCCATTACACAACCCACAGCAAACTCACAGGTAGGTAGCCATCTTCCCTGGGAGGGTGCCTGTGGGTGGGAGGTCTGTACTACTACTCCCACCATGCCCCCTGTCCCACACCTCGGCAGGATGGAGCACTCCCCCACCCAGAAGCAGTTGCAAACCATTGCAGTACACCAAACAAACTTACAGGTAGGTAGCCATCTTCCCTGGGAGGGTGTATGTGGGTGGGAGGCCTGTACCACTACTCCCAACATGCACCCTGGCCCACAGCCTAGCAAGATGGACCCCTCCCCCACCCCACCCAGAAGCAGTTGGAAGCCATTGCAGTACACCTAACAAACTTACAGGTAGGTAGCCATCTTCACAGTAAGGGTGTCTGGGTGTGGTAGGCCTGTACCACTACTCCCTCCATGCCCCCTGCCCCCCACCTCAGCAGGATGGAGCACTCCCCACACCCCACCCAGAAGCATGTGTCAGCCATTACATTACCCTCATCAAACTAACAGGTAGGTAGCCATATTTCCTGGGAGGGTGTATGTGGGTGGGAGGCCTGTACCACTACTCCCACCATGCACCCTGGCCCACAACAGAGCAGGTTGGAGCACTCCTCCACCCCACCCAGAAGCAGTTGGAAGCCATTGCAATACACCAAACAAACTCACAGGTAGGTAGACATATTATTCTGCCTTACGACACCACTGAGCAGGATGTAAGCCTCCACCACGCACACACAGATGTGTCACATTACAAAGCTAAATGTGAGCACGTAACAGGCAAGTAGCCAGTACGTGCACCCACACATGTCACAAAAGAAATGGTGCCATATGACAACACCAGCCCTCTCATTGCACAAATATGCACACCCACCTCATTGCCACTCACAGTGTGCACACAGGTAAGCAAAGGAAACTGTCACAGCTACCAAAGTGTGACACACCAATGCACATGTAGAAGAAAGTCAGGGCACAATCATGCACAGCACCTATTGACATGTGCATCGCCATGGGGCCAGTGCAACATCGACCATTCGAAAAATAAGAAAGCATGTGTGGTGGTATGAATCAAGATATGCACATGACAGGACAAAGGTATGCAAGAGATGACAATGGCCAGTCCATGTCCAGATGTGACGTCTGCCAGGTCCGACAAATCAACAGAGTCCTCAATGAAAAACAGGTTGTGCCAGTCCCTAGATGGCAACAGGTCCCTGTAATCATAAATTATGCATGGGTCGCATGGTATGCATTGACACCTCACACCATTGACAAGTAATGCATTTACCACTGCATCATGTCAGGAGGCACAGTAGTGCACATAGAAAACAATGTGATGACCAGTCAATTGTGTAGTGTACAAACAGTGAATGACACACAATTAACAGAAAGCTTGCGAGGTGCACTACAACGACCATTTCCCATCTGATCCACAGGTGACCAAGAACTCACTGCAGAGGACAACACCAGCAACCTGCACAGCCAGTCTCCCCCCACCCCCCAGTACATGGACTCTCGGATGTTGACTCCCAGGATTCTCTGGACGATGAGCTCGAAGCTGGCCCATCTGGCGTGCCAAGGAGCAACAGGTCCCAGGACCCCATTGTTACCCCCACCACATCTGCTGCAATAACAACTTCACTGCAGACCCCTGCTGTTACGGCCTGTGCGTCCACTGCCACCACCACCACCACCAGTGCTGCCTGCAACACTCTCCCTGTCCCAGAGGATGACCACCCCACACCACCGACTGAGGAGGGCAGGGAGAGCATGCGGGTGCCCACAGTGGTGAGGCAACAGGTCCGTAGCAGCAGGGTAGGTGGGAGGGGCAGGGTCACCCACAGACACCTGGAGGCTGGGACCCAATCCCTGGACCACATCACCAGAGTCCTTGGCGCATATGAACAGGCCCAGGGACAAACGGGACGGTCGGACAAACTGTTACGCGAGCTCATCCTGCTGAGGAGGTCCATCGACACCCGCATGGGACAAATTGTGGACCTCTTGGGCCAGCGAGTGGCGGTACTGAGGGACAGGCCTGCACCACAACCAACACCTCCACCTCCCTCTGGTGGGCCGCAGGATGACAGTTCACCATCCTCCCCTGCACCCAAAGAGAGGGGTGAGTCCTCAGAACCCACTGGCCCTGCAGCAGGCCCCCCCACCTGCCAAGCGATAAAGGGGCCATCCAAATAAGACCCTGGGAGTATCTGGAGGCAAAGCACCTGCCAAACGCCAGTCACGGAGCCAGCCATGATGGCAACCCTCTTCACCACTGCATTGACTTTGGACTGTCCTTCCCCACACTGCCTTGTGAATGGCATCTGTCGGTTGGACTGGGTCACCACATCAATGTGGTGACTACTCGATTATCCCATTTACCACAACTGTCAACTCACTGCTCCACCACCACCTCAATTGAAATGTACACCCCCTCACATGTCACCATTGTAAATAAAAAATCCTTACACACATGTTGTCATGTCTGCTCCGTCTTTATTGCAGGATGTACAGTCTTCAACATGATCACAATGTACCAGGAGTATGGACTGTATGTTGGCAAGGAGAAGATGAAGGCACCTAGGCAAACACAACAGAACAACGTTCACTGGTCTGGGTGTGGAATCACAGACATCACACAACACCTACCATCAAGATAACCCAACATGCACACGTCACAATGGCCAACAAGTGTCAACATTCACGTCCTGTTCCCAAATGACCTGTCCCAGAAACATTGCCAACCTCTGCTGAGTCTACAACTGGCTGCTGTTACCATTCTCACATACCCCTTCACGACAACAGCAATATCAGCAGAAAATGGGTATGTTGTACATTGTCACCCACCTTCAAGTGAAGTAGCGGGTGATGAGCTGTTCACGCAGGTCAACACCATCCTCCTCTCCACTGTCATCATCACTGGACACGGGTTGGTTTGGAGGCTGGGGCCTTGGGTCCTCATCATCATCCAGGAGCAGGGGAATCTCCTTGCGAATGGCTAGGTTGTGGAGCATGCAGCATGCCACTACAATCTGACACACCTTACCGGGCGAGTATGCCAGTGCACCTCCGGTCTTGTCCAGGCAGCAGAAATGTGACTTGAGCAGACCAAAAGTATGCTCCACCACACGACGTGTCCTCCCATGGGCCTCATTGTAGCGAACTTCAGCCGGGGTCCTGGGCTGAAGTTCGCAGTGGGCTCAGCAACCAGGGACGATTGGGATATGCAGAGTCACCTAGGTATGGCAAACACAAATAGACATTGCAATGTCGCGGAGGCAGAGGGCAGCAGGTCACACACCCAGCACGCTATACGACTAGGCATACTCACCCACAATCCATGCACGCTCGGGAAGCAGATTAGCCATCAGCTGGGGCACAATGCTGTTCCGCAGGATGTAGGAGTCATGGGCTGAGCCTGGGAATTTGGCACACATGTGGGAGATGATCATATCTGCCAGGCACACCACTTGCACATTTATGGAGTGGTAATGTTTGCGATTCCTGTAAATGTGCTCACTTGCCTGTGGTGGCACAAGCTCGACATGGGTGCAATCAATGGCACCAACAACATGGGGGATGTGTCCAAGGGGATAGAAGTCTCCCTTCACAGCTGGCAATTCAGCACCCCAGGGGAAATGGATATATCTGTCCTTGTATATCATCATGGCAGACAGAACATCACGCAGCACCATGCTGAACATCGGTTGTGACATCCCAACAGCGCTGGCCACTGTCTCTTGGAATGATCCAGTGGCAAAAAAATGCAGGGCCGCCATCACCTTATAAGTTGGGGTGAAAGCTGTTGGATATGTTCGGCGAGGCTGCAGGTGGGGATCCAACATATCACAAAGGGTTTTTAGGGTGGCTCTATCCAGACGGCATATCCGGATTATCGCCACATCCTCCATGTCCTCCAGCACTGTCAAGTGACGAATCAGATTTGGCCTCCTCCTAGTTGAGATGAAGGTAGACACATGTCAATGAAATACATCATGAGATGGGCACAGCATCTCACGTTCTGGATAACACAACGACAACAATGACTGCCTTCAAAATTGAGTTACAGACAAGCTTACATGTAGGGACACCTTCAGCTACACAAAGGGCACACCTGTCAACTTACACAAAACAAGTACCTCAAACACCACCTTGGTCAATGTGAATATGGCCACATTTCACATGGGTACGCCTGGGAGTATAGCATCTAGCATATGTGGAACAAATCAACCCCACTGTCTCCTACCTAGCTGCTGTACCTGTCACACCTTCATGCATCATTTCAGCCTGGCACACATCCACAACACAATGACCACAGTCGGCGCAGAAATGACGAATGTGTGCATGAGCAGACATAAGAAGCCATGCAAAAAAGATCATCATTCATTGAGACGAGCATTGCTGTGATTGTCACTGCACCTCAACACATTGACATGTGTACATATAGTAGAGTCCAGAACAACACTGTCCTGCCTACACGACCATCAAATTCATAAGTGACATGTGAGGGAGTACAGGCCAGTCTACGAAATCACATACACAAACATGGCATGTGTAGTCACCAGTGGAGTAAATGGAACACTGGCATCGTGTGCACAATGATGTGCCATTGACCATGTGGGCACTCTGCACTGTTGATGTGTTGCCAGATGGCCATTACCATTGTATGGCACCCATATCGCGGTAGCTACCGCCTGGCCCCAGCTGTGTGTCACCAGCACCCCCCATTCACACAAGTGCGGTAGTGATAGGCATGGAGACATGCCCAAATGGGAGTGGGCATGCTCCGCCAACCCATATCGCGGTAGCTACTGCTTGGCCCCAGCGGTGTGTCACCAGCACCCCCCATTCACACAAGTACGGTAGTGATAGGCATGGAGACATGGGGAAATGGCGGTTTGCATGCTCCGCTGCCTAAATTGCGGTGCCTCGTGTCAATGTATGGCACCCATATCGCGGTAGCTACCGCCTGGCCCCAGCGGTGTGTCACCAGCACCCCCCATTCACACAAGTGTGGTAATGATAGGCATGGAGACATGCCCAAATGGCGGTGGGCATGCTTTGCCACCCATATTGCGGTAGCTACCGCCTGGCCCCAGCGGTGTGTCACCAGCACCCCCCATTCACCCAAGTGTGGTAGTGATAGGCATGGAGACATGGGGTAATGGCGGTTGGCTTGCTCCGCCGCCTAAATCGCGGTGCCTCGTGTCAATGTATGGCACCCATATCGCGGTAGCTACTGCCTGGCCCCAGCGGTGTGTCACCAGCACCCCCCATTCACACAAGTGCGGTAGTGATAGGCATGGAGACATGCTCAACTGGCAGTGGGCATGCTACGCCACCAATATCGCGGTAGCTACCGCCTGGCCCCAGCGGTGTGTCACCAGCACCCCCCATTCACACAAGTGCGGTAGTGATAGGCATGGGGACATGCCCAAATGGCAGTTGGCATGCTCCGACACCCATATCGCGGTAGCAATCGCCTGGCCCCAGCGGTGTGTCACCAGCACCCCCCATTCACACAAGTGCGGTAGTGATAGGCATGGACACATGGGGAAATGGTGGTTGGCATGCTCCACTGCCTAAATCGCGGTGCCTCGTGTCAATGTATGGCACCCATATCGCGGTAGGTACTACCTGGTCCCAGCGGTGTGTCACCAGCACCCCCATTCACACAAGTGCAGTAGTGATAGACATGGTGACATGCCCAAATGGCGGTGGGCATGCTCTGCCACCCATATCGCGGTAACTACCGCCTGGCCCCAGTGGTGTTACACCAGCACCCCCATTCACACAAGGGCGGTAGTGATAGGCATGGAGAAATGGCAGTGGGCATGTTCCGCCGCCTAAATCGCAGTGCCTCGTGTCAATGTATGGCATCCATATCGTGGTAGCTACCGCCTGGCCCCAGCGGTGTATCACCAGCACGCCCAATTCACACAAGTGCGGTAGTGATAGGCATGGAGACATTCTTAAATGGTAAAATCGCAGTAATGCACAAAGGGCCCCTACAGTGTGTCACCGCCATGGAGCATGCCCTAGAGCCAATGAGAACTTTCATTGCGGTGGCATGATGCAATTTTGAAAATCGCGGTAGGCGTGTTCCACCACCGCGGAGGCAGTTATTGGATGCATTTGAAAGATGCACCATTGCGCTAGTGCACACCGGGCCCCTGCGGTGTGTCACCGTCATGGAGCTTTCCCTAGAGCCAATGGGAACCTTGATTGCGGTTGCATGATGCAATTTTGAAGATCGCGGTAGGCGTGCTCCGCCACCGCGGAGCCGGTCATTGGATGCATTTGAAAGAGGCAGACCTGGACCACCAATTTCTGCAGCTTGGCACCTTTGAAACGACCCCAGGGGGCTATATATGTGTGGGAGTGACCCTCACATTTCCACTGCCCCCAGAGCCTGCTGCCAGACACCCCTCACCTGCTGCTGCCTCCAGGGACTGCTGCCTGTGACCCCTCACCTGCTGCTGCCTCCAGGGACTGCTGCCTGAGACCCCGCACCTGCTGCTGCCTCCAGGGACTGCTGCCTGAGACCCCTCACCTGCTGCTGCCTCCAGGGACTGCTGCCTGAGACAACTCATCACCCAATTCCACTGCTGTTGTCTCATGTCCACAGTGATGGCAAGGACAGATAAGATCTGTTCCAGTCCCTTCACGAGCGAGGAACTGGAGGTCCTGGTGGATGAGGTGCTCACACAGTACCCAAGGCTCCATGGTGCCCCAAATGTCGTGGTAAGTCCTCAACAGTGGGGGGGGGGGGGGTAGGGCAGGGGGGCACACATGTAGTTGGACTGATGCAGTATGAGCCTGGGAGTGTGGGGTTGTCATGCATTGCCTAACATGCTGTCTCCAGGATGAAGGTGTGTGTACCCAATGCCACAGGTTTCCCTGCCTGCCCATGTATGTATGAGTGACCTATGTTGTGTTGTCAGCCATACAGTGATGCAGAAGGTTGTTCATGCAGGAGTCAGGGCAGGGATTGCTTGGCTGACTGGCTGTGTGTGCCCCTGTAGTCTATCTCAGTGTGAGCCCACCTGGCCAGCACAGTCCCCGCCCACAAAGACAAGGACACATCACTTCACTTACAGAGTATTACATCAGTCTTTTCTCATTGCACTCCAGCTATGAGCCATCTCCGCACTGTAGATTGCACATGATCAGCCTTGTGATGAGGATTTTGGATTTGTGAGATCATGTCCCTCAATGTGACATCCATGACACAGTTATCTATTCACAGGGCAGGGACATAGAGGGCTGCGCAATCTTGGACACAGTGAGTCCACCCCCAGACACAGGTTGATATGTGATGTATGTGTTGCTCAACTCAACAATGGACTGGAGATGTGGGCAGGCTACATAGGTGTTTCAGTGCTGGCATCCTGCATGTGTGTGAGATGTGCAGGGACTGAGTTCCCCCTCACACCTGCATGCATTTAAATCAGCTTTTCCCATGCAGATGTACCATGTGAGATGTACTCTAGTCTCTGATATACATATTGTTGGATTTGTGATGAGTTTGTATCTTGCTGCTATACTGATAGATGTCGGTACATAACACTGTGTCGCTGATCATTTCCCCCTCTTGTCTCCCATGCCTGCAGCTCAAGGTACACCAGCGTAAGGCCATGTGGAGGGCCATTGCAGCCAAGGTGCAAGGTCTGGGGGTCTCAAACCGACGGCGCACTCACTGCTACAAGAGGTGGGACGACATCAGTTGGCTGGCAAAGAACTTGGCGGAGATGACCTTGGGGCTGCTTCCTCACACTGGGAGTTTGGCACAGCGCAGCATGACACGACTAATGGGGTGCATCTTGGCGGTGACACAGCCTGAGCTGGATGCACGTTTGAAGGAGCATCAGCAGCAAGCCTGGGGTGAGCATTTGGGGCGTGTGACTTTGGCTGGGAGTGGCTGCATGTGTACAGAGCCTGTGCCAGCGCTGGCCTATGTGATGTTGGTAGTGTGATGCAGTGGCATGTAAGTGGCGGCTGGGTGCCAGTGTCATGCATTTGCCATACCTGGGCTTACAAAGGTAATTTGAATGCTGTACATTCCCATTGCATTCTTAGTTGTGCTCTTCAGGTTTCTTCTGCATTGGGATAGTCTTGGGAATCCCATGGGAGGGAACGGCAGTGTTCCCGATCTGAGTGTGCCTTCATCAATGCGTCCATTGCATGCACCCAGATTGGGGAGGCCTAGACATCTGACAACAATGTGCACCAGTCTTTGGGCCCCAAAGTACGACATGGTGGGTGGCATGGGTTAATGGCCAGTGTGGACTGTCATGTTCAATCAATCAATCAATCAATCACTGCATTTGTAAAGCGCGCTACATACCCGAGAGGGTCTCAAGGCGCTGGGGAGGGGGGGGTGCTACTGGTCGAAGAGCCAGGTCTTGAGGAGTCTTCTGAAGGCCAGCAGGTTCTGGGTCTGTCGTAGGATGGTGGGGAGAGTGTTCCAGGTCTTGGCGGCGAGGTAGGAGAAGGATCTGCCGCCGCCGGTGGTTTTTCGGATGCGAGGGACTGTGGCGAGGGCGAGGTTGGCTGAGCGGAGGCTTCGGGTGGGGGTGTAGAAGCTGAGTCGGTTGTTGAGGTAGGTGGGTCCGGTGTTGTGCAGTGCTTTGTGTGCGTGGATCAGGAGCTTGAAGGTGATCCTTTTGTTGACGGAGAGCCAGTGCAGGCCTCTCAGGTGGAGTGTGATGTGGCTGCGGCGGAGGACGTCGAGGATGAGTCGGGCCGAGGCGTTCTGGATGCGTTGGAGTCGTCTTAGGAGCTTGTTTGTAGTTCCTGAGTAGAGGGCGTTCCCGTAGTCGAGTCTGTTGGTGATGAGGGCCTGGGTAACGGTTTTTCTCGTGTTGTGGGGGATCCATTTGAAGATCCTGCGGAGCATACGGAGGGTGTTGAAGCAGGACGCGGAGACGGCGTTGACTTGCCTGGTCATGGAGAGAGTGGAGTCGAGGATGACCCCCAGGTTGCGTGCGTGGTCCATGGGTTCCGGGGCTGTGCCTAGTGACGTGGGCCACCAAGAGTCGTCCCAGGCTGATGGGGTGGGTCCGAGAATGAGGACCTCTGTCTTGTCTGAGTTCAGCTTCAGTCTGCTGTCCTTCATCCAGTCGGCTATGGCCTTCATTCCTCTGTGGAGGTTAGCTTTGGCGGTGTGGGGATCTTCGGTGAGGGATATGATCAGCTGGGTGTCGTCCGCATAGGAGATGATCTTGAGGTTGTGTTGTCGTGCGACGTGGGCGAGGGGGGCCATGTAGATATTGAACAGCGTCGGGCTGAGGGAGGATCCCTGTGGGACGCCGCAGATGATCTCTGTGGTTTTGGAGCGGAAGGGTGGGAGGCGGACGCTCTGGGTTCTGCCGGAGAGGTAGGATGTGGTCCAGGCCAGGGCCTTCTCTTGGATACCGGCGTCATGGAGGCGTGCTGATAGGGTGCGGTGACAGACCGTGTCAAAGGCTGCTGATAGGTCCAGGAGGATGAGGGCGGCTGTTTCTCCTTTGTCCATCAGGGTCCGGATGTCGTTGTTGACAATCTTCTCGGTCACTTTTGCCAGGAAAGGGAGCAGGGAGATGGGCCGGAAGTTCTTGAGGTCCTTGGGGTCCGCCTTGGGCTTCTTCAGAAGGGCGTTGATCTCGGCGTGCTTCCATCTTTCTGGGAAGGTTGCTGTGTCGAAGGAACAGTTGATTGTTTTCCGGAGGTGGGGCGCGATGGTTGCGCTGACTTTGTTGAAGAGGTGGTGAGGGCAGGGGTTCGATGGGGATCCAGAGTGGATGGAGTTCATGGTTTTGATGGTGTCTTCGTCGCTGACGCTGGACCAGACGGTCAGGCGACTGGTGTGAGTGGTAGTCGCAGGGGTGGTGGACTCCGTGGTGGGTGCGGGGGGATCGGAGTTGAAGCTGTCGTGGATGTCGGTGATCTTGCGGTGGAAGAAGGTGGCCAGGGAGTCGCACAGGTCTTGAGATGGCGGGATGTCGTTGGTGTTGGAGCTGGGGTTGGAGAGTTCTTTCACGATGCTGAAGAGCTCTTTGGTGTTGTGTGCGTTGTTGTCTAGGCGGTCCTTGAAGGCAGTCTTCTTGGCGGTCCTGATGAGTTGGTGGTGTGTGCGGGTGGCGCTTTTGAGGGCTGTGTGGTTGTCTGGTGTTCGGTCGTGGAGCCATTTCTTCTCCAGCTTCCGACAGGTGTGCTTGGAGATCCGGAGGTCCTCGGTGAACCAGGCGGCTTTCTTGTTGGTGTGGTTGGTTGTAGAGGTCTTGAGAGGGGCGAGGGTGTTGGCGCAGTCGTTGATCCACTGTGTGAGATTGGTCGCGGCGGTGTCTGGGTCGGTGGGTGGTCTCAGGGCGAGGGCGGTAGTCAGTGACCTTGCCCCAGCAGCGGCATGGTAGCTGTTGGGTGCGGTGGTGTGTGGTGGGTTGTCTGAAGGTGAAGTGGACGCATCTGTGGTCGGTCCAGTGTGGTTCGGTGGTGTGGTTGAAGGAGACGTGGGGGCTTGCGGAGAAGATGGGGTCGAGCATGTGTCCAGCGGCATGGGTAGGTGTCGTTACGAGCTGTTTGAGTCCGAGGTTGGCGAGGATGTCGATTAGGGCGGTGGAGTTGGCGTCGTTGTTGTTCTCGAGGTGGAAGTTCAGGTCCCCGAGGAGGATGTAGGCCGTGGAAGCGAGGGAATGGGTGCTGCTGAGGTCGGCGATGGTGTCACTGAACTGTGGGCGGGGTCCTGGAGGTCTGTAGATGAGAGTTCCTCTGAGGGTGGTGTTGGGGTCGGTGTGGATCTGGAAGTGCATGTGCTCGGCGGTGGTGAGGGTGTCATCGGTGTTCGTTGAGATTTTGATGGAGTCTTTGTGGATGATGGCGATTCCTCCTCCCACTCCGTTGGTGCGGTCTCTGCGGGAGATCTTGTAGCCCTGTGGGATGGCTATGGCAATGTCTGGTGCAGAGGTGGCATTCAGCCAGGTCTCCGTCAGGAAGGCGACGTCTGGGGCGGTGGAGTCTAGGAGGTCCCAGAGTTCGATGGCGTGCTTGCGAGCGGAGCGGGTGTTGAGGAGGATGCAGCGGAGGTGGTTGGGTTCTCTGGCTGGTGGTGTGGAGGGTTGGATGCTGGTGAATCTGCAGTTCCGGCAGGTGAAAGGCCCCTGGGTGCGTTTCGGGGTGGCCCGGTAGCAGGAGTGGTCTCGTCTGGTGTTGAGTGCGTGGAGGGTGCTTGCGTCGTAGTGCAGTCTGGCGTTGCGGGGGGTGCAGGGTCCAGGGGTTCTGGCGCCGGGTGCGGTCCAGGCGCGGACGGGCGCAGACGGGCTTACCTTAGGTGCGTCTTCGGCGCATCCGCTGCGCGGCCGCTTCGCCGCCTCCATATGAGGGCAGAGGGAGGGAGGAGCAGCTGGGAGATGGGAGCGGGGCGGCCAGTGGGAGTGAAGGGGGCGGGGCCGCAGGGGCTCAGCGGCGGTGTAAAACTCGGGGAAAAAACGTCGGGAAAAGACGGCAGGAGAGGGACAACAGAGCACAGGGGTACAGAATGAAAAAACAAAGTGGCACAGAAAGCCAAGCGCAGGGGTACAGAATAAAAAAGGGAGCGAGCAGTCAGGCGGCAAAAGTGGCAACGGAGGTTCAACCCACAGGGGGCTGCGTGGCGGATGGGGGGAGCGACCTGCCTGGTGACAGGGTCAAAGGTCGCTCTCTAGCACTGCTTCGCGGCCTCCATATGAGGGCAGAGGGAGGGAGGAGCAGCTGGGAGGTGGGAGCGGGGCGGCCAATGGGAGTGAAGGGGGCGGGGCCGCAGGGGCTCAGCGGCGGGGGAAAACCCGGGGAAAAAACGGTGGGAAAAGACGGCAGGAGAAGGACAACAGAGCACAGGGGTACAGAAAGCAAAACACAGGGGCACAGAATGAAAAAACAAAGTGGCACAGAAAGCCAAGTGCAGGGGTACAGAATAAAAAAGGGAGCGAGCAGTCATGCGGCAAAAGCGGCAACTGAGGTTCAACCCACAGGGGGCTGCGTGGCGGATGGGGGGAGCGACCTGCCTGGTGACAGTCTGTTGTAGTCTGTGTCTGTGTTGTCCCCTCCTGTTCCATCCGGATCCGTCAGTGGCAACAAGGAGTGCGCCCCCATCATGTCCCTACGTGTGCTCAGAGCTAGTTGTGTGTCTGGTTGAACGGAGCCACAAGCAGGGTGTTGTGCTGTGTGGTCATCACATGGCTCACTCATGCCTGAATTTCCAGTTTCCACGCACTATTTGAGTCTATATAGTGAGTTGGCATGATGTAATTGTACAGTGTGGTATACAACATGTAGATTTGGTCATCTTTTGTTATGCATTGCTTGCATATGTTTGTTCTGTTGTTGCCACTGACCGGACCCTACATCTCTCTCTCATGCAGCATCTCCTGTGGTCACGGAGGGACAGGAGACGGACACCAGTGGGGGTGAAACTAGCACAACAGCTGCACAGGAGCCCAGTGACACAGATGTCTCCAGCGCCTCAGAGGGGGATAGGAGTCTGCTGGAGGAATCCCAGCCTGAGACGCAAAGCACCACATCATCTGATGCCAGCGGTGAAGCATCCATGTTGGTGGGCACAGGGAACGGGGACATTGCATCAACTTCCACCACACAGTGGCCAGTGCCCACCCTCCCAGCCACTTCCTCTGGTGCTGCCTGTGTCCGCCTCAGTAAGAAGGGAAGAGTGTCCTTCACCCCTGGCACCGCTGCCCCTGTCCCCCCTGCTGCCATCAGTGCTGAGTCTGTGGACCTTTTGCGCCAGCTGTGTGTAGGCCAGACAGCTCTCCTCAATGCCTTCATTGACCACGACAAAAAATTGGCCCAGGTGGTTGCTTTCATGGAGGGCATACATTCAGACATGGGTGGGCTGCACCGGACTGTCCAGGCTTTGTCCTCAACAGTGACGTCTGCCCTTCAACAGGCACATACTCACAGTCCATCTCCGGTCCCTTTGTCCACCCCCCTGGCAGCGGCCACGTCGGACGATAGTGACCACGGTCCACATACATCAAAGTCACGATACAGCACATGAAGCACACAGCAGCAGCAACCCAAGCGGTCCCGGGCGCAGACACCATCCCCACAGAAGACCAAAGCCACCCCAGAGCGCAGAGAGAAAAGCCTGTCGGGCGACACCAGGGGACAAAAAGCAAAGCAGCAGACCTCAGACATACATACCTCAGAGGCATCCCCATCCAAGGACTCTCCTGTCCCTAAAGCATCTCAGAAGCATACAGTTTCTGTGCCCACCAAGGAGGTGGTGCATGCCAAGGGTACACCTAGGAAGGGCTCAAAGGCAGATTCACCCACCACCTCGACTCTCATTCCAAGCCCAGTGAAGCAGGGGAAGGACGGCACTGTAGGGGTGACACCTAGTAAACAGGGGAAGGGGGGGGCAGGAGCAAAGCCAGGCAAAGCGTAAAGCTGGGTCCAGCACATCAGCAGAGGGGGTGCCAGCGTCTGCACCGGATGCAGCTTTGGTGGCGAGTGTTCCTGTTGTGTCCACACCACTTCCCATTGATCCAGAGTCAGACAAGCCATTTAGGATCCCCAAGAAGTAGAAAGGCACACCTCCACAATCTCCCAGCCACACCGTGTCTCCCATCTGCATGACTCCGTCTCCACGTGCCACTACACCACCTGGTCTAAGGAGCCCTCCGGCTTGCTAAGCCACTGATAGCACTACCTCAGCTGGTCCGCTCTCTTCCCGTTCAAGTGCCCCAACAGTCCCTGAGTCACAGCCAGCTCCCAGTCCGCCTGACAGCCAAGTCTGAGTGGTAGTCACTCTCACACACCTGTCTCTCACAAAGGTGGGCCTGTACTGCACATTGTTAACCCATTACTGTGTTGCTGACCATGGAAAGGTACAATCGCACACATTCCCATTCCCTGTGCAGCCTCTCCTGGACATACCCTGCACTTAGCCCTGGCCACTGGCCTTGTTGCTCTTCACTGTGTTCAAGTATTCCCTGTGCAGCTTCTCACGGACCTACTCTGCACTTAGCCCTGGCCACTGGCCTTGTTGTTCACTGCTGTTTTGCCCTTGCCTGTGCAGCTTTTCATGGACATACTCTGCACCCTGGACTAGCCACTGGCCTTGTTGTTCACTGCTGTTTTGCCCTTGCCTGTGCAGCATTTCATGGACATACTCTGCACTCTGGACTGGTCACTGGCCTTGTGGTTCACTGCTGTTTTTCCCTTGCCTGTGCAGCTTCTCGTGGACCTACTCTGCACTTAGCCCTGGCCACTGGCCTTGTTGTTCACTGCTGTTTTGCCCTTGCCTGTGCAGCTTCTCATGGACCTACTCTGCACTTAGCCCTGGCCACTGGCCTTGTTGTTCACTGCTGTTTCCCCCTTGCCTGCGCAGCTTCTCATGGACCTACTCTGCACTTAGCCCTGGCCACTGGCCTTGTTGTTCACTGCTGTTTTGCCCTTGCCTGTGCAGCTTCTCATGGACATGCTCTGCATTTTGTGCCTTGCTCTTCTCATGGTGCCCATCTGTGCAATATGTGAATAAAGACAGTTGCTTCTGTTGTCTATTTTGTCAGTGTCCTTACTGAATACAGTTATTTTGCTGTGTGTATATGGTTTACTGTGCCACATGGTCTGTGTACCACTTCAACACAGTCAATGTTTTGGCTCACTTACTCTATTTTTTTACAGGGGTGACAGGGTCTTCAGTTCTGCCTGACCCAGATACTTGTGGGGGCAATGGTGTCAATTTTCAATGGAAAGCAGTTGTCATTTTCTTAATTTGTTCATGTTGGCTATATTGAACACGTCAGGTTGGGGGGCACTGCTAGCACAGAGTGGGTTTCTGCACACAGTATTGCAGGCAGGCTGGCCAGGGTCATCATGTATGTGTATTCTTCCTTTATGTGTGCCCCGTGGTGTATGTGCGTGGTTTCTTGTGATGCCCAGTCATCCTAGTCCCATGGCTTACTTCCCATGTGTGCTCTTGGATGGTCAGGAAGTGTGCAGTGTGAAGGGGGTGAGTTTGTCAGGAGTGTTGATGTGTGCATGCCCCTGCATTGTCAACTACACACGTGTCACCCAGGAGTTGTATGCCTGTTTTGATTGTTCAGCCTTGTGGATGTGGTTGTATGCACGTGTGAGTTGTGTGTTGTGCACTGTGCAGTGTGTTGGTGTGTCCTTGCAGTTCTGTCTGACTCCTACTTGTTGTTTTTGTCACTTGTGAGTATGCAGTGTGTGTGACTGGCAAGTCAGTGTTGTGTTTTGTTGAACATCCATGTGCCTTGTTACTGTTTGTGGAGACTGTGCAGACTTGCTGCTCCACACTGCCATTGTGGTTGTGTTTTCTCATGCGTTGCTGTCACATGGTGCCTTCTTGCCTCCAGTATGGCATGTTGTGTGTGTTGTCATACCATCTCCTATCTGTGCATCAGATGCCTACCCACTGTGGGTCTGCATTCCCTCTCTTTGTGTATGGTACACTCCTGCCATGTCCCCTACTGACATGCAGTACACTTCACTTTGATGTCAGCTATCCCCTTGGTTTACATGTGTGTGTGTGCCTCCCCATCACTTCATTTGTGACACTGTGCTTTGTGGTGCAGTTCTTTGGCCAGGATCAATGTGTCACTCAGGGCATTTCACCAATGGGTTGTACGTGATGTTCTTGTGCTGTTTGGCAGTCATGGTTGCTCCTATGCAGTTCAACTGTGTGTGCTGCCCAGTCCTCTGGTCAAGTTGTTTTCACCTTTGTGTCCCAGACTTGTGCATCTGTTGGTGTTGTGTTGGATGTATGTGTGTTGGCTGTGTTATTGCTTCACTTCCTGGGTGTGCTGTTGCCTTTGTGCTGTGCTGATTGGTGTTGTGTGGGTTGATGTTCTGTCACTCATGTCTGTGTGGGGCTGGTATACTTGGTGTGCACACACTGCTTGTTGTGCATGCAGTGCTGTGTGTGTATGTTGCCTTGTCATTGCCTGGTGTGCATCCCCTGATGTCCAGCTGTGTTTGCTATGTGATTTTTCTGCCTGTGCATCTGTTGTTTGTTTGATGTGGCTGTGTTGTTCTGTGATGGAGCTCTTCTTGTGTGTGTTGTGGTATGTTGTCTGTGCATTGTTACTGAGTGATGAGGTTGTGCACTCCTGTTGTGTCTGTGCTCCCTTTGCCTTTCCACAGTTTAGCTGCACATGGCATGTCAGCTCTTGTTGTGGCTCTGTGCGTGTTTCTGTTGGGTTATGTGTTTGTCTGTTGTTTTTGTGCAGACATTTGTTCTGGCATCCCTATATGTGTGTGATGTTAGTGGCTAACCCCAGGGTGTGTGATTGTTTGTGTGTGTATTGACTGGCAAGTATTGCCAGCCTTCAGTGTGTTTGACACTGGTGTTGTGTGCTGCTGGTGTAAGGGGGTATGCGTGTAAATTCCTACTGGTGTTTGGCAGTCATGGAGTGTGTCAATGTGCCCCGTGTGTAGTGCTGCTGGTGCACTCCTGTAAAGTAGTTTTATAGGAGTGTGGCTGGTCACAGCTTGACTTTAGGGCCTTCCTTTCATCCTTGTGCCTATACATGGTTTGCCTTGCTGTCTCTCTGTGTTGTTGCACTGTGATGTCTGTGGTTTGACCTCACTGACTGTACCAGCCATGTGTCCTTTGATGGTCTGAGGGTGTTGCTCTCTGTTCCTTGTCTTGCATGTGATGTACACATGCTTGTTGTGTGGCTCTATGGCCTTCCATTTGTGTGCAGCCCACTTTGACTTTCCTATTTGCTGTGCTCCATTGCTGTTGGCATGTGGGATGTGCATGTGTCTGTGTGTCAGTCTGTGGTATGTATGTGTGACTATGCAGGCTGTGTGTCCATTTGGATGTTTGTTCCTTGTATGTGTTCATTTGGTGCTTGTACTCATTTTTGTTTCCCTGAGTGTGGTGTTGTGTGTTTTTTCACTGGTCCTGTGCTACTGTGCTGTGTGTTCCTGTGCAGCCACTCCTGCAGTGGCTGTCTCCCTGGTTGTTTGTTGTGTGGTGCAGGGTGTGTAGTCACCTGGCTTGTTGTTGTGGATGGGGGTGCACAGGAGGGGCACATGGCATGTGCCTTCATGGGTGTGCTAGTGTGTGGTGGGAGGAGGTGTGGCCCTGTGGTATTTGTGCCCTGCCCATGCCTGGCACTGGCCCGGCCTTCTGCATTGTACGCATGTATTCCCTTGTGTTCACCGCTGCGGTGACGTGACAGGGACATTGCTGCATGGTCGCGGAAGATGTGTGTCCAGGATGCAGAGGGGTGACTTGGTGGCAGGTGGGTGATGTGTGGGTGCCCTTGTGGACGTGTTCCTGTCCCCACCAGGGTGTCTGATGTGGATTTGGACCCTGTGTCAGCCCATGTGTTGTGTGTTGTGTTTGTGTTATTGCGTATCTGCGGCGACGCCGTAGCGGTCCATGAGTTGCTGGTGATGTAGCAGGTACAGCACTGGAAAAACGTGCAGAGCTGGATCCATGGCGGTCGTGACCGGGTGGTGTGGACCGGGACTCTGGTTTCGCGCTCCGCTTTCGAGCTTCCGCCGTCTCTGGTTGGGCGGTTTCTCCGCTGCGGTGCATCTGCTTGTTTGGGGCATCCTAATTCCTGGAGCGGGGTGGACATCATTCTGCGAGGCGGTGAGTCTCCATTGGCTCCCACCGCCGCGGTGGCTGGCGCACTTTGATGGTGGTGCGCGTTGCACCGCGGTGGTCGGGAAATGGGCTATGTTTGGCCATGCTAATATGGCGGACGTGAGTACCGCTGCTCGCGGGTTGAAAAATGCATTTTTCCGCACCGTCAGCACCGCGGTGGTGCCACCGCCCGCCATCCTAATGGACCCCTTAGACTCTGAGCCACATTTGATTCTCTTGAGGAGTGAGCATCAACTTCAGGCTCAGTTTCCATTAAAGCCAGAAGCTAAGAGCAATATAAAGTTCATTTTAGACAATCTACAATGCCAAGGCGTAATAGTGCTATCCATTCAACCATGAAAACCTCCCTTATTCCGAGAGACATACAGACACACAAAAAAATACAAAAACAACATTAAATTATTTTAATGGATTTTTTTAGCCAAAATATAGCACCCAAATCACAGTATTTAATCACTTTTTAATTCGGTGAATTTCAATACGCATATTCAAGATTGCTTCATGGGTACAATAGCCCAGGACTCTTTCCAGCAAGAATAATGGAGATTTAGCAAAAAGATCCAGTGAAGTAATCATATATTGATGACATCTACAGAACAGATGATGATTTGACTGAACCCCTAGATACGGTGGACAGGATAGTGACACTCATAGCCAGACATGGGTATAAGAGTGAAGAGTTCCTTGAGAGCGTGCGGTTCCCGCCCGCCACACTCTCTAACCAGTGGCCTCCTACACACTTTGGCATCCTGGCATGATTAACTCTTCTGATGTGAGCTGCCTCAGCCATGTTTTTTCTTCTGTGTGTAAATTCTCTTGCACCTTTTACTCTCGAGGCATCCTAACATGATTAACTCTCCTGATATGAGCGTCCCCATCCTGCGGCCCTGTTTTCCTCCCTCTGGAGAAGTTCCTGGACTACTTCTAACTTTGGATAATTCCTACCCAACAGGAGCTCTTACATGCGCTCCCTGAAGTCTTCCCAAATTTGGTTTACCTACCCAGCACTTGGTCCTACCTTGTTCGCTCCTGTTCAGTAGGAGTCTTGACCCACATTTACGTGCTCACCCCAAATTCTTCTGTCCTGATGATGAGCCTGTACTGACCGGAGGTCAAAATGCCATTGACTACAGAGGTTTATAGACTACATTTAAGTGGACTTAATATATATTGAAGGGGTACCAATCTGGCTCAGAAAAAATTACAACAATCCGGTGATTAGTATCCTAATCTACACCAGGCTGCCTTCGAAGAGACTGCGTCCGATAATGAAGAAAACACACAGCCCGAATGCCCCAAGTGGTGTCTCCAATTTCTGAGCTGCACAGGGGAAGAAAACTATGTGTAAAACTGCACTAATTACAAGATACATGTTGTATTAGAATGTGTATACACAGTGCATAATGCACTTTGAGGAAGTCACATACACCATTGCTTACATTACTGTAAGGTTTCACATTGCCAGAGAGGGACAGGTGAAGTAATAATACAGGGCTGTTTTTTGTATATGAAGAGCAAGATAATGGTTCTGTTAACTAATAATATTAAGAACCACATTAATGTTGTGTTTAACCCAAAATGAGGATTGGAATAGTGCACATTCATGCAACAGATTGGTAGCCCTCTGGTGCTGCACGATGAAAGTGAACGACTTATCCCATTCCTGAAATGTTGCACACAAGCGAAGTAGAGCCAATTTGATATGAACTGGGGGTATAAGTAGGAATGCAATAATGAACTGCAGGTAACAGTGAGTACACACTTGTTGTCAGAACCTGATTAATCAATTTTATGACCATAAGTGAGCTGTTACCTGGACAAGGATTCAGGTCGCTGACCATCTCGGAGGGCGACAAAGTGAGACCTACTCTATTGTTAATTAATACAGTCATTGTCTATGCATAGTGCAGGAGAAGGAGAGGAATAGCTAGCTCTTTAATGGTTCAATAAATGGGCTGAATGGACGCAGGCTGAATTACCCAATCCAGTGTCCAGGTCTTGTGCTGACAGCAATGTTGATTTCCTCAAGCACCTCTTTGATATTATTCAATATGACGAGAGTGGGTCAGGCCACCCATTACCTAGGTGTACTCGCAGATTTGTCTCACAGCACCAGTGCTTTGCAATCCTCAAAAAATAGTCACTTCCTACACGTTATCATTTGCCAGCATCTTCAGAGAAAAAGATAGGATTACTGGACCAAACATAGAGTAGCTCTAAGTGATAGCTCTGCTGGCGTGCTCTCTGTTTCTCGATTCTATCCTCATCGTCATATGTTGTAGGTCCACTTATAAGCACAACAGAATACAACACTTCAAGGAGACTGTTCGCAGATAACACATAGATTTTATTGGATAAACAGGTGTAAAAGAAGGTGCACAGACAGAATCTGGAGTCTAGAATATCGAAGTTACAGAATATCGAGTTGGAAATATCGAAGTGGCAGAATATCGACTTCAAGAATAATGGTGACCAGAATATCGAGTTTAAGGTAAGAAATATTGTTTTCTGTAATATCGAAGCCAGTAATATCGTTTGTCAAAATATCTTCGTTAATAATATCGATATTTATATTAGTGTTCTGTATTTTACTATGTATGTTGAAAGTATGTGATCTAATGTTTTTGTAGAAGTATAGCTGTTTTTTTATGTATGTGTGACATTTTTAGAAGTGATTAATTTTATGTCAATTCAATTTTGAATATTTTAGTTCTGTAGCGGGTTGTGGGTTTATAGGGTAATAGGGTGGGAAGTAATTTAATTATAATAAAGTAAGTAATAATTTGTATTAGCTAATATTTATAGTAAAATATTGTATTAATTAATTATTGATTGTAGATTAATTTTTATTAATTAATTGATACTTATGTAAATTGTGTTATTTTTTAGGAGCGGGTTGTGGGTTTATAGGGTAACAGGGTGGGAAGTAATTTAATTATAATACAGTAATTAATAATTGTAATTTATTAGTATGTATAATTACATTTTGTATTAATTAATAATTGGTTATCACATTTTATTAATTAATTAACTGATAATTATGTAAATTGTGTTATTTGTTTGGGGAGCGAGTTGTGGGTTTATAGGGGAATAGGGTGGGAAGTAATTTATTTTGAATAAAGTAATTAATAATTTCTATTTATTTAGTATTTACTTTATATTTTGATTTTATAGTGTTTGTGGTAATTTATTTATTATTGTCTGTTAATTTTAATTAATTAATTGATGAATATGTTAATTGTGTCAATTATGTAGGAGTATTTTGTATGTTTATAGGGGAATATGGTGTGAAGTAATTTTTTTTTTTAAATCATTAATTCTTTTTTATTATAATTAATTTATATTGAATTTCGTTGTTTTTAAAATACTTGTTCAAACTTCTATAAATTAAAGTCTGTAGTTAATTTTTAGTACTTTTTAACATTTGAATATTTTTCTATGTTTTGTAATTTCTTATATTTTTATGTTTATTATTTTTGTGTTATTAACCATTTTTTTTATTGTAGTTGGTATTTTGTTTCTTTTTTATTTTTGGGAAATACAAATTTTAACCCTGTGCTATCCAACACTTTCCCTACTGTTGCACTCACTGGAGTGGGAATAGTCATTTTTACCTCTCTGCTATATAACACTTTCCCTACTGTTGCTCTCTCTGGAGTGGGAATAGTAAATTGTACCCTTTGCTATCCAACACTTTCCCTACTGTTGCACTCTCTGGAGTGGGAATAGTAATTTTTGCAACTCCACTATCCAACACTTTCCCTACTGTTGCACTCACTGGAGTGGGATTAGTAATTTTTACACCAACGCTATCCAACACATTCTCAACTGTTGCACTCTCTGGAGTAGGAATAGTAATTCTTACCCCTCCGCTATCCAACACTTTCCCTACTGTTGCACTCTCCGGAGTGGGAATAGTAATCTTTACACCTACGCTATCCAACACTTTCCCTACTGTTGCACTCACTGGAGTGGGATTAGTAATTATTACCCCTCCGCTATCCAACACTTTCCCTACTGTTGCACTCACTGGAGTGGGATTAGTAATTTTTACTTCTCCGCTATCCAAAACTTTCCCTACTGTTGCACTCACTGGAGTGGGAATAGTAATTTTTTCCCATACGCTATCCAACACTTTGCTTACTGTTGCACTCAGTGGAGTGGGATTAGTAATTTTTACACCTACGCTATCCAACACATTCTCAACTGTTGCACTCTCTGGAGTGGGAATAGTAATTCTTACCCCTCCGCTATCCAACACTTTCCCTACTGTCGCACTCTCCGGAGCGGTAATAGTAATCTTTACACCTACGCTATCCAACACTTTCCCTACTGTTGCACTCACTGGAGTGGGATTAGTAATTTTTACCCCTCCGCTATCCAACACTTTCCCTACTGTTGCACTCATTGGAGTGGGATTAGTAATTTTTACCCCAACGCTATCCAACACTTTCCCTACTGTTGCACTCTCTGGAGTGGGAATAGTCATTTTTTCCCATACGCTATCCAACACTTTCCGTACTGTTGCACTCAGTGGAGTGGGAATAGTAATTTTTTCCCGTTCGCTATCCAACACATTCCCTACTGTTGCACTCACTGGAGAGGGAATAATAATTTTTACCCCAACGCTATCCAACAGTTTCTCTACTGTTGCACTCACTGGAGTTGGAATAGTAATTTTTACCCCTACGCTATCCAACACTTTCCCTACTGTTGCAGTAATTGCAGAGGGAATAGTACATTTTAACCCCTACGCTATTCAATAATTTTCTTACTGTTGCACTCAATGGAGTGCAAAATGCAAGTTTAAAAATGTATAAATATTTTAGTATTTTATCTTATATTATACTGTTTTTATTATTGTATTTTATGTAATAGTTGTATGTATATATATTTTATAGTTAATTTTTATATATTTATAATATTTCAAAATAAATTAAAGTTATTAGTTTATTAATTTTTTTAAGTAAATATACATTTAATTTTATATATCTATGTTTAAAAATTTCACAGTAAATTGGTTTATTATTTTTTTTAAAGTTTATTATATCTAAGTAAATATGTGTTTACTTAATTTTATAATGTAAGTGTTCTAACATAATTTTTAATATATTTCTTATTTTAAAACGATATTTTGGACTTCGATATTTTTTACATCTATATATTTTTTTTCGATATTTTTGTCATTTATATTTTAAATATAGGATGTCAATATTTTGAGAATCGATATTTTTGCGTAGATATTTTTGACATCTATATTTTTGTCATCGATATTATGTCAGTGATTCGTACAAGAAGTTTAATGTTGGCCAACTTTTCATGAAAATTGACATCAGAAAATTGGTAAGCCAGAAGAGGCCATTACGTTTACACTTACATCCTCCATGCATAAAAAACACAGAGGTCAATTTACAGGTTCACACACACAAACTCAAGCATTCAGGCATCCACCGTCAACACCCAATTTCCTAGGCACTGTGTAACTTCCTCCACTTTATGACCCACTCTAACACTACCCTTCATGCTCTTACACACGGCTTGAAAATGTCCTTATGTTTAGCAAAAATTCAATATTCACCCCTGGTCATGACAAGAAGCACTATTTCCTATGTGTGATTGAGAAAGCACCTGAAACAATTACCCACCGCTCTCCTGTTTTGATTCCTCGCAAATCGTTCCTCGGGAGTTACTACACACACAGCTGCCTCAGTCTCCTCATTTACACACTCAGGGGAGGTTCTTCCTTTACTCCCATCAGCAAGCATTTTAGAGGACAGCATAGAATGCATAAGGTCCTTAGCAATCTCCAGGACTTAATCCAAAGACAGGTTCCTGGAGCTCAGCAAGTGTCACTGATATTACCAAAGGCCCATCTGATTACTGTCCAGCCATGTGCCACAGCTTCACAATATTGATCCCCATGAGCCAAACACACTATGAGGTGCTTTTGCTTCTGGAAAGCTGAGAACACCCGCCTTCAGATCCAACGTCGTCCTCCGGAGAGGCTTGATGCTTACCTGGTCCGCCTCTTGGCAGCACCAACTCCAACCTCAATGGGGTGGACAGAGTATCTATATGGCCAGTAAAAGAGAAGAAATATAAGGGGAGAGACAGCAGAGAAGAAGTTCTGAAACTCTTTTAAAAAACTGCACTATTGTTCTACTCAACTATCCTTAACAGAGCCTTTATAGTGTTAATATAACTCTGAATATCTTAAGATTCAGTTCTCCTAATTTCCACCACCAGGTATTTTGAGTAAAGGAGAAGTTATTGGAATTGCCTGTCTTCTCTTTTGAGTCAAAATCTTGTATCACGCCAAAAGAGGAACAGGTATTTCTGACATTTGATTAACTTGAGGCCCTGTTCAGTACACCAAAGACTATCCTGTATAGGAAACAGGATAACATTAACACACAAGAGTATCAACAGGAAAATCGTTTCTGTTGTCTGCGAAAAAATCTTTTCTTTAAGCAAGGATGAACGTTAACCAGCACACATTACTGAAATATAACTATTACTCCCTCTTTAATGGTCGTTTTTCATCTTGGTCACAAATTAACTCCAACTACATGTACATAAACACACTGGACAAGTTCTGATAATCTGTTATCTCTCATCATTAATAAAACCGACTAGCATCAATTGCAAGCAAGTCATTTTCAAATATCTTCAACCATTACCTCCAACACAATGGCGACTTTACTGGGTATTGGAAGAAGGGAGGCGGTTCCATAACATTAAGCGAGCGAGCGAGCTATGGTGAGAAGTCGGAGGAGTTTACAGAATGTGAAAACAGATCTAGTCAGAGTTCAAGCAAAATAATACAAATACCAGCTTCAGGGCGATGAGTAACTGTAATGCCTCAACACTGCCTCAAATTGCCCGATGAGCCTTTGTACATCATTGTGTTGACCTTTTTATCAGGAGCTTATGTAGTGAATAGTTCTTAACACCATGGAGATTAACTATATCGACAAAAATGGCTGCTATGTTCATGCAAGTGTGCTGACGCAATTATGCTAAATCCGGAGGGGCATATGTACAACAAACAGACGCAAAGCAGCACCACAAGCCAGCTGGCTGCTCCGCCCCTGTGCTATAAGGAAAGTACAGGGATGTGTTGTATTTATGGTAATACGACGCATCTCTGTCCTTCCCTTTGCACTGGCGCACAATTGGCTTCTTAGCGCCAACATAGGCACCCTTACACTGTGGTGCAAGGGTGTCTGCATTGCAGGAATGATTGTTTGGGTTTGTGGGCTTTTGATGCAATCCCACATTTACAAGTCCTTGTAAATCTAGGAATGCTTCAAAATTCATGGGTGTTGCATGGGAACATCCACCGCAACGCACATAGAACACCTCTTTGATGCAGAGTAAGGCAACAAAGCTCCTTGCCCTGCTTTGCCTTACTCCATATCGACGAAGCCATGAAAAGCCACATAAAGTGGCTTTGCAGATATGGGTCTGTACTCTGGGCCGATGCGGTCTCAAACAAAAGCGCCACAGCAGCACAGGCTCCTTGTAAATATGCCCCAGGGACTCCAAGAAGCAATGAGGTGCAAGTGCCTTTAAATGCTTGTGAGTCTCGAGTGCACAGGCTGAATGATGTCCTTACCCATCCAGGCATCGCACCGCCAAAAATGAGTAGTGTGTGCACCACCTTATGTCATTCAAAATGACGAAAGTGAGCCAGGCAAACCGTTACCTAGGTCTACTCACAGCTTTGCCTCAATGCACCCACGCTTTGCAACCCTGAAAAACACACTGCCACCGCTTTGCAACCCTGAAAAAACACTGCCACCGCTCCCACTTTGTCATTCACCATCATCAGAGAACAAGCATTTGCAATGCAATAGGTCTCGTATTTTCGAAACCTTGACCTATTGGTATTGTAAATGGCAATGCGTTTTATTTTTGCAGGTGTTTTTTAAACACATAAATAAATTGCATTGTCATTTACAATGCCAATAGCTCAAAATCTCGCAATTGCAAGATCTGTTGCATTACAAATGCTTGTTTTGAAGATTGCATCCAAGCCAATAAGTGTTTAGGTGGCAGTTTTGTTCCCTGAAAGATCAGCTTTCAATGCGTCAGTCTTTCACAATTCATAAAGACCTTCAGAAAAAGCTGACCTAGGCGCGGTGGCGTGCTTGCAGCGTCACAGCCAGTCCCCCGGTTGGTTCTCAACACACAGGTGCCGATTAGGATCCTGGAAAAACCGGGTACGAACAGTCGGTCGGAGCGTTTTCTCCGTCCGACTCGTACCCGGGACAAAAACGTTACAAACATGGAAGTACGATTCGCACGGAAACACCATTTCCGTACGAGTCGTACAAAACACCGACCGACCAAAATATACATACGAATGAGATCCGGGAATGCTCCGACGTGACGTCGGGACGCTTTCAGGCAGCGTTTCACGACCCAGGAAGTACGAATCGAACCGACAGCAGTCCGGACGGCAATATTTTTACGGCACCCAAAAAGTGCCGGAAAAGCGAAGTACGCCGCGAAACGACCAGATTAGGGGGCCCGGTACGCGCCGTACCCCCCCAGCCCCCGTGAGTACGCGCCGAACCCCCCGTGTATGTACACCCGTGTACGTACGAGTCGAACCCCCACCCGTGTATGTACACCCGTGTACGTACGAGTCGAACCCCCTACGAGTCAAACCCCCACCCGTGTATGTACACCCGTGTACGTACGAGTCGAACCACCACCCGTGTATGTACACCCGTGTACGTACGAGTCGAACCCCCACCCGTGTATGTACGGTGCGTACCCCCAGCGCGTAGCTGGGGGTACGCACCGTACATACACGGGTGGGGGTACGACTCGTACGTACACGGGTGTACATACACGGGTGGTGGTTCGACTCGTACGTACACGGGTGTACATACACGGGTGGGGGTATGACTCGTACGTACACGGGTGTACATACACGGGTGGGGGTTCGACTCGTACGTACACGGGTGTACATACACGGGTGGGGGTACGACTCGTACGTACATGGGTGTACATACACGGGTGGGGGTTTGACTCGTACATACGGGGGCTGGGGGGGGTGTTCGGCGCGTATGGGCACATGTCTCCATGGTTGCTATGGGAGTTCAGTGCGGACGGTGTTTTTTCCATACGGTTGTGACATCGGACGCATGGGATGGATCGTACTTGCGCGGTCGGACTTCACTTTTCACGTTTGTACGGTAAATCGTCCAAGGGGACGTGTCGGACACATTTTCCGACCCGAGGACGTGTGGGGAATTATTCCCAATGCGATTCGTATGGAGTTTTTCCCATGCGAATCGTACTTGGCTGTTTGTACGGCACTTGTACGATTCGTACGGTAAAAAGACCGGATACGAGTCGTACAGGGAAAATTTTTCCAGGATCCTAATCGGCACCACAATCTCGCAAGCGGTCAGTCTAGTCCTCTTGTTCATGACTCCATGAATGGATGCTTCATTACACCGTTGGCACTGTCCCTTCATGTCACGTACGCTGAAGACGTGCTTGGAAATTCGACGGGCAAAACTGGTGTTTGTACAGCGCGCTTCTCTAGTCCTTCGTGTAACTCAATTAACGCCACTGCTAGGTGAGAAGTAAACAAGATGCGATTTACTTGAGGTGTTTTAGTTCCAAATGTGCTTTTCAGTGTCCTTGTCTGAGCTGCAGTAATAGTAAATAGTAAAGTATGAGAGCTGTGTCTATGTGCCACGTCACGATCACTTCCGTGCATCACAGATGTATGTGACTCAAGGCCCCTCCCTCTGGTAATAAGAGACTAAAACGTAACATAACTGTCCCGTTGTCATCTGTGTTTCATCCCGGGACTTTATTTTGTTTTTAATTGCATGGGAAGTGTATTGTCCTCAGGCAGTTTCACTGCTTCTTTCAAGCGCCTCCTGTAAGTGTCGGGACTTCTCAGTGATGGGCGATGAGTGCTTCTGGCAGCTGTGTAGCAAATAAGTGCATTTTTGTTGATGTAGAGGGATTTACACTTGACATACATACATTTAAATCCGTGCTTACATACATCTATAGTTACGCATATTTACAAGTGCACTTCGGTCCCAATACAACCAGTGTATGGGGCTAGCCTTGTAATGCACATAGATTCAGCCACGTATTACTACAGTGCAAGGCACACGTTATTAGCACAGTATTGTCAAATAAACACCTCCGTGGCCTGCGTGGCTTCACACCAGGACCAGGCCTGAAACAGCTATAGTTACCTCTGCTTCGGCTTCAAGGCGCATGTTTGTAACTAGTGCGAGTTAAAGTGGCTGTTCGGGGACGGGCGGGGAGCAGGGAAGGAAAAGGTCTCCGTCTCTTGCATCCTGCCCAGACAAGACAAGGAAGGTGTCCGCTTCTGCTCTGCTGCCGGCAGCTGACCCCCCCTCCCACCCCTCTTTCTTACCCTTATTCCCTCTCTGTCTGTCCAACTCCTCCTCACAAACGGTTCTCACCCTCTCTTTCTTCCTGTCGTTCATTTGTTCCCTTGTGAAATGGATGCAAAAAAGAAAAACACTTTTGCTGGAAATGCCGTTTTGACATTTTTCTATTCCAAAGTGCAGCCTCGGAAATAAAAAGGTTCATAATATGAAAAATCAATAACCAAATAAAGCAAGATGGAGTGTTCTTAAAGTGGCCAGATTGGTTTTATTCAAACCCCAAACACCGTAGTGTCACTTTACTGAGTTGGCAGTGAAGGCTGTCCCCCCACCCCCATTGGGAAGTGCGCCAAACCTGGAGGTATTGCAATGCCTAGTTGATGGGTGGATTGGGAAAAAAAATGTGTACGGCGGTTTGTGTTCACGAATGTGGTCTTTTTAAACCATACTGCTTACGTTTTGTAAGCATATAAGCAGTGGGCTTTGAAATGGGTCCTTTCTGGGCCTTGTAGTTTTCAGGCAAAAATACTCGTTGATTTCTGCATAAATGTAAAAGCGTTAAGTTCACCATGTTGGTTCTGCTTACATTTCACATGCTTTATTTAATCTTTCATTCCCTATGAGTGTTTGCTTTTTCCAGGATGTTGTTACTTTTTCCTTTAGGCTGCATATTGCTCTTGCCTAGTGCGTAATTTGAATTGAGTCACATCCAGTTGTTTATAGCAGGTCAAATTGGGTTGTAGTTGAAGGCAGTGTGAATTTCTCTCAGTGGGGAAGTATGGTGTTCAGTGAGGGAGCGGATGTAGTACTGGGGGCAGAGCTGATGAATTTAGAACTAGGGAACCAGGTTCAGCCTTCATGAACAATCCCCCAGACCACTCTCCTGAGGGAGTACATTCCCATGCCAGACCTTAGAAGGCCCCACAAAACTGGAAAAGCCCTGGTGTCTTAGCACCAGCAGGTGGACCCTAGCCATGCCAAGTGTGGGTTCACCTTGAAGGCTTGCCCACCACAATCCATACTGAAGTTCACCTCTAGTCTTGCGGGCAGGCCTACGAGAACCTAGAGCAGCAGTGACTGTCACTGAGGTCACAGGACCCCTCAGAAGAGCTGGCTCTAGGACGGTGCGACCGGTGTGACTGCCGTAGCGGGCACCGGGCAATCCCCCGGTGCGCCGCACGGGTGGGGGCCGGTTTTGTGCCCCTGGGGGCCGTTTTTATTACAGGGCCGTTTTTGCAGCATAGCTGCAAAATTGGCCTTGTAACAAAATCGGCCGAAAACCGCACTGGCAAAGAGCTCGGCGGCACCCCCAAACCCTGGGGAGGCCGGCTGAGCACTTTGCCAGGGCCGGTTTTGGTTCCCAGTCCGGCCCTGGTGACTGCAATGGGTGCTTTGAGTGGGGGGGGGGTTGTAAATTATGGTTTTAAAAGCACTTGCTGCCTCCTTCCTGGCCTACAGCAATTTTCGGCAATAATAAAAATTTCATGATAACTCTGGTGAATAAACTTCTTCCTAGAGCGAGATCGGAGTTTTGTCTAGTGGAAGTTTTGACTCATGGAAAGATAGCACAGAGGGTTAATGTGCCTGCTGCATAGAAAATGTACCATGCCCATCACAAAGTGCACATATTTAAAATAGGTCAGTGGGTTACTGTATTTGTCAGTAAGATCCTTTTGCTACTTGCAGTTGATAAGTTAAAATCCTAACAAAGAACAGTGAGCTATTAACTTTCATCTAAGAGCTGCATACAAACTGCAAGGTATAAACTAGAGCTTTATGTTTTTTTCCCTAAGCCTTTGATTATCCTAATGTTTGCAAAAAGTGTTCATTTGGGTAGAAATCAATAATGATTATAAAAGATAACACTCAATCATGGTATTAAGTTGTATATTCTGAGTTTGGGTTTCTCCAGATCAATCACTATTAAACTATACTGCCTACTAATATGGTTGTCATGTGACTCCTACACCTTGTAGTCCTTTGTCTTATGTAACATTTCCTATAATGTGATTTACACACGTAAAATGTATTGTCTCTGTGTATATTGGTGATGACAGAATCTCCATGGCTCGGAAACAAATGGCTTGTGCTTCCACTTTATTGGGACATTCTGTGATTAGAAACATATCCCACTTTGTGAATTTATTTCAATGTCAATAACTCATATTAATCGTTAAATAATCATGTGTATCCATTGGTTGTATTACATAACATAATAAGCTGTAACTGGTCAGTGAAATGCCAAACAAATACTAAAGATTGGGATGTTTTGCCAATCCTGGCCACACCTCTAACTCCGCCCACTGATCCAATACTCAGGTTATTCTCGCCCGCTGATTCTCCGCCCACAGTTCCCCTACTTTTTTTTCCAACTTCGACCACTGGCTCCGCCCCACACTCACAGATGTCACCGCTGTATGGAATGGAGTTAAAATGCCAGCTCTGCCTTTCAGCCTGAACTGGAGGAAGTGACGCAGGTTTGAGATCGTGTTCTGATCTCCGGAATGGTCCATGGGCCCACCCGGGGTACTCGCTGAGGGAGAAGTGATCCATGATAACAATGGATAAATGCAAACAACACAACTTCTGTACGTCCTATCACATGGGCAGATAAAGACGTATGGATTCATAGTGATGTCATCAATGATGCGATATGGGATGTCATGAGGGATTACTGCACTGCATGTAACGGATAAAGAGCTTAACCACATGCAGGCAATTCTAGCGTTTTTGCCCCTGAAAATGTTATCCATCACCTCCCTCTAACAGGGATTTCTTTCAGGGAGTTTGAGTGTTTTTTAAAAACACATGGTTAAGTCTTACGAGCAAAATTTCAAAACCGGCCGCCATTGCCGAGTTGGCATCCTGCGAGTGGAAAAAAAAGTGAAAGGGCACTCCAAATATCAGAAGCGGCCACCATTGCCGAGTTGGCATCCCATGAGTGAAAAAAAAGTGAAAGGGCACTCCAAATATCAAAAACTGCCACCATTGCCGAGTTGGCATCCCATGAGTGAAAAAAAAGTGAAAGGGCGCTCCAAATCCCAAAAGCGGCCACCATTCCCGAGTTGGCGTCCCATGAGCCATTGTCCCCATCAGTGTCCATAAACAAAATAGTGCTCACGCACTAGTTAAAACCGACCGTGTAACAAGCCTAGTAAAAGGTCCAGCCATTATGGGCGGTAACAAATGGAGACAAGGCGGTACTAAGGAGAGACTAACAAGCCTCATAATTATTCAGAAGCCAGCCTTTATGAAAGACAATGACACAAAGCCAATGACAAATATGGGCGAAGAATGGGCGGGGCTGCTAGTGCATACCCTAATACAGTATGCCTCACAGAGCGAGCGGCGCAAATATGGGCGGAGAGTGGGCGGGGCTGTTAATGCATACCCTAATACAGCATGCCTTTTGGAGCATGCTGCCGCTAGGCTCGACCTAAAAAAATGAGATTAATGGCCAAAACGCATTGCAGCTGTATGCTTTGTTTGCTTTTTTCTTTACTCAGCTACTACAGAGCACACAGGAAAGGAACACACATATCAAAATAGAGTGCGCTTACAGAAATTCATCAAAAATCCGTACAAATATAAGAGAAGTAAAAAAAGAAAAGAAACTAAACTAAACAGTGACATGTCTACACAATTCATGGCGAAATAGGTATAAAACTTAAAAAAAAAAAAAAAAAAAAAAACTAACGCATCAAGCATCAAAATCAAAGAGTGTTCTTTTCTTGTTACATCCCAGCAACAGAGACAGAATAGATAAAATACAACATAGCTTAGGTGGAGCAGGCCAGAACATATACTGTTACATATAAAATAATCCCCAAATTCTTAGATTCATTTCAGATGTTTCAGAAGATTTGTCTCAATTTCATCATATTCGTAAAGTGCTTGCGATTTGCATAAACCTAGTCCCTGTCGACAATATATTATAAACCTTAAAATACATAATCGAACCAATAAAGTGGCGAATTGGCAGGAAACAATTGATTGATCTAGCCCCATAGCAATATGCAGATTATCAACAAATAAAATGCATCTCTACCAACGTAGTGCATTACCACCACGTTAAGCGGCTTATTGTATAGCTACCTAGTCCCGGGTCGACCCACTAATAACAGGTCTACAATAAACCACTAAAGCGTTATTCGACCACTTGACATAGATAAAACCGTTAGAGGGAATTGACCCAGTCCGAGTGAGGTGCCTAGATTTTTATACCCGTTCATCTGGCCTTCCTGCCTTTGCGCTCATATAGCGCTATTTCTGAATTAAACAATGACAACAAGCGTCCTAGCCATTGATGGAAGGCGGGGGTTTGGGGAGAAAACCACACCAAGGCAAAACATATATGGTGCACGGCCGTGGCCATAAACATGAAAAACTTCCTGGTCTAGCTATCCCTTCATCCTGTACCCCTAGAAGCATTGCATGGGAAGTCAAAATAATGTCAGTTTTAAGAACACTGCCAAGCAATTTAGAGATCTTATGCCTAATTACTTTAAAATCCGGACATGTACAAAACATATGAACCAAGTATGCTTCGAGACCTTGACATCATGGACAGCAGATGCCAGTGGTTCCCTGCCATTTAGTGATCTTTGCAAGGGTATGATATAAGTCAAAGACCGTTTTGAAGTGCTGTGCCTGCAGCCCCGCGGAGCACAGCAAAGTGCGGCCAAGCTCCAAAGAATCATAAAAGCTAAGATCTGTAAATTCTAGTTTATTCTGTCATATGTTGTTGTGTTTCTCAAGATCGTCAGGCATTGTGTAGCCAAAACTTATATTTGACTGATTGTGCATTCCTCCGTCCCCACCAACAGTTCCATCAGTCGGGCTTTGGAAAACTCACTCTGACCCCCACCTTTCCTATACAAGATCCTGTAAATATTTAAAAAAATTCTCTTTGATTTAAATCAAAGCTGGCTTGAAACCTCATCACACGTTACCATGTATTGTCCCTGAAAAAGATCCTCTAGTTTCAAAAGCAAGTGCCTTTCCAGGCTTAGCATACAGGCATCGTGATATATGTCTGTAAGTAGTGAATTCCTCTGCAAAGAAGTATACCAGTTAAACCTACCCAGGCCCAACTTTCTCCACCAGATAACCCAGATCTTGAAGTCTTAAATTTAAGCTTTTTATAGTAACTTGGTTCCATCGATTTTAATGAACAACCCTTAGCATCGCACCCAATTAACAGCACATACATAGTGGGTACACGCTCTTGGGCGACTTGCCCCCACCCCATGTTCCTTCCTAAAAGCGGAAGTAAATATTGAAATGCGGCAGTAAGTTGATATAACATAAGATTTGGGACATTCAACCCCCCCTCTCTCCCTAGACAGAGACACATACTTAATCAGCCTCCTAACTTTGGAATATGACCAAATAAATCCAGAAAACATTGCATCCATCTTTTTAAACCAGTAAGTTTCGAACTCAAGGCGAATAGCCGGAATGAGATACAAAACCTTTGGCAGGAATAACATTTTAATGATATTACAGCTACCAAATAAATTTACCTCTCTAGAGCTCTATTCCCGATAATCAAAGCAATGTTAGATATTATTATCTAATTTTCTTTCCGCTCTAATTCTGACCACCAAATATTGCTCCTGACCAACCATATGAACATCCAGAGTTGAAGCCTGCCTATTATTCTACCAATTGATTTTATTTCTTTGTAGCGTATAACCCGAAAAGTCTACAAATTTAGCAGTGTCTTCTTCGACTGCCCAGAGTGCTCCGTCAGGATTTGCGGTTACAACTGCAATGTCACCTGCGTAACCTAGAATTTTAGTTTCCCATTCCTAGTGTCGTAGAGGTTCTATGGCTAAATTAGTTTCCAGTTTATGAATAACAGGGTTGATGTATAAAGCGAATAGCAAGGGCACTTCTGCCTAGTGCCTCTCTCAATATAAATTGGTCCGATTGCCCCCACTTTCATCTGCAACTGGGCTACTGGTCTGCACTATAATACCTAAATAGCTTTGATATACCAGGTGCCAAGTTCGACCAAGCCCATACATTTCCATAGATATTCCCAGGATACGCAGTCAAATGCTTTTTCTGCATCCAGCAGGGCTACAGCCATGGGCACGTACAAGATGGCAGTCGTGATCATCCTGCAAATATAGTCCGTGGCACCCCTCCCGGTGATAAAGCCATGCTGTTTGAGGGATACCAGATTATCGATGACACAGCTCAAACGACTGGCTAGGATTTTGGAATGTAATTTAGCATCGTGATTTTTATTAAAGTTATTGGCCAGTATGATACTGGCTCGTGCAGAGCTTTCTCTTTCTTTAAAAAAAAAACCAATGATGTTAGCAGTGGACCATGATTCGGGGGCTCTTAGTCCTTTCTGGACTTGAAGAAAAAGCTCCATCAGTTCTTAACTCAACCCCATAAAAAATACCTTATAAACCTAAAGCGGGATCTAATCAGTCCCCAGGGTCTTGCCAGAGGGAAAGTCTTTGAGCGTCGCCTGAATTTGATCGATTGAGAAAAATGCATCCAGAGAGCCCCGTTCTTCATATCTGATTCTATCTAAAGATACTGAGTCAATCAATCATTTTCCTTTATTTTGTTTCGTAAAAAAAACATAAAAGGAAACAATATACAATCATATATGAATAAAATTAATTTTTTGAGACCACACTCGGAGAGACAGTTATCTTTTCCTAGGCATAACATTTCTTAGACCTCACATACTATATTGCTTACCAATTGAAAAGACAACCGGGCCACTGGTGATTGTTCTATATACTCTCAGAGCTGTGATGCGTTCCCTAAAGCCCGTCAATTTACAGAGTGGGTTAATCCAATGGGTGCGTTGCTTTGTGTAGGCTGTGCAGAAGAATAGAACGTGCTCAATGGACTCTACAGCCTCACATCGCATTGGACATATGTTAGATCTGTCAAACCCTTTATTCCTAAGGCAAGTAAAAGTGGCTAATGGTAATGAGGCCAATCTAAACCAGATGAAAAGTGCCATTGCGAAAGCTTTGGTTGCCATGTCTAAACTCAAAAGCACATTTAAATGAAAGTAAAGCATCAGTCAAACTACCTGAAGTTGTCTTTGAAATTTTCTCTCCCGGCCTAAAATTCCAATAGGCCAATTTAAGCTTTTCGATAACACTGCATGGTCGATCTAGAGGGTTTAAATAGATGCTCCCTAAGTCTAGCTTGTGTACCCAAGTCTTTATATAAGCACACCGAGGGATCCTATCAGCACACAAATCCTCTAGCAAGCCTCAAACCTATTCCTTATAGGGTTCTAGTTCTTCTGTTGCCTGCACTCTTAGCCACTATTGGAACAGTCTCAAAGCTGCAATATCAGAAATGGATCTCAGATTTAGATCTATGCAGATGGGAAGTGTGGGGGTGCTTTGAGAGATTTTTATTACCGATTTAAGGAAATGATTGTCTGCACTCTCTAGCATCTCCAAATTGCAATGACTCCAAATTACAGCTCCATAAAGGGCATACTGCATGCTTGACTTCTGTAGATTTCCAAGAGGGGGGGATGGGAAAATAAGGTGCCCTATTTGCAAACATTATAACAGATACAGCACATTGTTTTAGGTACTAATTATTATTCCTCAGCCGTGCTACCCACCTATGTGAGTCTTCTAGTCGGACACCCTAGTAGTCAAACTCAGAGACCATCTCAAGGGCCTCCCCATCCAATAGTCCTTTTTATTTTGCCTTTGCAATATCCGGACACCATATACTTTGTTTTTATTCATTTCTAGCCCATAATCTCTGCAATATAGGGAGAACTTATCAAGCAGTATGGATAAACCTGAGGGACTTTTAGATAACAACAGAGTGTTGTCAGCAGATAATAGGCAATGTGTCTTCATATCTTAATCTTGGGGCAGTCATTCTCACAATAAAAAAGATATGGTAACCATTCATCTATGTATAAAATGAAGTGTAGGAGCCAGTACGCACCCTTGAGGCACTCCTCTTTGGATTGGTATTCCGTCTGTCAATTCTCCCTCAGGTCCTCACCTGATCCTGGCATAATTATCCGTAGAAAGGTTCTGGATTATAGTCAACAGGGCTCTTGGAACCCCTATCCTACACAGAGTCTCCCATAATTTGGGCCTTGGAACAAGGTCAAATGCAGATCGAAGATCCAAAAAAGCCACAAATAATCTCCCATTCGCAAGCTCTATAGTCCTCCACTTGATTGCTAAAAAATCAAGATTTCAGATCTGATATCTCATGCCATATTCTTAGGTCCAGCAGGATATAGTCAACGTGGCTGCTATAATTCCCTCTAGTGAAAGTGGGCTTTTGCCTCACAGTCTGAAGGGAATCGCCTATTCTCTGGTATTTTAACCATACGTGACCATGATGTATACAATCTGTAGTCCTGCTGCACTTATTTTAGATAAGTTTTAGACTGAATATCCCATGAGTGGTCCTCTTCCTCGATGAGGTGCATAAGGCTCGAGGTGAACTCTCCCACAATGATTACTCGATGGGAGGGGGCAAACCCGCCAAAAATGCGTTTAGGATTTTTAAAGTGTTGGATGCCTGTGAAAAGGGGGTAGTTCTATGATATATTTATCACCAGGTAAGGGGGGGGGCTGTTCTTAAGTGTTAAGCTAAAAGCTAGTATGTCAGGTGAGTTGATGTATATTCTTTTTATATCACAGTATAGTGAAATATTTAACCATATGATAAGCCCCCCACCGGACTCCCACAGTGGAGTGAGTGGCATGGTTACTATATGAAATAAATCCTTGCCTAAAACATTTGAAGTAGCCCACATCTCCTGAAATAGGCACAAGTCGAAACTTTCTATACACAACTCAAAGTCCACATCCTCTAACTTTGTCCTTAACTCCGCAATGTTCAATGAGGTAATTATAGGGGAGCACTCAGCAGTGTTCCATGGAATATGATCTCTTAAAATGAGCAAGTCAGGCTGGAGTGGGGGTTCTAATGTAGCAAGGCCATCTTGGATAGAGCATACAGATTCCCCCGTTCAATGTAGTGAGACTAGAAGAAGCATTCAGAATACCAAAAGAAGTATAATTTAGCAGTTCGGCAATGCCAAGTGGGGGTACATGAGTAGTCGGTGTAATGTTTCCTGCTGGATTTGAAGTAATGTTAGTAGGAATGTTTTTAGAGCTAAGAGAAGGGACTAACTCTCTGCTATTCTCGCCAGTAAGAACTCGAATTTTGCTAAATGGCAGTGACTGGGTCATCTGCGTATGTGCAGTAGAGGTCTTATCAAGTCAGTCAATATGATTGAAGGGGGAAGTGGGACCATCTTTGGTTCTATAGGCATGGGGTCTGGTGTATTTAAAATGAATGTTAGAGTGACCTGCTGAGGATGATCTTGCATCTAGCGCAACCAAGTTATTTGTCAAATCAGGAGTAGACAAAGTTGGCTCAACATTGTCAAGCCTTGGCTGGTACTTGCTGTTCTTGTTACACTAATGATATCATCTGGAATAAGTGAGCGACAACCCCGAACATGAAGGATTCAATGTATGGCTTTATTTTTAAGGGAGTCTTCTGTCTCTACAGCCGAATGTTTAGTCAGCTTTGTGACATTAATCATCGGTATATAACCAAAGGTTGCATAATTGCTCATGCCTGGATTTATATTGCTTTTCAGATCTCTTCCGAGCAGGCCCTATAAGCATTTGCATAGGCTGGGTTAAGTGCATTTGGTTGCAAGACTACCAGTACGTTGTTTGATTGGTGCATCAGCCCTCCTGGCATTTAATCTTGGCAGAGGACTTTCCGAGGGGGGAGGTTGTGATTTCATTCATGAGTGGCATCTGTGCTATAGGTGGAGGCCCAAGGGGTCCTACTTGAAGCTAGAAACAAGTTTACTGTAGAAGACAGGGAGGCTATTGAGATTTTAAAACACCCACCTCGTCCTTTAAGGATTTTACACAGGAGGTCAAAAAGGCCTAATTTGCAGTAGACACCCAGGTGACATTGGGTCAGCATTACTGACCAAATAGACATCCGCTGCGTCTCTGCTTGACCTGAGGGGCAAAGTGGTTGCTGCATGAGAAAGCCTCTACATTGGGGAAAGGGATGCAATGGGAAGGGCAACTGGAGAGGTCGGACGCGGAGAAATCTGGGCATCGATGATCACTTCAAGACAACCACAATTAGCATTAAAAATCACCAGGAAGCCGCAAAAGGGCCAATGTCGCGCAGTCAATTAAAAGTCAATGTCACACAGTCTTTGATGAAAGTATGTTTTGCTGGTTTGCAGTGCACATGACAGAAAATTAAAGACAGCACCTTGGAAGTTAAATGTTTTTGGGGTTGGCCCAGCCCAGCCTTCTCTGGTCTCTGACTGGCAAGGACGTTGCCGCCCTTGGCCTGAACTTTGCCAGGGGGCATCTTGCACCGTAGGAGAGCAGCGCGCCTTTAATAGCACTAGTTATTTGGGCCCAGCTGTCACCCAGGGGATTGTAGGAGTTGCAGTCGCTAGCGGCAGCAGCGAACCCACCGCGGCTCTCCCCAGGCAGTAATTGTGGTAGCTTTGGTGCAGACAGCAGCAGGGCAGCAAAACGTATAATGGTCCTCGTGAGGATGAAAGCAGAAGCAGCACGAAGGATCAGGATTGAAAAAACAGCACTCTCGGCCTCCCTGAGTTTGTCTGAAGAGGTTCTCATGAATGCTTTTTGTAGCCTCACTTCATGAGTCCATATATTGTTTTATATTCTCCTCATCTGATGGACTCTGAGCCCGGTAAAGCTCTTTGTAATATTCCCGAAAATCCTTGCGGATATCTTTAGGGTTCGTGGACAAATTACTCGGTCGATGCCTGATTTCCACAATATGACCAGCAGAAACCTTTTGCCGCATACATAAGGCTAAGAGACGCCCCACCCTTTCGTTGTACTCGTAGCATTCCTGCCTTTTAGCCAGGAATATTTCTGCCGTCTTTTTTGCTGTGACGTCATTGAGCTCTAACTTTACCACAGTTATCTGCTGATGGGCATTTGTGGGGACTATCCCAGCAGAAATCGCCGAGATACGCTAAGCTTCCGCCTTACTAAGTTTTTGCTATAGTTCCTTAAGAAGTTGTTGAATGGGCTTCTAACAATTCAAACTGATTCTATGCCTTTCACCTCTTACCCCGGCTTTAAAAGCTTCCCATATTACCCCTGTTGGGGTGATCCCTCTGTTTAAGTTGAAAAACTCAGGTATCCAAGCATTCATATGTGTAATGTAATCCGAATTAACTAAAAGACCAGCTCCGAACAGTCTCGGTTTGCCCAGCTAAGAAAAGTTCAATTACCAAATACCAATAAGTAAGGGAGTAATTCTAGTTGGCACCCATTAAGTAAATCAGGTGACAAAAGAAAGTAATCAAGCCAGGCAAAACCATGGGGGGGCCGAGTAATAGGTATAACCAGGGTCTGGTGCATTTTTCTTAGGCCAGGTATCTACCAAGCCCTGCTCTGTCTCCAGGTTACACAGGGCTCTAAACACTTTTGGTTTGCAACCTGAATAAATGCCCAATTTGTCACAAAAGGTACCCCCAGATCAGGGCCGGACTGGGAAAGCAAACCGGCCCTGGTAAATAAGTCTGACTGGCCGTGGGGGTGGGGTTCGTGGGGTATGCTGGTGGGAAACACTCCTGCTGCTTTTGGTACAGGGGGGCGATATTGCAGCACTGCTGCAAAACCGTCCCCCTGTACCAAAATCGGCCCTCAATGTTCCAAAACCGGGCCCCACCCTGGCAGCCCACTGGGGAAACGCTGGTGCCCGCTACCCATTTCTATTCAGATTCCGCATATTATGCAGGGAGCAGGCCACAGAGCAAATTCAATGGACAGAAAGCCCAGGGTAGCCGGGTCATCCAGGAGTGGGCCATACACAGAACAGAGTGAAACAGCGTGTTTTATAGTAGTACTCTGTGATTGCCTATCTACCTTTTTGTCTGCGTAGCTGTGCCTGAAGACACACGCCTTACTCTGTGCAAGTATAGCAACTCCTCTAGTCTTTGTGTCTTGGGTAGTGGACATTATTAGTGATAGGCCTAGTGTCTCAAGCAGGTTCTCACTTGCCCTTTCTATATGTGCCTCCTGAAGACAGTAGAAGTCCACCCTTAAGGCTTTCAAATCCTCCACTATCCTTATTTTGGCACCATTGTTCCAACCATAGATGTTTACTGTGCCTATGCGTAGCATAAACATATAACTGATCAGCAATCTTTCTGTAGACCCCACACTTTATAAGCAGCAAGCACATCTATTGAATCTGCCATAGTGACCAATGCCTTACAATGCATCCACCATGCCACATTTTCTGTGCACAATTAATACTGCCCGTGTAGTGTGCTCCTGTCCCCCTGATGTCAGCAGTTTGATTCTCACCCCCTCCCTAAACTGAACATTCACCTCCTCCCAATCCCCTGCCCCTCCACACCCCAGGTGCTCATCTACCCACCCACCTTTCCTCCCCAAACCAAGGTAGTGAAGTAATAAGACCACCCATGGCCTGAATGATGCCTCCCATGTGCACCTTCTGTAGGCTCTCCACCAATTACCACGCCCAAATTGTACAAAAAATACTGCAATGAGCGAAAAATGAATAATTAACAGAAAAAGCATGATAAAGCATAAAAAGAGACCCCCTCACAAGTGCTAAAAATCTAAGAAGAATGCAAGAGAAATCAAAACTAAGAAGAGGGAATGTAATTAAAATCTACTTCAGTCCCAATATCTTGGAGTGGCTTAATAAGCTGTTTTAATCGCCATCTGCACTCCACCATAACATGGCAGAAGTCGGTACGCACAAAGAATGATTGACCACTGTAGCACCACTGGGAATCAGGGCGGGCTTTCTCAAATATATGTCGTAAAAAGAAGTTCCCAAAATAGACCAAGACAGTTCTTGGTCAATTTTCCTTTTCTCTGGCAGAGCAGCTCCGCCTCTTGTGAATTAACGGGAATCCATGTACTCTTTACACCTCCTTCTCCCTATTCCATTAAGAGAGCTAAGGAAAAGCACCTTTGAGGAGATCCAGCAGGTCAGCCCTGATGTCATTACCTTTGACCCCCTCCGTGAGCCAAAGAAACCTCAAGTTATTCCACCTTTGGCAGTTCTCAAAATCCTCAGTTTTTCACATTATAGCAGAGATCTGTGCCTCCTAGGATTTCATATGACTGTTGAGGGCCCCTACATCGGTTTCCACTCTGGCCCCTCTCTCTTCAACTGATTTAAGCTTTTCCCCAATCTTCACACAAGTTTTAGTAACTCTCTTTAATGCTCCTTGCAGCGGGAGAGCGAGAGAGAGAGAGAAAGAGAGAAAGAGAGAAAGAAAGAGAGAAAGAAAGAGATAAAGAAAGAAAGCGAGAAAGAGAGAAAGAGAGAGAAAGAGAGAAAGAGAGAGAAAGAGAGAAAGAGAGAAAGAGAGAAAGAGAGAAAGAAAGAAAGAGAGAGAAAGAAAGAGAGAGAAAGAGAGAAAGAGAGAGAACGAGAGAGAACGAGAGAGAAAGAGAGAGCGAGAGAGAGAGAGAGAGAGAGAGAGAGAGAGAGAGATGTGTGTGTGTGTGTGTGTGTGTGTCGAGTATTTTGATGGTGCCTGTGTACACTATAAATGTGTGGCACATATAAAACAGGAATGCTGTGTGAAGTGTGAGTATGTTCGTCCGGACCAATGGGATCCATTTAGGATGGCCCCTGGATGAGTATGGCAGCATATGGCAGATGGATACAGCTTGTCCAGGAAATGAAAGTGTATTGCTTGCATTCTTATGGTTGGAGGGTGGAGACCGAAACAATGGAGTGAGGGAGGATGTAGACAGGGCTACCAGATAGGGTTACGCTTAGAAATTCTATGAGGACCTTTAAGCAATGGATTGCTGGTATGAGTACTGCCATTTGATGGATAGTAGGGCAGAGGGGTTGATACAGTAGTTTCAGTTGTTAAAGGTAAATATGTTTCTGCCCTTTGACTACCCCCAATTGTAACTGGCTGTCTGCAGCATTGCCAAGGCAGCAGTTTTCACACTTCATTGTGTCCATGTTTTAGATACCCCTGCTTGGAACCAGCATCATCACTACCTGCTGTGGGAGCTATTGCTAGATGGAATCTGCAATCAATGACATGAAAATGCAAACAGATCCTTCAGGACAAAAAATACAAACTTATCAACAAACGTATTTTGGGTGACCATTTTTGTAATCTAGATAAAAAGTGTGATATTTGAGGCCACACCACATTGTAATGTGTGAAATAGTTAAAACAAAGAATATCATGTGCCCTATCAACACCTCCGCGTGCTCGTTGAAGTTGAACACTAGGTCAGCCTTGAAGCTTGGCTGAGGGCTGTGTCCCAACCACACGACTCAATGAGTAGCCTTGCTGCAGGTGGGATAGGAGAATGCATGTTTTTCATGTTAGTAATCCAGTCTTGTAGTACCATCCAGAAAGAAAACCCAATCACCAATATTTATTTAAATGAGAAGAAGCTTTAGAAGATGTATGACAACACTACTCCTTCAGAAGTAGTTGCTGGAGGCAAGACAATCAAAATCAGCATACTCCCATAATTATGTCTAGGGTGTACACATCTAATACCCTGGAGCCACAATCTTCTCAAACCTCAACATTTTGCTACATCGTCACCTCCAGTATGAGGCTGCTCCGTCCTCCCATTCAACACCTCACCAACTGACTAGCGTTTACTGTAGCAGTTTTCTCTACCTCTTTTTTGGCCAGATGACTGCCGTCTGGCACACATCCAATCTAATAAGAGATAGCTCATTAAGAGTTAGACCTATAGCATGAGTGGCATTGTGGAACAAGAGTGGTAGCAGGACAAAATCTGCGAATAGCGCCCTAGGCTGGGGGATCATTCCAGACTCTGGGAATCAACCCCAACCTCAAGTCTGTTAAGTCCAAATATTTGGCAAAATGAGGAGTAGTTTTGTAGCTTGAGAACATTTTTTTCGCTGTGGGTCTCATTGACTTTTTGGTGTGATGGTACTCCTAGCAAAATATCAGACATGCACCTCCAACGCCACTTGGTATTTTCTGAATCTTCAGACTCCTTTTTTTCTTCTTTAGATGACCTCCTTAATCTTTATAGCTTCCTCTGCTCATTTACCTTTTCATTCCATCTCCCTTCATTATATAATTCACCTGCAAGTTGTGAGGATCACATGTGTATCCAGAAAATTCTTCAAGCTGAAAATCTATTACAGACAAGTGCTCATTCTGTTTTACAGCATGACTATTCTGGATTCACTTGATTAGCATTGCTTTTGCAGCAGTATCTCCTCAGGAGGCTGGCTTGAGAGTGTGTATTTGCAAACAGGTAAGCTTTGTCCAACCTGTGCCACCAGGTTAGCATGAATGTCCACACAGTAATGTCTTGTGAAGATGTGCACAGAAGACAAGGTGGACGCCATGCACATATGCTATGTTATAGGCATCACATCTGCTGTGCCACAACACAGAACTGTTGCCATGCCAAGCTATTGTGAACACTGGCAGTGTACTTTTATGTGTACCATCATTTATTATTTATTATTTGCTGCAGTCCTGGTGGACGTAGTAGGCACACTTTATGTTACAGTACATTATTTATTATTATATTTCACTGTACATATACACCTTTAACCTTGTTGGCATTGGTAGGTACTGAACATGTGATTTTTGCATGCTAGAAATGTATGAAACAGTCAGTTGTAAAAACTATTTGCTCACCTACGAGACCACAAAATCTCGAGAATATACCAGTCCCTCGTGACTTACTGCTCCCCGTCACTGCAGCGTCTCCGAGGGGCGTGGGAAGAAGATGTAGGCCCCCTGGAGGAGGAGGACTGGACGGAGGCCCTGGCCTCTCCGCGTGGGGCGGCTATCGCTGCGAGTCTCCGACTCATTCAGTTCAAATACCTCCACAGAGTGTATTTCACTAGGGTTCGTTTGCATAGGGCCGGCTTGGTGGCATCCCCGATTTGTCTTCGCTGCATGTGTGATGAAGGGACGTTGCACCACACTGTATGGGACTGCACTGCACTGGCTAGGTTCTGGCGGGGCGTACTGACATGTCTTTCAGAGGTTCTGGGGTGGGATCTTCCTCGGTCCCCTAAACTGGTACTCCTACATGTGATGGACGATATAGGGGGCAATATTTATAAGCGCCATCTGATGCTTCTGGGTTTTACCCTTGCCAAACGGGATATAGCAAGGGCCTGGAAGGCGGCGGCTGCCCCCCCAATATTGGCTTGGAAGGCTGTGCTGGATTTCTGTATGGGACTAGAGGCACCCATTTATGTAGCGCGGGGCTGCCCGCGAAAACACTTTAAAATTTGGAAGCGGTGGGCGGATTACAGGGGATTGGAATTGGAACCCATTTCGGAGGGATGATTGCCTGGGTGTCCGGCGCTCTTTTACATGCGTTTTGGGGACGTGCAACACGTATCTATTGGGTGCTACCGGGCTATATGGCCATGATTTGTAGTAAGGACAGACTCATAGTCGCACACAGACTTGCTTCGCGACATGTGTATTTGACAAATAAAAATTTGTTTACAAAAAAAAAAAAACTATTTGCTCGTGGACCCGTGCAAACTACCTGAATTAACATACTCCCTCAAGGAGCAACTCATAACGTGCAAACTGCCAAACTCAGTAATGTGCACAAGCAACAAGACAGGTGCTCATGTACTCTGCACTCTTAGTGCTGTGCTTAGCCTCGCTGGACTGACAGCACACCTGACTCCATTTGGTTCCAAGACCCTCATCTGCGGCATTCCTAACTTTACGGCACCTTCCTTCCTGCAGCCTGCACTCTGGATCCTGGCCTTCCCCTCACTTCCACTGCGCAGTCTTCTGCTACTGTGATACCTATAAAGAAAGCACAGAGGAATTAAAGCACCCATCCTGAATATGCACACAACGCACTCCGAATGCTGAAAGAGGCAAAGGCATCTAGGTAAATGCAAAAACGAACCTTTATTAAACACACCACATGTGTTTTTATGTTATAATCTCACTTGGTACATTCAACCTCCCCTCCTGCCTTGTCCTTTTGGAATGTACCACGCATTGTTGTTCCGAAGGTTCCACAGCTGACACAAGTTGATTGGAACCTGTCGTGGTGAAAAGACGTGAATAAAGTGTGAGAAGTTTGCCTGGTATATGCTGTCCACTAGTTATAGTGGACACCTTGCACAAGCCCAAACAACCCCTAATTGATGATAGGTTAACCCCTTTGCTGCTAGGCCTTTTCCCCCCTGTGCTAAGCCTTTTTTTGGCTATTTGGGGTAGTGCGCACTTAGGCCCCTGTAACTTTTTGACCACATAAGGTATTCACGCCAAATTTGCGTCCTTTTCTTCCAACATCATGGGGATTCTAAAGCTACCCAGGGTTTGTGGATTCCCCTGGAGGGTTCCCAGAAAGTAGCCAAAATACAGCAAAAAAAAATTGGGGGGGGGGAATTGGAAAAACGGGCTGCAAATGAAAGTGTCTGGGTTTTTCCCTGCAAATGTTATCAAAAAAGGGTTTGTGGGGCTGAAATCACCATTTTCCCAGCTTTTAGGGAATGACAGACTTTTGTCAGAAAACCAACATTTCTTACACAGTTTTGGCATTTTTCTGGGACATAGCCTATTTTTGCTATTTTTTGTGCTTTTAACCTCCTTCCAGTTAATGGTAGAAATGGGTGTGAAAGTAATAATGGATCCAGGAAAGCTATACATTTTAATTCAGAATTCACAATACACAAAGAGAACGGGGTATAAGGCAGAAACAGATTGCACCAAATCATTAAGTTAAGTCACAATTATCAATTTTCTTCGGGTGCCACGGATCATGAGGTTAAATACCCCTAAACCCCCTTAGGATCAGAGGACCCTACAACTTGTCAACAATTCACTGTGATCCAGCACTCCATAAAGTTAATCAATGATCATAAAATATGTCTGTCCATACAGCAGGTGTTATTTCAAAATTATTTCTTTATTAAATTCTTCTCCTCTTCACATATATCAAAGACACATACAGCGTAGCCGACGCGTTTCGTCCAAGAGGACTTCTTCAGGGCAAAGTTGTTCTGAGATATAAAGAGGGCTTCATCTTATTCCCCTCCAACATCAAGAGATGTTACTAAGTTTTCCTCTAATATGTCATATTGGGTCGGTTACCCTTTTTAAAATATTTTTTACTTCTTTTCACCTATATATTATAGGTGTATTATGTATTTAAAGCGGTTCATGGTCCAAGCTCATTACTGCATGGACCGTGGAATGGAGGGAATCGGCTCCTAAAACTCTGATATTATCATAAACTACATAAAGGTGAATTATAAATTGAAGAACGAAAAGAAGAAAAAAAATTGAAAAAAAAAAAAGGGTAACCGACCTAGTATGGCATATTAGAAGAAAACGTAAATTGCAGACACTATCAGAAACTACATAATGGTGAATAACTAATTGAAGAACGAAAAGGAGTAAAAAATATTTTAAAAAAGGGTAACCGACCCAATATGACATATTAGAGGCAAACTTAGTAACATCTCTTGATGTTGGAGGGGAATAAGATGAAGCCCTCTTTATATCTCAGAACAACTTTGCCCTGAAGAAGTCCTCTTGGACAAAACGCGTCGGCTACGCTGTATGTGTCTTTGATATATGTGAAGAGGAGAAGAATTTAATAAAGAAATAATTTTGAAATAACACCTGCTGTATGGACAGACATATTTTATGATCATTGATTAACTTTATGGAGTGCTGGATCACAGTGAATTGTTGAAAAAAATCAGAATTCAGCACGGGGTCATTTGTGTAGATCCATTAAGGTTTCTTGATAGAAACTAACAGTTAAATATAGGAAAAATTGAAAATTAGTTGAAAAAAAACAGCCTTTTGTGTCAACGTTTTCACCTGTAACTTCTTCTAATTATGACAGCTCTTTGAAAGCAATATACCGTTACATCCGCTGGACCTTCCTGGTTGTGGGGATATATAGGACTTGTAGGTTCACCAAGAACCAGACGAAACCAGAGTCAAAAACTGAGCAGCAATTTGCAATGGATTTTTATTATGTTCCGGGTCTATAGCAATTATTGTGGGAAAATGTATTCATGGAAAAATCGTTATGAAAGACACCTATGTATTTCTGAAATGGGAACAAATTATAGAGTTTATAAACAGTATATATTTGCACATTTTCGAAATTGGGAATACTCATAATAGCATGAGAATTATCTTTCATTTTTCAAAATGACTTCTCTTTTACACAATGTCTTTAATTTGGAAGGCAGAAATGCATCAAAAAGCAATAGGTAATAACAGTTACTTTACAAATCCGAATTACTCCAAGTCTCCCGATAAAAATGGTACCTCACTTGTGTGGGTAGGCATAGTGCCATCGACAGGAAATGGCTCAAAACCCAACATTAACACAACACATTTTCACAATGAAAATTTACCCTTTTTTTGTTAAGTGTCTAGCTGTAGTTTTTTAACCCTAGCTCTGCCAGCACCTAAGGAAACCTAGCAAACCTATACATTTTTGAAAACTAGACACCCAGGGGAATCCAGGATGGGGTGACTTGACTGCCTCCCACCAGGTTCTGTTACCCAGAATACCTTGCAAACCTAAAACAATGTCTAAAAAAAACACATTTTCCCCACATTTCTGTGGTGGAAAGTTCTAGAATATGCGTGGATCCACAAATTTCCACCCACCCCGCGTTCCACAAAGTCTTCTGAGAAAGATGGTACCTCACTTGTGTGGGTCGGCCTAGTGTCCGCGACAGGAAACGGCGCAAAACGCAACGTGGTCACACCTCAATTTCGCAGGGAAAAAATGGTCCTTTTTTGACAAAGTGCCTAGCTGTAGTTTTTGAACTCTAGCTTTGCCGGCACCTAGGGAAACCTAGCATACCTATATATTTTTGAAAACTAGACACCCAGGGGAATCCAGGATGGGGTGACTTGACTGCCTCCCACCAGGGTCTGTTACCCAGAATCCCTTGCAAACCTAAACAATTGTCCAAAAATCCACATTTTCCCCACATTTCTGTTGAGGAAAGTTCTGGAAACTGCGTGGATCCACAAATTTCCACCCACTCTGCGTTCCCCAAAGTCTTACGAGAAAAATGGTACCTCACTTGTGTGGGTCGGCCTAGTGCCCCAACAGGAAACAGCACAAAACGCAATGTGGTCACACCTCAATTTTGCAGGGAAAAATGACCCTTTTTTGGCAAAGTGCCTAGCTGTAGTTTTTGAACCCTAGCTCTGCCGGCACCTAGGGAAACCTACCAAACCCACACATTTCTGAAAACTAGACACCCGGGGGCTTCTAGGGAGGTATGGCTTGCGTAGATCCCTGCAAACCTCAATTGTAGCTGAAAAGAACACTTTTTTCACACATTTTTGTATGGGAAAGTGTGGCATCACTGGGCTCACACAAATTTCCCACCACCCTGCGTTCCCCCAGGTCTCCCAATAAAAATGGTGCCTCACTTGTGTGGGAGGCCCAAGTACCCGCAACAGGCAAGGGCCCAAAACGTAGTGAGGCGACATCAAAATTTCCTTTCTCAAAACCACCTGGTTTTGCAAGGGAGGTCACCTGGATTTTTGGCCCGTGCTCAGCGGCCAGCTAGGGAAACGTACCGAACCCACACATTTCTGAAAACTAGACACCCGGGGGCTTCCAGGGAGGTATGGTTTGCGTGGATCCCCCAACGCTTCCTTACCCAGAATCCCCTGCAAATCTCAATTTGTGCTGAAAAAAAAATCACTTTTTCACACATTTTTGTGTGGGAAAGTTGTGGCATCACGGGGCTCACACAAATTTCACACCACCCAGCGTTCCCCCAGGACTCCCGATAAAAATGGTGCCTCACTTGTGTGGGAGGCCCAAGTACCCGCGACAGGGAAGGGTCCAAAACATTTTTGATAGGCAATGTTGATGTTGCCTCAAAACTTTTTGTGTCCTTGCCTACAAAAAACTGAACCAGTGACTCGCAGCTCGTGAGCTGTAAAGCCACTTCAAGGCACCAACCGCTTTACAGGCCATTCGCACACTTTTCATACAGGATACATACAAGACCATTTACACCACTAGGCTCAAAACCAACACATTACAACATTCACAAAATAGGGCAAGGTACACCCTGCTTGACAAAAACAAAAAAGACACATTTTTATGCACAACCACCAATTCCTCAAGCACACATACATACTGGTTAGATTTGGCACGAGGGTGAGTAATGGTTCAGTATATACAGATGTATTAACCAGAGATTTCACAAAAATGAAATGCACTGTTAATTGAAAGGACGAGAAACTGAACCATTGACTCACAGCTCGTGAGCTGTAAAGCCATGACAAGGCACCAACCTCTTTACAGGCCATTCATACACCTTTCATATGTGTGACACATACAAAACCATTCAACAACGCCAGCTGCAGGCACAGCACATTACAACACTCACACCAGCAGACAGCGCCATTCAAGGGCCCATCACTTTCACACGCCCACATTCCTGACACAGCAACCACACCAGCTCACGGATTACATTGAGTGGCGTTTGGCTAGCAGTGTGTGTAGTAACCAGCATCTAGTCACTACTCACACACCGCCAGCCAAGCGCCAGTCCACGCACACCACACTGCCAGCCAAGCACCAGTCCATGCACACCGCCAGCCAAGCGCAAGTCCACACACACCGCCAGCCAAGCGCCAGTCCACGCACACCGCCAGCCAAGCACCAGTACAAACATACCGCCAGCCAAGCGCCAGTCCATGCACACCGCCAGCAAGCGCCAGTCCATGCACACCGCCAGCAAGCGCCAGTCCATGCACACCGCCAGCAAACCACCAGTCCATGCACACCACACCGTCAGCCATGCGCCAGTCCACGCACACCACACCACCAGCCAAGCGCCAGTCCACGCACACCACCAGCCAAGCGCAAGTCCACACACACCGCCAGCCAAGCGCCAGTCCACGCACACCGCCAGCCAAGTGCCAGACCACGCACACTGCCAGACAAACGCGACTCCACGCACACCGCCTGACAAGCGCCACTCCACGCACACCGCCATCCCATTTAGGAATCTTTTTTTTATAAATAAGAAAACACAAACAAATTACAAATAGATACAAATCTACTAACACAAAAACTGAAACTAAATACACTACACAAATGCCAACCTCGAAACTGAACAAAAAATATAAAACAATAGAGACCAGGCAGTTCACTTTACCACTCACGGATGCTCCCAAAAATTATTTTGCGTGTGGTACATTCTAAAACAAGCAGGCACACACAGCTCAGGGTTAGAAGGACACTCGGGGAAGTACATACGAGTCTCCTTCCGCAAACCCCTTCACCAACAGACTCTACATCTCCAACTGGGAAATTCTTTTGAGGGTGTGGGAGGAATGTGATCAGGAAAGTGGCGATCTTTCAATCTAGCAACATCCTCCACCACTCCAACTCTAGGAACACTTGCCTGTTCCACTAAAACAAGGCTGCCTATTACAGACTCCTGAAACTTAGCAAAAGTCATCTTTGACTCAGGACAAGAATTCTGGAACACAACAAAAGCATTAAAGGTTGCCAAGTGGAAAAGATGGATAGCCAACTTCTTGTAACAAATGTAAGCCTTACGAAGAGCAGCATAAGGTTCCAACCACTGATCTACTCTGTCAACACCATCCATGTGCCTATTATAGTCTAAAATGCACACAGGTTTGCGCGCTTCAGCAATCTGACCCCAAAAAGTCACAGGTGCAGTGCTTTCATCATGGATGGTAGTCAGCATGTAGACATCTCTCCTGTCTAAAAACTTCACAGCTAGAAGCTCCTCGCAATGCACTGCACTGTCACCGCTCAAGCTTTTGACAAACAAGTTCTTTTGGGAAAACTTTACGGTTAGAGCGGATTGTGTCACAAGCAACAGTGTCCACTTTGGCCAATTCCCTGAACAACCGCACACCAGTGTAGACGTTATCCACATATAAATGGTGGCCTTTGTTAAAAAATCCTCTACCAAGTTCCCACCCAATTTTCTCAGTCACTCCAAAAGTGGACGGACAACCAGGGGGGTTAATCCTGGATTCCTTATTGGTGTACACCCTGAAATTAGAGAAATATCCAGTCCTACTGTCACACAGCATATACAGCTTAATTCCATAGCGTGCCTTCTTACTAGGAATGTATTGCCTAAAAACCAAGCAGCCCTTGAACACCAAAGACTCATCCACTGCAAATTCTTTCCCTGGAGCATAGATCACAGAAAATGGATCAACAAAGTGATCAATGACAGGCCGAATCTTAAAAAGACGATCACAATCAGGGTGATCTCGTGCCAAAGCTAAACCATTATCGACAAAATGCAACATCCAAAGCTGAAGCAAATACCTATCACGACTCATGACTGACGGAAATATAGCAGTTGCCATCAAGGGACTAGTAGACCACTATGAAGACATTGATGGCTTCCTTAGCAAGCCTATCAAAAAAGTTACACCCAAGAAGTTCTTCATCTCTTCCAGATTTGTCCACCGGGTAGCTCTAGAATGGGGATTAAGGCTGGCAATGTTGTCCCTCAAAAACTGTTCGGCATACAAATTAGTCTGCTCAACAATCTCTGCCAAAAACACATCGTCCATAAACAACTGAAAAAAATGTATCGGCAAAAAGTTTTCAGTATTCACTCGACACCCTGGAACACCAGTAAAGTCTGGCAATGCCGGCTGCACCATGGTTGAGGCAACCCAGAGGTCAGCACTTTCAACAGGAAGCCTTGCATCCCCAGGCTGCAGCCCAGATGCCTCTTGCCGCACTATCAGCACATCAATGTCCTCCTCTAACACAGGCACTTCATCCGCACTAAGAGTAGCTTCATCCGCACTGAGAGTAGCTTCATCATCGGATTATGCCATGTGGAGAGAAAACTCACTGCCTGAATCTTCCCCTCCCACCTCTGCCTCAGAATCGGAGTCAGAGTCAGTCTCTGGACCATGGTCAGAGTAAGAATCAAAAAGCATACCAACAACCTGCTGAGCAGTAATCCTGCGGCTAGCCATTATCCTTACTAAGAAAGGAGACTGCACAAACAAGTCAACAACCAACACTGTGCAAAATAAGTAAAAATGTGTGCCTTTATCACAAAGATCTATATACTCAAAACTATATGATTCGCTTACAAGAGACAGCTACACTCACCAGCACCTACTCTGCAAAGACACAGCAAAAATCAACGATATCCCACAAGAAAAAAAAAAAGACAATTATTCAAAAGACAACAAAATACACATCAAGAACAAATGCAAAATGTTTTAGACACTCAAAAAACAGAAGTCAAACATACTGGTATTATTACACAATTTGCAAAAAACACATTTGTGCAGAAAAATGAAACTCATTTACATTGTACAAAAAAAGGCTCTTACCAAATACATGCAACTACACAAACAGCAGAACCACCAGTGACGAAACCGCAACCTGCAACAGTCTAAAGAGCAAAAGCCTTGAACTAGAACAAAAAGGGAGAAATAAAGTATTACAATTACAATTCACAAGAAATAAAAACAATTCACATTATAACATGCTATATCACTTCCCAAATGGGGGCAAAAAGACCAAATAAACGGGCTGACCTGCAGAATACACATAAACAAATATTTGTCCCCTGGAAGCAACCAATTAATTTATTTTTAAATCCCTGGCTCTAGTGGGCTTTTCTGCCCCCCCGCCCCCTCCGGGCCAGAAACGCCCCACCGGAGCAACAAATACTCACCCTTCCGCTGGGCACGATAGACAAATGCCCACCGATGTCGGGTGATTTCAGGTGAAGAAGGTGAAGCTTGACTCTTCAGCCACGAGGCGTCGAGGACGACCAGGAGCTGGATTCGAGCTGTCCCACGAAGGGTGTTGAGTGCTGCAGCGTTGGTGCCTGGATTGGACACAACAAGCCTTGGCAACAGCAACACACGCAGAAAGGAGAAAGATGCTCAGGTGTTGACCAGCAAGGTCTGAGGGACTCACCACGCGGTGGGGAGTCAGAGCACGTCTGGAGCAATCAGGGAAGCCCAAGGAAAAATCAAAGTTGCATTCACAGGGACTCACCAGTCGACAGACCAGGGATCGCGAAGGAGCCTGGAGCTTAAATGCAAGAAGCAGGCTAACGGAACACTCGTGGATTGTAGGCCCACATTCTTCGATGAAAAAGGTCCTCGGGGCTTGGGCTACAAGTAACCCAAAGCACAACTTTAAGAGACTTCAAGAAGTCAATGCACTTGCAAATGTGCACAGTGACCAGGAGCTCCGGCTCCACATTACTCACGAGGGCTGCGGGTCTCAGCTTTGCTGGGGACTCGGGTCGGCCTCTGAGAAGTCTGGAAATCCTCTTCCTGGGCTGCAGCTACTTCAGAGTCCGGCAGGAGCTTCGGAGATGCAGACCGGCAATTGCTTCGTTGGTGCCTGCCAAGCAGGGGAGTCACTACTTGACCCCAAGGAAGATTTCTTCAGTCCTCTTATCCTGAGTAGAGCGTCGAAGGAAGGGATTGGACTAACTCAGGGGACCCACCTATGGGAGGGTTTGGAAAGAGGGGTGGCTAAACCCATTTCCTTTGTCCAGTTTCGCGCCAGAGCAGGGGCTGGAAGCCCCTGAACCGGTTTGAGCTGGACTATGCACAGGGACACCAAATGTGCCCCCAGGGCAGGACTTCAAAGCACTCAGAGTGCTCCCACCCAGCCCCAATACACATCAGCCTGTCTGGGAGGTGGTTACACCTCCCTGTGACAGGAAACCTATTGTCCAGGCCTCCCCTGCCGGAGTTTCGGTCAGCAGCAGGAGGCCAGACCAGTGTCTGTGGCTGCAGCATCCATTTTGTGATGCCAGGGCTCTTTTGGTACCTGGTATACCGGTGCCGTCATGTCTCTCCCTCTAGAAGGGTAGAATCCTACTCCCACACCAGTTACTGGTGTGGGGGTATGATTCCAAGGTGTTTGACACCAAACATGACATGTTTCCGTGCAGCCAGTCCAAAGTTAGCATTAATCGTTTAGTTATAATGCACTTAAGAGTATATGGTCAGGCTGCACTACTGACAACCCCGGAGGATAGATTCCGAAGGCTGCAGAGGGGCTCAGCTCATGCCATTGGCACCCTCTCACATATAACCAAGCACCCTGCCTTCAGGATTGATAAGGCCTGCCATAGGAGTGACTGATAGGTGAGCTATAGTGAACCTATATCTCTGTAAGGGGTGCATGTACCACCTTACCCTGGCTGCAGTAGCAGACCTTAGGTGTCATTTTGGAGGGCTTTCCAGGGGTGGCATAATACATGTTTAGCCCCTGGTAGGCCTCCGGGGTACCTATGCCCTGGGTACATAGCATGCCATATACTAGGGACTTATAAGGGCACCCCAGAATCCAATATGTTGTGTACCTAAGGTACTAGGAATACATTTGTAAGAGAAAGCAGATCGTTTGGCTGGGAAGCTGCTAATCAGGTCCCCAGCCTAAGTCAAAAACCATCAAAACACCAGGAAAAAAGTGGGGGCAACCATATAGTCAGATTCCACCTTCCTACATAAAGAAGCTGTTGACACTTACCAGTGTCGCATCTTCTTCACAGCACTGGCGTTGAGGATGGGATGTGAGCCCAAGTGTGCAAAGCACCATGGATGAGCAATCCATAGCCTTACCCCTCAGCCACCTTCATTGTGGTTGGGAGGGAGGTTCCCTCCGTGTGACGCTTATTAACTTAAGCTGATCGACTCAGCCAGCTGATCAACTTCCTGAGGTGGGAGGTTCCTCCGCATGACGCCAGCTTCTGCTGCGCTGATTGGCTTAGCCTGCCGATCGACTTACTGAAGAGGGAGGTTCTCCTTCAGGTCGCCTGTCTCCCCAGTGCCTATAGGCACTGCCCATTCTTCTCCTTAGGTGTGTAGTTCCTCTATTCCCATGCTTCTTCTGCACTGATGGGCACAGCTTTTTGGAATCCCGAGGCGGGCCTGTTCTTTGGTAGGTCCTTTCGCTACATGCCTGCGACTTACGCTTGCTGACTGCTTGACAGTCATATCCAGGTGCATTTAAGGGGGAAGGAGTGCTTTGTTTTTTACAGAGGCTCGTTGAGCAGTTGTGTTGCCTGGTTTCTTTTGCTGATGAGTACAGCCTTGTCTTATTACATTGCCTTTCTTCCCTACACTGCTGGGCACAGCTGGGTCTGATTGTAATCTGAACTCCTTCCTGTGAGCTGTTTGGCCACCTGTCTTCCTTACACTGATGGGCACAGCTTGGTCTTTTTCCGCTCTGATCTAGCAGCGGCCTTCTGCATGGTAGTGTTTATTCCCAGTTGCAGGGTTCCCTGGCAATATTTTAATTTCCGAAATTCCTGTTCTTCTTATGTATAAGGTACTTACTGTACCTATTAATTTTCACTTGTGCTAAAGTGTGTTATGGACTCACTGCAATGCTTAGTTCCATCCAATTGTCTAGACATTTTTCCTACATAATATTTGTATGTATTACTCCTCCTACAAAAAAAAAAAAAGCAACGTGTCGGATCTGTATTAGATTTTTGTTGGCCTTATTGTCATTTGAGGTGGTATTTTTACCCCTAATGCATTTAATGTCATTGCTATAAGTTGTCTTCTATTCCTTCCTTTCTCCCACAGCAAGTATTCCGTATATGTTTGATTTTTGTTGTTATTCCGCAAGTTAATAATCTTACGGTATGGCAACAACAAACATGTCACAACCACCTCCATTTTTATATGCTGTGGGAGAACGAAACCTTCCTTGGAAACAATGGATAGGTCTGTTAGAATCATATCTCATTGCCATTGGGGGTGAAAAGTTCTCTCCACTACGAAAACACCACATGCTACTACATAATCTTGCGGTTGAGGGGTGCGAAACTGTATGACAATATCACAGATTCTCCCCAAGATGATGAAGGTAGTGATGAGACTGAGAATGTGTATCAAGTCACGTTAAATAAGTTGGAGAAACATTTTGAAAAAAAATAAATGTACTGGAAAGACATAGTAAGTAAGTAAAGTTTATTGTATGATTACTTAAAATCCTTTACAAAAGCAGAGCAGAGAAATACAAATTAAGAAGAGGTAAAGATAAAATTTAAAAAATCTGAATAGGGTTTAGATGCCAAGTGCAATCGTAGTCCGCATAAAAAATACATTTAAAATTAAAACAGGTGTTTGGTATTACATGCAAAGAATGTGCTTAACTACATCACCAAAGTCTATTAACTAGTGAAAAGTTGCTATGGGCAGTAGTAGTATTAAGGGCGATACTAAGCAAAAGCAATTAGAAGTGTTCCGTGATTCGTAAGTTCGTTTGTTGTCAGTTCGTGGGCTGATCATAAAGACAGTCCAGCCGCCGCATACAATTTCCCAATTCGTGCGACCTCCATTGGGACTATGGTGGTGTATATATGCCTTAAGGCCTCCTTGAATGTTCTTACACCGTGTTGTATGAACATGGTTCTTAGATACAAGCAATTGTCCAATTGGAATGTGGATTAAAGCACTCGGAGTATACCGTGTAGCTGGTTTTGATCGTGATTCAACTGAGTGATTGGTGCAGGGTTGGTAACCCTTCTGAACTCAAGGGTGTATATTAATTGGCGAAGCGGTATTTCCCTTGGGAGTAACGTCCCCAACCTTGCACTCGTGAAAGAATTTCAATAAAGTTCTTCACAATATTGTTCAGTATGTTCTTTTCTTTATTTGGTGATTTTTAACAATGATAATCTCATATTCAATGTTTCCATTGTTTTGAATTAATTTCGTACTATCGATGTCATAGAATCGATGTGAGCCCAATGCATTAGGACTAGTACATATGACGCGTGTTTTGAGCACAATTTCTTTAAACACAGCATTTTTCAAAATATACAGTATTTTTAAGCGCCCACTTTTTTTTTTTATAATCAAATGCCTTAGAATTCTCTTTATAAACAATTGGCAATGTATAAACATTCATCGTTAATCTAAACCCACATATAAGTTGATACAATCTAGCAACCGGTATCACAGACAGTTTTTCTGTTCTCGCATTTTCTGTTCCCGCATTTTTCTACAAAATGTTTGACATGCTGACAATAATCTAGAGTGTTTAGATATTTTTTGTTATCCTTGTACTTTCAGAAAAAGTCCCCTGAAGCAGGGCAATGCCCGAAATGCATTGGGCTCAATGACATCAATAGTACGAAATGGATGGATATTGGGGCTGGAAGGCTACAATTTCAAGGTTCAGTATCTACCGGGACCACAGAATGTGGTTGCAGACTTTCTGTCCCGCACACTGGTAAAAGAAGACAAAGAAGAAGAACATGCTAATCCTGAAAAGGACAAAGAAATTATTTTTAAGTTAACAAAATTAAACAAAGAGGAGTGGGAGGAATGTTTACGTTAGGACAGTGAAAGGATTTCCCCTTAAAGATCACATACTTAATGGTAGACCCATAAACAGGAAAGAAGTTCTTACCACTCTGACCAGGTACTAGGAGGTCAAACTTGAACTAAGTACTCAAGACGCAACTGTGTACAGGAGGGAGAAAATCATACCCCCAGTGGAGTTGAGAGAAAAGATTATTGACCTGGCACATGTGGGTCATTTGGGGCATAGTCTCTCTAAGAACAATGTGCGTTTGGATTACTGGTGGCCAGGCATGAATAATTTGGTTAAGGCCAAAGTAAAAAAGGGCGTGGAGTGCATGAAGAGTATCAAAACACACCAAGCCATGAACCCCCACACCCCCATTTAGGTGTTGTCGTCTTCTTCACAACATTTGACTGTTAATACTTTTCTTCCTTTGGGAAAGTCTACGCACTTGGCTAAAAATGGCACAATGCAAGAAAGACTTATTTCTTGTAAAAGCAGCTCATTGCAATTTTGGCTATAGACATTAGCAGTGTGTAAGCTGAGAACTGCACTGAGTGTTTATTTTTATTTTATTTAGAAAGTTTTATAGAGCGCGAACAAGATCCTTGCGGATATCAGAGCGCTTTACATAACAGCAGCCTATAAGAGGAACAAAAAACAGAGATAAGCAAGTGAACAAACATATAAAAACCATGATGAGGGCAAATATAGTGGTATAGAGGGATTACAACATGGTGCTGTCACATAAGACAGGAACTAGCGAACTCAGTTCTGAAGGGAAAGAGCTCAAGTAAATTTTGCCATGAGAAGCGCTTTGACTTCTTTTTTGAAAGCGGCGGAGGAGGCATTCCGTCTGGTTTCGGGGGGAAGAGTGTTCCAAATTTTGGGCGCCATCCCAGAGAAGGATCGATTATATGTTTTCTTTTTGTTGAACCTTTGAGGTTTCAGTAAAAGGTTTTCGGCACTCCTGGAAGTCCGTAGACCACCAGAGATTGTCAGTTTCTGCGCGAGGTAGCTGGGAGAGTTGTGGTGTAAGGCTTTATGAGTCATGCACGCCACTTTTAGGTAGATTCTAGCTTCAAATGGAAGCCAATTCAAGGATTTTAAGTCAGGGGTAATGTGTGCAGTTCCTTTCGAGCTAGTGATGAGTCTTGCCGCAGCGTTGATAGACGCTCTTAAGGGCGCTGTTGCGGCTTTTGGTAGCCCACACAGGGAGACGCTTCCGTAATCCACACAAGGGAGAACTAGGGCTTGTACTGCCAACTTGAGGTCCTCGATTGGCAGGAAGGGTTTCAGCTTCCTTAGGGTACTTATCTGGAAATTAGCTCTCTTTGTGGCGTTACTGATGTGTTTTTGCATCATGAGATTGTTGTCGAGAGTGATCCCCAAGGATTTTGCAGAATCCACGATAGTTGGTTGTACGTTGAACGCGGAGAGTTGTTTGATCAGGTCATGCATTAGAGGGATCTTGGCCGGTGGTGCTATGAGGAGGAATTCTGTTTTTAATGCGTTGAGTTTGAGGTGATTTTCTGATAACCAAGACTGGGTGATCATGAGTGTGGAGTTGAGCAAATTAATGTCCTCTATGGAATTGATCTTGAGGTATAGTTGTGTGTCGTCTGCATACATATGAAATTGAACATTGGATGTTTGCAGGATTTCAGTGAGCGGTTCCATGAACAGGTTGAATAAGGACGGTGAGAGTGCGGACCCTTGCGGCACCCCAAGAGATACAGGGGAGGCATTGGAGAGCGCGTTGTTGACCTTGAATTTTTGTGAACGGTTATTCAGGAAGGATGTAAACCATTTTAGCACTGTGCCAGACAGACCCATCCTATGCTCCAGGAGATCTAATAGTTTCTGGTGTTTGACCGTATCAAAGGCTGATGAGAGGTCTAGTAAGATGAGTAAGCACGAACCATTCTGGTCAAGGATTTGTAGCGCATCATCAAGAATGTGTGTCATGGCCGATTCAGTGCTGTGACCCGCTCTGAAGCCTGATTGGTGTTTATTTAGTAGGTTGAAGTGATCCATGTGATTGGTCAGTTGCCCGTTTACACATTTTTCTAGCAATTTGGCCAAAGTGGGGATATTGGAAATGGGACGGTAGTTGTTGAGGTCAGAGGGGTCCGCAGTGAGTTTCTTTAGGATAGGTGAGACTTGGCCTACTTTGAGGGAGTCCGGGATGCAGCCTTGTTGGAGTGAGCTGTTAATGATTTTGGCCCAGAGTGGAAGGAGCCACGGTGAAAGGGCTTTGACTGCATTAGCCGGGAGGGGGTCAGTGAAATGATTGGCCGGTTTCAGGTTGTTGAGGATCTTGCCTAGGTCGTCTTCAGTGTACGTCTCAAAGGAAGACCATGCTGCCTTGTTTTTGGGGCAGGCCTTAGGGGGGGAAAGGCATGGGATGGGTGTAAATAACGGGGTGATAACCGTATGGGGAGCAGTGTGTGGTGGGCTGTCATTAAGGAGGTCCTTTATGAGGTTGTCGGTCTTCAGATTGAAGAAGGTGGAGAATTCTTGACAGTTAGGTTGTGGGCGATCTAGGTCTCGGGCCTGTTGGGGAGCTTCCTTGGATTGATTTTTGACAAGTTCGAAGAGCTTTTTTGGCCGGTTTTTAGCTTGGTCAAGTTGGTGTCTGAAGAAGTCAGCTTTAGTGCGTTTAATTTTTTTGTAGTATGCATTTCTCTTTTTCCTAAGAAGTTTGAGGTGGAGAGCCGATGGGACTGCTCTCCAGTTGCGTTCTGAGGATCTGAGGGCTCTTCGATCTTCATTAAGTAGAGCGTTGTACCAGGGCTTGGAATCTTTAATGGGAGCTCTCTTAAGTTGCAGTGGGGCGGCCTCATTTATTATCGAGGTCATGGCGTCGAGATAGTGATTCGTGAGAACATGGACGTCAGAGGTGTTTACAGGGGTCTGGAGCAGGTTATAGCTGGAGGCGGGTAGTGAGTTGGGGTTGATTTTTTTCCAGTCTCGTTTCCAGATCTTTGGTTTTGTGGGTTGCGATGAGTTGAGTTTAAAGGATTCTTTGATGTGAAAGGCAATAATGTGATGGTCGGACCAGTCGCATGGGTGGATCGAGTCCACCTGGATGACGTCAGCTTTGGAGATAATGAGATCAAGGGTTGATCCTTTAATGTGAGTAGGACTACTGCAGGATTGGGTGAAGGCTAGATCATCCAGGAAGTTTTTGAAACTGTTGACCCCTGAGTCATTAATGTCATTCCAATGGAGATTGAAGTCGCCTAGGAATATTTGGGTAATTTGCCGCCCGTTGTTTGAGGAGATCAAATCCATGAGATGTTCGATGAAAAGGAGGTTGTCTCCTGGGGGATGGTAGATGATGTGGAATGAGCAAACAGGTTTGCCCTTGCAGCAAATGTTTAGGCATAAGTATTCGCAAGATGTGAAAGATGGCGAAATGGCTCTGTTTATGGTGATGCTGCTGCGATGTATACAAGCTATGCCGCCCCCTATCTTGTCCGATCTATCGAGTCTAATGATGTCGTAGTTAGGAGGGACGAGGATGTAGAGTAGTGGTGTGGATGAATCTGTTAGCCAGGTTTCCGTAAGAAATAGGATGTCAAGCTCCTGGGAGATGAGGAGGTCAGCTATGTCGGCAGCATGTCTGGAGGCTGATCGGCAGTTAAGAAGAGTGCATTTCAGATGGGGTGCAGAGAGGGAAGAAGAGGGATCTGGAGGTACAAGGATTCTTCTAAGGTTATTAGCACATACTCCTCTGTTGTTGTGTGTGGCGGGTCTGCGAGGGTTGAGGGGGATAGTCGGGATGGTAGTCTGAGAGGATGGAAGGGAGTTGGGGAGGGGGGGGTCGTAAGAGTGCAGAAGAGAGAGGAGATCGCTCTCCGAGAGTAAATTGGTGGTGCGTATCGGGCGTGTACGGGTGTTGTGGGAGGGAACTGTTTTCCAAGATGGAGGGGGCATTTTAGAGGCAGGTGGAATGGGGTCCAAATGCCCATGTGACTTATATGACTTAGATGGTGTGCAACGCTGTGAATGTCTCGACAGCATCATCTTGAACGAATGTAACTCCGCTTTAATTTGGTGCAAGGTGATCATAATTTCATCTATTCTGGGGTCTGATGCGGATGGGTGAGATGTAGGAGGGTGTGATGTGTCAGTCGGAGGCTGAGTGGGGGGTTGTAGGGTTGTGGATGCTGCCAGTTGTACAGGAATGAGGAAAGGATGGAAGGTGGTTTGTTCAGAAAGGGGCGTAGTAGCCAAAAGGGGGGGAGGTGAGACATTATTATCACGCAGTCTCTGTGGAGGGGGGGGACAACGTTGAGGGGAGTAGGTTATTATCGAACACTGAGACTAATTAGCACTGTGCAAGACATTGAACTGCCATAAGATTTAAGCAGTTTAGCTTTCGCTTTGAGAACTTTTTACTTTTAATACTGGACATATAACCAATTACCATTCTGTGCACTTCTAATTCAGGTTGTTCATGAAGGCTCATAGTGAGGGTGATTTATGTATATGACAGTTTGTGCACTTGCATGTCTTAACTGAGCCTGTGAGTTGTATGATGCATTAATAAGAATATTTCGTTGCAGAGCATATGTATCCTGACAGCACTTTGAACTGCCCTGGTATTTGGTAACCTCATCTTTATTGCTGGTATGCTACACTGATAACAGAGACATGTGTTAACAGAGTCTGTGAACTATATCATATGTAATCAGCGTATTCGTCCCAGAAAAGAACTCATGCTAAAACACCCTTGAGCAGCCCTGGTGTTTACTAACTTTGTATCTTGCAACCAGAATCCTGAACCCATACTTCGTGACTCCAGCAGCGACTGGTACAGAAAAAGCCAAATTGGAGAAGTTCTGCTATTTCTCTTTTCTCTCATAACCCATCCCCTTCGCCCTGGGACCTTTCAATGGGGCAGTGTTTTCTTCATTGCTACCTCATTTGTTCATACTGGGATTTGGGAAATATCGTCGCCCCATCGGAACCACCTGTAGTTCAGATGAGTGGCTCGCAATATAATGCTAAGCAACAACAATCAGTGTTCCCTTTGGGTGACAACATCACCATGGGTGATGTACCTCAAACTTTAGCACAGGCCTCCCCTGATACTGCGCAGTTGACTGACATAATTTGCACTTTACAGGGAAATGCTGATCTCAGGGAGGAAGAAAGTAAGTAAGTAAACATTTATAAAGCACAACGAATGCCGAGGCGTCTTAGCGCTGGAGGTGACATGTGCTTCATCCAAGGCGGCAAGGGAGATAATTGCTCTTTATTTGGGCAGAAAGAGCCAAGTTTTAAGCAGCTTCCTGAAGAAGGATCTGTTAGATTATAGTCTTATTGTAACCGGCAGAGTATTCCAAAGTTTTGCTGCCCAGTAGGAAAGACTACCTCCACCCCACCCAGCGCTTCGGATCCTAGGCATTGGCTGACCTTTGGTCCCGCCGTGGAACATACCAGCAAAAGAGTTTCTGTAGATCGCGAAACCCTCCCCAAAACAGTGCTCTGTGCACCAAACAGAGTGCTTTAAACCTAATCCTTTCCTGGACAGGAGACTGGAGTTATTGGTTGTAGACATTTGTCAATGCCCAAGAAAAGGGCATTGCAATAGTCTATTCTTGTAAGGATCAGGGCAACAATCAAGTTTTTTTTCAATTCTTGTGGGATGAAAGGGAGAATCGTAAACAGAATTTTTAAGAGAAAAAAACAGGAGGATGTAACGAGATTAATCTGTTACAAAAAACTGAGATGATCATCAAACAGAACTCCTAGATTTCTAGCTTTGTTAACCGGGTCCGGACAAAGACCTGCCTCAGCTGGCCACCAGTGGTTATTCCAGAGTGGGGGTCCATTTATAATCTCCACCACCTCTGTTTTGTCTGTAATTAGCTTGAGGTACTTTTCATGCATCCACCTAATGATGTGCGTCAGACAGTTGTGGATTCCGAGTAGGTCTGTAAGGGGCGCAGGTACCTAGACCCTCTCTCATTGAGAATCCTATGGCAGAAACATAGAGCCTTAAAAGTAACTGTGTCCTGCACTGGTAGTCCGTGTAGCTCCCTCAGGGCCGCTCCCACCGGGGTACGCCTCCGGATGTTCAATATCATCCGGGCAGCTGCATTTTGAACTTTCTGCAGCATATTCAAGTTGCTTTTTGTGACCCCTAAATAGAGGATGTTGCAGTAACCTAAACGAGATGTAACCAGGGCCTGCACAAAGGTCTTTTTTGGCGTCACTCTTGCAGGGTCTCAGAGGTGTTAAAGAGTCCACTGCCTCCTTAATCCAAGCAGAGACTTGTTTGTCTGCTATCTGTGTGCCGGCCATTAATTCCGGTGCGCTCAAAGACAGTTTGTCTTTAAAGGAGTCAGGGGTAAGTAAAGACCGTTTCCGAGTCAATATAGTCTCTGACTGCTGTCTCGGTTTGCTAGAGGCCTTCCTAGGATTCTTAATCTTGTGTGGGATGATCGAATGGTCAGACCATACTATAGGCACAGGTGGCAAAGCTACCACCTGAATACTATTGTAAAAGATATTATCTAATTTATGGCCCCTGATATGCGTAGAATTGTGGACTAACTGTTCTAGACCCAAGGCCTGTAGTCCCATTGTCAGCTCTCAAATTTCTTGATGTTCATTGTTATCCAAATGTAAATTCAAGGCCCCTAGGATTACAAAATGTAGGTAACGGGTGGCATATGGGGGTACTGTTTCGGCCAACTTATTAATAAAAGTTCTAGCTGGGCATGGGGGTCTATAAATAGGGAGACCCGCAACTGACCACTCGTTAGGAGACATGGTAAAGAGCACAGCTTCGCAACCTGACATTGCCAATTTGGTCATTTTTATCTGGTATTCTTTTTAAAATATCAACGCTAACCCCCCCCCCCCCCCTCTGCTCGGGTCTATCTCCTCTTAAAATAGGATATCCTTCTGGCAGTGCTAATTGTCCATGCAGCCAGGTTTCAACTAAAAACATCCCTACTGGCTTTTGATCAGTTAATAATCGCAGATTTCATGGTTGTGTTTAATGACATGCATAGTAGGGCGTTGTTGGCGGGCTGCAAGACCCCCTCCCGCTTCCCACCCTCTGTAACTGCCGAAAACCAAAAATTGCATTTCCCACATCTATTCTTTCCTGCACCTACTATGATGGAGTGGAGGAAGTCTTTGTTGGCTATTTTCCTCAGAGTCATGATCTCTACTAAAAGAGTAGCAAACTGTATCCCTTAAGGAACAACCAGGGGCCCTGGCCCCTGCCGCGGTCCATGCGCGGATGGCACAGACGGACTTGCCGTTGGCGAGCCTTGGCGCGCCCGCCCGTCTTTGCAGGTCTTTATGTAGAATGTAGGCTGGGAGAACTAGACCGCCCCACCAGCACTGCGTGCACTCTAACTGGAAGTGAAACGGGGACTGAGAAGATGTAGCAAAATGCCCTCGGCTCAAAACGCACAAGCCGCAGCGGAACAGGGCAGGAGCACCTTCAGGCTGAATGGAAAACCACCGATAAAGTGCAGTGCCTCACAGATATACAGTAAGTAAAACCCACAAACAGAGGAGATTGAAAACGAATAAATCAGCCTCCAAAAGAGCCCCACTCCAGCTAAAAACTACTTCACTATAAAGCAAGTGACAGCGTATATAAACCCCTCAACAACAGAGGAGATTGGATAAAAGTAATTCATTTACTCTCTTAGAAGATAGAGAAGAAAAACTTGGCAACTTATCGGTAGTTGCATTTGACTAATCTTTAGCCGAGGCAGATGTGTGCTCTGCAAGCTCCTTATAAACTGTTTGCACTTTGGCCTGAAAGAAGTTGGCAACTTTATCACAGAAGGCTTGATCAGGTGAAAATGGATTTCCATGTTGGAACTTGGACAAAGTTGTAACAGTCACCGCCGGGCTCTGAAGAATCAATGAATTGCCTACCGTGCAGCTGAAAAGATTGCAGCAGCCCGAGTCCTGAGCACCGCGTTGCTAACTTTCGAGGTACCTCCTCTAAAACCGACGCAGCCCCTGCTGTCTTCTCTAGGCGCCCATAGATACGCCCCTGGCAAAACTCTAGTCGAGTTTTTTGCTGCCCCTATTTTCATTGACAAATATCTGATCGTAGCTGCTTTAATTACCGCGCCAAAGGCAAGCCCGTCTGCGCCCGTCAGCGCCTGACCGCCGCCTGCCGCCCAAACTCACCGGAGATAGCTGCAAGTACTGGACTGCTATCATGCTGTGCTATTCGAGTGTGGAGCTTCATCTTTTAAATCCACTTAGTTTCTTTTCACCCAGTGATCATCAACTCCCTTCAGTGGTCCACGAGAAGTCCCACCCTGCAGTTAACAGTAGAGAGGCGGTCAGTATCTATCCCCTGGTGCCGGACTTTTTTTGCTTGAATACCACGAAAACTGCCCTTAACTCTCTGTCAGCCTTATATCTAAACGCCAGGTCCATACCTAAGCACGCGATTGAGCTCTGGAGTCTTTTAGAGGAAGAGAGACCCGGAATCTGCTTTATCACTGAGACCTGGCTCCATGGGTTCTCATCAGCGAGCGTAGCCTTAGCGTTTCCTGAGCAATATCGTTTGACACGGCTTGACAGAGAATCAGGAAGAGGCGGAGGTATTGCAGTAGCAACGGCAGCCCCAGCCGCAATCCGAGTACTTGATTCACTTTCCCCTATCCAATTGGAGATTCTAATTTTCGCATTAGATATCCCCGGCTCAGAATCATGGAATGGGGCATTGATATATAGACCTCCGGGCTCGAAGACGCATTTTGTTAATCAGGTGCTAGAATTTATTGCACCTCATGTACTAGCAGCAGATAACTACATCCTACTTGGAGATTTTAACTATCATGCCGAATTGCCGCTCGACCCCGATTCAGTCCACCTTATTGGGGCAATGCTTACATTAGGATTGGCGCAGAAGGTGACTGAACCAACCCTTTCGGCGGGTCACACCTTAGATTTAGTATTTACAAATTCCTCTACTTTAAATATTAAATCTCCTTACTCGGCACTATGGACCGACCATTTCATTCTTAAATTTAGTATGCCCTTAACTATGCACAGCAATGACAGTTTAAAGAAAAACACTTGGATTCGGTCATGGCGCAAACTCTCAACAGATACATTCTTATCGCATTTTGAGCCTTTATTACAGGGTGAGAAGGCCGATGCGGTAGACTCCGTTGTTAGTAATTTAGAATCCTCCATCACAAAGACCCTCGATAAAGTTCTTCCTCTTACTAGGGTTCAAGTAAAAAGCAATGCTTCACCATGGTTCACAGCGGCATTAAAAACTAATAAACAACAATGCCGAGCCGCCGAACGCCAGTGGAGGAAATCCAAAACCGATGAATATCGTAGGAATTATATAAACCTCCACTCAATCTATATGAATAATATTAAAACTGCAAAATGGGTCTATCTCACTCAGCGTATTAATAATGCAGCTCATTCGAGTAAAGAGCTGTATAAAATACTGAAGGAATTTACTGCCCCTCAGGTCGAGCAATCTTTTTTTCTGCCCACTCAAGACTGGGTTGACTCCATCGCTCTGTTTTTCGATAATAAAATCAAAACAATATATGCCTCATTTCCCTTTCGGTCAGATGATTTGGGCTGTCATAACACTAACGTGAGCCAACTCAGCCCGTCGTCAGAATTAAATAATGCCCCTTTACTAACTGAGTTTGACCCTATAACAAAAATTGAAGTCAGCGAAAGTTTAGGAAGGATTAAGTCCGGCTCTCCAGCTGATCCCTTTCCCCGCTCGCTCCTGTGCCAAAATTTTACCACTATTTGTGGATATCCTAACCTCTGCTTTTAATCTGTCTTTTAACCAAGCCACGTTTCCGCAAAGGTGGAAACTGGCGCAGGTTAAGCCTATCCTTAAAAAACCCTCAGCTGACCCAAGCGTGCCCGCAAATTATCGCCCCATTTCCTTCCTTCCCTATTTCGGGAAGGTATTAGAGTTTTTAGTCAATAAACGTCTCACAGCCCACCTCGAAACCCATAGGCTCCTCAATCCCTCCCAGTCCGGCTTTTGTGCGTCCCATAGCACGGAGACCGCAGTCATTGAAGTAGTGGATAACATCAGACTAGCCTTGGACCGTCGAGAATCTGCAATTCTGGTCCTTTTGGATCTGTCTGCAGCATTCAACACCATCTCCCACAGTATTCTCAAGCATCGGCTGTGGGAGATTGGTGTCAGAGGGAGGGCCCTGGACTGGTTTCAGAGTTATCTGGCAGACCGTTTCACTACAGTTTCCGTGGACGGGATTGTCTCCCGTTCATACCCAGTAACAGTTGGGGTCCCGCAGGGCTCTATCCTCAGCCCAATGCTGTTTAACGTTTATCTAACACCCCTAGCTGATATCATCAGGTCTTATGGTTTTGACACACTATCATATGCCGATGATACCCAGCTGTTAGTGACCTGTGACCCTGACCAGTCCGATGTTCAAATCCGTTTCAAGAGCTGTCTGATCAAGATCAATGACTGGATGAATCTAAATAGGCTCCAATTGAATGGTGGGAAGACAGAGGTCATTTAATTTGGGAAGGCCGAACAGCTTTGGACCTGTGACTGGTGGCCTTCAAAGCTGGGCACGTGTCCTTCGCCCAAGCTAGCAGTCCGCAATCTGGGTATCACAATTGATAACTCTCTATCCTTGAAGACCCATATAAATCAAGTGCTCGGGACTTGTTTCGGGATTATGCGTACGCTACGTAAGATCTTTAAATGGCTACCCATAGAAGCAAGGAAACCATTGGTCCAGGGTCTTATCATTAGTCGTTTGGACTATGGTAATGCCTTGTTCACTGCACTTAACCAGGATTTACTTTCCAAACTTCAAATCCTCCAGAATACTGCCGCCAGGCTTGTTTTGAATCTCCCCCCTCGCTCTCCCTCTGCACCCACACTAAAAACCTTGCATTGGCTGTCGATTCGTCAAAGAGGGCATTTTAAAATCCTCTGTCTCACGCATAAGATAATGCATGGCACTGGTCCACTATATCTGGCGAAAAAACTTCAATGGTATGCCCCTGGCCGCTCTTTGAGATCTAGTTCCAGACCTCTTCTTGTCCAACCTCGTATTCGGACAGTCCGTAATGGAGGTCGATCTTTTTCATCACTTGGCTCCTATGCTGTGGAACAGACTTCCACAGGATCTGCTTTCTATAACGGACCATCTACTTTTCCGTAGAAAGCTGAAGACCTGGCTTTTTTCCCAAAAAGCGTAGACACATGAGCATTTTCTGTCACTTTCCGGTTTCCGTGTCATGGTTGCTAGCGCCTTGAGACCTTTGGTGATTTGTGCGCTTTATAAAAATCTTTGACATTGACCGCTTTATATTCTTCTAGGGCTAATCTATAATTGTGTTTGCCCTTTTCATTGTAGTCTTGCCTCCAGGTACGTTCTGCATTTAGACTTTATACTTCTAAGTTCAGCAGAGTACCATGGGACTGAAGGTTGGTTCCTACAATGTTTTAGCATTTTCTCTGGGGCCAGGAGATTCGTTGCCGAACTGATCCAGCGATCAAAATTATCTGCGGCATTGTTATTATCTCCATCTGGTATAGGGGGATGTTTGTGTAAGGCCTCTTCTAAATTCGTTTTATTCATTTTGTGCCACATACGAGTCTTAGTAGTCGACAGTCTATTATAGGAGGGCACGTCTGCCCCAGGAAGTAGGAGTTTAAAAAAGATGGCACTATGGTCAGTCCAAGTGAGCGGGAGTACTTTTTCCAAAGTGATATTGGTATTATTGGTAAAAATCCCATATAACGTATGGCTGGCCTTATGTGTTGGTTCTGTCATGATCTGTTTCAGTCCAAAACAGGCCAAACTATCCACCAGGTGGGTGGTGTCAGCATTATTCTGGCAGTCAAAATTAAAATTGAAATCTAGTAGGGTAGAAGTCGGGGAGTCAACACACACGATTCCAAGAAAGTTTGCATAGACTGTATGAATGAAGCCCTAGGCCCACGGGACGGTATAATAGCACTCCTGAAAAAGTATTTGTGTTGCTAAATTTAAAATTAAACATTAGTGCTCTACTCCTAAATGCCGAGTAGGGTCAAGGGTGGCTTTAAAATTGGTGCGGTATATAATCGTGATACCGCTCCCACGTTTTTCTTCCCTATTTACAGACACTATCTCATAACCACTTGCGATTTAATCAGGATCGGATATTTTAGTAGCTCAAGTTTCTGTTAGAAACGCCAGATCCAGATTAAATGTTTACATAAAATATTCAAATTCATATTTAGGTTTAATCAGGGATCTGGTGTTCAATAAGATACAGGTCAGAGTTAGTTTTGTGACTTTGGGAGAAGTATTAGCCCTCAGTATAGTTCTTAAAGGAGCGGCTTTTGCAGGGTTGACATTCGGGCAGAATTGACATTTGTTACACTTTAAAAGGATGTTATCCTAATCACGATGCAATGGAGGTGTATTACAGCACTTACCTTTGTTAAGTGCTATCAGCTGTTCACTGAAATAAGAATGGGGGGGATAAATGACCAGGGGTCGTGGCGCATGTCACATTCCGGGCGCGGACAGGCGCAGACGGGCTTGCCTTTGGCGCCTCTGCTGCGCGGTCGTGTCAGCATGTGTATTTATACCTCCTGAGATGCGAACAACTAGAACTCTGACCCTGCAATGGCAGACCTGTTCATACATACGGGCACAGCCGTCAGCGAGCAGTACACTTGAAACTAATAGCTCCATATAATACACAGAATATGTAATGGTAAAATATCAGGAGAGAAAAAGCTAATTGAAGCACAGATAATTCCCGGCTTAGTCAAAGCACACGCTGCGCAGACCCGTCAACATGTGTATTTATACCTCCTGAGAGGCAAACAACTAGAACGCTGACCCTGCAATGGTGGACCCGCTCTTACATACTGGCACTGTCATTAGAGGGCAGTACACTTGAAACAAATAGCACAGTTTAAAACACAGAACATGTCATACTAAAATATCAGGAGAGAAAAAGCGATTTGGAACAAAAGATAATCCCCCGGTTTAGTCAAAGCACACGCTGCGAGGTCGCGTCAGTATGTGTATTAATGCCTCCTGAGACGCGAACAACTAGAACGCTGACTCTGCAATAACAGACCTGCTCTTACATACGGGCACCGCCGTCAGCGAGCAGCACACTTGAAACGAATAGCACTGTTTAAAACACAGAATATGCAGTACTAAAATATCAGGAGAGAAAAGGCGATTTGGAGCAAAGATAATCACCCGGTTTAGTCAAAGCAAACGCTGCGCGGTAAGCATCAGCATGGGTATTTATACCTCCTGAGACGCAAACAACTAGAACGCTGACCCTGCAATTGAGGCCCCGCTCTCACATACGGGAACCCTCAGCGGGCAGTACACTTGAAACAAATAGCACAGACAGAATATGTAATACTAAAATATAAGGAAGTGGTTAGGAGTAAGGTCAATTTCACACAGTGGAGAAATACAAAACCAAAACGGCCAGTGTTAAGCCCTCCTAAGTTTGGGTCCCCATCATTTGAATCTCCTTCGTCCACATCATGTTCTGATCAAAACTTACAGGTAACAGTAAGTTCAGAACACCTGGCCAATCCTGAAAGGTTTAATGGGGATAATGCATGGTTCGTAGTATTCATGAGCCAGTGCCAATTACATTTTATGTATAAACCCCAGATTTTTACCACTGGCGCGGTTTCGGTGGTGTGGCCAAAAATCGGTCCATTCCTTTGAGTTAATGACGCCATCTTGTACTATGCATCCTTGAAAAATGCAATGACTCAGCTCTTTGCAGGCCATATTTTCATTCACTCTAGTGAGAAGTTATTAAACCTGTGTCAGGGGTCAAAGGACCTTCTCACTTATATCCCCAACTTTAACCGCCTTGTCGCGGAAACACAGTGACCAGAAGGTCAACTTACCTCATTGTTCTATAGAGGACTCAAGAATGATCTGAAAGATAAACTGGCTCATATAGTGGACTTACTAGAGGATTGTGCAGAATTCATTGATCTTGAGGTAAAATTAGATCATAGGTTAGAACGATGTAAAAGTGAGAGGCCCCAGGCAGATCCTAGGGTAGTTGTCCTAAATAAGCTAACTGCTTCTGAACTCATGCAAATTGGAGCGATTATGGGGCCTTTGTCCTCTGAAGAAAAAGATAGATGACGTAAAGGTAACCTCTATCTTTATTGTGGTAAACCTGGGCATTTTGCTTAAGAGTGTTCCGCCAAACTTAAAAAAAAAAAGACGTAGTAGGCATAGAAACCAGTAGCTTGGTTCAGAAAAAAGCTACCTGTCGGAGAGATTGGAGATCATCTCTTCGAGAGATGACAAACAGCACATCTCACAATATGTGACCAATGTGGTCAACCGAGTTCCTAGATACATGACTATTAGGATAACGTTCATCCTAACCCCACAAAAAAGACACAGCTGATCTAAACTAATCGATTCAGGTGCTACTGGAAATTTTCTTGATTTGACCTTGGCCAGGAGATTGGGGATTACCCAAGTGACAAAATCTGAACCAGTAAGAGCAGATGATGATTCCGCCCTTTCCTCAGGACTCATCAGTTTTACTACCACGCCATTAAGCTTGATTTGCGATAACAGTCACACAGAACAAGTTATCTTTGAACTTATTACCACTCCAACTTTTGGGGTCATCCTTGGTATCCCGTGGTTGGAATGCCACAACCCAAAGATTGATTGAGTTTTCCAAACCATTACCTTGGATTCATCATTTTATAGAACACCCCGTTATCAGGGATAGCACTATTATATTGTGCTACTACACGTTACTCCATTAGACACATTAGCACAAGAAGATCAAGACTTCTCTGAGGTGTTTGATCCCATTCAGGCTACTCAGTTTCCACCCCACAGGGTTTATGATTGTAGAATCAATCTTATTCCAGGAGCTGTACTGCTGTGCAGTAGTATTTATGCTCTAACTGTGCCCGAAACACAATACCTAAAAAAATATTTAGATGAGATCCTACACTTAGGGTTCATAAGACATTCATTCTCACCAATCTCCCCGCCCCGTTTTTTGTCTAAAAAAATAATGGGCACTTAAGGGTCTGCATTGATTATCAAGCAGTCAACAAGGCCACAATAAAAACAAGCATTTGCAATTCAATAGATCTGGCATTCACGCATATTTGAGCTTTTGGCATTATAAATGACAATGCCTTTTATTTATGTTTTGGGTTTAAAAAAAAAAAAATAAAAGACATTAGTCATTTACAATACTAATAGCTTAAACTCTCGCAAATGCGAGACCTACTGAATTGTAATACAGGGCCTTCTCAACTGCTTGTTAGATTGTAAAGACAGAGGAAGAGACCGACCTGCGACGTCTTCAAGGTAGTGATAAATAGTGCAGTGAAGAAGATGTGTAAGTGTTGTAAATTACACAAAGTGTGAAGTGAGTGTTAACATATGATCCGAACTATAAGCACTAACAAAGCGCTCCAACACCTTTCGCTCTGTGATTACACTGCCGTGGCACAGGAGGAAGAGCAGGGGCGGGGCTATTTCCTGCCCTCTCTGTGATTTGAGTGTGCAGTGTGGTATTGCATAATGTCATTACTATCTTTGGCCTAGTAAAAAACACTCCACCTGTAGTATGGCCTTGGCTTCACCTCCTGGTGCAGGGCAGGCTGTGCTTTATGGCAGGCATGGAGGGAGGGATGGATGGTCTTGGCTGCAGCTCCGGCATCGTACAGTGCACCTGCTATTACTAGTGAGCTAGAGGCGCTGAGGTGGTGTTATTGGTGGTGGTGGTGGTGGTATTGGTTGTGATGGTATTGGTGGTGCGATATTGGTGGCGGTGGTATTTGTGGTGGTGGCATTTGTGTTGGTAGTGGTGGTATTGGATTGGTGGTGGTGGTGGTGGTATTGGTGGTGGTATTGGTGGTGGGCTATTGGTGGTGGTATTGGTGTTGGTGGTGAACTTGGTGGTGTTGGTGGTATTAGTGGTGGTATAGGTGTGGTATTGGTGGTGGTGGTGGTATTGGTGAAATTGGAATTGGTGGTGGTATTGGTGGTGGTATTGGCGGTGGTGATATGGGTGGTGGTGTACAAGTTACTACTTGTGTAACGATATATATGTAAGAGACATTAGTTAGTGATAGATTCCTTACCTTAGAATATCCCCAGGCGTCAGACTGGATCCGGAAAGTCTTTTCATAGCAGTACCCTTGCGCATCACTAGGTGGCGTTGTGCAGCTCCGCGTCCGTCACTGGCGTCGTATGCGCTGAGATGACGTCACGGAGACTACTTAGGTGCCACCCATGCGTGCTGACGTCCGTTCTGTACACGACTTTCCGCGCCAGGAACGCAGAGCAATGCAAGAAACTGACCACTGGTGCCAGGAAACTAGGGTCCTGAAATGGGGATGACCTTAACCCCAGAACCAGTTCGCAGAACGGGGAGGATGGGTGGGGCGGTAAGGAATCTACCACTAACTAATGTCTCTTACAGATATATCTTTTCACAAGTAGTAACTTGTGCATCTGAAAGAGACACGTTATTGATGGATTCCTTACCTTAGAATAGATACCCTAGCAATACCAACCCCGGTGGTGGGTCTGTGAACAGGACTACACCAGAAAGGCACGGAGAACAAAACGGCCAAAGAAGCAGTCTCGCCAGACCGGACTGTCAAGGCGGTAATGCTTGGTAAACGTGTGCAGCGAGGCCCACGTAGCTGCCTGACAAAAGTCCTGCAAGGGAACGCCGTTTCCCAAGTGGCTGCAGTGGCCCTGGTCGAATGGGCACGCAGCCCCACAGGAGGCTCCTTCTGAGCCAAGGAATAACATGCTTTGATGCACAGAACGACCCAAAGAGAGATGGTCCTCTTGTGCACAGCCTGACCTCTTTTGCCACCCACGTAGCCAACAAAGAGCTGGTCATCCACCCGGAACTGCTGGGTACGCTTTAGATAGAATGCGAGTGCACGTTTCGAGTCCAGACGGTGGAGCCTCTGTTCCTCCCTCGAAGGATGCGGAGGCGGAAAGAAGGTAGGCAAAGTGGTGGTCTGCCCGATGTGGAAGGGCGTGACCACCTTTGGCAAAAAAAGGATGGGTCCTTAACACCACCTTGTCCGGATGAACAGAAAGGAAAGGAGATTTGGAAGAAAGAGCCTGGAGCTCACTCACTCTTCTGGCAGAGGTGATAGCGACCAGAAAAGCCATCTTAAGAGTAAGAAGACGTAAAGGACAGGTATGAAGGGGCTCGAAAGGAGCGCAAATCAGATAGGTCAAAATGAGATTCATGTCCCATAGAGGCATGATGAACGGCACAGAAGGAAACGTGTGCATAATGCCTTTAAGGAAATGGTTAACAACCGGGGACTTAAAGAGAGGGATGATCTGGAAGCCTCAAAAAGGCTGAGATGGCCGAAAGATAACCTTTGATAGTGCCCAGAGCAGAGCCCTGCTGGGCCAAAGAAAGAAGGAACAGAAGAACGTCAGAGAGAGGGGCAGAAAGGGGATCCACGGCCTTTGCTGTGCATCATGCCACAAACTTGGTCCACCTGCATGCGTATACCGTTTAAGTGGAGGGGTGCCTGGCTGCCAGAATGATATCACAGACTTCGGGAGGAAGATCGAAAGCTGTCAACTGTCGCCACTCAATCTCCACGCATGGAGGTGGAGGCTGGACAGGTTCGGGTGGAGGACCGTCCCCTGCTGCTGCGACAGAAGATTCTCCCGAAGAGGCAGACGGATCGGGGGATCGATCGCCAAGGTGAGGAGATATGCTCAGGATACCAGTATCTTCCTGCCCAATCCACAGCCACAAGGATGACTTGGGCCCGTTCGCGCCGAATCTTCTTCAGCACTCTGGGCAGAAGTGGTATAGGTGGAAAGGCGTAAAACAGACCGCAACTCCACTCACGACAAAAAACGACGCTGAGCGAGTGCCGGCCTTGGAAATTCCAACGCGCAGAACTGATGACATTGCGCGTTCTCTTTGGTGGCGAATAGATCTAACAAAGGCTCTCCCCACTTCTGAAAGAGACCTTGCGCCACGTCCGAGTGCAGACGCCATTTGTGATCCATCAAGCACCAGCGGCTCAGTTCATCCGCCCTGGCGTTCAGAGAACCTGCCAGGTGTTGAACCACCAAGGAAATGCCTTGATGTTCCAGCCACGTCCAGAGGCGCAGAGCCTCCTGACAAAGGGTCCAGGACCCCACCGGCCCTGTTTGTTGCAATACCACATGGCGGTGGTGTTGTCCGTTAACACCTGCACCACACTTTCCCGGACAGAGGGATGGAATGCTTACAGTGCAAGCCAGATCGCCCAAAGCTCCAAGAGGTTGATATGGAGCCGGGACTCCGCCGGAGACCAGAGTCCTTTGATCTCCGCCTCTCCCAAGTGGCTGCCCCATCCCAGGAGGGACTTGTCCGTCACTACTGTGTGCTCCGGTTGGGGAAGGGAGAGGGATCTGCCCTTGACCCAATCGCGATTTGTGAGCCACCACTGCAATTGTCATGCAGTGCCCTCCAAGATCTAGACATGATCGGACAGGTTGTCCTGACGCTACGCCCACTGGAACTTCAGGTCCCACTGCAGAGCCCGCATATGCCATCTGGCATGTTGTACCAGCAGGATGCAGGAGGCCATCAGGCCCAGGAGCCGGAGAGTCATCCTGACTGAAACTTGGGACAGAAGCTGAAAGATCGGAATCATAGCCTCAATATCCCAGACTCACTGCTCGGGAGGAAAAACCAGAAACAGCGTCGAATCCAGAACCGCTCTGATGAAGGGGAGCTTCTGAGAGGGACTCTGGTGTGACTTCGGCACGTTGATGGAGAACCCCAGCAAGTGCAGGAGGTCGGCCGTAGTCTGAAGGTGGTGGACGACTGCCTGGGGTGAGCCGGCCTTCAACAGCCCGTCGTCGAGGTAGGGGAAGACTGACACCCCCGACCTGCGCAGGTGAGCTGCGACCACCGCCATCACTATCGTGAACACCCGAGGGGCACTGGTAAGGCCGAAGGGGCGCACGTCAAACTGAAAATGCTCCTGGCCTACCGTGAACCGCAGGTAACGCGGTGGGCCGGCAGGACGGGGATGTTAAAATATGCGCCCTGCAAGTCCACCGCTACCATCCAGTCTCCAGGGTCGAGGGCTGCCAAGACCTGAGCCAGAGTCAGCATTTTGAACTTTTGCCATTGACGTTCCGGAGGTCCAAGACGGGGCGCAGGCCCCCTTTGTCCTTCTTGGGGACCAGAAAGTAGTGGGAATAACAACCACTCCCTACTTCTGGCCCAGGAACATGCTCGATAGCCCCCTTGGCCAAGAGGGCTGTAACTTCCTGGTGGAGAAGCACCAAGTGATCCCTCGACATGCGGTGGCACTGAGGTGGCATGGCTGGAGGGGTGGACTGAAAGGGAAGAGAATAACCCTTGCGGATGATCTGCAACACCCACTCAACCGATGTGATATCGCGCCAGTGGTGGTGGTGGGGACGGACCCTGCCACCCACCGGCGTGGGGTGCCCCACAAATCCCGGATTAGGAAGGTTTAGAGGCAGAAGCAGCAGGGGCGGAAGTGGACTGCCCCCCATGCTGGTTCCCAGAGCTGTCTCTGCGGAAGCCGCGTCCGCGTTGAGGCTGGTTCTGCACAGGCTTGTTGAAGGAACGTGCCTGGGCACCCCTACCTTGGCCACGAAAGGAGCGAAACCCAGGAGTGGCTGGACTCTTCGTGGAAAGACCTAAGGACTTAGCCGTGGCCCGCGAGTGCTCCAGCGCGCTGTCAGCCTTATCGCCAAACAGGCGAGTGCCATCAAAGGGCATGTCCATGAGCGAGCTCTGGACATCAGGTGAGAACCCAGTGGATCGCAACCAAGCGTGGTGACGCAGCGCCACAGTCGTAGAAATCGCCCTGCCCAATGAGTCAGCAGTGTCCAGACCACACCGAATGGCGAACTTAGCCGCATCCTTACCCTCAGAAACTGCCTGGGAAAGCATGGCATGGACCGCCTCAGGGCACTGAGGTAACACCTGAGCAACCGTGTCCCACACCGCGTGGGAATAGCGGCCCAACAAACAGGCAGTGTTCACCGACCGCAGCCCCAAGCTGGCCGACGAGAACAACTGCTTACCAAACTGCTCCAGCTTCTTAGAGTCCTTATCCGGCAGAGCCGTGGGAAAGGCACTCTGCGACGTCGAGGCCTGGATGACCAGACTCTCAGACGTGGGATGGGTGGTCAAGAACGCGGGGTCACCAGATGCTGGGCGGTGACGCCTGGCAACGTTCTTATCCACAGGGGCCCCCGTGGCCGGCCGCGACCAAGTGCCCAACAGGACGTCGGTGAGGGCGTCGTTGAAGGGAAGCAGAGGCTCCGACGAAGCCGAAGCCATCTGGAGCACCTCAGTAAGGAGGTTAGTTTTGAGGGCTACCGTAGGAAGATCAAGATTGAGGACCTCAGCACCCCAACAGAGCACCATCGTATAGGAAGCGCCCTCCTCCATCGTAAGCGGGGGAGAGGCAAACCCTGGGCAGAAGAAACATCGAGGTCGCCGGCGTCCTCCAGATCGTCCAGCCAGTCCTGCTCGGAGTCACATTGACAGGCAAGAGGGTCCTCAGACCCCTCCCAGTCATCCTCCACCTCCGTCGCAGGAGGAACCAGTCGTGGCAGCAGAGCTGGAGAGGGGACAAACGGCGCCGTCTCCCAATGTGGATCCCAGGTAGGAACGAAAAGGCACCCACTGCGGCACCGGAGGCGGAGCAGAGGGCAGCGCTGGGGCCAGAGCCGGCAGCACCGGACCTCGTGGCGCCGGGGCCAACGACAGAGGGTCCTGTAGCGCCGAGGCTGGATCCGCCGGCGGGCCAACAGGATCTGGACACAGGACCGCAGGGCCCGAAGGCGCACCGGCGGGAGCCTGAGGCCTAAAAAGGCAGTCCATGGTGGCAACAAACTCTTGCACCTGGTCGGGAGTTGCCGACTGACCCGGGTAAGGCGGGTAGGCCGCGGGACTCACAGGCTCCAAAGGAGCCACAGGAGCAGAGCCCCTGTCCCCCTCGCCCACATCCGAGGACCGACAGGGAAACGTCGGAGAGCGAACACGATTCTTCGACTTCTTTTTAAGTCGTCGCTTACCGGAATCCAAGGGCGAAGACTTGGAGCACGAGGAGCGATGACTGCGGCCCCGCGAGCGGTCCCAGGAATGGTCCCTGGACCTGGAGCAGCGTTGGGATGAGTGCCGGACCTCCAGCAGCTTCAAGCGCCGCTCCCTCAAGGCCTTCGGGCCATGGCTCGACAGTCCCGGCAGGACCGGGAGTCATGGTCAGTCTCCAGACAGTGGAGGCAAACATCATGGGGGTCCGCCACCGACATGTTGCGACGGCAGGCCCCACAAGACTTAAAGCCAGGCATCCCTATGTGCACCAGGAGAAAAAAAGGAGACAAAAGTCTCAAAAAGGTAGTCAAAAAGTGACTAAGGTACGTGCTCTATCCGGATCTGCGCTTGCTGGCGCGGAAAAAAAGAACTGACGTCAGCACGCATGGGTGGCGCCCAAGTAGTCTCCGTGACGTCGTCTCGGCGCATACGACACCAGTGACTGAGGCGGAGCCGCACGACGCCACCTACTGACACGCAAGGGTAATGCTACAAAAAGACTTTCCGGATCCAGTCTGACGCCTGGGGATATAGGTAAGGAATCTATCACTAACGTGTCTCTTTCAGATATTGGTGATATTATTGGTGGTGGTGGCATTGGTGGTGGTGGCATTGGTGGTAGTGGTGGTATTGGTGGTGGTGGCATTGGTGGTAGTGGTGGTATTAGTGGTGGTGGTATAGGTGGTAGTATTGGTGGTAGTGGTGGTATTGGTGTTGGTAGTGGTATTGGTGGTAGTATTGGTGGTGGTGATATTGGTGTGTTATTGGGGGTGGGGGTATTGGTGATTTTAGAGGTGGTATTGGTGGTGGTGCTATTGTTGGTGGTACTGGAAGTGGTGGTGATATCGGTGGTGGTATTGGTGATATTGGTGGAGGAGGTGGGCTATTGGTTGTGGGGTATAGGTGGTGGTGGTATTGGTATTGATAGTGGTATTGGTGGTGGTGGTATTGGTATGTTATTGGTGGTATTAGAGGTGGCATTGGTGGTCTTGGATTGGTGGTTGTGGTATTGTTGGTGGAACTGGTAGTGGTATTGGTGGTGGCAATGGTATTGATGGTGGTATTGGTATGTTATTTGTGGTGGTGGTGGTGGTGGTATTGGTGGTATTAGAGGTAGTATTGGTATTGGTGGTGTTGGATTGGTGGTGGTGGTGGTATTGTTGGTGGAACTGGTAGTGGTGGTGGTATTGGTGGTGGTGGTGGTATTGGTAGTGGTGGTGGTGGTGGTGGTGGTGGTGGTGGTATTGGTGGTGGTTGTATTGGTGGTGTTGTTATTAATAAAATAGGCTTTTGAAAACAACCCATCAGGTGGCTTTAGTACAGATGACAAGTAACACAGATGTGCTGTTGTTAGCTTCAGCCCATTAACACATAATGTGCTACCTGGAATTCACATGACTTAATTCGCTAATCATTTCTAAATCCATTTTACTTGGGAGGTTGAAACCGACACAAGATAATGCCGGGCTAAAGTGAGTGAAAGCGGGCGCCCATCTGCAGTAATAGAAACTCAATAAAGTAAATATGCATTTATTTGTAAAGCGCTACATTCATCCTGACGAATATCACGGCGCGGTCTTGCGGAACACATGGTAGGTTATATTGGGTGCCTTCAGCTGCTCACACTTACGTCATAGGAAAAAGCTGGGTTTTTAGTTTTTTCCTGAACGTTATATAGTCCTCAGTAAGACAAGTCCTGAGGTAATTCGTTCCTGTGTTTAGCCGCCAGGTATGAGAATGATCGGCCTCCTGCTCTTACTTTCTTTATACATCTGGGCCTGGCTAGTGCTTGGTGTCGTGATCTCAAGCACCTCGTGGGGACGTAGAATTCAATTTTATTCTGGAGAATTCTAGGCCCAAGGTTATGCAGTGCCTTGTGCGCATGACTCAACAGCTTGAATCTAGCTCTTTGGCGCATAGGTAGCCATTGGAGCGGTTTCATGCATGCAGACCCTGAACTAAATCTGCTTAAGTTACACACAAGCTTAGCAGCCACATTTTGCAACACTTGTAGGCGTGAGAAAAGGTAGTCTGCCATTCCCACATACAGTGCATTTCCATAATCTAATCTGCTGATGAGTAATGTCTGTGTAACCGTCCTTCTACATTCTACAGCGACCCATGGAAAAAGCATGCTTAGGAGCTTTAAAATCGCAAAACCTCTTCCACACATAACCCGCACATGATCCTGCATGGACAGGGTGTTGTCGATGGTTATACTCAAGTTTTTTGCGCATTGTTTAGGCGCTGGAGCATCTCCCAAGGATTGTGGCCACCAAGTGGCATCCCAGATTACATTAGCTCCTCCGAAAAGCAGTATTTCCGATTTACCTGCGTTTAGCTTAAGGCAGTGTTCGGACATCCATGTTGCCATCTCTGAGAGGCAGTTATTTAACTTAACCCTGGTGTCCTCATGCCTTTCTTCAATGGTTATCATCAGCTGTGTGGCATCCGCATAGGAGCAGATGCTGAAGCCCCATTTCCTGCATATCAATGCCAGAGAGGACATATAGGCATTAAAAAGTGTTGGGCTCAGGGAGGCTCCTTGGGGAACACAACAGCTGTTTTTGGGTTTCGAGGAGAACTGGCCCATTTGTACCATCTGAGTTCTGTTCCTCAAAAAGGAGTTAAGCCACTGCAGAGCTTTGGCGTGGATACCCTTTTCATAGAGAATTTCCAACAAGAGATTGTGTGAAACCGTGTTGAACGCCGCCAAGTCCAATAAGATCAGGGCAACACCCTTTCCTTGATCAGTCAGTGATCTTACACCATCTAGGACGGCTAGGAGAGTGGCCTCTGTACTGGTAGTGGCTCTAAAGCCAGTCTGAGAACCTCCTGGTAGTTGGACAGTTGTCTGTTCACCAGCTTTTCTAAGACCTTAGAGAGGTATGGGAGCTGAGAAATGGGCCGATAGTACTCTGGGTTATGAACATTTGTTCCCGTTTTCTTCAGCAGAGGAGTCACTACAGCCTGTCTCCATATTTCTGGAAATACTGCTGTGTCCAGGGATCTATTAAGTAGGTGAGTGACATAAGGGCATATTATCGATGTAATCTGGGAGAATATAAAGTGGGGGCATGGGTCGAGGGGGGATCCTGATTTTACTTCCAGCATGGCTCTCTCAACCTCTAGTTCTGTAAGAGGGGAGAAGTTGCCCATCGCTATTGCGACCTCTGGATGTGGGGGGTAGGTGTTCCCAGTTAGTTACGGCTAAGGAAGAGTTAGTGTCAAATGAGGAAAAAAAATTGCTGATCTTATCAGTGAAAAATTTGCTGATCTTTTCACAATTTTTCTCTGAAGGAGACAAAGTTTGAGACAAGTTGGCTGGTTTGCAGAGCTCCTTCACTACTCTGAATAATTATTTTGCAGAGTTGCAATTCTCGTTTATCCGTTGTGCAAAGTAACTCTTCTTTACTTTCTTGATGGCATTATTATAGATCCTTAATTCAGCCCTATATCTGGTTCTGTCTGTTTCCTGTTTAGACAGCCTCCAGGAGTGTTCTAATGATATTCGCCGGCAGGTTGAGTGTAAAAGATATGAGTGAGTGGTCTGTCCAAGATACGGGAGTAATCTCCTGGATACTTGTTGACTCTATGTTGGAAAATATAAATAGTACTTACAGACCAAATAACAGGTCCCGTGAAACAACCGAAGGAAAAGGGCAGTCGCCATGGGAGGGTACAAATTAAAAGATATCCGAGGAAGGTACTTGCACATCCTTAGTGTAGTCTTAAGGTTCGACAATTGAATCTTGTTTTCCATGCGACCAGGGTATCGCTGTCTGATCAATCAGCGTGACGGTACAATGTGTGAGAAGCGTTATCCTGCAGAGTAACATCCCCCAATGGCACAGCTGGTCTCCAACTTGGAGGTTAATACACTTCTATATAATAAATGAACTGCTGTTCGGCATCTTCCATGCCAATCCGCTGTTCATTTATTGTATACAAGCGAATTAACCTCCGAGTTGGAGACCAGCTGTGCCATCAGGGGACGTTACCGGGCAGGGTAATGCTTTTCACACAGGGTACAAATGAAGACAAGACCGTACTAAGGAGGGGCTAACAAGCCCATTGACAAATCCAAAGGCAGCATTTACGAAAGACAATGACACAAGCCAATGACAAATATGGGAGGAGAGTGAGCACGGCTTCTCTCCCGTACTCTGCTACAGCAGTCTCACAGAGGGAACAGTGCATGCGCGCTGCCGCTAGGCTCGACCTAAATATTGCTAACCATTGCCTCCGATCCCCATGCTATTAGATCAGGTTCACGGTTCCACTATCTAAACGAAGTTAGGCCTACGTGGTGCTTGCAACCTCATAAGCGTAAAAGATGGAGATGAGTGGAAAGCAGTCTTTAGAACAAAGTGTGGACTATTTGAATATACTGTAATGCGGTTTGGGGTCTGTAATGCCCTGGCGGCGTTTCAATATTTCATCAATTAAGTCCTCCATGCTTTCTTGGACATTTGTGCTATCGTCTATATAGACAACATTATGATTTTCTCTATAACAGAGCAAGAGGGGGTGTGTGGCCAAGCCAGCCAAGATGGTTGATGTGCGCTCTTGAAACTCCGTGGGCCAGCCTGCAAATCACCAATTATCCTGCCTTGAGACCTCGCTTACCGACCATAGGATGGCATCCGAAATACCCTGTGATCCCGGAGACACCTGGTGGTCCCAAGTTACAGCCGCTGCGGCTTCTGTGTATGACTTGTGCAGGGCTGCTGCCAGTAGGACTGGCCTGCAACTAACCCATATGGGCCTGAGGTGCAGCTCCGGACCGGAGGAGAGGGGTGCCTCTGCAGCTGCGACATATGGCACCCGCTCCACTCAGCTACGCGGGCCCGGTGCCTTTAAATTGTAGTGCAGGGCCTCGTGTCCTGGGTGCATTACAGGCGAGCTAACTGATTGATGCCCCTGAGTGCATGGGCCACCCCAACCCCCGCTCTCTCCGAGGCTCCCCCTATGCCCTCGCATCGGCATGTGTCACCGGACCGAGCAAGGTGGATAACTGCCCCGTCACATGGGGGTGCTGTTCTGAGACTGTAGACTTTTGAGGTCGGATCCAACCACAGTGCCAAACTGCACCCCGTGCTGCAAGGAAGCCTCCTCAATCCCTTGTTACCATTAGCCTTCACATCAGTGTGCCACTCCAGGGTGCATGAGGGAGAGGTCTGATTTCCTGAGCGGGGAAGGGCAGCATTGGGGTATAAGAGGAGGAGAAAATAGAAGAGGAGAAAACCACCAGGGCCTCACGACCAACCTGCGGCCTATACTGCCCCTGAGACCTCATCGCTCCCCCATCACCACTATCTCTCACACCAGAGTGCTATATCTGGACGGACGTGCAAGGAAAAGGCCCAATTTCTAGAGCAGAAGAAGACAACCACAAAAGCCCACAGTGTCACAAGGGCAAATTGGGGCCTGAACTGCCCCAGAGACCTCCTTAGTTCCCCATCACTGCAGTCCCTTGCACTGGCGTACCACATCAGGATGCCTTAGGGAGAGAGCTACTTTCCTGCTTGGGGTAGATGTTCGTGCTGAGGAGGGGGGCCCTCCTGGCATATCACATACAGCTATGACCTCCTCATTGGCACTGTCAACCATCCACAATGTTGCAACCACTGGTCCTTAACAGAGCAGGCCCCCCAACTCCCATCTTTGGCATTTGGATTGGGACGTGCATGAGGCAGGAAACTTTGGAGTGACACTAATCCTCAACATTTTTGGAGCCTCTAAAGATCATCAGCACCGCCGACTGCGTCAGAGCAGCTGGGGGCTTGTCCTCTTTGCTCCTTCCTTCCCTCTCCTGGCTCTTCATCCATCTGTAGCCCCATCGTCCGTGCAGCCCCCAGCACTGGTGTCATTACCGAGGCATGCAGGGGGCAAGGCCTGGCTGCATTCTTATTCGGAATCTGACTCCTACCTTAACTCTTCCAGGGAGCCTGGTTTACACACTTGGCTCCCCTTCTTTGCTCTTGCCACTATGCCGCCAGTACTGAAAGGGAGCACTGGTGCCGTCCTACTGATGCAATGCCCAGATTGCATGAGAGGTACCCACAACCCCCCTGAAACCTGATGGTATATAGGAGGGACCCTGAACTCTCATGCAACCCAAATCTGCGTAACGCACCCCTTCTGTTCTTTCTGTGATAAACCTATACCTGCTCAGCGGGGGCAGTGCTTGGAAGACCCTCCACTTCCAGGGTGGGTCCTCAACCTTCGAACATACCCCTCTTCTCCTGCCCGCATGCCCCTGAATCAGAACTCCTTCACTTCACATGGCATAGGCAGGCTACGTACAACTAAGACACCAGCACAGACACAAACATAAGATCCTTCACCGGGTTTCACCGAGACACTCTCCTGAGAGGCCTCTCGCAACCTATCCCCACTGCAGATAAACTGGACCAATTGCTGGCCGCCACTGAGAACTTATGGGTGGCAATGGAAACTTGCAATAATTCCCTAGCTTCCGACCTTAGTTTCCTCTGCAATGACCACAACAAGCTCAAAGACAAGGTAACAGATGGAGAGAATAACTAGCCACTCTACATCCAACAGTGCTTGAAAACCAAAAAACAGTTCAGGAATTACAAGACCATGTTCGGTCTTGAAGGCAGGTGCCACAGAAACAATGTTCGTATACTAGGCCTACAGGAGGGAGTTGAGAGCTAGTTTAAATCCTTTACTCCGACTTCTGAACTCACCACGTTCTTCACACTGGAAAGGGAACACCGGGACCCCGCCAGCTGGCCTCCTCTGGAAACTCTCCTTGACCACTCCCAGCCACATTTTTCCACTTTAGAGACCGGGATGCCATTCTCAGGCGGCGCTGACTGCAGGACCTCTTAAAGTGGAAGACAAAGTGGTAATGCTCTTCCCTGACTACACCAAAGCAGTCAACAACAGCGATCATCCTTCCTGGAAATTAAGTGTGGACTACGTCAACAGGGACTTCAGTATTCACCCTTTTTTCCAGCTCAGCGGAGGCTCATTGCGAGCAACACTACTCACTTCTTCATCGACCCCCAAGGAGGCCTGGGTTTGGGTGGATCAGCACGACAGTCCTGCACCAGCAGATCACAATAGACTACCCCAATCTCAAGCCATGCAGAGATGAAAAAACGCATTCAGAGCACCCAGCGTTCATCTAAGGCAGCACCCCCAAACCTAGAGCAGCTCATACAAAACAGGCAAGACGCACTTCGAGCAGCAGCAGACATTGCGACCACCCATGCTACCATGGATGACAAGGGCCCCCATCTCTTCACCACTGACGACACCCTTCTTTCAGAGGACTCACTTAGTGGATCCCCACAACGATCTGAGAACCCGCAAAAATTAACAGATCCAGATAAATATTTGTGATGTATTGATGATTTTTGTAGCATTTTGTCTGCATGTTTTAAATGTTATGGGGAATTCTTTTTTCCGTCTTACCATCCATGCCACCCCATGTATGGGGGGGGGGGGGGGGAGTTATCCAAATCGCTCCTACGTAGGGACCAGCTCCGATGTGTCACTTCCCTCCTGTCCCATTACCTCATTGACCTTCTCACACTGGCATTTCCAGATACGCCGCCTTACAACATTTGGGACGCCTGTTCTGCCCCATCTGTAGTGCAAGCACTTTCCTCTCCCCTCATTTTTTTTCTTTTTTTTCTCTTTTTTCTCTCTTGAGCCCCACTCCTCCCGAATGGACACTGAAGCACTGATAGGCCTATGAGAATCCTTCACTAGGGCAAATATGACTTTGTACAGCATCTCCACAACAGCTCAATCCCACTCTCTTTTTCAAGTTCTATTCAAGATAATGTTTGGGCGTACCGTAACTACAGTAGGCTCTCCCCAGTTTAACCTGCCTAGCTTTCCTAGAATTTTTACTCCAATCTTAATTTTTCCCACGAAACGGCAGATTCTCAACAGTTACTTCCCCTTCCAACTATGGATGTGAACACAGCCAGGACACATATTGCGAGAGCCTCCCCCAAAGCTGTCCCCACACTCTGCCACCTTCGACATGCAGACCAGCCCTGACACATTTCGCCTATTCACACTAAATGTAAGAGGTATGCACCCTGTCCATAAGAGATACGAGGTATACTCATATATCGAAAGGCAGCACGCCCATTTGGTCCTCTAACAAGAGACCCACACTTCAAAACCAGAGGTGGATTGCTTGCACAAGGGCTAGAGAGGGCAAATCCAGACCACTATTTACTCTGCGTACCCTCGTGGCGCCCTTATCTGGATTAGACCCGGTGTCCCATACAAGGTCCTAGGTACCACGATTGACACAGACGGTCGCTTTGTGATCCTGGAAGGATGCCCAGACAGCCACTCCCCACTCATTGCTAGCATATATGCCCCTAACTCGGGTCAGGCTGAATTCCGAGACACCCTCTCGGAAGTGCTCGCCAACAAGACCACGTTCCCCTGGATGCTTGGCAGTGACTACAATTGTGCCCTGGATCTCCACAGATAAATCCTACCCCCCACTCTCTAATACCGCTCCACATACTCTGGCAGCTCACCACAGCAACTGGGCATAACAATGGTCTTTAGTAAATCTGGCGACTCCATAACCCTACACACAAACTCTAGTCCTTCTACTCTGCACCTTCAAAGGCCTACGCGGCTAGGGTACAACAGGAGGGGGACAAGACTGGTCGTCTCCTGGCCTGGCTAGTGAAACAGGATACCACTTAACTCACTTTCCCCAATAGCACCCCTCTCTATTCACAAGAGAACATCCTACAACTCTTCTACACCTTTTATTCAATGCTATATCAAGCCTCAACAAATCTTGTAGGAGACCCATTTCTTGACTTTCTTGCCAACATTACATTACCATGTAGACCTACTGAGACGAAACAGGCACTAGATGGAAAAATCACCACAGAAGACATGCTCCAGGTGATAAAAGACTTATCCCGCAACAAAAGTTCAGGCTTAAACGGCCTACCACTTGAATTTGACAGTACCTTGTCCACACAACGGGCACCCAGATTAGCCCTACTGTATGATGTGGCGCTCAACACAGGCGAACTCCCAACGTCGCTCCGGGAATCTCTCCTAGTTCTGATTTTGAACCCTGGCATATGCCCGACCCAACCTTCCTCGTATGGGCCCATTGCCATACTAGGGGCAGATCATAAAATATTGGGCAAAATACTAGCTGAACTCTATGCCCGAATCCTTCCATAACTCGTACACACTGACAAAAATGGGTTCGCAGCTGGGCGAAGCACCTCCCAAAACATCCATCGAATATTCCACATCCAGGACCAAGTGATTGGTGGCTACCCTCAAGCACTCCGTTTAATTCTAGACTTAGCTCCATGTCAAGGAATCAAAGGCTTTCTCTAACTCTTCCAAGTATGGACCCGATTGGGAGTTGGCCCCCGACTCCTTACATAAACTCGGTTACTCTACACTAATCCAACCTCTCAAATCCATCTAGGTTGTCAGATCTCAGCCTCAGTCCCGGTGGTCAGGGGACCCCAGCAGGGCTGTCCCATTTCCCCCCTGCTCTTTGCCCTTGCAGTAGAACCTCTGGCTATCCGAATGCGTCACGAGGGCACCACCTGGGGATACCCCTAGAAGACAGGCTCCATGCAGTATCCCTGTAAGCCAACGATCTTCTCATTTACTTTTGAGACATCACCTTGGACCTTACCCCACTGCATACTACACTTGAAGAGTTTGCAGTAGTTGCTGGACTCTGAGTCAATTGGGATAGATCTACAATTCAGCTTCTCCAACCTGGCCAAACGCCCTATGCCCTACAACTAGGCGCCTCTTTCCTCTGCTTGCAGGAGACTTGCACGCATTACCTGGGTGTCCTCCTTTATCATAATACCCGCTCAGACATCTTCAAAGGCACTTACCGGATGGTGCTACAGGTCATCAAGGCACAATTGCAATTTTAGTGTTCACTCCCTCTCGCCAGATAGGGCGGATCGCCCTGGCAAAAATGATTATTCTACCCCGCCTGCTCTATCACTTGCTAACCTCATCATCCCACCCACTCCTATTTTCAGGAACTGGAGTCCCCGTTAGGGGGATTTCCTCTGGGGTAACAAGCGACACCATGTGGCACGCCGCAAACTACAGCTCCCAATCGATCGAGGCGGACTGGGCGCCCCATTCTTCTATGCATACTACTATGCGGCGCAGCTACAATGGTTATGTGCCGGAGAAACATTGGGGAGACCTGCGGCCTTCAGGGCATGGTGATGTGGCCCTGCGCTCCACCAACAGCTGCTGTGCAAAACAGTACCCCCATCTCACAGCCATACAGGTGATAGTAGCTCATACTTGCATTATACGCATACACCGTCTATCCCCAAATTCGCCAGTGTACTATGTTTCCCATAATTGGTTTACTTCGGCTCCCAGGAGCATACACCCGATCCGATCTCATACATTGGTCAGAAAACCAGATACACACTGCAGGGGACCTCTTCCTCAATAACAAATTGCTACTCTTTGCCCAATTGATGACAGACTACGACCTACCTCCTGGACAATTTCTCCTACACCATAGGCTCACATGTACATTCAATATTTTGTGAAGCAATATTACACCCAGTCCTACAAACTATCCTCATGGCGGGCCCTAGCTGTCACCATATTACCTGGCTTTATAAGGCTATATGTGAACTATAAACACAAGCAAAACACTGGGGGAATAGAGGTACTACCCTTCCCTTCATCCTCACTACTTCGAACACTTACTTACTCAACGCAAAAGAAAGGAAGGGGAATTTGAACAGACCTTTTGTCTTTTTAGGAGCTGCTCGATTTTCTACACTGGAAAATGCTTTCTTGTTTAACTACTGCCCTCACAAACTGGATAGTATTATGCTTCATCACAGGGCGTGAATCAACACTCTGACACCGACCGACATACAGAATAGAGCGAATTATTATTTTTTTTTTTGTTATTGTCAAATGTTGAGGAACTAGAGGCGATACCTCTGTCCCATCTGGGTAAAGGATCTTCTCAGCACAAACAAGAGCTAAAACTACCTCGGGGATAGTCCAATGCATTTTAATTTGGACTTCTCCTTGCAGAATTAAAAATTGTATAGGCGGGGTATTATTGAATCACTGTGATCTGTTTCCATTGATACTTGAGTTCTTCATATCCACGTTTCTGCCTTTCTTGGGCTTCTTGCCATCTGCTACCTTCCGTTGATAAGGGACTGTTGTTGGCCTCTTGCCATACTCTACCCTCTGTTGTCTACGGAGGATAGCGGATGGCAAGAGGCCAACTACAGTCCCTTGAAGAAAGGGTGACTAAAAGGAGACATTCCCACCACTACCCCGGTTTTGGAGAAAACAGATGAAACTCGGGATGTTCCTGAGAAGAGTTGCATTACATACAAGTAAGGCGACGGTGTGATTACATATTGCTGGATGTTTTGCTATTGTATCACCCATCTGCTCAAAAAGGGGCAAACCTTTGTATAGACAAGTGAAGCTGAGCAAGTTCGCCATCGCACCAATTCTATCTCATCCAGACCCCAATCCACCCTTTTTAGGGTGAGTATTCGAGACCTATTGTAATTACTTATGTTGGGTTAAAGCCATCCCCCAGCTTTTGATTTGTTTGTTTGTGTCCTGCAAAAATCCTTGCTTGCCAGTGGTTAGTTCTGCCTCTTTGTCCCTCCTTTCTCTCATCCGTTCCTCCCATGCAGCAGGGACTAAGTACTGTCTCACCACACCACATTTCTTTGTCTGTTCTCGGGGACTACTTTTTTTCTTGGTTTCCTGATCTGTTCCGGTTTCCTGTGTGTAGTGTCAGCACCATAGATGAATACATTTAAATATAGTTTTCCTCTCTCTCACCTCCTAATTCCACAGTTGTATTGGGGGTACATTTTTCACCATGCCTCCCTCTTTGTTGGTTAAACTGTTTAGGCTTTTAATTGTCACTGTTCGACCGTCATTTGGGCTTTTTTTGTAGGATGTTAGTTTGGTTTTGGGCTTTGTTTTTAGGAGGATTGGGCTTGTTGAGCTTCTCCTGCTGCAGGCACGACAACGTGCTTTGCTTACATTGGGCGGCCACGCCCGCTTTCACTTTCACAGCAGCCCGGACAATGGCGGGCGCTTGTTTGCAATGCCATAGGTCTCGACATTGCAAATATTTTTTATTCACTTTTAAAGGATGGGTTTACGTGACCACTTACCTTCAACAAACATAAGTGCGCATCTTTTTCTTTTTAACTTGAACATGCTCAGGACTACCATAAGCACTCAGAATTTGCCGTCATTGAACGAACGCCCATTTGGTAGCCTACATCTTTGCTCTATTTTCGGCTTCGCACAGTTCGTTTATTCTGTGGATGCTAATCACAAAAGTGACAGCTGGTGACGTACTGACAAGTTCTCAACTAATAACGGCACAAGAAGTTCACTGAGCAGCTTACACTTCACAGCCGTGGAAGCAATCGGGGCACGCAACTCCTAGGTGACATGCAATTCTATTGGCTGCTGACGTGTGGCTCCTTTCTCTGACAAGATGTTGACGGGTTGAGTAGCGTCCTTCAAACCAAACCGGAGAGAGATGAAAACAAGGTAACAGCACTGGAGGGCGACGACACAAGTTTCTGTACAAAAGGTAAAGGCCAACATACACTGCCCTGTGATTGCAGCGGCACAGGAAAGCACTGGCCTCAACATATATATTCTTTTTAAACACTGCCACAAAACACCACTTCTTTCCAATGCCATGGATCTCGCATGTAAATGCGAGACCTATTGCATTGCAAATATTTTTTGAAAAAGCTGACAAAGTTCCCCTCGCAGCGCTCACTTTTCTTTTCGTGGCTCACGCCTCAGGCTGTGCTTTTGCTGAGAGAAAGGTTCACCGGCTGGCGCTTGTGTGTGAACGCTCATACATGAATTTAGTGCTGCAGGTCTTCCGCTGCCGGGCACTGTTCGCGCTTGAAGTCAAGGCCGATTAGTGTTAATCACCTAGCGGGGCACCGAAACTCGTGACATTTGTACAAAGAGGCATGTCAACAGAAAGTGTAAACGCAACCAAGTGTTAACGTAAGCAGAGCGCGTAACAGTGGTCAACTGGTTGCCCTAATAAATGCGCCCATTTGCGAAATCTGAGTGATAGAAATACAGCAGATACTGTACCCGTTCTTGTATGAAGCGCTGAAACCCAACATTTAGAGAGTTTCGAGGCGCAATGTACGCATGCATGCACACACAAGTATTTTGTCTGTTTACCTCTATTATGAACTGTATGAAGAAGTTCGTCCGAGCAACAGTGAATGTTTCACCAAAGGAGGTACTCCTTAAGTGAAACATGCACGTGTTGCAAGGACGAATTTCTTCAGTTTACACGACTGGCACTCTTTTCCCAAAGACTTTAATGCGTATTTTTCGGGTTTTTGTTTTTCCTCATCAGATATACTTTGGGCACCTGCGTTCAGATTTTACCCTTAAGCTGTGGGCTTCTGTTTGTGCTCTAAGGGGCCTATTTACAAGTCCCTTGCACCACTTTTGCGTAATTTTCAACCTGGGAAAAGTGATTTATGGGCGTCTCTTTCTCGTGCCAGACCTGTACATTTACAAAGTGTGCTGATGAGACGTTTTGTCACTTTGTGTACATGAGGGCCACAAGTCACAACCTCATTTCTTACATACACTCTTTAGACGTGACTCTCGTCTTTTTCTAGTGTTGGGTTCTCAATCGGTACTTGATAGATTGTTGTACAGTCGCATCATAATATGATGTCAAAAGTCTGTTAATCGTACAGCAGGGCAGCCCTTCTGTACCTTTTAAAGAGCTCATGAGCAAATATGTATTGACGAATGCTCCATTTGCTGTGAAACAACCCACAAGCACGTTTCCAAACATTAACTGGGTAATGTGTGATAGTTTACAAGGACTGTACGCCATTTTGAATAGAAGCAGTTAAGCTGAGAAAATATAAAATAATTGTCACGAAGGAACACAGGGCTGTATAATAAATGCTCTCATGCTGGTTGAACATATAATGGGGATGTTGCTGAAATATAAAACATGGTGAATGAACTCTTGGCCAGAGGGAAAATGTACACAAAATTAAAAATACATTTAACCTCGGGTTATTTTTTTATCATTTGCATTGACTGCATGCTATAACAATGTTTTACAGAAAACCTACGAACCTGTAAAATGTGAACGGAATAACTTACTTATATATTTTCATGACAACTCAAGTTCGATTAGTATTTTAAGTATGTGAAGTATTTTTTTAGCAGAAACGGGAAAAAACGAAACTACCCACTTTTTTCACTCACAAAGACACTGCTGGAATAGACATGGCAGGACACAATGATGGCCTGTGGTATATTTTTTAACAACCCTCGCTGAAATTAGGACCCTGCCGCGAGATAATAATAAACAGGCACGAAAATTATCCGTTCATCAAGGCAAAAAGTTAAGAAATGCTCACCATAAAAGGATCAATTGACAAATATTTGAAATCACGGTGGTATGAAACAGTCGAGAGAAGTTAGAAGAGGCAATATATGGCCAGCAAAAATGGCACTTCTGCTTTAAAATGGCAGACAGACAAAGGCAAAGTTATTTTCTCCACAAAAGGTTTGTAGGGACACTACACTTATCAGTATGTCACTGCTCATAGACTGCATACTGTTACATCAAAAGAAGTCAGCTCATTTTTATTGATATTAATTTTAAAGATTAAATATCTACTAGTGATAATATAATATTGTCTCATCACCTAAATATTGCTCCTTGACACCAAGTGGGGTTGCAAGTGTTTTTATAGAACTCTCTGCCATTTCCCTCCTTCAACGTCTCTCACGGTCCCAGCAGGTATCGGTCATCTAGAATGTACGATTGAAAGGCCCTTTCTCAAGTGTCATAGCAACGGGGTGACTCCATATCCCACCTGTTTACTGGCTTTGCTGCGCATGGAGATGTGCTCTTTGACATAGGTGTGCGTTGTCTTTCCACACAGAACTGAAAGTGATTCAGCATCAAATGGCAGTCGCTCTGGCCAGGACTAATCCCCGCGGGATATTTTTATTCACCTTATTTTATGATAGTCTGATAATTTGTCATAGATCCTACTGGACCTAAATTAGACTCCTCAGCTTTAGTGTTGTTTATCTCTCCCCATCCTATTTTAAAACGCACGGCCTGGAATCATGGTCCCTGCCTTCCTATAGCAGCTGCCGCCCTCTGTCTCATAGCTCAACAAGCATTTGCAATGCAAAAGGTATTTCATTTGCAAAAGCTTGAGCTATTGGCATTGTAAATGACAATGCCTTTTATTTATGTGTTTTGAAAACCTGCAGGCGGTACGTAAACATGCACTTTGTACTTATAGTCCTTGCTTACGACTAGCAAAGCTGGCAGTAACTGAGCATCTTTTACTGCCAACCTTGTTTCTCGTAAGTAAGGACTATAAGTACAAAGTGTGTGTGTTTAAGCACGGCTTGCAAGTTTTCAAAACACAAATAAAACGCATTGTAATAGCTAAAACTCTCGCAAATGCGAGACCTATTGCACTGCAAATGCTTGTTTGAAGAAGCAGACTCTTCACAAGCAGCTACTGGGGGAGTATTGTACCAGAAGGATGCTAACACAGGCTATTTATATCCTTTGGCTTACTATTCGAGAAAATTGATCCCAGCTGAACTGGATTACACAGTAGCTGAGCTAGAGTTATTGGCCATTAAGGCAGTTTTTGCAGAATGGCGTCACCATTTACTAGGTGCAAAACACATGATTACTATACTTACAGATCACAGAAATTTACAGTTTTTAACTTCAGTTAAAGCTCTCATTCCAAGGCAGATGCGGTAACTACACGTTTTTGATTTTTTTATCACTTACGTTCAGAGACCAAACAACTACAATACGATATTCTGTTTAGATCAGGGTAAATGGAGGACAAAGGGCATTTTCCCTCACCTCTCTTGCATCATACCCTCTGAGAAGATAGTGGCAGTTACAGTTGCTGACACATTTTTGCTAAACGTAAAAAAGGCCTCTCAGTTGAATATCAGAACTGGTCGCTGAACCCGAAACACAAAAAGGACGGCTATCTATTCCATAATGATCAGATGTTCATACCTCAGGGGGATTTAGGACAATAAATCTTACCGTGGCATCACGCCTAAGCAGTAGCTGGTCATCCAGGTCTTCAGAAAATGCTATAGACCTGTTTAAGAAATTTTGGTGGAAAAATATTCGAAAAGATGCCCAAGCATATGCGAGTTAGTGTCCGATTTGTGATCGTAATAAAGCACAACATTCAGCCACTGTAGGGCTTTTACAACCACTGCCTATTCCATCAATTCCACGGCATACAATCAGTTTGAATTTTATTACAGATCTACCAGAATCCAACAACATACCACCATTCTGGTTGTGGTTGATATTCCGTCCAAAATGTGCCACTTCATTCTCCTTAAAAAACTGCCCACAGCTGTTGAATTCAGAGATATCTTCTTAAATTGTTAAATTGCATGGTCTTCCGAGTAAGATTGTGTCAGACGGTGGATCAAGATTCGCCTCAAAGTTTTGGAAGGACTTATGTACCATACTAGGAATTGAGGTTGCCCTTTCATCCGCCTTTCACTCACAAACAGATGGTCAGAGGGAATGAATATGCTACTTACCAGTATGCATCTGTTCTTGGCATGTAGGGCTGCTGACATTCATATCTGTGCATAGATCGCCGCCTAGTGTTGGGTCCGGATGTTTGCACGTTGTTGTCCTGGAAGAGTCTTCGAGGTATCCTGGGATAGGTGACTCCTCCCCTGGACTACAGTGCGCATGGGCATCCTCTCCATCCTCAGATTGTTTTTCGCCATTGTGGCAGTGATGGAGTAGATACAGAAAGTGATGACCATGCTTACAGTAATTCTGAGAGCTGCAGCTGCTACAGGCGCCGGGGAGGAGGGAGGGCGATATGAATGTCAGCAGCCCTACATGCCAAGAACAGATGCATACTGGTAAGTAGCATATTCAGTTTGAGGCATGTGGGCTGCTGAATTCATATCTGTACATAGAATGTATAGCAGTGCCCTCTATTAGCGGCGGCTACCAGTGCCAGCTGCAGCGGTCTGAAAAAGGGTTTTGAGAACAGCCTGTCCTACAGCTGCCTGCTGTTTTGATTGCACATCTACACAATAGTGTTTGGTAAATGTGTGTGTGGTGGACCAGGTGGCTGCTCTACATATATCATGCAGGGGAATATTTCCTAGAAAAGCCATGGAGGCCCCTAACTTACGTGTTGAGTGGGCTCGTGGGGGAATAGTTAATGTGCGTTTTGCCTTTTGATAACAAATTTGAATACACTTAACTATCCATCTGGCTATCCCTGCTTTGGAGATGGCGTTACCCTTGTGGTGTGGGGCAAAGGCAACGAACAGTTGTTTTGTCTTCCTAAAGGGTTTAGTCCTGTCGATGTAGTACATGAGGGCCCTCCATACGTCTAGTGTATGGAGTGCTCGTTCCGCGACAGTTTGTGGGTTTTGGAAGAAAACGGGCAGTTCAATAGTTTGATTCATGCCCGAGATTACCTTGGGCATGAATTTGGGGTTGGTACGTAGTACGACCCTGTTTGCGTGAACCTGTATAAATGGCTCTTGAACTGTTAGTGCCTGGAGTTCACTAACCCTTCTTAAAGAAGTGATTGCTACTAGGAAAGCTACTTTCCAGCTGAGGAATTGAATCTCGCATGAGTGGAGAGGTTCAAAGGGTGGACCCATCAGGCGTGTGAGGACCAGGTTGAGGTTCCACATTGGAGCCGGTGGGTGGCTTGGTGGAATGACTTGTTTGAGTCCTTCCAAGAATGCTTTGATGGCAGGCACTCTGAATAGTGAGAGGTGCTGCCTGGTTTGCAGATAGGCTGATATTGCTGTCAAATGGACACGTATAGAGGTGTACGCCAGATTGCATCGGTATAGGTGTAAGAGGTAACAAATGATGTTTTGGATGGATGCGTCCAGCGGGTTAATGTCATTATTACTGCAATAAATGACGAACCTTTTCCATTTGGCTGCATAGCAAGCTCTTGTAGTGGGTCTCCTGGCCTCCTTGATGATGTCCATACAGTCAGGTGGCAGGTTGAGGTAGCCAAACTCTAGGACTTCAGGAGCCAGATTGCCAGGTTCAGCTGTTGCGGATCTGGGTGCTGAATCTCTCCATGGTTCTGCGTCAAATGCGCGGGTTTGATCCGCAGCCTTTGATGCGGCACCACGGAAAGTTCGAGGAAGGTGGTGTACCATGGCTGGCGGGCCCACGTGGGAGCAACTAGGACGAGTGTCAGGGAGTGTTGTCTGAGTTTGCGAGCCACCAGCGGTATCAACGGCGCTGGGGGAAAAGCGTACGCAAATCTGCCGGACCAGTTCATCCATATCGCATTGCCCTGCGACTGCGGATGTGGGAACCTGGCGGCAAAGCTTTGGCATTTTGCGTTTTCGCTTGTGTCGAAGAGGTCTATCTCTGGATGACCCCACTGCTGGAAGTGCGGTTGGAGTACTGATGGGTGTAACTCCCACTCGTGCATCTGGTGGCTGTGTCTGCTGAGCAGATCCGCCATCTGGTTGTCCTTGCCCGGGAGGTGCTCTGCCATGAGGAACATGTTCCTCTGAATGGCCCACTTCCACATGCTCTGAGCCAGATGAGACAACTGTGGAGAGTGTGTTCCTCCCTGCTTCTGTATGTAGTACATGGCAGTCATGTTGTCCGTCCGGATCAACACGACTTTGTTGCACAGATGTACTTTGAATGCCTTCATGGCCAAGAAGATTGCCATCAGTTCCAGAAGGTTGATGTGCATCTTCTTCTGTTGTGTCGTCCATAGTCCCTGCACTGTGTAGTGGAGTACATGAGCTCCCCATCCCTGGAGAGACGCGTCCGCTGTCAGTACTATTTGTGGAACAGGCTCTTGGAACGGTCGGCCCTTGCAAAGGTTTTGAGGATTCCACCAATGCAGAGAGTTGTATGCCCGACCGCTCACCAACACTAGGTCTTTCAACTGTCCTTGAGCCTGATTCCACTGACGTGCTAAGCACTCCTGAAGCGGGCGCATATGTAATCTCACGTGTGGGACTATGAAAATGCAGGAGGCCATCATGCCTATCAACTGCATGAACACTCGTGCTGGAAGTGAGTGTTGGGGTTTGAACCTGGAGATCAGCATTTGCATGCTGTTGATCCTCACTAAATTTGGCTGAGCTGTGGCCGCCAGAGTGTCTATAGTCGCACCTAGGTACTGTTGTGTGTGTGCAGGCTGGAGATGGGATTTTGGGTAATTTAGTGAGAACCCCAGACTGTGAAGGAGGTGAATGGTGCGGGACATGTGGCTGGCACATTGCTGGGCTGACTTCGCTTGAACGAGCCAGTCGTCCAGGTAAGGGTAGACGTGTATGTGCTGCCTCCGTAGATGTGCCGCCACAGTAGCTAGGCACTTTGTAAACACCCTTGGTGCCGTTGTCACGCCGAAGGGAAGGACTGAATTGGTAGTGCTGTCCTTGAACAGTGAACCTGAGGTATTTTTTGTGTGATGGGTGAATGGGTATGTGGAAATACGCATCCTTGAGGTCCAGTGTGGCTAGAAAGTCTCCCTGCTTGAGCAGCGGGAGGACTTGCTGGAGAGTGAGCATGTGAAAATGCTCGGAAAGAATGTATCTGTTTAGGGGTCTCAGGTCCAATATCGGTCTGAGTGACCCGTCCTTCTTCGGTATTAAAAAGTACAGGGAGTACACCCCCGTACCGTGCTCGTGGACGGGTACGACCTCTATTGCGCCTTTTAGAAGCATGCTTTGCACCTCCTGCTGTAAGAGCGTTAAGTGCTCTGAGGACATAGGACGGTTTCTTGGAGGAATTGTGGGTGGAGTGGAGGTTAGCTCTAGACAGTAACCGTATTTGACAATATCTTTGACCCACCTGTCCGTGGTGATGGAGTTCCACGTGGACAGGAACCTTTGTAGCCTTCCCCCGACAGGTGTTATGTGGTCGGGAGGAAGGGAGAGGGCGTCACTGCTTGTTCTTGGGGGAGGACCTGGTGTTGCCGTAGCCGCGTCCTCTTCCCTTTGTACTGGAGCCACGATATCCACCCCGGGTGTTTTTATCGTAGGTGGTTTGTGTATTGCCCTTGTTGTATGTCTGCTGTGACCCCTGTCCTCTACCTGCTCCTCTATTTCCGGGGCGACGAAAGGAGCTGCTCCGAAAGGACTGAGTCTGGAGAGCCCCCATGGACTTTGCGGTGTCCGTGTCCTTTTTTTATTTTCTCAAGGGTGGTGTCAACCTCCGGTCCGAATAAATAGTCGGGGTTGACAGGCTGGTTGAGTATATTATTTTGCACCTCAGGTTTGAATCCGGAGATTCGCAACCAGGCATGTCGTCGCAGCATGACGCTTGTGTTAATGGCCCTGGCAGCCGTGTCTGCGGCATCTAGTGCACACTTGATGGAAGCATTTGTGAGTAGCTGTCCCTCTCTGATAAGAATTTCTGCACCTTCTTTGTACTGGTCAGGGAGATGTTGGAGTAGTTGCTCCAATGTGTCATAGTGCGCTCTATCGTAGCGAGCGAGGAGCGCTTGAGTGTTGGCTATGCGCCATATGTTGGCAGCCTGGGCGGCAACTCGCTTGCCGGAGGTCTCTAGCACCTTGGACTCTTTGTCCGGGGGAGGAGCGTCACCTGTCGTCTGCGAGTGTGCCCTCTTGCGAGCATTCGCTACGACAATGGAGTCTAGTGGTAATTGGCCTCTGATGTAAGTAGGGTCCCCAGGCGCCGATCTGTATTTCTTATCGATCCTGGGGTTTATCACTCGTGCCCTGGTGGGTTCTTTGAAGATGTCCTTGGCTGGTTTGAGGACCCCTTTCAACATGGGCAGAGTTTTTACATGTCTTTCTGAGGATGCGAAGGTGTCCATAAGAAAGTCGTCCTCGATGGTGTCAGAGTGAAGCTGCACTCCATGATTATTTGCGGCACGTTCGATAAGAGCGTTGAACGCTGCAGTGTCCTCTGTGGGAGATATTTTCGCCCCATAGAGTTGTGGGTCCTGTGCATCTAGAGGTGCACCTGGATCTACAGGGTCGCCCCAAGTTTGATCAGGGTCCTGTTGGTAATCAGGGTCTATGTCTCCGTGGTAGGGGACTTGGTCATCCATGTAATCCCCCAACACATCCGTGTCGGAGTGTGTGGGAGAGTATGATTGTGGATCCTGGTAGGGCGAGTGGTAAGATTCGCTTAGGAGAGGTTCTGAGTCCACAGGCAGCTTCCTTTTTAGCGGGATCCGGAAAGGGTCCAAAGGTGGCTCCGAAGTTATCCTCCGTTCGTGGATAACCATCCTGCCGGTGATGGCGTCGATGACATGTGACGGGGACGCCTCAGCAGGTGTAGTTGTGGTGTGGGCGACCCGTGTCCTGAGTTGGAATATTTTTGGGATCGTGGACGGAGGCAGGCCAAAAGTAATGTTGGCTGGCGCCGAAGAGGCTGTTGGAGCTTTTATTGGGCCGGAGCCCGACGTGTCCTGGAGGACCGTTTTGGTTTTGCTGCTTTGTGCTGCACCAGGTCGCACTTGGAGCGTCTTTGAGGCTTTCGCGCCGACCAGGTCTGTCGAGGCGGTCGTCGACTTTTTCGGCGCCGGCGGGTCATCGAGTCGAGCGGCGGGAATGGCCGTCGACGTCTTCGATGCATGAGGCTTCGGTGTTGCCGTGGAAGCGATGTGAGACGCAGCCGGCAGTGTGACCTTTGGTGTCGGAGTCGATGGCGTCGACGCCGGGAACCGATCAGGTTTGTTGGCACCGAAGGCCTTTTTCCGCATGCCGACTCCGACGTCGGCCGCTTCAAGTTCGGCACCGAAGTCTGGCTTGGTGCGCTCGGTGCCGACGCGCTTCGCTGGCGTCGAAGGTGTGGAAGGCCTCGATCCGACCAGCGCCACTTTTGGTTTCGGTTGAACCAGTGCAGCTTTCGGTTTCGGTTTGGAAGAAGGGAAACCAGCCGGTTTAGGTAATAATGGCTGCCGCTGAACGTCCGAGGCCGGGCCCGAGGGCGGGGCCGAAGAACTGCGGGATAGGTCTCGGGTAAGGCCCGAAGGCGATCCCTCGACCAGAGCCATAGACTGTGGCACTGGGCTCTCTTCAGTCTGAACGGGTAGGCCTTGCTCGTCATTGGAGCTACTCTCTTCGGCCCCTAAGGCCTCATCGTAGTCTCCTACCTCGGTGTCGTCTTCATCTCTGCGAAAGAGTGATTCGTCGACGTTGTTCGATCCGGAGTCATGTTCGGAAACGGGACTGGAGGGTAGGATCTCCAATTCTTCGACATCTTCGGTCTCGGCGTTGAAGATGTCTGCCGGGGCCGGTGCCGCGTGCTGCGCTTCGAGTCTTGCCGCTCGTCGATTCCGTAGAGTCTTCTTGGAACGGAACCGGGCACAGGCCATGCATGTCGATTCGTCGTGATCCGGCGAAAGGCATTTGTTGCACACCGGATGGACGTCGATGTGGGGATATTTCGCATTGCATACCGGACATCTTTTGAACGGTGTCCTCGATTCCATCGTCGATGTCGTCGATGGGCAGGTAAGAAGCGAAAAGTCGGTGCTGAAAGTTGTTAAACTAACAAAGGAGTATCGAAACTGATCGAGAAAACAGTACCGACGCGAACTAAAGGCCTTTTGGCCTCGATAAAGTTTTTCCTAACTTGAGCTAAGATAGCACATCCGAACCCAATGGCGGAAAAAAACAATCTGAGGATGGAGAGGATGCCCATGCGCACTGTAGTCCAGGGGAGGAGTCACCTATCCCAGGATACCTCGAAGACTCTTCCAGGACAACAACGTGCAAACATCCGGACCCAACACTAGGCGGCGATCTATGCACAGATATGAATTCAGAAGCCCACATGCCTCGAACAGGATCAACAAATACTTGGAACAGAATCTACAGTGTTTAACATCCACACTAACTACTCAATGAGATCAGTCTTTACTACTTGCAGAATTTTCTTACAAGAACAGTACTCATGTGACCTTAGGATGTTTCCCTTTGTTAGACAAGGTACCATTGGCATGAGTCTCCCTTCCATTTTTTCTGATTGCCTCCTCTGTTTTTGATATGTGCTGCTGGTTTAGATGCTTTGGGCACTGTGCCACTGCTATTCAGTGCACAGTGCAAGTGCTCCCTATGTTAAATTGATGTATTGATTAGTGACTCCATGATTAGGTTATTTTATTTAGTTGTCAGACCCTAGTACAGTGCACCATGTGTGCCCAGGGCTTGTAAATCAAATGCTGCTGGTGGGCTTGCCACCGACAGAAGCAGCTTGTAAAGTGTGTCTCAGGTCTGCCATTGCAGAGCCTATGTGCAGTCTGGTACTGCCATGCTGACTGACCAAGTGCACTCACTTGCCAGTCCCTAAACCTTCCCTTATCTTCATATCAGACACCCCTATGGTAGGCCCTAGGGCAGGGTGCATTGTAACTATAAGGTAGGACATGTCCTGGTGTGTGTGGAATGTCCTAATAGTGAATACCAGCCATTTTTGTTTTTCACTATTGCAAGGCTATCTGTTCTCCATAGGCCAGAATAGGCAGTTTGATTATTACATCTTATAATCCTAACTGACTCAGGGAACATGGTAGAAATTCGATTTTAGTATGCCTGAACTCCGAATGATAAAATACATCTTTTAGTGAAGTTGGTTTTAAAATTCTGTGTTAGAAAATACCACTTTTAGAAAGTAGGTATTTTCTTGCTTAACTGTCCAAACCTGCCTCTGCTAATTTTTGTATTGTGTGTCTGGTTCTGTGAGTGACAGGGTGATTCCAGGGGAGAGGGTCAGTCAGCACAGGGCTGAATAGGAAGATCTTCATGTAGATGGGTGAGAGGAGTTGCACCTGGGACCTGAATAGGGTTGTGCCTTCCCTCCACAATGCTGGCTCCACCTCCTGTAGTGTGTCTGATGTCTCTGCCCTGCACTCTGAAAGGAAAGAAGGAGTCATGTAAACAAAGTGCTCCAGGACTGACCAGAACTGGTTTGGACTAGGCAAAGGCCTCTCTGCCTTCAGAGAACAAAGAGAAAAGTAGTATAAATATGGGGACCCAAACCCCAAGACTTTGGATCACTTCTGGAACAAGAAGAAGAAACCTCTGCCAAGGAGAAGAACCAAAGGAAGCTGTAGGAGTGGACTGCCCCCCTGCCAGTGTGCTGTGTTGCTGGGTTGGCCTACAGTGGTGTCTTCAGTGCCAAGGAGAGGAGAAGGAACTTTGTGTGTACTTCATCATCTTGCAGAATATTTCTCCAAGGGCTTGAATTTGTGCTTGCCTCCTGCTGAAGTCTCAGGGAAAACAGACTTCACCACCAGTTTCCCTCTGAATTTCCTTGCTGAGAATTCTATCTGCAGAGGCCTGCGTGTCGCTGGGAGTTGGAAGCGCGACGCAACGAGAAGAAGCGCGTCGCCGCCGCAGCTGTAGTCATCGCATCGCCGGAGAAGCATGCCGCCGCATCTCCCAGAAGCGTGCCTTCATCGCAGCTGTCTGCTGTCGCATCACCGGAGAAGCGAGTCGGAACCGCGAGGGTCGCCGTGTCGCAGGGCCTGTCGCGGCTCCAAAGTACAGAGTCGCCGCAAGGCTGCCAGGGCGTACCCGCATCGTCTCAACATCGTCGCATCAAGGGCACCATCTTATCGCATCGCACTGGATTGTCGCATTGAGGCACCATCTTGCCGCATCGAAACAGGGCTGGAGCATGAGAAACTATGCATCACCTCCACTCCGGTAAGGATCAAGACGCATCCCCCACTCTGCGCAAGCATTGAGGCGCGACGCATCGTCTCCCCAGAAGCAAGGAACCGACGCATCTCCAACGCTGAGAGCCTTTTGTTAATTTTGCGTTACGCATCCAGGTACTTTTGTGAGAACTGTGTCGCATTTACCAACAACTTGAACTAAGCTAATTCTACCATCTTTAAGTCAATTTTGAGTACAGTATTGTGGATTTTTGTTGTTTGTGGTCTTGTGTTAAGTCTATATAAAGAATACTTATTTTTATAAAACCTGTGTGGTGTCCATCGGTAGTGTTTTCACTATATTACTGTATGTGTTCACAAATGCTTAACACACTGCCTCTGAGATAAGCCTGTCTGTTCGTGCCAAGCTACCAAGGGGGTGAGCAGGGGTTATCCAGTAGTGTAATCCCCTTTCCCCGACTTAGAAGCAAGGGTTCCTATTTGGTCAAAGGTACATACATCTGCCAACTAGAGACCCTCAGTTGTAACACCCTTTCTATTCCCTCACAGGCTACCATTCACGTACTTTATCAGTGCTACTACCTTCTCCACTAGGTGTTATGCCCTCAGTCTCAGCCTGATTGCGAACATTACAAGGCACTCAAGAACAAGCCCGCAGATGTTTAGCGCAAACTAAAATAAGTTAACCACCAAAATGCAGGCTGATAAACATAGAACTCCTGAACCCCAGTATAAGTAAGGAGACATGGTATAGATGTCCACCCGCAACATTCAACTAGATGGTCGCAGAAAGTTGCAACCACGATTCATTTTGCCCCTTTCCCATTAGTAAGATGTTAATTCCTGTCACAGTGCAATTACAGTTACCAGATGAATAGGCTATACACCCAGTTTTTCACGTGTCTCTCATCAAACCTTATCACCCACACACTAGCAAAGATGACCTCCCCTCTCCCCTCCGCCTCCAGTGGTTGTAGGAGACCGTCAAGAATATCAAGTGCAGCAAATTTTGGATAATAAGCGCATCCAAGGATAGTTATACACTCTAATAGACTGGAAAGGGTATGATCCGTCTGAGCGATCAAGGGAATCAGCATCTTTTGTCCATTCTCCCCGTCATATATGGCGCTTTCAGGCTCTCAATGAGACTAAACCTCGTCCTGTGAGGAGGCCTTTGTTGGGGGAGAACTGTTATGGGCATCACAACCCATCACGTCTGCCGTGTCACAACACAGTCACACATGTACTGCTGCCATGCCAAGCTATTGTGAACACTACCAGTGTACTGTTATGTGTACCATCATTTACTGTTTACTATATGCTCCTGCCCTGGTGGCAGCGGTAGGCACCCTTTATGTTATCGTACTTTATTTATTATTATGTTTCTCTGAACATATACACCTTTATCGCTGGTGGCAGTGGTAGGTATTGAACACTTGTTTTTTGCATGCTAGAAATGCATGAAGGATTCTGTTGTAAAAACTGCACGTGAACACCTGCAAACTACCCGAATTAACAATCCCTCTAAGGGCAACACCTATAACCTGTAACGTGCAAACGGCAAAACTCTGAAACGTACACCAGGAGCTAGATACGTGCATGTGTATTCTGGACTTGTGGCTGTGAGAATTTAAACAGCGCCAGGCAGAGACTCAAGGCTATTGCTTTTCGCGGAACTATTGCTTTTACTGAGGGCTGTTTTTAATTATTTAATTTCTCTTACCATTGCTCATTCCTTGGCGGCACGCTTCACTTCCCAGTCTGCTGCGGTTTCGCCGTTTGTTGCGGAGGAAGTGAAGTATTTTTTTTACATACTGCTGCCTTCCTTCTTCCGGTTGCTGAACAGAAGGTTGCGCAGCGCTCTAGTTCTTTTCCGACCCAGCCTATATCTGGGCATGCTGAGTCAGACGTGCAGTGGCCGCGCCAAAGGCAAGCCTGTCTGCGCCCGTCGTTGCCCGGATAGCGACCAGCACCAGAACCCCTGCCCATTTCACCCCGCAAACTTACAACAGAACTGAACTTCTTAACCTAAACATTGGTGAGTGTCTCAACCCCACATTGTTGCTAGATCAGACTGCCTACACACCCAAAAGATGCCATTTGTGTGGTCTGATGGCCTTGCATCAGCCCATTAAGATCATATGTGGCAACTCAAGTGAGGGTAGAGCAGTGCCATACCTAACTAAGGAAAACAACGATGGCGCCCAAAGGACCGGAGGGCCTTTAACACACATAATAGGCCTTGGAACCTGCCCTGAGGGTTCTCAAATTAGGTCTAATATATCTCAGGGCTCGAGTACAGATGTAATCCGGTGCATTCTACTGAACACGAGATAGATGAGCAAACATAAATATGAACTAGAATGCCTGATTCAACTCTCAAATCCTGACCTCGTGTTTTTAACAGAAACATGGGTGAATAGTGCATCGGAGCCTGACTGATATGTAGTAGTACCAGCAGGCTACCATGCAGCATATGTAGACAGGGCGGGGAAAATAGGAGGGGGGGGGGGGGGTAGCCATAATTTACCGATCCCACTTCAGGATTAGGATTGAGCCTGCACAATCGCTGGAAGCTGAGGCGCTGACATTTAGCATTAAAGCTAATAATTCTGAGCTTTTTCCGGGGCTACTCATCTATAGGCTTCCAGGGGTTAGGTCCTCCTTCACCAGTTCACTCCAGATTTTTCTGGAATCTTGTTTAGATACCCCCACCTTCACGGTATTAGGGGATATTAATTTCCACCTTGAAGCGCACAATAACTCTGATACCACAAACCTGATAGACAACCTTGCAGGCTTTTTAAAAATTATTTGATAATAGCCCTGGCAAAGAATCCTCCTAACATGGTATCAGACTCCAGTGTGGCAGCCAGAAACTTTGAAGACTGGCTTAGGACATCAGTAGATAGGCTCGCTCCTGAAGTAACTAAGTACCCTCGGAGAAATCAGGTGTCTTCACCTTGGTACACAGTTGAGCTTAGACAGATTAAAGCCAAATGCAGACGCAAAGAGCAACTTTGGAGAACGGACTATAGTGTTGAACACAAAAAGGACTATAACACAGCCCTCGAGGAATACAAGGCAGCAATAAAAAATGCTAAAACGGTATATTTCCCAACCAAAATCCAGGCGGCCAAAAACTCCTCGAAGGAGCTTTTTAAAACGGTGACAGCTCTGTCGAAGTGCCCGCAAGACAGTCAATTTTCGCCGGACCAAAACTTTGTGGATAAGATTGCCTCCTTCTTTCAAAATAAAGTTCAGACCATTTATAATGAACTCCAAAAGACAGTATCTGATCCTGTAGTCTGTTACTTTTCCCTTTATTAGCGACTGAGCCTGAAGAAAGCCACTCTGGACCCTATGGAGGCGAAACATTACCACCCAATATCCTGTCTCCCGTTATCTTCTAAAATTTTAGAAAAAGCCATTAACTAGGAACTGACTGACTACCTAGATGGCAATAACATCCTTGATTCAACCCAACACGGTTTCAGATCCAGACATTCCACCAAACCAGCTCTCATCATGGTCACTGAAGAGATCCGCAAAGTGATGAAGGGGGGGGGATTGGGGAAGAGCCGTTCTCATCCTGCTTGACCTATCAGCTGCGTTTGATACCATGAACCACGTGGTATTGATGCGGCGGCTGAAGGCAGCAGGTATTAGAGACGGCTCTAACCTTATTAACATCCTTCTTGGCTTCCAGAGAACCGATCTACTGGGATGGCCTTAAGTCAGCAAATTTCTGTCTTCCTTGTGGTGTCCCACAAGGGTCAGCGCTAACTCCAACATTGTTTAATATATATGTAACACCTTTGGCAAGACTAATTATAGATCATGGTCTAATGCTTGTATCGTACGCAGACGATACCCAGATAGTGGTATCGATCACTCAAAGTATGGACACTACAGCTGTCGGGTTTCGTAATTGTCTAAATGCTGTTTTGGCATGGATGAACTCAAACTTTTTAAAGCTTAATACTGAAAAGACTGAGGTTATTGAGTTTGGGCAGGAGCCTCCTATATGGAGCCAACTATGGTGGCCCTGAGACGCTAGGAACTGTCCTTTTCCCGTAATGAAGGCCTGGAACCTTGGATTTAGGTTTGATAGCAATCTAAAGTTTGCTCAACAAATTAATCAGGTATCTTCTGCCTGGTTCTTCATGCTGAAAGTCCTGCAGTTCATCCCCCTAACTCTTAGGAAAACTGTAGTTGGGGCGTTGGTTCTCTCTAGAGTAGACTATGGCAACACCTTATACCTGGGAGCAGATAAAGGCCAGATTTCCAAACTGCAGTCCCTACAGAAAGCGGCGGCTCGTGTGCTTACTTGATCTCCAAAAACACCATCCCACGTCTGCCAGTATTAAACTGCTCCATTGGCTCCCAGTTCGGCAGTGAGTGGATTTCAAGGCCCTCTGTCTTCTACACAAGGCTTCGTATAGAGGGGAGCCGCGGATGTGCAATATCCATTCCCCCAGTATTCGCCACAACGCTGTCTCAGGTAAGCAAATACAGGACTGATTCTGGTACCCAAGATAAAAAGAGCCAGATGGGGGGGGCGGGGGGGGAACGGGTGTGGGGGGGGGGGGGGCTTCTCATATCGAGCGGCCAAACTGTGGAACTCCCTCCCCACACTGATCAGACTACAGCCTAACAGGACCCTTTTTAGAAAGCTAATAAAGACATGGCTTTTCCCCTAAGCTCATAGATTAATCAGCGTGAGCCTCGGCATCCACTCACCTCAGCGCCAAGATACCTCGGCAATCGTGCGCTTTATAAGACAGTCAGTCAAGGCTTAGCCTCGTTGAACCGACAGCACCACATACCTTGCTCCATTCGGTTCTAAGACCCTCGGTGGCAGCATTCCTCCCTTCACAACGACTTCCTTCCTGCAGCCTGCACTCAGGATCATAGCCTTCCCATCCTTCCACTGAGCCGTCTTCTGCTACCGTGGTACCTCTAAAGAAAGCACAGATGAATTAAAGCGCCAATCTCGAATATGCTCATAATGCGCACCGAATGCTGAAACAGGCAAAAGCATCTGGTCAAAGGTAAAAAAGAACCATTATTAAATACTCCGGATGTGTTTTTAGTGTTAATACTTTTCTTCCTTTGGGAAACTATGTGCTTGGCTAAAACCGGCACAGCACAAGAAAGACGTACTTCTTGTAATAGCAGCTCATTACAATGTTCCCTATGAACATTAGCAGGTGTAAGCTAAGAACTGCACTGAGTGCCATTATCGAACATTGAGACCAATTAGCACTGTGCAAAACATTGACCTGCCATAAACTTTAAGCACTCTAGCTTTCACTTAAGGCAAGACCTCTGACTTCCTGAGCAGAGTCACTGCTCTTCCCTGTGCAGCTCCACCATCGTGGGTATGCCCTTAGCGCCGCTCAAGCTCCTCACCAGGTAAGAGTACGAGGCCCTCCTTCACCCGCAGGTTCCTGTCTGTGCGTCATCCCTGGTGGTCTAGTGGAAGAGCTTGCTCTTCTGCTAGTCCGCTCTGTGTGTCACCCTTTTCTGTTTGCCTTGTCTCTGTTTGTCCTTTTCACTCTTTTTGCCTTTTTCAGCTCTGCCCTTTTCTGCTCTGCCTATGTCTGTTTGCCTCTTTCTGCTTGTTCTGTTTACTCCCCAAAGCTGCTGCCCCATTGTGCCCCCCCCAGAGTGTAGCACCAGCTCCTGCCACCCATCTGCTCACCCAACCGGACCCTTACTTAATGGCGGCCGGGCCGCTGGCGTGCCAAAGGCAAGCCCATCTGCACCCATCCATGACTGCAACTAGCGCCGGGGACCCTGGTGCCCCAACCCCCCGCCAGTACGACCCCAGCACTCTACACGCACTCAACCCCGGATGCAACAACTGCCAGCTTTCAACAAGAAACACCACACATGGCCCGATCACCTGCTGACACCGCACCTTCACCCACCCCCAAACCCTGGAAACCAACCCGCCGGACGCCAGCGCACACATACCACTTAACTGCATCCTCATCAATGCGCGCTCCATGCACAGACACGCCACAGAAATCTGGGACCTCAACACCCAAACCCCTTCTCTGCACCCAACATTGCAACCACTATCCCTGACAGATACAAGATCCTAAGGAAGGACCCTTCCCCCCCCAACCGCCTAGGAGGAGGCCTCGCCATAGTCCACAAACCTCCTTCTGACTGATCACCACCAACTCGGATGACACCTCGCCCCCCCCTATGGAGCAAATCCACTTCCAGATCCAGCCCGACCCCAGAACGACGCTCCGCGGAGCTCTCGCCTACAGACCTCTTCGACTACGCACCCCCTTCACCAAAGACATGGCAGACTACATCGCACTCCACGACCTCGCTTGTGCAGACAACACACTACTCGGAGGCCTGAATTTCCACCCGGACAACCACTGCAATCCCAACACCACCACCCTCCTGAAGAACCTCGCCCAACATAGGACTGAAGCAACTCATCTCCACCCCCAATCACATTGCATGACACACACTCGACCCCATCTTCGCTGAAGGAAACAACAGCCACTTCAGCTACACCATGGACTTGCTGTGGACAGACCACAACTGCATCCACTTCTTCACGAAACCCACTGCACACAAGCACACGCAACACTTCCCATGCAGAAGCTGAAACAAAGTCCCAGAAGAACACCTCACCGCCACCCTCACCTGCACTCCACCCCCAACTATAACAGACGCCAACACAGCGGCAAACAACCTCCACAAATGGATCAGCAACTGCGCCAACACCCTCGTCTCCTCCAGAACACCACAAGATGACAACCAGAGAGACAACTGGTTCACCGCGGATCTCCAAAGATTTTAACGATCCTGCCGACAACTGGAGAAGACGTGGAGAAACAGTAAAACCCCGGAAGCACGCTCTGCTTATAAAACAGCCATCACAGCACACCACATACTCACCAAATCATCAAAGAAAAACTTAATCCAAAACAGAATCCTTTCCAACGCACACAACTCCAAGGAACTCTTTGCCATCCTACAGGACTTTGCCAAACCCAACAGCGAAAAAAACTACTTTTCTGCCTCCCAAGACCTCTGCAACAAACTCGGCTCCTTCTTTCACTACAAGATCAAGATCAAGACGCTCTACGACAATTTCGATGACCAACATCGCCTCAACCCCAACCCCCAATGCTGCCACCGAACCGACTCTTCTCTCCTGCACCCCTCTCACCATAGAAGACACCCTAAAGACAATGAAGAGCATCCACTTCAGAGCACCTTACGACGCCTGCCCACCGCAAATCTACCACAAGGCCATCACAGCCATCGCACCCAAACTACGCCGAACGATCAACTGCTCCGTCGAGACTGGCACTTTCCCCGACATCTAGAAGCGCCCCGAAGTCAACCCTCTCCTAAAGAAGCTCCCCGCAGATCCGACGGACCGTAAGAACTTCAGGCCCATCTCACTTCTTCCCTTTGCAGCCAACGTTACTACATTTGTGAATATCTATCAATGATTTAATTCTGATAAAAAATAACAGTAGAAAGTATCTTAAGTCACGTTTCGGTTATTTATAAATAAATTGTTTTCTTGTCCAGGCGTTAGAGACACGGTTGCTACAAATTGAAATTAGGACATACAGTGCTCTAGAAAGTAGCCACCTTCTACCCGACAGAACCTTCTTTTGCTTACTAATATATACCCAGGTTCTGAGGGACACAGGGTCACCCCATTGTTGTTAAACTCCTTGACCAAGGCCACATAGCAGCCCTCATCCTCTATGACCTATCAGCAGCTTTCAACACTGTCTCCCAACGCACACTAGCCACCAGACTCCACTACGCCGACATCCAAGGAGAAGCGTTAGAATGGCTACAATCCTTCCTCTCAGGTAGAACACAGAGAATAAGACTCCTGCCCTTCCTCTCAGAACTGGCAGAGATCAGATGCAGAGTCCACTAAGGATCCTCCCTCAGCCCCACCCTCTTCAACATCTACATGGCCCCCCTCACAACCATCATCAGAAACCACAGGCCCAGCATTGTTTCATACGCCGATGACACCCAGCTCGTCCTCTCCCTCACCAATGAACCCAATACCACGATGCGCAACTTCCAAGAGGGCTGTCGCGACCTGGATGAGCAACAACTGCCTGAAGCTCAACTCAGAGAAAACAGAAGTTCTCATCCTCGACTCCATCCTCTCCGTTTGGGACAACACCTGGTGGCCCCCCGCCCTCGAAAACCCATCCTCTCCAACGGACTACGCACGCAACCTTGGCATCATACTTTGCTCTTCACTCAACATGAATTGCCAGATCAACGCAGTATCCTCCGCATGCTTCAACACCCTCAGAGTACTACGCAAGATGTTCAAATGGATCCCCCCCGAATCCAGGAAAACCGTCACCCATGCACTCATCACCAGCAGACTTGATTATGGTAACGAACAGTTCCTCTTAATGACCAAGTTAGTAGGGATCGCTATTAGCCAGCTGTTAAATCTGATCTGGGAGGGAAATTTAAATTTCAGATCTTGTTGCCCTGACACACCTGTTAGGGTGTCATGCTTCATCATTGGGCGCTCCTCGTCGGACCGGCGCTGCAATGTCCAACGGGCCTGGTGGCATCTTTAGCGGAGATCTTCTGATCTGAGAACGCCGTTATGTGAAGACCATGTGTGAAATTGTGGAGGGCAGTGACTCCTAAATTATGTGGGGACTCGAAAGAGCTAAAATAGACCCTGGCCCTAAATGATTTTAATTAGGTTATGTAGGGCTGGCACTAGATAAAACCAGGGAGGCTACTCATGTGATTCTAGGTATCAGGGTAGCCTATAGTTGACAGAGGTCAACATGTTTTGTGTCGTAAGTGCTCAAAATCGAGCAACACTTCTTCAGGACCGTGAGACCACCAAGAAGTATATATACCTCAATTCTTATCAAAGGGTATCCTGGGTCAACCACAAGTAATGCTGAACCCTAATTAGGGTCCAGATTTGAAGTCTCCGCCTAAAAAGATGGAGACAAAATGGAGAGGACAAACAAAAAACCACCCATTAACAGCTCGATCATGGAATTATTGTCCAAACATCTTGCCGAGGGGTCAAAGTACCCCTCCAAAAGGACCAAGTGTTCCTGCTCTCAATAACGGACTAGTTAGAGAGATTAACAATAAAAGAAACAGAACATAAGCTAATACAAGTGAAACCATAATGAGCAAGATTTTCAAGCAACAATAGACTCGAGTGGCCTAGGACGCCACAGGAGAGTACAAGGTATTAGTTCTTACCTCAAAAGGGACGGGTCAGAGCTTCATAGATGATGGAGAAGCAACCGGACCACTGGAACGGTCCCACTATGATAAAACAGAAGGACACAAGGACATCGCCAGGTAACATGCATACTGTACATCAAGGACCAGGGGCGTGAAACTACCCGCTCTACCAACACTATGAGCGTGGAAGGTGTTGCTCAGACCGGTCAAGTTGCCACAAAGTCAGAATAAAGGACATCTCTATCCTCTAGACATAGTTTGTGAAAAGCAAGACCCAAAGTGAAGTCGGACTTAGGGAGTGCACCCGGCTACATACGAAACGCAAGTGGGGGTCCCTGAAGTGTCCGGGTCCCAAGTGAATACTGATAAGACATCGGTACTTAATGTGGGTAAATACAAGTAAATAAGGGTGCAATTCTAGAGGGTGAACTGTATTATCCTGATATTTAAAGTTAAACAAGTGCACCCCATGGGAGCCATGCCAAGTGACAGACTATCCCCGTTTTTTACTGCGTAAAGCGACCAATCGCATTGGGGCAGTTCTATACAGTGAACCGGGGAGATAGCGGTGGCGGTGTCCCTCAATTGAACCTCTGTATCAAGACGGAGCCAAGACGAAGGTACGTGCAGGGAACATGCCGTAGGGACTTACCCGAATGTAGCAGCGGGCAGGCCAAAAAGGACGCGTCTTCTCCTCACCTGGATATTACCGGTACTGGAGAGAGTTCCTGTATATGAGCGTGGGCAGCGTGGCGAAGTCTCGCGAGAAGGCCCGGGAGGGTGCCATCTTGTCCCGAGTGTTGTGCCTGACTAGGCACGAGGAAACCACTGCGAAAAATCGGCAATGTGATGGCCGATAGAGTGAGCCCACAATTGACATAGTAAAGTTGAGGTGGGACGTAACTATATTGATAAGAGACTATATTACAAAATAAAACGACCCACAATTGGCACGAGTGATTGGTTCAGCATGAGGAAGTGCATATTATGAGCCCACTTCCAAAGGGGAATTATGCATGTATGGTAGATGCAATGTTCCTTGGAATTGCATATTTAAGAGTGAGGACCCGCCGAAAGAAAGCGGGGGCTCTCCTATATACAAATGGCAAGATGTGGTTGGAAGTGCATATTATAAGTTTACTTCAAAAGTGAAGATATGCATGTGTGGATAATGCAGTGTTCGTGGGAATTGCATTTTGAAGAGTAGAAACCCGCTAAAAAAATGGTCGGGGGCTTTTCTATATGCGAAACAGCAACATGGAGTATTAATAAAATGTAGTATTAATAAAATGTGTGAGGCTCCCTTGGGTGGCCTCAGAGAGTACCAAAACAGTGCATGGTATATGTCTCAGATTACAGAGGAATAGTACAGACAAGATCCACGTGTAGTGTGTATGTTTTGCAGTGAAGTGTTGAATAGTTTCAAGTTAGTTCAGTCCACGAGATATTATCATTAAGACCCCTTTCTTGGGTGGATAAGCGAAAAATCCATCTCTGCTCAGTTTCAAAGAGTTTTGTATTGGACCATGAGGGGTTGCTTTCAATCACGGTCTACTGCAATTCATTAGGTCCATGTGGATGAGTGAGATAGTGTGTGCTCATTTTTGTCGTCGATTTTCCACACCGTATGTTGCTGCGGTGTTCCATAATCCTTGTCTTGACTGGACGTGTTGTCATGCCAATGTATCTTAATTCGCAACGGCATGTGATCAAATAAACGCAGTTACTGGAATTACAGTTCGTGTGGTTCTTCTGAGTCCAGACTTTGCCTGTTTCAAGAATGAGCTCTTTAGTCGCCTTCGTGAGATCACATACTCCGCACTGACCGCATGGATAATGTCCTCGTACTGGATCCATATCCCACAAAGTCCTTTGTTTCGTAGTTTTTTCTGCCTTTGGACGGGTGTGTACCAGGATGTCACGTAAATTACTTGTGCGTTTGTTCGCAAATCTGGGTGGCGGTAAGGACACTTTTCCTGTAGTCAGGATCTTCCAGTTCTTTTTAATGATCTACTGGATTGTGTTTGATTCCGGTTTGAAGGTTGTCACACATGTCAGGGATTCATCAGTTTTGTTTATTTTTGGTTCCAGCAGAGATTCTCGGTTGTTATTGAGTACTCTTTTGTTTGATCTTTTTATGATGGATGTAGGATAGTCCCGTGCTCTTAAGTTGTGACTGAGAATGGCCGCTTCTCTTTTGTAATCGCTGGTCTTTTCGCAGTTCCTACGGAGACGTAGGAACTGTCCGAAGGGCAGATTGTCCCTTAGGGCTTTTGGGTGGTAACTTCCATACAATAATAAACTGTTACGATCTGTAGGTTTTTTGAATGTCTTGGTTGACAGAACGCCATCCTGAAAGGTTATGGTAAGGTCTAGGAAGTGAATCTCTGTAGATGATGTAGACCGGGTAAACCTTAAATATGGATCCAGAGAGTTAACCCATGAGAAAAATCTGTCACACGTCTCGCTGTCACCTTTCCATAGGATCAGGATGTCGTCGATGTAGCGTTTCCACAATACAATGTTGCCGCCAAAGATGTTGTCTGTCAGGTGAAGGCGTTCAAATTCAGCTTCATAGAGACAGGCCAGACTCGGAGCAAAGGTACTACCCATAGAATGTCCTTGGGTTTGGTGGAAAAACTGATCTTTGAATTGGAAATAATTCTCACACATGGCTATTGTGGCGCACTCCATGATGAAGATGTTTGGACAATAATTCCATGATCGAGCTGTTAATGGGTGGTTTTTTGTTTGTCCTCTCCATTTTGTCTCCATCTTTTTAGGCGGAGACTTCAAATCTGGACCCTAATTAGGGTTCAGCATTACTTGTGGTTGACCCAGGATACCCTTTGATAAGAATTGAGGTATATATACACTTCTTGGTGGTCCCACGGTCCTGAAGAAGTGTCGCTCGATTTTGAGCACTTACGACACGAAACATGTTGACCTCTGTCAACTATAGGCTACCCTGATACCTAGAATCACATGAGTAGCCTCCCTGGTTTTATCTAGTGCCAGCCCTACATAACCTAATTAAAATCATTTAGGGGCCAGGGTCTATTTTAGCTCTTTCGAGTCCCCACATAATTTAGGAGTCACTGCCCTCCACAATTTCACACATGGTCTTCACATAACGGCGTTCTCAGATCAGAAGATCTCCGCTAAAGATGCCACCAGGCCCGTTGGACATTGCAGTGCCGGTCCGACGAGGAGCGCCCAATGATGAAGCATGACACCCTAACAGGTGTGTGAGGGCAACAAGGTCTGAAATTTAAATTTCCCTCCCAGATCAGATTTAACAGCTGGCTAATAGCGATCCCTACTAACTTGGCCATTAAGAGGAACTGTTCTCACCTGTTTTTTTCCTACGTATACCCCAGGGAGCATTAGAACAGGACCTCTCTAAATAACCAGCTCTCCTGTCCCCCCTTCCTGATTATACGTTGATTATGGTAACACCCTCAATGTCAGAATCAGCAAAAAACTCCTCCACAAACTCCAGACTGTCCAAAACGCCACAGCCAGACTTATCCTTGACTTCCCAGAATGCGACCACATCACCCAACACCTCCGCAAACTTCACTGGCTCCCAGTGGAAAGAAGAATAACGTTCAAGCTGCTCACACATGCCTACAAGGCTCTCCGTAACATCGGACCACAATACCTCAACAACCGAATCTCCTTCCACACCCCCATGAGAAACCTTCATTAAGCCGACCTCGCCCTAGCCACTGTCCCGTGCAATCACAGGACCAGAGCAGGAGGAAGATCCTTCTCCTACCTAGCAGCCAAATCCTGGAACAAACTCCCACTTCACCTCCGATGGAGCCCGACACTGCACCATTTCAGGAATGACCTCAAGACCTGGCTATTCGACTGACCCCAAAGGAGCTGCCCACCCCCTCCCCCAGGGACTTGAGACCCTCACAGGTGAGTAGCACACTTCACAAACACTCATTGATTGACTTTGAGAACTTTTTACTTATAATACTGGACATATAACCAATAACCATTCTGTGCACTTCTAATTCCCATTGTTCATGAAGGCTCGTCGTAAGGGTGATTTATGTATACTACTATATTACTGGTATGTGTACTTGGCACTCTGTAGATATCTTAACTGAGCCTGTGAGTTGGGATGACGTACTAATAAGTATATTTTGTTGCAGAGCATAAAAATCCTGAAAGCACTTTGAACTGCCCTGGTATTTGGTAACCCCATATGCATTGCTGGCATGCCACACTGATAACAGAGACATGTGTTTACAGAGTATGTGAGCCATATCATATGTAATCAGTGTATTTCGTCCCAGAGAAGAACTCATGCTGTAAAACCCTTGAGCAGCCCTGGTATTTGATAACCTTGTATTGCAAACCAGAATCCTGAACCCACACTTCCTAATTCCAGCAGCGACTGGCACCGAGAAATCAGAGTTGCAGAAATCCTGCTATTTCTCCATTCTCTCTTATCTCATCCCCCTTACCCCAGGGACCTTTCGAGGGGGCAGTGTTTTCTTTATTGCTACCTCATTGGTTCACACTGGGATTTGGGAAATATGGTTGCCCCACCCGATACACCTGGAGCTCAGTTGAGTGGCTTGCAACATGCTAGACCGGTCAGCATAAGGGTGGTCATCCTCCAAACCTTTTGCCTTCTCCCCTCCTGTTTTGATTAATTTGTTTCTGTTGGCTTTAGGACTCTGTGCACTTTACCACAGGTAACCAGTCCTAAAGTGCTTGTGCTCACTCCCTAAACACATGGTAACATTGGCTTACACCAGAGTGGCATATTTTATTTACTTTTAAACCCTAGTAAAGTGGTATACCATATACCCAGGGCTTGTAAATTAAAGGGCACTAGTGGGCCTGCATCACTAATTGTGCCATCCACTTAAGTAGGTCTTTTAAACCTGTCTCGGGCATTCCATTCCAGTCTGTATGCAGGTTTAAACTGCCAATTCTTCATGGCAAAATAAACCTTTCGCCAAGCCTAAAAGTCCCTTTTTAAGATATATATATATATATATACATATATATATATCACTGTAAATAAACAGGGCTTTTTGCAGACGTTACCCCACTTTTTGCCCCCATTTGGACTACTAGATGCTGGTTTGAGACTCAAAAGTCAATGCACTGCTTTTAATATGTCAGTCACCCCTCAGGAAGGCCTCCTGAGTCCAGGAGAAAGGGTATCTCACATTAAAGGTGTGGGTATGTAAGTGCATACTTATAGGTCCCTATAGAGGCCTTTTCCATTAAAGTATAAGTGAGTTAGATAACATGGGCAGGTCCCCGGGCAAACCCGGGCTTGCTAGCTCCATTATGGTACCATATAGATATGTAGAGTTTGGAATCAAACAACGTCTCTTCTGAACCCCGACACAAATCTTGTATCAATGGCAATGTGGCTTGAACCCAGATTGCTACCTCAGAGATTGCCCACCTGGTTGCCCCAGCTTCTCTGTGTTCAGCTGGCAGCCTGCGCTTGCTGCAGCCAAGACAGGATTCTGACCTCCTATCAGGCAGTGTGAACACTCCCAGAAGTCAGGAAAAAAAGGCCTGACCATGAAGGAGGTCACACCTCTTCCCTATCAGGATGACTAGTGAAGTGGCACATCAGGGCAGTGAGCTTCAAAGGCTACAACGCCTTTGATATGCATCCAGGCTGTCTCCCAAAAGAGTAAACAGCCCTCCCCATGCCCCAGGAATATTTGCACCTAGGCAGGTGGGAAATTAGGTATGCAGGAGGGGTAGACTCCCGGAAGCCTAGGCACGCCTCTCACCTCTAGGGTGAGCTGCCTGGTCTGTACACCTAAGGAAGACTTCTGCCATTTTTAAAAGTGGCAGAGATGGTGAGTGTTGGGTAGAAAAAATGACCTATACTCCCAGATGTAGTCATCTCAGGGGCTGAATAGCCGCAGCTACTAGCAGCCAAATGGCTACTTGCTCCCTTGACCCTAAATCTGAGATTTAAGGGACCTCTCCCTGGCTCCGAAACCTCAGTTCTGAACCAGCTTGCATCGAAGAGGACAAAAAAAAAAAAAGAGACCCGTGTCTGCGACAACAGGATTTACAAAAACCAAAAGAGGGATACTCTGCACCTGTGGCGACGCTCCTAGAACTGCCTGATTGAGACCCGTCCTAGGCTAACGCCCATTTCCCCCAGACAGAGGACCTTCAGACTTCCCTAGAATAGTTGCACTAGTCCCCTGCAAACATTCCGGATCCGAAAAATCACTGGTCTTCGGGATTATCCAAAGACCTGATGGTCTAGTGCATTGTGGAACTGTAGTCCTTTTTAGGCAGCTTCTGAGACCACCGGACGCCGAAGTAGCTATCTGTTGTGCTTACTTGTTGGTTCCCAGACCAGCAACTAACTTCTTCTCTCAACACTGCACCTACAGGGCACTCTGCAAAACCTTCATCAGACATCAGCAGCGGCGACTGGTTGTCGACATTTTGCATCTTGTTTCCTGCAGCACAGTGTAAGAGGTAAAAGCAGCTCCCCCGCGGCTCCCGTTCAGCACCAAGGAGAACCAGGATAACTCTGTACCTGAGCTCCTTGACCTGCAAGTGACCGATTGTCACTACCACTTTTTCCCTATTGACTGCAATGCAAAAGTTCTGCAGTAATGAATTACGGTGATTATTTTCTTCTGAAATCCATAACTCCAGTTATATGTATCTGATCACGTCCGTTTTGGTGTTTAAATTAAGATAAAAAGACACTTTATTTTTATAAAGAGGTGTCGGATTTTGTTTGAGTCGTGTCAATTACTTATCGTCCATATTGCTACTCTGAATTGCTTAACACATGTTCCTCTAATAAAGCCTGACTGCTCTTTGCCACTCTACCAGAACTTAGCTAAGGATTTATTATTGTGAATCAAAGGATCATCTTTGGGGTCTTGGACAGTATAGCATGGTGAAGCCTAACCAGTATCACCACATAATACTCCACCTTCCTACAGTCACCCCTAGGGTAGGCTCTAAACAGCCCACATTTATTTATGTATTTATTAATTTATTTATATTACCATTATTAAAATGGCTTTTATTGAGCGCAGACATATCACCCTGTTGGGGTCTCATGGCGCTGCTGCAGAAGCATCGGCAGATATTAACCACGGAGTTAGGGATACTTAGAACATCCAGGATTTTAGCCCTTTTTTGAATAATCTATAGTCTGTAATGGCCTAAAGGTGTATCGGGAGCTGGTCCCACAATAGAGGGGCTAGGTATGAAAATGGTCTGCGACCATTTCTAACAGTACGGGCCCTGTGGGGGATCAATAGTTGTTTTCCTCTTGACTGGAGATTCCTTAGTGGAGCATACCAATTAAGTTTTCGCAATAAGTACTGTGTCCGTTTCCATATAGAGTTTTGTGTGTAAGGCAAATACGATTGAAACAGGTTTGTTTCCTTACTGGTAACCAGTGTAGGGTTTTTAAGATGGGGCCGAATGTAGAACAAGGTGGAAGCTGTAGTACCAATCATGCTGTGGTGTTTTGTACCACCTGAAACCTGGTATACAGTTCCTCATTCATGGATGCCATTAAGGCTTTTCCTTAGTCCGGTTGACTGATTATCAATGCCTGTACTAGAAATTTTCTAGGACCCAATGGAATCCATTGGAATATTTTTCATAAAGTAGGTACCCAAACTATGGTTTACATGTTCCTTCATAGACAGTTTGTTATCAACTATAATGCCAAGATTTTGTACTGTTGTTTTGGGAGGGTCATGGGCCAAGACATCAGCCACCAGTCATCCAACCAGAATTCCTGTGCTTTCCCAAATAATATCACCTCAGTCTTGCTTGCGTTAAGTTGAAGGCAATTTGTCTGCATCCAGTTGGTGATATGATTCATACAGTTTTTGAATCTTATTTTGGGGTCTGCTGGATTGGATCCCATGGTTAATACCAACTGGGTATCATCTGCATACAAGATTACCTCAAACCCATATGCACTGAATACCCTTGCAAGCGGTGCAGTGTAAATGTTGAACAGCATGGGACTGAGTGCTGACACCTGGGGGACTCCCTTGTTGACTACTATGCTGTGAGATACATAGGATTCTAGTTGTACAGATTGGCCATCCCTTCAAGTAGTTCATCAGTGAGTTGAGGGCTTTCCCTCCAACACCAACCTCCTCTATCGTTTGTGTTAAGATTGTCTGGGAGAAGGTGTCGAAGGCAGCCGATAGATCTCATAAGACCAGAATTGATGCATGCCCCTCATCTAGGAAAAGTTTTAGGTTGCCTACTACTGCTACAAGTGTAGTTTTGGTGCAATGTTCTGATAGAAAACCTGACTGAGAGGGATCATACAGTTGTCTACTTTCTAGATATGTTGTTTGTTGAACAATGATTCAATTACCTTCCCAAAGTATGGAAGCAAGGAGATTGGTCAAAAGTTACCGAATTCGTTTGGATCTGCCCCAGGCTTTTTAGGATTGGTTTAACCTTTGCTGATTTCCATTTTGTTGGGGCAGTCTCCCTGTTTAAAGACATGTTGAGACGGTCTTCAAGACTGTTGAGTAGGACGGGGGATAGAACATAGGGTGGTGCTAGAGCTTCTGGTGATCCTGATCTGGTCCTGTTTAGTGCGGTTCTAACCTCATCCTGGGCTACCACAATGAACTCATCTAGCTGCGCCATGTGGGTGTTTTCTATTTTGCTGCCCTCTACGTTCACTCCTTCTGCTCTGCTTTTGATAAATGTATTGTATATTTAAAACATTTCCTTGTAAAAGATGTACAGTTTTTCTACCGTGTCTTGTGAAGCAGGGACGGTGTGACAAGATGAGGGGTTTGTGAATTCTTTTAGGATTCTATATAGTTCCTTGTGAGAGTTTGCTGTGTTTTCGATTCTATTGAGGATATGGGTTTTCCTGGCTTCTTTGATGTTATTTAAGTGAGTTCTTTTATAGGCGAGTCTGTCCTCCATAGTTCTTGTTACTCTCCATTTGCGTTTGGCTTTCCTACTTGCTGCTTTTTCCATTTTCAATGAGTCTTTAAACCAAGGTGAAGTTTTAACTTTGTAATTGACTTTGTTGCTGACTTTTGATACTGGTACTATTTTATCTAAGGCTTGTGGGATCTATTTCTAAAAGACGCTGAGTGCTGCATCTACGTTCTTTTGGCCCAGTAGTGTTGGTGGACTGAAATGTAAAAAAAAAGGAGGCTTGGTTTATATTTCTTGAGTACCTACTTGGTTTCTGACCGAATATCCTGCCTTCACGGGGCGTTGCTACTTTTAGGTGGAACTTTATTAGACTGCGGTTGGACCAAATCAGAGGGGTGGGAGGATTTACCCTGGCATTTGCTTCATTGGTGGACAGAAGATCTAGAGTATGGTCTGCAGTGTGTGTGGGCCTACTCACAATCTGGACAAGACCTAAGGTATTTAGACTTGGGATTAACTGCATGGTATCCACATCTGCATCCCAATATAAGCATTGCAGCCAAATTCAGAGAGCCCCTGAGCGGTGCCAACTTGTAGCTAGGTAGACCACAGAGCATTGTGCTACCATACTCCAATTCGGAAATGACTAGTGATTAAACAGCAGACTTGAAGTCATCTGGGAGAGGTGGTGGGAGGGGTCCTCTTTCTTAGGATGCTCATTTGGAAGTTTTCTCCTTTGGTGGGTGAGCTGATGTGCTCCTACATATTCAAGGTCTTATCAAATAATATTCCAAGAGACCTTGTGAAATCAATGATGTGTGCAATACAGTTGAGAGCCGTTAGGTGCTTAATGTATTCAACAATGATAGGACCCTATTTGGGTGGAAAGATAAGGAGGAATTCCTTTTTGAAGCAGTTTAGCTTGAGATGGTTGGAAGTCAGCTAGTGTTGTGTTGAGTGACCTGATATCTTCCAGGGAGGACATTTTCAGGTACAGTTGGGTGTTGACCGCATACAGAACAAACGCCAACCAAGACAAACATCGCTGACACGGATGCCCCCTCTCTCCACTGATTTTTGCTTTAATGCTGGAGCCACTGGCGACCTGGATTAGGGAAGACCCTATAATTAGAGGCCTGAATTGGGCAGAGGGATGGGAGGACAGAATTTCTCTCTTATGCGGACGACATCCTCTTATATATGGCATCGCCTCATTCATCAATAAGCAGGATTACACAAATTTTCACTAGTTTCTGAAAATACTCAGAATACACCATACACTGGTCCAAATCAAGGCAAACATTGCCTGCAGAAAATTAAGAGATTGTACGTAGGCTATCAAAAATGCGAAGAAAAAATACTATTCAGACAGAATTCAAAATGCTAAATGTGAAAATAAAGAAAATTCTCAATGAATTTCGTATACCAAATTGCCTATAAGCAGCTCATCCCGTTACCTCAAGAGTTCACAGACAAACTGGCAAATCATTACACAGACAAAGTAGACACATTGGACTCTTACTTAAAACAGAGACAAAGCATCAGCACTAACCCTTTTCCAAAACTACAATCCAAGAAAATTCTAACCCAGTCTCTCCGTTCCTTTCAACATATTTCACACAATGAATTTATGGACCTGGTTAAAGGCAAGCAGGCCTGCCGGCAGCCCTTCTGACCCGTGTCCACCGCAAACCTTCAAGACAATTCTTCTAAGTACCTCTGCTCCCCTCCAGTAAGGAGAATCATCAACGACTCCTTAAATACCAGAATATTGGAAACTCACCAATTTTCAGCTGTCTCAGAGACGTGGATCAATGGATGACGTTGAGCCCTCTCAAAGTGAAGTGAATGCTTCCAAAATGGAAATACTCACGCGTGGCAATTGGGAAAATTATGACCCGCTCACAGCATGGCCTGATCTAGGAGCACCACCTAAAATATCGAAGGGAGTAAGAAACCTCGGAATGACCATGGACTCCAAGCTATTGATAAATTCCCAAGCGGACAAACTAGAAAGATCAAGCTTTGTTACTATAAAAACTCTGCAAAAACTCTTTCCCCATTTGGGATTTCCACACAAGGTCCAGGCTACCACCTCCCTTGTTTTGTCCAAACTAGATTACGCCAATAGCCTCTTCTACGGACCACTTTCAACGACCATGAAAAGACTACAACGGATTCAGAACTCGACTGCCAGACTATTCTTACATATAAAACTGCAAGACCATATCTCCCCTGCCTTGAAAGCCCTGCATTGGCTACCAGTTCCCAGAAGATCCACATTCAAGCTGCTTTGTATCGCTCACAAAGGAACGGGACTGCTCTTCATCAGGAATGAAATCCCCAAACACATTCAATAAAGGATCCTCCGCTCTAGAGTGGCACCTCACCTCAAATTCCCAAGATACAAGCAAAAACAATGGGTTGTACATCATTTTGAGTTCAAGCAGCCAAACTATGGAACTCTTTACCCCCCAACATAAGATCCACAGATAACCACCTTATCTTCAGAAAACTACTCAAGAATTGACTCTCCCCCACATAACCACCATACGCAAACAGATAGAAATATACAGCATAGTCTCTGTATAGGATCATTTTATTTCTACTATAGATATGAACCTATTTATGTGTATTGCTTTGTATGTGTAGAATACTTGTCAAAAAAATATTATATATAGTCATTAGTTCTGCTAAACAAATGTACATATTACTGATAGTTACATTATTTTATGTTTTTAACATGTATGTAAGTGACTGCATAAATAAGTAAATCTTTTTATCAAAACTATCTATTGCTTTACTATTGATCTACAAATATACATAAAAATCAAATATATATATATATATATATATATATATATACACACACACACATATAAATAAAACTAATTTAAAGTACAACACTTGAAAGCCAAAGTTTATTTAATGCATCATTAATCTACATATACTACCTTCCTATATGCATCTCTATACCTTCCATGTACTTATGGATCTATATCTTTATTACTTTTGATCTATATATTTATTACTTTTACTGATGTATTACTTTTCTTCTAATTCAGCATATCTAATTCACTACCCTATTTTTCACCCTATACTGCTCTCAATATATCCTCTAGCTCAACTGACTCATTCAAACCTCTTTCTACTACTCTTTCCAAGCACTACCATATTTCTCACACTATACCTCTATCAATATAACCATTACCTCCACTCTTTCATTTATCCCAAACCCCATACTACTACTATGATTCCCAAAATAACCCTTTCAACACTGTTCCCTACTCCACCCCTCCTTGCTTCATCTACTGATCCCCCAAAACAAGCCTTTCTAACCCCTCCCTCTGACTCTAACCCCTCCCTCTGACTCTAACCCCTCCACCTCCCTTTTACTCATCCCTCTCCACCTCCCTTTTACTCATCCCAAGCCTCCTCCTCCAGCAATGAGCTCCAAAACAAACAACAAAACATCTAAATTCTTCCCTTCTATCCCTCCACTATCCTTTTCAATCCAAATAACAGACTAACATGTCCACCACTCAAATTAATTTCATATTCACTATACTAATTCACCACTAATCCTTTATGGGTTCCGGAGTAGCGTGCTACTCACCGAAAAGCGCTTCAGCACCTCATCATGGGGAGCAAGCTCTATATAAATGCAAACCTTTTTACCTCTTCTACCCCTTCGCTATCCTTCTCAAACTAAATAACTGACTAACATATCCACCACTCAAATTACTTTCATATTTCATTATACTAATTGACCACTAACACTGTATGGGTTCCAGAGTAGCGTGTTACTCGCCGAAAAATGGCTTGGACGCCTCGTCGGGCATAGTAAGCGCTATATAATTGCAATTATAAGGCAGCTCTAATGAGAGCTAGCCTTGCAATTTTGAAAAACAAAAGTGGCAGTATTTCCTTATCAGGACATGTAAAGCACACAGCACATGTCCTAACTTTCACATACACTCAATCCTGCCCATTGTGATGCCTGGGGCCTATTTTAGGGGTGCCTTACATGTGGTAACAGTGATAGTTTGGGCCTGGCAAGTGGGTGCACTTGCCAGGCCGACATGGCAATTGGAACCTGCACTTGCAGACACTTCAAAGGCAGGTCTGAGACATGGTTACATGGCTACTCGTGTGGGTGGCACAAAAAGTGCTGCAGGCCCACTAGTTGCATTTGATTTACATACCCTGGGCGCACACAGTTCCTTTTACTAGGGACTTACCAGTAAATCAAATATGTCAATCATGGACAAACACTCACAATCACAATTTACACAGGGAGCACTTGCACTTTAGCACTGATCAACAGTGGTAAAGTGCCCCAAGCATACCAACCAGCAAAAACGAAGTCCGGTGCACAGTCAAAAATACAGGAGGTAGAGGCAGAAAGGCAGGGGAAACCACACCGATTGTGCCAGGTCTAACACTTCTCCTCCATGGAAGGATTCCGACTCAATTTTGGCCATCCTTTTTCATCTTTGTACACAAAGAATTCCTTCACTGCCTCTTAATGGGACTCTGGCATGGTAGGGGGCTCAGTTCAGTCAGGTCTTCTTTACTGGCCTTTCCCTTGATGGCTTCAGAAGCATTTGGAATGTTTTCAAAGAGTTGTGGAGCTCCTTCTACCTTCTCAGCAGCACCTTCATTTCGGAATTCAGGTACAGTTTCTTCCTTTCAATGTTGAGGGCTTTCTTTTTGATGTTTTAACCTACTTTTCATGGGGCTTCTTCTCCCTTCCATACTCCCGATTACCTCTAAGTGTCAAGGTCAGGGTCAAGGACTTGTTTTGATCTCGACCAGTGATGCTCTTTTTGCTTTTGCTTCCCTTCTGTCGCTGAAGCTTTCAGCATTGAGGCCGCATTTGAATACTTTGAGTCCATAGCTTTCGGACACTCTGTGCCTCTGCTGAGTTTCCTGGAATTTCTTGCTGTATGCCTTCTTTGGTGTGCTCTTTAGTGTCCTAACTTGCTCAACCGTGGCATTAGTCTTTCCCTTTGTCACCTTGGTTTCTTCAGGTTTTTTATCCCTTGATAAGCCTAGATCTTTAAGCGACCCTGGTTTGTGCTGGGATTGTACCACAGCATGATTTGCCCACCTCTTCTTTACTCTTTCGTTCAAGGACTTCTGCTGGAACTAAGGACTCCTGTCACACCCTTCTGACTTCTCATCCTTAGGGAAACAAAGGATGCACATGTGGCTGTCCTTCTGTGAGAACTTGTAGTGGCAGTTGGCGCAACATGTACATGGGATGTGCTGAACACCTTTCGCTCAATTTCTGTCCTACATAGTTGAATTCTTCATTTGCAAACCCTGCCAAATTTCCTTTTTCTTCGGGTCTTCGTGATCTTCCTCAACTTCCATCGATAATTCAGTAGAATTTATATGACTTTCGGCAATTCCTTGGCTCTATCAGTGAAAGATTTTCTTTCCTTTACTTTTTTGGCTACAGAGATTTGGCACGTGTTTCCAGACCCAATGATTGAAAAAAAGAATCTGAACAAGATGACCACGCGGAGGGCTTCTGGGACTTATGTCTGTATCATGCAAGGAGGTGCATAACACCAATTGGTCCACTCCTCAGCATTGACCTCAAAAAACTTAAGGAGTGGAAAGGGACCAAAGAGACAATTAGGGACAGCATGTGAATCCAGAAAAAATTAATGCTGCACAATGGTTAATATTATTCTGCGCATGGTGACCGATTGGCCTCGGTGGTATAGAGAACAAGCATTGCCACAGCCAACAGGTCTCGCCTTTGGTATCTTGTAAGTGTTTAGCCAGAGCGTTTGGCTTTGCCAATTGTACCGTTCAGAAGAATGCCAGGATAGTAGTCTTAGGATGTGAAGACTTTATTGAGTCTTAATTTAAGTAAATAGAATAGCAGACCCACAGCATAACGACTGTTCGCTTCAGAGGTAGAGGAGCAGGAATGAATCCAAGCGGATTCTAGAATATAGAACAAGGAAGAAGTAAAGGAAAGAAAGAAAGGGCAAAGATAGAAATAGAAGAAAGATTAGGATGTTACACATCTTCCCCTTAACAGAGGAAAAAAACAAAAGACGAATCAAAATAAAATAATTGTACACAAACTAATACATATTAGTACAATAAGTTATTACTACAAAATGCACTGGAAAATAACAAGTACATATGTTGCTCATGTGGGAGAATTAATGACATAACAAAATCTTTAAAACGAGTGGGTAATTTGCAAATTCTTCTCAATGGCAAGGTATAATCACAGCAAGAAGAATAGGTATTAAAAGGAGGGGTGACATCATTATTATGAGGAACAGATGTAGGTATGTTTGAAGATAAACAAGGCGTTTCAAACAAAATGGAATCATCAGAATCGGGAATAAAAGCAGTTTTCGAATGAATCACAGCTTGTTCGTTTGAGATAGGAACAAGTCTGCTTTTGTTCCACCATCTTCCATCTTGAAGTAAGCAAGCACTAAGTCCAACTTTTACAATCTTGTAGGGAGAAGTGAAAGAAGATTATCCTTTCTTTAACACCAAAAGGTTTTTTGACAAGTACCCATGAACCAGAAATGAAATCTTTATTTTGAACATGTTTGCGATGATCAAAATAAAGCTTTTGTTTACTTTGTGCTAAGGCGACAGATTTCCACAAGGTCATATCTTTGTTAACGTTTGAATTCTTGGAAAGTGAAGAATGCCGCTCCAACCAAGAAGGGAGAAGTAACGTGCAACATTTTCTGCCTCTCAACAACTCAAAAGGAGTGAAGCCAGTGGTTGAGTGAGGTGAGTTATGATAAGCATTGACCTTGTCTTTCAGAAAAAGATTAAAATCCAAACCGGAAGAAAGACCAGTTTGAAGTCCTTCTTTGAGAAAGAGATTAGCTCTCTCAACAAGGCCATTGGCAGCCGGACTATACAGAGCTACCTGGGTATGTTTAATGTCCATACTTTTCAAAAAATCTTGCATGGCATTCAACACAAAATGGGTCCCATTGTCCATGACAAATTCTTTTGGAGGACCTTCAAGAGAAAAAACATTTTTAAGAAAATGTAAAACCGAATGAGTGGAGGCAGACTCAACAAAGGAAAAATATATCCACTTCGAGAAGTAGTCAATAAGTACCAGTAAAAATGTACATGAATTTGGTAAAAGGTTGAAAGGTCCAGCTAAATCTAATGCAATTTTCGTCCAGGGATTGTCTGGTAAGGAAACAGGGCGAAGAGGATTCTCTGCAGTCTTCCAATGTTTATCGTAGACCACGCATTGAGGGCATAAATCTTCAAAAGAGGACACTTGAGAATTCAAGGAAGGCCACCAATAATTTTCTTTTAGGCAGTAACTCCTAAATGCCCAGCATGTGCAATTGAAACGAGTTTATTTCTGATGGAAGAAGATGGAACAAAGCAACCATTTCTGGTACAAAAGTCATTTTCTAAAGACAAATCTGACGAAACTTGAGCATAAGGTTTTAAATCCTGAGCAATTTTTCGAATGGGAGGCCAACCTTTGACAATGAAATTCGAAACTCTTTTTAACACATGGTCAGTGGCAGCAGCCTCAAGCCATTCATTTTCAGAAATAATGCCAGTAGAAGACAAAGAGGCATCAATTGAGGCTACAACACAATCAAACTCATCATCAACATCATCAATAAAAGGTAATGGTAGACGAGAAAGGCAATCAGCTCTGAAGTTTTTCCCGCCTTGAATATATTTAATAGTAAAATTGTACTCTTGTAATTTTGAAAGAATGCCTACAAGGCGAGCAGAAGCTTTGCCTAGACTGTCACCTTGGAGTAGATAAACAAGAGGTTTGTGATCTGTGTATATTGTAAAAGGACTGCCCCAAAGATACATTTGGAATTTGGAAACAGCCCAAACACAGGCTAATGCCTCTCTTTCAATTGTGCTATATTTGGACTCAGCATCAGACAAAGATCAAGAAGCAAAAGCAGCTGTATGGTCCTTGTCAAGATTCTGTTGACCAAACATAGCACCAAGACCATTTAAACTGGCGTCAACTGTGACAGTGCAATGAAGGCCATGAACAAAAGGGCTAAGTGCAGGAGCATTAACAACTAATTTTTTTATATTAATAAAAGCTGTGTTAATGTCATTGCTCCAAACAAAATGTGTGCCTTTTATGAGAAGGGATCTCAAAGGTTGAACAAAAGAGGCATAGTCAGGTACAAATCGAGCATAATATTCGTAAAGACCTAAAAATGATCTGAGAGCATCTTTGTCAGATGGAGGTGGGGCTTTGACAATGGCCTCAACGTTACAAAATTTGGGTTTGATGCCTTCCGGTGTAATAGTATGCCCTAAGTAGTCAATTTATTCAACCAAAAATTTACATTTTTCAGGTTGAATGGTGACACCCCTGGAATTTAAAATGGAGAATACTTTATGTAAAGTGTTCAAATGTGCTTCTTTGGTTTCAGTGAAAACAAGAATATCATCTTGGAACGCTTGAACATTTTCAAGATCTTTGAAAAGCACATCCATGACTTTTTGGAATACTGAGGCAGCCGAAGCTAAACCAAAAGGCAACCTCAGGTATTTGTACGCTCCAAAAGGAGTGACAAAAGTAGTGAGTTCTTGAGAATCAACATTCAAAGGTATTTGATGATATGCGGAATGCAGATCAATGGGCGAAAAATATTTAGAATGGCCAATATTAGATAGCATTTGTTGGATATGAGGGAGGGGATGACAGTCAACGATGAAGTTGCGATTTAAGGACCTGAGGTTCTCGCAAAGATGAAGGTCGCCATCTTTTTTCTTAGCTAGAACAATGGGAGGAACCCATTCAGAGGAATCAGTGGTGGTAATGATGCCATCCTCAGTGAGTTTCTCCAATTGTCTTTTTAAATCATTCCTTACACTAATGGGAAAAGGTCTGACCTTGTGGATGACCAGTGTGGCAGTGGACTTAAGTCTGATGACGTGTTCAAAACCTTTGATAGTACCAATGTTACAACAAACTTTTTCTAAATCACTGTTGTCAATAGTAAGAATAGGAGCATCTCCTAAAACAATAGGATTTTTATGACCAGGTTTCAAAATGATACCCAATCTGGCAAGATCTCTCCAACCGACCAAGTTTCTGGATCTGACTGCCACATACATTTTAGTATTGGTGGATGTACCAAGGATTTTTAAGTTGCCAATAAAGAAACCTAATAGATCGATATCTTTCTCACCAAAAGCTTTGGGAGAAATGTCAGGAGCTTAAAGGGGAATAGAATGACCCCAAATATTATAGAAAGTAGTATCTTCTAACACAGTGATGGGGGCTCCAGAATCTGCCATAACTTGTAAAGATTTGTCATTAATTAAAGCCTGGCAAAGGGGACGTTCATAATCACAGGAATCAGAAAGTTCTTCAATGGAGAGAAGAAGATTAGAGAATGTATTACTGCAGTCAGAGACAGAGGAAGAAGAGGTTGAGATAGAAGGAGATTGTAGTTCAATATTATGAATTCTAATATTTGGAAGTGTACGGCGAGACATACAAAATTCTTGAAAATGACCAGTTATTTTACATTTGCCACATTTCTTTCCCAAGGTAGGGCAAGAGGGAAAATTTGCAATGCGGTTTTTGGAACCACAGCAAAAACAAAAGGTACGTTTAATATCTTTGTTGATTTTGATAGCAGAAATGGGAGGGGAAAATTCTGAATTATCTGAAAGATAAGAAATAGGGGAATGACCCTCTTGACCTGATAAGGCTTGGGAAGAAATTATGGAATGTTCAATTCCTTTTTCCAATATCAATAACTTCTGAAAGAGAAGGATTGCGACAGGTTAAAAGACGTTCCTGCATTTTTAAAAAAAAACAATTGAAAACAAATTGGTCTCTGATAGAAACATCTGTATAATTTTCAAAATCACATGTAGAAGCAAGAACTCGAAGTGCAGCCACGTATTCTTCAACTGATTAGTCGCTAGCTTGTTTTCTTTTAAAGAAATTGTGTCTTTCCAAAAGCACATGGGGTTCATCTGAAAACTGTTTTTTAAGTCTTTCTTTAGATTCGATGTAAACATTCCAGGCTCCAACACCAGAAGGTCTAGGAAAAGGAGGTAAGTTATCAAAAAATGTTTGGGCAGCTACTCCTAAATGATTGTAGAGAAGAGCGTTTTTCCATGCTGGAGAATATTCAGTTCCGTCAAGGGCGACGAGATAATTTTCAAAAATGTGAATCCATTGTTTCCAAACAATTTCGGGTTTGACCGGTTATTGTAGGAATGGTGGAGGGTGAAGAGACTGTCTGAAGAGGACATAGTTAAAAATAATAAGATATAATCAAACTTCCTTGGATGTGCTTTGCTTAATTAGCAGGTGAAACAACAATGCAGTAACACAATAAAATAAAATATCGGAAGGTAATGTCACTAAAGTGCTCTTCAAAGAGGTAGAATGTTGGAACAATGGAGTTGAAGAAATCCTGGAGAAGAGAATTCCGAATACTATGAAGCAAGAGTCAATATAAAAAAAAAAAATTAAAAATTGAGCCTTGTAACAAAAGGCTTTGTTTGTAAAATAACAGTATTCTAGAATGGAAGTTTGAAGAATCTCGGAAATGCTTGGAACGCGAGGGAGTAACACGTTCTATGGAACTCTGCCAATGTAGTAAAGAAGCTTAAAAGAATGCTTGACAAGCTTGGAATGTTTGTGATTAATTTGTTCTAAAGAACTCTGCCCATAAAGCAATGACGCCACTTGTAGAGAAAGCAACTCGCGTTAAACGCTTCAGTTGCTAGGAGGCCTTCAAACATCAGCGCATGAGCAGCAGCTTACAGGGAGCGCATGGGTTGCTAAGTAACATTGATGCTAAAGCATGTTACAAGCAAAGCACGTGAAGATTAAGCAGGCTCGCGGTGGCTCGAGGAGTCAATTGACGGTTTGAAGTTTGAAACAAAGTAGCACCGTCAGCGTGCTGTAAACTAAGCGCGTGAAGAATAAATAGGCTCACGCTGGCTCAAGGAGTCAATTTACGGTTTAAAGCTTGAAACAAAGTAGCGCCGTCGAAGAAATAATAAAAGGAAACAGACCTGAATGCTTGCGGGTCCAGAGTTGAAACAATGTATCAATCCAGGAAAGCAGATTCAACGAAGTGAAGTTACCGATGTCCGCAGTGGCATTTAACAATCTCCGATGTCCGTTGGTGGGAATTGAGAAATATGACAATTTCTTTACCCCACTCCAGGTACCAATTATGTACCGTTCAGAAGAATGCCAGGAGAGTAGTCTTAGGATGTGAAGCCTTTATTGAGTCTTAATTTAAGTAAATAGAATAGCAGACCCACAGCATAATGACTGTTCTTTTCAGAGGTAGAGGAGCAGGAATTAATCCAAGCGGATTCTAGAATATAGAACAAGGAAGAAGTAAAAGAAAGAAAGAAAGGGCAAGGATAGAAATAGAAGAAAGATTAGGATGTTACACCAATGTCTAATTTTTTTTGTAGAGCTTTGCGGCTTCTGTGCAGCATGTTGAAATGTTAAAATAAAAAAGTGTTAAGTATTTTTGTTACCATGAATATAACTAAGAAAAACAACATGAGAGTGGTGGTTGGGAAATTGTACTTGAATTATGACTGTCACTAGAGGAGAATCAACAGATGCCAGATTCCGAGGGCAGACCCAGGTAGTGCTGAGTGATTCTGAGGTGGTGGTGCGCTGGTGCAGAGGTGATGCTGAATGATACTCAGGTGTTGATGAGTGATGCTGAGGTGGTGGTGTGGCAGTGTGCTGGTGCAGAGGTGATGGGGCTGCACTGGTTCTCAGGTGGTGTTGGGTGATCCTGAGTTGGTGGTGTGCTGAGGTGATTCCGCATTGATGCCGAGGTGGTTCTGCGCCGTTACTGATGTGGGGCTGCGCTTCTGGTGGTGCCTTGATGCGGAGGTGGTGCCGTGCTGATATAGTGCTGTGCTGATGTGGAGGTGGTGCTGCACTGAACAAAAGGAAGGCACTGCTGTTATACTTACACGGCATGAGGCACACAGAAGGAAAGTGAGGAGACTAGCAACGTGAGGCACAAGGACGGAGAGTAAGGAGAAGAGCAGCGTGAGGCACAAGGACCGAGTGAGGAGGACAGCTGTGTGAGGCACAAAAAACGTAGAGTGAGGAGAAGAGCAGTGTGAGTCACACAAAAGGAGACTGAGAACAGCAGCATGAGGCACACGGAAGGAGAACGAGAAGAGCAGCATGAGGAACACGGAAGGAGACTGAGGTGAAGAGCAGAAGGAGGCAAAATGACGGAGAGGTACAGGAAGGTAGCACTCGAATTTAGTGCACCCAACGTTGCTGAGTTGTTGCTGGACAGGGTAGGTGAAGTGAGCACTGCACACAAGGACAACCCAGTACCCGGCTGAGAGTTCAGATGTAGGGTGGTTAACTGTCCATTTTCTGCGAATTTACACCATTGCTCATAATGAGCAGCTGCAGGATGCCATCTGTCCCACATTTTGGCACTCACCGGTGAAGAAAGAGGGGAAGGATTGGAGCTGCCAGGCAGGATACCTTGCCTAGCCTGCAAGACTATCCAACTCGCACTATTTCATCTGCTTAATAAACTTTAAAACCGGTGCTTATCAGTGGCAGAGAGGGAAAGACTGCAGCGTAAGAGGATTGTTGAACTGTGTGTCGTGCGCGAGGCAGGGGGTTATGCCAAGTTTTAAGGGGTGAGTCTAGAACTGAAATCTGATCCCCCAGATCCTGCACAATGCAGCTTCAGGAGCATCCTCAACTGTAATATTACAAATAGAGATTGCCGCCACCTGCTGTAAAACAGCCCTAAATGTGTGAATTAAAACCATTCTGCGGTCATGTACAGGAAATGTATCTTTGATGTATATTTTGTCCATTACGCCCATTTCTGAGAGCTTGTATATTGTCAGATTAGCGGCCAGATGCACAGTGAAATAAATGATTTGCCCAAGCTTAAACCATCTGTTGCAGTAGGAGTCCTGAGCCAGCAATACACTTACTGCAAACGTTAAACAATATGACAATATATATGTACACCACATTATCTTTTGGTCAATAAACCATTATATTGGCCACATCAAGAAATAACCAGTCAAGTTTATTTGTTTATCTACATACTTACTAGTAGTCTTAAAACATTCTAATCTAAATAACCCCTTTGTTGACAAAAAGGAAGCTCAGGCATAAATTAAAAAGTGATTGCTTAAGAGCACACGCTTCTTAGTGGAGAGGCCTGGATTTAATATCATGCCTCCTGGTCCTCAGTTTCCAACTAGCTCCCTAAATCACAACCTCTGTGAAAGGGATCCTGATGGCAAGCTTGAGGGACTACCATTTACAGTTGACAGAGAAATGACACTGCATTGTTGGACCTGCCTTGCTATAGAAGTGTTAATTTTCAGCATAGTAGGTTCAGTTGTAAAACTGAGATTAGATGTCAAGTGATGTTCTTCCGTGGTTAAAACACAAACAATGGACCACATCTATTTCTATTGTCTACCCACCTTGCAATAGTGCCAGTCAATATTTGATTAATGAGGTCGCACTGTATTGATCAGGTTTTTAAGTTCTTCCAATATTTTCAAATAACGAGAAAAAAGCCAGAGTACATTTCATGAACTTTTTCTTTGGGTTCTCTAGCAGTAGGTGGTTACAGAGCAGAATATGGTGAGTACTGACATTTACCATTGGTGTTTCAGAGTTTATGGCTATTTCACTTCAAGTGAATAACCAAGTTGTTCCTTTTGTAAACTTATTTCGAAAATAGCATCAACAAACAGTCATGCTTTACTCCATGTGGTAAACATATGGCAGCCAAACACAGTATGAATCGATATTCATAAGCGATATGCTTAGTATCTGTCATGTTACATTCTAAGATTACTTGATTTAGAGAAAGTAATCATGCATTGAATTCAATCCAAAAAGTACCCAGCAACTCAGTCCTTAGCTTCCTAACAAATGTCAAGTGTCTCCACATGCATATGTCCTGCGAAGTCATAATGGTAAAGTCAATTGCACCCCCTAATCCGGAGGTTGACATCGTGGAAAGAACTTGATGGCTTTTGGAAAGCATTATTGTTACGTTTCTCTACTACCATAAGGTACAGCAGAACGTACCAGTCTCCATAGCTCGTAGAAAAGGACAGAGTAAAGGCAAACACAATCATATCAAGCTCGTGTTCGGTTTCACTCATGTGCGTAGCCTGCGTGTAAAAGATATACGATTTCGCAACTAAGTTGAATCTCGTCACATCACTTAACCAATACATATGACCCTGAGCAAAGTTTTATATGTTAGAGGACTGGCCGCTCACAAAGACACCAGAGGCCCCGCCGACACCATCCCGCCATATTTACATTTTCACCAAAAAGTGCTCTTGCTACCAGCCTACAATGGGTGCAATTTCAACAAAAAAGATTTAGAGATGAGGGTTATGGAAGAGAGCCCTGAAAGTAACCTCCGTCCCCCCCAAATCAATAATAATTACAATGAGTAAGGGTACCTGTAGGATTATCATTCAGCTCTAAGAACAACTCTTGAGACCGGAATGTGTAAAGGTGAAGCAGGTCTCAGTCAGGGTACAGACTATTCAAATAATGACATTCTAACACCTAGGTAACACAGAATAGAACATTCCCATGGTCATAGTAAAGTCACCATGGTCCAGGTGTCATGGTTACAATGCCAACATGACACACAAGATACCACACACCTTCCCCAGTTAACACAGAGAGGAAAGATGTATGAAAGAGAAAAAAGAGAAAGAAAAAAAAAACCATATAAAACATATAAAAAAAACAATTAAGAAACATAGTCTTTCAAATATCCTGGCTTCTTAACAACCCTAGCAGATTTCCGTTGAGAGTCAGACAAATAATCTTCTCTAGATATAGGCTGGTCACACAAAGTGGGACCAGTACACAGAAATCCTTCCTAAATTCCAAATTCTGTGATCCAGAGTCCTCACAGCATTTGTGAACACTTTAACAACATACATAGGTTTTTAAAATGTAACTTTAGAGCCAGGAAGTTTAATATAGCCTTATAGCCCGCCGTAGCGGGCTATACCGGCTGTTAAAGGCCGCTGCAGCGTTAAAGGCCCGAGTCGAAGGCGAGGAACTTTAACAAAGCAGAGGGACTTTAAAAGCCGTTATAGTCCTGCTACGAAGGGCTATAAGGCTATTAGAACATTCTGCCACTAGAGGGCAGAATGTTCTAACAAAACAAAGCCTTCAGGCAGCGCGAGGGGTTTGAAATCCCCTCAGGCTCCCTGAAGTCTTTGTTCACAGCCAGAGCTGTGAACAAAGACACATTGGAATGTTGGTGCTCCGGGCTTATACCAGCCATTATAAGCCCGGAGCACTCCATTGTTTTCAATGAGCTCCCAACATTCCAATGTTCTAATAGCCACTATCACCAACTTTTACTGTAGTATCTTTAGTAGAATTCCTGGCATCAAATTTAATTTCCTTGCTAGGCATTTATTTTCTTCTCTCTTCCTCCACTCAACTGCACTCTTTAAAGGTGTAGAGCTAGAAACAGTCTCCTCTGGACGTCTTACCCAAGAAGGTTCAACTAGAGTACATCGGGCCCTACCTTTAGGAGACTGACCTGTAGAACTGTGAGGAGTGACCCTATAGTCCTCAATTTTCTTTAAAACTTGATCCTTCCAGTTATACCCAGCATTTTTAGCCCAGGGAATTGTTTTTTTAATCACCCTATTAAACCTTTCCACCATCCCGTTGGTTTCTGGATGGTAAAGGGAACATTTTTTATGTTTTATGCCTTGAAACTTCAAAAAGGTTTCCATTTCTTTTGATACTAGCTGTACTCCATTGTCCGTTAAAATAGATTCAGGGTACCCTTCTCTAGCCATGAGGGTTTCTAGAAATTTAATTACTTGGACAGTTTCAATACTTGAGGTAAAATGAATCTCTGGCCACCTTGAAAACAAATCCAAGAGAACCAAAATGAAAGTCTGCTGCCCATTGGAATGAACAGGACCCACAATGTCTAAAGCCACTTCCTTCCAAGGCCCACGAGGAAGCTCCCTGATAACCATGGGTTGAACTCTGACCACTTTGGATTTCTCACTTGTAGCACACACCATGCAATCCCTAATGATCGTTTCCACCTGTATCCAGGCCACCAATAAGAGGATCAGAGCCTCTCTTTAGTCCTAGACATACCAGAGTGCAACTCATGGGCCAAATCCACCAAAACTTTCCGAAATTCCAACGGCGCTATCAACCGTGTGCCACGTACCGGTATCCCATCACACACTGCCAATTCATCTTTGACCCCCCAAAACTTGGAAGCCTCTACAGACGCATTTTTAAAAAAAATTCCAACCACTGCGAATGAGACCCATTACCTCAGACAACACTGGATCCAATGATAACTTAATCCACCACTGACCCACATCAATGATTCCTTCACTCACCACACACACGATTGGAGTGAGAGTGATTCATCATTATCAATATCATCACTAGAGCCATCTACTACTAGTCTAGAAAGTGTATCAGCCACACTGTTCTCCACACCAGGGATGTACCTGATTTCAAAGTCATTGTCTTGGAGAGCTATGACCCATTTACTGATCCTACCAGAGACTTGGTCAATCCCTTTTTTAGAAAAAAATTCACAGGGGGCTTATGATCAGTCTTAACTAAGAATTTAGTTCCCCACAAAAATTTCTTTAGTTTTTTGATCGCCCAAAATACGCTCAATCACAGAATACCATGATTCAGGATCCTTAAGTCCTCAAGAGATGAACGTGATGGTTTCCAAGCTGTTCTCACCCTCTTGTTGGAATACCGCACCCAACACCTTTACACTGGCATCAGTGGTAACAACAGATGTTTTAGAGGGATTAAAACTCTTAAGATTGGGAGCATCACTGAGTTTCTTTTTAAGAGAGACACATTCACGATGGCAATCTTCAGTCCACTGAAACTCAACACCTTTTTTAAGAGCCCCCTCAGGTTGGTACAGTGCTCAGCAAAACCCTCAACAAACTTATTATAGTAATCGACCATGCCGAAGAACTTCAAAAGTTCCTCTCTACATGATGGAGCTGGCAAGTGAGATATGGTGTCTACTAGATCTGATTTGGGAGCAATGCCTCCTCCAGAAATTGTGTGCCCCAAGTAATGCATGGAAGAAGTCGCAAACCGACACTTCTCCAATTTTATAGTAAGATTAGCAGCTTCAAGCTTACCCAAATCATCATAGAGGAATTTTTCATGTTCTTCATGATCCTTACCACATACCAGAATGTCATCCTGGTAAACACAAACGCCATTACATCTCTTGAGAACCCTCTCCATTGCACGTTGAAAATAGATGCCGCTGGCACTAGGCCAAACGGCATCCTGATAAACCTGAAGGTCCCAAATGGTGTAATGAAGGAAGTAAGATCCGTAGAAGATTCTGCCAGCTCAATCTGGTGGTAAGCCGAGGCCAGATCAATTGTACTAAAGACCTTGGCGCCTCCTAACAATGCTAGTAATTCAGAGATGTTAGGTAGTGGATATCTATCCACTACCACACACTTGTTAAGTTGCCTCAAGTCCACATACAAGTGTAAAGACCCATTAGCCCTGCGTGCAGCGACCACCGGAGCAAGCCAATCAGTGCTGGTGACCTCCGCAATTATTCCTCCTTCTTTAAGTTTCTCTAACTCTTTCTTCATCTCCTCTCTCACAGCCAAGGGTACACTTCTGACTTTGCAAGTAGAGGGTTGTGAATTAGAACGTAAAGGAATGTTCAATTTAAATACTTTAAGGCAACCAGGTCCTTCTCTAAAAACTTTAGGAAATTTCGTTCTAATGTGCTTTACAACATCACCATCAGATTCAAGATGAACAGTATGAACATTTTGTTTAAGGATGATGGGAGAAGAACTACTTGGGTCTAGCATGACACCCAAGTCACCCTGGTGGAACCAGCTGATGATGCTGTCACCCTTTTGAGAAACATACACTTTTCCAGATACATATCGTCCACCGTATTCAATCAGTCCCAGAAAGTACCCACAAAGTGGTATAGGCTCACCTCCATAAGCTAGAGGGCGTATGTCCGGCTTGAGAAGAGTAACCTTCCCAACAAGTTTCGTTTGGTAGAATGTTTTGGACACAATAGTGATTTTGGCCCCTGAATCGAAAAGTACTTTAGTATATTCACCTTCTACCTGTATTGTGTCTAGAGGACAAGTTTTTTGTTCATGAGAAACCTTTTGTTGTACATTGGAATCAATCTTAACTACAATTTGTCCACACACAAAGTCTTCCTCTTGAATATCAGTTTCAATAGACTTAACATTAGACCCAGGAAATTTGGTCTTACACACAACAGAAAGGTGACCCTTTTTCTTGCATTTGGCACAAATTACCTTCAAAACAGGACACTTTTTATCAGTTTTAGGTTTAACAGTGCTATCACCTTTGCATACAGTTTTATTTCCATCTTTGACAACTTGTACATCTTTTTTTTGTGTATCAACTCACTTTAAAGAATGTTCAATCCTTTTGGCCACTAGTAACACTTCATCTAATGATGGTTCATCCCTGAGCCAAAGTTCTTCCCAAACTTTTTCAATGCTGCACCCCAGCATAAACTGATCCCTAATTCTCTCATCAAGCAGCTGATCAAATTTACAAGAAGAGGCGAGTTTTCGGAGTTGGGTGACATACATCTCCACTGATTCACCATCATTCTGAAGTCTCTTAACAAATTGGTACCTTTCAAGTATTGTGCTTACCTTTGGTAGATAATGCTTATCTATTTTTTTAATACAGATCTCAAATTCATTGATATCTCTGCTCTCTGCATCAGCAAGCTCAGGCAAGTGATCGAAAACATCTTGCCCTTCCGACCCAAGGCAATGTAAAAGGAGAGAAGTTCTTCTCTCAGCACTAAGGCTTACCCCAAGCACTTTAGCATACCGCTCAAAAACCTTTTTTCACTTTTTCCATTTGGTTGCAGGTTCACCAGGTTCTGATAAAAAGAAAGGAGGAGATGTAACATTTTGCATGACAGCAGTATATGAGAAAAACCTTCCTGAAAATGAAGAAATCAATAACCGAAAAAAAAAACTTCTAGGAAAAAGAAGTTGTAAAAAGTTAACTTCCAATCACAATTTAAACTAAGTGAATCAAAGAGGTTGTTCCATGCTAAAGAAATGTAGGAAATAATAGTAAAGATAAGGTCTTTGGCACAATACCTGAAGAAAGGTGTGCCTGTCACCGAGGTGCAGGCAAGAAATATCTTGGAACCAAACGCGAAACTTAAACAACCTGTAAGTATCTATGTATGAAGAAAGGTGTGCCTATCACCGAGGTGTAGGCCAGTCTTACCGTGTGAAAGAAAACCACCCGGAGCACTCCGTTATAAATCCTCACTCAAAAAAAAAAAAAGATCTATCAACCAGTTCGTAAATGAAGTTGAAGATGATGTGCGCGTGTCCCAGCTGAGGCACGCTGAAGAGAAAATGATGTCAATGTCAATAAAAGAAAAATGGTGACATTGCGTGCAATGCATAGGCTGCAATGAAGCAGAATAACGTGGAACGCAGCGCACTAAGATGGCGGAAGCTGGCGTGAAATAGGTGACTAAACTGAAACGAAGCATCGAACGAGTGACGTAGAGCGGGGAACAAGGAACAGAAGACCCGCTAAAGTCGAAGGAATGAAGAAGACCTCAACCTTCGCATTGAGCTCGAGCGAAAGAAAACTGTTATAAATCGGGCAAGTGAAGTTATTTGAAACTTCCAACATCCCACTTTGGATTGATTTATTGTTTTCGCTCCGCTCAGCTCCGCAGTTTCTTATAATATATGGTAGCTTTAAAGTCACTCTGTGCAAAGTATAACCCTTAGCACAAACAGCATAAAGCTTATGAAAGTGTAAGTCACAAGCAAAAGCACTTTCACAGACATAAAAAAAAAACTGGATTGCAGGAGTGCACCTTTCAAAACTCAATAGATCCGCACATGCAGTCAGCGTACAAGACTACGCATGCAGTCAATATAGAAGACCGCACTTTGCCGCAGAATAGGCACAAGGTTAAAAGGACGAGCCCGCGTCGAATTTTAAACACAAGTTGCGCGAATGCTAGCAAATATTTTATTCTATTACAGGACCAGAGGCTTTGGATTATTGCTTGTTTAACGCTTATCAAATACTACTGTAGATATATCACCCACCGGTTTATAATAAAACTGTTTAAACGTAGACTCTGATGACCAATCAGCAGACCTCATTATATCTTGAACAGTTGAACCCAACATAAAAGTCTTGGATGCCATGGCACCACGAACAGAATGTGCACCAAAAATCTGGGTATTAATACCAGCTTCTTGCATGACTCACTTTAACCACCTGGCTATGGTAGCCGCTGAAACCGGTTTAACCAGTTTCTGTAATGCAATCAATAATTGCTTTGAATCTTCTGGTCTTTCAAGACCAAGTACAATCTTCATAGGATTTCAGACACTGGACCACACATAGCTTACCATTACTGGGAAAAGCATTATACTCAATACTATGTAATAATGTTTTCGTGCTGCCAGTAATATTAAAGCAAACACCTTCCGCAGTAAATACTCTACCTGTAAGATCCAAGGCTCTCACATTCGAAGAACGTCTGAAGGCAGATAAACACAATAACATAGCTAGCTTAGTTGTCAACTGATTCCTGGACAATAGATTATTAGCCAGCCATTTATCAAATAATGAAAGAACTAGTGAAACATCCCACAGAGATGAGTGCTTTGGTTTAGGAGGATTAGCTACTCTGATGCCTTTTAGTAACTTACACACGACTGGATGCATACCCACTGGTTTACCACCCACCTGAGTATGGCCAATCTGAAATTATTGACTGACTGGTACGCTAAACCCTCCGAAGCTTTGTCTGATAAAACATTTTTACAACGTGGGATATTCTGCCCCCACGGGATCCACGTGCCGTTCCAAGCACCAACAAACCGAGCCTTTCCAGGCTGAAGAGTACCTTTTCCTTGTGGAAGGGGCCCAGGCTTGTTTAATGAATGCGGAAGCTTTGTCCGAAATTCCCTTGCATTTCCCATTGTTGCCGGAAAGCCTCCATGCCATCAGGGACAACTGCTCCGATATCACCATCGGATGCAACTCTCCATGAGGGCCCTGTAGCATCGTCGCAGACCACAGAATCATTCTGGGGAAGTCACAGCTCATCTACAATAGTACTGGGAACCAGGGCTGTGACTTCCACATAGGAGTCACCAAGAAAACCTCCGCTAGTTGACGGGTTACCTGTGTTGCCACTCTGGGAATCAAGATGATGGGAGGAAAGGCATAGTTCAGGCCCACTGACCAGTCCTGAGAAAAGGCATCCGTCGCCTTCGCTAACGGATCCGGCCTCCAGCTGAAAACTATCTGCAATTTTTGATTCAGTCTGGACCTAAAAAGGACTATCTTGCAAGGGCCCCATATTGCTTGCAGTCAACTGAATATCTGGGGTTGGAGTTGCCAATCGCTGTAATCCTTGAGATACTGGGAATTCCTGTTTGCTACAATGTTCGACTGTCCCAGAATGTATTCTGCTATGACTAAAATCTGATGACTCAGGCAATAGTGCCAAAAGTCCTTCACTATCTCCACTAGTAGCGACGACCTCGTACCTCCCAACTTGTTGATATATCTCACTGCTGAGATATTGTCCATCCTGAGAAGGATGCAAAAATAGAATTGTTTGGGGGAGAGTATCCGGATCGCAAACGACCCTGCTAACAACTCTAGGCAGTTGATATGGAGATCTAGTTCCTGAAGGGACCATCTTCCTCCTGTTGAGAGATCTCCTCAACGCACTCCCCAGCCCCAACGGCTGGCGTCTGACACTATAATAACCTCTGGTTGTGAGCCGAAGATTGCTCTTCCGCTTCTACATGGCCCAACCACCACTGTATTTCTTCCCGTACTTCCTGGGTCAGAGGAACCAGATCTGTGTAAGACAGACCTTTCTGAAGGTGTTGGGTTTTTAGTCTCTGAAGGGACCGGTAATAGAGGGGGCCCGGAAAGATTGCCTGTCTGGAGGACGCTAATAGCCCCACTATTCTGGCAATTGTCCTTAGGGAGACTGTCTGCTTGGATGGCACCGCTGTGAGCTACTTCTTGAAATCCCACAACTTCAAGCGGGGCAGGCTCAACTGAGCAGTCTGAGAATTTATGACGAACCCCAGAAAATCTACCATCTGAGAGGGACACAGGGACGACTTGGGTTCGTTGATCACAAACCCCAAGTTCTGAAGAAGGGACCGGGTCATTTCTAAATGTTGAATGGCTAAGGACTGCGTCTGCGCCATGATGAGTTTATCGTCCAGATATACTATCATGCGGATGCCCTGTTGTCTTAGGTGAGCTATCACCGGTTTCACTACCTTGGTGAAGCACCACAGAGCCGAGGAGAGCCTGAAAGGAAGGGCCAAATATTCCAACCATCGGTTCCGCCATCGAAATTCCAGGAAGTGACGATGGGGAGAAAAAATAGGAATCGTCAGATAGGCATCCTTCAACTCCAACCTGACCATCCAATCTCCTTTAGAAAATCTGCCAAAGATGGATGCCCTCCATGTTGAAATGTTTGTAGGTCATAAACTGATTGGACTCTCAGGTTTAATACTAACCTGTGACCACCACCCTTCTTCTGCACTAAGAAGACATTGCTGCATAACCCGCGAGGTCCGTTGTCGCAATAAGCAATCGTGCGCTTCTGCAGTAATTCTTCTATTTCTGCGTCTATAAAAGCACACTCTTGTTGGGAAAAACTGAGTTGTCTTGGTTGAGTGTCTTGGAAAGGTGTTTGATAAAAGTCTAGGTGAAACCCCTGGATAGTCTGCAAAATCCACGCTTCATGTGACAACATTCACCAATTGTGACTGAAAGATTGGGTATGACTGCCCAAGGGTAAGTGAGAAGTTTTGATAACTCTTACCTACCGAGTTTTGATCTTGGAATCCAGCTTGGTGTCCACCCCTGTTGACGCGACGCTTGTTGTATCTTTGTCTCGTGGAATCCCGGTCACCTCTACCACGTCCGAAGTCTCCTCTGGGAGGACCTTGGTAGTATTGACAGCCTGGCGAGCGTCCTCTGCCTGTTAACAAGGCCCGCTTGAAAGACCCTTTTTATTGCGGATTGGGCTTTGTCCAATGATGTAAACATACACACATATTTTGAAACGTCTTTAACGAATCTTTCTCCAAAGAGGTTCCCCTCCACAAGTGGACGAGGCTCAGCCGATGCCAATTCCGTCAGATTTGAGTCCATTCGCATCAAGAGATTTGCGTCTCTCAGTAGAGATAGCGCAATTGGCGTTACCTAAAAGGCATATCGCTTTCTGTGTCCAGCCCGCTAAGACGTCTGGATCCACAGGCATGGCAGATTCTTTAGCTACCAAGGCAATCTCTAGTATTTTGGCCAAGGGCCCTGCCACATCTAAGAGTTTGTCCTGGCAGCCCTGCCAAGCGCGGTCGATCCCTTTTTTAAGGAAAGTAGAGAGACAGGCATCGATATCAGGTGTTTCCGCCACCTTACCTGGGATGTCAGCTTGAGGACACTCTGAGTGCAACGTGTTGCACACTTCCTTATCGAAGCCCTTTCTGAGATTGTCGTGCAGATAGTCTGCCACCTCTGGGGCTGGATCCCAATCTGACGAACGAGGATGTACGATATCTGCAGGGTTGAATGTGAACGGTGTGTTTAAATTTTGTGGTGTAATTTCGGGCGACGTATCAACTGCCTTCCTAGATCTTTTCTTAGGAGGATCCTCCTCATCCGTTGCAGCCGTATCAGTGGTGTCAGTGTCTGTGTACACATTTTCTTTGCGTTTTGCCTTCCCACCTGCGGTATTAGAGAGTGTGGAATATCCATGGTCAGGAGAATTTACCTTGGGCAGGTGTGCTAGCGCATCAGCGTGGGCCATGGCCCGGATTTTGCTTTGCTTGCGCTGTCATCAATTTGAGGATCAGCTGGGACTTGAAACCCATGACGCTTCGCAAAACTCAAGTTGTTTAGTAATCGGCTTTAATGCTGCTGCCAAGACTTGCTGCACAGTACTAGGGACTGCCTTCTCAATGGCCCTGTTGACCGACTGCTGAACCGAGGCGTCCATAGCGTCAACAATATTATCCTCTAGGGTACATTCCTGTTGTCCTCCTCATCATCATATCTCACCTTCCATTGCACACACTATTGCACTCTTGCCACTAGTTATATTAAGTTAGTGAAAGGCAGGGTAATACTGAAGGAGTCAGGGGGGAGCAAACCCACATGCACACAATAAAAGGACCTAGCTCTTCAGAAGGTGCTGTAATCAAAATTATTCCAGCCCAAGTAGGGCATAAGAGCCAATAAAAGTTACAGGAGCGGGTGCTCACTCCAGGGGGCCGACTGTTGTTGCAGCCGGTCAGGCGTCACAAATGCTAACTGCTCGGTGAAAACCTTCCAGGCTTCTGCCTTCGGACAAGCAGTGCGTAGCCCAAAAAACGCTCAAAAGTAGCCCAATTGGGCCGATGAAGGGGGCCTTGACAGTACAGCGCGAGGAGCGCGCAGCCACAATTAATGTTTAAATCACCGCCGAGAGCGGCGAGGTACTCCTTATCTCCTTCCTTAACGCACGCCCGATCGGGTGATATACTCATTAAAGTGCAGCTGATTCGCGCACACCGTGCAAATTAACCCAGATAGCAAGGGCGATCACAACACAAGTATAAGCATTTATCTTTCAATCGCGTAGCTGCAGAACAACACTCAGTCAGTTACATGCAAATGCATATAATTATATGACGTGTACTTCTCTTCTACGTGAGCAGCAAAGAAAGAGGTTCAGGGGAAGGAAATGGTGACTTTTATAGGGTCAGACAGGATTTGATGGAATGTAAGAGCATCATGGGAAATGTAGTTTGTTTTATGTATAAAACATTTTCATTGGCTGCTGTGAGTTAAAACAGGAGTTAAAACAAGGAAGAGAAGCAATAATCCGAAGCCTCTGGACCTGTTTTAGAATTGGAGTAGGTACTGCATCTCAACCAATGCTAGAAGGTAGCACTACATTTTGAAGAGCTCATTGGCTGTGGAGACAGCACGTGCCTCTGCAGTGCGTAAACATGGTCTGAAATTTTGAAGCTGGTGGCTGCCGCTGCCAGACAGTTTGGAGCAGACGGCAGAAGTGGTGAATAGTGGTAGGATGGTTGACTTTCGGCAGTAACGTGAGCAATGCAGCTGCATAATTGTTACCAAAGTAAATAGAGGTGGGTGAGCCACAAAGAACAAAAGAAAGGCGCAGTTGTCATGCTTATAGATAAAGCGCAGTGTGCTATGCTGCCCAAAACCCCACAGAATGTTGTCAAAGTAAATAAATAGAGGTGAGGGAGCCTCGCAGAACAGAACAAAGGAGTAAGGCATAAAAAAAACTGTACCCTCAGAGCTAGAGAGGCAGCAGGTGGAACAAATGACCGTGCTCTCAGAGACCGAGAGGCAGCAAGGGAACGGGAGGTGAACAGAGAAAAATAGTGCACCAAACCACATAAAAATTGATATTGGGAGGACCACATTTAATCGGGCAGTCTCTATGACTTAGAACAAACTAACACAAGGCGGGACAAATAAAACAGATGCACCTATTACAAGCACTAATTTATGCATTGCACTCAAAGAAACCAATCACAAGTGATGGGCGTGGTCAAATAACCTAGAGAAGATTACCACATGTCGAGAGATAGCACATGCGCTGCCTAGGCTCGACCTAAAAAGGACTACCCTAAACCTAATGTTAAACCTTAGAAACAGAAAAGGGCAAAGGCAGCACAGTAGAGAGAATTTAGAAAAAAAGGAAAATGGACTTTTGATATACGACATGGAAAGCCACAGAAATAAAGGGACTGCACAACAGATCAAATCAGAAAACATCCAGTAAACAGAGATAAAAGATCTACACAATAAAGAACTAGCAGCCTCATGCATCAAGCCAAAATCCAGTCGGTAAAATACCGATTCGCTAATAGCTCCCGGTATTGAGTTAAAAATACCCAATCCCAATGCATCAACCCAAAAGCAAAAATCGCTATTTAAGGAATCCTTAAATAGCGATTCCTTAAATAGCGATAGCATTTAAGGAATCCCAAATTGAGATTCCTTAATTTAAGGAATCTCAATTTGGGATTCCTTAAATGCAATGCATGAAAGTTAAAAAATTAGCGAATTCGCTAATAGGGGGAGCAAATTACCATGAAGATGAACTGCATGGTAATTTGCTAAAAGTTTGAAAAAAGCACTTTTGTGCATTTTTCAAAGTTTCATGTTGCGCACACACATGCCCTTAGAGCATGTGTGTGTGCAACATATGTGCACATATTAATTTCAGGGGTGCAATAGGGTGTCATTTTGACACCCTTGCACCCTTGAAATTGCATGAGCAATTTGCGAGAACCTACTGGTACTCGCTATTTGCTCATGCAATCTCCAATTCATTCCTATGGGCCTGGAGGCCCATAGGAATGATTGGGATGGCATTCCTTAATTGCTACTCGCAATTTGCTAGTAGCAATTAAGGAAAGTTAAGGAATCGCTATTTGAATAGCGATTCCTACATGCATAGCCTTTTGCTATTCCTTATTAGCGATTCCTTATTTTTCGCTAATAAGGAATCGCAAATGCCAATGTTGATGCATATGCCCCTAGGTACCTTATCCCAAGTCCTACCTATCCAGCAGTCTTTGCGCACAGGGCAATATTTGGGAATACCAAGACACAATTGTAGTGAATCAAAAATGAAGAAAATGACTGCAGTTTCTTATTGTTGTTTACATGGAGTGGACAGTCTAGGAGAAAAGGTAATCGGAAGAAAGCACATTACATTAAGGGATACCTTAGGAGGGGTTGATACATTGAAATGAAGATGGCTAACCATTTAAAACAAACCCTGGCTACAAATTTAGCACTCTCCCTCATGTAGAAATGGCTAGCAGGCTTTGATTATGAAACATTTTAGCGGTCTGAGGTCATTATGCCAGATACGTCACTAGCCTTGCTAATGTTTTATTCCCTTTGTTCCACCCCAAAGCTTCCAATTAGAAATCCCAGGAACACTTTATTTCACCATGGTTCTAGGACTTTGAATATGTTCCTGAAATGTTAAATTGGTGGTATTGTCTCTTTGGTTCCACAGCATGTGTCTTCTCTGTACTATGACAAAGAAGTGAACAGAATGCCAGTCTTAAGCTGGGGCTATTCTTTATGGCGCTTGTGTGCACAGGAACACAGGAGTTTTTAATCCCACAAACCAGTGAATCCTATGGCTGGGTAAGATCAAGCATATAAACCATTGAGCATTCAGAATTAGAGTTTCTGGGGCTCGGCTTGGGCCACAGCTTTGTGTACAGTGGTTACTTGACTACAGTTCTTTGACTTTTCTAGAATATTTTGAACCAGAGGGGCTTGTTGTCCTACCCAGCTCCTATGAAAGGACATTTATTTAATTCCTTAGTTCAACTACTGTAGCAATCAACTAATTTTTTGTTTGCATTTAAGACAGGGTTTTTCCTTTTGTCTCAGTACCTTATCCCTTTTACAATTTCCACAATGGTGGCTTCATTTGTTGGAGGACAGGGTTATTTAATAGGGCTCGGGCAGATCAATGCATCTCACGAATGTGGGCAGCTCAAATTTATGTTAGATGCAATAACTGTACACTTTCTGAAAGATCTTTTGCAATCTACCTGGAGTCTGCTCATGTGGCATTGTTTTGCTTTTTTCAAAGGTTTTAGAAAACAAATACAGCAATATGTTGAAACTGGACTGCTCCTTTTTAGGTCTCACCTAAGCAGCGCTTGAGCCGTCTCTTCGAGACATGCTGTATTCACGTATGAACTTGAAGCTTTGCCCAATCTCCACCCATATTTTTCCTTGGCTTGTGTTATTGTCCTTTGTAATTGTTGGCTTCTTATTTGTTAATAGGCTTCTTAGTCCCGCCTTTTCTACATTTGTAACCTTCCATGAGGGCTGGCCCTTTTACTTGTGTAGTTACGCATATGTTTTATTTACAGTCTGTGAGCACTATTTTCTTCAATGATTATCTCCTACTGCAGTTATGACAAGCTTTTCTGCAACAGCGCCCCCTTTGCTTGCCACAGGCGGCGTGCTGGGCTGCTTACCAAAACATTACAATATTTAATAGATGGACTTCGGCGAGCTGCCACGAAGAAAAGAAAGGCGCAGCTCGCAAAGTCCATTATTTTAATATTGTAAGCTTTTAGTAAGCAGTGTGCCACAAGCGGCGTGTCGTGCTGTGCCGCTTACAAAAGCTTTTAATACTGAAAAGAAAAAAAAAAAAACTTTGCCGAGACGAGCTGTTCTTTTTATCGGCGCGGCTCACTGCAGTGGACTCCTCATCCCCTTTGTGCCCTCTCTTTGGCTGTAGCCGCCTCCTCCCTCAGCTTCAATAATGGCGGCCTGGCAAAGATGCTTCAGCCAGAATCCAGGCTCTGTGCTGCTCGCCATCTAGAGACCAGCAGCCCGGACAGAAACTGGGAACAAAACAAACAGCAGGTGAGGTTTTGTAAATCGTTTCGGATCATTTAGCCCTTATCTTTGAATTGGTCGGGGCTACTTGTATGAAGTTGACACTCACATCATGTTCATTTGCAATGCAATAGGTCTCGCATTTGCGAGAGTTTAGCTATTGGCATTGTAAATTATAATGCTTTTTATTTATACATTTTGAAAACCAACACATAAATAAAAGACAGTCATTTACAATGCCAATAGCTTAAACTCTCACAAATGTGAGATCTATTGCATTGCAAATGCTTGTTATTTTAGTATGTACTCCTCTTTGAAGGAACTCTGTAAGAACTTTTCCAGAAAGGTTTCATCTGGCTTAGCAACTCCATTATGATCCACCTCTGCTGGTTGTGTTGGACCCCAAACCATTGACTGATTTGAAGAAAGTTGGGCAGGGAGTTCAGTGGATTGCCTAGTGGATGGACAAATATAGTGGTCTTCAAGTTGAAGAGAAGGGATGGGAGATAGAGATGAGGGCCAGGTAGAGACTCACTCTCTATGGAGACCCCACTTTTTGGACTGAATCTAAACAACATGGCACAGTGGCAAATCTGACTGTGGGTAGCTTGATTACAATTCTGCAACTCAATAGATCAGATATTTTAAACTGCCCACTCACTTTGGGAGAATTGAGGACACCAGTTTCTTAGGGGGGTCTGGGAGGTCATGGGCCATAGTGTCTCGGGTTTTTATTTAGTGGGTGACAGCATGACCACTGAAGATTTTACTCTGGTGGAAACAAAATATTTCTTGTGTGGAGATTGTGAAGCCTCCATTAGCCTCCATTAGCTGATGTTTGCTTACAGAAGATGACCTAGGGCATATTAGTTTTACCTCTTAATGCCAGATATGGAGGAGAGCCTTGGGGTTGGGGAAAAATAAATGTGTGTGTTACTACCATGTACAGAGCACATCCCTGTTATCAGCCATGAACGCCTCATCAGAAAGACCTTTAACTACTACCCCCGTCCTGTTCGCAGAAGAGATAAATGTATTTTGAAGGCAATGTCTAGTAGGATTGGCCCGGTCTGACCAACTTGCATGGGTTTAGCCTCAATTTCACATAAAACTTCAGACATTTTCCCCACATGTGCTGCAACAATTGAACTGGCTACTCGTGTTGACATCTACTTGTGGCCATCCCCAATGTAGCCACTCACGATCTGTGTGAACCCTGAGCTGGAGGCAGCCTCTGCTATAAGTACGGGGCTGGTGGTAGGGTTCGATGTGACATACAAAATGAATGTCTGCAATAAATAATGGGTGAGGAAAGAGTACACCAGAAGAAAATATTTTTATCTTTGTCCAACACACAAAGGCTGGTCAAATCAACTAACAATCTGCTCTTCAAGGAGGAACAGCATAACACAGGCATAAAAACTGTAGATGCCTTGAAATCCTCCTCAATGGAAACCAGTTGCAAATGTTCTACTGCACCCAGTTACACCATATGTGTTTTAAGCCACTGGAATTAATATGCTGAAAGAGAAAAAAAATACAGGAAAATGTTATGGATTAAAAAATAACAACAAAATACAATACAGCCATTAAACACCAATTATCAGTCCAAGACCCAACAGGGATCAATTACAATTTTCTATACTTTTCTCCACTTCTGTAGATGTCCAAAACCCTAAATGGCAGTAAATACCATCAGCAAATGGTTACCTGGAATTTGATTCTGGTAAGAATTCTACAAGAGAGGGCTTAATGGAAAACCTGTTGGTGAAAGCAAAACTATCAATTTTCTTTGTGAAACTTGTCTTCAAATGACCAATCGGCCACAGTGTAAAGAAAAAAAATAGTTCATAAACCAGGCTCAGAAGCTAAATCAAATAAATGCAGTCACTGAAGTAACAAAACACACCATGCTGAAAAAGCGGTTTCAAACCAAGGCTCTATGGCAACAAAGTACTTAAACTAGAACTGGAGGGGAAAAAAACTAGATCTTTTTGAGAACATTCCAGAGTCTGGACGCTGTAAAACCACTGAGGGGAAAAAAGGCATTTGGTCGCTACAGGCCATCTGGGAAGGCTTCCAATAATTCAACACTGTACTTACATATGAAGAACAAGATGAATGAAAAGATACTCTTTGCCTGCCATGAAGATCTGGAATTTCTTCTTTACAGTTTGTTAAAAAAAAACAAAAAAGCTGTGGCAACTTTAAAGGTTAACGCATTACAATCATGTTTCCAGTCAGCAAGAAGGCCCAGAATTGTATCTAAATGTAGTGGACAGCAACCACTTAAAGAAATGTGCTATACCAATGGTGATCACATTACATTTCTAATCTTCTGATTAATCTCCTGCCACTTAATAGTCCTGAGATATCTATCACATGAATCAATCAAAGGTTTTTGTAGAGCGCAAAGCTACTCCTAGGAGTGTACCAATTCTAAGTATTGGCGGAATTAAAATCATAATTTCAGGCAGATGAAAATAGCCAGGTTTCTAACTTATTTCTAAAAAGTTGACAGAACCGCAAATAAGAAAACAATTGTGGAAAGGAAAAACCTCTCCGGAGTAAGGTTAGCCAGAAGAGACATTAGGTCAGATGTCGAGATTAAATTTATTACCTTTTAATGCCCATTCATCTGCTTAATAAGTCATCGGTTGATGTAATATATACTTCTATGCACATGCTGAAATTAGTTTTATAGTCTTTATGAAAAAACAGGATTCCAAATGTATCTGTTATCAAATATCACTTTTGAGTGGCTTTAGCTGTGCTAACTAAGTGTCAAATGTTCATATTCAATTGGACAGCATATCCGTCTTCGCTGATGTGCTATCATGTTGAATGATTGGGTAAATCTTTGACCACATATACCACAAGCATATTTTTTCTCACGGTCTGTGTGTCTCAGCTGGTGTCTTGTCAGTTGGGATGGCCGCTTAAAACTCTTCCCACACTGATTGCACACATGAGGCTTAGCATCGGAGTGTACCTGCTGATGTCTGACCAAATTAGACGCTTGGTTGAACGTTTTTCCACATTCAACACAGGTGAATGGTTTCTCTCCAGTGTGTTTTCGGTGATGAATTGACAGGTGTAATCGCCGATTAAAGCCCTTCCCACATTCACCGCATACAAAGACGTTGTTGCCCTTTTTAGTTTCGTTTTGCAAGATTTGCTCAGGCGAGGAAATAGATGACAATTTTTTCTCACATTCATTACATGTATACATTTTTTCCCCTGAGCGGGTTTTCATGCGATCAAGCTCACTTGAGTTTGCACTGTAAACATTTCCACAATGTGAACACAAACACGTCTTTCCTTCTGGCTGCATTTTCTGGTTACTCGAGTATACTGCTTTGTTGTCTACCACAGTAGGTGGTTTATGTCCTTTAACGCTCCTCTTCTTTTTCTGAGGCATATTTTGTTTTGTGAATATTACTGTTTGTTCAGAACACTGGAGAAATATGTCTGTTGCTTGATCCAAAATAGTTTTTTGGTGTTCCATTTTCTCGGTATATTCTCCACGTACCCTCTCCACAGGACTGTTACGCGATTCCAACTCTGCTGGGTAGAAAAGAAGTTAAGCTGTTAATAGGTTTAGTGACTGAAAGTCTCATTAGCTCTGAAGCGCCAAAGTTATCTCAATGTTCTTCACTGTTTTAAAGAGGTCTTTGGTACTTTCAGTAAAATGTTCAAGGAGAGCCTGTGACTTTCACATTAAAAAGCAAGTGTTTGAAAAACGATGGTTGAAATATTTTCTGGTATATCTCTACATTTATCATTATTGAAACAATAAGTGATTGAAAGAAGGGCTTAAGCCAACACTTTGAAATGAACAATAGCCCCACTAGTGGAATTCCTTTGATGAGCTTATGAGTGGCCCACACAACTGCAGGAAGGTCAGATCCACGCATCATTTTCAGGCTTCCACATAAAATACATTTACACAGAATGAATCTAAATGGAACTCATTTGCAACGGCAGCAATTTACACAGAAACTGGCATGGATCCTCTGATCTTGGACTTGCATGAGACAGCTGGTTAAGTAAGACTTTTTAATTACTGAAAGGTGACTAGTTATACACAAATGAGTCCTAGCGCTTCCACATATAGGCAACTCAGAAAAAACTTTGGTACCACACCGGAATGCAATATAAGCAACCCAATTAAAAGTTTTTTTCCATTTCAGCCCTAGTATAAGCAGCCTTGAAATCCTAGGGATATTGAGTTTAAGTAGCAGGTCTGGGCATATGAATTCTATTTAGTAAAATTAAATGAGACACTGAAGGTGATGGATGAATTGGCTTTATCGAACCCTTTGGGTGCTAAAGACATGCTAGACATCCTCAGAACCGGTGCGCAGGTGCTGAGGATTTGTCCAGCACATCCTAGCACCCACGTAAAGGGGAAGCACTGGTGCTTCCTCCGTGGGCCCCCCACCACACGCCCCCAACAGGAATGGCAGCGGGAGCGCTTCTGCTGCTACACCTGACCCCTCTCCCAGCGATCGGATGACGTCAGTGCGTTCACAGCACACCAATGTCATCAACAGGCACTGGGGACGCACTAGAAGCTACTTGCTTCAAGTACATTGAGGGTGGAGGACCTCTTTTAGGTAAGCCCTCGTTCCTGGGAGGGATCAAGAGGACAGACACCGGGAGAAAGGAAACCTTTCCCCCACTGTCACTCTGCAGTGCATTCCTGCTGCAAGATCGCTTGTGGGACCGTGATCGCACAGCAGGAATGCACCCACTAGACACAAGGGCTTTTCTTTTGTTACGGGGGTCGGTCCCTTGGGCAAGGGTCTATCCCCACTATTGGAGAAATATCTTCTGCCCCATTTCCCACCGGGAGGCAGACAAGCCATGTTTTTAGGCCGACCCCATGGGGGGCATAAAACAACTAGACACCAGGAATTCATTTATTTACATGTCGGGGAGCGACACCTTGGGCATGGGTCACTCCCAGTTCCTGGGCAAATATTCTGACTGTTTTCTGCACCCGGAGGCAGACCGGTGATATTTTAAGGACCGGTCCGCCCCCAAGGGGATAGGGGGGGGACAGAAAACCACTAGACTCCATGGATTAATTTACTTACATGTTAGAAGTGGCCCTTAGGCAGAAGTCTTTCCCCATTATTGGGAAAATATTTTGGCAGTTTTCCGCCATATTTTTTGGCCGATGCACACCAAAGGGGGCAGGAAACCACTAGACACTTGGGATTCATTTATTTACATGTCGGGGAGTGGATCCTTGGGCACAGGTTGCTGCCCATATATATTACTACAGGTTTTGACTATTTTACTCCCACTTACCCTTTTTGGGGTAAATCAGCAATTTCTTAGGCCGATCTGCCCCCACAGTGGGGGGGAGGAGGTGGAAAACTACTAGACACCAGAGAATCAGTTTCTTTGTGTGAACTGGATTTTGGCTGGCGGTTTGAGAGTACTGATGTTTGGCTGGCGGTGTGGTTACTGGCATTTGGATGGTGGAGAGTGTGGTCTGGCGTTTGGCAGATGTTGTATTTGAACTACGGATTTAGGTGGCGTTGTGGTTGCACTGGCTTCTGGCTCGCAATGTGTGTAGCTGGCGTTTGGATGATGGTGTGTGAGAACTGGTATTTGGCTGGGGTAAGGGTCACTCACCTTTAGGGTGTCAATTTCCTGCCTCTGCCTTGGGGGCAGATTGGATGCTTGTGATATGCCCCCAAGTGCAGACTTCCTAGGGCTTCATAATGTTAACTGTTTTATATCTACTTTTTATTCTAGTGAAAAGCTTTTGAATTCCTTGGTGGCGACTAATGCTTGCAGTTTCAGCATGGGCAGATCTGCCAATTGTGTAGTTGCATGTGTTTAGTAAGGAAATATTTTTGTAATATTTACCTCAGAGGAGTTTCATTGCCCTGCTCGAGTGTTTATTAATGGTTGTAATAACTAACATATCTAGCTTATGATTTTTTTTTCTTTCTTCAAAATCATGTTTGGATTTGTGCAAGATGAACAAAAGTTACTTACCTGTAAACTGTGGTTCTCCAGTATTGGTGTCTTTCATAGATTCACATGCTTGAATATTCCCCGTCGTCGAAGTGGGAGTCCCACGGTACATAACATAGCAATGTAGTAATAACATAAGCCTAATAGGCATAAAAGAAAGTAAAACCATAGAGTTTTTATGGCTAGACAACTTGTCACATCTATAACATATTACTGTCATTATGTTTTAGTCCAAAAACCAGCCAATCAGGCATCCGCACCCTCTAGAACCCTCTCCCCAGAGGCTCAGGCCCTCAGATTTTCGTAGCACAAGTGTGACATAAAAGCCAAATACAGGATAGGAGCCTCTGACGGGAGGTGGGTGGGTCGCATGTGAATCTATGAAAGACACCAATACTGGAGAACCGCAGTTTACAGGTAAGTAACTTTTGTTCTTCTCCAGTATTAGGGTGTCTTTCATAGATTCACATGCTTGAATAAGAGTAGTGAGCAGTGATATCAGAATAATACAAGATATATAAGAATCAAAGCAAAAGCAATACCCAGTGCAAAATACTATAGGCATATAAAATATATTATATATACATAAATAAATAATAAATGTACCTTGTATACAGGAGGAGGGAAGTATCAGAGGCTCACCTTATTTAAAAAGATTACAAAGGACTGCCTGTCCCACAGCCGTGTCAGTGTTGTCTGTAGCATTCAGACAGTAGTGTCTCGTAAAGGTGTGTCTGCTGGACCATGTTGCAGCTCTGCAGATGTATTGAAGAGGCACCCCAGCAAATAGCGCAGTAGAAGAAGAAACCTTCCTGGTGGAATGCGCTAGAACGTTTGATGTAAGTGGTTTTCCCGCTTGTTGATGGCAAAAGGCCATAGTAGAAGATATCCAGCCTGCTAGAGTTTGTTTGGTGACCGGATGACCCTTTCGCATCCGTCCGTAAGCCACAAAGAGTTGGTCATTCTTACGAATAGTAGCTGTTCTTTGAAGGTAAAATTTGAGACATCTCTTGACATCCAAAGAATGAAGCGTTTTCTCTGCGGGAGTTTGAGGATTTGGAAAAAATGTTTTTAAAACAACCGGCTCATTGAGTTGGAAATCCGATGGCACCTTGGGGATAAAGGCCGGATTGGTGCGGAGCAGGACAGAGTATTTAGTAAATTGAAGAAAAGGTGGTTTAGTAGTAAACGCCTGCAAGTCACTAACCCGGCGGGAGGAAGTAAGAGCCAGGAGTAGTGAAGTCTTCCAAGTAACATATTTGAGACTGACCTTATGGATTGGCTCAAATGGTGGTTTCATGAGCTGTGCCAATACAATGTTTAGATGCCAAGGTGTAGGTGGCCGACGTATCGGAGGAAACATTCGAAAAAGACCCTTGAAAACTTGTTGAATTACTCTTGACGAGTAAAGTGAGTTAGAGCCATCTTGTCGGAATCGTGAGATTGCTGCCAGGAAAACCTTAAGGGTAGAGTATGAAAGGCCTGATTTCGCTAGGTGCAAAAAGAAAGGTAAAAGTTGTTCTGGCTTGGAATGTATAGGATGTACTTGAGCTTCATTGCACCATAGACAGAATCTTTTCCATTTGAGTTTATATGTTTTCACCGTTGAAGGTGCTCTAGCCTTAGCCAAGACTTCTCTGCAATCTAAAGGAATGTCCAAATTTACAAATTCATAGTGCTCAGGTTCCAAGTCGCTAAACGTAGAGATGCAGGATCGGGATGACAAATTTGACCGTGTTCCATGGTCAAAAGATTTGGAAGAGGGCGAAGAATGATCGGGTCACACTGAGACAGGGGCAGGAGTTCCGGGAACCAGATTTGTCGAGGCCACCGGGGGGCTATAAGAATAATGTGAAAGGGTTCTTTCCTCATTTTCCGCAGAACCTTGGGGACTAGAGGTATTGGTGGAAAAGCGTAAGCATATATTTTTGACCAGTTCATCAAAAAGGCATTCCTGCATGACCTTGGTTGGGGAAGCCAACTTGCGTAGAACAGGCATTTGCGGTTCAGATTTGTTGCGAACAGATCCAGATTTGGGGGACCCCATAGTTGAAAAATGTGATCCAGAATGGGTTGGTGTAATTCCCATTCGTGATTAGTCGTGGACGATCTGCTTGGGGAATCCGCAAGATTGTTCGACGCTCCAGGAACATGGACTGCTGTGAGGGCGATGTGATGTTGAATCGCTCAATTCCAAATTTGTTGAGCCAGAAGGGACAACATGACGGACCTTGTGCCTCCCTGTTTGTTGATGTAGTGCATGCACGTTGTGTTGTCTGCACGGATCAACACCGTGCTTTCTTGAATGATGGTTCGGAAAGCTTTCAGAGCCAGAAAAATGGCCAGTAACTCTAAAAGGTTGATGTGTCTTGTCTTTTGTTGAACGGACCACTTGCCTTTCACAGTCAGTCCTTGTAAGTGGGCGCCCCAACCCTCGAGAGATGCATCGGTCGTGAGGGTGAATAGTGGAGTGTCCGCCACAAACGGACGTCCTGAGTAGATATTTTCTTCGTGAGTCCACCATAAAAGAGCTCTTTTTAGTCGATGTGTGACTCTGACCAAGTCGTTGAAAGTTCCTGAGACTTGAGCCCATTGTTTGTCCAATTCCTCCTGGACAGGTCTCATTTTCAGGCGGCAGTGAGGGACTAGAGGAATGCACGAGGACAACATCCCTAGGAAAGATTTCAACTGTTGGACAGAAACAAACTCTTTTAGATGTATAGAAGTCGCTAGATTGCGAAGACGTTGACGTCTTTCGTGCGACACAAAAGCTTTCCCTTGCCTGGTATCTAGAATGGCTCCCAAGAACAGTCTGTTTTGAGCTGGGAGAAACTGAGATTTTCCCATGTTTAATGTGAGGCCCAGAGATTGGAAGAGGGACCTGCATAAAAAAGTTTGTTTGGATGCCAGTTCGAACTACTTTGCCTTCAGTAGGCAGTCGTCTAAGTATGGAAAGATTTGCACTCCTTGTAGACGAAGGTAAGCTGCCACCGGTGCAAGGACCTTTGTAAACTCTTGGGGAGCGGAACGAAGGCCGAAAGGCAGAACCTTGAATTGGAAATCCTTTCCGGCCTTTCTGAATCTGAGAAATTTTCTGTGTCTCGGCAGTATGGGAGAAAAGGGAGTACTTCTTTAAGTGACAACATGCAAAAAGATTGTGTCTTGATGTATTTGTTCAGAGCACGTAGATCCAAAATGGGACGCCATTCTCCCGACTTTTTCTGTATGAGGAAGAACCTTAAATAGAACCCCCTGCCCTTCTATAGTTTTGGCACCACTTCGATCGCGCCCTGTCTTAATAAAATTTTTAGCCGATTCAAGAGTTCTTTTAGGTGAGCAGGAGGGGGACCTTTTGGTGGAGTATTGGGAGGAATCTTTACGAATTCCACTGCATGTCCCCTGCGCACAATATCTAGAACCCATTGATCGGTGGTAATTTGTGACTATTTGGAGTAGAAGTGGGAGATTCGACCTCCAAGATTTGAAAAAGCGGGAGGATTTTGCAGCGGTGTGTGGTGAGAGTCATTGTTTCTTGGAGGAATCCTTTCCTCTATAATAGGATTTTCCTCTGTATTGCCCGTAGGTGAAAGTATACTGTTGCCTATATGACTGTCGATTCTGGGAGGAGTAGCGGTTTTGACTTTGTCTGTACTGATTCGAATTTCCTCGAAAGGAAGAAGAGGAACCACAACCTCTTGAGCCTCGAAAAGGCTGCTTTTTGAATTGCAAAGACCCAAGAGCACGAGCAGTGTCAGTGTCCTTTTTAATTGTTTGAAGGGCATCGTCTATATGCTGGCCAAACAATGATTCACCGTCGTAAGGCATGTCCAGTATTTTTGTCTGAACCTCCTGACGGAAAGACGTGGCCCGTAACCAGCCCTGACGCCTGAGGACTGCTGCACCAGCCAAAAGACGGAAGCCAATAGAGGATACATCAATAGCGCAATCGATAATTTTCGAGGAAATTCTTTCCCCCTCTTGGAGAATTTTTAATGCCTCTGGCCCAGATGCTTCAGGGATAAGGTCTATAGAGATGAAATATCTGACCACATTTGGCGGTTGTAAACGGCCCAGGATCGCTAAAGAATTGACTGCACGTACCATAGTTGCAGCCATATTGGAAAATGTCTTTCCTATACCATCCAGGTGTCGACCTTCTCGATCTGGTGGTGCAGACAAAGGAGATGATGGGTTTCTGGATCTACGCTGAGCTGCCTGAGTAATGATGGAATCAGGCTTTGTTTGCGAAATTAGACAAGCAGGAAAATTATGGAGGGGCTTTGTATTTTTTATCTATCCTAGGAAGGATAGCTGGAATGGAGTTAGGAGTTTGCATCGGCTTCAGGCCTTCTTGCCAGATAAAATCGACGGTGAAGACACCGACGACAGGATCATAGCCGGCGGCGTAGATGCGACAACGGCAGCTCTAGTCGACAGAGGAAGCGTTGATGAGCTCGTCGACGAGATAGGCAGTTTCTGAGGTAAATACTGCGCAGATGGAGACTTTGACGCCTGAGAATCAGATTTCGGGGGCGTAAAGGATTCAGATAGACTCCTGGGGGGCGGGGGGGGGAAATCACACCTTTTGAAGTTGAAGGTTGGGTAGTGGGCTTATCAAAATGATGTTTCTTCACCACTTTAGGTCTTGAGAAACCTTCTGAGAATCACTTGTTCTCTTCAAGGAGGGAGCAGTTTTGATTGAAGACATACTCTCCACATCTGAAAGAGGAGTTTCTGAAGTCTTCAACTTCTGTAGCCACAGAAGGAGACGCCCTTCTCTGTCCTTTAAAGTTTTCTGAGAAAAGGTTCTACAAATTTTACAATCCTTTACCTGATGTTCGGGATATAAGCAATAAATACATTTCTTGTGAGGGTCTTCAGAATGAAGTCTCAGTTTACCACAACTTCCACAAGGTCTGAAGAGGGATTTCTTGGATGTAGACATCATAGAGGTAATCTTCTGAGGAGATATGAGAAGAAAAACTGAGCAAGCTCAGGGAGACTCCCTTCACACGATGCGCGGTAGAAAAGGGCCTGAGCCTCTGGGGAGAGGGTTCTGGAGGGTGCGGACGCCTGATTGGCTGGTTTTTGGACTAAAACATAATGATAGTAATATGTTATAGATGTGACAAGTTGTCTATCCATACAAAACTCTATGGTTTTATTTTCTTTAATGCCTATTAGGCTTATGTTATTACTACATTGCTATGTTATATACCGTGGGACTCCCACTTCGACGACGGGGAATATTCAAGCATGTGAATCTATGAAAGACACCCCAATACTGGAGAACTATCTTGTTTTATCTTGGGTGTAATTTTTGTTTTTCCTTTCTAGTGCAATATCATTGGCACTTGCTGTGTCTGTGCAGAGTGGGTGCAGCTGATCCTCAGCCGGTCTGTGAAAGTGAGAGGTATCTTTTTCGAGCAACAAGAACATTGTGTGGATTGTATTGATAATTTTTTTCAGGATCATTATATGTGAATAGTTACATTTACTCTTAGATACAGCTGACTTTGATGAGTTCTAATTTGACACAGTGTTGGTCTTTTCTGTTTTGTTGTTGCATTTCATTAGTAAGCATTATAGCTGCCACAAGCTAACCGCCCAGCAGGTTGTTGGGTTTCCTTTAAGAATCTGCCTCTGAACATGGCTCTGGGACGGACTCTATTTCTGTGGCAGAGGACCAAGTTGAAGATTTTGGCAGAGAATTATCTGTTTGAGGGGAATCATCTAATTATGAATCGACAACTTGTGCTGATGAGGTGCCTCTTTTAGAGGAGGACAGTGATATGCCAGTAGTGCAGCAAGAACAGGCTGGACTGTAGCCATGGGCTGAAAAGCTTCCCATTAGAAGTGCTGAACACTGTGTTGCCCATAACATGCTGCGGTTTGTTTTGCCTGACTCTAGTGGGGTTTAAGGGACACAGAACTTTTGCCTATCAATTTCTTTCAACAGTTTACTGATGATGTGTTTTGGATGATATTATTGAGCAGACTAATTTGTATGCAGAACAGTTTTTGCTTGACAACAGTGCCACACTTAAGATCCACTCCAAAACTACCCGGGGGACTGTTTTTATATTGGTCTACTAATTACAGGATGGCAACTGCTATATTTCCAGCAACTATGAGTCAAGATCAATATTTGCTTCTGCAGTGGATGCTGCATTTTATGGATAATGCTACAGCATTGCCACAAGATCACCCCGATTGTGAACATCTCTTCAAGATTCTGCCAGTCCTCGATCATTCAGTATATCGTTTCTTAGAAATCTATGTCCCATTGAAAGATAGATCTGTGGATGAGTCTCTAGTCTTGTTCACGGGGTGTTTGGTATTAATACAATACCTTCCCAGCAGGAGAGCATGTAAGCTGTATACACGGTTGTAAGAAAGTAGGATCTGGTTCTTATGGTTACCCCTGCTTTTTTCTTGATGTTACAGTGTTTTTGACTAGTCTGATTGAAGTCCTGCTAATCAGGACCCAAGTCTATCTGCTTTCTCCCTAAAATGTATTCACATGTACTTAGGTACACTCCAGATTGGATACTGGGGTACTGTTACAAGTCCTTAGTATATGGTACACTTGTACCCAGGGCATAGGTACCCCAGAGGCCTTCCATGGGCTGAAGCGTGTATTATGCCACCCATGAGAGGCCATGCAAAATGGAACTACAGGCCTGCCATTGCAGCCTGTGTAAGATGGTGCATGCACCACTAACTTTAGATATAGGTTTACTATATCTAAAGGTCACTACACTTAAAACCTATAAGTCACCCCTATAGCGGGTCTTGACAATCCTGAAGGCAGGAAGCTGGGTTTTATGCGAGAGGGTGCCCCTGCATGAGCAGAGCCCCCCTGCAGCCTTCGGAGACCATTCTCCCAGGTTGTCTGACACAAACAGACATATAGGTAGAGGTGCATTATATCCTTGCGGTAAATGCTATCTCGAAAACGGCTGAAACAAAACATGTTGTGTTTGGTATCAAACACCTTGGAATCATACCTCCACATCGGTAACCGGTGTGGGAGGTATGATTCCACCCTTCTGAAGCAAGCTTTGTGGGTCCCTGGTCTTCCCGGTACCAGCCTTCTCGACCCAGACAACACAAAATGGTTGCTGCCGACCAGAGACAAATGTCTGTCCTCCTGCTGCTGAGCCAAGCTCGAGCAGAGAAAGGCAGCACAATAGGCATCTTGTCACAGGGAGGTGTGACCACCTCCCAAACAGGATTTAGTGTATTAGAGCTGGGTGGGTGCACTTACAAAGCGCATGAAAGTCTGCACGACGGGCACATTTGGTGTCAGTCCCTGAGCATAGTCCAGGTCAAACCAGTTCTGAGAGCCGTTGGCTCCTGCTCTGGCGCGAAACTCGACAAAGAACGTGGGTGTAACCACCCTCCAGTCCTGACCCTCCCCTGGGAGGGTCCCCTGAATCTGTCCAAAAGGTACAAAAGGGTGTACCTGGCTGCAGGACCCTAGATTCGACGTGGACAAGATTCTGAACAAGAAACCACTTTCCTTTGACCGTCTGAATACTCGGGACTTCGCCTGGGCCCGACTTTGTATCCCTGTCCGTCCAAAGCATCGTCTGTGCCCGTGCACCATACAGGCTCAATGCAGGACCTGTGGTGCATCAAGGACAACTGAAGTATCTCCCTTGGGGTGAAGGAGTCACTCCCCAGCGTTTGCAGGCACCATAACGCAACTGACTAGTCTGCTGACCCTGAGCTCCTGAGGACTCCATGGCTCCAGCAACACAGGAGGTGGGTTCCTATGTTCCTTGAGGTCGAGCTGTCCTCATCAAGTATGAGGCCAGTATCCCTTGTGGGGACCGCATAACCGGAACCCCTGTGCACCGCGTACATTTGCAAGTGCATATGCTTGTTGGTGTTCCCCAACTTTGCATTGGGCTGTTGATAGCCCCAACCTCTGTGCACATTTCGTACAAAGGACTTCAGCCTCCTCGCACTCTGTGCCATGCAAGCTGTTGTTTTGTGGAACTGCTAGAGGTCCCCTCGCGACTCCTGTGCCTACGGCCTGTGGGTCCATTTGAGGGACAATCCTGATTTTCTTGAGCTTCCCTGGTTGCTAGAGGCTTCCTTGACTCCCCTTGCTGTGGTGAGTCCCCTGGTCCTTGCTGGGCCAAACCGTAACTTTCTTTGACCTTCTTTGTGGGTTGCCGTTGCCAAGGCTTGTTGGTGCTCCTGCCGGACACCGACCCCATAGCACTTGACATCCTTCATAGGACAGCTCATATCCGGCTCCTGGTCATCCTCGACGTCTCCTGGTCCCTGCAGCTGTAGAGTCAAGGTCTCCTTCTTCGCACCTGAAGCACCCAACATCGGTGGGCATTCGTCTACCGAGCACCTGGTCACTCTGAGTGACCCAGACTCTGTCCCGTCTGTTTCCAGGTTCCTTCATCAAGAATCCACCTGCGGATTCCACCGGACACTTTTCTTCTTTCCAGCAGTGGCATTTCTTTGGTGAACGACAGCGGTTTCCGACGCCAGTTCAGCCCTATGCTCCCGGCTTCCCTTCGATAGGTAACTCTGGCACTATCCACGGGTGGAGTGGCTCTCCAACCTTCTATGTTCCAAAGGGTTTCCTCGTAATCCACTGAAAAGGGTCCTTAAACTTTGAAACTGCAACCGCGACTCTCCCATTGAATTGTACATAGCACGCGGTCGTGTTCTCACACTGCATCTCAGTGGGGTCCCTACTTATCTCACCTTGGGTGGTTCCTTGGGGTCCCAGCGATTCTACATCCTCTAGACACGGTCTTGACTCGAGTCGAGGTTCTTATACCACTATTTTAGTATATGGTTTGGTCTCCCCCGGGAGCCCACTGTATATTAGTGCTACTTACAATTGTTTCTGTGATACAGTATTGTGTGCTTTGTGTTTATCCGCGTGTAGCAGATACTGTGAGGTATTTAAGGTGTTTTAATAATATATATATTCTTATAACTACTGTGTGGTTCTCCTTTCATTTAACCAATACAATAAGATTACATTGTGGTAAAACAAGCTGCTTAACATTTCTTCAAGACTAAGCCTGAACCACTATGATAGCTTTCTAAGGTCTTTGACCTCTTAAATCACCATAAGGGATGTTTGGACTGGTGCAAGGTGCCCACTTTAATTAGTAGACCTCATATACCAGACCAACTTCTCACAGCCGTGGGAAAGCGTCACTCGATTAGAGTATAATTTCAGGGTGTACACTGGCAGGGATTCTTCAACTGAACCCCTTGGTTGTCATTCCAAATTTGGAGTCAGAGAGAAAATTGTGTGAAAGCTTGCCAGAGCACTTTTTCACAAAGCTCACCATTTATACGTGGGTAATTTCTATACAGGTGTGCAATTATTTAAAAAATAGCCTAAAGTGCTTAGTTACACCTGTTGTATGCAGTCATAGTTGGTATTTCATATTCTACCAATAGGTTGTTTCTATCTATTTGGAAAAAAAGTGCTCCTTTTAGTTGGATGTTTTAACCCTATTGGTGCTTTGTGTGTGTAATCTGTTCATTGTGGGAGTGTTATAGAAATGAAAGCTTCATGTATTGAGCTTCATAGTGATGTCTGAATAGCGTTTGGCTGGCGGTGTGTGTGTGGACTGGTGTTTAGCTACCAGTGTTTTTGCAGTTACCAGCAGCAAGTCACTGCACACACACACCCTCACCGAAAGGCCAGTAAACACATTTAACCAGCTGCCAGGCGGTGTGCTTGCTGTGTCTGTACAGGCGTCTGTTGGCGGGGAATGTGTCTGGAATCAGGCTGGCGGTATGCGTGAACTGGCGTTTGGCTGGCGGGATGTGTGTGTGGTGACTTGCTCATGGTCACTACTCACACACTGGCAGCTAAACGCCAGTCGACACACACCGCCAGCTGCCAGGAGATGTGATTGCATTTGTCAGTCCTGTACGCATAGGATAGTAATGGGCCCTTGAATGGCGCTATTTGTTGATGTGAGCGTTGTAATGTACTGGGCCCATGGCTGGTGGTGTGAATGGTAGTGTGTGTGAGTGTGAGACATGAAAGGTGTGTAAATGGCCTGTAAAGCGGTTGGTGCCTCGTCATAGCTTTACACTGATTCAGTATTAAATAATTATCTTATTACCACTGATTTCCAAGTTTTAATTTTCGTGAAATCTTTTGTTAACAAAAGTCAAATTTTTAACTTTTCACTCACCCTGGTGCTAAATCAAACCAGAAAGTGCGTGAATTTAAATAGTAGATGGTGGTATAATGAAATGTGTCTTTTCTGTCTTTTTCTGCCAGAGTGTTCATTGTTTCGAGGAAAAATCTACCAACCCCAGATATTTTCATAAACTAGACACCAGGGGGGCTCTAGGTTGGTGTGTCTTGCGTTGATCCCACAAGGTTCTCTTACCCAGAAGCTGGTGCAATCCTGAAACATAGGCTAAAAACACACCTCTTATTCATATTTTTGTGACTCAAAGTTCTGGAATTTGCAGGGAGCTGCAAATGTCCTGCCACCAAGAGTTCCCACGTCTCCTGATAAAATATCAGCGAGTAGTCCAAGCAGTTGCAAAAGGGTGATGTTCAAGACGCAATGTGGCAACATCCAGAAAGGGGTAACTGCAGTTTTTTGGCCTGGGCTCGGCGGACACCTCGGGAAACTATCAAACCCAGGCATTTCTGAAAACTAGACACCTAGGGTAGTACAGGGTGGTGTGCCTTTCACGGATCCCACAAAGTGTTCTTACCCACAATGCCCTGCAAACCTCACAATTTGCATAAAAATCACAATTGTTCTGTGCACATCTGAGACGTATTCTTCCAGAAGCAGAAGAAATCCACAAAATTCCTACAACTCAGCGTTCCCCCACTTGTTCCAATAAAAATACTGTCCTCCGTTCCCGGTAACACCGCGCTATTTTTAAACCATAGCGGCTGCGGTCTCTAATTTACTGTGGGGGAATAAACCAGCGCGGATCGCGATGGGAAAATGAGTTAAAGGCTGGAACGATGGGGGTATAGCACTTCCAAACATACAATTATATTATTGGGCAGCACAGCTAAAAATAATTAATCAATGGATCCACGCCCCACAGGCAGACCCAGCATTCCGCGCGGACAGATATGGGCTGGGGGAGGGTGGAGTCATGGCGGCCCTGTACAACCGTAAGAGAACCCAACCCCTAATTGGACCAACGGCACAAACAGTAAATATATTGCATGCGGCACAAAAAAAACTGGGGTGGCAGGACGTTCACACCCAACTTACCCCACTTTGGGACACGCGACAGTTGGGGAGACTTAGATATAGTAAGGGTTGGGACGCAATTGGCATGTCCACAGTGGGGGACCTATGGGTCAAAGGTGGGGTGATACCATTCGAACGACTACTGGAAAAATATGAACTGGCGCCCACTGAAACATTTCGTTACCTGCAGATTCCGCATGCACTACAGGCAGCTATACCACCAGACACCACGCTGCCGGAAGCCTCTTCCCTGGAGGATAGGCTATTGACTGATTTTATGCCACAGAGGGCCACCTCATTTACATATCGTAAACTAATGGACAATCTGCCAGACCCTACACAGATATTAAAACACAAATGGTCCGCAGACCTTGGCGATCTCGATGAGACGGACTGGCAGACGGCACTCTCGTCACAACGGGAGGTTGCGATACCCTCTAGGTTAAGATTAATACAATTAGAGATACTTCATCGCACGTATTATACTAGATTCACCCTGCATAAAATAGGAATGACAGCTCATCCATATTGCTTGCGGGAATGTGGGGAGGAGGGCACGTTTTTCACATTATATAGCAGTGCCCGAGAATCATGCCGTACTGGGTAGCAGTGTTAAGAACTCTATCGCAGGCAGCAGGGGTGTCATTGGTACCGGAGCCAAAAAGAGGTTTGCTGAATATATGGGAACCCAATGACTTGAATCTTCAGGCGCAGGACTGGGCGTCCTTGGGGTTCATGTTAGCTAAGCGTAATATTGCTCGACTGTGGGGCTCCAGCCGCCCGCCAGGGCTTCGGGACTGGTGTAATGATATGGATACAGCGATGGTGGCAGAAAAAGCTGTGTACATCAACAGGGGCTGTCCCAGGAAGTGGGGAAACGTTTGGGGAGCCTGGAATAAGTACAGAGGCTATGTCTGTGAGCCACCTGCACCCACAGGAGAAGTAGATTTGGAATAAAGTTGGGGGAGGGGAGGGGAGAATGGTTGGATTTGTAATACTGTCAAAACATGTACAACTGGTGGTGTTAACACGTGTAATATAGAGGGAGGCTGGGACAGCCATTGATACTGCATGGTTCTGTATTATGAGAGGTTATCATGCCCTAAATTTAATAAAAATATATTTTTTTAAAAATATATACTCTCCCCCCCCCACTTGTGTGGCTGGGCCTAGTGCCTGTGACAGGAACATTTCAAACTAAGGTCAATCAGAGTCCTCGCAAAGGGACACTCATTTACCATGGTTTGATCCGTTGCTGTTGCGGGCCCAGCCACACAAGTGAGGTACTATTTTAATTGGGAGAGTTGGAGGAATGGTAGGTGGTAGGAAATTTGTTGCTCCCAGAACTTTTCCATCACAGAAATGTGAGAAAAATGTGTTTTTAATCAAAGTTTAAGGTTTGCTTCTGGCTAAGAAAACTAGGTGAAAGCCACGAAAGTCACCACACATTCTCCCAGATGTCTACTGTTAAAAAGTGTGAAGGTTTGCTAGGTTTCCCTTTTTGTAGCAATAGCCCTTGCGCGTTGCTAGGCGTCGTCTGCGGCTCCGCGTCCGTCGTTGGCGTTGTCCGCCGGAATGATGTTGTCGGAGTACTTAGACGCCGCCCTCGCGCGCGGACGTCAGTTCTTGTACATAGCTTTCCGCGCCAGGAACACAGAGCCATGCAAGAGACCGACACTGGTGCCAAAAAATCTAGGGCCCTGAAAAGGATAGCCTTAACCCTAGATGTCAGTTCGCAGAACGGGGAGGATGGGTGGGTCGGTGAGGAATCTAACTAACTAATGTTTCTTACAGATACATCGTTACCGAAGGTAAGTAACTTGTTCATCTGAAAGAAACACGTTAGTTAGATTCCTCACCTTAGAATAAATACCCAAGCAATACCAACCCCGGTGTTGGGTCTGCGAACCAAGATTACACCAGAAAGTCCTGGAGGACAGAACGGCCAAAGAAGCCATCTCTCCGGACTTGGCTGTCTAGGCAATAATACCTGGCAAATGTGTGCAGCGAAGCCCACGTCGCCGCCATCCAGATGTCCTGAAAGGGGCTCCCCGTCCCAAAGCAGTAGTAGCCGCTGTGGCCCGAGTAGAATGGGCTCGCAGCCCAACAGGAGGGTCCTTTTTTGCCAAGGAATAACAGGTTTTTATACACAAAACGACCCACCGGGAGATGGTCCGTTTGTGCACAGCTTTACCCTTCTTAGCACCCACGTAGCCAACGAAAAGCTGGTCGTCCACCGGGAACTGTTTCGTGCGGTCCAAATAAAAGGAGAGCGCACGTTTTGGGTCCAGACGGTGGAGCCGCTCTTCCTCTTTGGAAGGATGCGGAGGTGGAAAGAAGGTGGGCAAGGTGACAGATTGCCCAAGATGAAAGGGGGTCACCACTTTCGGTAGAAAGGAAGGACGAAGCCGAAGGACAACCTTGTTCGGATGAACAGATAGAAAAGGAGTCTTGGACGATAGAGCCTGGAGCTCACTCACCCGTCTAGCCGAGGTGATGGCTACCAGGAAAGCAGTCTTAAGAGTTAGAAGACGAAGAGGACAATTGTGAAGAGGCTCAAAGGGAGCGCACATCAGGAATGTTAAGACAAGATTCAACATCTGGCGGGCTCTCTGAACGCCAGAGCAGACGAACTCAACCGCCGGTGCATGATGGATCACGAATGGCGTCTGAACTCCGAGGTGACGCAAGGTCTCTTTCAGCAGTGGGGAGAGCCTTGGTTAGATCTATTCGCCACCGACGAGAACGCGCAATGTCATCAGTTCTGCGCGTTGGAATTTCCAAGGCGGCACTCGCTCGGAGACGCTTTTCGTCGCGAGTGGAGTTGCGGTCTGTTGTACGCCTTTCCGCCTATACCACTTCTGCCCAGAGTGCTGAAGAAGATCAGGCGCGACCGGGCCCAAGTCATCTTGGTGGCTCCGGATTGGGCACGAAGGTACTGGTATCCCGAGCTACTTGTATGTTGACCGATCCTCCGATACGTCTGCCCCTTCGGGAGGCTCTTCTGTCGCAGCAGCAGGGGACGGTCCTCCACCCGAACCTGTCCAGCCTCCACCTCCATGCGTGGAGATTGAGCGGCGGCAGTTGATGCCATTTGACTTGCCTCCTGAAGTCTGTGATATCATTCTGGCAGCCAGGCGTCCCTCCACAAAGACGGTATACGCCTGCCGGTGGAACAAATTTGTGGCATGGTGCACAGCAAAGGCTGTGGATCCCCTTTCCGCCCCTCTTTCTAAGGTTCTCCTCTTTCTTCTTTCTTTGGCCCAGCAGGGCTCTGCCTTGGGCCCCTTGAAAGGTTATCTTGCTGCCATCTCTGCCATCTCTGCCTTCTTACGGCTTCCTGATCAGCCCTCTCTTTTCAAGTCCCCTGTAGTTTCACGCTTTCTTAAAGGCATTACTCACACGTTCCCTCCTGTCCCTTTCGTAATGCCTCCGTGGGACTTGAACCACCAGGGTGATGCCCTGGTGTTCCAGCCATGTCCAGAGGCGCAGAGCCTCCTGACAAAGGGTCCACCACCCCACCCTGCCCTGTTTGTTGCAATACCACATGGCGGTGGTGTTGTCCGTGAAAACCGGCAGGACGGGGATGTAGAAATATGCATCCTGCAAGTCCAACGCTACCATCCAGTCTCCAGGGTCTAGGGCAGCTAGAACCTGAGCCAAAGTCAACATTTTGAACCGTTCCTTCCGGAGGAAGGCATTGACGTTCCGGAGGTCCAAGATAGGGCGTAGGCCCCCTTTGCCCTTCTTGGGAACCAGAAAGTAGTGGGAATAACAACCACGACCTACTTCTGGGCTCGGAACGCGATCGACGGCCTCTTTGGCCAAGAGGGCTGAAACTTCCTCTTGCAGAAGATTCAAATGATCCTCCGAGATACGATGGTGCTGCGGTAGCATGGCTGGAGGGGTCGTCTCGAAGGGGAGGGAGTAGCCCCTTCGGACGATTTGCAGCACCCACCTGTCCGAAGTAATGGTACGCCAGTGGAGCAGGTGATGGCGAACCCTGCCTCCCACTGGCGAGGAATGGGCCTGAAAGCTCGGACTAGGAAGACTTTGAGGCGGATGCTGCCGGGGTGGATGTGAACTGACCGCGTTGTCCCCCAGTACCGCCTCGGCGGAAACCACGTCCGCGACCGCGTGCAGGCTGGTTCTGCGGCCGGTGGCTAGGCGGACGTGAGGAGGTGCCCCTTCCTTGGCCACGAAAGGAGCGAAGAGCGGAAGTTTGTGGCCGCGGGGCCGAGAGGCCCAAGGACTTGGCCGTAGCCCGGGAGTCCTTGTAGCGAGCCAGCGCACTGTCCGCTTTCTCACCAAAAAGGCGAGTGCCATCAAAAGGCATGTCCATGAGAGTGCTCTGGACATCCCCTGAAAAGGACGTGGACCGCAGCCAGGCGTGACGTCGAAGCGCCACCGTGGTAGAAATCGCCCTACCCAGCGAGTCCACATCGGATTGCATGGCGCGCTGCATCTCTCCCATCTGCCAGAGCGGAAGAAAGCTGTGCCCGGGCCTCCTCCGGGCACAGGGGCAGCACGTCCTCCACGGTATCCCACAGAGAGTGGGAATAACGGTCCAAGAGACAGGCGGTGTTCAAATACCGCAGGCCCAAACTGAGCGAGGGAACAGCTTCTTACCGAACTGTTCCAGTCTCTTGGAATCCCGGTCCGGAGGAGCAGACGGGGAGGAGGATTGGGAGGTAGAGGCCTGGGTAACCAGACTCTCGGGGTGGGGTGTTGGGAAAGAAAACCGGGGTCGCCCGGAGCAGGGCGGTGGCGCCTGGCAACGTTCCTATCCACAGGAGGGACTGTGGAGGGCTTGGACCAGGTGCCGGCGTCGGGACCGGACAGGGGCTGAACCGGGGATCGACGTCGACCGGAGTCGGCGTCGGAGGTGGCACCGGTGTCGACGCCGGCGGAGGAGGCGTGACGAGGTCGACCGGCGTCGACGGGGGCCCAGGCCTGGGCCCCCCAGGGACCTGCGGCGCCGGGGCCGGAGCCGCCGGCGCGCAAGGTCGCCCAGTTGAGTCCGCGGGGCCCGAAGGCGCGCCAGTGGGCGCCGACGGCGGGGCCAGGCTCCTCATGGCTGAGAGGAAGGCACTGACCTCCGCCGGCATCGCGTCAGTCCCAGGGACCGGCGGGTATGGGGACGTGCGCGGCGCCTGCGGCTCCAGCGGAGCCGCGGGGGTGGAACCACCCTGACCCTCGGCCGAGTCACGCGACCGGCGAGGGGAGTCCGAAGAGCGGTGTCGCCTCTTGGACTTCTTGGAGCGCTTCGACTTACCCGAAGACTTCGAGCCAGACGAGCGACGATGTCGAGTGCGGCTCCGCGACCGATACTTAGACCTCCTCCTGGACCGGGATCGAGAGGGGCGCGGAGCCGAGTTGCGAAGCTCGAGAAGCTTACGGGACCGCTCCCGTCTAGCTTTCGAGGTCAGGGCCAAACAATCGGAGCACGACACCGCGTCGTAGTCGAGGCCCAAACAGTACAGGCACCGGCGGTGATGATCGGTCACCGACATCAGTCGATGACAGTCGTCGCAGGCCTTGAAACCAGGCATCCTACCGGCACCAGAGTCAAGAAAGTGACCAAAAAGAGTCAAAAAAGTTAGTAAAAAAATGACTAAAGGGGTAGCTCTCCCGGATTGGCGCTTACTGGCGTGGGAAAAAGAAGAACTGACGTCAGCGCGCGAGTGCGGCGTCTAAGTACTCCGACGACGTCATTCCTGCGCACGACGTCAACGACGGACACGGAGCCGCAGACGACACCTAGCGACGCGCAAGGGGTATTGCTACAAAAATCTTCCGGATCCAGTCTGACGCCTGGGGATATTCTAAGGTGAGGAATCTAACTAACGTGTTTCTTTCAGATACAAGCATTTGCAATGCAATAGGTCTCGCAGTTGTTAGAATTTGAGCTATTGGCATTGTAAATGGCAATGCCTTTTATTTATGTGCTGGTTTTTAAAACATAAATAAAAGGCATTGTCATTTACAATGCCAATAGGTTAAACTCTCGCAAATGCGAGACCTATTGCATTGCAAATGCTTGTTATTCCTGTCTTAGAGAGGGGTTACCTTTGCAGTTCATTGGCCTGTTCCTATTGAAGAGGACCGAGACACTGCACATGGTTTGTCTCTGTCTAGAGTGAGAGAGTTATCAAAATAGCACCACACAAAAAATAAAATGGAATTAAACACGTTTGTTTCGTTCAGATTTTTGTTTTTAGACCCAGTTTCTTTTTTAATACACGTCCTTTTTTTTTTCTTCGGGGCAGCAGTTTGTACAATGAGGACATATGCCAGAGTGAAACAGCCACAATATAAAATATAAAAAATTTGAAAAATCAACATTACCACATTTGCATCACACACTATTAACAAAACGTGCCCAGTTGTTATATTGAGAAGAACAAAAATCTTTCAAAAGTTGGACTGACCAGTTTAACTATTTCCATATCTCCTGAAAACAAAAAAGGGATTATGGAGGAGATATCGAATTAACGGTTTAAATGCGCATATCAGCTCTGTGAAGAAAAAAACAAAACACAATTTGCCTGTTTCCCACGGCGGGTTATAGGGGCGCGCCTTTGAACCAGGGATGTGTGTTTCTTTTTGTAAGATGACGTGTTTAATTAAAAGCCAGGCTGGTCTCCTCGCCCAGCTTCACTTCTTCTCCCCAAGGGCTCGCACCTTCTTTCCAAAAGCCATCGCTCTGCTCAGACTGATTTGCATATGGCCATGTCTGTACTGGGGTGGCAGAGTGGGCTAAAGAACGGTGATGGATCAAACCCAGATCTGTTGACTGGGTGTGAGTGTTTGATTGGTTCTGATGCTCCGTCCATCACCACCCCCTTTTTCACCACCCCCTTTTGTACCGCTGCGTGAATGGTGAGCAGGAGGATGGCTGGAAGGTAATACAGCCAAAATGCTCTCCTGACACATTTCAAATAGAAGACGCGCTGCGAAAAGAAACACTTTTTCCGAGGTTGGCACTTCAGCCAAATGACCCCTAATTAACCTTAAGAAACATTCCCCAGGAACAATAAGGCGCAACAAAAATACCTTCTCCATAAATCATTTACTTGCTCATTTTGTGAGCTACATAAGTACTTCAGGCTAATACTGTTGAGCATTAAGGGGATTGCTATGACAGACTCGGTGACAAATTACACACCCACCTCATGAAAAAATACGCAAAATGGACGACTCTCCTGGAGTAGCTTCCGCTGTCACAAGCAGAGAGCGGCTTTCGAACACGCCACCATGGCCACCACTTCTTCAGTGCTCCCCGACAACAGTCGGCTGACGTTCCCGCTCTATGGCTGCGGGTCGCATTAGCTCATGAATGAGGTGGTATGTAGGTCAGCGGAATGTGTTTAAATAAAAGCCACGCTGGTCTCTTCGCCCAGCTTCACCTCTTCTCCCCAGGGCTAGCTCCTTCTTTCCAAAAGCCATCGCTCTGCAAGAATGGTGAGCAGGAGGATGGCTGGAAGGTAATACAGCCAAAATGCTCTCCTGACACATTTCAAAGAGAAGACGCGCTGCGAAAAGAAACACCTTTTCCGAGGTTGGCACTTCAGCCAAATGACCCCTAATTAAACTTAAGAAATATTCCCCAGGAACAATAAGGCGTAACAAAAATACCTTCTCCATAAATCATTTACTTGCTCATTTTGTGAGCTACACAAGTACTTCAGGCTAATACTGTTGAGCATTGAGGGGATTACTAGAACAGACTCGGTGACAAATTACACACCCACCTCATGAAAAAATACGGAAAATGGAAGACTCGCCTGGAGTAGCTTCCACTGTCACTAGCAGAGAGCGGCTTTGGAACACGCCACCATGGCCACCGCTTCTTCAGTGCTCCCCGACAACAGAGTCAGCTGCTCTATGGCTGCGGGTCGCATTAGCTCAATAATGAGGTGGTATGTATGTCAGCGCGCGAGATCCCTCTAAATGAACGTGCATTTTAGCCCGGGCTTCCATGCTCCAGATATCGAGATTCTATGTAATTGGCACAACCGAAAAAACTGCCTGCCTTCTAAGAAAAAGAAAACAAGCGCTCGCTCCCCATGACGTTTGGCTTTTTCTGCCGTCCCACTTGGACGGCCTCGCCCGCTAAAAGGTTTCTTGTCTTTATGGGGGGACGAGACGGCCAAATGGGACGGCCGAAAAAGACGAGCGAATACGTCACCAGGAGCTCTTTTCCAATGGCCGGCCACCGTTTAGCATAAACGGTGACGCCAGCCAATGGAAAAGAGGGGCATGGCTTAATGCCCTTTACTGAAAAATCCCCATATCGTTAAATCTCGCCAGCGAGACTGCGCAGGCGCGCAGCCTATGCCAGGCAAGACCTAAAAAGGGTCCGTTTTCAATGGAAAAACGTGAGATGTCCATATTGCGTTTGAGTGCCTTTCCTGTCACTAGCTCTACCCACACAAGTGTGGTACTATTTTTATCAGGAGACTTGGGGAAATGTGAGGTGGTGGGAAATGCATTGCTCCTTGCAGATTCCACAACTTTCCATCACAGAAACTTAAGAACAAGCATTTACAATGCAATGGTCTCGGCATTGGTAAAGTTAGAGCTATTGGCATTGCTCATGACATTATTTTTGTTTATGTTTGTGTTTTTAAAACATTTAAAGAAACAGCATTGTCATGAGCAATGGCAATAGCTCTAACTTAACCAATGCAGAGACCATTGCATTGTAAATGCTTGTTTTTCAAATGACCTTTTTTCTGCAGGGTGAGAGCGTAACATAAAAACACCCGTGTGTTTAGACAACAATAACAACAGCAGTGTTTTCAGCGAAATCGTGGTTCAGTTGTCAATATTTGCTAAACACTTCTTGAATTTACAGAATACTCACAATTTGGAGGACTGAGGTTGTAAATTTAATCTATAAAATTAAATTTATGTAATTATTTATTCAGGGCTGGCGATGAACTAGACGCGCATATTTTGTTGAAAAAAGATCTTGCTAAAGTCCGACTAATGCTCTCCATAGGCCGTGTTAAACTTGGTCAGTTGATGCACTTTCCCCTCCCCCTACCTCGGACAGGCCCCGCCCCCCCCCCCTTCCACTCCCCAGGACAGAGCTCTGGGTAGATAAGGAAGGGGCGGAGCCTCCAGCATGGTGCTTATTCATGAATGTTCTGTGCTTGTTAGTAAAGTGCCACAACTCATGACCGAGCATGCATGAATGTTCTGCGCTTGTTAGTAAAATGCCACAACTCAGGACCGAGCACCACCAGGCTGGCCTCCTCACACCACACAAATCCACAACAGACCTGTTAGCAAAGGAGAGAGGGTCTTGGGAGACCCCCTGCAGTCCCTGCCTATCAGGGGAGCCCAGGGCTGCGGGAGGCTGGGCATTCACACTGGCCCTCTAATTGTTTCACTGACGACACCCCAGCCTCATGTCTGAGCTGTGAAGATGACGGCTTGAGTCCTGTGCGCCATGTGCCCCAAACACAAGCACTTGTGTGGGGCACTTCCTGCCCCCCACCCCCCTCGAAACATAGGGATGCTGGCTGTATCCCAGGACGTGGAAGTTTAAGTCAAAAAAGTCTGCTCCCGAAAATAATCTAGGGAGCAGAGGGTGTTGGGTGCCCTGCCTTTAGGGGCTCCTGTTTGCACGGCGTCCCGAGCAGGACAAGGGCTTCATAGCACTTCAGAGGCCGCTCACTGATGGGGGGGGGGGGGGCGGCGGGCGGCCTGCAACCACACACTCCTCATTGCCTGTGAAGGGAACACAGTAAGGACATGTGCACACACTCATGAGCAGACCTAAACATACCGCAGACATGTCCATGCCAATGTGTCCTTGTATAACGTAACTGGTGCTCATGTAAAGCGCTCCAGTTCGCTATATATATACATACACACACATATACACGTATCAATACAGAGCGCAAGACTTCCCTTACAAGACAATCTCGGCGATGGCGTGTTTGCTCGTATAGGCACGCTTACATCTCTCTTACACACACGCACGACCTTTACTGGACGTCTGTGTACTCACGTGCGAACCACACAGCATATCCTCAAATATAAGAAAAATAAGAGGCAAGAGGTTGTAGAAATAGGGGGCAAACCATACCACTCTTGGCACTCCCTCTTATGTAATGTTGTACACCGCAATGAGGTCGAGCCTCAAACCCGACCTCTGGCATCTTCTACAACACTGCACTCTTTACAACCTTCACTGCACCCACCACTATCTCTGGGTTATTGATGGCATTCACCACTAGGATCAGCGATTCTCTTTTTCCTATAGCTCCTATTCACCCACCCCTCTGACCTCTTACCCACCCACTCACCCCCCGAAGTTCCCTGAACCCTCACAAGGTCTGCAAATTTGTCAGGCCTTGGAGTCTAAAACCCATTCCTCTGCCCGCCCACATGCAAGTGGGCATAGTCTATTGGACCAGCGTTGTGCCCGTCATATTTATATTTACTAGTGGTTGGCCTAAACACCCATCCGTCCTTCCCCCTGTGGGAGGAGCATAGCCAGCCTTTTCAGCACTAGGGGAGGGGGCATACCCCGGGGGGCCGCACCCTACCCGCCGTGGGATTTCCAGCAGGCACGGTGTGCTGGGGGTGGAGTCGCATAGACTCCGAGCTAACTCCTTCCTATTTCCACAAACAAACTTGGCACTCACCTCGCGCTTCCACACCCGGTTAAATCACAGATCAGTCCACGCTGTACAAACCAGGCCTCCGCCGCTGCTTTGCTCTGCTTTCGCGAAATTAAGCTTCCCTACGGCTGGGAGCCCCCAGTGAGCCCGCCCCGCACTCTCTGCGACCACAATCAGCGCGAGGGGAGGAGCTGGGGGGGGGTGGCAGAGATGGCGCGCACGCGCGTAAACGGCTGCTGGCAGCGCGCAGACAGCTGATTGTCACAGCTGGGCGGAGCTGATTGAGAGGAGGCGGGCCTAGTGCGAGTGCAGAATGACCGTAGGCGTGACTGAAGCCCCCGCTGACCAGCTAATGGGCGTGGACTTTCAATGTGACTGACGGGAAATTAGGCCGTGTCCTACGTTACACTGACAGGAAAAGTGGGCGGTTTACCACGGTGACAGGAATTTGGGAGTGGCCAACGTATGTGTAACAAGAAGCATAAGGCCCATTGAAAGAGAGAAAAGGCAAGATCGGAGGAAGTATTCAAAGCCAGAAGAGAAAGTAAACCCAGTTTCAAAGGGTACAGATTCTCGTAAATACAAAACTACCGGGTCAACAAAAACAAGAACACTCAATTCAATGCCTTATCTTCATCACAGTACTTTAAAAAAGGTTTTATCATTTAACGTCTACGTTCCCGTTTAACGTATGTATATGAAATGGAGATGGTTTATATTGCTGAAGAATTGTTTGTCTTTCCATTTATCGGCAAGTGTGTTGTTTTAGCACATGGATTGCCCGAGAGCAGGGGGAGAGGACGAGCACACCACTGCCTTTCTCCGAGGCAGAGCAGAAATGCCTCGGAGAAACGCAGCGTCCTTTTCGGATTCGGGGGCGTGTTTTGCTGTTGTCTCCTCCCTGAGACTTCTCGCAAAAAACACGCCCCCCGATCCGAAAAGGACGGGGCATGATCGGAGTGACTGACCTCTTCTCCAGTGGCTGGCCAGCATTTACGAGGCCAGCCAATGGAGAACAGGGGAGAAGAGGGGCGGGTTCAAGCCCCTCTTTTCCAAGTCATAAAATCTCGCGAGCGAGACTGCGCAAGCGCAGCCTTCGCTAGCCGAGACCTACAAATGTGTTTGTCAAAGTTTGAGATTTGCAAGGGTTTCTGGGCAAGAAAACCTGGCAAAAGCCACACACCCTGGATTACCCCGGATGTCTAGTTTTCAAAGATGTGCAGGTTTACTAAGTTTCCATAGGTGCCGGCTGAGCTAGGGCCCAAAATCCACAGCTAGAAACATTAGGGTCAGTTTTCAGTGGAAAAATATGATGTGTCAATGTTGCGTTATGGGCCCTTTTGTATCGCAGGCCTACCCACACAAGTGTGGTACCATTTTTTTCTTCAAGAGACTTAGGGGAACATAGAATAGTAGAACACGCTTATTACCAATTGTATTTCTCTGCATTTGTGCCTTCCAAATGAAAGCCAGTGTAAGAAAGAAGACATTTTGAGAAATGCACTCAAATTAACATGCTAGCATGGGTACCCACAATTTCAGAGATGTGTAAGCAACTACTGCTTCTAAACTCCACATCTTGTGCCCATTTCTGAAATACACAGGTTTCCTTGATAACAATTTTTCACCCTTTATATTTTACCATATGAATTTCTCTATACCCGGTACATGATGAAAAACCGTTGGAAAGTGCATGCAGCTCAATTATTGGCTTGGGGTACCTCGAGTTCTTAGAAAACCCACAAACCCTATACCTTCTTAACTAGAAGGGTCTAGCAGTTGTAATGGTATATTGCTTTTGTAAATCGGCCATCATGAAGAGAAGTTACAATTGAAAATGTTGTCACAAATTGACGTTCTTTCCTACTAATTTTCTATTTATTTTTCTTTAACACAAATGACCCCTTACTGAGTTCAGAATTTTGTCTACTTTTCAGAATCCAGTATCTCTCAAGGATTACCCATGAGTTTCACACTAGTTTCCACCACAAACAGAGTATGATGAAAACACAACATTTTGGAAAAATGGACTACCTCTTTAAAAATGCCAAAACTGTGATAAAGAAATAGGTATTTTGATTCAGCTCTACATGTTCCCGAAAGCCAGGAAAATGGTGACTTCAGCACAGCAAGCGTTTTGCAGGTGCCATTTTAGGGAATAAATCAGCCACTTTTTTTCCTAATTCCCCTGCCGCCCATAAAACAATAGCTATATGTTGCCTATTTTCTCAGACTCCTCCAGAGGAATCCACAAACCCTGGGTACCTTTAGGATCCCCAGTATGTTGGAAAACACAGAATGCAAATTTGGTGTGGATAACTTATGTGGAAAAAAGTTGTAGATGCCCAAGAGCAAACTACCTCAAATAGCCAAAAAAGGGTTTAGAATTCTAGGGGAAAAGTGGTTAATGCTTCTTAGAAATCAATCAAAAGAAAGGTGGGGATTAGGAGCAATTTAAGGTCCAGCACCCATGCTCCTATCCAGAAGTATGCATACAAAAGGAGGGTAGCTGTTCCTATAGAGAAAAGTAAAAAAAAGGGGGAAAGCATGGTTGGAACGTATTGTTATCCGGAAAATCTTCCTTATCAGAAGGTAAAGCGCTCACACACCTGAATGGGTGTCATGCTTCATCACAGGGATTTGTTCCTCGTTCGGCCGGCACTGCACTGCTCCATGGGCCCTGCGAGAGGGCTTTTTGGCGGAGGTCTTCTTTTTTTCCGTTTTGATTAGTGAGGGAATTTGGAGCTAGGGTAGTATGTACAGTGATATGTATTTTAAAACTACCTATTGGGCCTCCGGCCTCTGGCTCAACCCCGATAAATCGGTCCTGGTTCCCCTTCACAGGTGCAGAGAGTGCTTCGATTGGCAGTCCACCATACCGCTCCACCGTCAATCATTTAAGTATCTAGGGATATGAGTGACTTTACTCCCTGAACTTAGCTGGGCTCTTAATGTTACTCCCCTGTGGAAAGGGCCAAGGCGGACCTACTGAAATGGCAAACCTTACCTCTGAATCCCATGGGGAGAGTCGCACTTTTCAAAAGGATGATTCCCCCCAGATTCCTCTACATGCTTAAGAATACCCCTCTCAACTTCCCGAGATCCTGGTTCCGGGAGCTTGACAGCATGGTTTCTAAAATTCCTCTGGGGGAAGGTAAGGGCCCGATTGGCTCTGAGTGTCTACAGGATCCCTTCCTTTGACGGGGGCCTGGGGATGACCCATTTATACTTATACTACCTGGCCACGCGTCTGCTCTCTCTGCACGACTGGTTTAATGGAGGCTGGTCTGATCCGGCATATAGGCTAGAACTCAGTGACCTGGGATTGTCCAATGTCCAGTCGATGCTGTATGGGGAGCCCATCTCGTCCCGTCTGCCCAAGGTGACGCGTTCTGTGCTACTGGCCTGGCGGGCCGCGTTGCGCCACACAAAATGGACTCACACATTGACCCAATGCTCACCCTTGTGGCAGGGTACTTGGCTCAGGGAAGTCAATGGGCTGCAGGGTTTCCGGTCCTGGGACCTCATAGGTATTTCTCAATTGGGCGACGTATGGGTGGGTGATCATATGCGCTCCTTTCAAGACCTTCAAACTAGACATTCCCTCCACCATTCACAGTTTTATAGATATTTACAGCTGCGCCATGCTCTTCAAGCGCACCTCACGTCTGGTACACGGCTTCTGGATCATAGCCCTCCGAAGTGACATATCATGCTGGGGGATCTAGGGGGGGGGGGGCGTCTCTCGCATTTACTGGACACTGATAAACACCCCAACGTCCTTAGATCGGTTGCGGGCCCAATGGGAGGACTGGGTGGGCACCTTGGAGGAGGAGGACTGGCGTGACGCCCTTATGGCCCCCAGGACAGTTACTGCCTCTGCCAAATTGCGCATGGTACAGCTTTATTTCCTACATGCCGCCTACTTGACCCCTGCGCGCCTGCATTGCGCAGGACTCCAGCCGACCCCTGCTTGTGCTAGATGCGGTCACGAACCCGCCGACTTTATCCATATGGTATGGGCCTGTCCACGCTTGGTGCGCTTCTGGGGAGACATTGAGGAGGAACTCACCGAAGTACTGGGGTGGGATGTCCCGCACAACCCGAGACATGTGATATTAGGCATCACAGATGGCCTGGATGGGTCCAGAAATGAAAAACTTTTATACCACGGCAATGGTGGTGGCCAAGAGAGACATAGCGACTGCCTGGAACTGCCCCGACCCCTCCCCCCACCGTTGGGAAATGGCGAGCCGGAGTCGATTGGTGCGCCACGCAGGAAAGGACCATGTATGAAGCGCATGACTGTCCCAAGAAGTACCGTAGGGTCTGGGGGAAGTGCTTGGGGAGCATGGTTTAGCCTCGCCGGGGATAGTAAAAAATGTGTCTCTTGGAATTTGTACGCCCTCGTCATATGGGTTGTCCAGAACATTGCTTATATTGCTATGCTATCATGGTGTCTTGATGATTGGCTGGTGTTCTTTGTGAAATCAATAAAAATGTGCTTATCAAAAAAAAAAAAAAACTAGCTATAAGGAACACTCAGCTATCTCTAAAGATTACCTCTAAACCCAGTCACGTATCCCGCTTTGGGGTAGGGTAAGGATATTTTATCTGTCAGTCCTGAAGAAATGCCTCGGATCCCTCCTGGACCACTCAAGCGTGAATCAGGTCAACTTTTGTAGATATACTGTGAGACTGTCGCGGTTCAAAATATCCCACTGACAAAACTTGCATCCTTGTTTATAGCCATACCAAGGGGACCACTGATTAAAACCAACGGTACCTTCTTAGGTAGTTTTAAAATACATCTCTCTGTACATACTACCCAATATTCAAATTCCCTCACTTATAACAGCAAAAACAAGAAGAAGACCTCCACCAAAGAGCCTTCTGCTGGGGCATTGTAACGCCGGCCTACGAGGAGCAAAGCTCTATGATGAACCATGACATCCATTTGGATGTGTGGGGGCTCCATCTTCCAAAAAGGAATATTTTCCTCGATCACAATACATTCCAACTGTGCTTTTCCCCTTTTTACTTTTCTCTATAGGAACAGTTAATGCCTCTTAGCCATTAAGAATTTATCTGAGTAACACATTTTTGCAGCTAATTTGTGCTGGTGGAGAAGTGTAACAAACATGCAAGTTAGTCTTCTCCAAGTACAAACTATTAGATCTGTCCTAGACAGCATTTAGTATCTACAGATTTTGATTTGGCATGAGCACAAAAATACAAGGTATGTTGTATAAAACTGAACACACGTACAATCACGAATATTACAAATAAAAATCCCACTTAAATGTTAGTTTTAGGTGAAAGACGTGATTGGATGAGCTGAGTATCGGGCAAACAGAGGAACAGCACGAGTACATAAGAACAGCTTTGTTATTTGAATGGGTAATTTTTTAGTTTGCACTCATTTAAGTGACAAAAATCAATATGAACATCTGTGGTGCTACCTTTAACATTAAGGAAAAAGCTCCTACTCCATGACCAGTTTGTTGCTCTTGCTTACTATTTTGATCTAGTTTCACTATTGTTGGGAGCAGGGTAGGATTATCTAACATAACATCTTCGTTGATCAAAGATTCTAGGGTAAGTCACCAGTGAAAATGCTGGATTTGAAACCAATGAATCACTGCTGGGGAATCACGGCAGTGAAAACAATCCGAAGGCTTGAATCGGCTCTCTGATTTACGGTGAACTGGCCCTTCTCTCGGGTCCCCAGAGACTTGGCTCCTGTTTGCGGTCCTTGTGGTTGCGTTTTGTCTTTCTGGGCACCCACTCACCTCCGTACCTGCATTTTCCTGTTCCGCTGTCCTGCTGCTCTCCGTCCCCCGCTGCCGCCATTACTAGCTGCGGCCGCTGTGCGGGGACGGACTTCATTTCCCAGCATCCCATGCGCCAGGGGAACAGCTGACGCCGCTTACGCGCCAGGAGGCGCTCAAAAAGAACGGTGCTTCCTCGGCAGAGTGGGCTCCTGTTTGCGGTCCTTGTGGTTGCGTTTTGTCTTTCTGGGCACCCACTCACCTCCGTACCTGCATTTTCCTGTTCCGCTGTCCTGCTGCTCTCCGTCCCCCGCTGCCGCCATTACCAGCTGCGGCCGCTGTGCGGGGACGGACTTCATTTCCCAGCATCCCATGCGCCAGGGGAACAGCTGACGCCGCTTACGCGCCAGGAGGCGCTCAAACGGAACGGTGCTTCCTCCGCGTCGCGGGACGCGCGCGGGTGTCGCCGGGCTGAGCCCGGGCAGAGGGCGGGCCGTCTGTGGCCGTCAGGGCCAAAGGAGGCCGGGCTGGGCCACCCCCCTAACTCTGGGTCTGAAATTACCACCGAACGGATCTCTCGTGGAGATTGCTATCAACTGTGTTTGCTACTCTGAAGGTAAATGGAAGCACTGCCACGTTCGTTTTGCTTCTAAGGATTGTGACGATATCTTTGGCAGTATTTGTGTGCACACTGCTTAAACTGGTTGTTTTTGTTCCTTGGCCCGGCTAGCTTGCCTCTATGGCTAAAAATAATTTTAAAGTCATGGCCAAGGGGGGCGTGGGGACCCTGGATGCCTTTTTGAAGAAAGCTGAAACTGTTGTTGCCAGAGAAATTGCAAGTGTTGAGAGGAGGCTTTCTCTGGAACCAGTACTATCGTCTAATCATGGATCGCAATCGAATACCCTCATTGATGACATTGATGTGAGCTTGCCTAGTTGTCCATCTGCTGTAGAGCCTGTACTAGAAGTGAGAGATATTGTTGTTCCTTTTGTAGTAGATTGTTCTGATGGTCCTCCTCTCTCACCCCGAACCACTCGCTCTGGACAATCTCGAGTATCAATGTCCGCCACTACTAATTTAAAAAATGGTAAAAGAAAAGCGAGCAAGGGTCCAAATGGAACGCGTCAAAAAGTAAAACAATCTAGGACTGTAAAGTCTGCTATTGAGTTAGTTCCACAGGATTCCACATTGGCCCCTTTGGCTCAGGGGAATAAGACGCTTGGAACAGGTGCGAACGTTGCTCAGGTTTCTGTTGTCTCTGCTGGTCTTAACTTGATTGAAATTTTAAAACTTATGGATGAGCAATTGAAGGTTTCTCTGTCCCCGGTTTTGAATAGACTTGATAAAATTGAGAACAGACTTACTTCGATTGAGCGCCACATAGCTGGTCAGGAAACAATTTTAGCAAATCGTAATTTACTGGAGAGACCCACCTTAGCAGGAGCTATTTCCAGAGTATCCGACCTAGCTGATTCCATGATACTTACCACTGTAGGTGTTACTAACCAATCTGCTGTGGCTGCTGATCCACCTGGGGGTGTTAACTTGAGTTCTCGGGATGTCCCAAGGAGAGTAAGCTTGCCCCCCACACAGGTAATCAAACAATATCCTTTGCATTTGCCACCGGAGGCTTGTCCGTATACTGTCATTCTGGCAAATGTCCCTCCACCTACTGATGGAAAGGAAGAAAATTGGTCCTCTTTGAGGAACAAAGCCCTACATTTTTTAGCTGAAAAGACAGTTTTGGGGAGCCACCTTTTTGAGTGTTTTAAAATGGTAAGAAGGGTTCCCTGGGTGGGGAAGTTAAATAAGACACTTAAGGGCGACTGTGTAGTCGTGAGTTTTAGCACCCCGGATTTGGTAGCTAACATTTTTAGGCAGGCAGGAACGTCCAGATTACATGATGAATATGTGAACATTCTCCCATTGGGGTTCTTCTATCCACCTCACTTACAGAGACGGGGCGGGATTAGTGGTTACAACGCCCAACCTGTTCCTGCGATCAGAACACTGGCCTTGAGTAACAGATATGAGGTCCTTAGTTCTCTGGACACAAATGACTGACTCCAGGTAGCGCACAGCCAGTCTTTGGACATTGAAGCCAGTGGGGTGTGTATGGAAGATGAGGGAAGTGCGATGCCTGTCAATGATAATACCGTTTCTTATGGTCCGGGTGTTAGTCCCGTTACCCAAATGAATTATCGGGTTAATGGTATCAATCGCCCAAAAATTACGTTCACTAAAGATGAACAGGTTACTGCTCCCGTTGGCACGCTTAATTATGTGCCTGAAAGGGCTTTTTCTAGGGAGGAGGTAGCGGACTCCTCCTCCCAACCTTCGGTTATGGGTAATAGTGTGGCTAATGTATTAGCAAATGGGGTTACTGCCTTGTCATGGAATATAGCTGGATTGAGAGCAAAAAGAGAGGATACATGTTGGAAGTCATTTCTCTCTTCCTTCCATATAATTGCTTTACAAGAGACGTGGGAGGCCAGAGATTCCTTTTACTTGGATGGGTTCCAGTCTTTTATTAAATATGCTGTGCCTTCTTCCTCGGGGAGACCCAGTGGTGGTCTTTTGTTATTATTTAGTCTTAAGCTATTGTATAGCACAGAACTTGTTAAGACTAGTTCACCCAATATATTGGCGGTTAAAGTTGTAGGTGTCAACCTTCCATCAATGTTAGTTGTGAACTTTTATAATTCATTTACGAGGATGGACGAATTGGAGCACTTAAAGGTCTTATTCACCTTTTTAGAGGATTTCGATGCAAATAATGTTACCCCTTATTATTTGTTATTGTTTGGCGATTTTAATATTCGTTTAAGACAATCCAATTGTTTTGGAAATTTTAAGCAGGCTTATTGCCCGCAGGAGGAAGCCCACTTTGATCTTTCAAAAGGTGGGATGTTTCTAGACAGCATTGTATCTGCTTTTAATTTATTTGTGCCAATGCAGAACTTAGTATCTCCTGTGCCTACATTCACTGGTCAGGGTCACAACAGCATTATTGATCATATACTAATTTCCTGTACTATGAAGGGACTGGTAGGACCATTTTGTGTCACTGCAAACGTCCTTAGTGACCACAATCCATTATCTTTGGAATTAAATATTAATGAGGTCTTTAGGCCTAATCATATGTCTACAATCTCTAATTCAAACATAGTCCCTATTAAACAGGGAACTCGTTTGAGATGGGAGGTTATTACTCCTAGTGATTTTCTCGAGAAACTGTATCACAGTAATTTGGAGGATTTTAATATTTGCCTGGCGATAGAATCTAAACCAGGGGATATTCTTGGTGCTTTTGAGCGAATAACCAACCAGATTATGGATAATCTAACTCTCGTTGGGAAACCAAGACCTAAGAAGCATAAAATCTGGTTTGATCAGGCATGTAGTAGCGCGCACTCTATTCTCTTACTGGCCTTAAAAGATGGCGCTAAAGATATCAGCAGGATTGTGGAGGCAAGAAGATCCTTCAAGAAAACACTAAAGGCAAGGAAAACTTGTCTGAAAAATTTGGCGTGGGAAGAACTGTCAGACGCTAGTGTCTTAAAAAGTAGTTCCCAATTTTGGAAAGTAATTAACAGCCCACTTTTTAATGAAATGGAAAATATTATTAATGATTGTCTTATTGCCCCAGATAAATGGGTGTCTCATTTTAGTGGGCTTTATTCTGAGATTCCTGACCAGAATCCTGTAAATTTTGGGGATACTAATCTGTCATCGAAAATTAATTTTACTGAGGCTGAAGTTCAGGACGCCATTGAATCAATGGCAAAGGGCAAAGCACCCGGCCCCGATGGTGTCCCTGCAGATTTGTACAAGGCAGATTCAAATTACTGGGCGAAACTTCTAACCTTAGTTTTTAACGCAGTAGCAAAGGAGGGTGTCCCCCGTTCTTGGGGTAAGGCCGTGATAGTACCAATATTTAAAAAAGGTGATAGAGAGGAACCGGCATGTTATCGGCCTATTTCTCTTCTCGATTCTGCGATGAAAATAATGGGTAAAGTTGTCCTAGCACGGTTAACATCATGGCTGGAGGACAACTCCATTATTTCGGATCTTCAGTATGGTTTCAGAAAGGGAAGGAGCACGGTAGGTCAATGCCTTAATTTGCATCTCATCATTGGGAAGTATACGATTGCGAAGCAGGGGGTCTTACACTTAGCATTCATGGACCTATCTACTGCTTTTGATTTGGTTAATCGTCAAAAACTATGGGCATCCCTGGCAACTATGGGTCTTGACCCTGTGCTGATTTCCTTTTTGGCACTTATACATGAAGACACTACTGCGGCGGTCCGCTATAACAAGGACGGGAATCTAACTGATGCCTGGCAGGTGAAGCGTGGGGTAAGACAGGGGTGCATTCTTGCCCCCCTGCTTTTCTCACTTTATATTAATAACCTGGGGGAAGTTTTGTCCTCATCTTGTAAAGACATCCCAAGAGTAGGTACTAAGTTGATTCCCGCTTTGTTGTATGCGGATGACACGGTCTTATTGGCTAGAACTGCAAGAGGCCTTCAAGCCCTTTTAAATGGTTTTAACGATTTTATGGTCTCTTTGGACTTAGTAATTAATTTTAAAAAATCCCACTCAATGACAATAGGAGATGAAGCTGCTAAAAAGGTTAAATTCTTCTGCAATCAGCAGGAGCTAACAAAAGTCCAGACCTTTCCATATTTGGGGGTCACTTTTGATGACCGAGGATCATGGGTCGCGCAACGCGCACAGAAACAGAATATTCTCGCTAGGGCAACAGGAGCATTGTTGGGTTTTGCAAAACGGCTGGGATGCAAGCCCTTGCCCGCGATTTTGAAGATATATAACGCTAAGTGCGTGCCTATGGCCCTGTATGGTAGTGAGGTCTGGGGCTATGCGTCGGCAGTGGAGATTCAATTAATCGAGAATGCCTTTTTTCGGAAACTTTTGTCATTGCCTGTTTCTACTTCAATCTTTAATATCCATGAAGATTTGGGGGCTGAGTATCTAGTGGATCAGATTTCCGTTGCCCCATTAATGGGTTGGTTAAGGGTTTGGGCGCAGCACTCACCAACCCTAAACCAGCTCATTATACAAGATTGTCTGGTCCTTGACAAAGCCATGTGTATTCCTTGGCTAAGATATATTAAATCTAAGATGGAGACTCTTGGCTGCTTAGAATTATTTGAAAGACCATGTGAGCTGACTAAATTGGAAATAAAAGACTTAAAGTCGCAGTTCATGTGCAGGGCAAAGTTGCAGAGAGAAGGCGAGGAAGTGTGTAAACCGTCTGTTAGGAGATTTGTCATGTTAAGTATGGGCAATGAGATTCAGCCATACTTGACTTATATAAATAACCCTTTTCATTTATTTTTATTGATCAGGTTTAAACATGACATGTTACCTTGGCTCCTAGCACACCCGAAGGGCTTTTTTAAAGAGGGCACTTTGGGCCCCTGTCCCTGTGATAACGCCTCCGAACAAAATATGCTGCATATGATTTTTTACTGTAAATTTTACACTCTGTTACGTAGGAAATTTATTTGCCCCATTTTTAAGAACTATCACTTTGACCAAGTAAGGCCCGCATTGGTATTTCTGCAAATGCTGGGCTCTCCTCTTGTCTGTTTTGGAGTTGCCAGCTATCTTTCAGGGGCATTTAGAAGTAGAAATCGAATGTAGTTTAATATATTTTAGCTCTATTTTTTAGCATGTTTGATAGTCCGAGACCGGGCCTTTTATCCCTTTTTTTTTGAAATCATGAAATAGTTTTATAAATTTTGGCCTGCCTTACTTTTTAATGTTCACATTCGCCAATTATTTGTTTAAACTTATTTTTATGTATATTTGTGTACTGTGTATTGTTTGAAATTCCTTTGTTAATTATTTTTTACATGTAACTATTTGCAAATGAAATTTTGTGTATGCTTTGATGGTTTTAATTATTAACCGAATAAAGCTATTGTTGACTGACTGACTTGACCGAGGTTGTGGAATAGCAATTGATGGTCTGCTAGCTCACCTGCCATCTACCTCTCTGGGCCCGCAGTATACTTAAAGAAAGATGGATAAATAAAGGTGTTGGGGTCGAGAAAAGAGTTCAGGAAGGTAGTGCCAGGATACCCTGTTAGGTGATTAGTCACGCTTTATAGATCCTGATTGAGTGGGGGAAGGATGGCAGGACACGAGGTATTATTATTTAATTATTGGCGGAACACTAAACATACTTCTGTGTAGTTGCGGGAGTGGGGAATACAGAACAGGCAAGTGTAAGCAGGCAGGCAAGTTTGACAAATTATTCGGACATGAGAGGGTAGAAAATGGCATTATTGCAGGACTGCCGGTACATAATATTTTTAGAAACAACTATGTGAGGGGCCGAGGAAGGTGAGGTCATGATGTGCATGCTAATGCTCCTCCCCATTACTAGAAAACATCTGGGCAGCTGACCTGATGGGTCAGCTTAGCGGGGGGGGGGGGGGGGGGGCATTAGGAATTGGGGGTGCATACACAAACATAGTTCCTACCTGGGACTGTTAAGGAAGATGTTGCTTTTTCGGCCCAAACAGCATCACACACTGTTATAAGCCCGCGTACTTTACAGACTAGATTCTTGTAACACTGATTTCGGGCGGCCTGCTTCATCGCCGAGGGATCTAGCACTATCAGATGCACAGAGAACAATTGATGGACAGAATGCAGAGTAACTCTGGTCATAAGCAGAGTCACAAAAGAACTAGAATTAAACAGTGGAAAAGGGATCGTGTAAGTCCCTGTACATTAATTCAGTCCTTAAAGCTCAACACTGGATCCAGTTAGATGATTGTTTTTACGTCCAGATTCTCTGCAAAACACACAAAGCTTACTGTACAAACAGGCCACCGCAGCTGCACAATTGCCACCCCACCAGCGCAACAAAAAGTACCCTGCTCTCTGCTACTGGCAAAATGACCAGCACAAAAATCGTTGAGCAGCCAAACCATGGAAGTAGATCACTTGAAGCTCAAAAGCACAGGATGTAGAACAACCTGAATGCAAGCGACAGAGGTGAACTAATCTATAATGACGTCAGAAAAGGTATGACAGTGTCTCACCTGTACACACAATCCAAACATTCCCAACACTCACAGCTTCTGACAAAGCCCTGAGCTCTTTGATAGGTCCGAAAAGATACATAGTGCAACCTAAAACTACACAGAACTCCGCAATTTTTGTTGACTGCATGCGTAATCACACACTCCAAGACCTTGCCAAGGCTGTAGAAAATACAATCCGAAAATTAGAATAAAGCTCTGTCCTCCTGCTATTGTCATTAAGGTCTGCTCATACACATTCATTTAACAAGCATTTGCAATGCAATAGGTCGCTCATTTAGCCATTAGCATTGTAAATGAAAATGCCTTTCATTTATGTTTTAAAAACCAAAACATACATAAAAGACATGTTAATTCACATTGCCAATAGCTCAAATTTTCATAAATGCAAGACATATTGCATTACAAATGCTTCTTTAAATGGTTAGCAAAGACATATCTAAACAAAACTACTAACATTTCAACTGGACATGCCATAGGCACTAATCAAAACCTTTAGAGGTCTGCTCCTCTGCAAATGAGAGTACATAGTGCTTGCTGACTTTTACCTTTGCTTTTAGTTTTCTTCTCATTTACTGACATATGTCAAACCCCATCACTCTAACAAACAACTCAGATCAGACTCCCTTTCCCTGGCCAGCGTTCCTAGAATAAAAAAGGCCCGATTCGGGGGGCGCTTGTTTTCCTACAACGCCCCAAAACTGTGGAACGCTCTCCCACTTTCCATGCGGAGAGAATACAATCTTTTGGCCTTTCGTAGGCAACTAAAAACTTGGCTCTTCCCATAATCTTCCACTTCTGCTACCCCCCCTCTGGAACTATAGGTCAATTCAGCGCTGGGACGCCCTAGGGTAGCTACGCGCTTTACAAATCCCCATTCAAATTCAAATTCAAATATCTGTATCACATACCAATCACATACCAAACAAGGCCTTCCTTTCCCTTCCTTTTTATGCATTGGGAAAAAAAATGCTCTGACATCTCTTACGGGACAATTGTATAAAACCCCACAAATGTATAGATAAATAAGAGGTTTTTGAATCAGATAGGTTGTCTCCATTCCCATAAGAGATGTTATGTTTCCTACTGTAATACTATAATAATTATCTCTCCTGGTGGGGACAAGGCCTTAAACTGATGTTGTGTCACCACAGATCCAACCCAGCAATAATTTGATGCAGTGAAGCACCTCGTTTTGTGACAACCATCATCATTGTGGATACTTAAGCTGGCTTTCCTGTTGTACCCACATCATCCACCTAATTGCCAGGTTCAGGTATTCCCTGGGTTGGTGTTCTGATTTTGGTAGTGTTATAGTAAACATAGTTAGGCTATGGTGCCTAGTGCATACTGCCCATTCCATGTTGCTAAAGCTGCCCCTATCAGAAGGAAGGGAGGAGTGTTTTATCACATTCTATCTGATTTTCAGGCCTTGCTTCAGAGGTATCGTTGCCCAACTTTTATGCATCAATGACAACATTTCAGTCCACAGCACTCGCTTCCTCAGGCGCCCTCTTTCCTAGTCTTTCTTCAGCATGTCTTCTCCATAGCATGATGTGGGGGCCATGCGCATCAGCAGGTTCAGGTGTAGATTCCATTTGTGATATTACTAAGGGTAAACCCCTCCTCTCTTTTGTGGAAGCTCTCACCATAGCCGGCTACAGCTGTTACTTTTAGATTGCTCCTTGTCTATTATCGTACTATCCTTCAGGCACACTTTGGATGCCTGTAGTCCTTCGAAGCGCTTGTATTTTTTAAAATGTGCACTTTACCACTTTATCACAATACATTACAGGTCGATCTTGAGAGCCATTTAAAACTGCTTTTGCACAGAATGTCATTAGGTGTGCACAACAGTTTCTAACGAACTTTCACAGAGGAAATGATACCTCGTCATAATCTCCATGCTGTTTGTTATCTAGAGGAGATATTCTATAGCTGTAAAAAGTTTTCTTCCAAAAATCCTTGTGAGTTAAACACGCCACTCCGGAAGCCCGTGCAGCTCCCCCAAGACCTGGACATTATTCGTTAAACTGAAGACGAATCTTCAGTCTGAATGCTCTGGTGCCTAGGTGTGCAGCCTTTCTTCGCATTGTTATTTAAATTCAAAAACAAACGGCAAATGCAGTACATTAGCTGAAACACTAAGTGGCAGCAGAGGTTCACAGTATAGATGCTCGGCCTTGGGGTGCACAGAAAAGATAGCATCCATTTATTCTGACCAGACGAAAATGAGCAGTGATAGGAAAATGTAAAATGCAAACAAGGACTGAGGATTCTTGCTGTATATGTGGCATACAATTTTCCTTAATGGACTGTTCAGTAACGTTCTTAAACGCTATGATATTTATGCCTTTATTTGGAGTCTCAGAGCATTCTTTCCTGCGAAGGTTAACCGACACCAAACTTTCAAAAATCCAACCGCAATCTCAAACTTCACCACTAGATGTCCACAAAGCCCTCTGTTTATGCCTACAAACTGCTTACTATCCAGAAAGACTGCAACCATTACTAAGTGTTAAAACAAGGTTGCGAGGTAGCTAGTTTTATACAGCTGTAAAAAAAACATTTAATTCCCTGTCGAATTCTCTCCTCAAAATGATTTAATAAATCAGAGTGTTGCTGTTGTTTGATTATTACCTTGGTGATACCTAAACAATAAAAGTCTGAAGGGATTGCTTTTTCCAAAAGCAATTTCCTCTTCAGTTACCTGTTATCGAAATTTCAACATTGAGATGGGAAGAAGGCATGAACCATTTGGTTAGTTAACCTCTTGCGTGCCCCGCCCTTTCCCCGCCCTGTGCCGGGCTTTCTATTAGCGGGCGGAGTTCATCACGAGATGGTCTCGTCATGGGCACAGTGCAACCGCGGCCCATGATGAGACCATCTCGTCATGGGCACTGAGGGGGTTAAGGAAACTGGTTAGAAAATGAGAAAACTTGTCACACTCATATGACAGCGTTGAGGGTAGTCCGCGAAGCTCTTAAGTCTATTTTTCCCTCAAAAACAATGTATTTATTTATGCGTTTTTATAAAGCGCGGACTTTACCCGAAGGTGTCAGAGCGCTGTACAATAGAACCAGTTACGTTATATGAGAGAAATGTTACAAAATAGAACGTACAAATATAGCAGGACACAGAATCAAACACAGCAAGCAAGAGGAGATAGGGAAAAACATAGCAGGCAAGAACACAATATCAAACACAGCAAGCAAGGAATGTACAAAAAAATAATAATAAATATTACAAAATTTACAATGACTAACGAACTTCCTGGTGGGGTCTGAGAATGAAGGAATTAGTTCTGAAAGTCTCTTTGTAATACAAGAGATTTGAGGTCCGCTTTCAAGATCCGGATGGAAGTGGTGGCACGGAGCAATGGAGGAAGCGAGTTCCAGATTCTCACCGCATTACCTGAGAACGATTGAGCCATCAATTTTTCCCTTTTGAAGGAGGGGGGCACAAGCAGAAACTTTACCGCATTCCGAGAAGGTCTCAAGCCTCCAGACAATTTCAGTTTATTCGTCCGATAGCGAGGGGAGGAAGTGTGCAAGGCTTTGTGGGTGATGCAAGCCGTTTTGTAAATAGCTCTTGCCTTGATGGGAAGCCATCGGAGAGAAGACAGGATAGGAGTGATGTGGTCACTTCGTCTGGACCCTGAGATGAAGCGAGCTACTGAATGGAGGACGGATTTGAGGGGGGAGAGATGAGATTTGGGAAGGCCAGTCAGAAGAGAATTACAATAATCCAGTCCAGAGAGAACTAGCGAATGGAGCAAGGTTTTTAGGTCTTTCTCCGGGAAGAACCGATGAATCCCCCACAGAAGGCGCAGCTGATAACGTGCATTCTTGGCAATGGAGTTGATGTGTGTGATTAGGTTGAGTCTTTTGTCAAGTATGACACCTAGGGATTTAGCGGAGTCAACAATGATGGGTTTACTGTTGAGTAAAATCAGCTGATCCATCCATGATTGAACAGGAGGAGGGGAAAGAGAGAGGTAGATAGGAGGAGGAATTCAGTTTTGGAGGGATTGAGAATGAGTTGGTGAACTAACATCCAGTTGTGAATAGAGTTGAGAGCAGAGTTGAGTAGTGAGACATCTTGTGAGGAAGACACCTTGAGGTAGATTTGGGTGTCATCCGCATAGAGATGGTAGAGGATTCCAGATTTGCTTAGGAGGTTCCCTAATGGTTCCAGATAGAGATTAAACAGAGTGGGTGCAAGGATAGAACCTTGAGGGACTCCTTGACCAACCACCAGTGGAGACGATAGACTGTTCGCAATCTTGGTCATTTGGGATCTGTCCGAGAGGAATGAGGCAAACCATTTAAGCACTGTCCCTTCCATGCCCATTCTCTGATAAAGAGTGTTAAGGAGAGTGTTGTGATTAACAGTGTCAAAGGCTGCCGAGAGGTCAAGAAGAATCAGAAGTCACGATTCCCCCGAATCAAGTATATGCAGCGCATCATCGATCACTTGCAGCAGGGCTGTTTCAGTGCTGCAATTTTGAATAAAGCCAGACTGGAACACGTCAAGGAGATTATTGTCCATAATGTGTTGGGAAAGTTGTTTTGCAACACATTTTTCTGTGATTTTTGAAAGAAAAGGGAGATTGGTGATGGGGCGGAAGTTATTGAGGTCGTTCGTATCTGCGGAGGTTTTTTCTTTAGAAGGGGGTAACCTGTCCTGTTTTAAGCATAGTTGGGAGGGATCCTTGACTGAGGAAGAGATTAACTAGCCTGGTCCAATTAGAGAGAGTATTGGTATAGAAATCAATGGCGATGACACTAGGGATGGGGTCAGAAGAAAGGATGGAGGGTTTGGTTTCGAGGATGCATTTGAGGAGGTCATCTTCCGAGATGGCGGCAAAGTTCTGCCAAGTGACTAAGGATTTTCGCTCCTCAAAGGGGGTGGGGTAGGTGACCTGATCCACCAGTATTTTTTGACCTTTTCATCAAAGAATATAGCGAATTCAGTTGCTTTCTTTGAGGCATCTTCAGGTTTGATGGTTTGGGGAGAGCAGTTTGGGTTTATGATGAGGTCGAAAAGTTTTTTGGGTCTGTTTTTAGCTGAGTCGAGGAGGGATCTGAAATGTGATGTTTTTTCAAGGAAGATGTGCTTGTGGTATTTGGATCTTGCCGAACGTAAAAGAGAGAGATTGGAGGTGGGTGGAGATTGTCTCCAATGTTTCTCCAAGATTATAAGGTTTTTCCTTTCGTCATAGAGCTTTATTGAACAAAGGTGCTGAGGGGGTGGGTCTTTTCCTTTTGCTTTGGAGTGGAGCGACATTGTCGATTTCGACTGCAAGGATTGAGAGGCAATGGGGGGTGAGATCGTGGACATCCGCACAGGGGTCTAGACTAGGAAGTGAACGCATAGCAGAACCACACAGTCTCAAGATCAATGTTTTTAGTGTTGCGGAACCAGGTAGAAGCCGTTTTAGGTTGGACGAGAGTAATAACATGTGAAAGGTGAAAACGGAAGGGAATGAGGAAATGGTCTGACCAGTTTACATGGATAGGGGGAGAAATGGTGAGCTGGTCCGATTTAGAAATAACAAGGTCCAGAATTGAGCTCTTGGCGTGTGTAATATCCGAGCAGTGTTGGACAAGATCGTTAGCTGAGAGAAAGGTTACTAGCTTGTTGGTAGCCGAGTCTTCCTCGGAGCCCCAGTGGAGATTGAAGTCACCTAGGAAGCTCTGCCTGTCGCTTTGAGAATATTGGTCACTAATGAAGTCGGTGAGTTCCTCCATGAAGGAAGAGCAGTTACCAGGCGGTAACAGTATTGACGCAAGTATGTACACAGTATTGACGCAAAGAGAAAAGACGGTCTGGTGGAGGAGGCAAGGCTATAGGTCTGGTTGTTGGGGGAGGGAAAGAAACAGACATGAGGGCGAGGTAGCAAGATTAAGCAGCGACTGGGTGGGTGGGGGATTGAGATAATCCCGGGCGCCCGGGTTAAAGTGAAAGCCGGCGCCTGTGTTGGTATTGAAAGCAGGCGCCCATGTGCTGCCTGCAGTAAGAGAAACTCGTTAATGAAAGTAGTGCTCACAGGCTTAAGAAGGCATATCATGTAACAACCAATCAATCAATCAATACATTTATAGAGCGTGCTACTCACCCGTGAGGGTCTCAAGGCGCTGAAGGGGGGGAGGGGGGGGGATTGTCGTTTACTGCTCGAATAGCCAGGTCTTGAGGTGCTTCCTGAAGGTGAGATGGTCCTGGGTCAGTCGAAGGTGTGCGGGGAGGGAGTTCCAAGTCTTGGCGGCCAGGTAGGAGAACGATCTTCCTCCGGTTGTGGTTTTGCGGATCCGTGGGACGATGGCGAGGGCGAGGCTGGCGGAGCGGAGCTGGTGGGTGGGAGTGTAGAATGAGAGGCGGCTGTTGAGGTATTCGGGGCTCATGTCATGGAGCGCTTTGTGTGCGTGGGTGAGGAGCCTGAACGTGACCCTCTTGCTGACGGGGAGCCAGTGCAGGTTTCTCAGGTGGGGAGTTATGTGGCTGTGGCGAGGGATGTTGAGGATGAGTCGTGCAGAGGCGTTCTGTATTCGCTGCAGTCGTTTCTGGAGTTTGGCTGTGGTTCCTGCGTACAGGGCGTTCCCATAGTCCAGTCGGCTGGTGACGAGGGCCTGGGTGACCGTCTTTCTGGTTTCGGTGGGGATCCGCCAAAAGATCTTTCGGAGCATGCGCAGGGTGTTGAAACATGAAGATGAGATGGTGTTGACTTGTTTGGTCATCATGAGGGATGTTTGGCTGCGATGAGGGCGGTCTCGGTGCTGTGGTTGGCTCGAAATCCGGATTGGGATGGGTCGAGTGCGTGGTTTGCTTCGAGGAATGCAGTCAGTTGTTTGTTGACGGTCTTCTCGATGACTTTAGCCGGGAAGGGAAGGAGAGAGATGGGGCGGAAGTTCTTGAGGTCTTTTGGGTTGGCTGTGGGTTTCTTTAGAAGGGTGTTGATCTCTGCGTACTTCCAGCTTTCTGGGAAGGTGGCTGACGCGAAGGAGTTGTTAATGATGTTCCGGAGGTGGGGTGCGATGATGGCATCGGCTTTGTTGAAGATGTGGTGAGGGCATGGGTCCAAGGGAGAGCCAGAGTGGATGGAGTTCATGACGTGGGTGGTGTCTTCAGTGCTGAGGGTGGTGGGTGTGATTGTTGGTTCGGTGGCTGGAGGCGGGGTCTGGGTGCTGAAGCTGTCGTGTATGTCTGCGATCTTGCGGTAGAAGAATGTGGCGAGGGAGTTGCAGAGATCTTGCGACGGTGCGATGTCATTGTTGCTGGTGCTGGGGTTGGAGAGCTCCTTAACGATGTTTAAGAGTTCTTTGCTGTTGTTGGTGCGGTTGTCCAGCCACTCTTTGAACGATGTCCTTTTGGTGGTGCGGATCAGCTGGTGGTGTTCGCGGGTGGCGTTCTTGTATTTTCTGTCGTCCGTTCGTGGCGCCAGGCTTTTTCGAGGGTTCGGCAGGATTTCTTTGAGTCTTTGAGGGCGTCGGTGAACCATGTGGTTTTCCTGTTGATGGTCTTGCCTGGGGGATTCTTAAGAGGAGCGAGGTCGTCGGCGCAGTTGGTGATCCACTGTGCGAGGTTCTGGGCTGCGTTGTTGGTGTCTGGGGTGTCGACTGGTGGGTTCTGGCTCAGCGATGTGGTTAGCTGGTCTGTGGTGACTTTGCTCCAGTATCTGCAGGGGATCTGTTGCGTGTGGTGTTGGGAAGTAGTCTTCTTGAAGGTGAAATGGATGCAGCTGTGGTCAATCCAGTGTAGTCCGGTGGAGTGGCTGAAGGAGACGTGGTTGCTGGCGAGAAGATGGGGGTCGAGCGTGTGGCCGGCGTAGTGGGTGGGGGTGTTCACCAGTTGCTTGAGTCCGAGGTTGGCGAGGTTGTCGAGCAGGGTGGTGGTGTTGTTGTCGTTCTTGTTCTCCAAGTGGAAGTTCAGGTCCCCTAGGAGGATGTATTCGGGTGAGGCTAGGGCGTGTGGGCTGATGAAATCGGCGATGGTTTCGCTGAATTGTGTGCGTGGGCCCGGGGGTCTGTAGATGAGGGTTCCTCTGAGTGTGGTTTTGGGGTTGGTGTGGATCTGGAAGTGTAGGTGTTCAGCGTTGGTCGTGATGTTGATGGTGTTCCTGTAGATGATGGTGATTCCTCCTCCGGTTCGGTTGGTGCGGTCCTTCCGGGTGATTTTGTAGCCGTCCGGGAAGGCTATGGCGATGTCGGGGGCTGAGGAGGCGTTCATCCAGGTTTCCGTGAGGAAGGCGACATCTGGTGTTGTGTCGAGGAGGTCCGAGAGTTCGATGGCGTGCTTGTGGACGGAGTGGGTGTTGAGGAGGATGCACTTGAGGTGGGGCTGTTGTTGGGTCCGGTGGGTGGGGTGCAGGTACGGAGGCAGGTGAATTTGCAGGCTAGGCAGGTGAAGGGTCCGTGGGTGCGCTTAGGGGTGGCTCGGTGGCAGGCGGGTGGTCGTCCGGTGTTGAGTGCGTTGAGGGCGGCGGAGTCGTAGCTCAGTCGGGTTCTCTGGCTCCGGCGAGGGCCAGGGGTTCTGGCACTGGGCGCGGTACAGGCGCGGACGGGCTTGGCTTTGGCGCGCCTTCGGCACGCCCCCTGCGCGCGCGGCTTCCATATGAGGGGCTGTGGGAGGGCGGAGCAGCTGGGAGGCGGGAGAGGGGTGGCGAATGGGACAGCGGGGGGGCGGGCCGCAGGGAACAAGCGGCGGGAAAATGGCACGGAGGAAGAGGGGGGAGAAATGGGACACAGAAGGCAAAACAGGGGAAGAGGGGCACAGAGAGGAAACGGCGGAAATACAAGGGAATGAAACCAGGCAACAAGTGAGGGGGCACACTCTAAAACGGGGGAGAAGGGGCACAGATAGCAAAATGAGGGAAGGGGCACAAGGTCCAACAGCAGAGAAACGAAGGAAAAGGAACAGGCTACCAGTGAGAGACCAAGGAGGACTCACTCAACACGAGGCAGGCAGCGGGAGCAAGACGACAGCGGGGGCAGCGTCACAGGAGGACCGTGTGTCGGCTGGGGGGGGCGACCTACCTGCGGGCAGGGTCAACCGAAGTAAACGGGCCAGTCACCATAGGAGGTTACAAATGAAGTCAAGGTGGTACTAAGGAGGGACTAACAAGCCTCTTTACGAATCAGAAGCCAGCATTTATTAAGGAAAATGACACAAGACAATTACAAATATGGGCGGAGAGTGGGCGGGCTTCTATTTCATACTCCACTACAACAAGTATTCCAGAGCAATGCATGCGCGCTGCCTCTAGGCTCGACCTAAAAAGGTCAGCTGCCCATCCATCCCGATCAAACAAGCTCGGCTTCACCTCCGTAGGTCCCAGGGAGGCCACTAGAGCGGTATTGTTATTTGTTTGTGATCAGCAGCACCATGCGGCAACTGCTAATGAACATACTGAAGCAAGCTAGAATTATCATGAGGACAATACTCAAATGTTTTCACACGTCAATGGTTCCTAGAGAGTTTTTTTTACGGTACTACCAATATTGGCATTAGTACGATACAAGATGGAAATCAGAGGTTCAAGGATAAATGCCATAACAATAGAGATACTGCTTTTAGGCACTGTACATTTTAAATACATTCCAAAGTGCCACCCACCCGTCTAATCCAATTTGGCTAAAGCGCTAGTTAAGCAACACAAAAAAAAAAAAAAAGGTAAAGAACCCAAGAGTCCTCTATAGACTTGAGTCTTAATGTCCAGAACATTTGAAAGTTGGTTTTAGGTACAGGGATCTTAAGTACATTCTTCCATTATCCCTGCAAGCAGTCCATCATAAGGTGTGTGTGTGTGTGTGTGTAGGGGTGGTGGAGGAGGGGGAGTGGGGTAATTGCCAACCAAGATTTGTGGTATCTCGGCATATCAGCTCCAAAGACATCAAGCTGCGCAGGATGCAACAGTGGTCTGGTCTCTGGCTTATCTAATAGGGTCCTTTGCCCATCTGATGAGGTCTTGGCAGTGTTTGCCATTTCATCAAGCTGTAGCTTTAAAATACTATGCCTGATCAATAAATGTGGGCACGGTTTAAGACGACGCCCTCTAGACCTCTGCAATACAGCGACGGAACCAGGCTTGCCTGCACCCACTCACCCCCCCCCCGCACACACACATCCCCCCCAAACGCCAAAATAAACTGTGCAATACTCTAGTAATTAGACGTTTGCTACCCAAACACCCTCCCTCTGTGACTGAGCTGCTTGAGTCAGTAAGAGTCATAGCAACCCATATTTTTCCTTTCATTTTTTTCATTATTCTGTCCTTTATACTCTGAATGTGTAATGTATGTACCAGGATTCTCTGAAGGTGTTCGAAATGGATTTACCTGAAACATATTTAATTCCCAATCCTGCTGACGTGACGATTATCCCAGCTGGTGATGTAGGCTCAATCTTCTCCTCATCGTCAGATTCAGGTAATTCTTCCTCTTCTTCCATCATCGAGTTCTCAGGAGACTCCTGAAATACTTTGCTCCCTTCATCAACCCCTCTTAAATGTTCATGGCCCATAATCACAAATTCTGTAGAGCTGTTTCCGCCTTCCCCTCGTGCTTCGCCACACTGAGTAACGCTGTCTGGCTGCACGTCTTCTAGCTGCAGTATAATCAAAGGTTCTTCCGCTGCACTGCCTGCCCAAGAAAAAGAAAACACTCTTTAGTAGAAATATTTAGAATGAAAAGCATTTACAGATTAATATGTTAAGAGACTCTGCTGCCTTTGTGCCCTTTTTTACACCCCACTGGTATTCAAACACTTTCCATCGACTAGGATGCTTGGATTTTATTACCAGGAATACACTGAATTATGAAGGTTCATTATTTTTATTGAGACTTTTTTTGCGAGAATACCATTAACAATTAATGAACAAGGCCTTTTGAGTACAACTGAATTTGCGCAAATTACACCATCACATTTTTTAAAATTAGTGAAAAAACAAATACTGTATTAAAAAGTAGCAATTTAACTTCACACTGTTACTAGACAATACTGACCCAGATACATTTGCAAAGTCTTGCATTCCAGGCTGTTCTTCGTTAATGCACAAAAAATATTGTTAGGTTTTGAGGACACTAAAACCTTCATGGCAGATATTACTTCACATCCTCTAACAACCTACAGGCTTCCTTTGGTCACTCTCTTAATGGGCCAGCACCTACATATGGCAAACCTTGTTACAACTAGATGGGTGAGGAGCCTGTCAGAGATTATCATGGTCACATCACACTCTCTCATCAACATTTGCACAGGAACCATATCCTTCTACTATTGCAAAAACTGGTTATTCTAGTAAATTGCAGCAGCTCCAAACCGGAATGGTTTTACTTTTGGACAATCTGATAATAAATGCAACAGTGTTACTCCTTCACCTCAAATCTGCAGGTGTCACACATGGGTAGTAGAAAGGCAGCCTTCGACAATACAATGATAATTTCACCCACAGCATATCTGATATATCTACTCTGGGATATATAGAAAAGGATGATGTGGTGGGTCCTTCCATCACTGACCACTAGTCAGACAACGTATGCCCCCGTTTCAGTGTAGTAATGAAAACTTCCTAGCTATTGTAACAAAAAGTTTCAATTATATTATAGACAAGGAGGAGAGGATTATGCTCATCTTTCTCCACTTTAATAAACAGCAGCCATTTTAAAACCAACTTCAACAAACTACAATTCCCATGAGACCTTGGGAATGTCAACAACAAAAAACAATAGCGGCCAACAAGATGATAGGCTCTTTCTCCAACCAATCCGGTATTTCCAATCAGGTTTATAGTCCATCAGCACTGTCCACTCATCCTCTTTCGTTGTGCGAGACCAGACACAGCCGTCCATTTACGCATCATGTTTATTTGCATCCATCCCTACAACAACAAGCATTTACAATGCAATGGTCTCGGCATTGGTAAAGTTAGAGCTATTGGCATTGCTCATGACATTATTTTTGTTTATGTTTTTAAGACATTTAAAAAAACGCCATTGTTATTTACAATGTCAATAGCTTAATCACTCTCAAATGCGAGATCTATTTCATTTGCACCCACACACAGAGCCACCTACACACCCACTGATTAAGCTATTGACATTGTAAATAACAATGACGTTTCTCTACATGTTTTAAAAACAAAAACATAAACAAAATCAATGTCATGAGCAATGCCAATAGCTCTAACTTTAACAATGCAGAGACCGTTGCATTGTAAATGCTTGTTCTTTTTAAGGTAGGTTACTGCCTAGTGCTGAACAAATGCAGCCTATTACCAAGGAAGTGGAAAAGCTTGCGCCTGAGCAGTAACTAAGGGATTTTGCAACGTCCCAGATTCCACCTATTCTGCAGGGTTGAGGAAAGTAGAATTTTGAACGGGGGTTCATGTCCCACGTCCCAGTCTGGTTATGGCTCGGACCCAAGCCAGTCTGCCACCTTCCATATGCGAGGGCGAGCGTAAAGCACTTGGTAGTTGGTGCCCTGACAGTGCAAGAGTGAATCAGTCTGCCTCGTGTTTCCCTTATGTTCTCACACCTCCATGTCAGCCAAAAACTTTATTTTAGATACCAGGGACCCTTTTGTTTTTTTGCTGAGTTTTTATATAGCGCGAACTTGACCCGAATCCAATCAGGTATCAGAGCGCCTTACATAACACCGGTTACGTTACATTAGGACACACAATCATTCTTTGTTAGGCACGGGGAAGATTAAGTGATTTGCCCAGAATCACAGGCTGTTCAGCGTCACTGCCGAGACTCAAACCCAGTTCCCCAGGTCCGAGGTCGATCGCCTTAGCCGTTAGGCCAACTCCTCTTCCTGCCTCTTTATCTTGGCCTACCCCGGTCATTGCTGCAGATTTAAAGGCAGGCACTAATACTGCATTCTGCCGCAGAAGTACGGTCAGTGGTCTCCTAGTGGTAGGATACTAGAATAAAAAAGCAATTCTATGCAGAAACTCGGTTGTGGCAGCCTAAAAGCTTATCATGCATAAAACCCGAACTGCTTTTATCACATGATCAGTTGTCGGAACGCACTGCACTCGATTATCAACGTCATTTATTAGACATGACTACCACGCAAGTTTGGAAGCCGGTCTCCAGTTGCCTGGCCGTCCCATATTCACACACACTCTGAGAACTACGGAACAATCAGAATCCGAATAAAGTTCGTTTTAGTTAAAACCATAACCATGTGCCAATAAAACGCGATACATAGCACCATTAAAATATACATTAAAATATATGCTTTAAAAGTTTCTTATCGCAGAAGTTGCCTCAGAACTACGGAAAGATTGGATGGAGCATACCGGCTGTGTGCATGGCATGAGCGTTGCTGTTTGTATTCTGTGAACTAAAATGCGATGACGTTTTAAGTTAGGCAAAGACAAATATCCCCCACCTTCCTGGGCATAAACGTATAACCCGAAGGCTCTTCTCTCGGTGAATGTCTCGGTTTCACCCTGGCTGTCCCTGTTGGTCGCTTCCCCTGAGAGGGGGCTCGGAAAATGCTAGCAAACAAACTGCGCCACGTGAGGAATACCACAGGGAGTCAATTAAGCATCTGTGCCAGCGCCCCCGGGGGCTCGTGGAGTAGTGTAACCACAGCAGCTCGCGGCGGGTCGGGGGAAGGGGGCGAGGCGATGACGTGGGAGATAGAAGGAAGGGGAGCGCAAGGATGTGGGGACAACAGGAAACGGTGGGATGTGAGGGACAGAAGGAACCGAAAGGACAGAAGAACAAGAGGCCTTACCTGCCGGACTCCACACAGAACAAGCCGAGGGACACACTCTGAGAACTACTGAACAATCAGAATCCGAATAAAGTTCGTTTTAGTTAAAACCATAACCATGTGCCAATAAAACGCGATACATAGCACCATTAAAATATACATTAAAATATATGCTTTAAAAGTTTCTTAATGTCGGGTGAGTGGAAGCTTTTTAAAGTGGTTCACGGTGCACATGTGCGAAATGCAGTCAACGGATAGAAGTGCTGACACTCCTTTCAGCCGCTGGTTAAAGCCAGCCGAACCACAAAGTTTTAAACAAAGCCATTAAAAATCACAAACCAAACAATTGCTGACAAGGGCACCGGAAGACACCACCGCCTTTCTCCGAGGCAGAGCAGATATGCCTTGGAGAAACGCAGCGTCCTTTTTGGATTCGGGGGCGTGTTTGTCTTTTCTCTCCTCCAGCCATTGGCTGGAGGAGAAAATGAGAAAAGTTGCAAAAAACACGCCCCCCGATCCGAAAAGGACGGGGCATAATCGGAGTGACTGGACCTCTTCTCCAGTGGCTGGCCAGCATTTAAGAGGCCAGCCAATGGAGAACAGGAGAGAAGAGGGGCGGGTGCAAGCCCCTCTTCTCAAAGACATTAAATCTCCGGACTTCCGGTCTGCCGACCGGATGGTCCCGAGACCTAAAAAGGACCAATTAGATCCCTTTCAAGGCTAAGGTTTAAGCCTATACCGAAAGGCAAAGATCACAAAACATCTAGAGAAGCAACACATTCAACAATGCAAATAAGCAAACAAGAAACTCAAATCATGTTACTAAGTTTAGGGAGGGCTCCAACCACAAGTGCCGTGAATTCCTGGGAAGGATAATCCTCGCCTCCGCGTCCTTAATAGAATTGCAACTGTTATGACCGGAGGAGAGAATTATGCTAGTTTAAAGCTTACTTACCACCAAGTGGGCCATGTGTAAAACTGGTTTGAAGTAAAACCGTTTGAACGTCGAGTCTGAGGAACAGTATGCAGCGTTAAGAATATCTTCCAACAGAGCGCTAAGGCCTTCAAAGCCATCGCCCCACGTGTGGAGTGGGCTACGAACAAACGCAGATCAATGCCTGCCTCTTGCATAAGCCACCTCACCCAGCAGGCGATTGTGGGGGATTATACAGCTCTGTGAGGTATGTGCAGGGCAACGAGGAGCTGCCTCTCCCCAATGGGCTGAAACTCCTCAGACATCTCCGCATAGGCTCTAAGACAAGAGACCACACACAACTTTAGGGATTCCAGGAAAGCTGGGAATGAGATTACCCTTGTGCCGCATTTGGTCCGTCTCCAGACTGTGAAGGTCACCACCGAAGGAATATCCGATTGGTGCTGCCCAGAGCTCTGACATCTGAAAGTCGTCTGCAAGAGATCAGACAGAGGAGCATGGCTAGCTTCGCTGAAAGCTTCTTCCTGGATAGGAATCTATTTGGTTGCCAGGAGAGAGGAAAAAAGTTCAGCACCTGGTTCACATCTCAGAGTGCGGAATACCTGGGATCCGGGGGAAGGGAAAGCCTTATCCCCCCCAAAAGACAACAAACAAAGGGATGTACCCCTACTGGGGACCCATCCATCACTGTGTGTCCTGCCAAGATAGCGAAGGGTATTTATGGATCTGTAGGCCAAGTTGCCTTCAGCTAGGTAGGCCAGAAAATTCAAGACATGGGTCACATCTGCTGTCATGGGATCAAGACTCAGTCGCAGACACCAAAGGGAACATCTTCTCCAAGTAGATTATAGCGCTTGACTGTGCTGTCTGCCCAGGCCTTGGATATGAACTTCTCAGCCGCGTCTGAAAGGCCAGAGACCGGCCATCGTCCTCGGTAATCCGCCATGCCATGAAAGCCAGCGCCCCTTGCAAGACAAGAGGGTGAGGTTGTTGCGCTGGACTGAGAAACATTCCTGGAAACAGGGGGAGAGGGATTGGAGAATCCCAAGAAAGTTCCAGAAGAACTGGAATCCAGACTTGCGACATCCAAATTGGCGTGATCCTCACCACCTCGGACACCTGCCGGTCGACTTGTGCCAAGGCTCTAGTGATCATGGCGAACAGGGTAAGGCATGCCCCTTCTCCTCCCTCCAGTCTTGGAGAAACGCATCTGTGGCCACAGCCAGGAATTCTGGCCTCTAGCTGAAGAACCTTGGCAGTTGATGGTCCAGACAAGAAGCAAATAGATATTTCGGAAAAAAAAAACATTTACCATGGAGGTCCGAAAACATCTCCTCATACAGTTTCCATAGGCTCGCTTCCCAGACGTTGCGAGATTAAAAGTCTGATATCTGATTGTCCTGACCCAGAAGGTATTCTGCTGCAATCAAGATCTGGCGATCCAGGCAATATTGCCAGAGGTTGGAGGCGACGTCTGAGAGAGCCTTCGACTGGGTGGTAACGAACCGCAGACACGTTGTCCATTTTGAGGAGAACGCAAGATTGAATTGTGTCCTTGGTCCAAAACCGGATAGCGAAGGAGCCCGCAAGGAGCTCTAAGCAGTTGATTTGTAAACGTTGTTTGTGAGGAGACCACAACTCTCCTGTAGCAAAATTGCCACACCTGGCACCCAAGCCTAACCTGCTGGCGTCGGACCCTATGCCAATGTCCGGGGCGGAACCAAAATTCGCCCAGCCGTTCCATGACTCCATGTTGGCTAGCCACCAGCTGATCTCCTCTCCGGCTTCCATGGAGAGGGTCACCTGTTGGGAGTACGACAGCCCTGTGAGTAGGTGTGCCGCCTTCAGGCGCTGAAGAGCGCGGTAGTGGATGGGCCCTGGAAAGATGGTCTGGATAGTGGAGGAGGCCTACCAGGCTAGCCACCTGCCTCAGAGAGAGATCCGAGGTTTGACTGAGCCCACCGCAGTAAGTGCCGGATCTTCGTTACCTTCCAGGAGGGAAGGCTGAGAGAGGCCTCAATGGAGTTGATCAAGAAACCTAGGAAAATCCCCTTTTTGGAGGTAACTAGAAAGGGTTTATTTTGGACTCATTGATTACAAAGCCCTAGTTCTGCAGGTGGTTGACCGCTCTCTGAAGTTGTGTAGCTAGCTTGTGGGGGCACTGCGCCATTATCAAGATGTCGAAGTAGTCTACGAGTCACATCCCCTGTGGTCTCAGGTGTTCCACGACCGGCTTGAGGACCTTCATGAAGCACCAAGGTGCGGATCAGAGGCCAAAGGGAAGTGTGGCATACCCCCACCATAAAAACTGCAGGATTGTCCTGTGTGGGACAGAATTGAGATCGAGATGTAAGTGTGCATGAGGTCGAGACGCACCATCTAGTCCCGTGGGCGGTGGATCCCTTCCATTTTGAAGTGGCGGTAGACAATACACTTGTTGAATTTGCGTAGGTTGATGACCGGACGCTGACCATCGTCCGCCTGTCCACCAGGAAGAGGTTGCTGATAAACCCTCTGGGATGTGGAACGGCTGGGGATATAGCGCATTTGCCAGGAGGACCGCACCTCGTCGTCTACTAGAGCCGACTACGCAGCTGAAAAGCGGATGGGACCCAGGAGTTCGGCCTGAACAGGAGTCCCATAAAACTATTTGGAACCCTTAGATCATCTGTAGGCGTCCCCCATGATGGAAGTCCAAGCTTGGAAAATTTTTCCAGTCGGCACCCTACTTTTACATGGTAAGAAGGTAAAACTATCAACGGTGTTAAAGGCACCTCGGCCTTTGGCTCCTCTGCCTCTGCCGCGTCGCCCTCTGGTGGGGTAGAAGCTACCAAATCTGGCCTGGTCTTGTTGGAGCCTTGTCCCCTGGGATTATGCGGGTTATTGGGCCGGTGGCCCGGGGGGCCCTTACCTCGACTGGCCCCCTAGAAAACCCGAGTGAGAGACCTTTTTAATGGAGGACTGTCCTTTGCCGAGGGAGGTGAAAGTATTCACAAACCTCCCCAGCTCCTTGATAAAGGGTTACCCAAAAAGGCCGCCTCCGAATCGGCCAAGTCTCTCATCTTGGAGTGTACCTTAATAAGCAAGGAGCGCCAACTCTCTGTAGATAACGAGCAGTTCACGTTTCCTAAAAAGACAATCGCGCGCTGTGCCCAGGTGGGAAGGATATCAGGGGAAATCAGGGGACCTGAAGTCTTAGCCTCTTCCGCCATGTCCAGGATCTTTGTTAGTGGGACAAGGGTCTCCAGCAGCTTATCCTGGAAAGCCTGCCAGGATCTGTCCATCCCTTTTTTAGGATCCTTAATAAACTTTTGCAAGAAGGTGGCCATCTGTGTGTCTATATTGGGCGTCATTGCCACCTTGCCCTCAAGGGAGGGTCGGGCACTCTCACTCCAAGGCAATTGCTCAAGTACTTCTGCAGAGGCTTCTGAATGTGGCCAGCCACGTACTGCTCCGACGGGGCCCATTCGGAAGATCTCGGGTTGAGGATCTCGTCTGGGTCCAGCATATTCGAGCACGACCACCGATTGTCCGAGTTGGGAGGGTAGCTGGGGGGTCAGAAGAAGGGAGCATTGGTCGGGAGAGGCCTGTGATCTCATCCATGTCTCTATGGTCTTCGTCTACGGACAGGAATGCCCGTTTCAGACTGGCAAAGGTGTCCAGATCTACTCCTGCTTCGTGGGGACGCTTCGCTGGTGGAGGGTTCAATTAGGTTCCAGCAGTCGGTGGAGGGCCTGCAGGGCCCGTGGGAGTCCCCGCCATCCGTTCACAGGCCTGCACTATTTGGCACGAGTGGCTTTTCTCTAGGGGGACCATGGCCTCAGACACTCACCTATAGATTGATGACTCTACCGTATCGTAAAAATCATCGTCCCAGGAAAGCCCATCCAGGGGGTCCTCCTCCCCTTGGGTATCCTCAAAGGGTTCCATCTGTGGGAGATATCCACAGCTCCTCTAGCTTGATGTGAGGAGTGGTCTCGCTCTGGGGTACACCACGAGGTGACAGACAAAGGGGTCACCCAGGCAAAGTGCTAGATAATGGGGGCTGGGTGTGAGCCTAAACTTTGATGTGAGCAAGTCTCACTTTTAAAGGGCCAGGCCCCAGGGACACCTCACCTCAGGACCTAAGTGGATCCCATCCTCGGTGACCCAGATAATAGGAGACCTAGACTTTACCTCTACAGCAAGGAGCTCACCTTAGGTAGCCTGGCAAACAGCGATTTGTAAGAGGATAGTAGACTTCTACAACCAGCCGGCATAACTCCTTTGAGCAATTAAAGCAAGACTTCAAGATGCCGGAAGCCAAACAATTATTGGGTCACTCAACTGTTGATGAAACTAACCCCTCCTCAAATTCCCTTAAAAATAGCTCATCACAAAACATGACAACAAGCACACACTAGCCAACATTTACCAATTATTGCGGAACCACACAGAACCCTCTACCTCGCCCGCTCAGAAGAGAAGGGAGGTAAAATTTGGCCATACCCTATTCATTAGGGAATGGAGAGAGATATACGCCACAACATGAAATCTGCAGCTGTCTGCGGCCCCTGCAGGCCATCCCAACGGGAGGCCCTTTAGTGCCATTTGGGCACACGCCACGCACTGGCCAAGGGTTGGACTCAGGAATGAGTTATTCGCCTTGGCGCACTAGGCGCGTCACTTCCGGCGGAGAGAGGTCGGGGGAGGGTACTTATACCTCCCCCCACCTCTCTGGCGCCCTGTTTGCGCCAGACACGCCGTCTGCTGGACATGCTGTCCTGAGGTCGTGAGATCAGTCGCGCATGAGGCGAGGTGAGTGCGGCATTGGGGGAAGCAGTCCCCCCCCTCCCGTCCCACAAAGTTAGGCTATGCCAGTGTTGGACCTCGAAGCTGCATTTTCCCTGGTCCTGCCCCCGGGAGGAGGTCCACTGGTGTCGGTACCTGCTCGTGGGGTTGTGGCGTGGGATTGAGACGGGGCAGGGTAAAGGGGGTACTGACTCCTCAGCCTCATGCCGCGCAGGCAACCACCTTAAACAAAGCAGCATTAAATTGGAGCGTTTTCAGCTCCCCTTACTTTTCCTCACACGCCCCCCCCTTTCCAATTCAGCACCCTGGAGTGGCGGTGGCGTTGAAGCAAGGAGCAGGTAGCGGCGCATCGGGCCCAATCGCTAGGAGGGATGAACCGTACAGGAGATTGGCCACAGCTGCGTGCAGAGAGCCGGCACAGTTTTTCCCTGGAGGTGTTGCCCCCCTGCCCTTGGCGAGGTGCGCGAGTTGGCCAGCAGCCGGCACGCAGGCTTTCTTGGGCTGCTCTGTTGCTTCGCCGATTGATCCTCTTGCAGCGGTCATGGGGTGGAAAGGCCTATGGCCTGTACTGTCTCGCTGGGATTTGCAACTGCGGGGCCTAAGAGCAGATGTTGCAAAGATTGTGGTCCCCGAGTACATGCATTACTGGTGGACCAGCACGTCTTGCCAGGGCCTTTACGGAGAGTTGCCGTGGGTGGCTTAACGCTGTCGAGTCCTCGCATCAGCATTGTTCGGTAAGTGCAGGGGTATTGTTAACCCCCTCCCACTCAAGTCTGTGCCCTTCAGTATAGGGCTGTGCGGGGGGACAGTCGAGCGGCGTGGTTGGTGACCCAAGGCCCCGTGTGTAGTAGGGGTCGGGTTTTAGGATGTGAGGGCTTCCTTGGTCTGCCCACGTGGGTTGCTGGTCAGCGAGCTGGGCAGGGGCAAAAGTTGCGGGCCATGGGCTGCGGCCGCAGGAGGTGCCTTAGTCTCGGTCGCGGGATCTATAGGAACACGGCCGGGTTGTGCGGTGTCGTGGACCCCATTAGTGGGTCGCGGGGAGGATGCCACAGGAACGGGTGGGCCCTCCTGAGCACGGCAGGATCCAGGGTGCCCCGCCTCAGCAATTAGCATGCTGGGGAAGCAACAGACTAGTGCGCGGGCACCAGTTGCAGGCACAAGGCGTGGGGGAAGGTGCCACGAGTGCACGCCGCACCCCCACCCCCCAATGGCACATATAATTGCAATGCGCGGCGAGCCTTGGGGGCTTGTGTAGCGTGTCTCAGGATGCGGTGGGGCAAGTTCCGGAGTGCCTGCCTTAATGTGCTGACAAAGTTGACTAGGAGGATCTTGCTGAGGGCGCGCAACATGCATGCTGACCGGACGTTGCGTTTATTTTCCTGCGAAACCGACGGCCCTCCTCTTGTGGGGGCCGGGACAATTCAGCTGGCTTCCTTTGTTATGGGGGGGGATTTGCGAGCAACTTGTGCGTGTTGTCTGCACATAAGCAACGGGGGCTTCAGTTATCGCTGACTTGCGGTGGCCGAGGGCCGTTGTTCCGGCGCTTTCCACCCTCCGTCTATGGGCGCTCCACCCCTCGGGACAGCTCTGTATTCAGCATTCTTTGAGCAGTGGTGAGGGCTGCGTGCAATGGGTGAGTGTTTCCAGGAGCAACGAGTGAGATCCCTTGCAGTGATTGCGGAATGTTGTTGCTCTTAGTGGTACATAGGGCTTCGAAGACCCTGTGCAAGGTTTTGAATGTGGTGCGTGGTTGTTTATATTTACGGCTGAAACTCCATGCGGGAGCTTGCCCAGCTGGCAGAGGACCGGCCAGCGCGTCTCCTTATCGCTAACACTGGGTGACCCGCACAGTGGATAGGCTTGTTTTCCGAGTGGCGGGGGGTTGTCCCCCGGCGCAGTGCTTTACGCCCTTGGGCTCGAGGGGGACTGCCTGGCCCGCCATGAAGCAACCGAGGTTGCCCCCGCCCCCCTTTTGTCATTCATATGGTAATTAGACCGTTCAGGGGCCCATATGGGACTTGTATGTGGGATCTGGTCAGGGAGGGCGTGTGTTCCCTGGCATTGCCATAAGCATGCTGAGGCGGGGGAGGGCACACTGAGGCGATCATTGGTTTTCTCGGGAGCAGCATGAGGCTGGCTCGCGGCCCCAGATGGGGATTCAGCCTGTGTGGTAGAGGGCGACTTACGTTATGTTCCATATGTTATTAACTTGGCAGGCTGAAATAGCTCAGTTGGGAGAGCGTTAGACTGCAGATCTGAAGGTCCCTCGTTCAATACCGGGTTTCGGCACAGTCCTAGAGGTTCTTGGCTCCTCACAAAATATTTCTAGGAGCCTGCACAGAGTCTTGTACATAGAATTAAAACGCTCTTCTATAGTGATGTTCAGTGCCATTTTGAAATGGTCGTAATGCCATGTTAGCATATTTTTCTACAAACAGGCGAAACGTTGAAAGTGGTGAGTATTAAACAGTCATACTAGAATTTGGCTGGCATGATTGAAGCCTTACCCTTAATTACGTTAGCCACACCTGTGAGACAGGAAGGCTGTGTAACATTAGCGCATGGCTGCATTTTCAGTGTAATAAGGTGACGGTCTACGACCACGGGCGACACCTTCACCATTAGAAGATGGGCTCGCAAATCGTTCCAGCTCCATGGCGCATTTGCTAGCCTGCGCTTGCGCCCATCCCCTGCAACCACCTGTCCCTGGCGGTTCAGGCTGACTGGGTATATTTGGTGATACTCTGCTCTCCCCGAGCTTCGTCAATTTTGCACCCTACCTAGGCACTTCGCCTACCGAAGTGGCACACGTACGTTGATGCACACATAGGCGCACTCCAAGCCCGGAAATGCCTTGCAACAGCACCTTTAAATCTTGGTCTTCTTAGAGTTTCTCGTTGCTCAAATGGCTCATCATGAGCTCAAGAATCGTGCCAAGTATGAGGCAGTATTTCTACTTGGCAAGTTAGAGGGTGGATCGGGCCATCAGGTCTCCGTAGGCAAGTGAAGATTGTGAGGCTGACCTATCAAGCGACGGCAAGCATGTGTGTGCTGAAGCTCCAAACTTGGACCAATCCCTCTTCGTTCAGGTGGTACTGAATAGCCTTTGGTACTTTGGGTTACTGGTCGATATGTTTCAGCTAGCTTCCAGGAACGCGACAATTTCCCCTAGCATGACAGCGCAAACGGGTTTTGAATGTGTTGCTCCAGGAAGTAATTATAATACAGTCGCAATTCTCATGCTTGTTCAGGTAAGGCGATGTTCACATCAGCACCTCTCAGTATTAAAGTGCCGCTCCCCACCAGGCGTAATGGTCACTAAGGTGTATGTGTCCAGATTGCCTATTCAAGCTAGGTAGTGCGTGCCGGTAGTGCGACCGTTGGTGTTAGTTTTGCTCTCACAGGTTGAGAAGAATAAAAAGAAAAGGATAGTTGGTTGGTGCCAATTTGACAAGGGAATGTGTTCTTCGCAAGCACATGGAGTTTACTCCGAAAGGTGTGGATTTTCTCATGACTTCAGCTTTGCGAGGATAAACTCCTGCGGAGTTGCCTTGGTTCAGTAGTCTTCATTTAATTAGCCTTGCATGGCTGCAGTTTCAGAGTTTTCTTTTTCCGTTATGTTCAGGTTTAGCTCGCCACCAGCCAAGGTCACATGACTGCAGATTATGCGAAGGCAGGTAACGAAAGCACCTTATCGCGTGTAACTGTTACAGTTGATATGCCTCTATTTAAGTCACTTGGCATTCTGTTAATGATATCGAGCCAAGCCAAGGTCACTTGACTGCAGAGTATGCGAAGGCAGGTAAAGAAAGCACCGTATTTGAGGTTCCCTCTTATAGCAAGAGCCTTTGCACCGCGTGGAGCTGTTACAGTTGATAAGCCTCTTTTAAATCACTTAGCATTCTGTTAAAGATTATCGAGTTTCAGATAGATACGTCTCTACAATGCCCCAGACAAACTGCTTCTAATGGTTTTGTTTGGATTTGGCTGGGTTTTACACACATTTACCTGTTTTGGGTTTTACACACATTTACCTGTTTTACAAGGGGGTATGGTTGATTTCAGTTGATTGGTGGTCTTGATTAGTGTAATGGTCCCATTTGCGGTTGAGCTAGCTATTCATTGAAGGGAGACATTTAATGCATTGTTCAACACAAAGGTGGCAGTCCCACCATTTCAGAATGGAAGCATTTTCAATATGCTACGCAGAATTGTGGCTTCAGTTATCTTATACAACTAAAAAGCATGGTTAAAAGCCAAAGGTTCTGGCGTGTTGCAGGGTAGTGTGGTTTTGTTGTATATATCCGGAGGCAATGTCAGAAGCCGCAAAATACCAACCCGCGGCATACTAAGCTTAGCACTAAACGCCAGTGTATGGGTCAGCCATGCCTGATTGCATTGACCGCGCAACCAGGGGGTTGCTTGTGGGGCACTGTGCTGCATGAGGACCGAGACTGAGATAACACAGGCCTTGGGTGAGACAACCGTTGCCCATGTAGAGTGGTCTCATAGGCTGGGCGTGCCTACCATCGACGGTGATGGCTTAAGAAGCAATGAATTATTGGTTCTCTTGCATTGGCATGCAAATTCTGGGTGGGCTTAGCTTGGCATGCCACCTTGCAGTGGTTTCCACTGACTCTGGTGATTGGCTGTCGCAGCACTTGGTCATCAGTCTGTACCCTTGTACTGGGGATCATCCAGGGAGGGGGGCACATTAGGGCTTAGTCACCCTAGAATAATATCCACAAACTGGCACACGGTGCGTTAGGGTTGTGTAACACAGAACTGGGGGGTGTCTCATGGGGTACACTCACTGCCTGTGGTAATGGTGCAGGATCATTATTGTTTTACTCTAGGAAACTGATCTTATGCCCAGGTTCAGTCTGCCTTTGCCACCAGTTACCAGCCCAATGGTGGGAAAGTATAATTTTACACTTACTCTGGGAAATACAATGCAAAGAAAGGCGCTGCAAATTGCTGAGACTGCATTGGGCAATTTGGTTTGAGGTCCTTTATGAGGAACATCTGCTGGCACCATATAGAAACAGGTACCATGTACACTGGGTGGGCATTCCTCTGCAACCAAGGGCAGGTTTCAGGTTGCTTCAGTTAAGACCTATTCACCCGCGCTTTAGCCAGGGCAGCAGGCGGGTGGTGGTAGGTGTCATCGAACAAGTGTGCTGCGGTGCAAAAAAGTTTGGGAAACACTGCATTAGAGCCTAATGGCGACAGGGTATTATACACCATTTGGCATTCCCAATATTTAGGAAAGGGCAGGTATTTGCACAGAATGTTCCCCTCTGGTTCCCACAGATTGGTCTGCCCACTGGATTATCCTTCAATGGGCTAGAACCTGAGACTGGAAGGGGCATCTTCTGCTACCGGTGTCCCAAATACATTGATAATCAACGCTGGGGTAGATGCACCATGAAGGGCATGATTACTACTTGGGTTTTCCCTAAGTTTTGGGGTCAAACTAGGTGTGAGCATTAAGTCTACAGTCCTTAGGAAGAATCCAGCATTCCTTCAATCCAAGTAAGTGGGTAACGGACACTGGCTGTTCAGCGACATTGTGCCCTGGGGGCACGCGCGCTTCACAAACACAGAGCTGCAACCAGAAGGGTGCCAAGTGGCAAACACCAGTAAATAGGTTTAATATGTGTGTCTCTGGCATTACAGCTGTATGAAGCCAGTATCATTTAGAGGTACGCCCAGGTGAAAATTGAGTGCTTCTTAAGGTTGTCATGAACAATGCGGTTTTGGTACCCCCCAGCGGATCCACTGAAAGTGTACTGCAGCTAACATGAAACTGGGAATCTGGGATTCTGACACTTTTGCGAGTTTAAGCATCCAGGGTCAGAGTTTGTTAGCAGGTATTGGCATCTGTGATCCAGCAGTTAATCAAGCAAGGTGCACTGCGCAAGTTATCATTAGATGAAAGGGTGAGGTGTCGCCAATAGCGGGCATAATACATATAGGGTCAAACCAGATTTCACACCAATAAGGTGTTCACCAGGGTTAGCACCCAAAGGGGTCTGTGCAATTGTCTGGTCAACGGGGTGAAGTGCACCCCAGAACCAAAGGAAGGTGACCTGTTTCTGCAGTTAAGCTCAAAAGCCCAGCACAGTCAGCTACATTAGCCATGCTTGGTGTGGACGTGGTCAGCCAACAGTGTGCTGTATGGGGTAATAAGGTGTCAAGCACAATGGGCTACAATGTCATTAGAAAATTTGGCACGTCCGGTGTTAAACAAAAACTAAAAGTTAACGGAGCAGGTAATTTTCCACCGCTGGGGATGCTCTGGGTCGGCAGTGGGTACCCCTCCACCCCGCCCCCTATTAGAGAATATTCGAGGATGAGGGTAAAGTAGGATTTAGTCAGTCTTGAATGTTAGCACCATATTGCAGATTTTATAAGCTGGTATTCCTAGGGGGTTTCACCACAGAGGGAGCTGAGCGGGAAAAAATCCCACAAGAAATAAGGGATGCAGGGGAAGTGCTGGAGGGCAGCCTTGCTCATTGTCACATTCACCTATGCTATGAACATTCCTGTGCGTCATGATTTAGCAAGCTAAAGGACGGTCCAAATGCTAAGTATAATCCTTCTCGCCTTAATAGCCAAAGTAGGCAGGCGGGTGATGGAGCGGTCTCCTAACAAGTGGGCTGCTGTCCCAGAGATGGGAGACAGGAGTTCAGGCACACATGGTACTAGAAGGACGGCAACTAGGTGAGATAAGCAAATAGATGGGGCAATGTGAGCCTTCAATCAATCAATCAGGGGTTGGTAAAGCGAGCTACTCACCCGTGAGGGTCTCAAGGCGCTGAGGGGAAAGGTAGGTGTCTGAAATCGTCCCGCCCAGAGTTGGCACGGGGCTAGGTCATGTGAGGCAGTGGAACTTTCCCGCAGGCGGTTGAATAGTTCTTGGCACAGGTTGACAGGCCAGAAGGCTCTTTGGTTTCATCAGACACCAGCTGATCCAGGCCAACGTGAAGGGCTATTGTGATATAGATGGGGATCATCCATCACCAGTAGGGAGGGATCTCTTCCCTTAGATTTGCTGGAGGCCTGGAAATGAGCGTTTGTAGGTGAGAAATGCGCTGTTTTGGTGAGAACAGCAACTACATGGGTCAAGGTGAGCTCTGGTGGTCTGAGATGATCCCCCTCAGAGGTTGGAGCTAAGTCAGAGGAGGCCGTTGAACATCCCTGTAAGAAGGAACTGTTCATGGCCTAAGTTCGCAGACCAGAGGGGCCTGGGTTTCATCAGACACAAGCTGATTCAGGCTAATGTTAAAGGCTACTTTGCTAAAGATTGTCACCATTGCCATCCAGGCGTACTCCTAGATTAGGTTGACAAACATGGGGTGCATCTGTCACAGGTGGGCATGGACACTTTCCACTGGACATGCACGAGGCCCTAGAAAGCAGGTTGCAGGTCAAAAATTAGCTGTTTTGGTGGGGGAGGGAGGGGGATCTGGCGCCGACGGGGGCCGCCTCCAGAGCTGTGGCAGAGTTACAGGGCGATCTGGAAGCAGACAGGTACAGTAAGGGTACCTCTGCGGCAGACGAGTACAGTGAGGGTACCTCTGCGCAGCACAGTAAAGGTGCCAGTGCAAAGACCAGGATCCTCAGGGCAGGTTACTGGAAAACCGCGACGGCACCCCGTTAGTCCTTTGGGCGGTTGGGCGCCTGACCAACCGGGGGTTTGCCCTGCTACGCTCTGCCCCGGAAAGGGCGTGAGTAATACGAGACCAACATGTCACGTGATCCGGAAGAGGATCACCAAAGATGTAGCACTGTCTGGGTGTCCCACAGTGCTGGCTCAGTCAGTATAGGTTGGTACAGCTGCCTGCCCTTGGATTACCGGTAAGATATCCCACCATACCGCATACTTTGTATGGAATAAACCGGCAGCAATATTTTCCCAGAACAAAAGTGGTCTTGTGTAATTATTTATTCATGCATGCTCAGACGGTGGGTGGGGATAAGTTGCAGATAATGGCACTATCAGCTACGCAAGATGGGCGCCGGAACACCCATCTGAGAGGCTCCCGACTGATCCCACTATATCCTTCATAATCCTGCGTGATTGATCCTTAATATTTGCCTTGGGAAGGCAACTACTGCAGCGCTGCGGCAAACCTTGGTCGGAGGTTGCGGCGGAGCACAGGAGACGTGTAGCTGGGACTGGCCGTGACGAACCAGAGGCCTAATAAGTGACGTGCCGTGGACTGCTGGGCTGAATGGAGTGGGAGTCCTCCCCCGCCTCCGCTATGACCGTTCCCCTGCTGATGGGAGGGAGGGATGCTAATTGGTGAGGTCTGCTGCTCGCTCGCCTGCAGAGCTTCCGGGTACCCCGGGGGTGGGGGTGAGGCCCTGTATCAACGGAGGGCTTGTGAGGAGCTGCTGCGGCCCGGACTGTAACCGCGCTTCCTCGGGGCCTACTATGGAAGGGTCGGGCCGCCCCTGGCCCTGATCGCAGCCCCGGGTGTGGTCACCTGGCCTCTCTACCGTGGGTCTGCTGGAGGAGGCTGCCGGGGTGACACGGCAGGGAGATGCAGCCACTCTCAACAGACTGTCTGCGGGAGCAGTTTGGCTGCCGGCTCGGTGCAGTCCTGTTTGGCAGCGCCTAGCACTTGAATGGCGTGACACCGCTGAGGTCTGTACTGCAGCCATCGGCCTGTGAGGTGCTGCAGGCTCTGCACACGAGCCAGAATGCGGCCACATGTTCTTTTTCCATAAGGCCTGCAAAAGGAAGCTGCAGGTGAGGCGTCGTTGGGGGGCACCACCTAGCTGCTGCTGGAGGGAGGGAGGGCAGGGTGCCTGGGCAGTGCACAAAGCCACAGGATCATCAACTAAGAAGGGGGGGGATGTAGTCTGGGGCATGAGGTGGTCCCCTGGGATTCCGTGTGCCTGTCTGGCTAGGGTTGGTGCTCTCTGTCCCCCCCCAGTCCCACCACAGGGACTGGAGGAACACTTACAGCGCCTGGATACTGCAGTGCTGTGGGTCGGTGCTTTGCCTCTTTGCATCGCGGGGAGCGGGCTGAGGACTCCCTCCTATTACTCATTGCAGCCTGAGCAAGGGAGAAGTATTGGCTCCTTGGGGTGCACATGGGACGGAATAGACAGATGGGAGGCCCCCAAGGGCAAAACCATGGGTCAATATACAACCTCGGCCTCTGCTTTGCAGCGCGCCATTAGGCGGACAGACTCGAGGGAGGTGCTGAACAGCCGACTGGGGAGCCCACGAGGACGGAACTGTTGGAGGCTATACAGGGTTCTCGCCTTGCTCTTGAGAATAAAAATTGAGAATTTTGCTCTGGAGGTCAACATCCTTCGCATAGAGCTATGCAAGGTGTCTGATAAAGTATGACTGGCAGAGGGCTCCATAAAGGAATTATAGATGGAGGGGCCTCCCTGAGAAAACAGGTAGCCGAGGTCACGACCAGGTCCGGAGTCCTAGAGGCATCCTAGAGGCGAGGGTGGAGGACGCGGAGGGCTTCTCCCGTCGCAACATTGTGCGCCTCCTGGAGTTACCGAAAAGAGCGGAGAGAGCGCATCCTGAGCAGTTCGAGACATGGATCAAAACCACATTGAAGCCCCAGGGACTGTCCACCATGTTCATTATTGAAGGGCCACATCGCCCCTTGGTGGCTCCCCCGCCACCTGGGCCCCACGCGCGCTCTCATTGCACATATACTGAATTACAAAGACCGAGACAGTACCCTTCGGGCAGCCAGAGACACTGATAATGCCCAGTTTGAAAACCACAAGATCTCTATTTACCCCGACGACACAAACAAAGTGAAGGGTGCCTGTAAAACATTCCTGGAAGTCAAAGCAAAGTTGAGATCCATGGGACTTCGCTACATGTTATTATTCCCAGCACGCCTCCAGGTCCTATCTAGGGGCATGTCCTACTTTTTTGATTCACCTGATGATGTCTGGCACTGGCTAGAGGCATGGGATAAAGTGCCACGAGAGCATAATGGCTCCTGGAGATCAGGGGCGCGCAAGATGCCGCTGCCTAGAGGTACCGATGGGACGCAGGGCACAGCTATGGTGTCCGACCCTCGCCGAAGCCCGGACAGATCAGCTACCACCAGGGTGGAGATACAGGCGGATGGCACCATGGCTCTGGCTCCCACTGGAGAGAACTTGGAGGGGCGGGGGGAGAAATGGTGCAGCGATTGGATGAGGAGCAAGACACAGCCTCTTAAGAGCTGTGTCTTGCTCCTTGTGTAAAGTTGTTGGGTTGGCTGGTCTTTTAGCTGCAAGGGTGTGCTGTAACTGGGTGTGGGTTTTACTTGTTGTCTTTCTCTCTCACGTTTGTGTGTTCCCTGATTGATAGAGTTGAAAGTAAGGGGGGGGAGAGATAGATGGTTTTTGCTCCTAAAAAGACACGCAAAAAGGAAAAAAAAAAAAAAAAAGAAAAGAACAGACAAGGGGGTTTAGCATGTCGTTTTGGCCTCCTTCAAGAATTGTTTGGCTTTGTTCTTCTGTACTATGGGATCTGATTTACTGGGTTGCCTCTTCAGAGGTGGGGTAGGTGGCTCAGGTCAGGGGTAGGCCATAAGTCCTGACAGCAAGAACACGCTTGGACTTGCAGTGGGTAGAAATGTTGTTGCACTATATGTCCAGAGAGGGCTGGAAGTTTCATGCATCACACAGTTGGGGATTTCCCATAATTGTTTATTGTTCCGTTACATGTTTTATAACAGTGCAGAATGTGGTTGGCTCTCCGGGCCTCCTGTTGACCCATTCGACTAAGGAGGGGTGGGGGTGAGGGGGAATATGCATCCGAGACTATGCCTACGTTATAGGGTCCATTCCTTCCTTAAACACCATAAGATCCATATCGCCTGCTTATAGGAGACACACCCAGGGGCTGCGGAAGCTAATAAATTGCAAACAAATGGAGGTGTCAAGTGCTCGCTGCTTCTTACGCCGCCTATGCTAGGGGGGTGGCCATATAGGTGGCCCTGGGGATCCCCTTTCGGCTCACTTACTGCGAGGTGGATGTGAGGGAGTGATATGTACTAATCCAGGGTTTTTTGGAAGGGAGGGAGCTCACATTGCTCAATTCCTATGCCCCCAACCTAAATGGCAGGCTCTTCTTTGAGGGGATGCGGGATCTCCTGTGTGACAGTTTGGGATCCCCCATCATTTGGGCGGGAGATTTTAATTGTGTCTTGGATGGCGAGGGACACCGTCACACCCCGAGTGCAGGGATTAAAGCATGATGACAAGCGCCTTGGCAAGGACAATGCAGAATCTGGGGCTGTGGGATGGGTGGCGTCTCTTGCACCTGGAGGGACACAAATATAAATGTCACTGCTGTGACACATATGGCCCAGTTTCTACCTCATCATTCACCGGCTCGGATGGCATTGGACTGGAATGGAATTGGGGGGGGGTCTGTAGATCGTGTCGTATGATCTCTGATCTGCTGGAGGACCCTGTGTCTAGGAAGGACCTGCAAACTGCTCTGAACACATATCTTGATAATAATTGGGGGACGTTAAACTCAAGGGCTATTGAATGGGAGGCCTTAAAGGGGGTTGAGCGGGGCACATGTATTGGCACTGTCTGTGGTGTGCGCAGGAGACTTATAGCGAACCTAAAAAGTCAAGAGGACCGATTGGACACTTTTTAAATGCAAGCGTCCCTTGCAGCTGGGGAGTGTGTGGTGCTACTGGAGGCTCATAGGGAGGTATGCTCTCTCTGGGGCACCTTGGACAAAACAGGTCTCAAATCCTATCGCCAGTTGTTGCATAGGGAAGGACACAAATCGGGTGAATTGTTGGCCTGTATTCTTAAACGGGAGGTGGAGATGCCCCTCATTATCTCAATACGGGACGCAGAACATAATCTGAGCTCCCAGCGCCAAGAAGTGCTAATGTCGCTATTGGACCACTATAACGTAGTCTATAAGGCGGGGCCCCTGGATGACGAGGTTAGGATAAAGGGCTTTCTGGCTCAGGCAGGGCTTCTACGACTGCAAAGTGCAGCCATGTCAGAATTAGAAAAGGCGGAGGAGGTGGGCGAGGCCATCAAGGCTCTTCGCAAATCCAAATCCCTCGTGAGGACGGATTTCCAGCGGAAATCTATCAAGTTTATTCTCAAAAGCTGCTTGAGGTTTATCAAGAAGCTATAGTTAACAGGTGCTTGCCGCAAACTAGAGAGAGGGGGTGTATGCTTAATGTTGAAACCCGGAGTGGTTCCTGAAGACCCATCCGCCTACAGGCCCCTAACTATGCTGAATACGGACCTAAACTTTTAATGCAAGATTCAGGCGACAAGGATGAGGGAGGGGGCAGGAGGGGGGGGGACAGGATTGGAGTTATTTGGGATCTAGTCCATGAGGACCAATGTGGCTTAATGCAAGCGTGTAGTAATGCACACAATATTCGTAGACTGACACGTGTTTTATACGGCCCTGGATCCAAAGGAGGAAATGGCACTGCTCTCTCTAGACCTAGAAAAGGCATTTAATACAGTGGGATGAGCCTTTCTAATGGCAGTGCTGAGGGGCATGGGGTTCGGTCGCAATTTTGCGTGAATCTGGCTTTTATACACGGAGCGTTCGATAAGAGTCAAGGTGGGAGTGCAGCCATCACAGTCATGTCCGATGAGAAGGGGCAACTACTATGGGCACAAATTCAGGACGGTGACTGTAACAATTCAGGACAAAGGGTCAAAATTCAGGACACAAATTCAGGACAGGAGGTCAAAAATACAGGACAAATATTCCAGACAAAAAGTATGCTTTACAGACACATCAGAGGATGTCAAGCAATAGTAGATAAATAAATAGGCAAAGAACACCGCTCCTTCCCTGTCATTTCCCCTGCTCCATCACTGCTTCTGTCCAGTACCTGCTTCTGCCCAGTGATGCTCCTGCCCAGCCACTGCTCCTGCTTAATCACAGCACCTGCACTGTCACTTCTATTGCCCCGTCACTTCCCCTGCCCAGTCACCGCTCCTGCCCAGTCACCGCTCCTGCCCAGTCACCGCGCCTGCCCAGTCACCGCGCCTGCCCAGTCACCGCGCCTGCCCAGTCACTGCGCCTGCCCGGTCACTGCTCATGCCCGGTCACTGCTCATGCCCGGTCACTGCTCATGCCCGGTCACTGCTCATGCTCTATCACCGTTCCTGCCCCGTCATTACTCCTGCCCAGTCACTGCTCCTACCCATTCACTGCGCCTACCCGGTCACCGCTCCTGCTCATGCCTAATCACAGCACCTGCAACATCACTTCTCTTCTCTTGTCCTGTCGCCGCTCCGGCCCCGTCGATTCACCTGCCCCGTTCACAGCTCCTGCCCCGTTCACCGCTCCTGCTCCGTTCACCGCTCCTGCCCCGTTCAGTGTTCCTGTTCGGTCACTGCTCCTGCCCGCTCCCTGTTCCTGTTCGGTCAGCGCTCCTGCCTGATCACCGCTCCTGCCCGGTACACCGCTTCTGCCCCGTACACCGCTCCTGCCCCGTAGTACACCGCTCCTGCTCATGCCTAATCACAGCACCGGCCACATCACTTCTGCCCAGTCGCCGCTCCTGCCCCGTTCACCGCTCCTGCCCCGTCACTTCTCCTGCCCCGTCACTTTTCAAGCCCCGTCACCGCTCCTGTGCAGTGCGGTCACCACTCCTGCTCTTGCCCCATCATTTTGCCTGCCCCGTCACCTCGCCTGCCCCGTCACCGCACCTGCCCCTTCACCGCACCTGCCCCGTCATCGCACCTGCCCCGTCACCGCACCTGCCCCGTCCACTGCTCCTGCCCCGTCCACTGCTCCTGCCCCGTCCACTGCTCCTGTGCGGTCAGCACTCCTGCCCGAATCACTGCTCCTGTCCTTGTTCACTGCTCCTGCACCCTTGTTCACCGCTCCTGCACCCTTGTTCACCGCTCCTGCACCCTTGTTCACCGCTCCTGCACCCTTGTTCACCGCTCCTGCACCCTTGTTCACCGGTCCGGCCACTGCTCATGGCCAATCACCGCTCCAGCCCAGTTCACCGCTCCAGCCCAGTTCACCGCTCGTGCACAGTTCACCGCTCAGGCCCCGGTCACCGCTCCTGGCCCCGGTCACCGCTCCTGCCCCCGGTCACCGCTCCTGCCCCCGGTCACCGCTCCTGCACCCGGTCACCGCTCCTGCCCCCGTCACTCTCAGTGAACAACACTGGCAAATTACAAAAGGCCACAAGTCCCCCATAGTACACTGTTTGGGGAAAGCTCCTCTGTAATCACCTACTACGATCTACTGGCTCCAAGTGAGTCACTGGTCACCAAGGTATTCACTCCCACATGATATGCTAAAGTCAGACGGTGCATTGTCATTCGAAAGGGGATAATCAGCCTCAGTCAGAATGACAATGGGCCTGTCCACAGTCAGTGCGAGCTCAGTGAGGGGCTACTGCCGTCTCTGGAGTTCAACAGAATAGTGCGAGCAGGTCCCTGAGAACTTTTAATCTCTTGGGGCTTCTCGCAGGGAAATAGCACAGCTCGCTGTAATCAATCTCCAAAATTACGGACAAAAGGCGTCCGTAAAAGGAATGATTACGGACAACAGACAAGACACCAAAATGACGGACGGTCCGTGAAATTTACAGCCGGTTGGTCACCGTACCTGGGGACACCTTCATCTCGTTCCAGGATGCGCAGACATCTTCGAGGTGGGACCGGCTCATTTTCTACATTATGCCAAGGTGGAGAGTGTTGCTAAAGATCTCTGTGTAGAATTTCCGGGGGCCCAGCGTTCATCGGAGGTCCTCGAGGGCCTCATAGGATGAGGGGGCGGGGGGAGGCACCACCTCATTACACATTTTTACAAAGCCCTCCGGAAAGACATGCAAATGCTGCAGTACCCTGCACGTAGGGCATGGAAAGGCGATATGGGGGCGCCGATTTCTGATACTGACTGGGAGATGTCGTTGAACCTTCTTCGTACTGTATCCTGCAATATTCGCTTCAAGCTATTACATTTCTACTTTGCACACCACATCTATGTCACCCTACACAGTGTGAACAGGATAGAACCCATGAGAAATGCTACCTGTCCGCGATGGGAGAGGGTGGGCGCTACATTTCATACTTAGCCTGTGAATGTCCTCCAATTCAATCCTATTAGGCACTGGTGGTACCTCACAGAGGTGGCCACAGGCATTAGCGCCCCATTAACCCCAATTAGTTGGCACAACAGACTATTTCTAGCGAAAAGGCCGGGGGCAATCGGGTCGATGGGGATGTGGGCTTCCACTGCTGACCTGTTGGTTGACGGACTTGATGGAGTGGTGGGGAGAGCAGTTGGCCTAAGGGCTAGGGCGGTCGACCTCAAATCTGGGGAACCGGGTTTGAGTCTCGGCAATGACGCTGAACATCCTGTGATTCTTGGCAAATCACTTAATCTCCCCGTGCCTAACAAAAATGAACGTGTCCTCATGTATGCAACTGGTGCTATGTAAAGCGCTCAGATACCGGATTCGGGTCAAGTTTGCGCTATATAAAAACTCTGTAGAGAATCGGGGGCCGCGGAGGAACGACATATGCGCCTCACGCATACGGACGATGGGGCGTCCAAGGCAATATTACTGTGGGTACAACTGCTGGGTATGTTCCAGGAGGAACAAGACCAACCCATAGAGGACGGCTCGGGTGGGGAGGGTTGAAGGAAAGCAGGAGCATCTATCTCTTTGCAGCATTCACAGCGACCGAGTGAGCATTAATAGGGGACTGCATGGCTTCGAGCTCGATGCCTTGGTTTTATTTCTATACTGTCTTGGGACACCCTCAGATTCACTTATAATTCATACCATTAACCTAAATTTTGAAGATCAGTATATGTTTTTAATGTCAGTCTGCTGAAACTTCCCTTCCGGTTATGCCGAATGTACTGAATGTCCGTTTTTACTGGAAAGTCAATAAAATACACTTTTTAATTTCTTTTTAACAAAACCCTTAAAATAAAACCAGAGGATATCAGGAACATATTGGAATTAGCAAGCTGAAATAAAACAATGAAAGGCTTCTTTATGGAGTTTTTTTCTATACTTCAGAAAAAGAAGGACCAGCCATGCTCTGCTCTTCTACTTGAAACAGTCTATATTGACTGATTATTGTAACCTTTAAAGGAAATTAAAATGGTCTCTTACAGTACCACAACCATACAGAGGTGCTGTAATCGAGAAAACCCAGAGAGATGAAAAGATTTTAGACTGTCTCCATAAAGAAATATAAATCCCAGATAGAGTCAAAAATATATTTCTAGATATGTGGGGATGGGGGACTTCCACTGTTTAGTTGGTAGGAGATTCCCACTCCTGCCAGTGCCCACCCAATATTTGTAATGTTAGAATCAGGTGGTGGTACTCATAGCCCGGCTACTAACATTTTAGTGGCAGAGAGGAAAGTTGGCATTGCGGTAGTACTGGGGCAGATCTCCACCTCCCCTCTCTGAGCTGGTGGTAGATCCACCTCCCTCCGTTTCCCCATCCATAGAGCTCAGAGAGTAGCCAAAGAGCCCCAAGGATTGTTCTCTACCTCCATTTATTCTTCGTATTTCTAAAGCGCAACACTTATCTCCTGGGTAATGTCACAGCGCTAGGTAGTTACCACTCCTATCCAATGAGAGAGCTTCACTATAGAGAATACATTAACTGGGGAAAAGCAAGGTTTTTCGTTTTTTCCTAAATCTGCTGTGGTTATCAATAAGCCGGCTGTCCAGTGGTACCGCATCCCTCTGGGTAGCAGCCATAAAAGTAAGAGAATGGCCACCCGTTCTAGTACTCCTTATGTTTAGTTTTTGTAAGGGTGGTCTCCTGCGATCTCAGGTCTCAAGTAGAAATATAGAATTCTACTCTATTTTGGAGAATCTCAGGTCCTGAGTTATGAAAGGCTTTATGCGCATAGCATAAAAGTTTTAAATTGAATCTTTAATGTATAGGTAGCCAGTGTAAGGCTACCAAACAGGCTGAATCAGAGCTAAACCTATCCATGTTACAGATTAGCTTGGTAGCAGCATGTTGGATTACCTGTAATCTCGTAAACAGGTAATCTATCATGCCTACAAAAATGGCATTAGTCTAGTCCAGCCTGCTCATTATAAGAGCCTGGACAATAGTTCTGTGCCTAGCTATTGGAATCTAAATGAACAGTCTTCTCAAAAGTTTGAGGATCCTGAAGCATTTGCCAAGGCAACTCTAACATGGTCCTGCCTAGAAAGGCGATCGTCAATGATGACCCTCCAAATTTTTTGTGGATTTCTTGGGGGAGGGGTGGGGAGGCATCTCTCCCAATGATGCCGTCCACCAAGAGGCATCCCAGATCAGATGCGCCCATCGAATAAAACATCTCACTTTTTTCTGCATTTAGTTTTAAGCAATGATCTGTCATCCAGCCTGCTACTTCCGTGAGACACTCATTAAATTTGCCGCAAGTCTCGTTAGGCTTCTCACCCAATGAGATAATCAACTGGGTGTCATCCGCATAGGACACGACCTCAAAGCCCCATTTTCTGAAGATTTTTGCAAGTGGAGACACATATATATTAAACAAATTAGAGCTCAACGAGGAGCCCTGGTGAACTCCAGAGCTGAAGTTATGAGGGCTGTATCTACAAGGCCCCACTGTTCTATGCGTTAGAAAAGAACTCAGACACTTAAGAGCATGTGAATGTGGACCCAACTCATGGAGTCTGTTAATCAGCAAACTGTGGAAAACAGTATTGAAGGCTGTGGGCAGGTCAAGTAGGATCAGGGCACGGCCTTGCCCTGATTAACTACTGATCTGATATCATCCAGTACTGCTAGCAATGTGCACTCCGTGCTGTTTGCCCGAAAGCCCGCCTGAGAAGGATCCAATAGGCTATTATTCTCTTTAATAAAAAATTAAAAAAAACAACTGGCTGGCTATTTACCAATTTTTCTAAAACCTTAGACACGAAGGGAAGGAGTGATATTGGCAGATAATTGGAAAGAATGGACATGACTATACCAGTTCTTTGCCAGGGCTAGTAGTATTGTTCCCTTCCAATTCCTTGGGAAGATTGCCTATTTGAGAGATTTGTTACAAATTTGAGTAAAATGGCAGCTTAATATACAAGCTAACCAAGATATATTAAATGGAGGGCAGGGGTCAAAGGGGGAGCAGATTTGACCTTCAACATCAGCTTTAGAACTTGAGTTTCTGAAAATTGTTCAAAGACTCCCAGATCTATTTTAGTATCTGGGTGGGGAGCTATAAAAGTCTGCAGTGTCATAAGACGTTGGTTGGATCTCAAACGACAAATCTTTTTAATTTTCTCTATAAAATAATCCGCAAATACCTCAAAGGACTGTCTGGGAGATTGACTGGGAGGGACATGTGGGTTGGACCAGCTCCATCACAATCTTAAAAAGTTCTTTCGAGGAGCTTCTATTCTCTTGTTATCTGTGACTAAATTAATCTTTCTTAGCTCTCCTTAACGCCTTATAATATGATTTATGTTCTTTAAATTTATAGTGATCTATTTGAGTTCTAGGAGACCTCTGTGTAATAATTTGAGTGATGTCTTCCTCACAGGCAAATGAAGTAGAGGAGCCAGAGATGTGATGAAGATCAGGTTTCTTTATTCACCGAAGATCCAAGCCATCCATCAGTAGGGCAGCTCCCAACTGACTGAATACATTCAAGTAAACACATTCCATTCCCATGGTAACACCACAGCACATGACCTCATAGTGGCAATCACATCAAGTGCCAGAACAGGGCCCAGCTGTGAATGCCAAGAAACCCACTGTAAGGAATACCACACTCTGCTTTTGTTCTAGATTTTTCAAAGTTCTTAGTTCTACAGAATACCGTTTTTCTGAAGGGGAGTGTCTGGTGGATTTATTAATTTTCCACAGAGGACAATTATCTAGGGAGTCTAGAATAGCCACATTCAGTGAATCAATTCGGTTGGATAGGGACATGTTAACATCCTTTTTCGGGGGATTAAAATGGTTAGGAAAGATTTGCTCTGTTATGTTTCTCCAGGATCTCTTGATGATAGAAGAGGCATCATCAGAGATATGTCCACGTAAGGGGAATAATGTCTAATATTTCTGTAGATGCAATATTAAACAATAAATCTAATGTATGTCCTGCTGTGTGGGTTGGGCTTGTAATACATTGTTTGAATTGTAACATATCCATGTCCTTCTCTAATATTCTGCGTAGGTCATTCTCAGAATTATCCAAATGAACACTAAAATCGCCAAAGATAAGGTACTGTTCATGTGTTATACTTAGCTCCACCAAGTGGGCAAAAATTATTGATCCACATCATATCTTGACCCGGAGGTCTATCAAGCACCATACCTCCGAGTAGCGTTTGTTTCCTATGTGTGAGATGGAAAGCTAAAATCTCACTCTTTTTAGACATGCATACCATAGTGCAAGTAAAAGTTTCTTTAAATATAATAGCGATACCCCCGCACTACCACCCCCGGTCGGTCCTCTCCATCACAATTTACTATTATATAGTGTACTGGTGTGGATGCCTTAAGCCAAGTTTCAGTAATAAATACCAAATCTAGTTTAACCCCGAAAATCATATTCCAGATCTCTAGGCAGTGATTTGGCAGGGACCTGGTGTTAACATATAGGCAGTTTAATGTAGAATCTGTCCCAGTCTTTGATGCGTCTGTGTCATACGCACTCACTGGCCCACTATTCTATTTAAAGTGCAAACATGCGATGGGTTCCTCTATTTTACCAGCCAGGCCACTCCCACACTGGGAGGTATTATTAATGGATACTTTCCCTTGATTCAGGAGGTTATTGTGGTAATAGGTTATTATCCGGTTACCTGATTTGGATCTAGCAGAGTCTCTAACCCTGTTCTTGTGTGGACAGGCGCAAACAAACTTGCCTTTGGCACGCCAGTGGCGCGGCCACACATCACCCTCTGGTCTCGTGTGGTTTCTCCCTACCATTATTGAAATTATAACCCCAACTGGAATTTGTTCAACCAAATGCCCATTTTCGATTCCCTCAGGTCAGAAAAAAAATTACAAATTTAATAAATACCGCCAGAGTGTTAAAAAAAAACAATTGATCAACAACGAAAATAGTTTTAAAACAGAAGCAATTTTAACAAGTGCAAAATGATCAGAAACTATATGTGCAAAGTGTGCAAATCAAATTCAAACAATTCTCTCTGGAGCACGGTAATATTACCTCAAAGATTGGTATGATCACTATGGTACTTCAAATCAACCCTTGGATTCCTCTTGAAATGCACTTCAGCATTAATGGGAGGTGGGTGGGAATAGACATTCTGGCGATTCATCAGGTTGGGGGTTGTTTAGCACCGACGGTTAGTCCTAGTAGTTCTATGCGTTTGCCAAGTGAAACGGGGGCATCCGCAGGCCAGCATAAGGTGGCATAAATGGTAAAGATTATACTTCTGCACTGGCCTAGAATGTTTCTCACCAAACTCCATCCTCCACATCAACAAAAGAAGATTAAAGAGGACTGACAGCTAGTGTTACAAAATTAAACAAACCTTGGTAAAGCCATCAGATCAGGCTTTAAAAGAGGTAATGCATGTAAACAGGCATGCAAAAATAGTGTTTATGAAAGCTTACTGCAATATTGCAAGGCTTGTTGGCCAAGACTTTTTTCCATGGTGGCATGGGTTTCTTGTCGCTCCAGAGTAATTCCATTACGAGTTTGTTTGCTTCTTTTTCACTCCTTGTTTATTTACTTTGCCTGCATGTGCTCTGGCCATGGCCCTCTAGTGATTTGGCCAATATGTATTTTTTCAATAAATCTTCTGACAAGACACAAAGTTGCATTTTAAAGGACGAGGAGCATAGCATAGAACTAATTTCGAACATAAAGACATTGAAAACCTTGACAGTCAGTACTTTTCCATGTTCTACTAACAGAATGCATTTTATTTTTTATAATAATCAGCTCTACCTCAGAGCGTTGCTAAAGATGGAAAATAAATAGCTGCAAAGAGATGCCATCCCTTATATGAAGTGTGCTGCAGCTGAACAGCTCGTACAGCTTTTTTAACATGTTTGAACAAGCATTTGCAATGCAATAGGTCTCGCATTTGCGAGAGTTTGAGCTACTGGCATTGTAAATGCCTTTTATTAATGTGTTTTGAAAACCTGCAAGCAGTGCATAAACATCTGCGTTGCACTTTTACTCACTGCTTATCACAAGCAAGGCTGACAGTAACCGATCCGCTTTTACTGCCAGCCTTGCTTCTCTTAAGGTGCTTATGCACCACTTACAGGTGTTCCAAACATAAGTAAAAGTCATTGTCGTTTACAATGGCAATAGCTCAAACTCTCACAAATGTGAGACCTATTGCAATGCAAACGCTTGTTTGACTTGGAGAGAGTTGGGACCCAAAGACGTTTCCCTCAGCTTAGGTGGGGTGCAAGAAGACAACATCCTGCCAGAATAGCATACCTTACCATACCATCAACCGGAAAGTATAGAATAAGCTAAAATGTAGGTGAAATACCTTGTGTCATCCGGAGATCATATCTTTCGGCAACAGCACAAGAGAAGTGCCTGAAAGGTTCATCTGAGCCTCTGGACTCCAGAGTCCAAGTGGACACCAACGCTGGACCTCAACTCTAGCCAGAACCTGAAGGCCTCACCGTGAAGGTGGTGATACTAAGAGACAGGACCGGTCACCAGAAACTGGTCCAAGTGTAGGTCAAGGACCTCCATGTTTTGTTTAGAATGAAAAGGAGATACCTGTAGTATTGTTCCAGCCACAGGCTAAGGTCCCCGATTGAGATAACATTATCCGCTGGTTTACATAGTTTGCTCACTTTGTGGCACCTACTGTGCGCACGCTTATTAGTAAGTGTAACAAGCATTGGCATAGCCAATAGGTCTCGCTTTTGGGACCTTATAAGTATTTAGTTAGGCAGCACAATATCCTTGGTGCAACAACATCAACTGTTGCATGGCTAAACACTTAAAAGGTCCCAAAAGCGAGACCTATTGGCTATGCCAATGCTTGTTTGTTTGTTTTATATAGCACAAAATCGACCTGAAGATATCAGGTATCAGAGCACTTTACATGAGCATCAGTTTCGTTACAGACGGACACATTCATTTTTGTTAGGCACTGTTAGGCAATGTCTGTTGGCAAAAAACATATATATACTCTGTATGAAACCTACTGCCCTATTTTTAATATGATTTTAATGGTAAATGTTTTTGTATTTTGTTGAATAATTCATACTTTAAAAAAGCTACATAAATAAAGGTATTTTTGCCTAAAACAATCAGTCAATGTAGTATATGTCCATATTTTGTAGTTAAATAAGAGAATTATGTTTAGTAGCCCTCTTGATGTGAGAATACTTATTATGGAAAAAGAATGTAGTGCGTGCACTTCCTACAAGTCTATTGGAAAATTTAGTAGTTGTGTCGTGCTCCGGGGTATCACTCTCCGAAAACGAGTGTAAATATGAACTGTAAGATGCACCCCCAAAAACATTGGGGTGTGTACCCCTGGCACTGACTGTAGTCCTGGAAGAGGTTTCCAAAATTGAAAAGAAGGTCGTTGCAAGTTCTTTGTCTCAAAAAACTTTATTGTTCATTTGGATTCTCCATAAAGCTTGACGGTTTTGCTTTTATATATATCTTACGCGTTTAGCGGCTAATATGTTTTGCGTTCCCAATGCATTTCGGCGTTCATGCCTTCATCAGGGGAAATCTAGAAATGATAAGTATGGTAGTGAGTATAATATACGAGGACTTATTGCCACCCATGCATTGTGATATGGCAGGGAAAGTGCCATATCACAATGCATGCAACGACCTTCTTTTCAATTTTGGAAACCTCTTCCAGGACTACAGTCAGTGCCAGGGGGACACACCCCAATGTTTTTGGGGGTGCATCTTACAATACTTATTATGGGACATTAATGTATCCCAAATGTGTAACAACAAATGAGGTGTGTATTTGTTACAATTTTGTTAATACAATGAAGAGTAAGGCACTAAGATATTACCTTTAAGTCATATGACACAACCATCAAATGTATGTTTTTGGGTTAGATCCAATGCTATCGCGAGGGTAAAGTTACAACTGGCTGGTGCATAGCAAAGGCCCACCTCGTACTCTGACAAGTGCAGAGTGATTTCCTTTCTACAGTGAGACCAGAAAACTTCTTTATGAAAGTTGTAACCTAAAATATTATTTTGCCCTTGATGATGTCTAGACTTTTGACTGATCTGGTCAGTAATACTCTCTTCAGATAGTGGGTTCCTCTATGGCTGTCCTGGAACACTACATGTCCCAACCCTAGTTGCCATAGTCACTCCAGCAACCCGGTAAGGCAAACCCATTGAATGGTGGGAGGCTCCTTTGGCAATTGTTATTTATATGTCTTCCATGTCCAGGAGGGTTTCGTTCAGTTTAGGGATATTGAAACCTCTTCCAGTTCTGAAGTTCCATTATGTATAACAGTGCCAAGTTGGGGGAATACAGGTTGCATCTGATGGAGCAGGGGAGAGACAAAAAACGTTGTGTACCCCTTGTAAAGTCAGTCTCTTATAACAGTAATATTCACTAAACGTGTGGAGCATGAGAACTAATCAACCAAATACACATAGAATAAAAAATTACACGTGGGAAAACTAATTGCTGTTTTGCAAAAACTAATTTACTAATAAATCAAAGAGTCATACTAATATAGAGCTGTGGTATTATAAAATAATTGGATAAAAGTGTGTATTTGTGCTTATGTCAAAAGTTTTTGTGGCAAAACAATGAAATTGGTAAGTAAAGGATGCATATGTGTGCGCTTTTGCCAGGTAACCTCTAACAGGGAAAATTAGAATGGTGGGAGGTAAACAGACGGGCTAAAATTCTATACCTAACGTCTGTTGTGTTTGTTTTCATATTAGTTCTGAAAAAGGCCTGTGCGGCCTAGTTCGAAAATAGCTGTTTAAGTGAGATTCGGGAGAGATGGCCCCTACGCAAGCGTGAGACGTGCTAGTAATGAGCGAATGGCTTGTGCTCGGAGCAAAAGATGTCAAGGTCAGCCTGGCCTAAGAGAAGGAGACGTGCCAAACGATGCCTGCATTTAAAAGCCTGGGAAATGGATGTGCTGTAGCCTTATGATGTACAAAAGATACAAGGACGGAATGACAATTGCCAAGTGGACAATTTTTACCATGAGCAAGTACTGGAGGATGACATTGCAAAACTAGAACTGGTTTGGGCAAGGAGGACATGAGGTGACCATCACCACCCCTCAAATGGACCAATGAGAAATGAGTGCCGACCCTAAAAGTTTCAATTCTGAGTTAGATAGTTAGGGGAAAAGGGTATAAAAGAGCTTGCATGAAGGAGGGAAGTTGTTGGTTCCGTGGATTTTATTGCGCACCACGACATGCTGTCGAGACTTTGAATTATTTTTGGACTTTAAATTTTGATGGGGCAAAAAGATCGAATGCGGAGTCCTGTTGGGAAGTAGACATCGAGGAGGTTAGAAAGACAGTCAGCTTGGGAACCTGTTCACTGCAGTTCTGTCCACGCCTATGGCAGATTGGTAATATACTTTCTAATTTTGCAATTTCTTGAGTGTATTAATAAATGCTAAAATTTGTGCTTGAAATGTTATATTTTTTTTCTCCTAATTGAATTTAGATAAAAGATTCTGTAAAATATAATTTGAGTCTGTGTTCATTCAGAATACAAGTCATAACAAAGTAAATAACAAAGTAATGGGAATATCGTGATTGAGCTTGTCTTAAACACCATCAACTGACTTCTACTAGTTGGTCCATTGACCAATTAGCGGAGTACCTTGATGTTATTTCCTTATGTCTGTTGAGAGAAATTGATATGTACATATATGCATATGATGCATAAAACTTAGAATCTAGATTAATGAGGTACCCCGCAATCCAGCTGCTTGCCTTCTGTTTTCACTGATTCAGGAGCCGTGTGGTATGTGAATGTGTGACTCACGGTGTTATGGGTCCCTCCGATGAGTAAATAATTAAGCTCCTGGGTTAAGTGAGATGAGTTGTGAGGGTTGTTTGGGAGCCGCGCTGCATCAGATTTCTTGGTAGCAGAGGTCTGGTTACTATAGGTCAGTTTGGTGATTAATGTATATTGATGGTTTACGTTTAACACTATATGTTGAGTTTGTATTACGTTATGTGTAGTCGGAATTTTGGAGCTTCCGGGAAGTAGGGAGTGGATATATGTAACAAGGTAGGTACATGGAATTATGCATTGTCTAGTTTCAAAGGATAACACAGGAAGGTGTTATGTTAGGGAATTCCTGTAGGAGTTGCGTTGAATGAGTCGCATTAGGTATTCTTGTGAAACTCTGGCCTTAATTCTCAGGAGCAATAGTCTCTACATGCGTTTTATCCCCAGAGAAACGGCTTTGCTTTTTGCATAAAAGAAGGATATGGTAGAGGGAAGTGCTACTTTATCGACGAAACTAAATTCTGTGGTCGGACAAAGTTAGGCGCAGCCTACTGGAAATACAGAACATTTGTGTGTTTGAGTAAACTATCTGTTTGGTTTTAGTGAAATAGACAATGAAGTGTTTTGCGTTGTAACTAACTGATTTAAGTTGTATGAAATAAGAAAATACAGTCCGATAAATTTTGTAAAGGAGGGATCAGTAGAAGCCGGAGCAGAACTGACATCAGCAAGAGTCGCGCTGGGATAGGTCCACGTGACTGACGTAAGCAATTCTAATTGGTGCAGTAGCAAGAACTGCGCAGGAATAGGTCGAGGTGATTGTGACGTGTACTGCTCGGATTGGTGCATTAGTGTGAATCGCCCTGGGATAGGTCAGAATATCGAACAGATTGAGAAAAAGTGTACGATTGTTTTGAAGTAGAAGAATCTGGGGAAAAATTGATTATTATTATGAGCATGACCGGGAGAAACCTTCAGGGTTCAAGAAAATTAAGAATCTATTTAAAAAGGACAAGGAAATAGGTACCAGAGAGGGAAAAGTACTTCCTCCACCGAAAACGCCAGCATCGTACATGATGACAAAATATGGCTATCATACTTGCATTTGGCTAGAGAATTGGGCGAAATATACTAAAAATTATGAAGTATTGGCATTTTCAGAAGTAGGTTCGTTTAGCGCAGCAGTGTTACGAAATTTGAGAGAGAAAAGGGTAAGGCTTGAACCAAGACCTAGACCAATCCAATTTGAAGCTTTGATAGAATGGGAAGATGAAATGCATGAAAGAGAAAGAGAGAGATTCAGAGAAGAAAAAGAAAGTTGTTGTAGTCCAAGAGGATTGTGGGGAACTACAGATGAGAGTAGAATGAAAAGATGGAGAAGTGCTGATATGTGGAATGGAATGTATCCAATGCGAACAGTTGATGAGACTGTAGGGAGAAAATGTACAGAGAAGAGGAAAAATCTAGTATCAGAAAAGGAAGGTTGTGGAATTAGTGACACTGAGGACGAGGTGCCGGAGGATATTTTAAATAGAAGACCCCCTCCATATCAGCCAACTTCTGCGGTGGTGACACAAAATGCACCGCCAATGGAGATTGGATTGACAGAAACCCCAAAACGATATTCTGAAGTGAAACGTACCCTGGAAAAACAAGAGTTAAAACAAGTTAGAAATCCTAGTACTTCTGAATTAGCGAGATCGACAAATGAATTGGCTGAGAAAATCCAAGAATTAACAAGAAATATAGAAGCTGTGACTGTACCAGTAACTATAGGTCCTGTAATACCGGTTTTTGAAAATCAGAGAATAAATGAGCCTTGCGTTAACCATTACATTAAATCCGAGTTTGCAGAAAGTAAAAGAAAAGATTTATGCAGACTTAAATGAAACCAAGAATACAATTAGAACTACACCACCTGATTTTACTATGAATCAAAGTCCAATATATAGAATTCCTTAGGAGCAGAATCAGCATTTGAGATGTCAGAGAGAAGTGTGGAAGAAATAGATTTGACAAAAACTCCGATAGGGCCTAAAGCAGAGGAATTAAATGACTGGATTAAAACCTTACAAAAGAATGATTTGGAACCTAAACTTTTAGACATGGTTAGATTGAAAATAGATATGGAAGAACGGATTACTGGAACTATTGGAACTGAGAAACTAAAAACATCAGGATGACGAGCTCATGTTCATGTGTAAAATTATAACTTGGAGAGCTAAAAATCTACATGATAAACTAGAAGAAGCAGCAAATTACTATGGGATTGAGTTTGCAAAAATAAAAATGTTACAGAAACCCTACAGAGTAGACTTTACTGAAAAAGATATAGATAATTTGAACACAGCCGGAAGATTGACCCAGATAAAAGAATCAATTGTATGATTAAGAAAATGGGGAGATATAGATCGATGGAGAAGCAGATGGTCAAAGAAAAAGGAAAAGGTCAATGATAAAACATCCTTAGCTTTCCATGTTAAAGAAAAAGAACCAGTAGTAACTGAATATCCAATGAGAGAAATACCAGGAGGAGGTCATGTACACGTACCATGAACTAGACAGGATATATTGTCATTCACAAATGATTTCCCAAGATTACAAGAAAAACCTGTAGAATGGTATAGACATGTAGATAGGTTTGTGAAGGTTTCAAAGGTGTTGTGGGTAGATTTAGACATAGTTGTACCTGCGGATTTGTGTACAGAATGTAAAATTACAATTGATTGGCCAAAAGAAGAATATCAGAGAGATGCTAAAACAGGTGCTCCAGGTCCAGAGCTAATGAGGAAATCTGACCAAGTCATAACATTTTTGAAAAATAAAATTCCCCCAAAGGAAACAGATTGGGTAAAGATTGATAGAACTCTTCAAGAACCTAAAGAATCTGTACATGATTATTATGAAAGATTGCTTCTAGTTTTTAAACAGTACAGTGGATATGAAACTCTGAGTGAAGAAGGATATGAGTCATTTTGTATATAGGTTTGTGTTTGGTTTGAGACTTGATATAGGCGACATGATAAAGCACCACATGATGTGTTGGCAGTCCAGTTCTGTAGATAACGTATTGAGATATGCAAAGTATTGTAGTGATGATATTGACGCTAGACAGCGAAAGCTTAAAGAAAAGGCTATGCGAGCACAAGTGAAAGTTGCAGAACAACAAGAAGCACACCTGAATAGTCAAAATAATGAAGTAGGTCATGCAAAAATGAAAGGTAATACGAGTAAAGGAAAGGGACAAATGAATATAGATGAGGCTAAAAAGAAATGACCATGTCATAATTGCGGCAAGACAGGGCATTGGAAGAATGAGTGTAAGTTATCCCCAAAGGTTAAACCTGAAAATAAATCATTGAATCCACAGGTGCAGAATGAGGTAAATCAACAGTCAACGCCACAGCAACAGGTAGTTACTCAACAGAGTCAGGTGCCAGTACCACCTCTCCCACAGAGTGTTAATCTTCAAAAATACAGTGCATAGACAGGATTCTACGGAGGAGAGCAGGTAAAAAGATCGTCGCATGCAGCTGCAATTCCGCAGTTTTGGTTGAGATCGGATGGAAATTAGTCAGATGAGAGTTATTGACGGTGCCTAGGAGAGGAAGTGGAGTGCGTGCTTGGCGCAACGGTGGAGGTAGATCAGTCTGGTCCTTCTGTGAATGGAAAGGTGAATGGTGTAAATATTACTTTCCTAGTGGATACAGGTGCTACCCGTTCTACAGTCAGATCAGTAGAAATTCAAAACCTTCCTTTCTCAGGTGAGCATATCCAAGTTGTAGGTGTAACAAACAGGCAGATTAAAACCACTTTCACACAACCCGTGGAGGTTGAAATTGGAAATTTTAAAGAGATGCATCGCTTTGTAGTATGTGACAGCAGTCCTGTTAATTTGCTTGGACGCGACATACTCTGCAAAAAGAACTGTGCCATTTACTGTTCACCAGATGGGATTGCTTTCCAGACAGCAGATGATGATATTCTGTATAAAATGACCATGTCGATAATAGATTCAGAGAAAAATGAAATGTTTCCTGTGTTTGACAAAGAGAAAATCCCAAATAAATTAAAAGAGGCAGTCAAAGAAGAGATATGGGACTTTACAGGAGAAGAGATAGGTCTAATGAAAGGTGCGAGTCCTGTAAACATTTCTGCAAAAGAAGGAGCCATTTATCCGAATACCCCACAGTATAAATTAACGCAAGAAATAATTGAAGGAGTAACCCCTGTAATTGACAAAATGATTGAACAAGAAATATTGAAAGAAATAATGAGCAGTCCATATTAATCACCCATAATGGGACTGAAAAAGCCAAACAGAACTTTTAGGATAGTGCAGGATTTACGAAAAGTGAATAAAATTGTTGTCCAATTGTACCAAATCCAGCTGTGATATTGTATCAGATTCCGCATGATGCTGAATGGTACACAGTCATTGTTTTGTGTAATGCATTCTTTACAGTTCCATTACATCCTGGGAGTCAGACAATTTTCGCGTTTAGGTTTGGTGAGCGTATTTTGGCATGGTGCCGAATTCCTCAAGGGTATACTGAAAGTCCCTCCATTTGTAATCAGATATTGAAGAAATCATTAGAAAGTCTAAAAATGCCTGAAAAATCTGTTTTGGTTCAATATATTGATGACCTATTAGTGGCATCAAGGACCAAAGAAGCTTGTGTTTCTGACACCACCGTATTGCTGAATCATTTGGCAGAAGGAGGGCATAAAGTGTCTCCATAAAAATTACAGTTCTGTCAACAAGAAGTACATTATCTAGGTCATAAGATTGGAAAAGGGACGAGAAAAGTGACCTCATAGAGAATCAAAATTATCAGAGGAATGAGCCCCCCCAAAGACGCAGAAGCAAGTGAGAATGTTTCTGGGAATGGTTGGTTATTGTCGACAGTGGATAAGTGGATCCTCATTAATTACAAAACCTTTGCAGCGCTTAATGAAAGGAGATGGAAAAGACCCTACTGTGCTGAATGAAAAGGAAATGGAAGCATTTGAGCAATTGAAAACTAGCTTGTGTGAAGGACCAGCGTTAGGCATGCCTGATTATGAAAAGAGTTTGAATTGTATTGCAGTGAAAGAGATGGGTGTGTATTATCAGTTCTGATTCAGAGGCATGGAAGAATGAGAAGACCAATTGCCTATTTGTCAGCAGTTTTGGATCCAGTAGCTAGAGCATTGCCACGATGTTTTTAAGCCGTTGCTGCTACAAGTGTGAGTTTGGAAAAGAGTGAAGGTATAGTGATGGGCTACCCAGTGAAGGTATACGTGCCACACTCAGTTGAAATCCTCCTCACTAGGACTAAAACACAGTACATGACGAACAGTCAGATGACCAGATACGAAAAAGTAATTCTGGGAGCAGACAATGTGACAGTTGCAAGGTGTGTAAATGTAAATCCTTCCACTTTATTGGCTGATACATTGGATGTAGAAGTCAAAAATGACATTGATCATAAATGTTTGGATGTGCTTGAGTACTGTACCAAACCAAGACCCCATATTAAGGATGAACCTTTGGAAGAATCAGACTATGTGATGTTTGTGGATGGTTCATGTCTGAGAACAGATGAAGGTGTTTTGAGTGCTGCATATGCCGTACGTACAGTGGCAGATGTCATGGATGCATCTTGTTTGAAGGAATACGTTCCGCCCCAGTGGCTGAGCCGATTGCTTTGATTCAAGCATGCAAATTGGGAAAAGATGTCCGAATTACCGTAGTGACTAACAGTCAATATGGATTCGGAGTTGTCCATGATTATGGGCAACTGTGGTCTCAAAGAGGATATATGACTTCTGCGGGATTACCCATTCGAAATGCTGAGTTTGTGAGAATGTTACTAGAGGCGATACAGCTGCCAAAGAAAATTGCCGTGGTGAAGTGTGCTGCTCACAAAAATGGAGATGACTACATTACAGAAGGTAACCGATTTGCTGATGCAATTGCTCAGTACTGTGCTAAAAACACACCCTCTGTAAATCAGGACAGAGAAAAAGAACATGTTTCAAGCCCTTTGATGCTTACTAACATAGTTGAGACTTGGCAGGAAGTGAGACAATTGCAAGAAGGGGCAAGTGATGAGGAAAAAGATAGATGGATAAAAGCCGGTTGCAGGCAAAGAGAGGAAGACGAAATTTGAGTGTACAGAGATGAAAGACCAGTAATGCCTGATAGCATGATCTCTAACATGGCCTGAATGTACCATGGTCAAAGCACACATTGGTCGAGATGCAATGATTAGGCTTTTTAGACAAACTTGGTATAATCCCAAATTCCGCATGATTGCTGAGATGTCAAAGATGTCTAGTGTGTCAACAATTGAATCCAGGACGAAAAACTGTTGTAAGTCTGGGAACCATAGGACGGGAGGGAGGTCCTTTTACCAGAATGCAGTTAGACTTCATAGAGATGCCACCATGTAACCGTCTGAGATATGTACTAGTAATCATTTGTTTGTTTTCACGATGGGTTGAGGCATTTCCCACAAGAAGGAACGATGGAGTTACTGTAGCAAAGCTTCTTCTAAGGGAAATAATCCCCAGATTTGGTTTTCCAGTGACAATTGAGACAGACAGAGGAAGTCACTTCCAAAATGAACTGATACAATTGGTATGTGGAGCACTGGATATTCTTCCGAAATTGCATTGTGCGTACAGACCAGAGGCTTCTGGAGTAGTCGAACAAGTAAATGGAACAACCAAAATCAGACTGGGAAAAATGGATTTGGCCACAGGACTAAAATGGCCTGATGCTTTGCCACTTGTTCTAATGACCTTAAGGAGCATACCAGACAGAAAAACCGGTTTCAGTCCTCATGAAATACTGATGGGACAAGTAATGAGACAAGCATTTGTACCAGTCGACAAACTGTTAACTATAAATGATGATATCATACTGGATTACTGCAAGAGTCTGTCTGACGTAGTGACTTCTGCATTTCATCACGTTAGGATTGATGCGACTACAAAGGAAAAGCATTAGATCTGGCCTCAACATTGCCTCTTCCACTTGCAGTGATGACCCTTGACGCAGCTAAGGCTTTCGACAGGGTCAATTGGTTGTTCCTGTCAAAGGCCTTGGCTAAGTTTAAGATCGGGAATAAGTTTAGGCGTTCTATTGCACTTCTATATAGTAAACCATCGGCAAACCTTTTCATAAACGGCTCCCTTGCAGAACCCTTTGAGATCTCTAGGGGCACGCGTCAGGGTTGTCCCCTTTTCCCATTATTGTTCGATCTATATATTGAACCTTTCGCCCAAATGTTGCGAGATGATCTTAGAGCAGAGATCTTCAAACTTTTTTACTCTGAGCCCCCCTAAGCAAAATGTTTTGAGGTCGGGCCCCCCTCTAAAACTTTATGACAAGGATTGAGGGAGCGGGAGGGACATGGCTGCGTGCAAGAAGCAGGGCTTTTGAGACGATTTCAGGAATATTTTTTCTATAGCTCATGAATTGCACCAAATATGAGACTTATAAAACAGCAAAAGCATCAAACAAAAACTGATACCTCAAACAAACTGCTCCACATAATTGGGGTGTTGTAAGCCCCTCACACTCTTTGACTCCAATGCAACTATACCTACTGCACTAATGATAACTGCAGTCCTGAGTATCAGGCTATCTCCTTTGCCTTTTTTAACTCTTCCCCTCCAGGATGGATCATCACCTCTGTCCTAATGCTTGAAAGGACAATAAGCTCTGATGCCCCTTAATGCTTGAAAGGACAATAAGCTCTGATGCCCCTTTTTTTTAAAGGTAGATAGTCATAATTGTGATGCAGTGGGCCCCCCAAATCCCTGGGCCCTAGTCCTGCTGCATCTGCTTCTTTATGATAACCAGCAGTGGCCACTTACACACTTGGCAGCAGTACCAGCTTCACTAATGACTGTCCTTTTTAAAAAAAAAAACACTTATATTTTCCCCTTCTTTGGGGTATCTCTCTGAAGAAGGGGTCTCTGACCATTTGTAAACATAAAAATGAGTCTGCATACAGTGCTCCCTATTCTGGGCCTTCTCTTTGACAATATCTATGAATCGCGCTTCTTTCCTCTGTCTCCTAGATCATTACTGTGAGGCCCCAGGAATCGAGAAGATTAGGGCTATGCATCTGAATGCAACCCTGCTGGCCTTCTACCTGCCACCCATAGACCCAGCTTTCACAAAAAAACTGCCCCTGAATGGTTAATACTGACTATGAGATGCCTCTGCCTAAAATCGAAGTGTGGGTGGTAGTGCACAAAGTTAAAAAAGAAACCATTGAATTATGAGTCAGAGTTTTCCACATAATTATCAGTTTACTGCATTTGCTACATAATCTTCAGATTTCAACAAAAAAATCTTGATTCTAGCTCAAACGGAACAAAAGTTACTTAAAGCGTGACAAAGTGTTCCGGAGCAGTGGGAGGCCCTTTGCAAAGATTGACTGGTAATCTTGTAGTTGCTTACTGCTGTATTTGGGTGCTACACTGGTACTAATGAGGTGAAATATTTCCCCTGACAGCGTTACCGTGAGTTAAAATGACAAAATAATCAAGTAATGCTAACCGCAAAAAGTGGCGCATTGTGCCGCATAATTGACCTTTTCTTGCTGCATAATTTAGTCAAACCTGCCGCATAATGCTGTCCTCTTCAGCTGAATAATTCCAGTGGATCTGCTTACAGATTTATGGTGGCAAAGATCTTTTCTTTTTAAGATTTAATGTAATGGAGTTATCAGCTGGGATCTGGACTAGTGGAGACACTTACAAAAAGGTCTGCATTAGATACAGTTTGATTACTTATTACTAAAAAGTATGTTTTGTAAGAACTTGTTTTATCTCAATCACTGCATCCTTTTGCAGCGGCCTAGCTTAGAGTATGTAAATACTGTTTTAAAATAATGACATTCACAGTGCTTTCTGCCACAGGCTGGGACCTCATAGCACTAGAAACAGGGCCATTGGAATCATGAGGCAGGAGAAGGCCAAATTATGCAGCATGGTTGACTAAATTCTGCAGCAAGCAAAGGCGAATTATGCTGCATATTTTGTGATAGCATTACTACACTATTTTTACACTTGTTAACATTGTCCTGGCCTTTATTGCCCCTCATAAGTACCACATTAACACCCAATATATAGCAATAAGCAACAGAAAGGTGACCAGTCAACCTTTAGAAAGGGCCTTCCACTGTGAGGTAACATGTGTTGCTGCATTTTTTAATCTGCAAATTATGCAGCAGACGTCCGATTATGTGGCAAATGCGGGAAAACCATAACTATGCGCTGTGAGTGCAGGGTGAGCGTGAAAGTGAAGGGTTTGAATGAGGAGTGAGTTGTCTGAATGCAGGGTGAATTCCCAGACACTTCAAGTTAATCAGCATGTTATTGACGGGGCATAGGGTTTCAGATATAAGTTAAACTATTGCTATTATGGAATTAATCAGGGAAATCGAGGGTGAAGGAAATAAATAATGTGTTGATCCTGCAACAAACTTCCAGTCTTATGATTAGGGTTGCCAGCTCATTATTTTGATGTTGCAGACGGTACAAAAATAAACAGTCACCTAAAGCCCTATTTTTTAGAACTTATCTGTGCGTATAAAGCACTTTTAAATGTGTGCTAGGGTTGCCTGAATGTTTCATGACTGAAAATAAAAGGAACAGACAGAAAGTCAAATTACAAATGAATACATACTTCCTTATTTAAGACCCTATTTAGTATCAAAGCAAGGTCTTTGCAGGCTCTTTAAACATACATGGCTGGCATTTTTTCTATTGGCAACCCTTGTTTTATATTCCTTTTCATGAAACACATTTTCACACTACAGCAGTAAATTTAAAATATAAATGTAAGGAATAGGCAGAGTCGGGGCCCAGGTGTGCTGGAAAAAGAATAAAACTAAGCCTCCGTAACCAGTTTCCAAAGGTATTCAAATGGTCTTTAAAGACCTGTGAAAAACTCGGGCCTGCTGGAGTCTTAATAAAACTCCAGACACTGCCCAGCCGAGCCCCCAGCAGCACACTCACTGACCTCTGGCCCCACGGCACTCTGAGGGCTTCATGAAGACAGCCTGGAAATGGAGCAAATAAACAAACATCGCTGCACTTCCAGGCGTCTTCATTTACATGTCCTTGCAAAGGCCTTTGCCCCCCCTGAGAACCCATCCATACCCCCCAGGGGGGCGTGCCCCACAGTTTGAAGACCTGTGTCTTAGAGTATCTTCGTTCAAATATGGGGAATGGGAAAAAAAAAGTGGCTCTATATGCCGATGATATCTTGATATTTACATCAGACTTGAATAGTGCCTTTCCCGCTGTAATTAAGTTGGCACAAAAATTTGGTACAGTCTCAGGTTACAAGGTCAATACATCTAAAACCGAAATAATGGCCTGGAATATGCAGACCCAGCACCAGCTCCCCCTTTTGAAAACTAACATGAGATATCTGGGTATTCACATTCTTCAAGACATAGATAAGATACCCACTTATAACTGAACACAGATTGCAAGAGAAACACGGAAGTTAATGAAAACTTGGGCTTTATTACCATTGTCTATTCTGGGGCGAATTAATTTAATTAAAATGTCTATTTTGCCTAGATTTACTTTTCTTTTTAATTCTATTCCTTTATTTTTTGACACTGTCGCCCTGCCTAAATTACAAAGTGAATTCAACACATTTGTATGGGCTTCCCGGCATTCCAGGATAGCCTGGAAGAAAATTAGAAGGCGTAGGGAGAAGGGAGGTCTGGCAGCTCCCGATTTACAGAGGTATGCCTGGGCGTTTCATCTGTCCCACTCGCAAATGTTATTAAAGATACCTACTAGTAAGGGAGCGGGTATTATGTTTTTGGCCATGCTGAGAGGGTCTGGTATCCCAGAGGACGGCTTCTTCTTTAAATATGGCGACCCTAAGTTCTTTAAAAAAGTTAGGTTAAGGTACTACAGGGGCTGTTAAGAATGTGGGTCAAGCGGAGGGTTTCGCTGAAGTTGGGATATTTCTCTAGTCTTGCTCCAATCTGGGACTCTCTAGGGACTCCAGAATGTCTGTTAGACAGTCTATCTCTGCCCCTGAGGACGGCTGGAATTGAGAGGTGGGGAGATCTCTTTGTGGACGGTACATTAGTCCCCTGGGAGGTTCTCAGGGAGAAAGTAGGTACATCTCTTTCCAGATTTAAATATCTGCAACTAACTAGTTAGGCTACCTCAGTTGAAGCTTCCCGAAATAAACATCTAACGGGTAGTTGGAATCAATTTGAGCATTTGATTATACAGAAATCTCCAGTAAAGAAAGAAGTTGCTTTTTGGTATTGGTGTATTATAGAAGAGGTGGACGGTGTATTTCAATTGCCAACTTCACTCTGGGAGAGCTGCATCCCACAACAAGATCTTCTGTCAATATGGTTAAATCCTTGCAAAATGCTGTGGGACATTGTAAAACCAGCTTGGCTCCGCAGGAACCACCTCTTCACAATTCATAGAGCCTACTTTTCACCTCAGAGGCTAACAAAATTCTCAAATGGTCCACCAGTTTGCTGTGCGAGATGTGGGGAAGTCGCAGCATTGGATATTCATATGTTCTTGAACTGCCCTGTCCTTGCAGATTTTTGGGAAGGAGTGGGCAATATGCTTTCAAGGTCATTAGGGACACTCATTGTTATTAATTTACCAATGCTTATTTTTGGCCTAGCAACAAATCTGGAAGGCCCATCTACGAAACTCCTATTCTATGCCATTCTACTCGCTAGGAGAGAGATTTGCATGAAATGGAAAGACCCTTTACCACCTACATATCAAGACTGGCAGTCATCTCTATTGAGGGTTTCCAGGTTGGATCTCTCACGGGCAGGAAACAAGAAGAAGCAAGACTTCTGGAAGCTTTTGAAATGGTACTAGGGTTCCCCTCCCCCCTCCCAGTCCAAGGATTACACAGCCCTCTTTCTCTGGTATACCCCTTACCTTGCTTAAGGGTATGATTGAGATGTTCCGGCATTTTAAGCTGAGTTAAGGGCCTCCCAAGTGGGTATTGTTTCCAGATTTGTTTGATTGAGAAAACACCGGCAGGCTGTGCCTTTTCTAGGTACAAGCCCGCAGATCCAGTGTACTGAGACGGTGGAATTTTCTCTTCATCATCAGTTTGGGCATACCGAAATGGGTTGAGAATGAGGACAAAAAAAAAAGGAAAAACATCCAGCTCATGACCTGAGTCCTAGAGACTGGATTCGGATAAAGGTGCACAGAAGGAGAAACTGCTTAGTTCCACGCTGGGATAGACCACGACACGTAATCCTGGTGAGCACCAGAGCAGTGAAATGTGCCGGTGTGAAAAGGTGGGTTCACGCGAGCCACACCATTCGAGTACCAGAACCTGAAAATCAGTATCTGGAAGAGACAAATACAAGTTCAGACTGACACAGAGGGTGAAACAGATCGAACTCCAGATCTGGAAGCTCGACCTGTACGTCGACATCTGGAAATATCAGACACAAGTTCGGCATCTGAAGCAGAGAATTCGATAATTGAAATTCCAGATCTTGAAGATCGACCTGTAACTCGACATCTGGAAGTACCAAGTACCAGTTTGGACATTGAAAAAGAGCAAAATAAAACTGGTAAGAGTAAGAACTCTGAAGATCAAACAGAGAATTCTGAGGACAGGAACGTAAATCTTGAAACTGGTGAAAAAGCAATAACTCACGATGAAGATGAGATTCCAAGTACCAGTCATGGAAATGTTCCTTGTGAAAAGACTGAATTAACAAAAGAAAACCCAGATTCAGTTGATGAATCGGAAATCATAAAATTCAAAATGAGGAGAAGTGAAATAAGGTCTGAAACAGAGTAATGATAGTGAAGGAGAAAAAACTCAACGAAAAAGTCCCAGAAAAAGAGCTTGGAAAATTGAACGTGGAATAGTAGAGCCTGAAATAAAAAAGCCAAGAAAAGGAGATAATTGGCCTAAAGATATTAAAGGACTGAAGTTCAAATTGATAAACTTCAATAAAAATTGAGAGGAACAAGTGAATGAAATAACAAGTCAAAAGGACCAAACAAAAGAAAATATTGAAATAGTGCAGAGGCCAAAAATAGTAAGGAGACCAAATCTGAAATATAAATCACCTGAATGGACTTACATCGCTTTACCTGATATACAGTAAGTTGAAAACAGTCAAGAAACCCAAGACTATTTTGGTGAGTGAAAAGGGTGATTAGAGACAATTTGTGACTGAACTAAAATTAAAGGATGACAAATCCAAGAAAGTCGGAAAATTAAAGAAGAGTTACATCAAAGAAAAGAAGGATTCTTAAGGACACATTTTCATGTGCAGAGGGTAAAAGAGGTATTATAAAGAAAAAACTTTAAAGTGGACACTTATTTTAGTGTGGAAAGGTGAAAAAAAATGTCCGATAACGATATTAGAAGATCGAAATGTGCTATTTTTCGTAAATGGTGTAGAATGTGGTTAATTTGTACAGGTTTATTAATGCTTATATGGCTTATTTTAGCAATAGTGATTCCCTTTAGACCAAATTTTGAACATGGATAACAAAATAATAGAAAAGGTGAAACGATTCATGATTTGAAGAATGATGTGAAACTTGTGGATAACACTGAATTACATAGAGATGGATCTATTAATGATTTTTCAGAGAATGCTTTTACTAGACTTTTGTATAAGTATGTAGAAACTATGGATATCAGGGACTGCTACGTCTGGCATGCAGTTACCCGCATCTGTATCAGAGGAACTAACGAATCACCACTTTCCTTTGACTTATGGAATAACTTGTAGTGTATTAGCTAGTTTATTTTACAAAACAGGTAAATTAGAATATTATTATTCTGATTCAGATGGCACTTTTGCAACTTGTCAATTACACATGGACTGAACAAAATGAAAATGGGTCAAGTTTTTGGTGAATATTTTCTGGAAACACAAGAATTGACTTTAGAGTATGCTTTTAAAAACAATTTAACATGTAGAATACGGAAGGAAGAAAAAGTTTTTCTGGACATAGTAGAGGAAAGGAGAATCAGATATCAAAGAAAAGCAACTGAAAGTAAATCAAAATCGACCATGTGGAACTTTGAAGATGAAAACCTTGATAAAAGTAATGTAAATGTAGCAATAGGTATAGATACGCCACAACAAGGGAAGCTGTGTATTCGTAGAGATAATACTATGTATGACTATTATTTTGTGGGTACAAGTGAATGTAAAGACACGTACATTATCAAAGGGGGATGGGGATATAAAGGTGGAAATGATTTTTCCTGGAATTTATTTTATATGTGGGGAAAAAAGCTTATTATAGGTTACCTGACCGTTGGTACGGTACATGTTACGTAGGCTTGAACTTTCCAAAAATATTTCATGTAGATAAAGAAACTAATGGAATTCATGAGATAGGTAAACCATTATCACGTAGAAGAAGGGAAAGTTTTTTTTAAAGAAATAATAGGTGACATTTTTGGAGCATTGATACCAGCAGTGGGTGTATCATTTAATGCAAATAAAATTCGAAAATTGTCAACGATAGTAGATCGTTTATCAACAAATACTGCAGGAGGATTCTTAATGGTAAATACTGAAATGGTTGCTATGAGAGCTATGGTAATGCAAAATCGACTTGCTCTTGACATTTTATTGGTGAAAGAAGGAGGAGTTTGCGGAGTTTTAAAAGTACAACCTTGTTGCACGTACATACCTGACAAAAGTCAGAACTTTCAAAGATATATTAAGAATATTACTGAATTACATAAAGAAATTACTCCACTGCAGGTTGATGGTGTTCTAGAGAAACTTGGTAAGAGTTTTTCTGCTGTAAAGAAGTGGTTTGTAGAAATAGGTAGGTCAATAATAGTGAAAGTATTAATTACGTTGACAATAGTAATTCTTATATCATTAGTATTAAGATTAGTGTGCAAATGTGTTCAAAAAAGAAAAACTGATAAAGGAGAAAATAGAAAAAAGTAAGGACAGAGAACGTGAAATGGGGGAAATAGAGTTGGAGGAATATAAAGAAAAATGTATAAAAATTCAAAAAGACACGGTATAGAGGATACTGGAGTTTAAGCTATAACACAAGAAAAGAAACTGAAACATGTTTTTATTGCAATTTAGTTGGAGTGATTAGTGGTGATAAAATCACCAAAGGGGGGAAGTTCATTGAGCAGGGGAGAGAAAAAATGTGTTGTGTACCCCTTGTAAAGTCAGTCTCTTATAACAGTAATATTCATTAAACGTGTGGAGCATGAGAACTAATCAACCAAATACACATAGAATAAAAAATTACACGTGGGAAAACTAATTGCTGTTTTGCGAAAACTAATTTACTAATAAATCAAAGAGTCATACTAATATAGAGCTGTGGTATTATAAAATAATTGGATAAAAGTGTATATTTGTACTTATGTTAAAAGTTTTTGTGGCAAAACAATGAAAAGGACGCATATGTGTGCGTGTTTGCTAGGTAACCTCTAACAGGGAAAAGTAGAATGGTGGGAGGTAAACAAAAGGGCTAAAATTCTATATCTAACATCGGTTGTGTTTGTTTTCATATTAGTTCCCATTAAGGCCCGTGCGGCCTAGTTCGAAAATGGCTGTTTAAGTGAGACTTCGGGAGAGATGGCCCCTACACATGCGCGAGACGTGCTAGTAATAAGCGAATGGCTTGTGATCGGAGTAAAAGATGTCAAGGTCAGCCTGGCCTAAGAGCAGAAGACGTGCCAAAGGATGCCTGCATTTAAAAGCCTGGGAAATAGACGTGCTGTAGCCTTATGATGTACAAAAGATACAAGGACGGAATGACAATTGCCAAGTGGACAATTTTTACCATGAGAAAGTACTTGAGGATGACATTGCAAAACTAGAACTGGTTTGGGCAAGGAGGACATGAGGTGACCATCACCACCCCTCAAATGGACCAATGAGAAATGAGTGCTGACCCTAAAAGTTTCAATTTTGAGTTAGATAGTTAGGGGAAAAGGGTATAAAAGAGCTTGCGTGAAGGAGGGAAGTTGTTGGTTTCGTGGATTTTATTGCGCACCACGACATGCTGTCGGTTTGAGCGATTTTTGGTGCAACGAGACTTTGAATTATTTTCGGACTTTAAATTTTGATGGGGCAAAAAGATCGAATGCGGAGTCCTTTTGGGAGGTAGACATCGAGGAGGTTAGAAAGACAGTCAGCTTGGACACCTGTTCACTGCAGTTCTGTCAACGCCTATGGCAGAGTGGTAATATACTTTCTAATTTTGCAATTTCTTGAATATATTAATAAATGCTAAAATTTGCGCTTGAAATGTTATATATTTTTTCTCCTAATTGAATTTAGATAAAAGATTCTGTAAAATATAATTTGAGTCTGTGTTCATTTAGAATAAAAGTCATGACAAAGTAAATAATAAAGTAATGGGAATATTGTGATTGAGCTGGTCTTAATCGCCATCATCTGACTTCTACTAGTTGGTCCATTGACCAAACTGTGGAGTACCTTGATGTTATTTCCTTATGTCTGTTGAGAGAAATTGATATGTACATATATGTATATAATGTAAAGAACTTAGAATCTAGATTAATGAGGTACCCTGCTATCCAGCAGCTCACCTTCCGTTTTCACTGATTCAGGAGCCGTGTGGTATGTGAATGTGTGACTCACGGTGTTATGGGCCCCACCAATGAGTAAATAATTTAGCTCCTGGGTTAAGTGAGATGAGTTGTGAGGGTTGTTAGGGAGCCGTGCTGCATCACATCCTCTCTGGGTCTTTATCAGCAACTTATTTATATTTTCCAAAAAGTCCTTGTTTGTAACGGCTTGAACATTCCACGAACAACACCAGCTTGTGCAAAAATTAGTTTGGCTGGACCATTTCACCCTTCTAGCAGCTAAGGTAGAGTCTTGTGTTCACTGAAGTTGGCAATGTGTAGTACTTGGGATATCTTAGTGATAATAGCTTACCTATAAGTCCCTCTGCAATGAAGGTCGTGACCTGGAAATTAGACCTGTTGGCACTACCTCAAAACCATGGGCCCAGCAGCTTGACCAAAAGAATCTGACTTCTCGGGAGTAAATGAGTGTAGCCGTTTCTGGCCCCATTAGCTTTGAGAATCCTGAGATTTACAGAAACAGTGTTACTTACTTAACCAATGCACAGTGTTGTGAACACAGTGTGGACAGGGTGGGTATTAACATGTTCTGAATAGGACTTGTTTGAATATATATGGCAGACACCTATTGTAGCACTCATAAGTATAATGTAGGCAAAAACAAACTACTTGTGCATATCTTACACACGAGTTTATTTGTGCACATACATCAAACGCATATGTATAAATCCATGCATTTATGAATCATACATAGATTGTCAATGCATCATTTTCATCTTTTTCCATGAGTACGTTGGACTTACATTTGGAATTGTCTAGTGTACATGTAGGGTGGATTTGAAGACGAACGGATATCGAGATTTTACAGATTTAAGCAAATTTTGATTTTCCCTTTTCAGAAGTTTAATCCAAGCAGTTTGGCCTGGTACACATGGGATCTTTTACATTCGGGATGGTGGCACAAACAGATATTTACTGTACTAAATATATATAGTCAAAGAGTGTGAGATGGATGCCTTCCCTGTATTACTGCATGATTCACAACCCTGGGCATGCAGTGGGCAATGTGTGCATGGATGTATGCCTCAAAGACAAAAGGGACTCAGATCTCACAGACTGCCATGTACCTGGAGTAGGCAGACCGCAGAAATAACAAATCAGGGTTTTACAGAATGGAATTAAAAAGTATGCAAGTGATCTTCGCAGTATTTATGCTGAACTTAAAGGGTACAGACAGACAGACTACACTACACAATACAATATTTACTACATGACATGATAAACTGTTACAGGACTGAGACTATCCCCATCTCGACCTGCGAAGCCATCAGATTCTCCATAATATTCAACCACTCACAATCATTTAAAGGAACCCTCCTTTATCGCCCCCAGGCTCCCGTGCGGAATTTCTATCCGATTAGGGAAGTTTAATAGACCCTCTAGCAGGAGAAGCTGCCTTCACTATCTTGGGTGATTTCAACTTCCACCTAGAATCACATGATGACCATGACACCTCCTCTATCATTGCAGAACTAGAGGCTGCGAATCTAAAAACAGCTGGTGACCAGCCCTACCCACAAAGTCGGCCACACGCTCGACGGGCTTTTCACAACTAATAGGCAATTATCGATAGTAAAAACAATTCCCCTGGTATGGACTGATCATTGGCCAGTCTTCTTTGACATCCAGATGAAAACCATTCCGTCACGGACCACCCCAATCCCTTCCACTCAATTCAAAGCTTGGATCTGCCTGGACCAGGAGCTCCTCAAAACACATCTTTCCTCCACTAACTATGACCCTTCCCCTGACCCCACACTGGCCTCATCCAACTACACTGAATGGCTCAACAAGGCCTTCAACACCTCAGTACCTCTGAAAAACTTTTCAAAAAACAGAACTATCCCTTCGGCCCCCTGGTTTTTGAGTCCCTCAGAACAGAAAAACAACGCTGCAGGAATCTTGAGAGAAGCTGGCGCAGAAACTAGAACGGCAGAAAAACGACCCTCTACAAGGCAGCTATCTCCAAACATAAGCATCTCATTATTCTAGAAAAGGGCAAATACTACCTTAGTCAGATAGAATCGGCTCAAGACTCCACTAAACAACTTTTTCAGGTGGTCACTAAACTATCAGGGTCAGTGACAAACCCGCCGCTAGCTCCCACCCAAGATCTCTGCACTGCGCTGGCCTGCTACTTCCTAGACAAAGTCAGCAGTATTTACACCAATTTCGCATCTCATACTAAAACAGATTACTCCGCCTCATCCACAGACAAAATCAAATCCAATCCCTCGCGTTTTTCAGCCAAGTCTCCACGAAACAGATCTCGGACCTCACCAAGTCAGGCTCCCCGCTCGACCCTTGACCAGCCTCAATCTTAAAGTCATTTCCTGTCATATTAGCGCCAAAGCTTACCGACATCTGTAATGCCATGTTCATTACGGACATCTACCCGGACACATGGAAAAAGGCCATTATCAAACCATTGCTGAAGAAGCAACATCTTGATCCACTGGATTCTAAAAATTACAGAGCCATTACAAGCCTACCATTCCCAGCAAAAATATTTGAGAAATTAATGAATCAGCAACTAGCCAAATACATCGAAGACAATAATCTTCTGGATGAGACGCAATTCGGCTTTAGGAAAGGCCATGGCACAGAAACTGCCTTCATTAAAGCAGCAGATGAAGTAAGGACCATCCTAGACCATGGGGGCACGGCAGTCCTGGTGCTGCTAGACCTATCAGCAGCCTTTGACACGGTCGACCACGCCACACTGATTGATCGGGTCTCAAACATAGGCATCAAATTGAAGGCCAAAGAGCTACTGGCCTTGTTTCTCGCCAACCGCACACAATCAGTGGCCCTCGGTACCTACAAATCAGCCCCTTTCACCCTCCCGTGTGGTGTGCCACAAGGTTCATCCCCGAGTCCGACACTGTTTAACATCTATATGTCGGACCTGGCCAGGGTCATTAAAGCGCCAGGGTCATTAAAGCGCACGGGATGGGACTCACTTCCTACGCCAATGATACACAACTGGTGCTTACCATCCACAAGGATGGAGGAGCAATTGAGGCCAGCTTCCAAGATGGAATGCGTGCAATCAGCACTTGGATGGCTAACAATTGCCTAAAGCTAAATTCCGATAAAACTGAAGTTTTGATTTTCGGCAAGTTACTTCCTGTCTGGTCCTCCATCTGGTGGCCGACTAATCTAGGACCCCCACCTCCCCCGGTAACCAAAGTGAGAAATCTAGGTGTCATGTTTGATGACAAACTCACTTTTATATCGCATGCCAACACAACTGTCTCCTCATCTTTTTACACTCAGAATGATAAAAAAACTCCTCCCTTTTTTACCATTTAGTGCCAGAAAAACCCTAATCAGCACCCTAGTCATGTCAAAAATCTATTATTGCAACGGCCTGTTCCTCAATGCCCAGAAAAAGGTCACCAATAGACTACAGATGGTGCAGAATTCAGCGGCCAGATTGATAACAGGCACCCCCAAATATCAATCAATCTCATCAGTAGTCCGAAAACTCCATTGGCTACCCATAATAAGCCGCATCAAATTCAAAGCCCTGTGCATCGCCTTTAAGGCTCTCCACAATACAGGACCTCACTTCCTGAAGAAGGCGTTCTGTGTCTATACTCCAAGCAGACCCTTGCGCTCACTCACAGCCAGCCTTCTGAAGGTCCCCCACACAAAAAAATTCTCCTGAGGCGACAGAAGATTCGTCGTCGCCACTGCTAAACTATGGAACACGCTTCCCATGCACATCAAAACATGTCAAAATCTTCTCGCCTTCAGGAAACTCTTAAAGATGTGGCTTCCAGCACTGGTTCTACCTCTAGACACTCCATAGCGCCGAGACACCCTAGGGTATTTGCGCGCTCTATAAATTGCCTAAATAAATAAAATAAATAAATCCCAGGTTTCTAAACGTTTTAAAGTAGGTATATATATTTTTGAAATGGAAGTCCCCTTCATGCGCCATGTGGAAATCTCTTTATGCGGTTTGCGTGGGACTGTAATTTCCCCACTATGCTGAGAACTACTCCCAGCAAAATCTTTATGGACAAAATCGAAACCTTTAGACATTTATTGTGAATTCTTCAAAGATTCCCTGCCACATTTGTCTTATTGTAGGCAGTGGTGTGAACATAAACTTTTGGTTTTGTTGATCAGGTTAAATTACTCTGACATTGACATACTATTGGCCTAGCACCCTAAAATATACTCGGCTAAACAGTAACATGATCGCATTGGTTTTTCTCCAAATTTCTGTATAGTCATCGCAGTGAATGTGTCACTTCTGTTTTTTTTTTTAACACTTGGAAATCAGACCACTTCCCCATTATTCACTGCACTGCTTGTTAGAATATTTCTGAAATGTAACCATTCAACTTTTTATTCTATATAAAGGTACTCCTATTATTCATTTGGTGTTATGAAAAGAGGGAAGGTTGTTTTATTGAATTTAGTGTATTTCCCAGATTCATCTCAAGTCGGTCTCCTGACATCTCTCTCAAACTTTAACCAATTCCTAATTTGGCATATTTTGTATCCATTAAAGTAATGTAGAATATTATAAATGTAATAAAAATGAACAGCCGAGACACTCGTAGTCTATTTTAATATCACTTGATGTTCCAGCAAAAATGCAGACTGTCTCCAAATAAGAGGTTTTAGGTAGCAAACCCATCCTAAGCCCCTCTTGGGTGTATTACTAATGTACACAACCACTGGTTAAGCTAGACTTCAGGGCATTAAATAAGCACAAACAAACGTCCCACAAAATGGCTAGAGCTCTGCAGAAATCTAAAGGAATAAAACGCAAGAGGACACTGAAAATGAACTTTATGCCCCGGTCATAATTAAGCAAGAACATGCTTAAAATAACTCTTTATTAGGTTCTGTACTAAATGAGTGCTAATTCCAGTCACTGGGTTCTTACTTCAAGATATATATTGCAGGAGATGCAAAATCAACCCCAATAGGCCTCATTTCTGAGACTGTCTGCGAAACGTAGTTTCGTAATTGTGAAAATATGTACTCACTTGGAGGTTTCTCCAGTAGTAACTCACCTCCAGTGGTTGAAAAGTCGGGATTCTAGTTCCCACTGGAAGATTGTGAACACCCTCAAATGTAAACATTTACTCACAAAACTTTTTCCCCCGCCGTATCACCCTTGAAAGGTCGGTGGTTTACTCCTGTCAAGGCCCAATATAAACAATTCCCTTTCAAAGTTGGGAAAAGAACAACACTTCACTAATCTAGAAGGGGGTTAGCTAAAGGAGTTTCTTCATGAGGAAAAATATTATTTCCCAAATTTTCTTCATGGTTAAAGAAAAAGTTAGCAAGAGTGTTTGCACTTCCTCTGCTGTTTTTTCGCATGGAAAAACATACGTGCATCATTTGGCATCTGAAAAAGGAATTCAGAAAACGTTTTCAGGAATACGCCTACGAAAGCTGTAAGTGGCGCACGTTTTCTTACGTTATATGTAAACGTTATGTGAATTCGAAACTATTCGAAAGCTGGCCCGACCCAAGGTTGAAAAACCTGATGCCGATTTCTGACTTTTTAAAGAATCGCACCAAATACATTGTGCATCAAAACAAAAGGAAAGTTCAACTAGTTATACATCGTCGTTAACTTGCAAACATTTGTTTTTCCTAAAGTCATTTTTAGATCGAACTTCTGGGCATAAAATTACTACCACATTAGGTGTGCTGAGGCAGTCACGACTTATAAATTGATTGAAGCGTACGTGAATGTTAGTGGCGAGGGCCTCTTGGACAGCATAGCATGCCTCCGGAAGTGAATATTCCTTCATTTCCAGGAGCTTATCTTGCTGTGCAGCTTATTAATATTCAGGAGTCAGACTGTCTGCCTCCCAAGATGATATACATATGCCCATTTAGTGCATTTAAATTCTTAGAGATATTGGAGTGCAATTTATATAAATTCGACTAACACTTACTAAATTTAAAAACATTCATTTAATAACATATTAAAAAACATTTCATAATACAAAGTAAAATACAGTTGTGAAAATTTTAAAACATTACGCTTTTATCACTAGACATAATAATTACAGTTACATGAGTACATATTCTTTAGTGGCTGACGAGTAGATTCTTTTTCGACGCGCGTTTGACGCAAAACTGCGTCTTCATCAGGAGGGGCCACACGTTAACCTACAACATAATGTGATAATTACACTCCAATCATTGATGTTTTATGGATCGACTTATTTTGGACCTTCACCATCACCTCTGTGACTTAAATTATCTAATTGTTGTGATTCTACCATTATACTTTTCAAGTAGTGCTTTTACTCTTTTATCAGCAATGGAAGTTTTAGATTGATATTTATATTATATAGCATGTTTATTCATATCTCTTGGGGGTATTTTTCAAGGGAATACTACTAATTCTCTTTTTTTCTTGTAATGAATTCTTTCAATAATACTATATGCTTACGTTGTTTGTATCTTCAATACGTTTCCAATGGTCTAGCAACGTTATTTCTTTTGCTTTACTGTCACTCTTGTATTGAGGCTGATTCCTCATGCTAAAAGGCAATGATATTTATTTAAGTCAAATATATATCTCCTTCATTTGTTTGGAGACATTAACACTTCCATTTATTACTTACAATAGTTTGTTCTCTAGATTTGGAAATTTCTTCTTTTTTATTTCATAATAACGGGTGTGATTCAAAGTATACTGAAACGGAGAGACAAAAAATATACATGATAATGTTTAGTTCTCTAATCGGATTTAATTTATATTCTTTTGAAATTTTTGTTTGAATTTACCTAATATAACTCTAATTACTATGAACCTCAGAATTTACAAAGACCATATCAACCAAATCAACAAACACGTCGTCCTTTTTTAGCCCAACGCGGGGGACGACGAGGGAGACAAAGAGTGAGTTTCCAACTACCATCGAGGGAAGAATATCAGAATCACCAATACCAACCAGAAACATCCCATGTCCTAGAGACACGCAAGAGACAGTATTGGAGATAAGGGAGGAAATACCAATCTTCAATCTTTCCACAGAACCCCTTAACACAAGTAGCCTTTCTCTACTATCTAAAGGTTTATCCTATGTACCCCACACTGTGACCAACAAATTTGAACTTCACAGAGATATTATCTCATTTTTTCGTAAGATCAGACTAAAAAAGTTTTTGGGAGACAACAATAATTGCATGGAAACACCGGAACACAACGAACTACACGTGAAATCGAATTTCACACCTTCACTTGACCAAATCGGTCCAGAAGTATGCGTTTTTGAACACACTGTGTTAAAACGTCTGAACCAAGTATGCAAATTTGTCCCCAAACCAATATACAATCTAAATAGAGAAGAATTTCTAACTCTGAAAGCATTGAGAGAGAACTCTACATTGACCATAAAAAACTGCGATAAAGGTGGAGGCATTGCAGTTATTGATACTGCCATATACGAACAAAAAATGACCACCATGCTTGACGATCAGAGATTTTACTCTAAAATCAAATCTAATCCTACTAAAAAAATCAGTCATAAAATTAAAAATTTGACAGACAGTGCTTACGAAAACGGAGAAATTAGCAATAAGGAACGTGAATACCTTAATAGTTCCCTTGAAAAAATGCCATGCATATATGGAATCCCAAAGGTACATAAGAATGAATTAGATCCTCCCTACCGTCCTATAGTCTCAACAATCGGCTCGGTAACTGAACCCCTGGCGAAATATGTTGACTGTAAAATCAGACCTTATATCCCTAAGATACAGTCCTATATTAAAGATACTAGAGACATAATTAACAAAGTGGAAGGTCTTGAATTCAATCCAGGTAGGAATACATTAGTAACCCTTGATATAGAATCATTATATTCTAACATTCCACAAAAGGAAGCTTTAGAAGCCGTAACATGGTTCATAAATCAATACGAAGTCCCAGGCCCTACAAAATTTATACTTGACTGTTTGGAAATTGTTCTAAATGAAAACAATTTTGAATTTGGAAATAGCCTTTATAGACAAACTAAAGGCGTAAGTATGGGAGCCTCGGTAGCGCCTTCTGTAGCAAACATATACATGGCTCTTTTTGAAACCAAAAATATTTTTAATGAAATTGCCCCCTTCTTTGAGTCGATTACTCATTGGTCTAGATACATAGACGACATCTTTTTTATCTGGACTAATGATAATCATGAACTTGATGAATTCTTAACATGGCTAAACCTTACTGACCCTAATCTCAAATTTACAGCGCATTCAAGTACACAAGAAGTAGAATTTCTGGACATTCTCATAAAACATAACTGTGGTGCATTAGAAGTAGACCTATTTGTAAAACCTACCGCTAGAAACACACTTCTCCACTTCGACAGCTACCACCCTAGAACACAAAAACAAAGTATACCATTCTCCCAGTTTTTAAGAGTTAGACGTAATTGTACAAGGCTAATAGACTTTGATAATCAAGCCACCTCAATGAAACAAAAATTCATATCTAGAGGATACCCACACCGACTGGTGAGGGAATCATACAAAAGAGCCAGATACTATGACAGAGATCATCTCCTAAAAGGAACTTTTAAAAAAAGAGCCACACAGCTTGTATGTGTCACCAAACATTCGACACTCAATGCTAAAGTCAAACAAATAATAAATTCCAATTGGCATATTTTAAATAGTGATCCAACACAAGAGTACACCATACCGAAACCTCTATTTGCTTATAAACGCAATAAGAACATTAAAGATATGGTAGTACACTCACGGTTTTCTAAAGTTAATACTTTGACACAGAAAACAATTGATAGAAATCAACCTTTAAAAGGAACCTTTAAATGTCTATCCTGCAAATCCTGTGACTCTGTCTTAGAAGGAGAAGTTCTGATTTTTAATGATTATATGATTCGTGCATCAGAAATGTGGAACTGCAAGACACAAAATGTAGTCTACCTAATCATATGTCCCTGTAGATTAGGGTACGTAGGAGAGACTTCCAGAGCAATCCACACAAGACTAACTGAACACCGATCAGCAATCAGAACAGCTAAACTCACTGCCCCTCTAGTGAAACACTACATTGATTTAGAGCATAAACCAGAACAAATGCAATGGAGAATATTAGAAAAAATCAAATGTACAGGAGAAAATGAAAACAGCAGAATCCGAAAGTTGAGAGAAGTCTATTGGATTTTTTCTCTTAATACAGCAACCAATGGGCTCAACAATGAGTTACCTTGGGAAAATGCGATTTGAATAGATACATAGTATAGAGAAATACCTCCAAAGAAATAGAATTTCCCGAATTATTAATACATATAGAGAAGAATAATGTCTATATTAGATCTAGGACCTTGATAAACACTACTATAAGAACATCTAATAGGAGATTGTATATAACTGTAGAAAAGACTATCCACCCTTTAATATGTATTATTTTGCATTATCAAATGCATTTTGTCAATAAAGTTTGCCCATTCTAAAAGAAAACACAGGGTCTAACTCTAATCCTATCACAGCTTTCTTTAGATTACTAAAGAATGAAAACATAGAGATTGTAGCGAATCTTTACAAACCTACCCTTAGGTAACCAATTGGAAACGAATTCCCCGTTGCAATACCCTCGATACCCAATGAAACTCTATGAGAGAGATTGTAGCGAAACTCTGTACAAACCTGCCCTTAAGCAACCAATTGGAAACGAGTTTTCCGCTGCAACACCTCTGATATCCAATGAAACTCTGTGAAAGAGAATCTAACTCGACCCCAGGTAACCAATTGGAGAGCAGTTTCTAGTCACAACATCGCTGATATCCAATCAAAGTTTACAAGAGAGAATAGGACCCTAGACACAACTGTTAACCAATGAGAATACTGAACCCACGCGCGAAGATATGTTTAAATAACACAGAGAGAAAAGAAATATAGAACGTACCGCAACAGACCGAGTAGGACGCAGAGACGCCGCCGGTTCACACATCGATAAAAATATTTGAAGGTAAAGGAATCTACGAATACTAGTTCTACTAAGATGACCCATAAGGTCCCAAAGAAGCAGGCTATTTAACAATATAATGTATTAATTAGATTCTACTTAGAAGTCCTTACTTAAAAACAATGTTAAAATTAGTCTAGACTAAATGAGACAAATGTCGTATATATTTAAGAAAGTGAAGATACATTTATCACGAGGACCGATATTGACTTGCATAAATTACGACGTTATTTAAATTAACATAAAAAACTGAAAAGTAAAATAGCAATCATCTGAGTGTATATCGCATTTTATTTTCAGTTTTACCCGTATGATGACAATTGCCTAAAAAAAGACCGTCGCCCTCATCGCTATTCTCATATCATTGAAAGACGGAATACGTTATATTAGGTAAATTCAAACAAAAATTTCAAAAGAATATAAATTAAATCCGATTAGAGAACTAAACATTATCATGTATATTTTTTGTCTCTCCGTTTCAGTATACTTTGAATCACACCCGTTATTATGAAATAAAAAAGAAGAAATTTCCAAATCTAGAGAACAAACTATTGTAAGTAATAAATGGAAGTGTTAATGTCTCCAAACAAATGAAGGAGATATATATTTGACTTAAATAAATATCATTGCCTTTTAGCATGAGGAATCAGCCTCAATACAAGAGTGACAGTAAAGCAAAAGAAATAACGTTGCTAGACCATTGGAAACGTATTGAAGATACAAACAACGTAAGCATATAGTATTATTGAAAGAATTCATTACAAGAATTAGTAGTATTCCCTTGAAAAATACCCCCAAGAGATATGAATAAACATGCTATATAATATAAATATCAATCTAAAACTTCCATTGCTGATAAAAGAGTAAAAGCACTACTTGAAAAGTATAATGGTAGAATCACAACAATTAGATAATTTAAGTCACAGAGGTGATGGTGAAGGTCCAAAATAAGTCGATCCATAAAACATCAATGATTGGAGTGTAATTATCACATTATGTTGTAGGTTAACGTGTGGCCCCTCCTGATGAAGACGCAGTTTTGCTTTGAAACGCGCGTCGAAAAAGAATCTACTCGTCAGCCACTAAAGAATATGTACTCATGTAACTGTAATTATTATGTCTAGTGATAAAAGCGTAATGTTTTAAAATTTTCACAACTGTATTTTACTTTGTATTATGAAATGTTTTTTAATATGTTATTAAATGAATGTTTTTAAATTTAGTAAGTGTTAGTCGAATTTATATAAATTGCACTCCAATATCTCTAAGAATTTAAATGCACTAAATGGGCATATGTATATCAATTGACTACAGACATTTTAAGTATATTTGCCTAGGGATTTATACCTTACTTTATAGTACCCTGCCCTAGGAATCATACAACTATTGTACAGGGGGCCCTTGCTTATTCGTTTGCCTCCCAAGATGAACCTGCCAGAGCAGGATAGCCCTCACGCAAGGCCTTCAGTAGCATTGTAATGGAAGTGTGCCAGATGCCAACGGGTGTCAGTGTCAATATTTCCAAAGGGCTGAAACATCCATCCTATTTCTCAGACGATACAATAGCATTTGATATCTTGTTAACCTGCTGTGTGTGTAAGTATGGAATTCGTTTCCCAATGCAGAAATGTGAGTGACCTTCCCATGAAAGACATTGCTGTGCCAGAAGTGGCCTGATTAATAGCTTTTATTGAGTTCTATAAAATTACCAATAATGAGTTATGCTGGGGTCCGCATTGTGAAATCTAGCCACATTGGTGCTCAGAGGGAGCATGCAGGTAGCTTTGCTCTTCTCTTCATACACCTAGCCCAAGCTATTGCACAGTCATTTTTCCAAGCAAGTGCCTCTAACGTTTATCTTTGTCACCAGTGGAAACGTGAGCAAGAGTTTGATTTGCAGTTACTTGAGCGAGCAGCACGTGGAGTCGAAGATACGGAGAAAGAGGACTCTGATTGGCTGAAAGTGACCGCTGTTCCAGTGACGGAGCTTGACCTGGAACCCCAGGACTATGACTTGGACATCAGCAAAGAGGTAAACAAGTCCATTCACTAATTTGACACAGCAATGTAGAATATTCACCTTCTGTTTTATGGAAATAGGGTTCTATTTCGCAGCGTAGCATTCATTACTGGTAGGCCTCAGTTTTGATTTCATTTGTATAATTCTTGTAACCTGGTCCCATCATTCAGCTGCACGTGACTCCGGAATGTGTCCAGATGCTTCCACACTATGTCCCTGAGAAGGATCATATTACACTAGCACACCCCAATACCATCAAAGGCAGATGTGGTCCACTAAGAAGCATTTGAGATACAGATAGTACATTCCCTTATGACCACATCCGCCTAAGCCCCATCCAGGGGTGTCACGTGACGTGCCCATGTTTCTGCCAAGGATACTTGGACCGCTGCATTCAGATTACAGGCCGCAATTTGGGTAACAGCGACTTTTATAAAATGTTGGATCAAGCCATCCATCAGGGACGTGTATCTGCCCGGAAATACTTTTAAACCCTTTTCTTTTGGAAATGAGGATTTGCAGCTTGTGATCAGGCACTTAGGGTGGGGGTTGCTTCGATCTTCCATGTCACCCAGCATAACACTTAAGGCAAGGCTCCGTATCTTCCACAGACAAGCATCCCATAATACTAAGAGTAAGGTGTCCTTGTCTTCATCCTAACATAGCATAAGACTAAGGGCAAGGCAGCTTCTCTCCTCCTAAACATAAACCTACACCTACCTATGAGCAGTACTTTAAATGGGAAATTATAAGTGCCGGTACTCACTAAGACTGGGTAGGTATTTAGGGGCGTGTCTGGGGGCGTGTCTGTGAACCAGCAATTTAATAATAGCCACATACCTAAGCTTTAACGCAAATGCTCTGATTGTCATGTAAAGCGCTTAAATGACCATGGGCCAAATTCACGCAAAATCAAACTGCCTCCTTACATAAGAGACATGGCAAGCATCAGCTTCTATGTCATACATGCAGTGCCTGATTTTTCTTGTGCGGCTGTGTGCGCGCCCAGTAAGCAGTCTCATCCCGGGCTGCCACACGACGAGGGAGGGGGGGCGGGGGGGGGGGGGTGTCTGAAGCCCTTTGATCCTAATGGGCTTGCTCGCCTGATGAGAACCGAACACTGCAGGAGCACCCCAGCGCAGAAATACACAGGCTGTTGCCAGCCAGAGCAGCACCTCAACACGCACCATCTGTTGCACGTACCCGTACTTCAGGGCCTGAGCCCTGCTGCTTCATGGAGTATCGGTACTCTCCTGGCCCGAGAAGAAGTTCCGGTACTCAGGGGAAAAAAACTGAGAAGTGCCGGTACTCAGTACCGGTGAGTACCGGCCCAATTAAAGCACTGCCTATGAGTAAGGCTGTGTATACGCTACTTCAAATAACATTAGGCTAGAAGTAAGTGGCATAGCAAGGGCAAGGACACAGGGGCGGTTGCCCGGGCGCAAAATTCTTAGGGGCGCAAATGTTTAAAAGAAAAGTGTAAGGACACTTGCCTAGCCCCGGCGCTGGCATCCCACGCTACGCCGCCTTGTCCTCCAGCAAACCTGACGCTCCAGCACTAGCGGTGAATCTCTTCAGCGTCGCCCTGCTGGGCCCGCGATCTTGGGGTCATACCTATGGTAAGGAAGGGGGCTCGTCCAGTCCTCGGTATCCTTTGCTCTAGTGTGGCGTGCCCCCATCCAGGATTCCTGGGGTGCTCTTTTAGTGAAGCAGGCCGCCCCACGGACAGGACCCAGCTCGGGAACACATTCTACTCTGCAGCTGCCACCTCACCCATTTAGAGCAGAAATGCAAAGGATCGCGTGGACGTGCATTGCTTAAGGACACAGTATAGTTTTCAACTTCATAAAGTAACTAACAACGCCTCCCTGCGCAGCGGTCCCCAAGGTATGAGATGGGAGTGCGAAAACGAGCACGCTCCTTCGACTGAAACCGCGCGGGCAGGTTTTCATGTCACCCTCTTCAAGTCCCCGGGGTGAAGCACTGAAGTGTCAGGAATGGAGCAAAAGAGGCTCAGTTCTTGCTTAATTTTTACCCTGGGGGCTAGCCGCAGTCTAAGAGCCATTCGGGGTCTGTATGCTGCCTCCTATGCAAGGGTTCGTATCGTCGAAAGGGCTCTTCGTCACAATTAGTCTGAGTTTCCGCAGGTGGCCCCAGCAGATTCGATTAATGGGTATTGACGTTTTAAATGCAAAGATTACTAAAACGTTGCAGTCTCTTCAGTGACAAAGAGGCGGCAGTGCCGTAATGCGTCTGATCGCGCAGTATTGTTTTCGCTTCTTTTCACCCACGCGAGATGGACAGCGCTCATTATAGGGATGACAAAGGGTCATCTGCCATGGTGGAGATAAGGGAGACAAATGACTAGGTCGGTGAAGGTTACAAAATATGCTTTAGTGCCGCAGTGGCCAGGTGCTCCGGCATTTGTATTGCGCTACTGCCATCTTCTGGACTCTGAATGTTTTGCATAAATTGTGAAATGATTTGACTGCAGGCAAGGAAGGACAAGCGCGCGCCTCGCACTGAAGGGGAAAAAAAAAACATGAGAAGAGGAGGTGGTAGCAGGGGGAGGGGAGAGAGGAGGGGGCCTGCACCTGTTTCCCTTGCGGGAGCGAGCAGGAACCATATGATTGTAATTAACAGATGGTTTGAAAGCTCACTCCCGCAAGGGAATCGCCAAACGTGCATGCGTTGCATCCAAATCAATGCAATGCGTGCACGGTTTAAGGCAGCAAAACTGAAGCGATTGATAAAGGTCTTTTCCTATGCAAAGCATGCGCGCTGAGTAGGCGAGACTTAAAAACACTGGGGTGGTACTTTCGCAGTGCCATGCACCCATGAAGGCTGTGGAGCACGTGCCTGTCACACTCCCAGGGCACTTGGATAATATGACCAACAGAGTTCCCAGTATCACACAGTGTGTGCGCAGGCTAACCAGGAACCATCTAGAATAACAAGAAGCCACAAAGCCCTGACTGTTTCTAAAGCAAAATGGCTCTCTTGCTGGATACAATATGTCCTGGTCTGTATTCTCATGTAATGTGCTCTACTCCCCACAGGCAAAAAGTCCCGCTATATAAAACTGCAAACAATAAATAAGGAGCACTATGGCGTCCATAGAGAGAGGAGTGCACAGAGAGGCAGTAAACAGCAGCTGGAGGGGCCTTGAACCGTGAGGGAGGAGCGAAGGAACAGAGAAGGAAGGAAGGCTGGAGGGAGACCGAGACTTGAAAGAGATATGTGTAGGGAGAGATGGGTACACGGGTTGGAAGGAGGAGCAGAGCTCAGACGTACAGTTAGGAGTGCAGATGCAAAGAAAGAAATCGGTGGCACAAGATACTTCAGCAAAGAGTGTGCAGGGGCCAATAGATGGCCCCGTAGGAGCAAAGAGATGGGGGTGGAGAGGCAGAGGGATCAGGATGCAGGGTAAACATAAATGGATGGACAGATGGAGCGCTGCAGATGCAGAAAGAGGGCACGAGCAGGGGAAGCCTGCAGAGAATGCTCTGGGCGAGACACAAAACAATACGAGAGAGAGTGCAGGAGCTGAAAGTAGCGTGCTGGGCAAGTATCAAGGTTCAGGGCCAATGTGCAAGTGCAGCAATAGAAGGGTATGTAATACAAGTAGTGATTTAAAATGGGCAGGTGTCCAGATGTACTGAATACCTGCACTTTTTTAATTGGAGAGGGAGAGTACTTGCACTTCTCGCCACGGAGGAAATACTTTTAGTGGGAGAGTCCTGGCACTTCTCAGCATGGAGGAAGAACTTTTATTGGGAGTGTGTTAGTGTTTGGGAGCTGTGTTAGAGGACAGACACGGTGAAAGACGTGATTAGCGCTCTGCAAGAGAGACATGCACACACGGGGGCCTGTGTGAGAGAGGCTCGCAGAGACAGAAAGGAGACAGTTATAGGGAGAAAACACACTCCACCCCTCTGTTATAGTGAAGGAGAGGGGATGAGGGGGACATTTTAATATAGCAGAAGGGCACATACATGTGTGCGAGGGTTAAAGAGACATGGGTAAACTGTGTGTACTCTGTAAATGACACATGCAAACCTGTGTAAATGTGAAACACGCTTCCGCAGATCTCTGTGTAGTGTGGAAAGAGAAACCGAGATCGTGAAGAGTTCTTGTCCAAGATTGGCCCTATTAAAACTATACCCGCGCCCCCACTGCCCGGTCAGAACATCCGCAACCCCCTCCCTCGCGAGTAGCCCCATCTTCACCCATTGTATTGCTGCTGTCGATGTCCTCAGCCCTTGTGAAACTAGCCCCCCCCCCCTCATCTGTACTCACTGTGAGCCTCCTGAGCGCCTAGGACACTAGCCCTGTCCCCAGTGCACGGCGGTAACATCGGCCTCCCCTCACCCTACTGACTGACTGTAAGGCTGCCCGGGGGGGGGGGGTTGCGCAGCGGCCCGCCCCTTTGAGGGCGGCCGCCTTAGTGCCACAGGATGGCACAGGGGTGGGAGGTTGTGTCCCTGGGATAGACCAAGGGAGACCCCAGCAGATAGCTGCTTCCGGCGGGGAGGAGCCAGGGGGGTACATATTCTGTCTCCGCCCCCTCCTCGCCCTCTTGTCCGCTCGTTCGCCTTGGAAGTCGGTCGTCGCGGATCCGCGTAGTCGTGCTCCCTCCTTCATCTCCTGGTGAGTCCAGCCGGCTACCTTCCTCTCGCCCCGGCCCTGTCCCTGGGGAGCTCCAGGAGACGGGGCCCTGTGGTCGGTGTACCACGGGCGGGGGGAGGGCCGTGCGCGGAGGGCTGGCTGTGTCCTGCGTTATGGGGGCAGCAGGGGAACTGCGTGGTGGAGACTTGACCCGGTCTCACACGGTTTGGGTGCGTTACTATGTTGCTGGTGGTTTGCCCCATCGTTCGATCGGCATCGGGCCTGTTTCGGGAGGTAGGCATGGTGACCTTTCTATATTAGGCCTCTGGCCGGTTAAAGTCCCTGCCCTCCCATTCCCTTTGGTTCGTCGCGGGCAACGCGCCAGTAGAGAGCATACGGTCACTGTCCGGAGCTCCTAGTATCAAGGCCAGGCCTTGCTGGTGGCAGCGGGAGCCAGAGATACCTGCTCCTCCCGCGGATCTGGCCGAAATTTGGCGGTAGGGTTTTAATTATTGTGAGGGTCGCGGTGCACTGGGGAGGAGGGGCCTCGGGGTCGCGTCCACAGTCTGTGATTCTTTGCCTACTCCTTATTCCCCGTGTATGTATGTGCAATGTAATTACGGTGCTTGCAAAGTGCTACAATACCTTCGGGTATCATGTGACCCTCAGGCTGTTACCATGGCCAACTTTGGTGCGCGCATGACCACGGACAACGCGCGCTGGCCTGCCTCCTCCACGGGCTGTTGTGAGGGGGAGCTTGGGTCGGCGGTGAAGACATGGGTGCGGGCGGAATTCCAGCTTGAGCGGCGGGGGCCTCCCGTGTATGCGGGGCCCGTGCGGGTGTCGCCCCTCCCGGTGGCGAGAGGAGGTTTATCAGAGAGCCTCTCACGGCAACCAGGGGACTCCTGGGTTCGAGCGGGGTAATTACAGGCGGGGTTGTGCTGGCCTTACAGCTGGGCGATCACTTCGGAGCTGGGGTCCGGGTTCGAGCCCGATTCGGGAAGCGCACATTCTGTTTCCAGGGCTTAGGTCTTTACCGTAAGCAGGATGACTCGTAGTGCCCAAAGCTGGCACCGGTCACGCTGAGCTGCGGTCGTCGGCGGGGCGGCCTGGGTGTGCGCCGCCGGACATGCTGCCCATCTTGGGCGTACGGGCGTGCACGCGGTGCCCTCCCGGACCCTCGCTTCGTCCCCGGGGCGGGGGCCCGCCCCCCCTCCCCCCCGGCAGCCTGGCTATCAGGTCACTTAAGTAGGGCTGTAGCCCAGTGGCAGAGCTCGTGCTTTGCGTGCACGTGATCCGTGGGTACATGGCCACCTCTGCTACTCCGGGCATTGTATCTCTTTTCCCCTTACCTGTAGGCGCTATGTATTAAGGCTCTTTAGCGCTACAATCATCGGGTCATTTCGCGCCACATAGTTACTCGTAGCGGAACTTCTTTCCTCTCGTCCGTCATTCTCCCGGCCGGTATGTGCTTTGCTTATTTGGGGCCCTGCCATGCGCTCCTACACCTTCGGGTTCAGCAACCTAGTGCTATGAAACGTTCCATACCTCCGGGTCACGCTCGCGCTACATATTATATGCACCTATTAGCGGCATATTCATTTTGCCTATGGTATCCCGTGCTTGAAGGGACGGAATGTACGAAAATGAGTGCCCTGCCAGGCGTGCCATTCCCTCGGTTCACCAGCGCGCCATGGTGGATCCGGACTTACTAGCGCTGCAATCCAGGTTTCGATCATCGCGGTCGCGTCCTCCTTGTCTTAGGGACAACGCGTCTCACCTACCCCTCCGAGTCCTGCTCCTGTTGTGCAGTGCGCAGGTCCTGCGCTTCATCCTTTTGGGCCTTGGCGCGGCGGTCAGTGGGGACAGCAGCGCAGCGACGTGGGGCCTGGACTTACACACACCCCCCCCCCCCCCTTTTGTGATTGGTACCAGGGAGGAAGGGAACAGTTGTAAGGGTTGTATATTGGGGGTCGGCGCGCTACTGTAATTTTCAGAATGGTTACTGCTGAAAAGTGCTGCACGGGGTAACCAGGCTTGTGCGAGGGGCCGGTGAACTGGTTGCTAGGCCCCTCTGTTATGTTTCCGTAAGCAGGGAGGTTAGCACCTGCTCATATAACGTATTGAATTTCTCAGGCATAACCTGGTTTCAGGCTCTGCATTGGCTAAAACGTGTCCTGCATCCACATAGAAGTGCGCATTTAAGTTAAATAAATGTGGAAACATACCAAGTACAGCGCTCTTTCACATTCGGGGCGTATTCGCGATATTTTAAGATGCAACATGAGAAGGGTGTTTTTACATCAATACTGGTCGCGCCACTTCGCGAGCCTCCAGGGTTGGGTGTATCCGCTCCACTTATTGAGCCTTGCTGTTCACAGGGTGGCCCTAAATCCCGCAAGCGGGCGGGGTAGAGTGCCATCGTCGCTGCACAGCATGATGTGCAGAGGCTGTCTGTGTCGGTTCTCCTGGTTGGAGGGGGGATTGGATCGCGGGGGATGGGGGGCAGGAGCGTGCACAGCTTTCCCTCCCGCGGTGGCCGGGCTGCTTATATAGGTTTCAAACATGCACTTTCCTGTTTGCTTGTATGCCACTAATGTCTAAGATTGTCTCCCTGCTATGAAACTTGAGTTGTGTACGTCGTCGCCAGTAGTGAATTGCTTTCGGGAAACAAATGTTACCTTGTCGATTGTCAGACTGGTATAGGGATCCAAACTTTCTCCAGGGCAGGGAAGCATTTCTCACTTTCCAAAGTGGTTAGCCTAACGGAGCTTGGTTTGTGGTCAAAAACTGAAGTTGGAAGTGGCACCGGCCCTGGGACGGGGGCATCCCCTCGGGTAGCTTTGTTAGCGAAAGTGCATGGGCGTAATTTTGGAGCTTGCCAACGTATTGGCCAGGTGTTTCGGGCAGCTGGGGGGAGAGAACGGGGTCCTCCAGGTGTCCAGCCCTCATTGGCAGAGGGCAGGTTAGAGCTCTCACACGCGCCTGACGCTATGCGCGGGCAACATTGATCTGTTGCGGTGGCCGGGTGTGGCAGTGCCCGAGGCATAGGCACTCGGCAACGGTGTGAGGCACTTTGACTGCCCGTTGCAGTTTGCCTATGTACGCGCGGCGCTCGGCGGTGGTAAGTCCGGTAGGCTACTATATATTTAATTAATTGGCGTCCCGAGCGCAGGCTCGCGCAGTTGTCCTCCTTCTCCAGGATAGCCCGTCAGCTCAAGAACACACTACTTCTGTTCCCTTCCTGTGGGTCGGCACTGGACTTGTGCCTTTGGTAATTAGGCCACGGGGAGGTAGTGCTGCTCATTGGGAACTTTACGTAGGCCTTCGAGTGTTCCTCCGTTTTGACTAATATTAGGCGGCCAAATTTGGGAGAGGATGTTGTTCGTGGGCGGCGCTGCCGCTTCTGGTGGAGGAAACCAGGGTTCGAGCCTGGAGCTTGCGTACACATCCCGTCAGGCTGGGCACAGCACTAATTTTCCCCGTGCACGAGGTGTAATTTTATTAGCGTTGTATAGCGCTTCGGTTTGAGTTCGCGCAATATATATATATGAGCGCAGCAACGCACAGCTAGCCCGGATCCTTGTGGTGTAAGGAAGCCGGTGCTTCAGGGTCGCCCAGGCTGGGAAGGGTCTCTTAGCGGCAGCCGGCTAGAAGGTGGTCGGCCTCTTCGCCAGCGCTGGATGCACATCGCCAGTCCGGCTCCATTATGGCTGCTGCTTTCCATTGCATTTATCTTACAGATCAGTTAATTTTTACAACGGGGGCTGTGTTACAACAACAGCATAACAGTGTCAGCGACGTAGCCTACAGTCCTGGCTGGCCACAGCTCCGGGGTAATTCATTGGTATGCACGGGCAGGAGTTTGTGTTTGACCTCACAGTCACAGGGTCAGAGCTCAGCAGGCACATGCAGTTATTCTCCTACTGTGGTCGATAAATTAGTACCAGTAAGTGGGGTTTTGACACACACCTGTAAGCTGATTTTGTCTGAAATTTACAGCAAATGCTTGGTGGGTTGGGTCCTTTTGTGTGTGATAACAAGGGTCCACCTGACTTAAATTCCTACATCAGGGAAATTAACTAAATGTAATATCACAGTTGGGAAAGTAGCAAATAGTCATGGACCTCCATACTACATGTGACAGACTTACATGCTACCGCAATCAGTAGCAGCAAAAAACATTCTTTATGAATTTTATTGTTACAGTGATTTTACACTGAATAAAAAAAAAAAAGAGAAATCCGGCCAATGCAGCTGAGTTTGGCTCCTTAGGGTAGGACGACCTAGCGGCAAGGAACAGCTAGGGTGGTTGACGTGTGCTTTAGCGATCATGAAGAAAGTATGCATCGCGGGCCCTGGCTTGCATGGAAGTGGGCAAATATCACACACACCACAGGTGCCGAGGCCTGCACTGAAGCCTGGCATTGGGGTCCCAGGTTACTTCTGAAATGGCTAGGCCTTCAGATGCTGTAAGGATGTCCGTTGTTATTTACTCGATTGTGAAACGATTGGTTTTTCCTGGGTCATCCGCGGGTGTAGAGCGTTAGGCTCTGGTTGTCTTTCCATCGGGTCTGTTTGATCTGGGATGGTGGTCTTTGGGCACAGCCACGTGGTGGTCTTTCTGTGTCTGACGGGGGTTAGCCTTCCTTTAATCTCCCTTGTTTGCCACACACGGTTGTAAGACGGGGGGCAAATAGCCCTGTGCTGATTGAGTTGTTAGTACTGTTATGAGTAGTAAGCACATCAGGTACTCGTGGTACTGATATTTGCACCCAAACAATAGGTACTATAGGACACATGTCCTCCATAACACACATCTCCAGACAGGACTGCCCTCCTCCCCCTCCTCCAATTCTTGGAGCATTAGGGGTCCAAATACTTGTGGGTTTGGCAGGCCTGGACAGAGGTTGGTGGCGAGCTCTCACATCATGCGGTAGGAGGATTTTGTAGAGTCTTGGGGCAGGTCACTGGCCGCTTCCTCTCGCTGTGTTTGTTCTTCTAGGTGTGGTTGGGTCAAATGACGGAGGAGAGCAACCATCACATGGTATATCTGGGCATGAAGGAACGCCAGTAAATACAAAACGGTCTGCTATACCTATAATCTTTTAACTGTTGCATCTAAGTCAATTTTTGAAAAGAGAAGAACCACTCTATCTAGACCATGCATAAATCATGATGCAAAACAAATAAAGATGTTTATCCTTTTTTTTAATTTTCAAATTAATTGAAAGAAACTTACTTTATAAGTGCGCAAATTAATATTGCAAAGACAATTTAACGAACAAAGGACAAAATGGTCCTACAAATCAATGATGCCCATGGAAAACCTAAGATATAAAATTGTTCAGGACTCTCATTCATACTCAATCACACCATAATCACATATAAAACATACATCCTAAAGGGTAAAAAAATGAACAATTTAGAGGCCCAACGTGGTAGGCTAGTCTTATAAGGCGTGAAAACACACAAATAGTAAATTGAACATGAATATTATACAATCAAAAATATCCAAATATGGAAAGAAGAATGGAAAAAACAAAGGATTATTTTTTAAAGATTGTAGGGTCTTAATAAATCTGTGTGAAGAACTATTCAGTTCAAGACGCCGAAGCGCGTTTCGGTGTGACACCCCCTTTCCTGGGGTAACACCTTCTTCAGGGCATGAAATTATTCAGATGCGATTTCCATGGGACCAATAAACACAGGGAAAATGTCCTCAGGTTCAGTAGGACAAGTTCAGAATTTCTTGCAGGGGACGTGAGTAGCAATAGAATGAAGCTCGTCCTCTAAAGGAGTTAATGGATCTAAGAGCAAGTATGGGAGGAGATTTTGGTTTAGTTGTAGAGCATGTTTTAAACGGATACTGTATAACATAAGCCACAAAAAATGGGATAGATCTACCTGGGGTCAGCGAGTCAAAAAGTATCTTTAGTGGGTGCTCCTAGACAGGTAAGTTGGAATTCTGAGTCTAAAAAGAGAAGTACACACACTGTCGTTGAGCCGTTCTAAAAAAGACTCCAGATAGCGAACAACAAACTTAATTGTTGGGGTGAGCCACCTACTTGATGAATAGAGGAAAGGACTTGACTCCGCTGCTTAGACAAGACGTAAAGACGACTTCGATGTAGTGGGGTGGATGATGAGTGGTATGGAAATTCCTCGAGGTCTGGGAGTCAAAAGACAATTGGTGTTAGAAAGAGATAGAAAAGAAAAACGTGGGTTTAGAGACACCTCTACTTGCACAATGCCACCGGTTTAGCAAATCGCTCACCATAGGGAAATATCCTGACTCGATAGTTTGAAAGAAAATACCACGTTGCTCGGATTGGGTATGTGGATTGGACAATAACGCGGGCTTGCCACGAATTCTAAAAGTAAAAAAAAACCACAAAAAAAACAACAAAAAAAAAAAAAAAAGGAACGCCAGGCAGGATTGTAGCGTAGGCAGATAGTGGAACTTATTGGGGATTGGATGTTGGCCTCAATGGCATGCCGCCATGCAAGGGGACCATGTACCTAGGTCACGTCGACCAGGCAGTGACAGGTGAACTGGGACCATGTGTACTAGAATTTACAGGAGTGGTTCCCACCACGGTCGGTCAGATGGGAAGCTGTCGTATTGATTCTCACTGGAAACCCTCACTCCATCACGCCTATTGTAAGCTGAGGATGCCTGTCGATGCTGTTAGACCTGCTATTAGTTAGTACACTCTCTGTTGTGCCTTGGCCCGGTTTGTCTCGCATCAGGGCCAGTTTGGGGTCACGGGCGAGTTGGTTGCTCTACGGCTGAAGCGGGCGCTTCTAGAACAGGGCAAGATTGATTAGGCCAGGCAGCATGACAAAGGTCTTTTAGGCACTGGCAGAATGGTGCAGGCAGCGAAGTAGGGCCTTCACAGAACATGGATTTGTCAACATTCAGCTAGGAAATGATTAGCAGCAGGAAGGTATTGAACCATGGTGAGCAATTGCTTCTGGGTTCGTGCTCAACAGGAGCAAGAGAATTGCATTTTGTTCCATCAGGGTACGGGGACCGTCTATAGCACCGGATACTGTAAGCTGCCATTTTCACCCTGGGTGGGGTGTCAATGTCATCCAACTTTGCAGCCAGACTCTGAGCAGGCAAAGGAAAGGCATACTTGCGATGGTGCATCGGGCACGCAGCAGTAGAGTTAGATTCATCATACCCCGGTAGGACGCAGTGATGAAACGTAGGTTGTGGCCACACACGACCAGGCACTCTAGGGCGGCGGGGGTGTGCCAGTGCCAAGAGGGTGCGGGTTGCCTGGGTAGGGCAGCTGGCTTGGAGGGAGCACTACTCTGATCGCCACAAGGGCACGTCTTGTTTCATAGAAGGCTGAATTGTTAATTCTATGGCATGGTGCCAGTTGCTTTAGTTATGCGCACGTTTCTTGGCAGTGTCAGAAACATTCAGAACGCAATGCTGGTAGTTAGCCTGTTGTCATGCTGTTCAGAGGTATTTTAGCTCAGGCATGGCCAAGCATGGGTTATAGGCCGGTGGTCTGCCCTGGGATTCCTGTTAACAGGCAGGTGAAGCAGCAGAACTTGGAGGGCCTTGGGTTTGACCTCTGGATACTAGGGCGGAGCATGGTTGCTCACTTAGTTGCCCGCCCTTGAGTTCGACGAAACATGCACCTTGATGCGAGTATCGTTTCCGGGTAACTTCTCCCGCCCTCCAGCACTGGCTGGCAGCTATGCAGGTTGTGGAAGTGGCCTTCCAACAGGGGCGTATGGTCCATATGATCGAGGGAAACACCGGGGTAACACTTTTGGGCTCTATTCAGCAGGAGAACATTTGGCTTTCCCAGTATTCAATTAGAGAAGCATTTTACTAGTTTTTCTCCTCTGTGGTCACCCTGACCTGTCCCTCCCTGGTATACTAGCAAATTTTGGGAGGGCAAGGCTTTACAGTTGATGGTGACTGATGGAATGCAATGGGCGTACTCCAACGGAGTGAAAGAGGAAGCAAGGCGGGCTTGTCATCTCTTACCACCTCCCGCATGGGCACTGCCAGGCAGGAGTGTCTTGTCAAAGGGATTGTTCTGTAGCCATGCAAAGGCAACCTTGGACCATCGCTTATTTTGGTGTAGGTCATTTCAGTCAAATCCATGGGAGAGTTTAAAAGGACGGGGGAATTCGTCCTGTTGGTACACGCTGGCCGCCGGCCCGGTTGGGCGTAGACTTGTTTGGCTGTACCTGGGAGAAGCCCGGTACCGGTATGCTGTAGGTATAAAGGCCTACCGGGAGCCATGCGCAGTGGCGCAGAGCAAAGAGGTCTTGGCTTCATCAGGCATGGTCTTATACACGCCAAGTCCACAGGGTGCCTGGAGGGAGATGAAGTGCACCTTTCTAGTTTAGGTATGGATGTTTTCCGACTGGACCTAGGGGAAGCTTTGGCTGCAGCAGGTTGTAAGTACATAGGTCTACCTTGGTGGGGGGCCCTGGTAGTGACGGTGGCCACTCCCAAGGCTGTGGAGGAGTTACAGGGCGATCCAGGGTCTGCACATACCAAGGGGTATAGCATTCAGCAGCACCGCGTGGTGCTAAGCCAGGATACCCAGGGATGTTTAGCGTGTCCACTGGAAGACAGACGGCGCCCCGCTATCCGACAGGCGGTTGTGGGTCTGAGCAACCGGGGGCTGCCATGTATGCTCCGCCCACCCATCACGGGGGGGCGTGTGAAGCAAGTGGACTGGTGGTCCACGGATGGGAGGGGGGGACCCTCCCAACATTTGGTAGACACCAATTGGCGTTGCCATGGTGACTCTAGGCTTATCAGACGGGCAGGCGGCATAGGGGCTGGCCTGCCCTGGGATCGCCCGTAAGATAACCCACCATGTTTGCATATTGCTTATGCTAATAAACCTGCAGCAATATTTCTCCACTTACATTCAGTGTCGTGTGTTTTATTTATGTACTTATGTGTTTTGTGATAACTGTTGCCGATATTGGCACTATGTAAGGCTGCCCGGGGGGGGGGGGTTGCGCAGCGGCCCGCCCCTTTGAGGGCGGCCGCCTTAGTGCCACAGGATGGCACAGGGGTGGGAGGTCGTGTCCCTGGGATAGACCAAGGGAGACCCCAGCAGATAGCTGCTTCCGGCGGGGAGGAGCCAGGGGGGTACATATTCTGTCTCCGCCCCCTCCTCGCCCTCTTGTCCGCTCGTTCGCCTTGCCCGCCCATCCGCTTACCCGGCGTCCGGAGGGACAAAGGGGGGGCCAGGTTTTCTAACAATTTTCACTTTGTGTTGCAGGAGGAGTTACAGGGCGATCCAGGGTCTGCACATACCAAGGGGTATAGCATGCAGCAGCACCGCGTGGTGCTAAGCCAGGATACCCAGGGATGTTTAGCGTGTCCACTGGAAGACCGACGGCGCCCCGCTATCCGACAGGCGGTTGTGGGTCTGAGCAACCGGGGGCTGCCATGTATGCTCCGCCCACCCATCACGGGGGGGGCGTGTGAAGCAAGTGGACTGGTGGTCCACGGATGGGAGGGGGGGGGACCCTCCCAACATTTGGTAGACACCAATTGGCGTTGCCATGGTGACTCTAGGCTTATCAGACGGGCAGGCGGCATAGGGGCTGGCCTGCCCTGGGATCGCCCGTAAGATAACCCACCATGTTTGCATATTGCTTATGCTAATAAACCTGCAGCAATATTTCTCCACTTACATTCAGTGTCGTGTGTTTTATTTATGTACTTATGTGTTTTGTGATAACTGTTGCCGATATTGGCACTATGACTGCCTGCCTGTACTCACTGTGCCGCTGTTGTGCCGACCTCCTGAGCGCCATCCCTACTGTTCGCGGGCCTCTTGCGGAACAGGTCTGCTATATATAAACAGGGAGGCTGCCAAACCGAGCGTGGTATCCTCGCGCTCGGTAGTAAATAAAACAAGTGCATTTCTCTCACCGACGCGGGTCCAAATTCTAAATAGAGTGCAACGAGAAGGGGGAATCAATAGACTATTAAGCCATTTACCTGGTGATTAATTCTCCTTTGATGGCAGCTGCCGTGCCGCTCCGCAAACTCCTCGACCCACCAGGAGTATATGGCGTCTCCAATCAAAAGAGGGGAGAGAAAGTGAATTACACCGGTCTCCGTGGCAACAAGTGGCTGGCAGCGAGTGGCAGCTGAATGTCCCTGGCTCCCACAATGGGGGCGCTCCACGGCCATTTCCCGTGCGCGGATGAAGGCTCTGAGGGGACCTCACGAGTCTCGGTGCCACAACTTTTTGAGCAGCCAGCCTGTTTGTGTGGCTTTCACTCGTGTTTTCCGAGCACTCTCCAGCGGTGCTAGCCTGGACCTAAAAATTATGGTGCCTTGGGTATTAGGAGATAATTTGAGAGAGGGACTCTGAAATTTGGACTGCCTAGTAGAGTCACGGGGCTTAATCCGGCACTGTTGCAATGGTGCCGTGTGTGACCACAATCCATCAACATCCCGGTGTATGCCTGCCACTACAGGGAGATATACATGATCCTTCTGCTGGGTGGTTTGGAACCTCCCGTGCTGATCAGTGAGGCGCTGTGGTGATCGGCTGCGGAGTACTGGAGCCTGGCGCCCTGGTCACCTTGCCTTGGTCTGGGGAGTGGTGTTTCGGCTGCTTCTCGGCCTGGGGACGGAGGCTGGGGACCGGCCGGTGCCTGGTGCTGGAGATCAGGGACATCTTAAGGATTTTGGGGGCCCTGGGCCAAACATATTATGGGGGGCCCCTGTTCAGAACAGCTTTGAATATATTACTCACTTTCAACTCTCATGCCCTCTTTGGCCTGGTCATAGTGCACAGGTATACTCGTCCAAATTCTTAAATGCGTTTACATGTAATATTCAGGGATAGTGAAGTGTGGTTTCAATACTTGACACAGCAGCGGCTCACTAATATTTCTGCAATTACATACACTTTTTTTTATGGATGTTGCATGAAACATCAACACATTTCTCTGCAAAATGTATGTAAAAGACTCTCATACATCACCCACATTAAAAATAAATTAAAGGAAAACGGTATTTAAAACAATCTATTTAATTATTAAAGATTGTCAGGGCAACACTATCTGCAGACAGGGCTGGCTCTATCAGTGGCCCCCCGAAAGGCTGGGGCCCTGGGCCAGAGCCCACTTTGCCCATGCCTTAAAACGTCTCTGCTGGAGATCGGCCGTGGCCCTTGACTCGTTGGGCAAGGTGGCTGGCCGGGATTGCTTGTGGCTCTACGGCACACCGCTGACTGTGCCTTGCGCTTGGCCCTGGCTTGGGGTGACGCCACTGTGATGCCTGTGGTGGTGAGGACTGGTTGTGGCCTATAAGGAGGGCGGCTGGGACGACCGGGTGAGCGGCTGCGCTCCCCCCCCGCAGCCTCCTTGGAAGAATCCTGCGTCGAGAATGGGAAAGTGACCTGTGTGTGATCCCTGGAGGGGGCCGCGGCGGAGTCCCGTGAAGCGGACCTCAGCGGGAGTGGCCACAGCGAAAGGTAGGAGCCGTCTGCATGTGCTGCTGGGGAATATCTGAGGCTGGGGGGCCCTCCCGTATTGTTGGACATACAGGGTCTGGCCTGGCTGAATTCTTGGGATGTGTCAGTAAAGGGATCCTGAACTCCTGCACATCTCCTTGGCAGCGGCATGGACCTGGCCTGTGTGGCCAATTAACTGCAACACTTTGTTCACCTCCATCCCCACTGGGAATTGCACTGGGACTCGCGGGAGCAAAAAATAAATAAACCGAGCGAGGCGTCCCTGAAGTGGGCGCCGCGCTGAGTCTTAAACTCCCAAATAGGAAAGAGAAAGCGCAGGAGCAAATAAATAAATAAATATACCGAGCGTGGTGTCCCTGAAGCGGGCGCCGCGCTGAATCTTAAAGTCCCAAGTAGGTAAGTGAATGCGCGCCATATGACTGGACTGATACAATGCCTGAAACGCCGTGAGCAAATGAGACGCCGTGCGCACGCACATTCCGGTCTGGGTAGGAGACCGGAAGTGAACAAAACATGCTTCCCTTCCAATGAAAAGCACGCATTTTGGATCTGCGCCAATCAGAAGCATGGGTGGAGCTAATGTAGAAGCCATCTTTCTTATGTGATACCAAATGCAATAAGCTTCTAGCTCTAGGCCCTGTTAAGTGGACGTGAAAATCACTGCACAAGATGTCTGCACTTTTCCTTCACTTCAGAGAAACTGCTTTAGTAATGCAAGACTTGCTCAAGACAAGATACGTCACAAAGGAAGATGCTCGCTTAGGCACAAACGTTTCAGCTTATCCCATTTCGCAATATGGCTGGTCATTACTATTATGTAGCAATCATTATCTGGAAAGGTACCAAACTGATATCTTACATTACAGTGGAAAGTCCCGGAAACTAACTACTTGGGGCACGCGGTCAGCAACAGTACATGTCAGACCTTAAAAGGTATAGCACAGCTTAGGCCCTTGCTAATTGGTCAAATGAACTATGCTTAATTTGTACTACGTATGTTATGATGCTGCATCCTTTGCGGTTTGGGCCTATAAAGACTGTCAGAAACGTCACATATTTGGACATTCGGTGACTTTGCTGATGTCTCTGTGCCGCACGTTAATCCATTGTTTGTTGGTCTCCAATAAACCTTGCTATCTCTTGTGCTGACAGAGAGTCGTATGTGTAGCATTATTTCTTATTTCAGTTACTACATTTGGTATGAGAATGCGGCTCCTGGATCACTGATCACTGATGACTTCGCAGGCTGGCTGCTGGACTCCGGCTTCCATCGGGGTTCGGAGACCTGAGGTTCGATAACTTTTGCATTTATCTTTTCTCTCCTCTGCCTCCCTTGGATGCTGGGGGACTGTCTGCCCGTAAGTTGACTTAGTCATATCTCTAGCTCCTGCTCCTTCACTCTCTCTCAGCACATTTGTATGGTCTCCGGTTCACGGCTCTTCGTTGCTCTTCTCTCTCCCTCTCCATCTGCCATTTCTTTTCTCATGCCAGGGACGGTTTGCCTGTGCCCTGGTGACGTTTACATTTTATGTTTCCACAGTTTATGGGAAATATTGTGTCATTGTCATATGCCTCTCATACATTGTGGTTAAATACTGTTAGGATTGTAGGGTATTCTCAGTACTTGTCAGATTATCTTTTTATTTGGCCATTGAGACGCTACGTGACTGACATTTGACGCTGCTACCTCTCGGACAACGAACTTAACACCCCTCAAATACCTATTACCACCATAACCAATGCCTCTTAATATTACCGCCCACTTACAATGGACTGGCTGGCAGACTTATTAATATTTGCCCTATACAGTATATTGTTCCTCTTACCCCTGTTACTCTTCTGGGATTAGGGTAATTACACTGCACATATTCGCAGCACACAGACACAGACCGCGCTGCCGTGCAGGGACGCCGGAGTTTGCTTTTTATTTCACGTGTTTGTCTGAACTGCACGAGGAGTGCACCACTTCTGCACTGTTTATTTGAATGACTGGACCTCTTGGCACCAGCCATACGGTCTTCAATTCTGTCTGCCCCCCCCCTCCCACCCACTTACGGGATACTGGGAGATTGCAAGGAGACGGAACAAATAATCTTTCTTCTAAATAGTTTCCTGTCACCCTTCAGTCTGTTCATGCGACGCAAGTAACAAGCACCCAGAACACTCTCACTAGGGGTGTTAAATCAAAAGCACGGATCCTACTACCGCCCAGTGGCGTACTACTCAGCCACACTAGACCCAGTGGCCTCCGCACTCCCGCCTTGCCTCCGAGCAGTGGAGGCAGCAGCACTGGCGGTAGAACAGTCTGAAAATATAGTGCTGGCACACGCCATGGGTCTGCGTGCTCTCCATGCAGTGGACACACTGCTTACATCCACTAAGACTCAGCACCTAACAAACGCACAACTTACTAGGTATGAGCTAATACTATTAGCACCAAACATCGCCATCAAGAGATGTACCACTTTGAACCCAGCATGCATTTGCCAACAAAACACGAGCTAGATGATCTAGAGTCAGATGACGCCTTTCACGATTGTGCATTAGCTATTGCCACACACAAAGGTGCGCCCAGACTTGAAAGACACACCGCTACCAGATGCCCAAGGGGACTGGTTTGTAGATGGGTCATGCCTTAGGGACGACCAAGGGACATTGCAGGCCTCCTATGCAGTGGGCACCGCTAATAAACTACTGGAAGGGGGAAGGTTGACAGCTGCCAAAAGCGCACAAGTGGCCGAACTTGTGGCATTACGAGGGCATGAACATTGGCTGAAGGAAAAAGAGCAAACATATACTCAGACAGGCAGTATGCCTTCGGGGTGGTCCATGACGTTGGCCAGCTGTGGTCAATGAGAGACTTCCTCACATCAGCGGGCCAACAAATATAACACACACAATTGATCAGTGACCTCCTCCAAGCCTTGTTATTGCCATCAAAAGTGGCTATCATCAAATGTGCTGCACACACTTCAGCAAGAGACTATGTGTCAAAAGGAAATGCATTCATTGATGGGAAGGCAAAGAATAGCACTGACAGGCTGTCAGCTAGCAATGGTACAGATAATAAGTCCCCGCAATGACACAGATACTACAAATGATTCATTACATTTTGATCCTATACAAATTCAGAGCAAAACGGGAGAAAATGAAAGGGAGGAGTGGGTAAAAGGTGGATGTGTGCAAACAAAGGAAGGATTATGGACAGGGCCTAATGGGAAAAATATGCCTACCTTCATCCATGCTTCCCTCCATGTCATGCCTTCTTCATGGTCCCTCACAAGTTGGCCGGGATGGCATGATCAGGTTATTTTCCCAATGTTGGTACAGCTGCAAGTTTCGTCAAATTACAGAAAAACTTTGCAGACAATGCACTGTCTGTGCACAGTATAATACTGGGAATGTGGAAATCGAAAATAACTTCTGTTAGCATGAGCTGAAGCCATCTTGTCTGCTGCATCCATTTTGTTAGCCTTGTGATTCTGCCGTCTTCACTGTTGCCTGCTTTTCTATTCTGCTCGAGTCATCAACCTTAGTTAACTCCTTCTGCACTGAGCCAGAGCAATGTATGAGCTCAGAAAGGCCTGTAGCTGGTAGAATGCACCTGTTTAAGAATGTAACTGTCCACCATGTCTTACTGATGTAAGCAGTTCGGTTTCCCCTCCCACTTTGCTGACTAAGTGATATTCATCTGCCCAGGTTTGTCAGTATCTATTCCTGTGTAGGCCTGTACCTTCTATTTGTATCTACATGCTTACTCTGCAACAAACTGTGTATAAAAGGCCCATGGTTTCTGTATTTCATGTACTACCTCCTACAGCGCCTCAGGGTGTTGCATTGATGTAGTTCCACTCATGAGTGATTAATAAACTTGTTCTTTGAATTCCAGCTTCAGAGCCAATCTCTTCTTTGTTAGTCTAAGGACCCGTGGACAAACTTAAGGGTGAACCCTGCACTGTTGTGCCCCTAAAAAGGCACATTTCCACAGGAAGGGTACACCAACTGCACCTGGCCACTTCCCACCGCCCCACGGACCCTTCGAAAGTCTCCAGTTAGACTTCATTGACATGCCCCCCACTCAGAAGTACAAACATGTTTTGGCAATAGTATGCATGTTCAGCAAGTGGACCCAGGCCTATCCAACAAAGAACTGTGATTCATATACTGTTGCTAAATGCCTCCTGAAAGACCTAATGCCACGCTTTGGAATTCCATCCCTTCTGAGCTCCAACAATGGACCTACGTTCATTTCCCATGTCATAGGGGGAATATTTAAGGGGCTAGGAGTCACACAAAAGTTACACTGTGCCTATTACCCACCAGCAGCAGGTGCTGTGAAGAGGAAGAATGGGGTGTTGAAAAATAAGATTGGAAAAATGTGGGCATCAACTGAACTTTCATGGGTGGATGCACTACCACCAGCCCTGCTGGCAATGAGAAGCACACCAGATAGGGTAACAAAGCTCAGCCCCCACGAAATAGTCTTTGGCCATCCCATGAACATTGCAGGCCATATGTCCACAGCTCCACTGTCGATAACAGACGATTTGCTTTTATGTTACTGTAAGAAATTAACAGAGACCTTACGCTATCTTCATCGCCAGGTTCTGCAGGCTCTTCCAGAAGCAGCACCTCCACCACCACATGACCTGCAGCCTGGTAATTGGATTTGGGTAAAAGCCCACACCCGACGACACTGCCTCCAGCCAAGGTGGAAGGGACCGCACCAGGTCCTCCTAACAACAGCAACAGCCGTCAAGTGCGAAGGACTGACATCCTGGATCCACAGCTCCCACACCAAAAAAGCAGCAGGGCCAGACAGCAGAGAGCAAGCTCCGCTACCACCTCCAGTGGCATCTGCGGCGCCATGCAGGTACAACCTTCGCTCCACCAGACAAGCAAGAACGGAGAATTGGGGCGTGGCTTCGCGGCGAACCAACATGGCCGCTAGCTAGGGCTTCTCCGGAGCCCTCCTTCCCTACCCCGTACATCCGCCGCACAAATCTGTCATCTTGGTGCGGATTCATAACCAGAGGAGTAGCAGTGCCCAGCGTTGCCATCCTTACCGGTGGCGGACGTTGTGAGCCTGAGATATCCAGCTCGGTGCCTGTGGCCTAAAGCGTGGGGGAAGCTGGGGCCTTGTGTGGTGGCGACGGCCGGTGCGGACATAGAGGGTGCCGGCGTGCCCCCTTCCCCCATATCCGGGGGGGGCGGTAGATTTTGAATGCGAGGCTCGCCAACGCCTCGGTACATCCCACAGGCTGCGACGCTGCGTCCCCTCATCCTGCCTGTTGCCCTGGGAACCTGATGTGACGTGAGAGGCCTCTGTACCTTCCCGGGAGCTTCGCGAGGCTGCCAGCGGGAGTGCAGATCTACAGACTGCCATCGGAGCGAAGCCGGCTTTTATTACGTGCACTGGCTGTCTCGCCTGGACCGGGGGTGAAGCGCGCGCTGCTCTGGCTGACTGTTGCAAGGTTATATCCCCAGCTGAGAACCCTCTAAGTGCTGGTGGGACCCCCCCTTTTTGAGCTATCCCAGAGGGGCCACGGGGATTAAGTAAAGCGCCTTGACTGTGGCATCGGCTGCTCAAGACCCTTGGACCTTATCTGTCTGGGCTCTATCAGGCGCAGCAAAGCACTCCCTGTGCAGACTGTACACGTTTGGGCAGGCCTGGGCGCCCATCGCGCTGCGTGCCTAGACGGTGCCGGCCGCTTGGACGCCCTCTGTACCAGCCCCCCTGCATCTTCCCTCCCTTGCCTCTTTTCGGCTCCTCCACCTGGGCCTTTGCGGGTGGAATGCGCGGAGTGGAGAGGCGCAAACGTCTGTCCCCCTGCGTGCAGGAGGGCATATACCGGACACTTGCTGCGGCGGGCTCGCTGGCTGGAGGTGAGGAGGCCCCCGCAAGTCACGAGGAGTGCATTGACCACTGCTAGCTCCTGCTATAAAACGTCTCAATAGCGAACAAAGCACTGGGCGACCTGCCTCAAGTAACTCCCTGACCATTGTCCTGTGTTGACGCCTTGGAGTGGAGGGACTGTCCCGGTGTCCTCGCTGACCAGCCCATTGTTAGCCTTCCACGCCACCAGAGGCCTCACCATGTCTTCCGCAAAAGGCGCAAAGACAAACCAACAAAGAAGGCTCGCCCGATACACCTGTCCAAAGGCGGACCTACCTGAGCGGAGCGGGACAGACGACAAGCAACAAAGCAGAGCAGAGCAGGACCCCTCTGAGCCCACAATGAACAACTTAATGGCGGCAATCATAGGGGTTCGCTCGTCCATTGATGCCCTATCCTCTGAGGTTACTCTAATCAGAGCGGACCTCACAATATATAGGGAAAGGTCAAATAACTTGAGCTCACCACTGCCAGTCTTGTAGAAGACACTTCGCAAGTGCAGACTGACATCAGGGAACTTCAGGCCTTCCGCAGATTCGCAGAGGATAATCCGGACGACTATGAGGGGCGCCTAAGACGCCGAACGGACTATCCAAGCTGTTTATGATCGAAAAGGCGCACAGGGTACCCGGGGGGGGGGGGTTGCCCGAAGCCGGGAGCGCTGCCCCGCCCGATACTTGCCCGGCTGCTTAACTACAGAGACAGGGACACGATTTTCCAGCCCGCCAGGGTGGCGCCTCCGATCCGACTGGACAACTCAGACATTACTTTCTTTCCTGACTTCACTCGGGCGGTCCAGATGCGCAGACGCCCATTCCTTGATGTCAAAAGAAGGCTACATGACAAGGGTCTGAAATACGCTATGCTCATCCCCGTGCATCTATGTGTCGAGGCCGATGGAAAAACCCGCTTCTTTGACTTGCCAGAGGTGGCATCTGACTGGCTGGACGGCCTCGCCAGAGAGGTACCAACAACCATTGAAACGGACAGTGTATCTTCATCGGAAGTCCTTTGATGGTCCCAGGCCTCCTTCTCTTTCCACAAACTGGGCTCTGCTTACGGCCACTGGACGTTCGAGGAGGCTGAATTGTCCACTCTACTGCTGCAGACCTTAATATTCTTCATGTTGGCTTTCCTCCACAATGTACTCCAATGATTCGATACGGAAGGGAAGGTGATTAAAGGGGCACTAAAGCCTCCCCCAACGTTCTTCTTTTAGACGGATTGTTGGGCGACAGGCACTCTGCATTTTTTATTATCATGGGCAGTTCGGAGCCCAGAGTGCAGGGAAGCAGGGTGGGGGGTTGTTGGGTGGGATTGTTTTTCTGATTTTTTGTATTTTCTCGATGGTATAGTCCCTGTCCGTGAAGCAAATTGTTGCGCTCTATATGTATGTCAATGAGTACGCAGCGGTATAAAGAAATCAAAATCTTAAGTTGGAAGGTTAACGGGTTGGGGGACAAAATGAAGAGGCGTGTGGTATTGCAATATATCAAGAGACTTTCACCGGACATTGTATTGCTTCAGGAAACTCACCTTATCAGCAATATGTATAAAGTAATGCACAGGTGAGGATACTCAATGGTGACACACGCGGGCTGCGCATCCAATTCAAGAGGGGTGGGCATTATGCTGAAAAAAGCGTTCCCCCCATCTATTACGTCCACCTATGTGGATGACCGAGGGAGATATGTCGGGGTCACGGGCATTTGGGAGGGCCGAACCATCACTTTGTCGGTATATGCGCCTCCAGGGCTACAAACAGATACATTCACTGACCTCAGTGCTATGCTACTGACGCTGCCTGATGGGCACCTTGTGCTCGGCGGCGACTTTAACTCTTAAGTCTTATTTGGCTCGCTAGATAGACACCCCCCTCGTACGCTGCCGCAGGCCGCACACTCATTCTCTAGCTTTTTGGGGGCTATGGGATTAGTGGACGGATGGAGGACCTACAACCCGCAGCACACATTTCACTCTGGGGCACACCATAGTCTCTCCTGTCTGGATTACATAATTGTCCCTGCTTCCCAGGTCATGGACATCCACGAGATCAGACACCTTGCTAGAGGTATTTATCACTCCCCCCTATGGGTCCCCTATGGGTCCACATAGTTCTAGATCACACGCAAGTATGACGCATTGCCCCTATAAATCCTTAGCACCTCAAAAATCCAAAGATACGTCAAGACTTGATTAAATCTATCGACGACTACTTCGCTGAAAATGAACACACTGTCAAGTCCCCTCAAATACTATGGGAAGCCTTTAAAGCAGTGGTCCGGGTTCAGGCCCTCTCCCTAATAGCAGGAGCAAATAAGGACAGGTTAAAGGACATCTCAGACGCTGAACAAGAGATTTATCGTCTTGAACAAGACGTGAACTCCGATGCCACGCCTGAGGCCCTCCATTCACTCCATTTGCGCCAAGACGAATACTGGGCGCTAGTCACTGATCGTGCCAAACTAATGGGACAAGAGAGACTAGGCCGGATCTATGACTGGGGTGACAAAGTAGGGAAGTTGATTGCCTGGCTTGACAAAAAGGAGCACGTTAGCAGGCTCATCCCAGAGCTTAGAGACGCTGACAAGAACCCCATAACGGACCCCAAGATATAGTCAACCAGTTTGCAGCCCACTTTTACTCAGTCTACAGCTCAGTGCCACCCTATACAGACGCAGACTCCTCGGACCTCATCAAGGATATCTCCCTTTCCATTCTCTCTGACACTGACCGAACATTTATGGATAGCGCCCTCACTACGGATGAAATAGCCCTAGCGATACGAGCCCTTCACCCGGGTAAGGCCCTTGGCCTAAATGGTATCCCAATTGAACTGTATAAGCTCCGGACTGACAAATTAGCCCCATATCTGAGAGCCATGTATAACGACAGTCTGGAGCAGGGATCATTGCCCCTTGATCAGAGAATTGCGACCATTATCACAATATACAAAGAAGGTAAACCCAAAACGGACTGTGCCTCCTACCGGCCCATTTCCTTGCTGAACGCAGAACCCAAAATTCTAGCTAAAGTACTCGCCAATAGACTAATTAAAGTAATAGGGGAGTTGGTACATCTTGATCAATCAGGGTTTATGCCAAGGAGAAACACTGCCCTAAACCTGCACAGAGTGCATGGAGTACTGGGTAGGGCACCGTACATACGCGAAGACGCAGTCATAGTTTCCCTGGATGCCACTATGGCACTCGACACACTTGAATGGCCGTATCTCTTTGCCATACTCGCAAAACTAGGGTTTGGCCCGATTTTCTGCAAATGGGTGAGATTACTGTACATTGCGCCCAGGGCGCAAGTGGTTGTAAACAATAAAAAATCTGAGACCTTCACACTTAATAGAGGAACCCGACAGGGGTGTCCCCTCTCTTCTTTATTGTTTGCCCTGGCCCTCGAACCCCTTGGGCCATGGATCAGGAAGGATGTAATGATTCGAGGGATGAGATGGTCCGAAGCCTGCGAAGACCGTATCTCCCTATATGCAGATGATATCCTTCTCTATCTCACCTCCCCCAAGAGATCCCCGATTGCCGTGCTTGATATCCTAGATGTTTTCGGCAGATATTCCGGATTTCGAGTCAACTGGCAAAAATCCCTCAAAAGGCGGCCCTTTTTTTAAATGATGTCCCTGCCCCGTTTCCTCTATGCCCTACAAAACTCGGCTGATCCTGTCCCAAACTCCTATTTCAAGGAAATTGAGGGGCTCCAACGGGCCCTACTATGGAGCGGGAGACCGCGCATTGCTTTACCAAAACGCACGCTTAGCTGGTATGACGGTGGAATCGGGCTACCCGACATTAAAAAAATACTACTGGGCAGCACATCTTACAGCAATAAACCACGGCACCTACGGCCGCCCCGACAACCCAGGGTTCCGTATGGATCGCTGGATCCTTCCGAACAGGGTCTACACTCGAGCACTTTATTCCAAACCAGACCGATATCAACTTACTGGACCTACCAACCATGCGGTCAAGATCTGGCATGCTGCAAACAAATCACTGGGCTGGAACAGTAGGTTGACCCTTGCCACACCCTTGTGGGATTCACAAAAGCTGAGAGATCTGGGCAACTCCAAGGGTTTCGATAAATGGGACCTAATTGGCATCTCCCATATTAGGGACCTATGGGGCATAAGGGGCGTGAAGCCTTTTGACACTCTCCAAAGTCAACACTCACTGGCAGACTCTGAGCTTTTCTGATATCTTCAAGTCCACCACGAACTACAGACAGTTTTGCCCAGTGACTCCAACTATTTCCTAACGTCAGAATAGCTACCAAACCATAGGCAGAGTCCAAGGTCATTCTTTTGACAAACACCAAAGAAAGATCCATTTCAATGTTATGCACTTATTAAAAGCAACGCAACAACTTATTATCAGTTAACGTCCCCAAACTAACTGCTCAAAACAAAGAATAACGCACAATTACTGCTGAACATTTCGAAATAGCAGAGATTGTTCAATAAATAAGTCGTCTGCAGTGCTGATGAGCTCACTAGTCAATATAACAAAAAAAATATATGGCAGTTAATTTCTTACTTCAGAAACAACTATCGAAACCTAAGGATGAGAGTTATATTTTCGGTTAAAGGTGAACAATGTACATTTCAAAATTCTGCATATAGCGGTTTGCATTTCTCAATAGCAATATGAAGGTTTATTCTAAGGCAATTGCTAAACGATTGGATAATATATTGAGCATACAGATTAATTTAAACCAAATGATTTACAAAAAGGGAGAAATTGGGTGGGTCACCAATGCAATTGATAATGGGAATAGCATATGTGACAACGCTTTTGACCATATCCATTGGCAATACGTCAAATGTTGTTCACATTTAAAGGTCGTAGTGTACATTTCACCAATGATATTACTGCTAGCTAGCCACAGAAATAATTTTAAAGAAGGGACAGACTGAGATTCCCTCTGCCTGAATGGTAACATCCTTATCAATCAATCCAGGAGATCAAATGATCCAGAAAAGCAAGTGAACAGTAAGATATTAACTTTATTAGAGAGGATATTCATTACAGGATGCAAAACACCAAGCATTACATAAAGCAAACACCAGTAATCCCGAAGAGTCATTAAGCCTGTTGCAAATTTAAATAAAAATCAGACCACAAGAGTAACTATACAAATCCCTACAAATGAACAACACTACCAGCAATAACCATCAACTTCCTACAAAAAAAAGACTAGGCACTTTATTAGGACAAAGAAAACCCCACTCATATGAAAGTACTCGCTGACTCAGCAAATGCAACCCCCAAACTAAAACAACGAGAGTTTGAGCCGGCACCTAAACAGATTCCATTGAAAAAATTGTCATGGCTCCAGCATGGTATCTGCACAGCAATCAAGCACTACCTCCGCATATAGCGGTGTCTGATCTGGAGTGGCAAAGTGAGCTAAAGAGCGATGATGGATTCAACCCAGATCTGTGTCTGGGGGCGAGTGTCTGAAAAGTTTCAGCGGTCCGTCCATCATCTCCATGTGTAAGTTTTGTTCTATGGTTATTCACATATATTTGTCCCTTCTCTTGGGGTGGAGTCATGCCCATGGCTACTGGCCGTATTACTTGTAGGATTTCATTTCTGGCTCTTTATGTTCATTTCTGCGCACTATTTATTTTGTATTTTTCCTGCAGCGGGTCGTGTTTTGGCGTGAATAAAACACGCTCACCCAACGGCTGTAAATCATGTCCTTAACTCTTTTCTTGTCCCAACCTCAATCACAGTCCTCCCGCTTGTTGTTCTTTTATTTGCTTGCAGGCTAGTTGTTTATTTCAATCTCTCTGTATGAAGCAATTCTTTGACGCAAGAGCAACGCTCCCTCATGCTCTATACAGAACCACTTTACTTCCTATTTAAAAAGAAACTCCAATTTCCTGAGACATTTTAATAAGTCTGTTCCAGGAATATCCCCAATTTCATATTGCATTGTATTATCTGTACTGAAATGGTTTGTTTTTAATGTCTGGTTTTCTTTTATTTCGAACTACAGTTTTTTTGTAAAGCATTCTAACGCATGAGCCATGCTTATGATACAAAGCTGTAAAAATAAATAAAAACAAACTTACTGAAGAAAAATATAGTGCGCACATCACTGTGAAATTGGGTCATCGTCACCTGTTCCCAACCTCCTGCTCTCCAATGCTAGTCAAATATGGTTGATACTGTGTTGAACGATTGTAATGTAAATCCACTGCGTACAGATCTGGGCGGGCCTTACTATGCTGGACCAATCAGCGCAATCTACTGGGGGCAGGGGTGGTTTGGGTTAGTCAATTGTTTGGGCTGGAATCACAGTTTCTAATGCAAGTGCTTCTGATCTTATCCCATGTTGAGTCTCAGTGTTGAGCTTGGCTGTTCCCTTGTCTGCTCGCCTCTGCTCTGCAGGATGTTTTACTACATTGTGCGTACTGGACAGAAACTGGGGTGTACCAGAACTTGTGAAAAGGATAGAATGGCAGGGTCCCGCTCATATTTACACAGTTAAAGTGATTCATATTGAATTTGTGTCAACAATATTGCTGTCAAAGCTTCCACGTTAAAGAACAGTAGCTGTTGTAACACCCAGGAAAATGTGCTGCATGGCTAAATACTTATAAGGTCCCAAACACGAGACCTATTGGCAATGCCAAAGCTTGCTCAGAGTCAATGTTTTCTCTCCCTATTCTCTTTATGGTCAGCTGCCTCCCGAGGGGGGTTTGGGAATTCTTAGATGCAGCGCATTGATACCTGCGGGTTTAGAGCACTATACAAGTTTATTTTTCTTTTTACTTTCTTAGCAACTATCCTAGGAACAAAATTAATTTTTGTTCACTTGCTCTGTAATAAATTCAAAAGGTAATGCATATATCATCAGTCTTTACATAATTTCTGGTTCGAAGACACAGGGCTATTGAATTTGGCATATCCTCAGACAGTAAAGGCTGAGACGAGATGAATAAACACTTTATTACATCCTGTAATCTCAATCACACCGCATTGTCTCTTCCTTGTACTAACTGAGTCCCATCCATTCTCTATGTACAGGCAAATGTCCTTATCAGGGGACACACTGCTTTATTAGGTAAAAAGTAATCTTGGTTAAGGTTCTCTCTTATAAGCTAAATCTAGTGGAAGACTAAAGAGGGGAAATAATATTTACTGAAATTCACACTATGGTTGCGAGATGTGTGAATATCTTGAGAATGGAAATACATCTCAGAGAGTTAGTATTATGATGATGAAGAGAAGTGTCTTTGTAATAAGGATTAGTAATAAATAAATATGTCATTACAACGGATTCCTTCATTTCTCGAATTAAGTCATGTCCTAATGAGTGGGAGTACCCTTTACAAGAATTAACATGGTCAGCCACTTCCCTTGATTTTGGTATACTTCTAGGCTTCAGTGCAATCGCTCACTCGAATACACGGTCACTCCCTCATCCTGAAAGTCAGACACCTTGCTTCAGCAGGATGTGGCTGTCTTGCGCCTGTGTCTAGCTAAGTTTAATTTCCAATTACCGCTCTCTTCTGCTTGTGCACCAAAACAAAGCCCTTGCCATTGCAGTCTTTGCCCCATCCGTTACCTCTGTCCTAAATGTTTGGGAGGGAGGAGAAAGCAGTTAGGAGACGGAGATAAAATGACTCTGAGGTTGGTTGGGCGGGATGTTACAAAGACATGGCTGTTACCAAATGTGTGCTCTTCTCATTGTTGGGGACTGGAGTCTTACAGTTACCAATGGAATGTTGGTGGGATACAAATGCCCTTGAGCCGCACTTCCATAATGTGATGGGGTGCTGAACTTCTGGAATGTTTGTTAAGGAAGGTTCAGACATTGCCTTTTCCCTTCAAATGCCCATGGTTATGCCTTGTTGCACTGACATACATCGCATGTGTATGTAGGGTTGTCTTGTGCAGGTGGGTATGAGGAAGTGTATATATCTTTAGTACTTGGTCTTACCAGCAGTGTAACCTGAGCTAATGATACCCTTTAACAGAAATCAGACTGATTTGATTAGCTTAGCAGAATGAGCAATACTTAAAATGACAGAGTGTAGCAACAATTCATCAAAAATTTCTGATCGGAGAATAACTATCTACACCACAAGGTCTACAAGATGCCCAAAGTGAAACCTTTCTGGACAATTTGTTACATTTGTGTTAGCCTGCTCACAGAATCAATTATAGATATTTAACCTGCAAGCAACTCCCTTAAGCACACATAAAATATTTTGTCCTGCCATTAGCATCTTATGCTGATACGCAAATTGTTGTTTCACTCTCCAAAATGAGGTAAACTCTGGAGAAGCACGTAGGACCTGCATGAGTGCATTAGGCAAATGGATGGACCGCTCTGCCTGAAACTACATTCCTCCAAAACAGAGGCTATTCTGATTGGGAACAATCCATCGTTTTGGTTTCCAGCTTGATGGCCTTCAGATTTAGGATCTTAACCAATCCCACTACCAAAGGTAACAAACCTTGGAATCATTTTGGACACTGATCTGAAATACAAAGATCAGATTAAAAAGGTTACTTCAGCTTCAGTTCATGCTCTGAGACTAATCAAAAAGATTGAAAAATGTATGCCTTTCGATCTTTTAAAAAGAGTCATCTCTCTGATTAACACGAACAGATTATTGCAACAGTCTCGGTCTTGATCTTGCAGTGGGCTCAATTAAACTGCAAGTCTTTTAAAACGCTGTGGTGAGATTTCTTTTAAAGATCCCTAACTTCCATTACGCGAGCTCAGGTATAAGCCAGCTTCATTGGCTGCCTGTTAAGCAATGTATTTTTTTCAAAGCACCCTGCTTTTATTTATTTAAAAAGTTTTATATAGTGCGAACATGACCTTAGAGGGTATCGGAGTGCTTTACAGACGAGATGTGGTACACACAAGGTAGACAATTGTGGGAGAAAAAGCAGACATATATATATATATATAAATAACAACAGATACATAGTGCCATCATAGAGGCAGGTAATAGGATCAAATAGTTGTCCAGAAGCAAAGGTAAGCAGCGGTGTGTGAAAGGAAGAAAGAAGACATGCGAGTAGAATAAAACAAACCGTCATTAAGAGTCTATATGAGGAGGAGCAAGCCTTGGGCTCAGAGGAGCCTCCAGATCCAACTGCAAGGTCAGAGGCTTCTAACTGCAGCTTTGTGCTCGGAGGAGCCACTAGAGCAGACCGGAAAGACAGAAGCTGAACTCCATGAGGTGCTCATCAGTAAGGCTTTCACTTCCTTTTTGAAGGAAAATGTTGAAGGAATCAGTCTAGTTTCCGGCGGTAGGGAGTTTCTAATTCTCGGGGCAATACCTGAGAATGATAGATTGTACGTTTTCTTATAAGACTATTCATGGGCAGGGCTCTTCCTATTTCAAGACAAAATTTGAGGAGTTTATGCCTGGCAGGAGCCTGCATTCAGAATCTGCAAAAAATATGGGGTTACCTCCATTGAAGCATGTGTCCTGGGGTGGGAGAGGTTTCTTCAGGTCCACGGACTTACATTGGAACCGTTTTCCCTAGGAACTGAAATCAGTTCCTTCTCTTGCCATTTTCAGAAAGTCTCTGAAAACATGGCTTTTTGTACAGAAATAGAAAATCATGGGTCATTTTTTCTGGTCTTACTTAGCGCCTAAATGCCTTTGGGTGATTGCCTGCGCTTACCAAATATTTCCATTAATAAATTATAGGTGAAATTATAGGTGAAATGGGCAGTGTGGAGACAGACAAGCAGAAAGAGGGAGGAGAGAGCGCTGTGAAGAACGTGCTTTTGACCTCTTTTACATTATTTGATGAACATCTATGCTTTAATGTGAGGTTTGGCTTAAGATTGAGAAAAACTGAAATTAAGCTTCAAAAATTAAGACCCAATTGCAGATTTGAAAATATATAGTGCACAGTTTTTTTCTGGACTGTTTTCTGCCTGGGAGGGGAGAACCACATATCCCAGGCCACCTTGCACTTCACCAGCAGCTTGGGGAGGAGGAGGAAGTGCTAGATATCGTGTTTGACTGCCGAATGCTCAGGAGGCTGATCTGGGTCACCTGCCTGGGTTCTTCCGTCTGATGGTAGTTATGTTCATACAACCCCTCCGCAAATGAATCATTGTCGCTCAGACGGGTGGTGTCCTTTCAAGCACTCCCCCTAGTGAGGCTGTTTCAAGCAAAGGCTGCAGATCCACAGGCTTACGTGTTGCCATCAGGAAGACTTGTACTGCTCTGACTCCTGTGTTTCAAATGGGGTTTGTGCAATGTGTTTTGAGTGATGGAGATGTGTCAAGATCGGCACACATTAGGAGGTGGGTCTCTGTGAGTGAGCAATGAAACAGCGGTCTCTTATGATTGAGGTGCATTAGGGGAGCTGTGTGTGGGTGTCACCATGAATTAGATGGAGAGCCACAGGGCAGAATGAGGGGGGAGAGAATGTGTGTTTGTGAGAGCCGAGAAGTTTGGATAGAGATGCATTGCCAGAGATAAGTAAGCCCCAATACTGTAATAGCTTACAGGATGGCTGGTCAGGATTGGAGAACATTGGAAGAGCTGAGTGTGCCCCATTAGTGTAATAGCAGAAGATGTGTAAGGTCTGGATCTAGGTACATTGGCACAGCGGTGCATGTTGTGGTACTGTAACAACAGATAGTGTGTTAGTCCTGATTGAGATACTTTGGCTGAACTGAGTGTGCCCCATATTGTATCCCCATTGAGACACATTGACAGAGCTGTGGCGTTCCAGTACTGTCGGAGCAGATGGTGAGGCAGATCTGGATTGAGGATGGCCTGCATGTGGATCAGTACAAAAGCAGTTCCGGACTGAGGTGCATTGACAGTTGTGAGCATCCCAGAACTGAAATAGGAGAGCAAGGCGCTGTGTGCCCATGTACTGAAATAGCAGTGTATAGCACGTCAGAATTGAGGTACATTTTTCAGAGATGTGCGCACCCCATTACTGAACTAGCAGAGGGTGTGGCTTGTCAGGAATCAGAACTAAGACACACTGCCAGAGCTATGCGCGCCCCTGTACACTAATAAGGGTGCAGCGGGTCAGGATAGAAGCCCATTTGTAGAGCTGTTGAAGTTCTCAGTAACCGAAGGCAGTAACTTTTACGTGCAAGTTTAAGGTGCATCTCCGGAGTGCTGGTATGAAGCCTTGTGTATACATGCCTTGTCCGCAGGCAGAAGCAACAACCCCCATTACAATGAGAACCAGAACCACAACCAGACACCCTTCAGTGCCCTTAAAAAAGCACAATAGAGACGTGAACACCAAAGGGCGATGCGTGTATCCCTGCTGTGCTAAAACAGGAAGGCACAGTGCCTTGTTACAGCAGCTTTACAGTGAAAATGTTACAAACTTACAGGCAGTTCCAGGGCCTTAGTTCCTTGTTTTCATGGTATGTAGGTAATGTTGGAGCGGGGCGCCAGACTAGCTGCGTGAGATGCAGCTCAGACATCATGAAATGCCTCACGGAGATGCTACTCCTAAGGGGAAACAAAATGGTCAGGCGTGCCCACAGAAATAACAAGTCTACTGTAAGTGAGTATGCATTATGCTTTTGGAATTCCAATGTGCCTGAAACCGTATAGCTGAATGCTCCCAGACTCCCGCTTACTTCCTCTAGAAGAGGTCCCTTCAGAAACACAGATTAGTGCCGTCTGCTAGCTGATGAACAGCCAACTGAGTTTTGTGGCCCGTATTTCACCCTATGCAGTTGTTGTTGATGTGGTACAGAGCCATTGTTGCATCAAAATATGGTGGCAGCACCACACCTTACCCCAACTTGAACACCCTGCAAGAGGCACATATTTCAGTCTCTGCGGTTGCTGGGAACGTAGTGTGGTGGCATCAGTGTGTCGCAATACAGAGATGTCACCGTGCCCTGCACCAGCTAGAACTCCCTCTCACTGAACAAGTAACGTGGTGTGAAGGGGGGTGGGGATGAGGGACGGGAGGTATTCCGGACCAGCAGGCACTGAATAATATAAATACAATGATTATAGCAAACTATTACACATTTTAAAAAGAAAAGTGTTAAAAATGGAAACATTAATACCTGTGAAAAACAAGAAACACACAGACTTCTTTAAAATTCAAATGTTTTCCTCAGAGAAGCTAGGATTTATACTTTTGCACCGCTGTGTATAATGACCAGTTTATTTCTTTTTCTGGAGTCGCTGTATATCAAACGTTTACTCACAAACCTCTGGTCCTCCTGAGTCCATTAGAGTCAGTCACCGTGTTTTCGTTTCAACCGCAGGAGGCGCGGATTGCTGGACGCGGACACAGAGCTGGACGGCCGAACTTGAAAGCTGTTTGCCGTCCGCCCCTTGCTTGCTTGCTTGCTTCCCTTGCCTCCCCGGCCCCAGTTTCTTGCTCAAACTGCCAGTCAACCCCCCGCATCAGGGGCAGGGGAGGTGGGAGGGGGGGGGGGGGGAGTGAAAACAAGTAAAACTGGCCGAGGTCACGGTAAGAGAGGAAAGGATGGCTGTGTGTAGTGAGGCAGCCGGAATGCAAAACCGCGGATCACGTGCAGGTTTTGGCGGTGGACTTCAGTGGTTTGCAGTGGACTCCCATTCTGGGCATGTCGGTGCAGCAACCTGCTCAAACTGCTCACCTCCAGTGCGCCCTCCAGTGACTGGGACCGCCAAAAGACCGACTGAGTCCATCTGAGCCCCGCCAGAGCCCCGGTGAGTGTTAGAGGTGTCTTGAGGCGTCTTGAGGTGTCTTGCTCTACTAGTTTGCCAAGTTTGACATCAGAAGGGCCTCTGTCGGTGCTTTGGGACTGGTGGGCCGGTGGGTGTTCTCTGGGGGCATTTTGTCAGGAATCCTGGTGCCAGAGCGAAGAGCACGGAGAGAGCAAAGAACTACAGACTCAGGTTACAGTTACAACTACATATACCGTTACAGATACTGTTACAATTACAGCTATAGGTACAGATACTGTCATCAATACTGATTCAGTTATAGTGAAAGGGAGCAGTTTGCTGGACCGCAGGGGACGGGGGGCAGCTGTGGAGCTGTGGACGCACCGCACAGCACCACACCGCAATAGACGAGACCTTCAAAATCAGCACCCCTCCCCCACCACCAGACCGCAGTCGGACCAGTAGAATCGCGCTTGATTGCCTTGCCTTGCATCAAAAGCGAGGGTTAAGTCCAACTACAAAGGATTATGAGATAAGGAAAAATCCGACAGAGACCGCTGAGAATTTCCAAAAAGAGAGTGCTAACACCAGATTCAAATACCACCTCGAACAAAAAGAGAAGGAAAGAGAATTCAACACTCCAAAAGGAGAGGTTGGTTTCGGTACAGACACCAAAACCTTCATTCTTTAAATTTGGAGATAAAAACGACAAGCAGAGATTCTACTTTTTAAAGGACACTATGGCTGCAATTTATGTTATAGACGGGGCTCCAAGGCTTGCCAAGTCAAATTGCTCCAAACAAATTTGGAGAAAGAAGTCTCCAGTCACCGGGACGCTCAAATTACAATCAAGTTTACTAAATGAAAGGCCCCCTCACCCAAGAAAGACAAGCCTAGAAGTAAGCCAAGAAGCAGACAAAAGTGAGGCGGACAGAGAAGTGGTATTCACAAAAGGAGGTTTGATCACAACAACAGCGCAGGTGAATTTGCCCACGGCTCTGCTAGACCAATACAAAGAAGGGAAATGTGGAAAAAATAAAAATGGAGCTCCAGGTGAAACAAGAACCCAAGACAAATACAAAGTACAAACAGACGAATGGATGGGCTCTTTTTCCATATCAAATGACGCAGACCTCATTCACGCATTGGAAATAAACACACAAACCAAAGAGGATGTCTATACACAAGATCAAGGAATAAGCCCAGCCCTCGGTCTTCTTATGGAAAAAAAATTAAGCTAGCATGGAGCTGCAGGAGGGGAAAAACATCACTCAATTTAATAGTCTCCTGGGATGACAGATGTCCCAGTCACCCCCAATCACTATTTCATCAGTTAGTGGTATCAAACTAATCTCAGGGATTCTGATGCAAACCACCAACCCAGCCACATGGAGTGAATCCCTACTAAGGTCTTTACAGCGAGCCATAGATATATTAAACTTTCAATCAGATAAATTAGAGGTCCAGACAGATCTAATGAATTTGATTGCGGCACATATCGCAGGTATTAAAACAAAATTGGATACGATAACAGTATTGCTCACCGAGGAAAACAAAAGTAAGGTTCTAGGCAGCGGATGCCCAACGAACCTAAATTGCAGATGTGGCCAGATAATAGATAAATTGGTGTCCTTCCAAGAAATATTAACAGAAATCCTACACGTCGTTAAACCAACAGAAATCAAGGAATGTTTAGTAACGAAAGAACCAAAAGACGGGATAAACGATAGAGCAGGTGCTGATGTGAACATATGCAATTTCCAACGTGATGGTAGCATTAAAAACAAGGAATTTAAGGATTTAAATGGAATAGTGGAAACGCAAAGCACTCAGCAGTCAACATCCCCACTTAGTCAACCAAACGGCGTATTAACAAAAAGACAACGAAAAAGTTCCCGTAAGGCCGGGTATAACGTGAGCAAGCAAACTGGCCAAGAAAAGAAACAAATGTATCCAATATTTTCTCAACTGCCTAGCCATAAAATCAATGATCAAAGCAACAAAATCCCTACCGTGGACCCACGGAGTTTTAGGTTACATCCGCAAGATTCAATCGTGAGTTTTAACAAATCTTTTAAAAGTGATTCAGCCTCATGCTCACAAGAAAATAATAAAGTACCCCAAAGAGAAGGTCCCAAACAGATAAAATATGACAAAGAGTGCATAACAATCGCAACAACACATGACACAATTATAAGTTCCAATAAATCTCTTCAAGACAATCAATCGGAAAGCAAACTAGAAAAAAAAACAGATCTTCCAAGTGCAGGATACAAACAAATAAAGGAGCATATTATAATACCGAAATCAAGGTTTGATCAAAATAACGCAATCAAGAAATAAGAGGGCGAAAACAGAAATTCACCAAATTTACAAATTACATCCCTAAACAAGGAAGGAAATTTCAAAGAATACAGAGTGGTAGGTTCCAGAACAAAAATTCAAGAAGACCAGAAAAATACAATCCAGGATTCCAGGCTATCAATTAAATCAGAAAAATCGCCAGGTAATCCAAGCGAAAATATGGGGAAGAATAATCGGAACCAATTTAAAAAAAATCTGCGACAAACAGGGACGGGTCTGTAAATTACCAACAGTAGCACCCATTTTACAAGAACCCGAAATGACAGTTATAAAAAAAAAAAACAGTAAATCCAGTAAGTGCAACACTTAGTGATGGAAAAGTGAGTTTATCAAAACAAGAAAGGGCCTGTTTTGATAACATAGCGCAAAACAGTAATAAGACTTACGAACCTCAAACGGAACAAGATAGGATACATCAAATTGGAATTCGCCAAAGTGAGCCTGCAGTCATCTAACAAATTGATCTTCAAGCCAGAATACCAAACAAAGGGTAGAATGGACTCCTTAAATAGGGGAAACCGAATGAGATTGTTTAATGAGATACCCAAGCTGCGTAATATTACATCAGCAGATCTCTTGACCGTAGAATTTCTGCAAATGGAAAAAAGATCTGAAACAGAGGTGACCCATACAACCTGGTCATCAAATGAAATAACAGCTCTGATATTCTCAGTAAGAGCAAACTTTGAAGCATGGGGTATATAAATATCATACCTAACGAGCCCAAAATATCCATACCCCCTTTTAACTGATAGAACAACTCCGTATACATTAGGAAATGGGTCACGCACAACATCCTGCCTAAGGGGGGCTAGAAGCACCTTTCCAAAAAACACAGTCACCAAGCAAGAAGCCGGAAACATCAAACCAGAGCCCAACACTTTTAAAACAACAGTTAGAAGGAGTTCAAGATTGGTCATGGGTCCCCAATTTCTGAGCCAACAACGACCCTGATGGATTTAATGGTTCACAAAGGAAACAGCCCACAGAGTTAGACTTAGACACGCCCAAGGAAGACAAAATCAGAATCTGCTCATGGAACATTCACGGGTTCAGCGAAATGGGCCAAGACCCAGAGACCCTAGCCTTTCTTCAAAGTTTCAACATCGTCTTATTACGAGAAACGAGGAACCGGACACCAAAACCAATTACGTGATATGTAGAACGTCATGTCATGGCGGGTGCCCATAGTTGTAAATTTCTTCCAAGGGGTGGGCTGTCAACTTATGTTACAGAAAAATTAGTTTGGCAAACTGAGGAACTTGACACGGGAAAAAACTGGCTTCAAGTCGTCAAACTGGAGAGTAACAATCTTGTAAACACAAAACCCTGGCAGCTATTGATTTTAAATATATACATCCACCCCAACAAAAAGTGGAAAAAGGATAAACTGGTAAGCCTGATACATTTGATGAAGGTTCTGCAAAATAGCCATCAAAGTTGTGAGATGATAATTACAGGCGATTTCAACTTGAATATAGGGAGCAAGGTATACAAGAGAACGAGCCAAAATGATCTGAAGGTTAACAATCTGAAATGCGACTTGGAAACCTTGGGTTTACACATTCTAAATGGAAAAACAAAGGGAGACCAACCAGCAGGCTTCACATTTTTGAGCGGGAAAAAACAATCAATCATCGACTACACCATGGTCAGTAAAGATCTACACCACACAGTTGATTCGTTTCGAATACAACCCCGCCCGGAAAGTGATCACCTGCCGCAAGTTTTGTCTCTCAATGCAAAGCTGTTACATAAAAAGAAAACAACCGTCCTAACAGAAATGCCTGTAACATATAGCCTGAGGAAACTGAAATGGCGCGGTTCGAATACCACACAAATAATGGGCACAGTGAACAAATACATTAATGATAGTGGGTCATAGTGTAGCCAATCGTTAAAAGACGTTTGGGAGAAACTAGGAAGGATGATATTAAATAAATTTCCAGTACTCCCGGGACGTCAAGGTACGCTAATTAGAACGAACGACCCATGGTACAACATACAGCTGCGCAATTTGAAAAGGGAAATCACAAGGGAAGCTAGAAAAATAGCCATTGCAGCAAGAGCAGGAAAAACTGAAAAGAACAATAAAATTACAGACATGAGGAAGAAATACAAGGAGAAGTGTAGGTTGGCAAAAAAGTATTACATGGAAAACCTCTGGGAGAAATTACTTTGGGTGAGTAAATTGCCAAACAGTTGTGAATTTTGGGGCATAATAAATAAGCTAACAAAGGGAACAGGAACGCTCCAAAAAGCAGAAATAAGTGAGAAAATGTGGGTATAACACATTCAAAAAGTATATAATAAGACAAATAAATCAGAAACCAGGCTGGAAGCTCCGCAGGAGGAAAAGCTTAATAAAATCATCATTAGTCTCCTTTTTCAGGAAAGAGTAAAACCAGAGGAAATACCACTCAATCAAGATAAAGTACAATCTGAAGAAAATTCACTGGAACCATGCAATAATGACTCAAAACTTTAACCAACAATACACAACTAAAAGGAGTAATAAAAAAGCTGAAGACGGAGGGAGCAGCAGGGCCAAACGGCCTTCCGAATGCACTTTTTAAACATGACCAGGACTTTTGGGCAAACTATCTCACGCCGCTCTTCAATCACTTATACTCCCAAAATAAGATCTTTGATTCTTGGAGAGGGAGCTTATTTCATCCCATATACAAGAACGGTAGTCGTAACGAGCCTAGCAACTACAGGCTAATAGCCCTGAAGGATGTCGAAGCAAAACTTTACGCATCCTGTATATTACTACAATTACAAGAATGGATGGAGGTGAAAATAATAATTCCCAAATATCAGACTGGTTTCAGGTGAGGAATGGGCACAAGTAAGAACTTGGCAGCCTTGGCAATCCTCACGGAAAAAGCAATACTCAAGAGAGTAGGCCTTTATGCATGTTACAGCGATTTAAAATCTGCCTTCGACAGAGTCCCACGAGATCGACTTTAGAAAAAAATGATAAGATGGGGAGTACCACATCAACTAATTAACACCATAGTAGCTCTCCACAGCAAAACCTGGGCCAGGGTGAAGTTGGGAGATGGCAGTATAGTATCATCAAAGATAGACAAACAATGGTCTGAAACAGGGGTGTGTTTTGGCCCCAAGCCTTTTCAACTTGTACCTTGCTGACCTGCACATCCACTTGTTAAAAATAAATGTGCATCCACCGAAATTGGCAGAAGACCACATACAGTATCTGCAATACACAGACGATATAGTGGTCTTGAGCCAAATCCAATTGGTTTACAGAGTCCTCGACCATCTGACAAATTTTGACCAACAAGGGCAGGAGAGGGGCGTGGTCTCGCGGCGAGACAATATGGCCGCTGCCTAGCGTCTCTCCGAGGCCCCCTTTCCCCCACGTCTATCCGAATCACATATCCTTTCTTCCTGGTGCCTGGAATCTAAACCGGAGCCGAGGCGGAGCTCGCGGCTGCAATTCCGGTAAAAATCAGCCGACCAAGACTGGAGAAAAGCGTGCAGACGCCGGCGGCCTTCAGCCCTTGAAAGCCGGGACCTCGCCTAGTGGAGCTGCCCGACTCGGGTATCGAGTGGGCGGGCGGCCCCTCCCCCCTCCAGCCCAGTGAAGCGGAGAACATCGAAAGTGGAGCGTGCCTCTACCCTCCACCTCTACAACTGCTAAGATCCTTTTGCCCAGCGCCTTAATCGGACACCGGACACCTGCACACTGCCTTGGGGATGCCGGGGCTGGGCCCCTTCTGCTGAGCTGTGACCTCAGGCGGCCCTTGTATGGTGGAGCTGCCCAGCGGAGAGGTGAGCAGAGCTTGCGCTTGCTGAGGGGTGAGCAGAGTCCTGAGGTGACCGAGCCTGCCGTGAGACGATCCCTAGATTGTGGCGAGCTCCACCGGATTGCATCAAGGGAGGGGGTAGTGCCGCCTTGCTGAAGGCGTGCTCGGAGACCCCTGCGCCATTTTGCGTGGCCCTGGGATTCCCCTTGGTGCAGAGTATGGCGAAGTACCGCCCAAGACGGGCTGAGAAGGGCCCAGGGGTGAGTTGGATGGAACAGACTGCCGGTTGCGGTGTCGGATAACATCTTCCCCTCCAGCTGTTGATGCTGCCGACTGGCGGTGCCTTGAGGTGTGTGCCCCCATCCCTCTCCCCCCCTTTCGCTCTGGGGTTTCATTGACTCTCTGCGCACCGGAGGGGGCAAATGCTAGATTCCTGAGTGGGCCTTGGCAGCATTTATAGAACGCAATGATCAGTGCATGGATTGTGGCCTATGCTCTAATGCAACCAGCCTGCTTGAGTGCTCCCTCCGATTTGGTAATTGCCTGCCGACTCCCGTTGGTGCGTGAGTGGGGGGGGGGGGTTGGGTTTCTGGCGCCCCGATCGGCCCATATACTGAGTTACTTTCCCGGGAAACAAGAATAGTCTCGTCATGTCCAATGTAAAGGGTACCCGCACGTCCCAGCAGAGCAGACTTGACCGCTATGCCTGCCCGAGGGCGGACCTGGCCGAGCGAAAGGGTGCAAGTGACAAGCCACAAGACGGTGCTGCACAGGAGCCTACTGAACCCACAATGAAGGATCTAATGGCAGCTATCGTCGGGGTCCGCACATCTATTGATACCCTCTCCTCGGAAGTAACATTGATCAGGGCTGACCTAACAAAGTATAGAGAAAAGGTCAAACAGCTGGAGACTAATACAGCCAGCCTTGTGGAGGACACCTCGCAACTTCAATTGGACATGAGGGAGCTAAAAAAATTCCGAAGGATGACGGAGGATAAGCTGGACGACTATGAAGGGCGCCTGAGACGCAATAACATCCGCGTTCTTGGCGTGCCGGAGAAATCGGAGGGTCCCGCTGTCGATCTATTCATCGAAGGCCTTATCACTACAAAGTTGCAGCCAAAGGGCCTATCTAAATTGTTTCTAATTGAGAGGACCCACAGGGTACCTGGGGGTCGTCCGAAGCCGGGGGCCCCCCCTCGTCCAATATTGGCCCGGCTGCTTAACTATAGAGATAGGGACACAATCCTGCAAGCAGCGAGGGTCGCGCCTCCGATCCGCCTAGAAAACGCGGAGATCACCTTTTTCCCCGACTTCACCCGGGCAGTACAGATGAGACGACGCTCCTTCCTGGATGTTAAGCGCAGACTGAGAGAAAGAAGTCTCAAATACCCCATGCTCTTCCCAGCGCGACTGAGAGTTGAGTTTGAGGGGAGGACCCGCTTCTTTGACTTGCCGGAGATAGCGTCTGACTGGCTGGACGGCCTTCCGGCTTCGCCGGAAAAGATCTCCACCGACTATTAAGTCGAGCAGCGGACTCTTGTTGATGGGCCATGGGTGGCAATGACTGGCCTGTTTTTCTTCGTTTACGGAGCACAGGCCGCCGAGGTTTGACTCGGGTTTGAGTCGTAATCTATGCCGGCATGTAGGGTGTTTGCTATCTCGATGGCTTGTGTAGCCATCATATATTGCACCAGTAATTTGTAACTGTGGGAAAGGGGGCTACAGGGCTCTAAGGCCTCCCCCCGCATTTCTCTTCTTTTCAGTAGAATAGTTGGGTGACAGGCACTCTGCATTTAATTTTTCATGGGCAGTTCTAAGCCCAGAGTGCAGGGAAGCAGGGTGGGGGGATGTTGGATGGGATTGTTGTTTATTTGTTTGTTGTTTTTTTTGTATCATCTCGACAATGCAATGGGTACACACAAACCAGCTAGCGGGGACCTGTTTACTCACCAATGGGAGTACAGTGTAACAAGGAGATTAAAATTTTAAGTTGGGATGTTAACGGCTTGGGGGATAAGATCAAGAGAAGTGTTGTACTACAATACATTAAGAGACTGTCACCGGACATTGTGTTACTTCAGGAAACCCACCTCATAGGCAACACGTGCAAAGCAATAAACAGATGGGGTTATTCGATGGTAGCACACGCGGGCTTCACCTCTAGCTCCAGGGGCGTAGGCATTATGCAAAAGAAGTAATTTCCTTTCTCACTCACCTCCACCTAGGCAGACGATCAGGGCAGATACGTCAGAATTACGGGCTCTTGGGAGGGTCGAACTGTTACCTTTATGTCAGTATATGCTCCCCCGGGGCTACAGGGAATAACGTTCACTGATCTCAGCGCTGTTCTGTTGACTCTGCCTGAGGGACAATTGATGCTTGGAGGCGATTTCAACTCCATAATATCGGGGACACTAGACAGACATCCCCCTCGCACAACCTCTCCCGCAGCACATACCTTCTCCGGTTTCCTAGAGGCGATGGGGCTGATGGATAGTTGGAGAGCGTGCAACCCAGACAAGATCCAATACACCTTTCATTCAGGGGCACATAATAGCTTATCCCGCCTTGACTACATAATAGTTCTGGCTCCAAAAATCACAGACATTCACGAAATTCGTCACCTGGCCAGAGGCATTTCCGATCATTCCCCTCTGTGGGTCCACATAGTACTAGACCACACGCAGGTGGGACGAATTGCCCCAATAAATCCCTGGTACCTCAAGAACCCCAAAATTAGAAAAGACCTCAATAAAGCCATGGACAATTATTTTCTTGAGAACGAACACACAGTTAAGTCCCCCCAAACATTATGGGAAGCGTTCAAAACGGTAATCCGAGGGCAGGCCCTTTCTCGGATTGCGGGCTCCAAGAAGGACAGGATGAAAGACATCTCCGACATAGAACAGGAGATCTATCGCCTAGAGCAGGAGGTCAGCTCAGACACCACACCGGAAGCCCTTCACTTCCTCCTGCTGCGGCAGGAGAAGTACCGGGCATTGGTCACTGACCGCGCCAAGCAAATGGGACAGGAAAGGTTGGGCCGCATATATGACTGGGGTGACAAGGCTGGCAAATTGCTCGCCTGGCTGGACAAGAAAGAGAAAGCCAGCAGGCTCGTGCCAGAACTTACTGGTGCTTACGGGTCCCCTGTAACTGACCCTCAAGACATAGCTAATCACTTTGCAGCTCACTTCCAAACGGTGTATGGATCAGTGGCACCTTACCCTGAGACTGATTTTTCGGATCTTATCAAAGATATTTCTCTTCCTACATTGTCTGAATCAGACCAAACATTTATTGACAGTGCCCTCTCTGTGGATGAAATAGCGGCAGCTATAAGAGCATTGCGTCCGGGAAAGGCCCTAGGCCCAAACGGCATTCCTATCGAACTTTACAGACTCCGCCCGGATAAATTGGCCCCCTACCTAAAATCCATGTTTGAAGATAGCCTTAAGCAGGGGACATTGTCGTATGATCAGAGAATTGCTACCATTGTAACAATCCACAAAGAAGGGAAACCCAGGACAGAATGCTCTTCCTATCGCCCTATATCATTGCTAAATGCGGAACCCAAAATCCTAGCTAAAGTGCTTGCTACGAGGCTGATTAAGGTGATAGGCGATCTAGTCCACCCAGATCAATAAGGATTCATGCCTAAAAGAAACACTGCTCTTAATCTGCGCAGACTGCACTGAGTCTTGGGTAGAGTACCGACGATACAAGATGATGCCATTATAGTTTCCCTAGATGCCACAATGGCCTTTCATACTCTGGAGTGGTCGTATCTTTTTGCAGTACTCAATAAATTTGAGTTTGGACCCAATTTCTGCCGGTGGTTGCAACTGCTATATAGCGCACCGATGGCTCATATAGTTGTGAACAATAGGAAGTCAGAACCCTTTCCTCTCAGTCGGGGAACCCGTCAGGGATGCCCACTTTCTCCTTTACTGTTCGCTCTGGCCCTTGAGCCTCTGGCGGCGTGGATACGCAAAGATATAATGATCCGTGGCATACAGTGGTCAGCGGACTGGGAGGACCATATATCTTTATATGCGGACTATATCCTCCTCTATCTCACGTCCCCGAAGAGATCATTGGTCGTAGTTTTTGACATACTGGATATCTTTGGCAAGTACTCTGGGTTTCGTGCCAATTGGCAAAAATCGCTTCTTTATGTCCTATGGGGGAACTCCCCTCCTCTACCCCACACCTGCCCAATACCTGTAGTCTCAGAAGGCTTCAAATATCTAGGAATATTTGTCTCTCTTGATTCCTCAGTCCGATATGCCCGTAATCTGCTCCCCCCAATGCAGAGGCTGAAAAGTGACTTACTAAACTGGAAGTCGCTCCCACTCTCGCTTCTGGGCAAAGCTGCGCTATTTAAAATGATGTCGCTGCCCCGTTTCTTGTACGCACTGCAGAATTCAACAGACCCTGTCCGAGATTCATATTTTAAAGATCTCGAGGGGCTCTTACGAGACCTTCTTTGGGGAGGACGACCACGTATTGCTCTTAAAAAGCTGACACTTAGTTGGTATGATGGCGGAATTGGTCTACCAGATATTAGAAAATATTATTGGGCCGCACATCTTACAGCTAATAATCATTGCACATATGGACGCTCTGACAACCCGGGGTTTCTTATGGATCGTGGACTTCTATTTAATGGTACTTTCTCCCGGGCGCTATACTCAACGCCTAGTAAATTCCCACTCACCGGCACCACGGACCACACAGTCAAAATCTGGCATTCTGCAAATAGGTCACTCGGTTGGCATAACAAGCTAACTCTTGCAACGCCTCTATGGGACTCACAGAAACTGGGATATATGGGAAACTCAAAGGGGTTTGACAAATGGGACCTAATAGGCATCTCCCAAGCCAAGGATCTTTGGTGCGCGGAGGGTGTGAAGTCCTTTCACACTCTCCAAACTCAGTTTGCTCTTGGGGATTCTGAGCACTACAGATATTTACAAATCAGACACTCGCTGCAAGCAGCATTTCCCGAAGGCACTACTCCACCAGATGCCTCTCCACTGGAGGATAGGCTGCTGGATGGCCACCTACCTGACAGAGCCATTTCGCTGACATATTAATAATATGGAAAACCCCCTGTCGAACCTACGAGACAAATGGACTGATGATGGAATAGAGTTGGATGACAAAACATTGCAGGAAGTCGTCTCCTCTCCCAGAACGGTTGCTATCCCGGCGCGACTCAGACTGGTGCAACTAAAGATCCTCCATAGAATTTACATAACTGGGCCCCAGATGGTACACATGGGTGGAGTGACAGATGGCTCTTGTAGGAGGGGTTGCACACAACTGGGTACATTTATGCATATACTATGGCACTGTGAGCAGATTCACGAATATTGGCGTAATATACATATAATCATGAGTGAAGTGTTGGGGGTAGAAATCAAGCCAGAAGCACCCAGATGTCTCCTTAATATCTGGGAACCCACCGACCTAAACGCTTATGCTGAGAAATGGGTCACACCTGGTTGCATGATTGCCAAGAGAAATATTGCACAACTCTGGGGAGCCCTGAAGCCTCCCTCGATCACTGATTGGGAGCGGGATCTTGACTGGAGTATGTTAAGAGAAAAATCAGTTTATATGGCCCGTGGCTGCCCCCGAAAATGGTCCAGGATGTGGGCACCCTGGAATGTACCCCTCCTCGTGATGTAGATGATGTTGACCCCCCATCCCCGTGATTTTCAATCATTTATGCTGCTATATTCGTATTTACCTTGACTTCACTGTGACCCAAACATTGATGTTGTGCATATTTGCATGTATGTCGAGATTGTTTAATAAAAAGATTTATAAAAAAAAAACAAAAAAAAAAAACACAAGGGCAGGAGATTAACAAGAAAAATACAAAGGTGGTGAGTTTAGAGGGCCCAAGGCCAAAAAAAATTCAGGTGGTTCGCCAAGGGCGAACAGATTGAGGAAGTTGGCACATACAAGTATTTGGGCATCAATTTAGGGCGATGCATGTCCTTTACTGATCAAAAAAGAGCAATAAGAGCTAAGGCCCAAACACTAACCTTTGCATATAAACAGCTGCAATCGAAATTTAGTTGCCCCTCATACAGCCATCTTTTAAAAGTCATGGCAGCACAAGTACTTCCAAAGTTGACATACAGTTTAGAAATATGGCATGGCCGGGAAATTGAAATTTTAAACGAGCTACAGACAAAGGTGTATAAAGCTGATTTTAACCTTCCCAAAGCCGTGTCTCCAGCACAGGTCTGCCTGGAATTTGGGCTCTAAAATCAAAAATTCCAGAGACAATCTGTCTGTTTTCGTGAAATTATGCTGGAAAATTCGCACCTCCGAACCTGGTTGCATGAATCATCTATGCTGGACAGAAATAAAGGCCCAGTTTGAAGGGAAAAAAAACGTATTTATGGGGCGAGCACTTAAGAGCAGCTCTGATCGACATCCTAGAGGAATGGGACAGTAAAATGGAGAGGGTGGCTTTCAACAGTGTGTGTAACGGCGCGGCAAAGAAACAATTGTTTCTTAAAGATAAACATACATTGGTAAAACATAGGCACTCTTGGACTATGATAAATTCTTATGTAAATCTTAAACCGCAAGCTTACTTAGCAGCACACTTCAGATTGACACTAAAAAAGAGGTATATATGCTGTATCGGTTTGGAAACCATGAAACCAAAGATTTAAGACCGACATGGAAAGGGAAACACCAAAATGCAAATTGTCGTCTATAACGAATCCTTATGCCACGTGATGTGTGTCTGTCCCACAGTCAAAGAAGCTAGAAGGACGCTTTTAAAACCAATTTTAAATCAACTTAATATTCGTACATGCAGGCAGACCATAACCCGCTGGATAAGGGGGAACATCAAATATCTTAATTTGTCGAGGGGCGAAGCTCCTAACTCTGATTGACTCACTTTTAAGAAAGGCGGACATAGAACCTGTAAATAAGGTGGCAAATGAGTTGGAAAAGTCTGCATAAACAGACATAATGATGCACTTTGTCTGATACATTATTTTAAATGGCTTTAAGAAGAAAAAAATGTATGCCCCCTCTAGTAGAACGCGAGAGGATGTGGCGCAGCTATGAGTGCTGCCAACTCAGAAGCTGGTGATCCGTGTTCGTGCCTCAGCTCAACATCCTGTGAATCTGGGCAAATCATTTAATCTCCCAAGTGCTTCCATTGTATTCTATTCATTCAAATTAGACCAACAAGTTATTCTATTAATATAAATTAGACACACAAAAAAGCAGCGATCTCAGAGGGGTTGTGGGGGCGGGATAATAGTGTTGTTGACCTCCCGAACACAAGAGGCAACCCAGGGACCTGGGCTGGATAATTATTTTTAAAAAGGTGGTCCCGATGGGGAAGTGTAGCCCTTGACTTCCACGGCAAAGTGTCAAGAAGGGGGTACAAACACCTCTACCACAAATAACTCAGCATTACATATTTCGCTTCTTATTTCATTTTAGCAACTATTGTTTTGATGGTTGACAGTAAGAATTAAAACTTATATTTGCTCTATTGAACACAAGGTGCTCCAAAAAAAAAGGGGCGACGGTGCAGTGAAAGTGACTATAAGTGCTAGAGAGCAACCCCTGCTAAGTGAGTGTTAATGGCCATCACGAGTTTCTTGAAAAACAATCCACATATATTATTGTTGTTGTTGGAGAGTTGAGAGGGTGGGGAGAGACGGTACTGGCCAATGAAGCGTAATGTAAATTAAGCAAAAGACAACAAGCGGCATGCTCATCACTGCTCGTTCCCGTGGCAACACTCCCTAGGAGTTAACTTATGAGGAAAGGTGGGACATGCACTAATCATTAGCCATTTGTAGGCTACGATTTTTGAGTGGCACAGACAAACGCGTTTCCAAAGCAGTGGGAGGAGTGAGACCCCCCAAAGTACATACAATAGATCGCCTGACAGCACAAGCGGTGGGTTATCCCCGACTCGCCATTGTAAATGCATACGCGCACTCACCCAACCACAGCAACCTCGTATGTCTTGGTATTAACCAATGTTCCCAACCTTACTACAGTTTAAAATGAATCATTTGAACAACTTTGAAAATAAAACTCTTCACTAGTTATATAAACAGGTGAGGGAGATTCATCATCTAGTGGACAATACTGTTTTTGCCAAAAGGGTCTGTGCGATAGGGGATACCATAAAGTCTTGCAATGGTGACAGCGTGATCATTAATTTCCTCAATACTGCTTTGGCATAAGAGCTACCTAAGGCTATGCACAGTGCTGAATAATTTTATAATGCTATTAAAAATCCCTCTGGTACTTTTTACACCCCCACATATTTCCCCAGGTTGCCTAGGCCAGAGGTTGCCTCTTTGGTCACTAGTCATTCTTCAGCAATTTCAATCTTTAGTGATTTTACTGCACTGGAAGGTGTGGACACAATCAATTGACTGGGTAATCAAAAACATTCCAAATAAAATAATGTCCTAAATATTTTGAGTTCTGATGATTTGCTTCATCTTGACACCTCTCTATTGAAGGATTCTTCAACCTCAATTTAAATATTTGATCAGTCCACCTATAGCTTGAACACTGATGGTAATCTCAAAGCAGCCACACCGATCAGTGATCACACTAATTCTTTAGATGTTTTATCTCATTTTGTTTCAAGTAATTTTAAAATGGTACCATGAACATCTCTGGGTTAAAATACTCCTCTCAGACCCGCTATGATTAGATTTTACCAAATGGTTTCAGGTTATTTTGTTACGAGAGACCTGGTCCACAAGTCCACAATATAAAGACAGATATATATATTTTTTCACTTCTGTCGTACCTTCAACATCTGGTAGGGTAAGAAGAGGTCATATATGTATTTATGCAGACAACAACAATTAAACTGTTAAAGCTAAATTTGAAAACATAGGCCTGGGAAGATTCACTTGCATCTAGATTTAAAACTCCAGTTCTTTTCAGAAATGTATTGACTCCAATGTTTTTAATCCTGCTACAATCTCCAGTTCAGACGTACCAATTGCGCCTGACTAGATCAAGCACTTCTCTTCCATATAGGAGGACATTTTGCCCACTCTTGATTATTTAGCGATCAAGTACCCATCTCACACTAACCAGAGTATGACCTTTGGGTTAATTGAAGCCAAACATGCCATAATCAGTAGCCCATCTATGAAAGTGTCAGGCCCAGATGGGGTTCCTATGGACCTATTTAAAGTAATACTGACCTTTGGGGCAAAAATGTTCCTATGGGACTCGATGCTGCTAGTAATTTAAGGATTTCGGAATCTAGATCCCAATTTATAAAATAGCCCCTGTATATAAAAAAAGGCTGTAGAAAGGATAGACATCTATACTGTCCTATTTGACTAGGTGGTCAAAAATATATATATAGCAGGGAGAGGACAGAACAGATCTTAAGTTAGGCTAAAGGGGTTTTTGCTGAGCAACAATACGGCTTCAGATCTGGATTGGGCATCGTAGAGCAAAGTCTCAATTTACACCTTTCAATTGACAAGGACACTGTTGAAAATAAAGTCTCTGCATTTGGCTGTCATGGACCTCATTTGGCCTCAAATAGTGTTAATAGGCTGAAACTATGGTCCATGCTTTCTATTATGGGTATTGACTCTGATATTTTAACCTCTGCAACATTTGTACAATTACCTATATGTCAAGGTACGCTACAATACTATGGGGGGACTGCGCTGAGACTTTTAAATGGGCCAGGGGAGTAAGACAAAGATGTGTGATACCACGATTCTATTAATTTTAGATATGGATGTAGAATCTTTTTTAGGAATAGGGGGACAAGGACGCTCTGTGTATTTGTAATCATTTAATTCAGATTGTACTGTACTCAAATGATGTGGTTTTACTGGCCAGGACAGCTAATGCTTTCCAAGAGTTTCTTGATGGTTTCCAGCAGTGGTGTTTCTGGATGGCACCGGTCAACCATCCCAATCTTATAGTTCTCTTATGCCCACTCCTGGAGCTCTGACTGCCCACAAAACTCAATGCTTGGTCAAAGTTTTCACAATATTAGGAGGGCAACCTAATTTAATTGTTCACATTGAACTACCCAATTCTATGTGCATGTATCTGTAATCACTCTTGTTTTCAATTACTTTCCATATTTCATTTTCAATTAATTGCCAGATGTTGATGTCTTTTTCCAGAAAGTTCTTTTTATTAAGTATCCAATTCCATCACACGTAATCCCTTCCATGCATGGGACGGCCGGGAGCCTTCAACGCCACAGTGGGCGTGTGCGTCGGACCGCTTCCAGCCGTCCTAGCACCCACCCACGGAGGGAGTGCTGGCGCTCCCCCCCGTGGGCTGCCCTTTAAATTGCCACCGCCAGGGAAGGCAGCAGAAGCTCTTCCACTGTCCCCCCCCCCCCCCGCTGCCCTTCCACGTTATCTAAATCAAGTCAGCAAGCACTGCACGCCGATGTCATTAGATGAATTCGGACAAGCTAGAAGCCATTTGCTTCCAGTGCGTCCAGGAGAAGGAGGTGATTTTCTCCTCGGGAGGTTGGGGGTGGGGGTAGGGTAGAGAGGTTTAAAACAAAGGCATGGGGGAAAGGAAATTATTTTGGCCATTGCCGGCCCCCCTGGGGGGCAGACTGCCAGATTTATTTTTTATTTTGTGTGCCCCACTAGGTCACCAGGGTTTTCTTTCTTTTTATGCTGGGGAGCGGCTCCTTGGGCAAGGGTCACTCCCCTTTATGGAGGTCATTATTTTATTTTTGGCCATGACATTAGACACCATGGATTTCTTTGGCAATGTTGGGGAGTGGCCCCTTGGGCAAGGGTTGCTCCCCTTTATGGGGGCAATTCTTTTATCCATTTCCGCCCCCCATGGGGGCAGAAAGGCCTTCTGTTGTTTGGTCCATCTGTCCCCAAGGGGTGGGGGGGGGGGGGGGGAGGACACTAGACAACAGGGATTTATTATTAATCAATTCTGGTGATGTTGGGGAGCCGCCCCATGGTAAAGGGTCGCGCCCCATTACTGGGGTGATTATTCTGGCCATTTCTGCCCCCCTTGGGGCAGATCGATCATATGTTTTTTAGGCCCATCTGATCGCAAGGGCGGGGGGGGAGCCACTAAACACCAGGGATTTCTTTTTTAGATTAATTTTGGCGATATCGGGGAGCGGGGGTTAAGGGTCGCTCCCCATTACTGGGGTGATTATTTTGTCATAGGTCCATTTTGGGAGTGCATGTTTTGGCTTTATTTTTAGGGCCATCTGCCCCCCAGCCTGGCTGGTAGATTGTGTGTGGATTGGTGCATTAGTTGCATATATGATTGTAATGTCTTATTTTGCCTTTTTATTCTAGTTCAAAGCTTTTGATTCCAGTTTCGGCAGTAGTTTATCTGCAGTTTGCGTAGTTGCAGATATTTGATAAGAAAAACATTTTTGTTGTGTTTACCCCAAATGAGTATTATTGTCATGCATGAATGAATATTTTGTAATTGGTGTCATAATAGCAGCATATTTAGCTTATGTTTTGAGCGTGATATTGTTTTTGGATTTGTGCACAATGTGTATTGCGTTGTCTCAGGAGCAATTTTCTTTTTTAGTGGGGTATTTTTGGTCCTTGCTACGTCTGTGCAGAGTAGGTGGTGGTGATTCTAGGTGTTTCTGGAGAGTGAGTGGTATAGTTTTGGAGAACATAGGTCTTTGTGATAAAGCCACATTTTGTTTATTACTTATTTTACAAAGTTTGTTGTTGTTGACTTGTTTGTCAAGCTACCTTTATTAGTAAGGATTATAGCTAGCCGCAGGATTACTGCTCAGCAGATGGTTGGTATGTGTTTTTTAATCTTCCTCTGACCCTGATAATGAGACTGACAGTGCATCTGAGCCAGAGGAGGAAGTGCAAGATTTTGGCAGTGAAATTTCTGTCCACAAGGAATCATCTGGTAATGAAGTTACTCTCAGTGCTTATGAAGCTACTTTCAGTGCAGATGAAGTGCCTGTTTTAGAGGAGGACACTGATGTGTCGATGGTGTAGCAAGAGGCATCTGAATTGCAGCCTGGGGCTGCCAGACTTCCCATTGGAAGTGCTGGACTCTGGGTTGATTCAAACATGGTGCAGCTGGTGTTACCTGCCTCTAGTGGTGATGTGAAGTGTAGAGTGGATTGTTTTTGCCTATAGTTTTACAGTTGTTTATGGATGATGTATTTTTGGCTGAGATTGTTGAGCAGACTAATTTCTATGCTGAACAGTTTTTGGGGGCCAACAGTGCCAGACTTGGGCCACGACGTAGAGCTACCTGGTGGACTCCCACACATTTGGATGAGATGAAGAAGTTTGTGGGTTTCACTTTTTTTGATGGGCTTGATATGGAAGCCGTCCCTGTCTTCGTTTTGGTCAACTAGTCCCTTGATGGCAACGGCCATATTTCCTGCAATTATGAGCTGTGATCGGTATGTACTTTTGCTTTGGATGCTGCATTTTGTTGATTATGTTGATCGATTTTCAGAGATCTATACTCCAGGGAAAAAATAGCTGTTAATGAGTCTGTGGTCCTGTTCAAGGGCCGTTTGGTTTTTATGCAGTACATTCCTAGCAAGAGAGCATGTTATGGAATTAAGATGTATATGTCGTCTGAGAGTAGGACAGTATAGGTCTATAATTTCCGAGTGCACACTGGTAGGGAGTCCACTATTGACCCTCCCCCTCCAGGGTGCCTGTTCACTTTAGGAGTTTCAGAGAAAATTGTGTGGGATCTTGGTCGAAGTCTTTTTAACAAAGGCCACTATTGTACCTAGGTAACTTCTACTATGCTGTGCAATTGTTTAAGGAATTGATCAAAGTGGACACTCTTGATTGTGGCAAAATCCGATCTAACCGTAAAGGTTACCCAAAAGAGCGTGTTTGCAAAAAGCTTGAGAGGGGACAGTGATAAATTTGTGGACCGGAGGATGTCTACATGCTACCATACATGATGAAAGTACTTCACCTGAGACGGTTTGCGGTCAGGTTGCTGAAGTGCGCAAACGTGTGCATTATAGACTACAATAAGCACATGGGTAGTGTAGATAGAGTAGGTTAGAGGTTGGAACCTTACAATGCTGTTCCTAAGGCTCACATTTAGTAAAAGAAGTTGGCTATCCACCTCTTCAACTTAACTTTTAATGCTCTTACTGTGTTCAAGGAGTGTTCTTCAGCGTCAAGGATGTCTTTTGTTCAGTTTCAGGAGTCTGTGATAGGTTGCCTTGTTGTAGTGGAACAGGCAAGTATTACTAGAGTTGGAGTGGTGGAGGATGTGGCTAGATTGAAAGATCGCAAACACAAGGAGATGATGGAAAGAGCGCTGAAACTTTTCAGACAGGCTTCGCCGTTTGGGCTGGACTGTTCCCATGAGGCAGAGGGTCAAGACTGATTTGCATATAGCTGGGTCTGAACTGAGGTGGCGAAGTGAGCTAAAGAGTGTGTCTGAAAAATGTTAGCGCCTCGTCCATCATCTCCTTGTGTTTGCTAGATTGAAAGATTGCCACATTCCCAATTTAATTCCTCCCACGCCCAAAGAAACACAATCCCTGGAAGAGATGTAGAGTCTGTTTGTGAAGAGGTATGTGTAAGGAGAGTCGTATCCACTGTGGTGATTGTCCTAATCCTGGGTCGTGTGTGCCCACATGTTTCAGATTGTAATCACACTCAAAAGGGTTTTTGGATGCAACGGTGAGTCTAATAGTGAACTGCCTAGTCTGTATTGTTTTATATTTGTAGTTCTGTTTCACGGATGGCATTAGAATGATGTGTTTAGTTACCACTATTGTGTTTGTAGTTATAGTTTTGCATCCATTTCCAATGGTTTGTGTTTTCTTTCGTGTTAAAAATAAAAATTCTTGACAGTGTTCATGGACTGGTGCCTGGCTGGCGGTGTGCGTGGACTGAAGCCTGGCTGGCGGTGTGCTTGGACTGAAGATTGGCTGGCGGTGTGCTTGGACTGAAGCTTGGCTGGCGGTGTGCGTGGACTGGTGCTTGGCTTGCAGTGTGTGTGGACTGGCGCTTGGCTGATGGTGTGCGAGTAGTGACCTGTTGCTGGTCATTACACACACTGCTAGCCAAGCCACTGCACACATTACGTCAACCGCCAGTCGGTGTGATTGCTGTGTCAGTCATGTGGGCATATAAAAGTGATGGGCCATTGAATGGCACAGTCTGTCGATGTGAATGTTGTAATGTGCTGGGCCCGCGGCTGGCGGTGTGAATGGTCTTGTGTATGTCACGTATGAAAGGTGTGTGAATGGCCTGTAAAGAGGTTGGTCCCTTGCCGTGGCTTTACAGCTCACGAGCTGTGAGTCATTGGTTCAGGTTTTTAAACTTTGAATTATTAACAGTGCATTTCCTTTTGGTGAAATCTCTTGGTAATAAAATGCTTCGCTCTGAACCTTCACTCACCCTCGTGCCAAATCCAACCAGTATGAGTGTGTACTTAAGGATTAGTTCGTTTTGAAGTAATATCTGTATTTTGTGTCTTTCTCTGCCAGGGTGTACATGGTCTCTACATGGTCTGTTGATGTGAGTGTTTTAATGTGCTGGGCTCACAGCTGGTGGTGTGAACATGTGTGTCAAGTATGAAAGGTGTATGAATGGCCTGTAAAGAGGTTGGTGCCTTGACGTGGCTTTATAGTTCACGAGCTGTGAGTCACTGGTTCAGGTTTTTAACTTAAATTATTAACAGTGCATTTCCTTTTTGTGAAATCTCTTGGCAATAACATTTTACGCTCTGAACCTTCATTCACCCTTGTGCCAAATCCAACCAGTGTGTGTGTGTACTTGAGAAACAGATGGATAGGCAGTAATGTTTGTCTTGTCTGTATTTTTGTGCCAAGGCGTAGTTTGTCTCCAGGAAAAATCTACTAACTTTAGATATTTTGGTAAATTAAAAAAATAGGGAGGACGAGGGGGGGGGGGGGGGGTGGGGGGGAGGGGGTGCCTCTCCTGATGCCAACAACTTTTTTTTACTCACAACGCCATGCAAATCTCAAAATGGGACTATATTCACACATTTTCCTTGCATTACAGCATTTTCCTACCCGGAATTCCCTATAAACCCGACATTTAGCTGACAAAAATCAAATTTGTCTCACGTTTCTCTGTAGGAAAGTTGTGGGATCACCAGGCTGACACAAATTCCCTACCACACAGCATCCCCCCGATAAAGATGGTCCCTCACTTGTGTGCGTGGGCCAAGTACCCGCGACATGCAAAGGCACAAAAAGTATTGTGGAGACATCAAAATTACCAATCACAAAACTACCTGGTTTGGCAGGGGCAGTCACCTGGGTTTTTGACCCAAGGCTCAGCGGCTATCTCGGGAAACCTACCAAACCCACACATTTCTGAAATCTAGACACCCGGGAGTCCAGGGATGTGTGGCTTGTGTGGATCCCCCAAAGTTTTCCTACGCAGAAAACAAATTTTGTCAATGACCTTTGTCTGTCCCAGAGTTGCTCTCTTTTCCTCTTATGAACAGCTTGTGATACATTCAATGAGAACCCTTCCTACCTCTCTCTCTCTCTTTCTGTAGTTTGGTGACCTCCACTATCATCAACCATAACCCTATATTTTGGTGATCCTCATAGATCAGTCCTGAGCCCTTTTCCCCTTCATTCCAAAATTTTTCTCAGCGACATCTGCTCGCTTGGTTTCAATTTAAATCAACCAGCACCCCCTCAGTCATAAGGCTGCTTGGTTCTAAATTGAACAATGATCTACTCTTGCAAACTATCCACAAAACAGCCATTACACTGATCAACTGGTACAGACTACTTTGTAGTTTACAACTGGGTTTCCCACTGTACTCTTTCCTCTGACTGGATAAGGCGGTCTTCTTAGCTACCAAAACCATGTACAACCTCCTAAAGCACACAACTAGCCCTGCTGGCTCTCTGCCAAATCAGGACTTTACCTGAATCTGAAACTGGCTGTATGGAGGAAATCTCTTATCAACTTATATATTGGTCCAAGTTTGCATCCTATTCTCTGGTTTCCTTTCCCTGCACCACCCACCCCTAGTCTTCCCCCACATTAGTTGCCCTGGAATTTGTTGAATGCATGACCATGGTGTCAATGTTGCTGTGTAAAGCACTCTCGTATTTCTTGGTGCTCAAGCATAAAACTGTTCACTAAACAGGACCGAATCTCCCCATTGCTTTGAGGCTTGCTTTCAGGTCTGTTCAGGTGATTTGAGTTGAGACTTGAAATGAGTCTGTTCGGACTGTATACCTCCTGGTATGTGTTCCAAGCCACCACCTGGTACGGCTGTCACTTGTTTAACGTGACACTAAGTAGCTATGCAGTTTTTTCAGTCTCATAACAAAATCATGCTCAGACAATGGTCGACAAAGTGAGACAATTTCTTCCCTCAGCAGAGGGGAGGAAAGGTCGATATGCTTATTTGAGGGGAAGAAGGTGTTGGTTTGCCAGTTGCAACACGGTTTCGAAGACAGCGTTACAAACTTTAGCTCTGAGCCTGATAGAAACAAGCATTGGCATAGCCAATAAGCCTCGCCTTTGGGACCTTATAAGTGTTTAGCCATGCAACAGGTAATGTTGTTGCAGTAAGGATATTGTGCTGCATAACTAAATACTTATAAGGTCCCAAAGGCGAGACCTATTGGCTATGCCAATGCTTGTTTTTATTAATGTCGATAATATTTCACCATAGCAGCAGGCTGGCAACCGCACCCTGCCTGTCCTTACAAGAGAAAATAAACTGAAGTGAATACAGGCATGTGGGCGCACTGGATGTTTATAAACCATCACCGCGCGCGCTGCGTGCGTCAGCCCGGGCACTGCACATACTGCGCACACACAGCACCTTGTACGCCTGGTGGTCGGCGCCAGTGCAGACTGAGGTGCAACTTGTGACCAGAAGGGGCAGGGGCTGGCAACGGCTCGCGCACTAGCAGCCGCTCTAGTTCTCATCTTTATTTGTGCCCCGGAGGCGGCGGGCACGGTTTCCTGTGTGAGCGTGAGTGCCTAAGCCACCGCCCCCTGCCTCTCTACCTCACCGCCTATGGTAAGTGTGAGTGTTCAGAAAAGGCAGCATTTTGAGAAAGTGTGCGGTGCACGCCGAAGGGTGGGGTTACAACAACAGACAGCCCTCCCCTTCAGTGGGAGGAGGAGGTAAGAGGCGGCAGTGTGCAGTTTCTTCACCTGCCACCATTGCACATACCAAGGGAGAGATAGGGGGAGTGAGTGGAAGGAAGGGGCACGGAGCGCACCGGGCAGGGGCAGGGCGAACACCCCTTTTCCAGGTACGTGCGTGCTCCCCTTCTTTTAAACGGATGTGTTTTGTTTGCTGTTTGTGAACGTTGGTTGTGTTACTGTAATCACAGAAAGCCACTTGACCCCTGGACAAACTGGCAGATTACTTGTCACCATCTGAGAAGTCAAAGCTGCAGGGAGATGTGGGTGTGTCTCAAGTGCCCCGCAGCGGGGCAGACCTTTCTCAATCAGGGATATGATGCTCGAAGAGGCATGCAGTTTGGACAGGAGACTGGGCATCGGGTCCCTTCGCATTGGCAGGTTGACAACACCTGGGCAGCCTTGCTGAAGAGAGCAGTCTGGCTCCTGGCGCATGCAGCCCTGGAGGGCACACACTCAGAATACGGAAGTGAGAGCCAGGAAGGCTACTGTGCCCGGGTGTGCAACCGCGCGGCCTCTGAGCACAGATCAAATTGCGTAGAAGCACAAAAAAGGCTGTTTACTTTTTGAGTGTGCTCACTTCCCTCACCACCTCTGTCCTGGGAAGCGCTGGCTGAAAATACACAGCCCGAGAGTGGTGCGCGACTGCGCGCGTGAGAGAGAGGGGGGGGGGGGGAGGAGAGGTGGTGAGCCCAGGAGTGGTGCGTGCGCAGTCTGCTAATTTTCAAGCACTGCACTCGTGCTTGTGGCGTGCTGCTGCTCGCTCCCGCAAGGTGGATGCCGCCACAAGCACGTGTGTGTGTTTGAAAATGAGCAGAGAGACGGCTAGAGGCCCTCCTATGCAGCGCATGCGCGACGCGTAGGCGAGACCTAAAAATTATCAAAGGTGGTGCAGAGTTGGGGGTAGGCTGTGTGATCACATGTCATTCTAGAAATCAACTTAGAAGAAAGTTGTAACACAAGCCCACCACTAGATGGTAGCATACTGCAAAGCAGGTAATCTACAACAAAGCATGTATGTCTATTGGTCCTTTATGTCAAATTAGATTTAGAAATGCCTGTCTATTATAGTCGGTCTTCCATACCTACTTAGACAGCGGTGCCTAGACTCATGATCATCTCTGTTCGTTTTGTTTCACATTATGTCAATCCAACGGCAATTGTACAGTGTAGAGCATACGTCCTTCTCTGCGGCATTTCTAATGGAAATGCTTTTCGGCCAACAAATAAACATATCCCAAGGAAAATCGGAAGATTACAAAAGCTAGCAAACTAAATCATTTAAGCGACACAAAATACAAACGCAACAACTTCAATCAGACACATCCTCTCAGAAATAATATGTAGCCGTGCTTCGCATAAATTTCCTCCTACCTGTAACTAAGGGCTCTTTGCCGCGGGCCGAAGACTGGACAAACGAGTTAGCATTTTTGTAAGCTGGTCCGATGTCACCAGTCAGGAAACGCTCCATCAGCTGGACTGCGCTGTCCAGGGACTGCACTTTGTGTTGACTTAGCCATTCCCTTGCACTCTCTGGGAGGATGCGGAGGAACTGTTCCACTAAAATTAGCTCCATAATTTCTGCCGCACTTCGCGTCTCTGGTTTCAGCCACCTTCTGCCCCAGGCTCGCAGCTGCTGCGCCACGGTCTGCAGGTTGGCTCCTGCGGTGAAATCCAAGCTGCGGAACTTTTTCCGGTAACTTTCCTCGCTCACGCTCACGTGTGCGAGAATTGCATTTTTGACGTCATCATAATTATTAGCATTGTACAATGGCAATGCCTGAAAAACCTCCCTGGCATTCCCGGTAAGAAGTGGAGCCAGCTGCTGTGGCCAATCTTCTTTAGGCAACATGGCGTCCTCCGCTGCGCACTGAAACATCATCAGGAAGGTCTCAGGGTCATCGTCGCATTCCATATCGAGAATCTGTATGCGCTGGACAGGAGACTGGCAGGGTTCATAAAGATGCACTTGAGCCTCTGACTCACTTGACGGCATCTGTAGACCAACCTGATCCAAGGGCTGCTCCACAATAACAAATAGCGTTTCTGCGCTTTCTTCTGTTGCCATAATGGCGGCTTTGTAGTCTCTCTTATAAATATTTTAAAGCCTCTCCCACTTAAGTACAATGAAATAGCTATAATGCAACCTATTTTCACCCCATCAAATTGATCCAAACCAGTCACAATAGTAATATAAATATTTCATTTCCTCAAATTTTTCGTCGAATTGAATTATATGGTCTTTAGCAAGAACCAATCTTCGATGAATAAAACAAAGCGATACCTAAGGAAATTGAAAAGAAAACAGAATTATTAGAAATGCATGTTTTAATGCCTTTAAGCACTGTAAGAGAGAGAGGACAGAGAAACCATAAAACACGGATTAACATGAGGGAAAAGTAAAACACATGCTTTCAACATCCTACAGTAGGTCATCAGAGCCCAGGCATGGTGGACACGAAATCCACAAACAAGGTGATGCACTGGATAATCTCCTCTCATCCTAGTCTATTCAGATGAATACAGGAACTATGCGAGGTTCATATCAAGTGGCCACGGATATCAAATGAATAACAGAACAGGATTTATTTCTTCAACATGGTTATAGGATGGCAAGATCAATGACAGCATTTCAGAATACCCATACAAGAAATAAATGCATATAACTGAACACTGATATAGTCAGCAGTTAGCTTGACAATCCAGCATGGATGCAGCCCCGGGCGCTACAGAGGATAAACATGCTGTATGTGCTGCCCCATGCAGGCTCATACAAGACAAGCATTAGAAAATAAACCCATCTCTCCATCTAACAAAAGCCCAAATCTTTTGAAAACGAAAATTTTGATCCATGAAGTGCTGAAAGTATACCTTTATATCAATAATTGAGTAACTGCCTATATTCACTATATCAGAGTGGCTGCATATTTTTTTCTGTGTAATCTCCATCATGGATTGGTGCAGGAATTGCATGATACTGGTGCAGGGATTACAGCCAACACTGCCGAAGTAGTCTGAAACCCACGAGCTAGAGAATCTGCAACGCATGGGTTGATAGCCCAATGGTATTCTGCATTTTAGCTTTTAGGAGCAACACTTTACGACCCCTGCAGGCACCAATAGAGAACACAGACATGTATTTTTGATTTGTTATTATTGTATTTTGAAATTAGATTGGTAAAACTACAAATTGAGGTTAACTACTTCGATGCACGTTCTGACCTGTATTCTAAACTTTCATACCCTAATTTACTCGTGTATACTAATGTAGACCCTCTATGATTCAAGAGAAAACAGATTCTCATTTTTCCTCTGTTCACTAAAAATGGACAAACATTATGTGGAATACCTTATACCACCACATAAATCTTTAACTAACTTGGCTGATCTTAGCAGAGAAATCATCCTATGGCACTAAACATACATTACAATCGCCACACTGTGTTTCTCTATCTTTGATTAATTTCTGTTGCTTGAAGTTTTCACTCTTCTTCCCACTTTCATCTTCACTTAATTTATTACAGCCTCCACACAATTACTTATAAGGTAGTATATAATAACTCACTACCCACACCAATGACAATCTTTAGTAATGGGTGATTAACGGCTTCAACATTGAGCTTTCGCGAGAACTCCTTATGAAGACTGGTTGCCATGCCACCTTGCATAGCTCACTCAGTGACAGAGTCCATTGAGAAAGTACTAAGCAGTCTCACCCAGTAACTGCTTGCTGTGCACCCACTTCCAGAAACAAATTCTTGCCAGACAATCGCAGGGTCTAGCAAAAGACTATATCGTCATGTCTCTCCTGTGAAAAGTAGGAAGGACCCTCTATATGCATAGAAGAAATGACTGCGGAAAGGCTATTCCCATAGAAAAGCCAGTGTGGGCTGCACAAAAGGGATGTGGGGAAAGTGTTAGACAACAATGCAGAGCTCGGAACAAATTTAATAATATGGCTTGATATGTATACTTCTCTCCACAATTTTGTTGGCATTTCCTATAGCTTGTATCACAATCAAGGCAATTCTGGTACACATTTTCCACAATGCACTAGGCATAATAGAATCGCTCTAACTGTCCTTTATGTGAACTGATCTGGAGGGTCAGGTGTTCGAATCAGGGCAGGCTTGTTCTATTCAATCTATTACGCGATATATAAACATGTGCTGTTCCTTTATTTTTGTTTACTCTGTATTGTGTTTATTAAAGAGCATTGGAGGGTTCCACTGTTTCTATTGCTATGGAATCCTCTTACCTGAGACAATTAGAAGCCCTGTTGTATATCGGTCTGGTCAGTACTGTGCTGCCTAATCAACCGTTTTATTTAAAAAATGAAGATTTATTACAATGGCGACGAGTTGTGGAGGGATACCTGCTACAAGTGGTACGCAGACACAGCAGCACAGGAACGGTACAACCTCCATTAAACTAAAGAAACTAGAAGACACATTTTACCGTACTTATACCTGTTCCACGGATCTCAACCGCGTTCTCCCAGAATTCCTATGATGTAGTACTAGGGTTTTATTGATTTTTCTTTTTTGCCTCATTTTGTATGATAAACGCAAGCTTCCTTAAAACGCTGGATACATTAGCCCTCGCGTGCTTACCTACTAGGTGCCTTCTCGCGCTGCACGCGTAGATGCCTGTCCTAAGTCAATATGTTCCTTACACGTCATTTGTCACACAAAGCTTTTCCGAAAACTACATACCTTCACGCATTTCTTCAGTGACTAGGTTTCCATAACAACAACACTCGATACACAAAGCTGCCTCCTGTTTCGACACGTTCGCTGTATTTTTCTTATCGGATTCTCCTGACAATTATATGGTCTCAGTTTTGCAGCAAGGTATTGGTTTCCTTCTTAAAATTGGCAGGAACTTATTTCACACCAGACTAGGAAAACTAGGAAAACTTTATTATTACAGTATATAAATATATATAATCTACTGGCGGTCACCAGTAGATAGTTATAGTTAGGACCGTGTTTCCATAGGAAATCTGAAAATTCTATTTTGAATAACTTTGGCGCCGGTTGACGAATCCTCGCGAAATTTTCAAAACTAATGGGGCGCTCCGCTCAGCTCCTACCCTGAAAGTCTCGGGATGATTAGTCAAGGGGGGGCCGAGAAAAAAGGGGGGTCCCAAAACACGTTTTCCCCATGCATTTTTCCATAGGACCTTTAGTCGAAGGTACAGCCCGAACGGCTGAACAGAATTACTTGAAATTTGGCAGAGAGGTAGTCCTCGGGTCAGGGAAGTGCCTTTTGCAGGTCTGGTGTCAATCTGTTCAGTATTTCCTGAGAAAATAGCATTTAAAAGCATATAAATATCTATACGGGCGCACCGTGCGCGAGCGAAATTCGCCATTTTGTCTGTCGCACTGAAAAGGAAAGGTGGAAAACGTGAAAAGGGGGCAGGGAAGAGAGTTCCTGACCCCCTAGCGTTTGTCAGGGGGGTCACAGAAGGAACCCTAAGGGTGAAAAAAACATTTTATTATTCTTGAAAAAAATTGCGGGGTGCGCGCACGGTGAAAAACCTTGAAAAAAAAAACAAAAATTAATAAATACATAACTTAGCATTTAAAAAACCTTGCAAATTCACTTAAAAAAACCATAGATTTCACACACGTTATAGTTGGGTGGACATTTCACTCGTAAAAAAACAATGAAATTCCCCCGTTATAGTTCGTTCAGATAACTATAACTCGCGCGACCGCCACTCTATCACAAGGATGATGTCATCAGTGATGTCATGAGTGATGCCATTGACCATGTCATGAGTGATGTAATGTGTGACGTCATGAGCAGTGGATTGCGGGCATGCGAGTTATAGTTATCTGAACTAACTATAACGGGGGAATTTCATTGTTTTTTTCGAGTGAAATGTCCACCTAACTATAACCTGTGTGAAACCTATGGTTTTTTAAGTGAATATATATATATATATATTCATTCTCTCTCTCTCTATCTCTTCCCCCCCCTCCCCCTCCTTCTCCCCGGAGCAAAATGCAATTCGATCCACCTGCCAAATTTTTGCAAAATAAAGGAGAACCTCCAATACCCTGGACGAGGTGAAAAGAGGGGTTCATTACCTATCTTATGGATATAGATGGAGAGAGGATGGTGGCGGAGAGGAAAAAAGACATTTTATTGATTTTATTGCACTCTTTGGGTTCGGAAGGGCACGTTGTATTCAGAACTTTACCACCTGCAGAGGGCCAAGGAGACACAAATGTGTATGAGAAAGCTATATTAATGATGGAACTTCGTTTTAAATCCACCACCAGTGTAGCACTTAGTTGTTTTCAATTTTATACTCCTGCACAAGAAGGCAATGAAAGTTTTGAGGAATTTCTCACAAGTTTATGATCACTTTCCACTGCATCTAATTTTGGTCCGATGTGTGATGAGATGATCGGAGACCAGATCATAGTTCATGTGGAAGCAAGAAAGTTCAAGAACAATTATGGGTGTTGGGGGGAGATCCAAATTTACAAGTGGCTATTGCTACTGCTTAAGCTTTAGAACAGTTTTAAAGATGGATAAAATCCTTGACTAATGATAATAAGACTACAGCAGGAGCATGTGTTATAACTTCAAGTAATAATTATCGTGATGCCCAACCTTCTACTAGTTCAGGAGAATCTGGTCTTCCAGGGAATGCTAGTAATTTCCGTGGTAGTAACCAAACATTTAGAAGAGGTGACGGGAATTTCTTTTCTTTTATGTGCAGAAGTACCAACCACATCGCTTAGATCAATCAATGCCTGTTTGTAGACCGAGAATGCAGCAGATGTGAGAGAATAGGGCGTTTTGCAGCAGTGTGTAGAGATTTTTTACAAATTGCCCTGGTCTACGGGAAATAAAGGAAAGGTTTTGTGTGTGAGTGAGGAGGGAAGAAATAAAGTAGAAGGTGAATGCACTAGTGGTATACTTTTGTCTATCATTAAAGCTGGTGGTGAAAATTTAGAAACAGATGGACCTGAAGTACAAGAAAATATAAAACCACCCAAATGTCTTCAAGTATTAGGGGTAGATTTGGAATCAATGGCTGATTTAGAGTCCCATTGGACTGTATTTACGAAAGAGTATTGTCTGCAACGTCTAAGAGAGAAGATCCGTTTGGATTTCCTTAAAGATTCTGATATTATTGTAGAACGTTTTGATGGTTCCAAGATTGACATTGTGGGCTATAAAGAAGTTGACGTGCTGTTCAAAGGGAGGATGGAGAGTATCAAATTATATGTGGCTGTCAAAGGTGTAAATGTTTTGGGGTGGAAAGATCAAGCAAAGTTGGGCATAATACTTAATCCCAGGTGTACTGGGACTGTACTCCTTGTGTCAGATGGGGAGCAAAATGAAAATATTATTGAAATGTTTCCCAAGGTTTTGAGGGACGACCAGGAAAATTAAAGGGGTCCTCATCTCGTTAAAGTAAAAGCTGATGCTGTTCCTGCAAAACAAAAGCACAGAAATGTACCCATTAATGTTAGGGAAGAATTTAAGGAGGTTTTGAAAAGTTTAGTCCACAAAGGGATTATTGAAAAGGTGGGATCATCAGAGTGGGCATCTTTAACAGTTTTGGCTCACAAACCAGGCAAAGGTATTAGATTATGTGTGGACTTGTGAGCCTTTAATGCCAATTTGGTTGTAGACAAGTCATCCTTCCAAATATCAATGAGCTTCCAAGTATGCTTGAGGGGGCCAAGGTGTTTTCCACCTTAGATCTTCGCTCAGCGTATCATCAAATTGAACTCACAGAAGATTCTAACACCCCAAGGGTTATTTCAGTTTAGAAGAATGCCCTTTGGACTTGTCTCTGCAGCGTCTGTGTTCCAGAGAGCATTGTTTCATATTTCTAAAGATCTTGAAATGTGTGTGAGATGTTTTCCAAGATGAGATACTTGCGTTTTCAAAAAAGCTAAATAAAACACTAGGAACTTCTTGTGTCTGTGTGTTAGTTGTTGAAAAAACCATGCTTTAACTTCAGAGGGCGAAAAATGTAAGTTTTTCGTGATTCCGTTGAGTATTTGGGACATACTGTTTCGAGTGAAGGTGTATTACCAAAATAAAATTAGTAGATGCAATTTAAAATGCTCCTGACAACAGAGAGAGAAATTGTTATCTTTTGTGGGTCTCTGTGAACATTACAGTAAATTTATACAGGGATTTGCAACTAAAATAGAACCCCTCAGAGAACTTACAAGGAGTAAGTGTGAGTTTGTGTGGACGGACAAACAAGTTGCAAATTAAGGAAGAAATTGCCAATGCTGCCACCCTGAAGCAGTTTTTTTTTATTAAGAATGCAAGTGTACCAAGGTTTGACTCGGGCTTGAGTCGTAATCTATGCCGGCATGTTGGGTGTTTGCTATCTCGATGGCTTGTGTAGCCATCATATATTGCACCAGTAATTTGTAACTGTGGGAAAGGGGGCTACAGGGCTCTAAGGCCTCCCCCCGCATTTTTCTTCTTTTCAGTAGAATAGTTGGGTGACAGGCACTCTGCATTTAATTTTTCATGGGCAGTTCTAAGCCCAGAGTGCAGGGAAGCAGGGTGGTGGGATGTTGGATGGGATTGTTGTTTATTTGTTTGTTGTTTTTTTTGTATCATCTCGACACTGCAATGCGTACACACAAACCAGCTAGCGGGGACCCGTTTATTCACCAATGGGAGTACAGTGTAACAAGGAGATTAAAATTTTAAGTTGTAATGTTAACGGCTTGGGGGACAAGATCAAGAGAAGTGTTGTACTACAATACATTAAGAGACTGTCACCGGACATTGTGTTACTTCAGGAAACCCACCTCATAGGCAACGCGTGCAAAGCAATGAACAGATGGGGTTATTCGATGGTAGCACACGCGGGCTTCACCTCTAGCTCCAGGGGCGTAGGCATTATGCAAAAAAAGTCATTTCCTTTCTCACTCACCCCCACCTACGCAGACGATCGGGCAGATACGTCGGAATTACGGGCTCTTGGGAGGGTCGAACTGTTACCTTTATGTCAGTATATGCTCCCCCTGGGCTACAGGGAATAACGTTCACTGATCTCAGCGCTGTTCTGTTGACTCTGCCGGAGGGACAATGGATGCTTGGAGGCGATTTCAACTCCATAATATCGGGGACACTAGACAGACCTCCCCCTCGCACAACCTCTCCCGCAGCACATACCTTCTCCGGTTTCCTAGAGGCGATGGGGCTGATAGATAGTTGGAGCGTGCAACCCAGACAAGATCCAATACACCTTTCATTCAGGGGCACAGAATAGCTTATCCCGCTTTGACTACATAATAGTTCTGGCTCCACAAATCACAGACATTCACGAAATTAGTCACCTGGCCAGAGGCATTTCCGATCATTCCCCTCTGTGGGTCCACATAGTACTAGACCACACGCAGGTGGGACGAATTGCCCCAATAAATCCCTGGTACCTCAAGAACCCCAAAATTAGAAAAGACCTCAATAAAGCCATGGACAATTATTTTCTTGAGAACGAACACACAGTTAAGTCCCCCCAAACATTATGGGAAGCGTTCAAAACGGTAATCCGAGGGCAGGCCCTTTCTCTGATTGCGGGCTCCAAGAAGGACAGGATGAAAGACATCTCCGACATAGAATAGGAGATCTATCGCCTAGAGCAGGAGGTCAGCTCAGACACCACCCCGGAAGCCCTTCACTTCCTCCGGCTGCGGCAGGAGGAGTACCGGGCATTGGTCACTGACCGAGCCAAGCAAATGGGACAGGAAAGGTTGGGCCGCATATATGACTGGGGTGACAAGGCTGGCAAGTTGCTCGCCTGGCTGGACAAGAAAGAGAAAGCCAGCAGGCTCGTGCCAGAACTTACTGGTGCTTACGGTCCCCTGTAACTGACCCTCAAGACATAGCCAACCACTTTGCAGCTCACCTCAAAACGGTGTATGGATCAGTGGCACCTTACCCTGAGACTGATTTTTCGGATCTTATCAAAGATATTTCTCTTCCTACATTGTCTGAATCAGACCAAACATTTATTGACAGTGCCCTCTCTGTGGATGAAATAGCGGCAGCCATAAGAGCACTGCGTCCGGGAAAGGCCCTAGGCCCAAACGGCATTCCTATCGAACTTTACAAACTCCGCCCGGATAAATTGGCCCCCTACCTAAAATCCATGTTTCAAGATAGCCTTAAGCAGGGGACATTGCCGTATGATCAGAGAATTGCTACCATTGTAACAATCCACAAAGAAGGGAAACCCAGGACGGAATGCTCTGCCTATCGCCCTATATCGTTGCTAAACGCGGAACACAAAATCCTAGCTAAAGTGCTTGCTACGAGGCTGATTAAGGTGATAGGCGATCCTGTCCACCCAGATCAATCAGGATTCATGCCAAAAAGAAACACTGCTCTTAATCTGCGCAGACTGCACGGAGTTTTGGGTAGAGTACCGACGATACGAGAGGATGCCATTATAGTTTCCCTAGATGCCACAATGGCCTTTGATACGCTGGAGTGGCCGTATCTTTTTGCAGTACTCAATAAATTCGGGTTTGGACCCAATTTCTGCCGGTGGGTGCAACTGCTATATAGCGCACCGATGGCTCAGATAGTTGTGAACAATAGGAAGTCAGAACCCTTTAGTCTCAGTCGGGGATGCCCACTTTCTCCTTTACTGTTCGCTCTGGCCCTCGAGTCTCTGGCGGCGTGGATACGCAAAGATGTAATGATCCATGGCATACGGTGGTCAGCAGACTGGGAGGACCGTATATCTTTACATGCTGACGATATCCTCCTCTATCTCACGTCCCCGAAGAGATCATTGGTCGTAGTTTTTGACATACTGGATATGTTTGGCAAGTACTCTGGGTTTCGTGTCAATTGGCAAAAATCGCTTCTTTATGTCCTATGGGGGAACTCCCCTCCTCTACCCCACACCTGCCCGATACCTGTAGTCTCAGAAGGCTTCAAATATCTAAGCATATTTGTCTCTCTTGATTCCTCAGTCCGATATGCCCGTAATCTGCTTCCCCCAATGCAGAGGCTGAAAAGTGACTTACTAAACTGGAAGTCGCTCCCGCTCTCGCTTCTGGGCAAAGCTGCGCTATGTCGCTGCCCCGTTTCTTGTACGCACTGCAGAATTCAACAGACCCTGTCCCAGATTCATATTTTAAAGATCTCGAGGGGCTCTTACGAGACCTTCTTTGGGGAGGACGACCACGTATTGCTCTTAAAAAGCTGACACTTAGTTGGTATGATGGCGGAATTGGTCTACCAGATATTAGAAAATATTATTGGGCCGCGCATCTTACAGCTAGAAATCATTGCACATATGGACGCCCTGACAACCCGGGGTTTCTTATGGATCGTTGGCTTCTATTTAATGGTACTTTCTCCCGGGCGCTATACTCAACGCCTAGTAAATTCCCACTCACCGGCCCCACGGACCACACAGTCAAAATCTGGCATTCTGCAAATAGGTCACTCGGTTGGCATAACAAGCTAACTCTTGCAACGCCTCTATGGGACTCACAGAAACTGGGATATATGGGAAACTCAAAGGGGTTTGACAAATGGGACCCAATAGGCATCTCCCAAGCCAAGGATCTTTGGTGCGCGGAGGGTGTGAAGTCCTTTCACACTCTCCAAACTCAGTTTGCTCTTGCGGATTCTGAGTGCTACAGGTATTTCCAAATCAGACACTCGCTGCAAGCAGCATTTCCCGCAGGCGCTACTCCACCAGATGCCTCTCCACTGGAGGATAGGCTGCTGGATGGCCACCTACCCGACAGAGCCATTTCGCTGACATATAGAAAACTCATTAATAATATGGAAAACCCCCTGTCGAACCTACGAGACAAATGGACCGAGGATGGAATAGAGTTGGATGACGAAACATGGCAGGAAGCCGTCTCCCCTCCCAGAACGGTTGCTATCCCGGCGCGACTCAGACTGGTGCAACTAAAGATCCTCCATAGAATTTACATAACTGGGCCCCAGATGGTACACATGGGTGGAGTGACAGATGGCTCTTGTAGGAGGGGTTGCACACAACTGGGTACATTTATGCATATACTATGGCACTGTGAGCAGATTCACGAATATTGGCGTAATATACATATAATCATGAGTGAAGTGTTGGGGGTAGAAATTAAGCCAGAAGCACCCAGGTGTCTCCTTAATATCTGGGAACCCACCAACCTAAACGCTTATGCTTAGAAATGGGTCACACTTGGTTGCATGATTGCCAAGAGAAATATTGCACAACTCTGGGGAGCCCTGAAGCCTCCCTCGATCACTGATTGGGAGCGGGATCTTCACTGGAGTATGTTAGGAGAAAAATCAGTTTATATGGCCCGTGGCTGCCCCCGAAAATGGTCCAGGATGTGGGCACCCTGGAATGCATACCGGGGCAATATATGTACCCCTCCTCGTGATGTTGACCCCCTATCCCCGTGATTTTCAATCATTTATGCTGCTATATTCGTATTTACTTTGATTTCACTGTGACCCAAACATTGATGTGCATATTTGCATGTATGTCGAGGCAAGTGTTATTACTGTGGATGCGAGTTTGTATGGTATAGGAGCTGTTCTGGGAAACAAAATGGGGTAAAGAAGAATTGTGTGTGCCATTTGCATCTGGAACCCTCAGTCAGAAAGAAAGAAGATACATAGTAATTGAGAAAGAATTAGTGGCTTCTGTGTGGGTGGGTGAACACTACGACAACTATGTTTAGGGTAGTAGGTTCATTCTCAAGACTGATCATAAACCATTGGTGAGCATTTTGTCTCCGGGAGGGGAAGTGGAATGCTACTGCAAGGGTCGCCAGGCTTACTTCCAGGTTACAGGAATATAATACCAGCCCATTTTCATTTTCTCTGCAGAGAAATAGCTATATTCATAACAGCAGAAGCTAAGAAGCGCTAACCAGGCACACACGTAACAAGCATTTACTATGCAATAGGTCTCGCATTAGTGAAAGTTTGAGCTATTGGTGTTGCAAATGATTTGCGTTAGTTTTTTAAATCCTTTTTCAAAAATTTCCCAGCAGTAGCATAAGTAGTAAACAAAGATCCATGCAGAAACTAAAGGGTGCAGTACCACAGGCAGTTACTAGGTGTCCATGTGGAGTTGTAGAGGGAACTCAATTAGCCGCAGAAGGTACTGCACCCTCAATGGAATTATAAACAGAAAACTAATGCAGCAGAGCATAGGTTTCCATTTCCTCGTTTCTTATTTTAATTTGGGGCAGGTGGATGCGGAGCCAGTGGAAACAGGAGGCACTGTCTTAAGTTTCTCATCAGTTATGTTGGAGTTATGAATGCAGAATGTAAGGGAAATGGTGATGGTGCACCGCAAACACCGGAGCCCCGTCTGAGGCCCCCAAAGGTGGAACTAGACAAGGAGACTGCACAGGGTACTATTTAGCATGTCCCTGCATCAGCTAAATATAAATAAAATAGTGCTGATGCACCTTAACCAATGAAGCCCCGCTCTGTGGTTTCAAAAGATAAAAAAAGCCAGTTTCTGCATGTAAGAGCCTGTGCACGGTGGACAAAGGACAAGGGAAACCAGTCTGAGGCCCCCAAAGGTACAACTACACCTACCGATTGCAAGCACAATTCTCTGAAGTGTTGGCTTGATAGCAGAATGTAAATGCATTGGTAACTGTAAACCACAAACGGCGGAGCCCTGTCTGAAGCCCCCAAGAGCGGTACTGGACAAGAACACTGCACGGGGACTATATCAAGTGTCAGTGTAACGGCTGAATGTAAAATTAATGCAGTGATCCCGGAATGTGCAGGGGGGTGGGGGAACAAAGGGATAGTAAACTAGGGCACTGAACTGCAAATTATACCTAAAATAACACACCAAAAAAAATAAAGAAAAACAGCAGTGACCTCCGAGGGGTGAGGGGGAGGCACAGGTAGATTAAGGGACATGAAGCCACCGAAGCAGTGTTGTGGGAGAGATGGGGGGGGTGAGAGGGGGGGGATAAAGGGACGGAAAGCAAATGAAACAACGGAATAAGTAACAGGTCAAAAAAACAAAAAAGAGTTGTCTCGAAGTATAAATAACCTGAACAGTAAGAACACATGTAAGACTCCTCCTGGGAAGATATAACATTTCGAAAAAAGTGTATTCACCAATAAAAAGCCAGAATTTCTGAAGGACTGCAAGAGGAACCAATTGAAAAGATGGGCATTTTTTAAAGCCCATATCCTCGATACAGCATGTCTCAAAGAGACCTAATAAATGAGGACAATACAACACTATGGCAAGATAGTCTGCAGGCACGATGAAACACACAAGTTTGAAATAAAAATATCCTTATTTGTAAGGAACAATATTGAACCGAAGAAGTGTCAACATTGTATTACTATTAGCCACAGCATCAAATGCCTGTTTTCTGAAAGAACCAGAAAACATTTCTAGCTCCAGAAACACAGTATTAAAGGAATACAATGAATGAAGGGAAGGGTCACCAGTAGATTTGCAATGCTCATGAGAATCGTAGGTGTATTAAGAAAACAATCACCACAAGGAGTATTTGTTCGGAACAGAATCAACGAGATATAAACAAAATCTTCCCTTTCAGGGTCTTCTATCTGAAGAAAGTGAGGATGAGTGGCATAGGGAGAGAGATGAAGCAAATCCCACATCCCAGGGATGTAGGGATTTTCTGGCTCTGAGGAGGAATGGCATTTAATAGACTTCTTTAAAATATGCTTGGATTTCACTGGGATTTGAGACAATGAAAGATATCAGTTCTCTTGCTTGGCTTGCCTTGGTCCTATAGAAGCCTAGGTAATGAGAAGCCTCTCTGCACTCCATATGCCTTCTCATCGGTGCACCCAATTATGATTTTGGTGATATCAATGCATAAATTCCATACAGTTGCAAGCCATTACGAAGTACCCTTTGAAGAATCTGTTTGGAAAGGGACTAAGAGCCTCTGGAATCACTGTAGCTCTAGGTTATATGACAGCTTGGGACGTATAGATCCTTTCCAAGTCAGTGCAGCACTTGAGAGGCATCACTAAAAGTACATGGGACTCTCAAGCTGTAGTTCACTGCTCTTTCCAGAGTCTATCTAAACCAGTTATGAATGAGGAAACAGCTTCTCATTGCTTCCAAGAATGGTAACCACAACACCATGACAGTCCGGGTCCAAGGTAAAGCCTATGTGTATTCAATACATAATTGCAAAAGAGAGATTACAGGAGACTATGCCTGTTCGAATTGATCCTTCTTAGGGGAATTTACCCTGAAACATTTAGCTTTTTCCTACTAGTCTTTGCCAACTCTCACTGCACGACCGTAGGAATCTGGGCACCTTCCCACTGCACTGCAGAAGGAAGGTGCATGAACCCGTTTCACCCGCATTGGGCAGGCATTGCATGCGCAATGGGTTTAGGTGCTGTGCCTCCGGGCGAACTGTAAACAGGTACACCACATACCTGGAGCGGGTACGACACGGGTTAGTAGTGGGACATAGCACTGACTGTGCCACTCACCAGATAGCCTGTCAACCATGTATCGGGGATGTATGACGTTACAACGCACACTTTTACAACGCATGCACTTACAACGCATTTTTTACAACGCATAATCCATTACAACGCATGACATTACAACGCATGACACTACAACGCATTTTTAAAAAATACCTTTACAACGCATTTCCATTACAACGCATACTACCTTTACAACGCATACCATTACAACGCATAATATTAAATTACATTTAAGGCAAGTATTAGATAGTGTAGGGGTAAAAGTTACTTTTCTAACTCCAGGGGGTGCAACAGTAGGGTAAGTGTTGGATAGTATAGGGGTAAAAATTACTATTCTAACTCCAGGGGGTGCAACAGTGGGGTAAGTGTTGGATAGTATAGGGGTAAAAATTACTATTCTAACTCCAGGGGGTGCAACAGTAGGGTAAGTGTTGGATAGTATAGGGGTAAAAATTACTATTCTAACTCCAGGGGGTGCAACAGTAGGGTAAGTGTTGGATAGTATAGGGGTAAAAATTACTATTCTAACTCCAGGGGGTGCAACAGTAGGGTAAGTGTTGGATAGTATAGGGGTAAAAATTACTATTCTAACTCCAGGGGGTGCAACAGTAGGGTAAGTGTTGGATAGTATAGGGGTAAAAATTACTATTCTAACTCCAGGGGGTGCAACAGTAGGGTAAGTGTTGGATAGTATAGGGGTAAAAATTACTATTCTAACTCCAGGGGGTGCATCAGTAGGGTAAGTGTTGGATAGTGTAGTGTAATATTATGCGTTGTAATGGTATGCGTTGTAATGGTAGTATGCGTTGTAATGGAATGCGTTGTAAAGGTAGTTTTTAAAAATGCGTTGTAGTGTCATGCGTTGTAATGGATTATGCGTTGTAAAAAATGCGTTGTAAAGGTAGTGCGTTGTAAAAGTTGCGTTGTAAAGGTTGTTCCCCATGTATCGGGCTTGCCATTGCAGGCCGGTCAATCAATCAATCAGGGAATTGTGAAGCGTGCTACTCACCCGTGAGAGTACAAGGCTTGGGGGCGAGGGGAGGTGCAGTTACGAGTCAGCCGAAGAGCCAGGTCTTTAGGCTCATCCTGAAGGTGTGCAATGTGGGGGAGGGTCTGATGTTGACCGGGAGCTTGTTCCAGGCTTTTGCGGCGATGTAGGAGAAGGCTCTTCCATCCACTCTGGTTCTGCGGATACGTAGGGTTTCTGCTAGGGCGAGGGCGGCGGAGTAGAGGTTTCTCTTGGGTACGTGGAAGGAGACTCTTTCCTTGAGGTATATGGGTCCGTTGTTGTGGAGGGATTTGTAGGCTCGGGTGAGTAGCTTGAAGGTTACTCTCTTCTCAAAGGGGAGCCAGTGAAGGTCTCGCATGTGTTGGGTGATGTGATCATGTCGTGGGACTGCGAGGATGAGTCTGGCTGTGGTGCTCTGAATGGTCTCAGGTTTGTGCAGCAGGGTTTTGTTGATTCTAGCATAAAAGGCGTTTCCGTAGTCC